>NC_072019.1:25419781-26622281 GCF_027791375.1 Indicator indicator | reverse complement strand
AGTGGAGAAAAAGAGGAAATGCTGATGAATGACCAGGGTGTGCTTTGCTGGAAAATAAATGGCTTTTCTGCTGTGAAAAAATTGGTGCCCCAATGCCACATTTTTCTAGATTTTTGTTTAGAATCAGGTCTGTTGAATCTCAAATTTCCTTTTTTTATTAAAGGCTTAGCTTCACAGGACACTCAAGTGAATTTAAGGTAAACATTTATATTTTTCCTTTGATAAAAAGAGTTGCTGCAAAAATCTGTCCTTTTGTATTGATTTAAATTATTTTGGCATTTAAATAATCACTGAAGTATGATAATGCTTCACAGACTTCTAAGAATATAGGACTTCCCTCTATGAATATAGGACTTCCCTCTGAGGTTCACATTTTCCACATGAGGTCTAGGATGAACGATGCTGCTCTCATGACATTTAAAAAATCAGAATCAGTGAAATGTCTGCTCTCAGTGTGTAGGAAAGACACAGAGACTAAGACATTACTCTGCATTCTTTTAAAACTGAAAAGTGCCAGCCCTCATACTCCAGAGCCAAAAATAAACCTAAGCAGAAATAAAGGCAGAGTTGATCAGTCTCATTCAGCTAATATTAGTGAAATGCAAATGATAAGTTAAAATAAAAGGTTTAAAGGAAAATGTGTTTTCAAAATCCTACTGGTAAAAACTAGGGGGCTTAGTACTAAACCAAGCAAGAGAATAACGACCCTAGGAGGAAAATACAAATAATCCACTCAGCTTTGCACACTGGCTAAGTGAATGAACCCCCCTGACTGGACTATTTCTTTTGGTACAGTGATTCACCTGCTGTACGTATTCTTTGTGATCCCTTCAGATTGAAGTGCTGCTCTCCTGATGAGGAGAAATGCAGTTTCAAGTCATGCTGCTGATATTCTTCTCTCTTTCTTTCTCTCTCTTTCTGTTTTTCATTCTTGTTAAACACCTAAATGTTTTAGCAAATATTACAGCTGTGACCAAAACTGCTGCGCACAGGAAAAAAGCAAGGCACAGTGGAGTCCGTATTGCTTCCATGTTAATTTGTGTTTATGTGGTTGGTTTACATATTATTAAAGCCACCCAGCTGATCTATAATGGCAGCCCTGCTGACACTGCCTGACCCAGTTTGACAATCTGGATAGAAATTGTAGGGTTGGCTGTTCAATGTCTGTGACTTTAACAGCATTGCTTTGGGCCCAGAATCAATTCTCTCTGTTTACAGACCATTTCACAGCCCTTTACCTGCAACATCACTTGTGTCAGTCCCATAAATACTTTGGTGTATATAATGCTTGAATTAGCATAATGGTTTATGCACAGGGCTTTAAGCACAAAGAAGGACATGTCAACATGTTCTCTTCACTTAAGCAATTAAGAGCCATTACGCTGCTTCAGTGGAAATATCATCAAGGTTAAAGACAATCACAAACACCCCTCTAACCTTTTTACTCTAAGTCTAATAAATGAGGCATAGAAATTGAAATGTTAGTAAACAGTGCTACTTGCAAGCTCTTTTTATATCATGTTTAATCAGACCTCTCATTCACCACTTGAGAAGTGTAAGGCAATGTGCACTTTAACCATGGTCACAAGGTAAAAGGGAATAATTTCCCTTTTTCCAGAGGCTCAGCCCTCTGCAGTACATCTAATGTCATGTTCTAGATGCTCATGACATGACAGTCTAAAAAAAATAAAGTAAATGTGTGCATAAGTAACACACAGACTGGGTCCCCCATAATAATTAAGGAGAAAATCTGTGTTTGTGCAGCTGGCTCTGAAATTTTTTGGTGTTTACTCCAGGCTATGTATTTTTCTCTCCATGTCACCAAGGCCCAGTGGGAATTTGTTATTAGAATGGCTTTATTTTTATTGTAAGCTGGCAAGATTCGTCTGAGTCCAGATCTAAGTTGCTCATTCTGGTGAGATGCAGCACAAAGGAACCTAGGCACTGAATTTTCATGCCTTGATTTTGGTGGGTGTGGTGGTTGGTTCGGGTTTGTTCTTTATAATTCATTCACAATGCTCATTCTCTTGATTCTGAAGGCTCTGAAAACTCTTAGGAAAATGTGGGAGAGAAAGTGAGCACACAGAGAGAAAGCTTTGGTAGGGAAAAGTACAAAGAGGAGAGAAGCCCAGCAACATTTCTACAGCCAACATGGAGTGACATGGCAGAACAATAATTTTTACTCTGATACTGCCATTGTGCTGGGATGCAACAGAATAACCACTTCCAAGTGGGGTGGAAGCAAGGTAACCCCTGAAAATATGATGAATCAAAGGGAAAGAATTGCTTCCTGTGGAAAAGTTGACTGGCATCACAAATGCAGTCTGCATCACCTCTCCTGCAGCAGTGTGTGCAGCCCACAGCACATCTTTATATTAAACTATGCACCAGCACCAGCTTTTGCACCTTACAAGCCTCATCTTTAAGCAAAAGAGACTGCCTTGGTGGTCAAAAGAACCACTCAGTCTCCAAGCTCTGTAGTCTTGAGTTGGTAACACCCAGGGTGGAGTTACCTCAGTGCTTTCCCGGACTATGTCTATCTTCCACGTACCCTCCTAAGCTAAATCCTTCTTTTCCTGCTACAGTATTTGAAGTATTTCATGTTTGGAAATACTTGAGCTCTGTTGTGGGTTTAGCACAAATGTTAGAGATGAAACAACTTTCTTTTATTAATGCTTTGGAAATGTTAGAGATGAAACATCCTCATCTTTTGAGGATCTCAAAGCAGATACTTCTTTTATTAATGCTTTGATTAATTGAAAACTTTCATTATTAATGCTTTTATTAAATTTTTAACTAATGTTTGGAGTCACTTCCCCAAATCATCTGAGAAAAGAGAGCGAGTGGGCAGTGGGTGCTACCTCAGTTGTCTAAAGGCTGTAGTAGTGCTGTGGCAAGCAGATCTAAAGGCTAAAGGCCAGGCTTCTTGGGCATTCACTGCAGTAGTTGCTTTCTGACAGTAACATGTCTCCTCCTTGGACCTCTGTAAGCTGTCCATCTGCTGGCTTTCCTGTAAGGAATCTTGCTGGCCATCTTGGCTACCAGAATCATAGAATCATTAAGGTTGCAAAAGGCTTCTAAGATCGAGTCCAGCCGTCAACCCAACACTGTAATGCCCACTAAACTATGTGCTGAAGTGCCATGTCTACATGTCTGCACTTCCCTTTCAGTAAAGAAAGTTCTCCTAATAATGTGGTTTGGGTTTTTTTTTCCTTTAATTTGTTCTTTCCTAAAATGTGATACTTATGTGCTTCAACGAGGGCAGCTTGGATCACTCTTATTTCAGTTTTTCAGGACATCACCATTCTCAAGGACAAATTTTTGTGTGGAAATTTTTGTGTGCCTGCACTCAAACTTCGTTCCCCCTATATGCTGCCACTCCATGATGGGATATGGCAGAAGCTGGGGATAGCTGTTGAACTCCAGAAGAGATTTAAACAAATCTCACCTTCATTTCAATACCACCAGCTCAAGCTGCAAACCTGGAAACCTGATGGAAGAGAATTGCCTTCTTATTTCATGCTAACCCCTAGGGACTATCCTGAGAAGACTGCCACAGATATTTCCCCAGAACAAGGCAGAGCTGAAATGAAGTTAGGCTCACTTTTGAAAAGATCCAGCTATGGTAACTTTGTAATTGAGCCATTTTGTTCTGCTCTCAATCAGCTTCAAATCAAAGGACAAACTGCTCAGAGACACACAGGTAGCAATTTGAAAACTGACAATAATAAGCAAACAGTGCAGTCTGGTTTCATCTGCTCTCACTCCAGTGTAATAAATTCCATCAAAGGTTGGTTTGAGATCCATGGTAATGCCTAGAGGCCAAAAACTTGATTTGGTTCTTCTTACAAGTTCTATGCACTGCAATCCTTGCACTATATATCAGAGGATGCATGGCAGCTTCTCTTGACTAACTATGAGTGTCACCCACATTCTTCAGGTGAGAGAACCACAGAGCCATAGCCAAACTGTGCTGAGGCATCAGTGCAGAGCCATCTCTATTTCATAAAGCCAGGTTTGATAGAATGCTGCAGATCACACATTCAAGGTGTGCAGAGGCACCAGAGAGTCTCCTGCAATGGAACTTCACTTCCATGTTCAGATCTCATGAGGCAAATTTTGTTCCTTCCCTTAAAGTGATGTTCCTTTTCTGTTGCAAGTGTGCTTCTGTGTTTCCTGAAGAAAACAGGCTGGAAGACAGTCATTTGGTAGCATTTGGAGCTTGGATGAGAAGACAAAGATGGGAGTCGTGCAGAAGGGTCCTTGCAGAAAGGTCTCTGCTCTCAGAAGCAGAAGCAGTACATGAGACTCTCACACTGTATGCTCTGTACAGCACTTTCCAAACTGACAGCGAGTTAATAGTCTCTTTTCTCTTCTATGTTTAGAGCTACAAAGATTGGTTTTGGTATATAGTAACACTTGAGCATCTTTTGAGGATCTCAAAGCAGATATTAATTAAGCTTTCTAGCACCTATGGGAAGGGAGTAAATAACCCAAGTGCCACTTTGTAGAAAGGAACTGACTAGCCAAGGTCATCCACTGACGCAGAGGCAGGAATAGCATGGAGGTGATAAAACAAGAATTACACAGCTGCCTTTTCTCCAGAGAAAGATGGGCCAAAATAAGAGCTCACCTGAACTTTCACTCAGATTTGGGGGAAAAATATGCAATGTAATCAATAAGAATTTTCCCATCTACACCACAAAATCTCTGTTACATTTTCCAGCCCTAAATGTGAATGCTCTCACTCCATCTGAGACAGGACCTGTGCCTGAATGAATGAATGCAGTAGATGTTATGCTCTTGGTAGGAGTCTTTCATCAGTAATTTTATTTCACTCTTATAGGTGAATCAGTGCAGTTTCTGCCATCCTTTGGGAACTGTTTCTTCTGTTGTTTTGGGCTGGAAGCAGCTGGGTGGTTATTTTTTCAGGGAACACCAGAACAGGCTACCCAGGGAGGTGGTTGAATCCCCCACCCCTGGAGGTGTTTAATGACACAGAGATGTAGTGCTAAGGGACATGATTTAGCACTAGACTTGGTAGAGTGAGATAATGGCTGGACTGCATGATCTTAAACATCTTTTCCAACCAAAACAATTCTATGATTCTATGTTGTCAGCCATGGAAATGGAGAATTTGGAACGTTTTGAGCTGCACAGCAAATCTTTAGCCATTTGGAGCACATTCATTAAAGCTCCATAACAGAGGTCACATCTTCACCTTCTGAATCCTGAATACCTCCTGCTCGCTCCTGCTTGCATTCAGGTGGACTTAGCACAGTCTGGTGTCTATGTGGCACCTACCAGAAGAATTCATTCCACCCTGAAAGAAAGAGCAGACATAGCCACTAACATTCTCATTATTTTGAATCTACTGTTTGTCATTCAAACTTCCCTGTCCCCTTCACCCTGTGAAAGAAATTGTAATTGAAAGCAAGAGTCAGTTGCTATGTTTTGAGGCTGGAGTGACTGTCTGATCATTTAGCTTTATCCAGACTTGAGCAAATGCTGCCATAAATGCTTGTTCCACTCTTTTCTGCATGAAGAAATAAAGAGCACTTGTACAAATGACATGTATGTCAATCTTTAGGTCACAATACTTCCTGCAGTTGCATCCCAAGTAGGAGACATCAAGCTAAAGGCATTTAAGAATTAACAGCCTGTACCCAAGACTGGAAATGGAGTTTATAAAACAAGTGGATGAAGATCAGGATTCACTTACAACACATTAAAGCAAATCCATTTATATTTTATTTCCTATATACTGACTGTAATGTGCATTTTGAAAATAATCAGACTCTGCAGTTCCTGTAGGATGTGTGATATTTGCAGGAGGGTTGGTATGGCCTGGTAGACCTTCCATGGAAGAAAGATGATAAGAAGACTACTCTGTCCAGACAGTTCTGTAGCAATCCACCAACTGTATCATCCAGGAGATTGACTCTCCACCCTGAACTTGCACATAGATCTTCTGTAGGATTCATAGGCTTCTTCTGTAATGCCCTGAGTTGTACTTAAATAGAGGGAAAAGTTAGCACCCAGCACTGCAGGCAGCACCAGTTCTCTCCATTTTTGTACAACTGCTCACTTATATTGGTATTGCTATCCTGGGTGCATATTAACCATGATTGAAACAACGCCCATTGGAAGTCTTAAAACCTTAACCACCAGTTTTACTTCTAAAATAAAGTAAACTGCCAAAAGTTCTGATAAAAGTGACAATTTATATTTTTAAGTAGTACATCCGGAATTTTCCTATAGCTGTAGACAAAGGAATTCTTACCCAGATAAGTATAAGAGCACCAATAAATTTAAGGTAGCTTATGCAAGTTAGGCACTAATGAATGTCATCTTCTGTTTTGTCATGAAAAAAGATCTTTCTGCTGCTAAAGGAGACTGATTTAGATTATGAATAGCTGTAGTGATTTGCAAAAATGGCTCCAGAGAGATAGACTGAGATTCCATATACTCATGGCACTTGAGGTTTCTGCCCTTTTTGTTGAAAATTAATTTGTCCTGTGGGTTATTGGATTCTAGCTCAGCCAATGTATATTGCTCAGTCATCACAAATTTACTTAAAATTTAGTGTAGCTGAAGTTCATTCAACAGGACAAAAGTCTACAGTTGAAATCTTCTAAAAATCTTTTTAAAAAGCTGGCTAGAGGTATAATTGAGATGGCTGGAATCAAAGCAGCTGCACAAAATGTTTTGTAGCTATGAATATATGGTTTATTATATTAAAGAGACTCTTCAGTTTCCTCTTTTGGTGCTGAAAACAAGTGGATGCTTTACTGTTGCCTTGACACAGGGAGCTTTTTGTGTTTGGCCCTTTGCCTTGAACCCCAAACTGATCTTCCTAAAATGAGGAAAGGCTCCTTGTAACATGTGCCACAGGTTCCTCCACTGCTACTTTAATCTGACATATCTGTTTTTATGGAACTCTGGTTGTAAAATGCCAAATACTCCCTTTAAATACTATCTGTTCTTATTTTTCTCCCCTTTTCTTTTTTTTTTTTTTAATCCTTGTCTTTACCTTTGTTGAGTGTTCGTATCCTTGGAATTCCACCCGAGTTGGTGCATTTAATTCTTCAGATTAAACATTGCCAGGGCTTGTAAATTTGATATTGCAAAGACAAATAGGTTAAGGTTAAGGAAAAAAAATCTAATTCTGTTCAAATCAGCAAGCTTCTCGTTTGAATTAAAAAGCTGTAACTAATTTGATTGATGGATCCAAGTCATCTGTTAGCCTCTGTGTTGGGGAACCTGACTGGTGAATTGCCACAAAGAGGGACCCGAGGTAAAGGTTATCCGAAACACAACCACACAAAGGTAGCTGTGGCACAAAAATTAACCTGGGTGAGGATACAAGCAGGAATGATTAGAGAATAAGCAGATCTTAAACATTCACAGGAGAGTGGTTTTTCATTAACTATAAAGGATAAAAATCTTCTCGAAGAGAAATAATTCTTCTGTTTTAAGCTTTATCAGAAACAGTTTCATGTCTCATTTAAATGATGGGGATTTTTAAAAAGAGAGAACGAGTGGCATATATGGGAAAAGCTCATCCTGTGCACAACCACTGTGGATGGTTCCCAAGTAGTAAACCTATAAACAGTTTGTTTGTGTTCTTTCTAGCAGGAATTATGCTTTAAAAAGACCAAAATTAGAATTTAAAATTCAATTTTAAATGAAATCACTTCATACATATCTCGGTAAAAATAAGAAGAAACCTGCATAAAAGTCCACGCACAGCCTAGATCTCTGCTCAGCTGGCTATTTTTTATGTTTCAATTTGGAAATTTTTTTCCCTTGCTCTAGTGATACATCTGAATACAACTGATCAAGTTTAAGCTATGAGGTTCTCATCTCTTTGCTTGATACACAAGGCTTATACAATTGCAAGAAATGAGATACAGCACAATAACCAAATCATGACACAATGGACTGGAAATTTTAGATTAATAAACCTCTTTCAGAAGAGAACTAAATAACTTTTACAGTTTTATCTATGGCTATTTGTTTCTTTGAAGATTTATGGTCCTTGCAACAGAGATGCATCTTATCTTTCACTCTTCAGATTAAAGGCAGATGATTTTAAACAGGCTTCTGACTGGCATAATCTGGAATTGCAGATGATCTTCCTCTAAAAAAAAAAATGCTACAAGTGAACTTGCAAGTCAAATGAGAATATCATTAGGTATGTCACAGAGGTCTGAGAAAAGAAATCTGCCTACAGCTAAGCACAATCCGATCTGATCCTTATCGTCACGACCCGGCATCCTCAGGCAGCACTTCATCAGCCAGGCGCAATCCCGGCCACGTACCCAGGAATTAAAACTTTCCACGCTGCTGCTGCTGCTTTAATTGATTGATGTGAAAAGTTTAGAAACTAAAACCCAAATAGCTCTTACAAAGCTCCTTTAACCAAGCCTTCTCCTTTGAAAGCGGGCTCCTCAATTGAAAGTGGCAGCCCACATTTTTAGGTTTCAAGCAGCTCTGTCATTCTAGGAGGAATGTGTCTTGCCACTTCACACGATAGCCTGAGCTGAAAGACATGTACTTTGAATCAGAGAATCAATAGAACACTTAATGGACAATTAGGAGAACAGCTGTAGGACTGTCAAAGGCCCATCTGTACACAGCTCCAACAGCCTCTCCTGGACAGGGCCCTGCAAACTCAGCTCACTGCCCCAGGGCAATGCTCCCACTACAAAACCCCCCTTTCATTTCCCACTTCATGTTAATATAGGAGTCTTCATTTTTTTTTTCCCACCTCCCCCCCCCCCAACCCCTACAAATTTTAACACGTGTAGAAAATTATGGAAATTGTTGAGGCCATTTGTCAACTTATATCATGTGAATTGATCAATAAATTTCACCACTTTGTTGTTAATGTAGATAAATTTTGGCATTTAATTAAGCTACAGCGAAAATGTGGCCACTTTTAATTTCAGCAGATGCTACCTTTTCATCTGTAATACAGGGATACATTGGCAAATCCAGCCTGCTTGCTAAATATTTATAGACAACATGACAATCCTTAAAAGAGTTATCATCAGTGATTTTGGTTCTGAAACAATTAACATTGTTCACAGGAGCTCATGTGGAAAGCTGAAATAAATTCTGAGCAGCAGATGAAGTTACGGCCACATGGACGCATTGGATATATAAAGCACATAAATCTGTACATGTTCTAAGCATATTATTTTTATATTGATTATTATAGGTGCACTTTCTGTGGCATAAATGGGCACAAATATATGTAAATTCAGATAAATGGAGGTGCAAATTCCTCTGTGGATTAATACTTGTGCACTACAGATATCTCTATGAATTAGACCTGTGCAGTGATATTTATCTGTAATGGAGCTGCTTTGCAATAATATGATGAGAGAGATTGATCCCAGAAATTAACAGAAGGAAGTGTTTCATACATAAACATTCTACATACAATAGCTAAGACTTACTGCTGTTTATAATAATAATGATGGTATTTTAACTGTTTAAAACACTTTGGGTTTGTTTTTCATTTTTCTCCAAATTTCTAAGCTAACAATAATGCAGGGATTAGCCATTAAACTCCCAGGTATTTTTTAAGCACACAGAGATTTGGCCAGACAATAAGAAACATAAATGAACATTTTAGGCTTTCTATATGGCCTTAGGGACAGTGGGATGAAATCCTACCTCTGACAGCCAGAGGCACCAGACACAGCACTCAGCAGCAAGGCTTGACATGATAAACTGCTGTATCTCGTTTGAGTGGGTAGGGGAGGAGGCTGCCTGGTGGTGATATTGCCAGTGCCTCTGGGGTAGGAAAAGCCTTGAAATCCCACTGCTGGTTTTGCTCTAATCCTCCTGACCAAGCAGGCTCCCACCCTGACCTACAATTTTTGTTCATTCGTTTAGAGGACAACCGAGCTGGCAGCATGAACTCGTGTGCAGGAGAAACCAGGGAAGAGGGAAAGCAGTGGTGGCCACACACCCCTAATCTTCTGAAGGACACTCAGTAACTCAAGCAGACAGGTTCAGCATCTTCTCACACTCAGGCTTCAAAACAATCCAATATTCCAGCACCAGGCAGATGGGTAGACAGGCAGCACCCTGTAGGTAAAATTACTTTTGTTTGACTTTCTCAGTTTTCCCTGCTAGGTAAAATCATCTAACTTGATAAGAAAAAAAAAAAAAAAGACCAACCAACATTCCCCCCCGGCCCCAAAAAATAAAACAACCCAAAGAGGGAAAAAAAAAAGACCCACCCAGACACAACAAACATTTTTAAAGTGTAGTTTCTGGGTTTGTGGATTTGTCACCACTGCAGCATGTTTTATTTTCAGGTTTTCAGGGAAACTGGTCAGCAGCTTTCTTGAAGTTGTTGGGGAGTGCAGGGAAAAGGACTGGAATTCTGTTCCAACTGAGCCTAACTTTGGCTTTTAGCCAAGGATTTACAATTCATATGGAGAGAACAGGGAAACCAAATGCAGTAACTGGTTTGTGTACAACATTTGAACCAGAGGGAAATATCTGGACAGCACAGAATCCACTCGATAAATACGGACCATTCTAACCAAATCTTGAGTCATTGCCATTATCTCATCAGCCTTTCCTCTGAAACAGAGGGCTTTGTCTCAGCTTACCAAGGCTCTTTTTTTTTTTTTTTTTTTTTTTTTTTTACATTTCACAGCATACTTGTCTTGGACTGGATCAACATATGAGTTCATCAGTGCATGCCTGTGATTCCTAGTCCTACTGGCATCACCTCCTGCCAAGAAGAAGCACTATTATGGAGAAACTCTCGTGGCCAGGCTCTCGCTGCAGTTCCTGTGACTTGCCACCCAGCCTACCTGGGCATAGGCAGGCTCTCCTGATGTGGCTGCACTCTCAACACCTACCAAGAGCATGTGCATACACATGTGCAAACACTCATTGCACACAGATGAACGAGGAGAAGGGATCCAGTGAAGGATGATCCAAAGAGTGATGGATCTCTACAGCCTTGACTCAGAAGTTGTAACTTCTGCATGACATGACCCTGAAGTGGACTCAGGTCAGTGAAAACAGGCATGTTGAGATGGTATGTGAGTTATTTTCTTACCTTTCTTTGTGGCCTGGCATGACAGCCCATGCATTTCACAACAATTTCTTTCTGGTGAAATTAGAATTTTACAATCATAAAAGTTGGAAAAGACCGCCAAGATCATCAAGTACAACCATTTAGAAGAATCACAGAATTGTTCTTAAATAATTTTTAATTTTTTAAATTCTTAAATAATTAGAACTTTGAAAAAAATTATCTTAAAGGGATAAAAAAAGGAAAAGCCTCAGTGCCACCTGCTGCAGTTAAATTTCACGGACACCCATAGGGGATCAGTGGTGATTCCCAGTGCTCAGCTCTTTTAACGCTCACCCTTTCTGCCCATTGCTGTAGCAGAAGTGAGCAGAGTGTATTAGGACACATCCCTGAGCCCCAAACTGGCAATGTTAGCCACGTCATAGTGTCTTCTTCAGTGGATTGAAAAACGATTGCCTTCTTCCTGAGGGTGTTCAAGGCCAGGATGGATGAGGCCTTGAGCAGCCAAGTCTAGTTGAGAGGCATGCCTGCTCATGGTGGAGGGGAGGTTGGAGTAGGTGATCCCTAAAGTCCCCTCCAATCTGAGCCATTCTATGATTCTGTGCTGGATGGTTTGAGACATCTCTGCTTGTTTCTCAGCCTGGTGGCATTATGAGGAGTATTTACCAAGTGTTTAGTGGTGAAGACTTAAACTGTAGGTAGAAGATAACTACACTAAAGTGAGCCAGAGAAACATCTATCAAACAATCATTGTTTTTGAAGGATCTCAATCACAACAAAACCATTTGTCTCTTTCACCAGTTGAGCATTTTTGTGGGAGATCCCTGTTTATCTGATTTATTAGAAATGCTCCACTGAGACACAAAGCATTTTTCTAATAAACCTAGAGGTTAGCACTATTGTTTTCAGTACAGCTGACCCTTGGATTTGCTGTAAAACCAGAATCATTAGAAATGCTCCGTTGGTTATATTGGAGCATTTCTAATGAATCAGAGGGTCAGCTCTACTGAAATAATGTAAAATATCAAGATTCATGAAAAAAACTCCATTGAAATGCATGGAGCGTTTCTAATAAATCCAGATTTTAGTGGAGCTCAACCCTGAATCCATTAAAATGTTATGAAAAAATAGTTACTGAGCATGCACCTTAAGTACTTTTTTTCCTGTCTTAATCTCTCATTTATTTTAAAATACGTTGTAAAAATAGCAAAAGGCAGGAGCGAGAATTTGTTATTGAATGTCTGCCGTTTCCTCTACTCACACAGGAGCAGACAGACACTCTGGCCACCAGAAAGACAGCCCCTGGCACCTCATACCGTGCTCAAGCAGCTTCCAGGAAGCGGGATACACATGCACAGGGATGCACAGAGCACCTCACACCACCCCAGGTGCATGCTCAGACCCTACATTTACTGTGGCCTCCCCCCCATTAGGCACATACCAAATGGAAGTGAGTGTTGGGAGAGGTACAGAGCTTCGGGTTGCAACTGTCTGAAGAGGAGCTGTTTGTAGAGAGCTGTTGGGGATCTCAGTCTTTTCTCCATGTGGGATTTCACTGCAGAAGGCATCATGTTTTCCCCACAGAACCTTAACAGTGAATGGGGCAATGCTGGTATCAACTCCCAGGAGAAAGCTCCCTGGGTTCCACAGCTGGCTGGTCTCAGCAGGATCTCTTTGTTCAGAGGTTGCTCTGCAGGGAAGGTCCAAATCTTTAGCTGGGTGTTTAAATACCAATTGTCCATGACAGCTGAAGGCAGTTAATGATTATAATCAGCAGGTTGATGGGCATTCTCCTCCCAGATGTATTTTCTTCCTGACTTTGTAAAGGGCAGCTCCCTGAAAATAAGAGAAATATACATATGATGGAGGGCAGGTCAGAAGTGCTTGGTTTGTGTCTCCTATGAAAGAAGCTGAGCCTGAAGTGCCATAGATAATAGACTCATAGAATTGTTTGGGTTGGAAAAGACCTCCAAGATCATTGAGTCCAACCATCAACCCAACACCACCATGGCCATTAAACAATGTCCCAAAGTGCCATGGCCACACATTTCTTGAACACCTCCAGGGATGGTGACTCTACCACCTCCCTGGATAGTCTGTCCCAAAGCCTGCTCACTCTTGCAGGAAAGAAATTGTTCCTAATGTCCAACCTAAACCTCCCCTGGCACAATTTCAGGCCATTCCCTCTTGTTCCGTCACCTGATACTAGGGAGAAGAGACCAACCCCCACCTCAATCCAAACTCCTTTCAGGGAGTTAGACATAGAACAGAATCTCTCTGTGGCTGCAGAAAAGGGCACCTCAAGTAGAAGCCTTGGTACCAGAACCAGGTGTGATACAGGTAGGACACATCCCAGGATGAGTTGTAAGGTGCCTTGAGGCCTCCACAGTTTACTGGTGTAAGTGCTGGTGGAGAGATTCTGTTATCTATGCTTAAAGGAAAACCACAACCTGCTTTTACCTTCAAGTCAGATGTTTATCTTAATTTACAATCACAAGGCCAGAAATAGAATGAGATTTTTTTTTTTATTAATGCCAAGCTGAAATGGCTTTTTCTACCATTTTTACTGTACAACCCTAGTCAAAACCTGGCAGATTTTCAAGTTTACTTTAAGGCAGCTTCAGCAGCTGTAACGTTCTAAGAGTGTGTGTTCTAAAGATGAGATGGTTGTGGCTTAATGCAATTTTGGCCATACAGCTAAATTACATATCTTTAGCAGGTGACATCTTTAACCCATTTGTCTATTCAGCACTGTCATTTTGATAACTTGCTGAAAAATGAGGCCTGTGGTAATAAAACTTAGTTATTAATAGTAACATGTTATGGGGCAGAACACGAACAAACAAACAAGAAACCTAATTTATTGTTACACAACATAACAAGAAGTAAACATTGGCAAATTTATTTTAAGGGCATGCACAAGTCAGACCCTCAGTGCCTCTCTTGAATGCTCAAAGCTTTCCTCACAGCAGAGCTGAAGCTCATTTTGTCAGTTTTGCAGATGCAAGTTGCTGGGGCAAGTTTTCCTGGTACTGAGGCTGATAAAGCCGACTTCACTCCTTTTTTTTATTGCCCCTCTTCTCTTCCAGAACACTACTGCTGAAAGGCACCTGCTAGAGACATGGCGCTGCATGTACCAGCCAGGCACAGCACTGGGCAAGAGTTCTGAGGAGGGTTTGGACCACTGACCCTCTGACAACCCCCTGCTCTCAGGTAACACATCTCAAAAGCTCTGAAAACTTACAGGCTCAGCCAACAGACCCTGAGTGAGTGGCATGGGGTTCAGCATCCCTGATGCAGTAGGTGAAAGAACTGGGTTGATCATGCTGGAATTGAGTAGACCAATGTTACATCAGGCCACCTTCTCCTGATCTTCATGATAACTGTCTGAAGGTAGGGTAAGAAATCACCTGAAGAAAGAGACTTGGGGTTGTTGGTTGATGAGGAGCTCACCATGATCTGGCAGCATCCTCCTGCAGCCCAGAAGGCAAATCGTATCCTAGGCTGCATCAAGAGGAGTGTGGCCAGCAGGTCAAAAGAGGTGATTCTGCCCCTTTACTCTGCCCTTGTGAGACCACACCTTGAATATTGTGTTTAATTTTGGTGTCCCTGTCATAAGAAGGACATAGAATTGTTGGAGTGAGTCCAGAGGAAGGCCACAAAGATGATCCAAGGGCTGGAGTACCTCTCCTGTATAAGGATAGGCTGAGGGAGCTGGGGTTCTTCAGTCTGGAGAAGAGGAAGGGCTCTGGGGAGACCTTAAAGCTGCCTTCCAATACCTGAAGGGATCCTACAGGAAGGTTGGAGAGGGACTTTTCATAAGGGTTTTCTAGAGACAGGACAAGGGGGAATGGTTTGAACCTGAGGGAGAGTAGCTTTAGACTGGATCTTAGGAAGAAGTTCTTAAGTACAAGGGTGGTGAGACTGGAATAGGTTGGTCAGGCAGGTTGTGGATGCCTCCTCCCTGTGGGTGTTCAAGGCCAGGTTGGATGAGGCCTTGAGCAGCTGAGTCTAGTGAAGAGGCGTCCCTGCCCATGGTGGGGAGGTTGGAGAAGATGATCTCCAAGATCCCTTCCAACCTAAGGTGCTTGGACATTGCTGCTCTGTAGTCTGTGGAGCTCTTTAATCCAGGTCCCAATTTCAGAGCAATTAGAAGACACTGGGAGAAGCTTGTTCTTAGTTCAAGGGTAAGTCAGGTGGCAGTGAAAACCAGCAAAGCGTTTTGGACAAAGGAGAATTTTCTCTGTGCTGTATAACACTGGAACATCCAACACTACATGATTGTTGTTCAGGGGTCACACCAACCAGGCTGTGAAATCCTCAAGCAGCTTCTCACTTCTGCAGCATTACAGCCTACCTTAAATGGATTTCAGAATAGTTTGCTTAAAATGCAGCAGGGAGAGACCCCACCTTCATCATATCCCCTCTGCAAGGCTATGCAAGGAACTAGGCTTGTGTGTGTGTTGCCTCTTACAGCAATGCTCTTTCTATAGATCCCCATGCTTCCAGAGAAGCTGCCTCACCTCAGATGCAGGCTAGGTTCTGTTTGTTTTATGAATGCACACAGGCAGTGCATCTGCAGTTTGCCAGCTTATGCTCCTTTAGCTGCTCTGTACCTAGAGACACACAGACATATATAAAATGTATATGAAAAGTATATTAATATCATTCTATCTCAACAGATTTAATTCTTAAATGCTACATATACTTGTTTAATCTCTCATTTCAGTAGTAGGAAAGGTTAGATTATAACATCAGGTTAGCTCTCTTTGAAGCAGGTAATAATTAAGTTGATTCACTGTTGCAATTACTGTCAGATCCCCCTTAATTACCACGGATTTTATAGCAGCTTCATTATACGTCTGCTGTAATGCATTGTGGCCCAAAGGAGAAGTGTTGCAGGAAATTCTGCATAGCATGTATAATTCTAACCTGCAGTGAAAGCTTCTAGTGAAAGCCTCTGCACTAAATTTATCTTTTTTTGACATTCCCCCCCTATTATTTAAAGCAGTTGAACTGGAGTAACGCCACTGAAATATACACCTAACTTCATAAGGGAAAATTGATCTCTTCACAGGTATTAGGAATAAAAATGGAGAAATTATAGAATTAGCAGTGAATTGTTCTTGGGAAACTGCTCAGCAAACATTAAAAGCATTTCTGTTCTGGCATCATGGAGGGGAGAAAACTGCCCCAGCCTGCAAATCAGATACTCCTGAACAAGCTTTCCCACTGAAAATGGTTCTTAGAGAGGTAAGAATGTACAGGACCAGATTGCTATACATCAGTATTTTCATCCATTGCTCATTTTACATGTTGGACACTGGATTCTACAAAGATAAGGCACATACCCAACCAATAACTTGGGCAGTTTTTATTTCACCTGCCTAATGAATGTGCTGCTCCAGCATGTGATAAAAATACCTGAGGAAAATAACAACAGTTACACCTGCTTGATTATCAACCACACCAGAGTTTTAAAAGCCAACTCTTTTTTAGCACTGACCTTCCAACTAACTTTTGTAACAACATGGCTTCACAGAACTGCTACTTGATGGTTCATGTGTTACTGCTTGTTTCCACTGGAAAAATCTTTACAAATCAAGGTCTGTAAATTGAGCCTGCAACAGTTCAAAACAGATAACTGAATAATGTGTCCCATGGATTCTCTTGTAACAAAGGAATTTACTCCCCAGAATATATTAGATGCAGAAAGGGCTTCAGTGTCAGTGACACTATTGGCAGCTGTGTTAACAGTTAAGGAGCTGGCTTTGTATAGCAGTACAGTTATTAAATTTCTCCAGAGACCATGACTCATTAATCAAATATTCATACATCTCTGTAAATACAGGCTGAACAGAGAATACCCTCAGAGCTGAGCATCCCAGCACAAGTGCCCTTTCATGTAAGGCTGAAAAAATCCTGAGAACATGCGGTCATGTTTTGCATTTCTAATGCTCTATGTACTCTGTAGCCCCCCCCCCCAATCCTTAAAAACAGAACACAAATGATCTTACTGATTGCAAGTGTTACACAGTCACAATTAAAATTGCTTCACTATTGCTTCATACCATCTTTTTAAAAGTGAAGACAGTGAATCAATTCTTCTGTTCTTTGTTTATCATCAGACAAGTAACTTTTTCCCATATGGATGGAGAAACCCAAGGCCATGCTCCAAGAATTTGTATTAGCATGAAAACAGCAAACCACTGGCTGAACTGTGAAGGCCAAAGAACTTTATATATTTGCAAAGATACGAGTTTGTAGTATTTAACAAATACTGGATTTTGTGTTTCCTCACTGCCATAAAGCAGCCTGTCCTCTCACCTGCTCCATGGCAGGCACAAACACATCACAACTGAAGTTTTGACCTCTGGTAGGTTGAGGTCATGGTTCAGAGCTGAAGCATCTCTGTGTGATCAGCTGAAGCTCTTTTCTACAAGCCTTTGAAAACAGCCAAGTTTTTTGTTTGAATTCCCCATCCCAGTGCATTTGTAAACTTGTATAACATCCTTCAGTTCTGTAACTTGCAAATGGCCCAGTTTAAAGACTGAATTGAGCAACCTGTTCTAGTGGCGGATGTCCCTGCTGACTACAGGGGCATTGGACTAGATAATCTTTAAGAGTCCCTCCCAACCCAAACCAGTCTGTAGTTCTATGATTCTAACTTTTATCAGAAAATACTTCCTTTTAAAGTTCCTTTCCTCATAAATACAGATCCTCTAGCTTAAGCACCTCCACAGTTCCTACCACATTAATTTCAGTGCATTTTAATTTCCTTTACCAAGGCTTGACATTGACATTTAAAAAAGAAAATCTTCTCTTGTATTTAATTAGGGCACTGATTGAGACAGGATGGCAATAACCTCCTGTACTTCTTCCATGCTGCCTTGCTCTGTGTGTCAGCACATTCCAATAAAGCAGTTTTTGGGGATCTGCTGTGTGCCAGGCAGAAAACAGAACAAGGCTGCAGTTACAACCTCCCTTCCCTCTTCTCTACCTAAGAACAGTCCTGGGCATCCCAAAAGTGATGCCACTACCCTGCATGCCCTTATCCACTGACCCAGCAAGCTGCTGGATGTGGATTAATACCTAAACCATTGATTTTAATCACATTCCCTTGAGGCACAGGGGATTCACTGGCAGGATCAGCGCAGAATAGGAAGAGAAGGAAAATAAGAGTAAGGCATGATGCTGAGCAGAGAGCCTGCAAAGCTTTGCTTTTAACACATGCCCACACGCTCACTAAAGCGAGGTGAAAACAGCAAACATTTATTTGCACATCTTCTTGCATAAATAAAACCCTGCTGATTTGCTTTGATGGCATTTACGACCACATTTATTCATAAACATTAGAATGAGCAAGTTTTTATTTGCAGGAGCGTTCACAGAAAACAAAAGCGTCGTGAATTCTGGTGTGAATAAATACCAGAGAGCTCTCACATCAGAAGGGCTCCTGCAGTCATTAAGTTAAGCTCTTTTCACTATTCACACTGTGGTTTCAAGCAATTACAGCTGCCTGTGAACTGCTTACAAACAGGGAAGGGAACTGTTTATGAAGCTCAGTTCATCCAATTAGGCAACAGAAAGCATCTCATGAAGATACCCATCACAAGGTCAAATGATGAATACCTAGGGCTCAATCCTGACTCCCTCAAGTGCCTCTTTAAATCTTTTTGTCAATGTAGATAAGTTACCAGAAATTTAAGCCCCCCATTTACATCATGGTCTAACCAAGCAAGATGGTGGGAGGCTGCATCACCTTTGAGCTGCTAGAAAGCAGGTAGAGGCTAACAGAGGCTCCAGCCATGGGAACTACATGGGGAGCACTGGGCTGAAGCACTGCTGGGAGTTACACCTGACTGAGCTCCGCAGCCTTCTACAGAGGGCTAGGGAAATGCATCTCTGCTCCCATAGTCATCCACTGCAGAGTGATAAAGGACAATGGAGTTACCTGGCATTTTCTGCCCCCTTGGAAGCTCCTGGAGCTGATGCTCCAGACTCCCCAAAAAGCCATATGACCTTGGAGGAGAAAGTTGCAGAAGCAGAACATGGGGTGACCTGGGTTTCAAATATGCTGCTTGTATTCATTGGTGGCATTACTGACCTTTCATAACTCACCAACAGTTGCTTTTCCTTCCATCATCCCAGTTAAGAGATCCTCAATAACTCTGGAAATAAAACAGGTCTCCAGAGCAAGTCCATTTTCTGACTCTAATGAATTGCAAAGGGGAGATCCCTTCCCTGCCTCCCCAAATAGCCTGGTGTCAAATACCCCTGGGGAGGGACAAACACCAGTTCTGAGTGTGACAGTTTGGGTCACCAGCAAGATAGAGGCAAGTCACACAGCAGTTTGAAAAATCAGGTCAGCATGTTTGTTGTAAGGGGAAAGCAGAGTCCCAGCTCAGCACTTAAAGCCCTGAAGTTGTGTCAAGTTGATCATAGATTCATAGAATGCGTTGGGCTGGAAGGGACTTTTAAAGGCTGTCTAGTTCAACATCCACTGCAGTCAGCAGGGACATCTCCAACTAGATGAGGTTGCTCAGAGCCCCATCAAGCCTGACCTTAAATGTCTCCAGGGATGTGGCTTCCACCATTTACCTGGGTAACCTGGGCCAGTGGTCCAACACCCTCATAGTAAAGAATTTCTTCCTAATGTCCAATTAAAATCTGCCCTCTCTAGCTTCAAACCATTGCCCCTAGTCCTACAAGCCTTTGTAAATAGGCCCTCCCCAGTTTTCTTGTAGGCCCTCTTCAGGTACTGGAGAGCTACCATAAGGTTTGCCCCAAACCTTCTCTACTCCAGGGACAGTAGAAACACACAAAGAAATGCTCTTTATAAGGGAAAAGGAAATGGCAGAAAAGAAGAAAAGGTTCTTAGGCCATTAAGAGGTTGGCCTTTGAGAAGAGCCACTCTTTGCCACCTTCTGTGGGACAGGCGGTCTGCTTTCATCAGGCAGGTGAGTAATCAGGCAGTGATTTGTGGAAGTCCTTTAAGAAAACAGGCCACTGCTGGGTGTGTGAGTAACTAATGCTCATTTGGTTTGTGTTTGAAGGGAGCAGCAGCAACAGTGGTGGCACAAATTGATTGCCTGGTTTTCAGGAGCTAATGCAGATGAGGTAAAGAGAATTACTACGCGATTAACATAGTTTCCAATTAAAGTCCCCTGTAGTTACCAAAAAACATTAATTTCTAGTAACCAGGTAATTTAACTTGTGTCACCAGTGCAGATGAGTGCACCAGGGCCACCCATGGGCTTCTCTGTGTGTAAGCCTTCTATGAAAAACAGGAAGAAAAATAACTGAAAAATAGCCAGAAGTTTTTACAACTACTTGTAGCACGCTCACATAAAATACTGCTGTGGTAAACTAAGGGTTTGCTAACTGATGAAAGGAGCAAAACCCAGCTGCTGTTCTAGCACTGAAGCTTTTCTTGCCCTTAGTCAAAAAGGAAACAAATAATCCACTATTGAAATAAATTCAGCAAAGATGTTGCAAACGTTACTGAGACAAATGAAACCATTCTGCCTTTCCAGAGACCTCTGCTGTTGGGATGGCAGAACGTTTTTCTTGCTAACACTTCCATACTCTAGCTGTTGTATTTCCATTTGAGCATTTCTAGTACAAGAAAACCAAACCAAAGGTCTTCTGAACACAGCTCAGTTCCAGAGACACAGCTAGCTTAGGGTATTTGAAAGATACCTGAACTCCAGCCAATGGAGTTCTGGATGAAGGAAAATTCATCCTTTAGTTTCCATCTCAGACAAAGCCACTGCACTGCAGCAGGATGGAGCAGCCTGTGATGTATTCCTAAGTGTGCAGCAGAACAAGGTACAAGGGCTTGAGTGAAGGAAATTTGCGGAATTATCAGGCATGAGTAGGTTTTTGCAATCACCAGTGTCACTGCATTTCATTGCCTGCGTTTCCAAAACATCCATTTTCATAGCATCATAGAATGTTTTGGGTTGGAAGGGACCTTTCAAGGTCATCTAGTCCAAGATCCCTGCAGTCAGGGCAGGTTGCAACTAGAGCGGGTTGCTCAGAGATCCAAACAAGCTGACTAGAATGGTTCCAAGGATGGGGCTTCCCATTTGGGCAACATATGCCAACTGCCACTACCCTCATTGTGAAAAACTTCATCCTTCCTTCTCTCTAGATTGAGCTCCCTCTTCGAGTTCAAACCATCCCCCCCTTGTCCTGTCACAACAGGCCCTGCTCAAAATCTGTTCCCAGCTTTCTAATGACCCTTCTGTATTTTCACCCTGCCTGTTCCAAAATGCAAGTGTAGATGGTGACAGTGTGGGAAGAGGTGTTCCTTTGATGCTGTTGGCTGAAGGCTGCATCTCAAAAGAGATGTGGGTCTTTATGACTTGAGACATCTATCATTGTACAGCAACTTTCATTAAAAAAAAAACCTCAAAAGACCACATAATTGGGGAAAAAGTCTACTGCACAGCAACAGATTTTTGTTAGTCTCACTCAACTGAGCACCACTTTCAACTTCATTACAAACACTGCAGACTGGTGCATGAAAGCCTCTGAAGCTGATTACATTTTATTATGATTATTACAACAACAGAATCTGTAAAAGACATTACTGATTCAGCTGAATGCTGAATGCAGATTGTTCTTCACCCTGCACTTAGCCATTGGGCCAGACTGGTTTTTAACAGCCTTGCATGGCAAGATTTTCAACACACTGGGGTGAGAGTATTTCATTTAGCCTTCTATTCCTCTGCAGGAAGCTTCTCCTTGAGCACCTTCCCCTTTCCCAGTATCTGTCCTTCCAGCAGTCCCCCTAGCCTTTCTTCCTCTTGCCTGCATACATACAGTAGGTATTTGTAAACTGGAGAGCTTCCCTCCCTCACCTGCCTCTTTAGCTTGAGAGTAACAAAGCCACAGAGATACAAGTTTATGTTCCTTAAATCCGTCCCTGCAGGCTCCTGATCTTTTTTCCTGTTCTTCTGTGCACTTTGTCTATGCTTTCCTCATGGAATAGTAAGCAAACAGCAGACCATCAGTGAAACCAGATTATACCTATTGTATCCCCCTGGCTCTAGAATCACAGAGTTGTTTTGGTTGGAAAAGACCTTCAAGATCATTAAGCCCAACCATTCTCTAACTCCAGCAAGTACGGGGCTAAACCATGTCTCTCAGCATCACATCTTTCGCACACACTCCAGCCTCGATACAGACAGGTTTGATCAGTTCTGCCTGAAATCTGTTAATCACTTCTTACAGGAGAAAAGGTGCTTTAATGAATACATGTGGATGCTGATTATTTGGCTTGGCAACATTTGTGCCTCAAGAGCACTTAGAAGAGGTTCACATTTGGTTTACAACACACAATAAAATCTGCCTTTATTGCAAATAAACAGAGTATTCCCACCTTAGGATATGGGTTCAGATGCAGGATTATATCCACTTCTAGTATTAATATAAAAGGCACATGCAGTTCATGGTTTCATACCTTGTTTTTTTTCCAAGCAATGTTAATAACATCTCTTAAATATTTCATTTACTTTGTTAAAACAGGAAATGATTGCTGTACATCAGTTTGGGATCAGAGCGCACACACACACACCCCATCAAGGAATCATCTGTACAGTAAGAACACAGATCAAAACAAAACTGAAACAAAAAACTAACCAACCAACCCAAAAAACCCCACCCAAAAACCCCTCACCAAAAAACCCAAAGAGAAAAAAAACATAATCACAGCCCAGAATTTGTTACATCCACTGCTCCATTTGCTCTGATTCAAAAGCTGCACTTAGAGAAGCCTCAACGTGATCAGAGTTGAAACAGGAAATAAACACTGCTCTTTTCTAATAATTGTCTCTAGCTTTGATTGGTTGCAGTTAATATTAATAGTATAACTTTAAAAATTGTGGGGAAAGGTAATATTTTATCTTTGCTCCTCATATTAAGGCTCCAAAGCAAGCTTAATGAGAAACCATTATAAAATCATACTGCTAAATAGTACCTTAACTCACAATTCAGCCTATATAATTCTATCAGTATTGCAACTGACAATTACTCCTGATGGATCCAACTTACCTTTCTCTTGCTGTGTGTGGCACCATCACAGTGTTAAGTAAGACTTGAGCTTATGGAGCAAGACAGAGCAGAGTTCTACCCTTACCACACAACTCAAGTTCTGTTCACAAGCAGAAATAATGTGGTCTCAAAACCTATGGATATGAGTCCATGACATAAAACCCCCACAGATCTGGCAGGGTTTGTCCTGGATTGACAGGACATTAGGGTGAAAGGCTCGGCTTGAGGGACAGGCCAAGCTTTCTAAGAGGGATTTGGGCACATAGCAGCACACTTGTCTTGAAGCAATGTCTTCTACCTTCACTAGCACAAAGTGGCCTTAGTAGTGACCAAAAATCATTAGTAAGTACATTTCTAATTGCCATTCTAAAGACTATTAACATATAAAACATGATCATTGTTATGAAAATAGACCAATCTCAGCACAAGCTTGCCTTCTGGGGTAGGGGGAGTAGGACACAGATGTCTGTTTCTTAAAAGGCAAGTGTTCCCCTGGACAGCTGCCAATAATCTTGTGTAAAACGTCCTTAAAGCAAGACAAACTCCTCTGTACTAAATCTTTTTAATCTTTTCTTTTCATCCTCAGAGAAAAGGTCACGTTCTTCATGGAGTGGACTGGAAGCAAAGTCATAGTCTCTAGAATGACCCTTCACAAAAGTAAACAAGGGGTATTTCTCCTTAGATGAAGATTTCAGCATCTACAATATAAAACACACAGCAGACAAAACGTTAATGGGGAAGGGAGAAGTACAATAAGCAGTGATGGCTGCAAGGTAAAAACCCGCAATTTTCATTTCTGTTATCATCACATTAAAACAAAATCATTGCACAATCTAAACATCCCCTCCTCCTGTTGAACACTTCCATTTCTTCTTCAGGTAGCTGCTAATTTCATGCCTATATCCTGCATCCTGTTCCACACAGATCTCACCTCTACCTACTGTTTGGGTCAGTGCAGCTGGAGCTCTTGTAGGAAGAGCAAAAACTCTAGAGTTAATGGCCACCAACACCTTCCTCAAGCCCAGGTATGAATTTTGCACTGACTAAACATTTCAGGGAGATATCTTTATTGTTGAATCACCATGTACAATAACAAATGGTTTTATTAAAAGCTTAAACCCATACACCTATGTGAATAAGGCAAACGAGAGTATGTGGCTAAAGCCAGACTGATGACAGCAACAGGTTGTGGTGACCAGGGTGCCAAAAATCTAGATCTGGATATAAGAAAACTGAGCATATAGCAAGCGGGTTGTGGGGAATGATAAACATTAAACAGAGCAGCAAACCAGATTTAATAGCAGATAAAAAGCCACCAAATACTGAAAGACATTTCAGCCTTTTGTTTTGAACACTTCATCCCTGATTATTATAATTCTGATTTTTAAGTTCATACCTGCTTTGAAAGAACAGCAGAGTGATGCAGCAATGTGCAGAACTACATTAGCCTAGAGGTATGGAACTGAAATCACTAAATGTGATTTCATTAGAATAATTAATCTAAAGCTAGTAAAAAATCCTATATAGATCTTTAAGCAGTAAGAACTATTTTAAAAAAGGCCATCAGGGGCTGAGAGGGAGTTTAAAAAGGAAAAAAAGGCATATCACAGTCACAGTAAAATCCTTGATCTTTACTGTGGTCTGAAATTTTCCACTTGTCTATTTTAATTGCATTTGGTTATTTTAAGGTGAAACCTGGGTGAAAGAGCAAGGAGACAGAGGAGAGACAGAGACACACTAATAAGCCAAAGCAAAAGAAGAGTAAGAAATGAGCATTAGAAAGGGGCAAAGTTTGTTGGCCATACAAATGCTTTTTTTTCCTTGAGAGGAGTGTATAATTGGATGCCAATCCTTAATCTCTCTGGGCTGAGTTCAAGCTGATTTAGGAGGAACAGGATCTGGTAGCCACATGAAGGCTGCTTGCTGGTCTGTGAAGTGGTTGGGTGGACTTAGGCCAGATACTAACTGCAACTCTGCAACAGAAGACTGACCACGGTATCTCAGGGAATGCATGGTGACCAACCATCACCCCTTCAGAGCTGGGCCCTCCACATCAGGACAGGTCATGGGCTTCGACAGGGAAACAGTTCACTGCATCAGCAGACACAAGCCTGGTACCAGTGAAGTAACAACATAAAAGTAGAAGCAGAGGCTGTGGCCAGGAACAGGGAGAGCCACCCCAGGGCTATGCAAGACCAGAGCTCCTTGCTGACCTCCTGGATCTGCCAGACAGAAACTGCTGTGCCTGCTTGGTATTTGGGCTGGAAGTGCAAGACAGAAGACCAGAGCCAGTCAGTAAATCCATTCTTCAAGACTCCAGGTCTCCTTAACCTATTGGCTATTTAATTGCAGGTATTATTAAACTACTCAACAATAGCTGCCTAACAGCAAGTACAGAAACAAAGGGGAACTGGGAGGTGACTTGGAGTCTCACCAATCACTCCATTAAGGCCCTTGAGTTCAATCCCCTAATTTCCATCACTGAATGTATGGCTCCTAAGGTTTATCCTCAAGTAATAAAAGCTAAACCATTTCTCTGAGCTACTCTTGCCCACAAAAGCAGCGAGAACTTGAATTTTTCAGTCTAGCCTATACAAGGAGCACTGGGACTATACGATCCTTTACAGTTCAAGAGTTCTCTCACTCAAATGGCAAACAAAGGGAAAAATAATGGAAGAGCAGGAAAAAAAAAAAGGATGTGAAGGAAGGATTAAAAAAAAATCACAGAATATTTCCAACATTGTATTTGTATCCAAACTTTCGTCTATATTCAAACTTATTGTACCTGAAATATATTTATATAAAATACTATCAGTAGTATTAAAGGACTTCTATCTAAAATACCAAGACAATAGCTCCAAGACTTTGAGCAGCCACAAGTATTTTCACAGCATGTCCAGAAAAAGAAATGCATTTAATCCCAAAAGAAAGGGGGAAAAAAAGAGGAAAAGGACTTCCAATGGAATCAATTTTGCAATTAAGATTTTTTTTTTACCATGTTATGACATCTTTGCTTATACATGACAGAGCAGGAAAACATGGAAGAATAGGAACTTCACTACTGAATCTTTCCATGTATCTGTTGCTTAAGAACTTCTGCTTCTTTAAATCTGTTTTCTACCTCTCTGTGTATCAAAGAAACAACTTCAACATTGATCAAAATCTACAGAAGATTACTTACAGGATTAAGTTTAAAAAGTGTTGTTCAATTTGGAGAAGAGAAGGCTCTGAAGAGAGCTTATTGTGGCCTTCCAATATCTGAAGGGAGCCTTACAAGAAAGCTGGGGAGGGACTTTTTAGGGTGTCAGGTAGTGATAGGACTAGGGGGAATGGATCCAAGCTAGAGAAGGGGAGATTTAGATTAGACAGTGGGAAGAAATTCTTCACCATGAGGGTGGTGAGACACTGGAACAGGTTGCCCAGGGAGTTGGTGGAAGCCCCATCCCTGGATGTTTTTAAGGCCAGGCTGGATGTGGCTCTGGGCAGCCTGATCTAATGTGAGGTATCCCTGCCCATGGCAGGGGGGTTGGAACTGGATGATCCTTTCGGTCCCTTCCAATCCTGACAATTCTGTGATTCTGTAAAACTGCTTTTTTGGCTATGAGGCTGATCCCAGCCATTCAGAATGCTACCCAAACACTAATTCTTTGTGCTATTGTGATAACTGCTGTGATTACAATGTTAACATTGTGACCATCTTCCGCTGCATCCTTTCATAGACTATTTTTTAAGATCACAAAACACTTATTTGCTACCACAGGTACCACGAGGTATGAATAATGCTGTATTTCATACAGGACCCTGCTGTAGTAATCAAGGGGGGGGAAAAACCTCCATTCCATTTGGACCTAAATGAACCTGTTCTAGGTGTTTTTCAAGGGCAGGACGTGATCAGACAGATCTGCTGGGTGCTAACTGCTCTGTAGACTTCCAAACATCGTTACCACATCACAAGCACGCTGCCTTGCACTAGGGTCCACCAGAAAAAGCACTTAGGCTAATGAGAAATAACACACAGTTTGGGATGGATCCAACACTTCCCTTTAAAGACAGCTCCCCCCTCTCTCCTCCCCGCAGGCCTGCCTGCCTGCCTTTCCACTCTCTCCCGGGCCAGGGGATCCCCGGGGTTGGTCAGGGCTGGCCACGGCCACCACATTCCCATTTCACGAGTGCCACCTCGTGGGCCTGCCACTGCCAGTCCCACCCCAGCCCAGCAGCTTGCTCCTCACACACCAACCCAACCCAGGCTCTCCCCAGGCTTTACCAACACCTAAATCCTGATGAAATGAAACCCTAGCTGGATTTCTCATCATGATAAAGGCAGCAATAAACATCAAGATGAGAACGATGTCTGCTGAGCAGAGAGAAGCTGATTCTCTCCTGGAATCTGTAGGCAGCACACGCACAGCTGAGGAATCAATGTGGTCACTTCAACACCTACCTTCGTTATTTCTTCAGAAGCCTTCTCAAAGTCCTGCACAGTTCTACAATAAAATCCTATTGTGCAGCTAGGATCCATTTTTTTGAATGACATCTTTTTGGGAGAAGGACAGTGGAATGACTGCAAGTTTCAAGATTAAAAAAAAAAACATGAGATACCTGGTTAGGGCCGAGAATGATACAGACCAAATGCATTTACTTTTTTTCCCCCACCAATAGCTTTAACATACAATCCCCCTCTATCACTTGAATTTAAAAGCCAGCACACACTTCTGAAGTAATTTCTTCTGATCCCCTCCCCAAACATTCAGGTGATTCTACTCTTCTCCACATGTATGTAACCTCCTGCTGCTTACACTGCGTTCCCCAAACTTGCACACACCACCAGCTCAGTTTGAAGTCTGTCAGAGCTCTGCTGCTCTGAGCAGTACTTTATGAATATTCCCAAGGCAGGGGAGGTGAATGCTCTTCTGCAAATTGAATTTGTAACAGCTTTTGCACTATCTTACAATTACTGCTTTACTACCAACGCCCATTGCCCCCTTCCCTCCCCCAGCCTTTATAAAAAGAGACATAATGGAATAAACCAACCTCATGCATTTTCATTCAGTAAATGAAATGGATTAAAAAACACCCCACAAAACCCACAAAGGCAAAACCATCTTGCAATAACCCACAAGTAGCAACATGCCAAACAACATGCCCCATGTTATAAATGTTTCTTTTCCTAACGTGAAATCTCTTTCCGTGACAGATGATGCTCTGACAGTGCTCTGAACTGATACTATGAGCAGCCGTGCCGTAAGAAAAACCAAACAAATACAAACCTCCCTTCCCCATACTCCTCACTCACAGTTAGTGACAGAAAAAAAAATCAGTAGATGCTATCTACCCCAGCTCTCTGTTTAGTTATTACAGGAACTATAGTTCTGGTGAAGCTCATTGTCCAAGTAACTGAAATTATTGCGTCACTACAGATTCTCTCTCAAAGTTAGCCCCTCTTTACTCTGCTTCTAAGAGGCAGGACTACCCAGCATCTCCTTGTCTTAAATCACTAGTGAGCCTATCCCAGCTGCTCAGGAACAAATGTGATCACAGCACATCTGCACCACACTGCACCAGAGACACTGCTGGAGGGAAATGCAGATTTTGTTCTTCATCAGATTCCCCTAGTGATCAACATTCTCCAGGGAATATTCTGTGCTGTTTCCTTCCACAGTGACATGCAAGCCATGTGCAGCTCCCAGATGTGCTGGCACCACACTGATCAGGACCATCACAGGAGCAGGACAACTCACCCCATGACAGCATCAGAACACGGCAGTGCGGGAGGTTTTTTACCAGCACCACAGTATTTCCCCTCTGAAGGATCACCAACTGTCCCCATCTCCTTTGGGTACAGCAGCAGCAACCCCTGGCAGCTTACAGCAAGCACTTGATGTATAAAAAACCCATTCTGTCTTTTTCTTTGTATTTTATTTGCCAATCAGGGAAGTCAACGTACAGATGACAACAGCACTGTGTCGGTGAAATAATTCTCCATATGGAAACATATTGTTCTTGTGCTTACAAACCTGAAAAGCATTTCTACTAAATCTCTGCTAAAAAATAAAAGCAAAGATGAGAAGTGCTATTTCTAAAAGACTGATTTCAGTCATTCTTTTCCCCCCCCCCCTCCTGATTTTGTTCAAATGTCACATGCAGAAATTGTACTTCGAATATTCAATTCTGAGTCATCGAATACACAATCAAACCCTGCCTAAAATACCCTAGAATGCCACTTTTCAGCAACAACACACACGGCAACTGCAGTCGTGCTCTGCTCTTCAGGGCAGGAGCCTTACTGCCACACAAATCACTGGACAACAAAGAAGTGGGTAGGATTTTTATTTTTTTTCCCCCACTCCTCCAAACAAATGGATTCTGGAAGCCAATACAGAGTGGATTGATTTCCAACTTATTCTGGACAATTTGTCAATTTTGAAAATACTCCCCACAGATAAATCTAACAAGCAACTATCCACGCTAAGAAAGCAATTTCTGCTTACTTCTGACATATCTGGACAAAGATATAATACTATTAAATGCCCTAAGCATTAAATTGCAATATATTTTCTGTCTGCAGAAAAGCATTAGGATGCCACCAAGCCAAGCTGGCAGCTCGCGTACCTCCAAAGTACATTTTAAAACCTGATTATTCTTATTATTTGGAAATTCCTACTAATGCCAGTCTGCAGCATAATCTGGAGAATTAGTTATGAGAACAGAAAGCAAAAAGATTTGCTTTTTTGTAGCTTGGACACTGAGCTATGGGATGACCTTAAGGAAGTCACTTCAGCGCTGCTGCTTTGTGCCCTTCCCATCTTTTGTCTGGCTTACCCAATTAAACTGTAAAATCTTCACTGTATTTTACTACAGCTATTAGCATAAAGGGGAAAGGATCTTGGTTATCATCTCTGGCTGCTGTCACAATACAAGCAGGAGAGCTGGAACTCACCAACTCTTCTTCCAGATAATTCAGTGGGGTGAATCTAAAAGCATCTCTAGAAATAATGGAAGTTTCTGTCTAGGATATTTTCTGATACATTTGATGACTCTGTTCTTTTGTTTATTTAATTCACAATAATCTAATTTTCTAGAGAATCTGATACCTCTATATCATGCCATGCTAATTAAGGCATCTTTTAAAGCATAAATACTGAAAAATATGTAGTGTTTGCTTGGAGTCAGCCCTAGGATTTGATATTAGCCCTGTGTAAATCTTTTGATATAATTGTTTTCCTCAACACTATTTGCTGGTATTTTGATGAAGGTAACTTCAATTTCTGTTACAAACCTTTCTTTTCATGATAAAAACAAACAGCCACTGCAGTTAACTCCACTGTTCTCAGCTGAAGTGAACTCTTAGCTGCTGTACAGAACAGAAGCCATGAAGATCTATAACTTCATTACACACTTTCTGACTTACAGTCTAAGTGTAAACAGTCAATTTAAGATCTCCTACTCAGTACCTTAGATGTAACTTTAAGGGTTGTGTATGATTTCTACTCTTTACAGGATTTCACTGCAAACCGTCCAGAGTTCTACATCAGGCAATTAGGTTTTTAGACGTGGTGAGGATATATTTGTGTTCCTCCTCCTTAGTGAGACACAGTATGATGTTTCTGAAATTGCTTCCATGTCTAGGAGTACTCAATCTCACAGAAGACAGTGGTGTGAGAAGCCACTACTAATAGCCAACTCTGTTCTAGAGCAGTGGATGCACCCAGAGTGTTTCTACACTGAATGAAGACTTGCTCTAAGGAGGCTGGAAGTTCATGTTGAATTTGGACACAAGATCAAAGCAAGTTTGTATGGATGGCACCGAATACTTCTCCTGTGAGTACTGTAGCTACCAAACACTTACTTCTGCAACTGATAATGTTTTCCCATGGTACTTCTAAATTGAGTTATTTAATTACCTCCTTCAGCTCTATTTTCAATGCAACTTATTTGGCAAGAGGTTAAAGGGAAAACACTACTGTAAGAAAAAAAAAATGCACAACCAACAACAAACGAAACCAAGCATGGTTTTAAGACCAGAGCCTGATGAGATGCATTCCACACATCTAGCTGCACCTAGTAAGTCATGCCCTAGAAAGGGGGCAGGAAGGAATCAATGCAGCATCTACACTTCCAGACCTGTCAGTTTCTGGGAAGCTGCTATTATTCTGTTACATAGCCTGAGTAAAAATAATAACAAAACTTTTAAAACCAAGCAGTTCAGAAGACTTGAGTAGAATTCATCTAGGCAGCCAAAAACCTCATTGCTATGCCTCAAAAATTTCCAATTGTATGAAGGTTAAAAAAAAAAAAAAATTACCAGCAAAGTTGTTAGGAGCAGAAGCTACATTTTAAATGATACCCACCTACTCCAGGATAGAAATGTTACAAATTCCTGGAAAAATAAAGCCGGAGGTGAACCTACAGGAACATTGGCTCCTGACAGCAGAATCCTGCTATTGAATACTAACAGTAATTCTCTCCATGATTTTGATTGCAACTTGAATTTAAAATGAAAACAGAACTGACAAAAAAGACTAACTGGGAAAACCAAATAATTCAGGTTTAAGTACTGGAAATACTGACTTCAATGAAGTGATCACCTATTTTTGAGGTTTTCTGATTGTTAAAACTAAACAGATGAAGATTAATGAAGTAAAAATTAAATCCCCATGCTGAGTTTTTAACCTCTGATCATTCTGTTAATTATAGGCCTATAAAGAAGAGCAGAACTTTGATAAATAACATGTAACTGTAAAGCCATAAAGATGCAGCTAGCTAGAACATTGCTAAATAATTAGTGTTTGATTCATATGGGAAGAAAATAGTGCCAGGTCTATATCCATACTACCTCAAGAGGGAAATCCTTTATGCTGACATCTACAAAAGATTGGCAGTAATGAGGATCCATGTAAATCAAACTGTCATCTGCAAGGACAAAACAGAAGACAAGTAATTCAAAAAACACCTTATTATTACACTGCTTACAATCCAATTTCTATGCAGAACAGATGAAAAAAAAAAAAAAAAAGGGAAGAGCCAGCAAGTAACTGCTTGCCAGGCTGATATTCATTGACTGCAGCATAGGTTTTTGCAGGAGAGATTAACTTTTGCATAATCAAATATGCTTGTATAAGCAGAATTTTTATAAAGTGATGAGACTGTCATTTAATTTTTGGTGATAAAATTACTTTTACAAACACACAATTATATTCTGGAGTTTGCATATGAAAAATGCATCATGCTGCTTCATCCTGACAGGGAGAATATATTGCTTGTCATTTAAGGATCAACTAACACTACTTAAACTAGTAAAAAAAGTAAATATGTAAATAAAAACTGCCAGACAGTAGCAGCAAAGGCTCCTGAAGTTGGGTGAAACAGATAAATTATGCCTTGTTTGTGCAACAAAGAAAATTAAATGTGCATTTTACAGAATCCAATTACTGCATGGGGTAAATGACAAATGACTGGACTTGGGTAGATATGATGAATTAATAAGGTACTCATTTTGCTATTTTAATCATGCTATTTCCCCATTGGCTCAATATTAACTTAAAGAAAAATATTGGAGAGCCACAACAGATTAAAACACTAACCTTGAAATCCAGCAAAGTAATACGACTGCTTGGGTCTGCCACCGATAATACCAACACAATACTCAAGGCTTAAAATTCCCTACAACAAGGAAGAACAGTGTTAAACACAGAAAGCATTAATCGGAATTAAAATCTCTGCTGTTTCTTTGTTGTTTTTAGACAAACAGCCTTTTTTTTTTTTTTTTTTTTTTTTTTACTTCATGACTCTCTGGGGCTTGACTTGATTTTTAGAAGCTTACAGCTCATCCAAGTGAAAGCACCACCAGATGTTCCAGAGGAGGTCCTTCCTTTTTTTTCATGAGATGTCCATACACTGAGAGAATTGCCAGGATCATTTTGAGGGAAGAAACAAAACCTAATGTTATACAAGCTGAGTACAAGTTGCTTAGTCAAAAGGTGTCCAAGTATTCAGATTTACAGAGTTCATATTAATTTACATCCCTGCGCCTGAGGGCTCTCTTCTTTTTGCATTCAAATGTAGAAATCCGTCTAGAGCGTGAACTTCTACATCATAGGGAAAAATGCCAGTTGAAGCAAAAGTAATTACAAGATAGAGCTCTAAAAACAGCAGCCCAAAACACAGGAGGAGAGACACACACACAAAGACAAGGCCCATAAATCTTACTGGATGTTGACTGGGAGGGTAGAGGAATCAGAGCCAGCAGTATGTAGAAACTTGGAGACAGAGACATTGCAAATACAGCTAATGGGATTTCAAGGGAGACCAGTCTGGAGGTGTCAAGGAAGAAATTTACCAGCCACAGCAAAGCTGGGAGGTGCTAAGGACAGAAGGAGGCAGTCACACCAGTGCTGCCAATCTATTTCTGCTCATTCAGGCTGCAACGAGCTGGGTTCTGTAATGCACCTGCCCATGCTAGCACACAAACCTAGGATATCTATCATTACATAATAAAATGTTGATTTTTCTCATGGGGAGAAGGATTTACCTTTATCCACGTGATTTTGCCAAAGTAAGAACATTGCAGTAGTTCAACTGACTGAAATTCCTCTATCACCCACAAGTTCTGGATGCAGTCACAAGCAACAGACACCAAAGAAACCATCCTTGATCATTTCCCTATTAAAAAGCTCCTAGCAAAGGAATGGAAGAAGGCACAGAGGACTTCCCTCTCCCTTAAACATATTTCTACTCCTCTGGCTTTCATGAGGCTGTTTTTCACCAGGGCTCATTAGGATTTTTGTGAACATTCAGTCTTGGCTTCACACCATTCTCCATTAGTTATCCCACCAACTCCAGTGGGAGATGAATTTTGCCAGCACTGAGCACTTTGGAAAGCTGAGCCCAACTGTTCTAATGCAACTGAAGCCCAGGACCATTAAATACTCTGAAAACTGAACAGCCTTTAAATGTTCATAAATCACCGTGGTTTCCTCACGGCGCTAGATGAGTGCTGGGTCCAAAAACTTGGATGCTGGCCCAAAATGGGACAGCAATCCAGCAGACCATCAGTTGAGCTGAAGTGAAATCTCCATTAGCTGGCAGTCACATCTATATCCTCTCCTCTAAGAGATCAAACCATGAAAAGTATAACCGTTACATTATCATTGTATAAGTAGGGAAAATTTCTCTCAACAAAATGATTGATATTTCATGTACTAATAAGAGCAAAGCTCCTCAAGAGAAAATGTTCTCTGCTTAGACAATGATAAAGTAATGGAACATAACAAAATCTATTGTACTCCTCACCTGAGATGCTAACAAAGGCAACTTCAGCATGGTTTATAGGGGTCAAGACAAAGTGCTGCTTATTTAAAGTAAGAATGAGGTTTTTGTAGAAAACACTCCTCCACGGCTGAGCAATACAGAAGCTTCAGACAGATCAGAGGGAAAGGCTGAAACAAATGAAGGAAGGCATATTCTCTGCCAGGGAAAGAGAAAAGGAGCAAAGCTACTCAGAGTAATGAATAACTGTTTAATCTAAGGGAATTTTCTTGTAGAAGTGAATGATAAAAAATTTATCCATTTTCAGCCATAAATATAAAATCCTTTGTAAAAATTACCTCTTGTACTACATTCTGAAATCTGCATTTTTAACTTAAAACCAGACCCCAAGAAATGTAGTCACTTCTTGTGGACAGTCAAAATAGAGACTGGAGTGACTAATACATGCAATTGAAAGCCCTCTTATCACAGTCCTTGTTTTAAGAGGCTGCAGAAGGCAGCACCCAGCTTGGTAAATGAGCAGCAGAAACCACCCTGGTGAGTTGTACTAGGCAAGCTGAGATGAGGTAACTGTGCTATGAAACTCAGTGCCATGCAAATGTATTTTACTCTGGCAAAAGAGGGGTTTTGAGAGCTAAATGGTAAAAGCTTCTGAAGGGTAAAAGTAGGCAATAATAAACCTGTCAATAATAAAAGTCAGAAGAGACTCCAGCTCTTTCACATTCTTTTGCTGAGAATCATAGAATCAGTCATGGTTGGAAGGGACCACAAGGATCATCCAGTTCCAACCCCCCTGCCATGGGCAGGGACACCTCACACTAGATCAGGCTGGCCAGAGCCTCATCCAGCCTGGCTGCAAACACCTCCAGGGATGGGGCCTCAACCACCTCCCTGGACAACCCATTCCAGGCTCTCACCACTCTCATGGGGAAGAACTTCTTCCTCACATCCAGCCTGAATCTCCCCACTTCCAGCTTTGTTCCATTCCCTCTAGACCTATCACTACCTGATAGCCTAAAAAGTCCCTCCCCAGCTTTCTTGTAGCCCCCTTCAGATACTGGAAGGCCACAAGAAGGTCACCTCAGAGCCTTCTTTTCTCCAGACTGAACAGCCCCATCTCTTTCAGTCTCTCCTCATAGGAGAGGAGCTCCAGCCCTCTGCTCATCCTGGTGGCTCTCCTCTGGACACCTTCCAGCATGTCCATATCCCTCTTGTAATAGAGGCTCCAGAACTGGATGCAGTACTCCAGGTGGGGTCTCACCAGAGCTGAATAGAGGGGGAGAATCACTTCCCTTGACCTGCTGGCCACACTTCTCCTGATGCAGCCCAGGCTCTGGTTGGCTTTCTGGGCTGCAAGTGCACATTGACAGCTCCTGGTGAGCTTCTCATCCACCAGCACCCCCAAGTCCCTCTCCTCAGGGCTGCTTTGTAGGAAAGCTGCAGAAGCAACTGTGTGTTAGCTTACAAGACCAGGCACTGTGTGTTTTCCTGGACCTGACTGTTTCTAGGAGTTTTCTGCACTTAATATTGAAAATAAAGTAAGGTTTCTGCAGGTCATGTGTGACAGCACAGGCTTTTCCTAACTGTGACAGGATTAAAACTTCTCTAAAATCAACTATCTGAAAAGATAAGAAGCAGGAAAGAAAACCAATTTAATAGTTAATCACTAAAATAAAAGGCTTCATAGCTTTGTCTCTCTGTGACATTAAAAAACAAGTCTTTGAGAAAATTTTACAGATAAAGAGACAAAGTAAAATTAATAATAATAAAAAAGATGTTAACGGACTCTCATATTGTGTTGATGCTACTACATTATGGTATTTTACAAAGTAAACCAAGACTTTATAAGACATAAACAGCAATGATAATGCAGGAACAGGACTAGGAGGAGAAGCGTTCTTGTGCTCAACAGGTGGGATTACAGAACATCTTCAGGTGTTAGCACCATACACAGAACATCTGCAGAGAGGACAGCATAGACATTCCTCCCCTCTGTCTTCTCCATGAGTTTTACTTTTCCCAGGCAATTTTTATGGCAACTGCTTCCTACTCCTGCATCACTGTCCATAGAAACATTCCTCCTAATGGCCAGAGAGTGAAAAAAACACTTAGGGTAGTGACTAAAGGTATAAAAAATTTCTATCCTCTGTCTCTTAAGAAAAAAAGAAAATAAAATGGGAAGAACAGACAAGGAACAACCTTATACCATTTGACATTTAAGAAGCTAAGAAACAGAACAAGGAGTTTAATATATTTGTATTTTAAAATGCTGACTGATGCTTAATATGGCACAACTCTAACAGCATATGTAACTAAATTACCAGTTGGAATTTGAGCAGCTGCCTTAACGTCTTTTCAGGTAGTGGCTTTAGGAGCAGGCCAGTTATCACTGCTTCACCAAGGGACATCATGTGCTTTGCAATTATGTCTGATCTTCTAATAGGGAAATTTAAAATCTGTAAAGTCAACCTTTACAACCTTCAACTGTAAAATCACCACCACACATTTAATAGGTAGAAGATTACCGTTGTGAAGCCACTGCTCATAGCACCTAGTGCTACTATTTGAAAAATGATTGAACTCTCATTTCATACCTTTACAAACTCTAAGTAGTCCGTGTTTGTTCTCTCTCCACCGAGCCTCACAGGAACTAATATAATCACAGCTTTTGTGTCTGCTTTTCCAGAATCCATAAAGGAACACTGTCTGTCAATAACATCTGAACTGTAGACTGAAAGGAGACACAGGGGAAGATTTGTATTTAAAATCCAACCAAAGACATAGCTTTGTAAAAAGACATAGCTACAGCTTGGCATCTCTTGCTTTGACAAACCAAAGCTGCAGCCCTTCCAAACCCTCCTGTCCTCCTGAAACACAACTCCCCACTGACTCTGATGAAAATTGTGATTATGCCTCCTTGTTTCCAGCAGTGTTTTGAAGAACGCTCATCTGCTGCTGCTCACATAAAACGCATTTGCCAAGGAAATGCAGAAGGGGCAGGTTGGGAGAAAGCCAGTAAGTATTTATTCACTTCATATAAATTTCTTCTAAAAGGAGTAGGTTAAAACTTGAAAGCCTAAAACTAAGAGCAACATCTACATGTTAAAAAAGATAATTGATTTTAATAAATACTCAAGTTCAATGTCTAAAGTTAACACAACATGGTCATTGAAAGTGAGTGAAAAAACACAATCATAGAATTATGGAATGGTTTGGGCTGGAAGGGACCTCCAGAGGTCATGTAGTCCAACTCCCACCAGTCTAAGAGAGATGTGAAAATCGTCACCAGAACAAAGCAGTGAAAAATTAATAAAGTTTTAATTTGTGCTGTCATTGTAAGTCAGGTGAAAGTGGTTTGTAGGGTATGATTAAACAGTGTCTCTTTCAAACCAGTTTGATTGATTACCCAGGGATGTCAATCTTGTCTCTCCTACCCCAAGATCAGTTAAGACACAACTAAAATTTTGGGCAGCTCAGCATGGCTACTGAAGTAATAGAATCATAGAATCAAGTAATACATTGTAGTAGATCTTGAGGACTATGGTCATTAGTGTGAAGCTTCACCATGTCTTTAGCTTATTTTGTCATCCTGTTCTGCTCCTGAACACCCAGAGCTCAGAGCTCCTCTGCCTGTTGTTGATTATTTAAAACATTATGCTGGAGCAGAAGAAAGGTTACCACTGACTCAGGCTCAATATCCTGCTCACATCTTCGAGCTCCAAGCAAAAATGACTTCTTACTAGTCTAATAGACTGGCACAATGTTGTTTTTTTTTTTCCACTAGAAAAATGGGTAATAGAGAATCCTGTAGTGCAAAAGGCACATAAAATGTAATTAACAAATCTAACTGAAGTTTTTGTCAGTCATTTGGTCGGGTTTGGGAGGTCATTTTTAGTAAGACATGGAAGTTCTTACTAGCTTATTGCTAAAACAATGTTGAAAGGAGTATAAAACAAATTACTAACAGATTCCAATCCAAACCAAAAAAATTACAAAAGGAAGACCATAAGGAAAAGTTATTTTGTTGAGTTTGGAATTCCATTATCTTCCACTGGAAGATACCAAACAAGCAACATACAAAGCTTTCAAGTTGTGATGCCTAATTCTCAAAGAGCACAAACATCTGCATTCATCAAGAAACCCTTTGTCTAGATAAAAATTTTTATATCCGTTTTTTGAGTCTATTTCTTTCCTTCAGAGCTCAGTGCTTGCTGAAAGGCATAAAAAGCATCTAAAACGTTTGCAAACATTGACATAATCACAACATTTACCTGTGCAATCCTGAGCAACATAGACTGTTACTCCTTGCAGCTCAGGGTCTCTTGCTTCTTCAACAGCTTTTCTAAGTACAAACACAGAACTATTTGATTCATCTTTGGTTTTACATTAATTAACAGTTACATTATTTGACTTTAAGAAACAGGTTGGTTTTGTTTGTTGTTGTGGTTTTTTGCTTTGATTTGGGGTTGGTTGGTTGGTTGGTTTTTATCCATTCCGGATAAATCAATTTTTATCCATTTTCATTATTTATATCCACTCCTGATAAAAACAAACAGCCACCACTCTCACTCCCATTTGTGTTTAAAGACTGGATACCAAGATACACTGTATATGGGCAACCTGTTTTTCCCAAGCCAAGATGACAGTATCTGGATATTTAGAAAAAACAATGAAACCCACCCAAAAAAGCCTCAAAGAAAAACATTAACAAAATTCATATTCACTACCCGATTTCTTTCTGTTTATAACAACTGTCTGTCCACAACAGTTTTCTGTCATTTGTATTGGGATACTTAAGGCTAAATTTGCTGACAAAAATATTACTTTTAACTCGATCTCTTTAACTAACCTCAGGTCATAGAACTAAGCACAAATTAGCATTGTTTGTTTAAATAAAGGCTAGGTCATAAAAAGCTGAAAGATTACACCAAGACTTTCAGCAAGATAATGGAGAGGAAGAGTAATGGGCCTAAAAACTAAAAGCAAACAAAGAAAGTGTTCCAGAGAGAGGATGAGCCTTTGGCTTCAACACAGGCTTGCATTAAATGGTCACTATCCCTTTATTCCATACTATGTTCTGAAGAATCATTTAATATAGGTGTTCTCCAGTTATGAGAGAGCTGTATGTTGTTAGAGCTGCTGTAAGAGAGAAAGGAGAGCTAGCAGGTATCATGGAACGGCTCAGGTACAAAGGGACCTCAGAGATCATCTTCTCCAACCTCCATGCCATGGGCAGGGACGCCTCACAACTAGACTTGGCTGCTCAAGTCCGACCTGGCCTTGAACACCCCCAGCTGTGAGGAATCCACAACCTCACTGGGCAACCTATTCCAGAGTGTCATTATCCTAGTACTGAAGAACTTCTTCCTAAGATCCAGTCTAAACCTGCTCTTCCTCAGCTTCAAACCATTCCCCCTTGTCCTGTCTCTAGAAAACCCTTATGAAAAGTCCCTCTCCAACCTTCCTGTAGGATCCCTTCAGGTATCGTAAGGCAGCTCTAAGGTCTCCCCAGAGCCTTTCCTCTTCTCCAGGCTGAAGAGCCCCAGCTCCCTCAGCCTATCCTCATAGCAGAGATGCTCCAGCTCTTTGATCATCTTTGTGGCCTTCCTCTGGACTCACTCCAACGGTTCTGTGTCCTTCTTACGATGGGGACACCAGAACTGCAGTGTTGGAAATGATGGATGGGTTTGTGTTGGATGAAATTCCGGACCAAATTCCTCCCCCTTACTGTTAGGTAAAAGGGCTACTGCAATTTATAGCAAGAATAAAGAATTCTGACAGTTTCTATTATTATAAAAAATAATAAACATATCACATATATAATGCTAACAAAGACATCTGCATGTCTGCATACAGCTGATTGTTTCAGCACAGTCTCACTTAAGATTAATATATTTTGATACTTAAATAGTAAATTCTTCTATTCACACATATAAACATATACTTCTATACTTAAATACCAATTTATTCCATTCACATATATATGAAATGTATGAGCTTCAGTTTCTTCTGCTTAAATGACTTATTAGTGATTCATTTTATAGATATACTGGAATCCACTAAGAAATAAGCATATCAAGCTATAAAAAAATAAAAATCAAAACAAAAAAAATCAGATATTGAAAGAAATTGCATCTTAAGACACAACCTATGCAGAAATTTGACTTTCGACTTTTTTTTTTAACCACACTGAATGTCACAGACCCTTTATTTTACTGTGATATAATTATAATATTAATAGTCCCATACATTTACAGTTTCACAAGAATTTGATGTGTGCAAAGAAATGCTGAAAACATCAATTTTAGCTCTGACATTTCATTACACTATCAGTACATTACAGCCCCCAGGTTACAGTATTAAAAAGAAAAAAATAATCTGTAATGTTATGCATGTTCCAAGGTTGAAAGAGTGGTTAGTTTTTAGAACATTTCATTAAATGTAGCTCTGCTTAACACCCAGGTTTGGAAGAGATACTTAGGACCACTCTTGCCCAAAAAAACAGGAATATCAGGTTTTTCCTGAAATAAGACTGAGTCCAGTTCCTGCACTTACTGCTCCTTCCCTCCCCGCCTCCAACGATCCCTAGAATTGCTACTCCATGGACCTTTTACAAAGCAAATAATCAACAGTTAGATGCTCAATTAAGCTGAAGTAATCTCATGACAGTTTGAAATGCTTCTTCTCAATGCGTAAGGCACAGTAACAACAAAGAATAAAAGTATTTTTACCTTAAAATGTGTGCCACAACCGCAGGCCCATACCAATCTCCTGCGATTTTCCCAGACTTCTTTCCATATTCTATCAGCTGATGTAAGCCAAAAGCTGCCAGTGGAGAGTCGCCAAACCAAGAAATTATTTTTCTATGATAAACTTCATTTCTCCTTTCATTGTCATCACAGTTTCTCTTCACTCTTGGCCGGTGGTGATTTGACAGGATCTTGGGTTCTCTCTCTGCTGTAAGTGATGCTTCAAACGATGCTGTCAGCTTTTTCACTGTGTGGGCTGTCCATGATTCAGCATCCGAATTGTCAATGTCCAATGCATCTGGCCAGACCCAGGCTGCAGCAAGACAGTTTAAGATGCATATTAAGCTTAAATATTAACTTTTTGGTCCAATTAGCAAAGCACGTCCCCTTCTTCCCTCAAAGCAATAGGTACTTCATATACTGAGATGTTAAAATGTAAACGAAGAATTAGAGTGGAGTATGGTTTGCCTTTGATTTTCTGCTGAATGAGAGGTGAAACAAAATACTAACAGTATATTTGTTGGTAGTTTATGCTGTCAGAGAGAGAGGTCAGACTCCATGATCCCAGCAGGAGTAGGGAAGTGATCATGCCCCTGTAGTCAGCACTGCTGAGGCCACAGCTTAAATACGGGGTTCAATTTTGGGCCCCTTACTACAAGGGCATTGAGGTGCTGGAGTGGGTCCAGAGAAGGGCAATGAAGCTGGTGAAGAGCCGAGAACAGGTCTGATGAGGAGCAGTTGAGGGAACTGGGGTGGTACAGTCTGGAGAAAAGGAGGCAGAGGGGAGACCTCATTCCTAGCTACAACACCCTGAAAGCTTGGAGTGAGATGGGGGTTGGTCTCTTCTCTCCAGTATCAGGTGACAGAACAAGAGAAAATCACCTGAAATTGTGCCAGGGGAGGTTTAGTTTGGAGATTAGGAACAATTTCTTTCCTGCAGGAGTGGTCAGTCATTGGAACAGGCTGCCCAGGGAGGTGGTGGAGTCATCATCCCTGGAGGTGTTTAAGAAGACTGTAGCCATGGCACTTTGGGACATTGTTTAATGGCCATGGTGGTGTTGGGTTGATGGTTGGTACTCGATGATCCTTTAGAGGTCTTTGCCACCTGAAACAGTTCTATGATTCCATCATCCCAGGCAGTTAAATACACAAATACTTGCTTACAAGGCACAGGTTAGTACTCTCTTGCATACTAAAAAACTATCATCCAAAAAGTTTTATCCATGTCAAACAAGGAGTTTCAAAAGCTGTTTTTAATTATTCTGGTTTGTCAGTTATTAACAGAAAAAAAAAAAAAAAAAGAGGCAAACGTGAGGAATTATTCATGTAAAAACAAACACCCTGGCAAAATGCCACAGCAGATCAGCAGAAAAACAGACAAGATTTTTTTATTCACCAAATTTGTCAGTTCCTTATCAAAATTCCCAAACGTGTTTAAACGTTATTCAGCACAGTATCTACAGCCTGCATTTCTAGCTGAAGGATTCTCCAGTGATGCATCCTACACACAATGCTCCTCTCAAAAGTGTAATGGTGGTTCAGCACATCCAGAGATCAGTAACGCTGCTTTGGTCAGGTGCCTGGAAGCCTCTCCCACAAGTTCAAACAACTACTTGCAACACAGGGCATAAGGAAACCTCTGAAAGACACTGAATGGACTCTGAAGGTCTCCAATGAACATCCCTGAGGGCAAAGGGAAGGCTGCCATGTGCAAGCAAGTTAAGAAGTCCTGCACATGAGGTACTTTTGCTCAGTGGGCTGAATTTGGGTAAGCACTTGGAGGTCCAGAAATCTGCCATTACAGGGGTGAGAGGAACCTTTCCTGATGGGAGAGCAAGAACTGCAGCCCTCTTCGTAATTCCTGAAGCATTCATATAAGAGTCTTTCAGAAACACAGAGGCAGCTATATTTTAATTCTAAAATCTAACCTAGGGCTCCAGTAACATCATAGCCACAGAGTCATAGAATTGTTTCAGTTGGAAAAGACCAACCATTGTCTGATTCTACCAAGTCAGGTGCTAAGCCATGTCCCTCAGCATCACATCTCTGCCTCTTAAACATCTCCAGGCATAGGGATTCAACCACTACCCTGGGGGAACCTGTTCCAGTGCTTGAGAACCCTTTCAGTGAAGATTTTCTTCTAACATCCAACCTAAACCTCCCCTGAGGCCATTTCCTTTTATTCTATCACTCGTTACTAGGGAGAGGAGAGCAACTCCCACGCGATTGCAACCTCCTTTCAAGGAGGTGTAGAGAGCCAGCCTCCTTTCCTCCAGAGTAATCATTGCCCACTCTTACAGTGTGACAACAACCCCACATCAATGCTTCCCACCACAAGTGGCACCCCACAGTGAAACCTCATGTTAATTATTCCCTGTAGACCCAGGCAGATGCATAAACCAAATAACATCATCACAGGTCTTGCTATTTCTGTACTGCAAGCTTCACATTTAAGTGAGCGTCTTAAGCATTGGCATTTCAAAGTAAAACTTTCCAGTACCTTAATATTTAAAATACAACATAATTTACAACATCATTCAGCAATATCTGGAACATTCCAGGTAGCAGTTGAGGTGGAAGTATTCCAGCTAGGAACTGCTGCTGAAGCATTGCTTTGTAACAGAAACAATACCATTAAACTATAATGAAAACATCTCAGGGAAAAGAGTAAACACTGATGAAAAACTTCATGCAAACACTTAAATATGTTTCAAAAGCTACCCAGACCTCATAAAAAGCTTTTCAAAAGATAATTCACCAGCTGTCAGAAGAGTAGGTGATGAGGAAAGTAGTCCAGAAAGACCTACATATTCCAGTTTTCTATGCATTTGGATTGCCCCAGAAACACCAGCACTCTGGAATCATCAAATAGCCTTCTAAATGAGGGTGCATGGGGGACAGTGCAAGGAATTCTTTGCAACCATGGATTTTAAAGACATAAACCTGGGGCTTTTTTGTTTGGGGTTACTTCAGAATGAGCCATAATACATTCCTACTTACAGGCAAGCTTCTGATCAGATTTCTAATCTTTTTTAAAATGTATGTATAACAAAAGGTCTATTTATGGGATTTGTGTTCTCAGCAGAAGTATTTTCATAGGTTTTGCTATTTGCAGTCAGTTGAAAGGGATAAAGAATGTTTTATGACTTCAATATCTACAGCAATAGGAACATTCAGTAAGCCAATTTGACAGTTCAGTCATAGCACTGCCAAGAAAGAAGACTTTGTGATGCAGCTGTTTGGGCCTATGTTCACAGTTTACATCATTTTTGCACAGAAAGTACAAAGCATTATCAAAATAGGCCTTTGGAACTATCTTCTACTGAAGGATTCTTGGGATCCAACCAATGGCTGAGTAAACAATACACTCTCTGCTCTCTAACTAAAGTGCCTGGCTCTTTTCGATTGTTTTGACAACAAACAGTGGTGAGATAGGACATGATCAATTGTTTGAAAGGGGCAATGTGGCAGATGATGAAAGGGATTGAGAAGAGGATGGAGAGAAAAGGTGATTAGCTCTGAGAACCACAAATACCTCTATGTGGGACATGGCTTAGCATAGAAGAGCAAGGAGGAAATGCAAGTTTAGCGTTTGTAAGCAGAAAGTGTTCCAAGTCTCCTAAAGCTACTTCTTTCAAATGGCTGTGACTCAGAATATTTTGAAACAGACAATGGTAAGAAAAAATGGGAAGTTCCTCTGTAAGTACATGGGGGATGGAGGAAATGAAACAGTCAGAATTTCCACACAAAGAATGATGTATTAAAGTTCAATTAACTCAGTACAGCAATACTAGAAGAAACTGAATAATGTACAACTTTAGAACTTTTGCCATAGCCCACAGCTATGGGCTGTGGAACTCTTTTCCACATCTTGAGTTCCAAGAAATGAGCAAGTTTCAAGAGAATTGGGCACTTGGATGGATAATAACAACATCCAAGTATGGAATCGCAAGTTTTTTGTGGTATTTTACTTCACAGTTAGCTTCTGTGGAGTTTCCAGTATCTTCCTATCACACACTTCAGTATTTCCTTGTTCAGAGATGGAAGAGTGGGACAGCTAGAACACTGCTCTAATGCAATAAAACAATTCCAGTATTAATTAGGAGTCTAGAAGCAAAACCAGCTTGCAATTTAGGCCTGGGCTACAAAAGACCATTACACCATCTACAGAACACCCATGTTTATCATGACAAATAAACAGACCTCTCCTAACTTACCTCTACCAAGAAAATGAAGCATGAGACCTTGAGCCAGCAGCATTTGACCAGTTCTCAGTGTGCAGCCCCAACCACAGTCCGTAGTTAAGGCAGATCCCTTGATCTGAGGAAATTCCTCTCTGTAAGTCAGCCATATTCGAGAAATAAAATCCTTACGGAACTCCTCAACGTTTCCTGAAATCTCTGTGGTGATTTTATCAAAGTTGGACCCATCTGCAGAGGGTTCACCAGATTCTGTAAGGCAAAACACAATTGAGCTTGTAAGTTGGTGTGGTACTCATGTTAGTAGAAGAAGAGTGAAAATCATACAACTATTCTATCAGAAAAACAGGGTAAACTTGCAAAGAGTAACAATTGTTTTAAATAGAAGAAAACTGGAAGGCAAACCTAGTAAAAATGTGCCAGGTGAAAAGAAAAAGAGCAACACAGCCTACTATGCCAGTGGAATCACTGACATGCAAGTAAGCAGCTGCTTAATTCACCTAAAGGTTAATGGTCAAGTGTGGAGGGAGGCTGGCCCTTGCTCCAGTTAGAGAAGGATTTGTTTAGTCTTTGAGTTGGGAAAAAAGGTAAATATCTTGTAACTGAAGAGAAAGACTAGACAGAATTTGGTTGGATGTGTTAAAAAGGTTGTTTACTAATTATAACCTATTGTATGCTTTGCTTAAGCATATGTCAGTAATTAACAGCCAATTAGGATATGCCAACTCTGCTTAAAGAAAGGTATATAATCTGTCTGTGTAATGCAGTAAAGTTCTTCACTCAGAAACAACTGGGCCCCACGCAGCCTGTGGAGATGTGTGCTTGCCCCCATCAGTCAAGCAGAGAGACATCTGCTACATACTGGAAACGATAACAAAGGTATCGGTGTAGAGTTTCTTTGTACAGGTACTGTCCCTATTTCAGTCAGAAGACTTTAGAAAGCAAATCTCCACCTGCTAGATAAATGAAGTGCAAATTACAGCACTAACATTTACAGAAAAAGCAAGACTGCAGTGTAAAATCTGAACAAAGCAGGTTGGGATGTATTAGAGATGGGGTTGGATATTTAAATGAGTATTTTCTAAGATCTTCCTGTTTATAATTCCACAGTAATGATCTTCTTTATTGAAGATTAAAAATGCATCCACAGAGGTCCTGCTGATTAAAGCTGGAATGAGGTAAGTTCTGTTTACATACCATCAGTTTTGAAGTGGTAACACTTTCCCAGCAGAAAGACTGGAGAGTTTCTACTGAAGTAAGTTTTGGTTTTCAAAACCCAACCTAAAACAGATGCAAAACAAAAAACAAAAAAAAAAAAAAAAAAAAAAAGAATTTGTGACTCGTGTATTCCAAAATGGACTGCTAATGGCATCTGGTTAAGCCAAAGGTAATTCTTGAAGAGGAATATAGAGAAAATGTACTGAAATTGGGGGTTGCTTGCATAAGTAACAAAAAGTTCTGCAAAACACTGATTAGTTCTGGTTTAACAATAACGATGTAACCCATATATGGATGTGTGAATCTTAATACAATGGTACTACTGTGCAGGAATTGTTAGGATACAGAAATGCTAAAGCTGAGCTTAAGTTGCTTTATCTCTGTCAAGAATTCGTAACTGCATAGTATGACTCTGTGAGGTTTCCAACTCCAATAATAACACACAATAAGCTCCACATACAACCCGTGAAAGTGCATGAAGAGCACAGATTTTCCACAGGATTAATTAAACATACTTCATCAAAAAATTAAACTGCAGATTTCACACCCAAAAGGGCTAGTATAACGATGCTGAACAAATTTAAAGGGTCAAAATGCAGTTTTTAGGTTCTGACAGTGTCCCCAAACAGCAGCTTTTTCACTTAAGCCTAAATCCTATGGAATTTATATCCTAAATTCATATTGCTTCTTGAACTCTTCCTACCCTATATAAAGGATCTTTTCATTTTCACAGACATCTCCAAAGCTCAGTTATGAGAATTAACAAAATTTATCAGAAACTTGGTGGTAAATCTGAGGAACCTCGGTTGTAGAGTTAGGTAGGTAGAAAGTATAAAAGTAAGATTAAGGACAGATTAGAAAAAGAATTGAAAAATCTAGTTGCTTGTTGACAAATTAACGATGTTCAACAGTGGAAAAGGATGTTACTCCAGTGTGTCAAGTAGATTCTTCAGTGGAATTTGTATTTCACACACCTTCCTACTTTTTCCAAGAAAGCACATATAAAAATACAAACTGGGCAGATGAATCTATGTTTTCCCTGTTTAGAGGTTTATTTACTGATCTTAAAATCAGTAGTTTTAAAAGAAATTATGCAAGTTTATTTGAAAAAATTAAAAGCAAAAGGATGTTGGTTTACTTGGGCTGTTAATAGCATCAAAGCAAAAATGGCTTCAAGGGCCACATAGCATTTTGATTATTAACATTAGTGAAGTTTCTAAATCATGATCCCATTCATGTTAACAAGAAACATTCCATTCAGTGGAGGCAGGATCTAACCACTTACTGTTTCACTTACTGTATTTCATGTTGTTCCATGCAGACATAAACTTTGATTTTAGCTTTTCTACTTCATCTGTCCCTGTGGCCTCCATATTCAAATTCTAGAGAAAAAGCCATCGCTGTCTTGTGAGACGTTCAATTCTGCTACTGTAAAAACAAAAATTATAAACATATCCATGGGCACTGAGCACACAGGGTATAGAATCACCACCAACCCACTCAGGTACTTAAGCCTAACATGGCCAGAAACAGTAATAAACTGGCAGAATCCTCCACTACCAGGGACCGAGAGGCAATCATATCTTCCATGAATAAGTAATAAAATAACCTAATTCCAAATATACACCAATAAAACTACTACACAAAGCTAAATAAAATATAATGCTCTCCAACAGCTCTCTATTGCACAACAAACTGATCTAGAGCATATAACCTGTGCTGGCATATGAGTACACTCATCCTAATTGGCAGGAAAATTCAGAGCTACGAAGCATTTCACTAAACAGAATAGATGCTCTTTTCTTCTGCTGACTAGATTACAACAAGCATCTTTCCACCCCCGCCCCGCCTCCCAGCAGGGCTTCTGAGCACCAATAAAGAAATCTTGGTTTTAAAACCAGCATTAGTTTCAGATTTCTAATAGAGAATTTTCAAAGCCACATTTTACAGGCATTGGAGGAGCTGAAATATGAAGTGCAAGATGTTTGTTCAGTACTGCACAGAAAATGTAGAGTATCGAAAATGTGTGGAGTAACGGGAAACTAATTTTGTACAGGATTAACCTCCTAGGAAGGTAACATCCAAAGATGATTATGACACTGTCATAAAATCCCTGTTTGCTTTACATATCTTCAAATTATCACTTATAGTGCAAAAAAGGCTTTGTGGTCTGGTTGTGTTACCTACAAGAGTCCAGCTGTATTACATGAACGAGAGTGGTAAAAAGATGGTAAAAACCACTACAGGGCAGATCAATTTGTTAAAAACTGCTGATAAGTTTTCCAAGGGAAGGTGGTAGGAATGAAGGCCATTTTCCTCACTCTCAGAACTGCAAGACTGACTTCACCTTAAAAGCAACCTAAACTGGTAATAATAGAGAAGGAATATATACTACCTTCACCCTTATTCCTATGAAACCTGAGCAAACGCCTTAGAACTTCCTTGTTTTTTCAACCATTGCAACAGGAAATTTGCTATTAATTAACAGAGCTTCCTTAAGGGCACGTGTTCTGTCAATGGTTCACTTTAATAGCTGACCAAAGTGAGACTTTCTTGATGGTGGTATTTGGTAGCCCAAACCCTTTCATAGAGAGCTGGAAAATTAAGAGCTCCTACTTCCAACAGGGCTCTTGAGGGACATAAAAGTTGATCAAGAGTGGAACATCACTGCAACCCTCACAGAATTTTTAGCTAAGTTCTGATAACATTAGATAATGACATGAACAAAAGTGAACTGTATCAATTTATAAACTTGAACCAGCAGCACACACCATCACTGATGCCATACATAATCTCCTTACTTTACAAGGAGAATCTAGAACTTTATTTCCCTTTCTATGTGTTATTCTCCATTGAGTTGGGATCCAAAGCAGAACAAAGACTAAAACCATCTTACACTGGAAGCATATTTTACTTAAAACCTAGCCACTAATAGTGTAAGTGAGCAGAGTGTGCAGATGTTATGGTTGGACTCAGTGATCTGAAAGGTCTCTTCCAACCAAAACAATTCCGTCAGGGTGCCAGTGTCTTCTGACCCTGAGGGTACTCACACAGGTGCTCTATTTCTGGGATTTTACGTAGGGAAGGACAATAGCAAATGGCCTAAGCCATCCCTCACACGTTTTCCCACCATTCTATTGTATTAATTCATAAAAAGTCTGCCAACAGCTTTGACAGAACAAGAGGCAATATAAGCTCACAGATACGGGCCAAGAGTGACATTATTTGCTAGTGAAAAGAACAAACGGTCACAATCTTACTTTGATTACCCTTACATTAAGATGTGGTTTTGTAGTGGAAGGAAAAGAAAGACAATTTAAGGTTGGGTTTTAATTTCCTGCCTTCTCCCTCAAGAGGAAAATAAAAAAAAAAAAAAAGACTGACTATACCACTGACTCTAGCTGGCAAAGCTGGTAAGATGGATTTCATCAGGAGGTGTGTTTGGTCCAGCCTGTCCTCACATGATCATTCAGCAACAGTCCTTTATGCAGAAGCCACTGATTGTCTTAAAAGCCAATACCTATAAAAGCTCCCTCTGGCTAAAATTAGAAATGAAACCAACTCTACTGTTCCAAAAGGGCTTGAAGGAAAAATTATTGAAATGAGAAACCTCATTTTCCTTTAAAAGACAATGGTCATCGCAGCACATTCTTCTTTCATTTTTTCCCTGGCATTATGCTAAAGATGTGAAAAGGACTTCCAAGAAGAATGATAACATAAAATGGGCACATTTATTCCACTGGGAAAACGCAGGCTCTTCCCATCAATGTAAGAAGGCATCTGTAATAGTTCCACTGAAATTAATGGAACAGCATCAGGAGGAGGTCACAAGGAATAAGGTTTCAAGCCCAATGGGCACAATGCAACCCCTGTCCTTAAATCTAAAGCTAATGGTTTTATACTGAACTTGTCTTACTTAAGAAGTTATCTGGGATGATATGACTTCACAGAGCAGCAGAACACACCTCTTAATGAAAAATGAAGTCCTGTCATTCTCTCAGAGCCCCCATTACCCAGTCACTGAGGGGAGATGACTGCAGGGAAGTGGTTTGTTTGTTAATCATGACAGGAAAAAAAATAACAACAGAATTTGTTTATTTTCATTAGCAACTGAAAATTAACTTAACTTGTCAATGCAATCACTGTGAAAGGGATGAATGAAGTTGAAATGTGACTGTCTTTATTAAATAAGAATGAAGACCGCCTTCACTTTTTCACTACCTGGGAAGAAAGTCAGCTAGGAGTGATGACAGTCAGCAAAACACACATAAAAGTCCCTGACAGAGAACGAAGCCAAAAGGTCCTTTTTAAGCAGTTACCCCCTTTCCAGCTAAAAATACATATTAAGAAAACTACAAATAATACTTTGTAAAGGGGAGCAGAAGAAAAAGATCTTTTCTCTTTTTTTTTAAACCCCGTAGCAAAGACTGAACGTTTTATCTCCCCACGGTGCCCAGCCAAGCAAGAGCTGCTCGCAGAGAAGCCGCCTCGCCACTCGGGCTCTCCACAGCCGGGGAGGCTGCTCTTTGTATCCTTACAATGGACTCCTGCGGGCTTTGTCAGCAGACAGCTGGGGAAGGGGGCGGCGGAGAGGGAACCCGAACCGCCTCCCTCCGGGAAGCTGCCTGACGGCCTCGGTTATTCCCCAACTCGCCACCGAGCTGTCGGCCGAAGCGCGGTCACCGCAGCCGCCCGCCGGCCGTAGGAATACGGCGGTCACCCGCCTGTCCACACAGACACCCGGGAAAGAAGCCTGGGGAAGCGGGAGCGCCCCGAACGCGTTCCCGACCCTAGAGCTACACACAAATGGGATGGAGGGGAACACAGTCCCCGGGCCCGGGCCTGGGCCGCCGCCTGCGGGTATGCCCGGAGCGGCCGCGTCTCGGCGGCCACCACTGGAGCGTCTTATCAGGCCGGCACCGCGGGCCGCGCTCTCCGCGCCTCCCGTCTCCACCGGTGCCAGCCGCTCACCCCTCACGGATCCGCCGCCGGTGCGGGGCGACGGGCCGTTAACACTTGCCGGCCGCGCCATCACCGCGGCCCGAGCCAAGGGAGATCCGCTGCGAGCCCGCCGCTCGCAGCCGGAAGGCGGTTGAGGTCGCCGCTTACCCGCCCGGTGAGCTCCGTGGCGCAGCCGGCCGAGTAGCGGCCTCCCGGGGCTTCAGCCGTGAGGGAACGGCGTGGAACTACAGCTCCCGGCGGACGCTGCTGCGGCAGCCAGCAGGGCCCGGTGGCGGGCCCGTACCGGGCATGCTGGGAACTGCAGTCCGGCGGGAGGTCGGGTGGATTCCAGCCGGTAGAGGCGGGAGGAAGGCGGCGGGGAGGGCTGAGGAGAAGCAGGGAGGATCAGAGGTAGGCGTGCCGGGCTGAGGAGGAACTGGGAGGGTCAGAGCTAGGCGTGCCGGGCTGAGGAGGAACTGGGAGGGCCGAAGCCAGGCGGGCTGGGCTGCGGTTGGGGACGAGCCCCCGGAAAGGCGGCGGGGGGCTGCGGGCTTTGCTGCCCCGGCGTCATGCCTAGGCTGCCCCTCATGGAGTCTCCGTTTCAAGCTGTTGTGCCTTTTTGTTTTGGTTTGGGTTTTTTTGTTTAGTTTTGTTTAATATTACGCCTTTTTGTTCTACTACAGCAAAATGTTTCCCAAATAAGCCTGGTGGTACTTAAATCCCGAACCTGAACGCCCATGTGTTTGTCACATGCTAACAGTGGTTTCCACTTTGTATCTCTTTTTCTAAAATTACATCTCATTCCTCCTCTCATTCCTCTGCTTTCTCCTAGGCAGGATGTGCTGAGGGATTTTTTTGTTTGATTTTGGTTTTGGTTGTTTTTTTGGTTTTTTTTTTTTTTCTCTTTTGTAAAGTAGGTTCTTCATTAATCCATTTGTCTTAAGCTGCTTAAAAATAATTATTGGCTGTATCAAGAGCTAGGGGTTTAAAAAAACAAACCGACAGGATTTTGGAAGAATGTGACTCGAATTTCTTCAGTGTCTGGAACTGGCATTTCCTAACATCTTACAGGAGGACGTTGTCCCCGCATTCCCCATGTACTTGGGACTCAATAGGAAGAGCCTGGGTTCGTGAAGAAAGGTGGGTTTTTTCCATTTTGGGATTTTACTGCCTTCTGCTGGTCAAACATGATCAGACTGAGTTTTAATATTTATGATCAGCACATAATTGTAGCAAATTGTCTAAAAATTAAGCTTCAGTACAAATACCAACAAGAGATGTTTCCTGTATTGGTTTTTGTTAGGTCTTCTCCTGGATATATTTCACATAGTAGGGTTAATCAGTGAAGACGATTTTAGGTATTAATGCACAAAGCAGACAACACCTTGTTTCAAAGGTCTGGGTATTGGCTTGATGCAGGGATGTAGGAGATCACCTTTCTAATCCTTCCCCTGCCTTTCAGTTCACCTCTTGCCCTTGCTAACAGCCCTGCATTTCCATGTTCCTGTAAATCAATGATCACAATCCTTGTTTAGGACTCCTTCAGGCTCTAGCAGCAAGCATCTCTGTAGAGCAGAATAATAACAGTAACACTGCCATGATGAAATTAAAAAAATCCTGGAAAATGGTCACTTTTTCTCCTCAAAACTGGAAAGGAGAGGTAATACACAGAAAGTGGCATGCACACTGTATATGTTTTTATATCCTAAGCAAAGATAAAGATTTAAAAACAAAAAGCGTGTTGCTGTTTGTACTAAACTCACTGAAGACTGTAGCCCCACAGCAGAGGGTAATCTGTCATTGCAGAAGGAAATGGGCCTTCTGCCTTCAGTATTCAATGACCAATTTTAGGAATAATAGTTCTTTAAAGTTTCATCTTTGCTTTTATTCTCAAAGACAGAGATGAATGTGCTTGTCTGTTTGTGTATGGTCTCGAATATTGAGAGGTGAGTAGCTAACGTGGCTTGGATTTGGCTAACTGTGGAACAAAGAATTATTCAGCTGATCAAATGAAATGGCTATTCCCTTGCCTGAAATTAGGTGCCTGCACCTTCCTGCTCTGAAATTTAATAAGCGTGCACTGATTTGCTAGGCCACACAATATGCCATCTGGATATACATTGTAAATCCCTCAGGCAATCAGGTTATGAGAATGTAGATATTTATTTTCTGCCTTTTGCATCAGTCAAAGCATGCAAAACAAAGCTTTGATTGCAAAATAATTACTGAGGCAACCATAAATAACTATCTGTGAAGAGAGAGTTTTCTTCACATGCACTAATTCCCATTCCTGTCAGAAAGATTTGCAGAAGGAGTGAGAGAGAACATAACCACTTTCATCAAATTTCTAAAAAACGCTAAGGAGTTCACACTTTCAACATTTTAATAGCATAAAGGCCATACAAGCCATGGTTGAACTCTATGTGTGTCTATTTGTCCCAGTAAGGAAATCTTTGAAATCTGTGTTCACGGAAAATACAAATTGTCTTGGGATTTTTTAATAGGTAAACCAAGTGGGTAACAGCAAATGCACCATCAGGAAGACTAAAAATGAGAGAAGATACTGAGAGATGTCACAGTTACACAACATTTACCCACCAAATGCTGCAGAAGGGTAAGGTAACACCAGATTTCTAGGCAGTCAGGGGAATGAAGCTTCTTCTCCCATATCTGCCACTAGCCTACTAGGCCACCTCTGCAAAGTCATCTAAGCATTCAACAGTAATCTGCAAGATACTCAGGAAAGTCAGTTAAACATGTATGTGCTTTCCAAAACACCCATTTGTCTGTTGTCTAAACAGAGAAGACCTTGGGTCAAGGAGCTTTAGAGAAGGGAATTTTTCCTCATTTATTTTTAGTTTTATTTTCTAGGGAAGAAAGCCATCTGGGATCTGTTTCCCTCTGGAAAGTTTTCCAATTTAATCAAGTCTGCAGAGCCTCAGAGATACTAAATACCTCCAGTTTTTGTGGAAATAGCCTCTCAGGTAAAAAAGAGACCCTGGAATAGGATAAAGGGAGGACACTGAAATCCAGGCTGTGTTAATTCTGCTCACAGAACTAGTTAAAAAAGGTTGCAACAAGGTTGCTCCCATTTGTTTCAGAACAGAAAACCTCTGCTTCTGGAAGGGTCACTGACACTTGGCAACACTACTGGAAACAGAGTGGTTAGATAAAGGATACGGAGCTTTATAAAGATGAGAAGCATTATTGATTAAAAACTAAATGTTGTGACAACTATTTTGTCTCTGAAGCAAACCCATTACTCCAGAACGTCATGGGTTTCACAAAGGTGTCAGGATTATCAAGGTTAATAGTCAATGCATGCACACTGTAAGGTAAGAAAGCAGCATAAGGGATCTTTTTAGGGAACAAAGGATTCTCCCAAGTTGTTCTTGAGATGTTCCTACCTGCATGCTGACTACCCTGCTTGCTGAGGGTGGCCCTGCGGTCGTTCTCCAGACTAAACTCACCTACCTGCTCACATGTGCCTGGTATGTTAGTCTGCCTGTGGAGTGTTTGTCTCTACTCATTTAGCCAGCATGTTTCTGCTCATACCAGTCACTCCATCCAAACCCAGATTTTCTTATTCTGTCCCAAGATTAGGCTAGGGAAGAGGAGGTTCCAGTAGGATTCCTGTAAGGATCACTGCCAAGGATACCCTTAATACAGTATCTCAGTTAAATATCTGGAAGAGAAAATAAAAGAGCATGTTAGTGGCATTTACAGAGTATTATACTGGGAGAGGCTGAAAGCTGTATTCACATAAACGACTTGAAAATGATAAACATGAACAGAAATTGAGGAAAGCTCAGTTGGGAACACTGTGAATCCTTACCTAAGGAGACTTAAGTTCATGAACCCACCTATTAAACTGGAGAAATCTGAAGTAATAATGCCAGGAGACAAAGAATAAAGGCAGACATCGAATGCAGCCATATGAAGAAAGCTGCAGAAAGGATTTGAATCCTTCATGACTCAAAACTTGAGGATTCAAATTTCCGCTTCTCTCTCAAAAATGAACTTTTCCTGCTGTAGAGGCACAAGTCTGGCCACCATTTCTGCTGTAACACCTGCTGGTCTACCCAGCTGTTCCAGGTAAAATAATGGAGGTAAGTCCAAGAGAAAGGGAGGAACCAGACACCTCTGCTGATCAAATGAAATGGCTATTCCCTTGCTTGAAATTAGGTGCCTCTTGCTCTCTGCCCTATAGATATTGCTGAGCATTGAGAAGATCCCCACTCAGGCTGCTCTTCTCCAGGCTCAGCAGCCCCAGGTCTCTCAGCTTTTCCTCTTCACAGGGATGCTCCAGGCCCCTCAGCATCTTTGTAGCCTCTGCTGGACTCTCTCCAGAGGTTCCTTATGTCTCGAACTATGGAGCCCAGAAATGAACACAATTTTCTAGATCCAGCCTTAGTAGGGCAGAGCAGAGTGAGAGAGGAACCTCCCTGGACTTGCTGGTCACACTCTTCTTAATGCCCCCAGGAGATCCTTCTTGGCCATGAGGGCACATTGCTGGCTGATGGTAAACTTCTTGTCCATCAGCACTTCCAGGACCTTCTTTGTGGAGCTGCTTAGCAGGTCGCCCTCCCACTGTATTGCTGCAGGGTGTTACTCCTTCCCAGGTGCAGGAATCCGCACTTGCCCTTGTTGAACTTCCCTTCTGCCCAACTCTCCAGCCTGCCCAGGTCTGGCTGAATGGCAGCACAGCCCGATGGGGTGTCAGCCACTCTTCCCAGGTGGGTATCATCACAATGTTGGTGCAGTTGACATCACCCGTGCATGATTTCCTAAGACAAGGAAGATTTGGCTCGTGATGACTTTAACCCGTTTCCCGTAGCTGCCAGCAGATGGCTCTCTGCATTTGCGGTCACTTATTTACTACATTGTTTATGGAATTACCTTGGACACGTTTTCAGTGGAAAATGTTTTCAGTGCGTTTGCTAGGAGGAAGTTTACGTCAGAAGAAGGAAGCAATGGACTGGGTAAATAAGATTGCTAGCAAACAAGGCACGGGGTCAGCTCCTTTCTTGCAAAATGTTTTATGGTTGCAATCCAAAGAAAAGATTTTTCTTGTGCAGGACCTAATCTTGTGGTGATCAGGCTCAATTAATTATGTCTGTGTGCACAGGCTGCATTTACCCAATTGCATTATAACCCAGTAAAATTAATTATAAATTTAAAAAAAATTGTTGATGTGTTTAAAGGATGCCTGTGGTTTATGGACAGGTACCCTAGTGAAATGCTTCTTCACTCGTACCCCTCAAGTGTGAGACATGTTGTTTCATGGGTACTTGTGTGTTAACAGAGCACTGTATGTAAGGCCATGAACTTCAGATGGGTGCTTAGCCCACGTAGAGCTCACAGATAGACTCAGCGGTTCGTTCCTCACCTTTTTGTTACAAGGTTTATCAGAGAAGACTAAAAGGTGACTGTCAACATGACAGTCCATATAGCTTGACAGGGTGCTGGGCCATATAATTTAAACTATGTTCTTACCCTGAGAGGTTAGACTGGATAATCCTTGAGGTCCCTTCCAACCTGGTATTCTATGAATCTAAACATGAGGAGGAACTTCTTTACATTGAGGATGGTGCAGCACTGGAACAGGCTGCCCAAAGAGGTGGTGGAGTCTCCATCTCTGCAGTTATTGAAAGCCCACCTGGACTCTGTTCTGTGCAACTTGTTCTAGGTGAACATGCTCTAGCAGAGGGGTTGGAATGGATGATCTCCAGGGGTCCCTTCCAACACCTATTCTGTGATCCTGTGAATAAATTGCTGGGCTTTCTCCCAGCCCCCACATCAGCAGGGTAATTAGATTGGAAATGCAACAGCTATGGTGGAAACCCATCACCTTTCATAGTGTCCTTCAACTCCTGATGTTGAGGAGTCCTGGAGGATTACGAAGGTATCCAGGACAAGTGAGGATCACCCCTCAGCTTCTCGGAGACCTGGACCACTGACCTGGAGCAGCAGATGCTTGTTGATGATGCATAAATGGGCTAACTACTTTTTGGAGGCAGTGATGTCTTTCAAAGGCTGATGTTCTACCACTGGACCTGGGTGTAGAGCAAGGTAGGTTGCTTCTTTGCTTTCTAAAAGGTGATGACGAATACGATCTGATAAGCCGTAGTAGCTATTTAGTATCCTCATAATGCTGGTAAAGTTTCAGATTTTAAATTGGTTACTAGAAATACACAGCCCCTGTGCAAATATTAATTTAAATTAAGTTGGGCTGTGTGGAGGTGTTAATTGCAGTGTCCACAGTTCACTGAAATTAGTCCTGATTTGTCTTCACCTTCATTCTAGGCTGCCTGACACCCCTAAGGGCAATACATAGGGATATAGGTATACCCCTATATAGTTATAGGTATAGGTATAGGTATACATAGGCACAAACAACTTTGTGAAAAATAAAAATAAGGTCCTAATTTGGAGGCTAACACTCAAAATTATAAGCTTTGTACCATTTCACCCTAATTTAACAGAAAATAGTTCCATTTTCTACTACAGGCAAAATCTGCCACACAGTTTTTGAATCAGAAAAAGCTCCTAGTTTCTGAAGAGATGCCTGGAGACATTTCTTGGGAGACTAAAGTTCTATGTAATGGGTCTCCATGTCCAAGCAGTCACATTTTCCTCTTTTCAAAGCATGAGTTTGTTTCTTCAGACAAAACATTTCCTCCATTTCACTTTCAAGATGAGAAGAGGCAGGAAAGTGCCTGGCAGTGGCAGCACTCACCTTAGTCCTCGAAACCACAAGTGGTGCCACAACATGGATCATACTGACTGGGGAGCGATATGGAGGAGGATTTGTTGAGAGCAGGGATTTTTGTGTGTGGCATGATTGGATTTCTGATAGTAAAAGTCTGCCTTTTTTCTTCCCCCCCACCCCTCCCCCTTTATAATCACTGTTTTGTTGACTTGGGTAATGCTCCATGCATTGCAAAGTTTAGTCAGTCTACAGAAGCTGTTGGCTCTCTTTACAAGGTCATTGTGTACATTTGTGCCAAGTTCAGTGATCTTTTTACTATTGAAAGTCGTTTGCACCACCTTTGTAGACTTGCTGGTCTGTTTCTGTCAGAAAAGTCATGAGGAATATTCGATATTTTTCTGGAATTCATGTGTTGATGTTCACTCCTAAATTAATTGAGGAATTTTGCCTATATTTAGACCATTGGTGTGGAGAAAACCTGTTTATTTGCAAAGCAAGACCCTCCACTGTCAAGGAGGGACTGGTAGTTTAAAGCTTGATTGTTGCCCTGGTGTTCAGTGAGACTGTGGCCTCTCTGGCAAGGGTGGCAGAGCAGGATGTGTGTCCCCACCTCAAACTCTGGTGTCCACAAAAGTTTTCCTTCCTTGCAGTTTCAGATGTCAGATCACATCTGTCAGGCACAGTCAATGTGCAGGCAGGTCTCATCCGACTTCCCGTTAGTTGCCTCCAGCACAGAGGTGGGTGGATGGCTGGAATCAGTCTGCTGGAGTTCATCTGGCCAAGCTCTGAGCTGCAGAAAAAGTCTGTGAAGAGCAGGGCACTGACAGATGAACAACAGGGACACCAAAACTCAGCAGCTAGCTACCCCAAGGCCTTGTGCTATGGACTTTGGAGATGTGGGAAGCAGCTGACATATGTCTCAGATGCCTGTGAAGCATAAGGTGGGCAGTATGGGTGGAGGGTGGCTGTTTCAAGCTAAGCCATTCCTGCTCATCAGAGACCTAAAGTCAGCCCTTTCATTACTGCATTTTGGAGTGTGCCCTTGGTCTTTAAACAGCCCTCCCTGACAAAGTTGTTGTAGAAGGCTATGAGATAAGTTGTACATCGATTTTGGGTGTAATTCTGAGCTGATTTTGTGTCCCACAACTTAATCAAGTTCTTCTGTTTGTGGTAGTAAGAAAATGAAACTGAAAATCCAGGAGGTCACTTGATTGACCTTTGATACTCTCTATTGAGTATCTCAGGGCTTGTGGGGCTGGACTGCTCTTTGCACCTTCTGGCAGCGCTAAGTTTCCCTCTTCAGAAATGCAGGAGTCCCAGTTTTGTTATCAAAGAGTTAGGCAGTGACATTTTCCCTTAAGGCAGGACTAAATTAGCCCTCATGCCTTCTAGACTGATGCCTTTTTGGAAAGGAAATTCCATATGGGATGGGAAAGAGGAAACATTTCTGGTGGTCCTTCATGCTTAGGTTCCATGTTTTTGGAAGCACACACAATATGTATGAAAACTTATCTGTAGAATGGTTTGAGTTGCAAGGGACCTTACAGATCATCTAATCTAAAATCCCTCTGCAGTGAGCAGGGACATCTTAAACTAGATCAAAGTCCCATGCAACCTGATCTTAATTTTTTCCAGGGATGGGGCATCCACCACTGTGGATGTTAAGAGGGTCAATAGCTCTTTGGCTTATCCCATCCCCTCTGTGTGATGGACTTAGCCTGTGTGCAGTCCTACATGCAGGCAGCAATTCAAGTGCAAAAGTCTTTGTCTTGGCAAACGTTTGTGGGGTATCTTCTCCCCTCCTCCTTGGAGAAGAGCAGCCCTTTCTCAGCCACACACAATAGGTCTTTGCTTTGCAGGATTTCCATCTGTGTGCACGTGTGTGCCTGCATCCGTGTAATGCTTGACAGCACATTTCCTACCCACACGGGACCACTGAACCCCAGTGGGGTGGCTCACACATGTAGGTGTTTGCAGATTTGGGGGCCTGACGTTCCCTCCACAAACACATACAAACAGAAATCACAATAGTTTTGTGCAGCTGGAGATCGGTGTGCCCTGCTGGTGGCCAAACAGAACCACGATGTGCTGTCACGATGTGCTGGAAATGTTCACACGGTGCAGGCAGATGGGATGGGGTGAATTAGCACTTGCTGCTTTAGGACACTTTCTGGATTACTATTAATAGTTCTCTGCTTTAGATTAATGCACAGCATATGTTGTGTAATACCAACTTTCAGGGATCTGCTGGAACGTGTCCTAGCTTCAGCTGTTTTGTGCGAAGTCCCCAAATACCTTTAACTACCCACCCACTGCCTCTGCTTCCTATTTGGATGACTTCAAATGCTACACATTTTTGGAGAGGCCAGTAGTAGTGACCTGTTTGGATAGAAAGATGGTTGTTAGGCTATTCTGGCCCTCTTTTAAATCACTGTTAGGGATGATTTTTAGCTTTTCCAAATACAGGGTATGACAGGCCAAGATCCCAGTCTCATCCTTGCAGGCCAATACAGTGGTACCAGAGCATGGCAATCAATGGGTGGGGTTATGGGTGGCCAAGGGACTCAGCCATGCCGTGCAGACGCATGGCACCCTGGAGTTAAGGAGGTTCTTTTGGGGGTTGGCACCCACCAGACCCCAAAAGTGGTTCTGGGCTGAGGCCTAAGCTGCCTACAGAATCACAGAGTTCCAGCATGGTGGGAGTTGGAAGGGATCTTTGGAAATCATCCTAGTCCAATGTCCCTGATAAAGCAAGGGCACCCACTAGCAGCCTGCCCAGGATCACAAAGCCCAGCTGGGTTTGGAATCTCTCCAGACAAGGAGACTCCACAACCCCTCTGGGCACCCTCACAGAAAAGAAGTTTCTCCTGTTCACATGGAACTTTGTGGATTCCAGTTTGTGCCCATTGCCTCTTGTCCTGTTGCTGGGCACTGCTGACAAGAGCCTGGCCCCATCCTCTTGCCCCCATCCTTTAGCTCTTGCTGAACATTAGTCAGATTTATTCTCAGGCTGCTCTTCTCCAGGCTCAACAGCCCCAGGCCTTTTCTCCTCCCAGAGGTGCTCCAGACCCCTCAGCATTTCTGTAGCCTCCACTGGACTCTCTCAAGTAGTTTCTTCTCTCTCTTGAACTGGGGAGCCCAGAGCTGGACAGACCTTCCAGTTGGACTCCGCTGGACAAGGAGGTGAGGTGCTGGGTGGTGTGAGGCGGCTGAAGAGCCACCCTCCCTAACCGCGAGTGGACCTTAAAGTCCTATCCCCATCTCATTCCCTTTTTTAAATGGGAATAAAGCGGCAGCAGCGAGGGCGAGCCCGCACCAGAGCGATGACGAGAGGACTCGATGAAGCCTGATCGAGTCCCAGGGCACCGCGGTCGGGACGCTGCCGATCCCATCCCCGCTGCCCCAGCCTGCCCCGAGGGCCACGGGCCGGACACCGGCAACGGGCAGGAGCCCAACGCTGGTCACTCCCGGCCGCGCCTGCCCGCCCCGCCGTATGTCTGCGAGGAGCGGCCCCTGCCCGGGAAGGGGGCGGAGGAGGCGGGCACGGCAAGCGCCGAGGGTGGGAGCTGGGCCGGCTACGCCGCGCGGGTGCGCGCCTCGGCGGAGCATTACGGCACCCGTTCCCCGCTCCCGGCTCCGCCAGCCTGAGGAGCCATGGCCGAGCGCCGCGCCTTCGCCCAGAAGATCAGCAGGTAGCGCGGGCGCGGAGCCGAAAACAGGGGTGCAGGGGGTGCGCCCGGTTCCGGTTCCCCGGCCCGGGAGAGGGGCGGGCTGCCGGGCCCGGCCGGCGCCGAGCAGCGAAGCGGGGGTGGCCGCTGCCGCGCCCCTGATGAGGGGCGAGCGGGCCCGGCGCGGCCCCGCCGCTCCCCGGCCTTGGGGCTGCTGAGAGCACCGGCGCGGGCCGGGCCGAGCCGCACCGGGATCGGGCCGCCGCGCCGGGCCTGCCGCGAGTGGCCAGTGGCAGGGGCCGCCCAGGCCGGCGCCGCGGGGCTGCGGCTCTCCCCGGGGCTGCAACAAAGGGGTGGGGGGATGCGGCCCCATCTGAGCGCCGTGTCCGCCCCGCGCCTGCCGCTTCCCGGGGGAAGTGGAGGAGGGGAGGGAAGAAAAAAAGGAGGAAAAGCGCCGTTTGATCCAGCTCCCGGTGAACAAAGGCCGGCCGGGCGCATTGTGTAGCCCCCTCTCGCCGTACAATGGGCGGCCCCGCGCTCCCGGCGGCACGGCCAGTGCTTTCCTGTCGGTGTGGGGGTGCCGGAGCCTGTCCCAGCCTTGCCCACGTCGTGGTGCCCGCTGAGGCTCCGGCCCCGGCATCTGGGCGCCCGCTTCGCCTTCCGTCCTCCTTCTGCGGCGGGCAGCACGGGGGCGAGCGGCCGGAGCCCTCTCCAGGGACAGCAACCCTGGCCGCCCGTTTCCCTGCTGCCTGCAAAATGGAGAGAAGACATCCCTGCCTTTTGTGCCTGGTGAGTGGCTGGTTGATATGGGCACAGCTCCCTGGGCGTACAGAGCTGTTTGAGGCTTGCAGCGTTAAACATCCTTGTACTTCACAAAGTTCTGTTTTGTTTAAAGAGGAATATAAGACATCACCTACCCATACCAGGTTTCTGCAGATCTATATTCCATGCTAGGCATGTGGTTCCAGGTGGGAACCACAGTTTTTCTGTTTGCAGGTCAGCAGCTGGTGACCATGGTACCTTTCTCCTAGCTCTAACCAGCAGCAAGGTGAAAGTGGGAACCATCCCTTTAGCTGGTGCTGCTCAGGAGGCTGTGAACAGTAGTGACAAGAGTAACATCTTCATGCCATTGAATGAGAAAGCTGGGTACAGATAGTTGCAATTACAGAGGATGCGACGAAGAAGAGTCTGAGATAGAGAAAAAAGAGGTTGAAGGAAAAGGCTAGGTAGAAGGTAGAGAGGTGTTATCAATCCCATCACACTCAGCCAGGGGTTAATGTGATAGAGCAGGGTCTAGGAAATGCAGAGAGAAGGGTTTGTTGCCAGACAATTTTTCCTGGTTCTTGATGGTAGTCATAGAAATAATCACATGAGGGACAAGCACTAGAAGTGAGAGCGTAGAAGTCCTGCAACCCTGTCAGGAAGTTAAAGAAAATGGCCCTAGGGTGACCACTGAGGGTGCTGCCTGCATCAGGCTCTAAGCTCATCAGGCAGTAGGACAGATGTGCCACCTTTGTGCACCTTTTGATCTGATCCACTTGATGTGTTTTCGAACCAACCAAAAAGCAGCAGTGTGTGTGTGCAAGCAGAGGTGGTCTTTTTCACATGTCAGATTCATCCATGGAGTTTTACTATTCCTGTGGCTTACACCTGCAGAAAGACCTGGGTGGTCTGTAGTGAGGTCAGCTCCTCCCAGAGGAGGGCTGTTGCATCTCCAACTGTTTCTTTCATGCTTGTTTATAAGAGTGCTGTATTTCTTTCTGAGATTTCCCATATCCTAGTGTGTTGTGTGAGGAAGTCTTGTGCTCCTGCTGCACATCCAGTGCATGTGAGGGCAAAGACTTGTGGGCAGAAGTGTTGTATCTAGAGGTGCCCAGACTGAGCTGCAGCGCTTCTCATGCTGACACAGAATATGCTGCTGTGATTGTTGCTATTTCAGAGGATGAGAGATTCAAGCAAGCAGTGTACGGAAGTTCCAGGAGCTGTGTTGGTGGTGGCTGGAAGCCCTCCCCAGTTCCATTGTTTAATGCTGAATAGATCCATCACATTTTCACACTCTGCCCTCCGGTTTGGCTTACTCATCAAGGCAGACATAGCATTTGTCTTATTCACAGGAAGTAACCATGCTGCTCTTGGTTCGCCCAAAAGCATGGAATTCAAATGGGATGTAGTTCAGATCCACCAAGGTAAATTGCTTGAAGACCTACCTACCAAGCAGGTGCAAGTTTCTAAGCTGGTTGGGATCAGCTGCTCTATTCCTTAAACCACAGATGTGGGTGGTCTTCACAGCCCTTCTTCAGCCAGCATGCTGCACCTCAAGGGGATACAGGCAAGCAAGTCCAGTGCCATGCAGTGTCTGTTCTGCTGGAATCTGTAAGTCCTTGGGCATAGCAGTTCTCAGTGACTGCTTGCAGCAGGTTCAGAATCTCTCATTAAGGCTCTTTGTTGCTAGGTGTCTTTTTGACAAGGTCCTTGCTGCATTTTTGTTGCAAGTCTTTACACTGGAATGGGTTTTTAGCCTGAACTTTGGCCATCACATGTACTTAGTAAGAAGAAGCTCCTGAGTTAAACTTACTATAGTGGGTTAATAATACCTTAAATCTGGTCTGGAATGGTTAATTTTTAATGGGACATATGTTTGGAACGTGTCCTTCTGCAGCATCATAATACCTTTGTAGCTGCATGTACACTGTGGTCTCTATCTCAATGTAAGGACAGAGGCATTTCAATTTAGTACCCCTCTTCAGCTCATAGGGTGTTTGGGGGGCTAGAGGAGAGCTGGAAGAAGGCAGAATCCACACCAGAGATACAGTTCACTCATTAAGATGTTTCAGTAAAACTCAAACAGTCACTGCATTACTCCTGAAGAACCAATATTCACTCTCAGCAGGGCTGGCTGTCCAGTACCACCAAGCTGAGTGCTGTGTCTGGCCTCTCTGGGGGTGTGCTGTGCTGTCCCCACCAAGCACTTACCCCTTCACATGTGTGTGCTTCACATTACAAGTTGCATTATCCCAATATATTTTCTGGGTATGGAGCTGCCTGACAGTGAAATAGGATGTGGAGGCTGTACCAGTGAAAAACAAAAAGTCACTTCTGAGGTCCTGATTGTCCCTGTGGTAGAAGCATGCAGTGTCCCGTCACTCTGGTCATTCCAGGGGCAGGTGTGCAAGTTTTTTAGGTTCAAATACAGAAAAACAGTCACCCTTTAAACGTCACTCAACATAACACAGCTCAAACTCAGCCCTTCATGTGAGCCCCACATCTCAGTGCTTTGCCATTGCTCTTGGATCATCCTGGGATGGGGTTGTCCAGGGAATCCACCACCTCTATGGTCAGACCACCACCATTTTGAAAATGTCTTTCCTCAAAAAGAGTTTTGCTCCTCAGACATGGAAGAACATACCTGCCTTACCCTCTATTTTTTTTGTCTGCATTTCAGCCCCACACAAAGCCCACAGTGTGATTTTTTTATACTGGTCTTTATTCTCTTGTGGAGAATTTTCAGTTTTCCTGTCCCCAGCTCTTGATGGAAGAAGTTGTTTTCACCCATGTGGGTCCAGCCCCTACCAAGATGCTTCAGTGTGAACAGGAACCTCATGGTGCTTTGAGGTGCTTCTGTCTGCCATGGCACTGAGGGATCTTCAGCAGAGCTCTGCCTGAAAGGGTGACCCTGCTGTCAGGCATTTAGTGATTTGGATTCCCCATCATCCAAGGCTTTTATGTTGCATATGGACAGATTCTGGAGTAATCATAGCTTGTTGTCTTGATGGTTTTAAACTGAGGGGAAAACACTTCTGTTCACTGCATTCACAGCTAGCATCTTGTTTCTGCTGAAGCGCCCTTTACACCGATGGGGTTCTGTAAAAGGTGACTTGGGAAGACTAAATTTACACTTGTGTTCATTTAGAGCCCTTTTACATTGCCTGAATGATCTGTCAGGGAGACTGACAGCTGCCTTTGCCCTGCCTAAGGGTAAACAGGAGTGGTGTGAAACCCTCACCCACTGAAACCAATAGCAGAGCAGCACTGAATTGGGCCAGAAATGTAGCGGTTGCAGCAGGATATTCGTTGCAGTTTGTTCTCCTCCCACATCCAGATGCCATTTACCCTGTCAAAACACCATCACAAATAATTGAAAATATTTTTAACAGAGGCTTCAGAGCAGCTTTTTCCTGTTCTCCAAAAGTCACGTTGCCTGCCCTCATTCAGCTGTAGTGGATGTCTTGTGCAGGAATAGCAGCACGCTGGGGATCATAGAATCATAGAATGGTTTAGGTCGGAAGGGATTTCCAAAGGTCATCTAATCTGCCCCCTTCTGCAGCAAGCATCCACAACTAGATCAGGTTGTCCAGAGCTCTGTTGAGCTTCACCTTGAATATGTTCAGGGATAGAGTCCCAAATACCTCCCTGGCCAACCTGTTCCCTTTACCTTCGTCGTAAAGAACTTGTTCCTAACATCCAATCTAAATCTACTCTCAAGAACATCTCTGACTGCTTAAAGCAAGCAAAGGGACAGCAGTTCCTCTCCAAGGCTCTGCTACAAAGCTCTTTGTACAAGGAATTATTTGGTTGGGCTTTTTTAATGTGAGATGTGACTTTGATCTCTCCTGAAGAATCTAGTCCTGTGGTGATTTTCACAGCAAGCTGTCTTGGGAGCTAATTCCATTTGCTGCATCCTGGGGGTGATGCTTTCAGCTCTAATAATCAAATATTACCGTAAGAGCACCCCAGGCAGCATTGTCTGGTGTTTTCTGGTTTAATCAATGGTAAGGAAAAAGTGAACATGTTGTTGCTCATCTTTGTTAATTTAAGAATGTGCATTAACCCTGCAGCAGTCAGGATCAGGCTGGGTTGTTGCCTTAGCTTTGGCTTGTAAGTCAAAGCCATTTCACTCAAAGCAGAAGGACTTCACGCTGAAGGAAACAGGACCTCAAGTTTAGGGGGAAGGCTGTGTCCAGGGCACAGCTGAGCTGTCAGGGTAGCTCAAGGCTGGAGCTCTCCCTTGAGCAGGTTCCCTCCTCCTCTGCGACACATGCCTGGTGACTCACACCATGGTTCAAGCCTGAGTGGAGCGGAGCTGCAGGCAGGAGAGCACAGGTGGAGCACAGAGGGACAAAGGGAGAGGTCATCTCAACTGCAGCAGCAAGGCAGAGGCAGCTGGCCAGTGCCACTTGGCTTTGAGGATTGGGATCCAAGTGTAGTGAGTAGAGCAGGATAGATGCCTCCAGCCATGTGCAGGGTTGTACTCCAGTGAGCTGGCTGAACAAAGGGGAATGCTTTCACTGTAACAAGGAAACTATGTACATACAGTTTGCTGCTGAAGGAGAACAAGCAGCTTTGCTATGGGTTGGCACAGATGCCTCACTGTACCAGGCTGTCTTTCTCAAGAGGCAAAGGCTTGGTGAGTGTGGAGTCACTGCACGTGACACACAAGATGAAGAACAGGCAGGAGTAACAGTTTTGTACTTAGCAGAACAGGGAGAAGCAAACAATTTGCATTGCTCCTTCAGAATGGGGAGCGCTGTGGGAAAGAGAAACTTCCTCAGTTGTGCTCAGCAGATGATCCAGATGACTGTATACTGACCCTCCTTTTCTGTGAGAGCAGACAGGGCTTAATCTTGCTTGGCATTAACTGGACAGGTCTTGGTGGGCCTTTCTGTGGGAAGGCAAAATGGAAGGGCTGATACTTCCAGTATGCTGTTTAAGCTAAAAAAAGGAACAATTTTTGGTTTTGGCTGGCTAGGCTGTGTAGAAACAGAAATGATTTTTGTGAGTAGTAAAGTGGAAGTGCAAACAAATGGTTTCATTTTGTTGTTTGCAGCTCAGAGTACTTTGAGAATGACCAGTCTTGTTTTGCTTTAGAAGCCAGTTCCAAGGGGAATTTTTTTCCTCTTCCTTTTTTTATTTTTCCCCCCTCTGTGTGAACCACACACACAATAATTAACCACTGAAGAGGGTCAGAAAGGAAGTGACTAGGGAAGATGTATTTTAAACACAGACATTCATGAGGCTGTGGGCTGTAATTAACTGGAATGTTTGCCTAAAGATCCCAGGTTACATGTTGGATAGAAGATAGCTGTTAAAGAGGCAGATTTTTATTTGTCCTTTTAATTATCGGGAGCTTTGCTGACTCTTCTGCCAAATGGATTTTTTTTTTTCCATTTGGAGACTGTTTTGAGATTGATTATTTTGGTTTGGTTTGGTGTAACCACAGTTTAACCCAAGTTGGTTTAGGAAGCATAGCTTCTTGTTAGAAATGGTGGTCAAGGTTATAATATAACATGATCTTACTAGTCATGGCTAGATGGCATTTGTCAGGGACAAACAGCTTTTGGAACTGAAGGAGAAGGCAAGTGTATTGTCAGCTTTAGGGAAACCATGACCCTCTGTGACCATGCAGTGAGAGAACAGTCCTAAAAGTAGTCATCCAAGGTCTTCTCTCAGTAGGAAAATGCTGATTTGGCTCTAAAAAGCCCTGCTCAGGCCTTACCTGGATGAAATACAGTGTATTAAAAAGCCTAATTGCCAGCTGGAACAAATGCAGAGAAGAGCCATCATGGTGATCAAGAGAGCAGAAAGCCTGCTGCAGGACCTGACCTCACTTAGCCTTGCAGGAGGAAGGCTTGGAAGGGAATACCTTGTAAGTAGGAAGGAGTAGGTGGAAAGCAACCTAAGTGATGATGTTGGCACAAACCCCAGTGGGTATAGATTACCCATAAATACACTTGGTGATCAGATTACGTGAGAAGATGGTTTCTAAATGTCAGGAGCACGATGCTTTCCAGTAGGGGAAATGGTGTGAATGAAGTGATACAGAAAGAGTGCCCAACAAGAGCTGTGGATTACACTGCAGGCTTGGAGTAAGTACTAGTATGTCCTGCAGACTCCACTCAGGAATTTGGAGATTTGGACAGTAAGCCAATGACTTCCTGTGGGGAGAGGTTTATTTGGTAATTGGGAAAGCTGGAGAGGTAGGACCACTTAAAACTTGAAAAGAATGATGGTGTCTTGGTCAAATGCATTTGAGGTTGTTCAGTTCTGACTTTCTGTGGTTGTGCTTCAGGGGAATTTTTAATATCCAGTGAGGTTATTAATGGGGCAGCAACATGGAGCAGCCACTCATCTCCAAGCACATGGCTAGAAGCTGTGCTGCTCAGTGCTACCCTTTTGTTTTGCCATGTATCTTCCTCTGTTGCATCAAGTGACCTTTTCAGTGGGGATGATGTTGGACATTGTGATAGCATCTATACAAACTCATAGTGCCCCTGAGCAGCGCTGTAATTGCAGCTGAGCGTGCCGCTTCTTCAAGTTGGGGTAAAGAGCAATCATTGCTGGAGTTAAAGGTGTATTGACAGACTGTGCTCCACATACAGCACAGCTGAGACCAACACACAGAAGAGGAAAGGACTGAGAACCTCTCTGGAGTCTATCAGAAAGCATATCTTGGGTTACAAGGAGCTACTCCATGTAGTAGGAGCAGCCCCAACTGAAGTGGCTGGGCATCAGCTGTGGTTTCACAGCTGAGGGCAGGTTTCCTCCTCTGGCTATATTTTCCATCTGGAAACAATGTATGTCACTTGAAAACGGGGAAAGATATTTAGCTTTTCCTGTGTTGTGCTCTGTGGTGAAATGTGAGTTCTGATTTTTCCTGCCAGCCATTCAGTGAAGGGCATCAGGAGTCACACAAAACATGCACCAAGAGATGGGATTTAAGGCTGGGGTTGTCAGCAACCCAGGGGCAAGCTTTTAAATCTCACCAGCCACAGCTGCACTGTTGTCCACACCAAGCAGCCATTGTCATACCTTCCACAGTTTCCTATAAATGCTTGCAGCACGTGTGTGGTTTTCTGCTCTGTGTGTGTCTGTGAGTGCATGCCTGTGCCTGGTGGGAGCAGGGAAGATGGTTTTCCAGGGGGTGATCAGACAGCCTGCACGTTGACCATCCCCAGCAGAAGCTGTTTGGTCTGCTGTCAGAAGCCACCCTCCAGAAGTGAAAACACAGCCTCCTGTGGATAGAGGCAAACACAAAGCAAAGGAGTTCTTGCAGCCAGAGGCATAAAACTTTTCTTTTCCCCCCTCCCTTCTGCAGTCCACTCTTTTAGAAGACAAAATAATGCTTCCTCTGTCTAGTCTTACTCCCATTCTCTGGCCTGAGGAAACATCTGCTCTCCATGGTAGGCTTGGTTGTCCCAGCTAGTTCCCTTTTGAAGTTCCTTTCTCATCCATTGACATCAGTTGCCTCCACGTGCCCCAATTCCTGCATGCACTGCCCCACCAGTTCCAAAGCTGGGAGCCTAACCTGATGTCAAGTTTTTGCTCAGTGGAGGTTTAACCATCTTTACCTGACAGCATTTTACCAGCTCCTGCACCATGCTGATACACAGCATGTTCCCCTGAGTGAGTGTTAGCTGTGGTGCTGTTCCCAGAAAGATGGCTTAATGCAGCAGGAAAAAAAGTCACCTTGCAGCTTCTTCTTCTCTCTTACCTACTGATTAGTGTCTCTTTGGAGCTGGGACTTTGTTCTGGGAGACAGAGTGGTCTGCACTGCTATGATCCAGTGAATAATGGGTCAGTAGTGGGTTTGGCACTAATAAGTTGGTCACTGGCTCCTGGAGAAGAGCACTCTTGTGTTGGTGAAGTCCTGCAGACCAGGGGTAGTCATCAGCTTTTCAACAAACCATTTTTTTATGTAAACAGTCTGGGATTTTGGGTTGATTGTGAAACAGAACCATTTCTACCATACTCCAAAACTTGGCTGTCCCAGCTCTACTGCTGGGGTGAGCTGCAGCTTACTGCTGGAACACTGATGGTTATGTTGGGGCTCTTTGTTAAGATAGCCTTTGACTATCAACATTTCCTTCTCTGATGTTCTCCTCCTTTGCTGAGATGTTCCCTTGGTGGCTTTACCTAACTGTTGTGTTTTCAGGCTTACCAGTGAAAATGGAACTTATTGGGGAAAACAGAAACCCTCAGAGGGGCACAGTGTGGAATTTAGCCTCCATACATGGAAGGATTTATCTGCTTATCCTTCCTGGTGAGATTAGTCACAGTGGTGGGATTTCTCAGTGGCAGAGACCATTATGCCCTGTTATTCAGCTGCTAGTCAACATAGTCCCACCACCTTTCCTACATGAAAGTGGAGTCAGTTTTTTCTTCTGATCTGTTTGGTTGTTCCCCATATATTGTTCCCTAGATGTTTCGACTCACCCTGCATGGAATTGTTTTTTTGCCCCTGAGCTGGGTGTTGAAGAAGAAAGCTGGGGAAGGGACTTTTTACAAGGGCTTGTAGTGATAGGACGAGGGGGGATGGATTGAAGCTGGAAGAGGAGAGGGTCAGACTGGAGTTTAGGAAGAAATTCTTTCCAGTGAGGGTGGTGAGACACTGGAACAGGTTGTACAGGGAGGTCATGGGTGCCCCTCCCTGGAGATGTTCAAGGCCAGGTTGGATGAGGCCATGAGCAACCTGGGCTAGTGGAAGGTGTCCTTGCCCATGGCAGGGGATTTGGAACTAAATTTTCTTTCAGGTCCCTTCCAACCTAAACCATTTATGAATCTGTGATACTGGGTGGAAAGTGGCTGCTGGTCCTCATCTCTGTGACTGTAAAATCCAAAAATAGGCAAGGGATGAAAATGAGAAAGCAGAAGACAGGAGCAGATGTGTGACCAGACTTGGAACCTCTGAGGGGTGCCGAGAGCTTTCCTCAGTAGGAGCTGGAAGCAGCCCACTGGGAACAGGCTTATTTGTGCTCAGGGTCACACACATTTTATTGCCACAGATATGCAAAAAGAGCATTTCACAAAAGGGAAAAAATAATAATAGCTGTTATGAATATGTATGCTCAGGCTTGTGAGAATGTTGTAACTCCAGGAATTTCATCCACAGGGTCTGTCCTCATCACATGGTGACTCTCTCACCAGCACACCAAGTGTTTGATTTTGTTCATAAAGCCTACCTGATGTATCATCCTCAGTGTAATTCTTTCACAGAGGTGATGTTGTCCCCATCTCATTTCAGGACTGTAGCTGCTGAGGTCAGGAAGCAGATCTCGGGGCAGTATGGAGGGTCTCCTCAGCTTCTCAAGAACCTCAATATTGGAAGCAGTGTCTCTCATCATACAACTGTAAGTGATGCTTGGTACATGGAAGGGTTAAAAAGATGTGCATGATTATTTTGATTATTATTTGGAAAGAAACTGCAATGCTGACAGGTTGTTGGCCAAAGGGGTCCTGATAACACTGAGGAAAATAATTCCATCTGCTAATTTTGGAGGTCTCCATCTTGCAAATGAGTTGCTGGGGCTGAGAAGTTGTGTTTAGGTATCTTTGTAGGATGAGGGGCTGTGTCGGTGTGAGCTGAAATTCCCCCCCCCCCAACAATAACCAGGCTAGCTCAGTCTGGAAGCAAATGAAAAGCTGTATTTACAAGCAGAGTCTAAAATCTACAATGAAATGCAATGAATATGTACAAATATACAAAATTCACAACATTCACAAATATATACAATCAACAGAAAAAGCACAACCGATCTCCCTTTGCTTCCCCCCAAGGGGACCCTCCCAAAGGGGCCTCTCTCTCTCCCAGGAGCTTCCCCCCCAGACCCCCCTGGACAGAGAAGCAGAGTTAGTTAAGCAGAAAGTTGTTAACTTAGCTGCCAAGGTCAGTACGTGTTATCTTCAGCCAGAAGAGAAGAAGAAACAGCAGCCAGACAGCCCAGCAACTGCCCCCACTGCCGAACGCAGAATGTGCAGAGTGCCTACTTTGTTTTGGGTAATAGTTCTTAAACATTTCTATCTATCCAATGGAAGTGTTTAGAACAATCGTTGTTTTGCTTTCTTACACCCAATAGTGACTTATTTACATTCTTTCACTTTCTCTGTTCTGAACTTTGCAAGGAAAAATTAAAAAGACAGTTTCAAACCATCACAGTCCACCCCTTCTAAACAATTCCATTGGCTGCTACTATCATTTATCTAATCTAAAATAATATCTACAACACTAGGTGAATAAAGACCATAGTCCATTCCAGCTATCTCAGATGTAGATGATTCAAAAGAGTCAAATCACAGGAAAAACAGCAAACAGCTTGTTTCCTCGCAGATGGAGTGAAGAAAGGAACAGGGACTCTCAGGTGACTCAGGGCTCTCAGGGTTCGTGCACCGTAGATCTCATGAACTCTCCTCTTGGGCGCGATGCTGTGTCTGCGCAACACTCTGAATTTAACCTCTCTCAGCCAAAGTTAGATTTCTTTGTGGAATACACTGAATTTCACCATTTTCTTGCATCACCCAATAGGTGTGACCAGGACCTTCAGCAGAAACCACCCCTCGGACAGGTTTGGCCTCTCCTGAAGGAGAAAATACCCAAACAGTTTTGCCTAACAGATTCTTTTCTCTGATAACAGGAACTCTATCACCTTCCTCCTTTCGCAACAAATCTGATTGGGCAGGTCCAGCTCGATTCACTGAACCTCTACTATTCACTAACCAGATTGCTTGTGCTAAATGTTTCTCCCAGTTTTTCAAAGATCCACCCCCCATGGCTTTGAGAGTGGTTTTCAGCAAACCGTTGTAGCGTTCGATCTTCCCTGCAGCTGGGGCACAGTAGGGAATGTGGAATATCCACTCGATGCCGTGCTCTTTGGCCCAGTTTTTTACAAGATTGTTCTTGAAGTGAGTTCCATTGTCTGACTCAATCCTCTCTGGAGTTCCGTGTCTCCACAGGATTTGTCTTTCCAGACCAAGAATGGTGTTACGTGCAGTTGCATGAGGAACTGGATAAGTTTCCAGCCATCCAGTGCTTGCCTCTACCATAGTCAGCACATACTGCTTACCAGATGGAGAACGAGGTAGAGTGATGTAGTCAATCTGCCAGGCTTCACCATACTTGTACTTGGACCATCGGTCACCGTACCACAAGGGCTTGATCCGCTTTGCCTGCTTAATAGCAGCACAAATGTCACAGTCATGGATGACTTGTGTGATAGCATCCATGGAAATGTCAATGGATTTGTCACGAGCCCATCGGTAGGTTGCATCTCTGCCTTGATGTCCTGACGAGTCATGGGCCCACCGAGCTAAGAACAGCTCACCTCGGTGTTTCCAGTCAAGATCAGGATCAGGATCAGAGTTTGTGTCCACCTGGGAAACTCTTGCAGCTAGATCTGCCTGATGGTTGTGTTGTTGTTCCTCAGTAGCTTTGCTCTTAGGAATGTGAGCATCGATGTGTCTCACTTTCACTGGGATTCTCTCAATGCGAGCAGCAATGTCTTGCCACAGATCTGCAGCCCAGATTGGCTTTCCTTTCCTCTGCCAGCCATTCTTCTTCCAGTCTTTCAGCCAACCCCACAAGGCATTGGCTACCATCCACGAGTCAGTGTAGAGATAAAGCTTTGGCCATCTCTCACGTTCAGCTATGTTAAGAGCTAGCTGGACAGCTTTTACCTCTGCAAATTGACTGGATTCTCCTTCTCCATCTCTCGCTTCTGCAACTCTGCGCGTTGGGCTCCACACTGCAGATTTCCATCTCCGCTTGTTCCCAACAAGACGACAGGAACCGTCTGTGAACAAAGCATATCTCTTTTCATCATCAGACAGATCACTGTAAGGAGGAGCTTCCTCAGCACGAGTTACTCTCTCCTCTGGAGGTTTAGCACAGCTTGTGCCTTCTGGCCAGTTTGTGATCACCTCCACCAAACCAGGCCTTTCGAGATTTCCCATTCGAGCTCTCTGTGTTATCAGAGCCATCCACTTAGACCAGGTAGCATCTGTTGCATGATGTGGTGAAGAACCTTTGCCTTTGAACATCCAATTCAGAACTGGCAATCTAGGAGCTAGAAGAAGTTGTGACTCAGTTCCAATCACTTCAGAAGCAGCTTTCACTCCTTCATAAGCAGCTAAAATCTCTTTCTCTGTTGGAGTGTAGTTTGCCTCTGAGCCTCTGCAGCCACGACCCCAGAAACCAAGAGGACGTCCTCGTGTCTCCCCTGGAGCTCTTTGCCATAAGCACCAGGTTGGACCATTGTCACTCGCGGCTGTGTACAGAATGTTCTTCATGTCTGGACCAGTTCGGACAGGTCCCAGACCCATCGCTTGGACTACCTCTCGCTTGATCTGGTCAAAGGCTGCTTGTTGCTCAGGACCCCATTGGAAACTGTTTCTCTTTCGAGTCACATCATAGAGAGGTTTCACAATCTGACTGTATCCAGGAATGTGCAGTCTCCAAAATCCCACTATGCCTAAGAAACGCAGAGTTTCTTTCTTGTTGATGGGATTTGCCATGGTGGAGACTCTGTTTATCACATCCATTGGGATGTGACGGCGACCATCTTGCCACCGCACTCCCAGAAACTGGATTTCTCTGGCAGGTCCTTTCACCTTGTCTCGCTTGATAGCGAAACCAGGCTTGCAAGAGAATGTCAATGATTTTGTTACCTTTCTCGAAAGACTTCTTCAGCAGTCTCACCCCGGACGATGATGTCATCGATGAACTGAATGTGTTCTGGAGCTCCACCTTTCTCCAAAGCATCATGGATCACTGCATGGCAGATGGTTGAACTGTGAATCCACCCCTGGGGCAAACGATTGAATGTGTACTGAATGCCTCTCCAGGTGAAAGCAAACTGAGGCCTGCATTCCTCTGCTATGGGAATAGAGAAGAAAGCATTAGCAATGTCTATGGTAGCATACCATTTGGCCTGCTTGGATTCCAGCTCATATTGGAGTTCCATCATGTCTGGTACAGCTGCACTCATGGGTGGAGTTACTTCATTCAAGGCACGGAAATCAACTGTCAGACGCCACTCTCCATTCTGCTTTCGCACAGGCCAGACTGGACTGTTGAAAGGTGAATGAGTTTTGCTGATGACCTTCTGACTCTCCAACTGACGAATCAAGTTTTGAATGGGCACCAAAGAGTCACGGTTGGTTCTGTATTGTCTGTGATGCACAGTTTGAGAAGCAACCGGCAGCTTTACATCCTCTATCTCATGTTGTCCCACAACTGCAGATTCATCTGAAAGCTCAGGTCTAATGGACAACTTCAATTTTCCTCCATCAATTTCTACAGCTGCTATTCCAAAAGCCCATTTGTAACCCTTAGGGTCTTTAAAACGCCCTTCTCTCAGAAAGTCAATTCCCAAAATACAAGGTGCATTAGGACCTGTTACAATAGTATGTTTCTTCCACTGCTTCCCAGTTAAACTTATGTCAACCTCTATCTTAAACAACTCTTGAGATCCACCAGTGACTCCCTGAATAGTTATAGATTCTCCCCCTTGATAATTTGATGGTATTATGGTGCACTGAGCTCCTGTGTCAACCAAGGCCCTGTACTTCTGAAATTTTGAAGTGCCAGGCCACTGGATGTACACATCCCAATAGATTCTGTTATCTCCATTATCCCTTACCTCCCCCTGGCGGAAGGCAGGGCACCCCTAATTGTGGGGATTACCTCCACATGTACAGCTGGCACAACGTCCAGCACCAGAATTAGGATCACTGTTGGAGCTATCAGAGTTGTTCTGGGAAACTGAGGAAGCGACAGCTACCCTCCTGGTATTGCTACCTCGGGATCTGCCCCTCTGCAGCTCCCGTAACCTCTTGAAAAGATCAGAAGTTGGTTGACCATCCCATCTGTTCATGTTCTCACCAAACTGATCACGCAGAGTTATCCAGATACTGCCACGTGATTGCCTCTGCTGTCTGTTTTGGTTTGACCTATTCTGGAATGGCCTTCTTGGAGCACGTCTGTTTCTGACAGCTGAAACTTGTATCCATCTGGAGGAAGAGGAATTAGAATCATCCCCCTTCATCAAGTTGGATATGGAGGTTTTAAGTTCCTCCTTCAGCTCTTTCATGCAATTCTTTATCTCTCCAGACAGAGTTTCAATGGCTGAAACCAAAGAAGTACGTGCAAGACTATCCTCCAATTGCCTCATTTGGTCAGTGAAATGGCCAACAGTAGGAGGTGCTCCACCATAATTTCTTGCCACAATCCTGCTTGCCAGAATAGTAGCATAATTAGGAGGAGCAAGCTTAATGAGCTTTTTGGCAAGGCCTGTTCCAACAGGAATTTCATCAGGATTCAGAGTCTTATGATCTCCATACATTATTTCTCTCACAGCAAACTCTCTCAGACGCTTGATTCCCTCATCTATTGTGGTCCAAGGCTTAGGGTTCCATGGTAAATCATCTCTGCTGGGGTACCTCAGCGAGACTGCCAGTAGGAGGCGTGCCCACAGAGAAGCTTTACCAATGCACTTGCCTAGATGCCTGTCTATGCCTGTATCCTTTGAGAGCATCCCCAACTGAGAGGCCGACTTGTCGCCTACCACCAATGCTGGGGCTCCCATATCAAAACACCTGGCTAGCCAAGACAGGACTGGCTCATTATCTCCTCTGATGTAATCTTTCCTCACATGTCTAATTTCCTGTCTGGGTGCATTAGCTGACTGTATGTCATCCTCATCATCATCATCATCATCATCATCCTGAGGTTGCTGTCCCCATAATCCTGTTGTAATCCTCCGTTGAATTTCCTTGAGTTCAGAGGCTCTGCCAGCAGTTGCTAATCTACCAGGGTCTACATCCTGACCTACATCTCCATCATCCATGTGGGGTCTCAAGAGGTCTGCCAGAGTTTTAAGGCTAACCCTCTCTTCCTCACCAGAAGGATCTTTCTTAACAGAGGGACCCTGAGTAGAAGGACCCTCATCTCCATCTGCACCATCTCCTGCAGCGTCTGCATCTCCTTTATGCTTTCTGGTTACAGTGGCCACCAAATTTACTGGCTTGGTTTTCACATTCACAGCAGAGTTGGAAGAGCAAGTAGCCTTATGTCTTTCTTGACACAGTGCTATCAGTAGCCATATGATTATTCCAAGAAGCAACAAAATTAAGGCTAGCACAAGATATCTAGGGTACCACTGGTTCCAAAGACCCTCTGTAGTTGTAAGAGGAGTAACAAACTCAAATGTGTCTGCTAGCAGCATCCATAGTTGAGTTACCATAGCTTCTTAGCCCAATAAGACCACAACAGAATTCACCAACATTCAGTAACTTGTTCTTAACCCAAAGAAATGACTTATATGCCACATATCTCACAATCTTGTCTATCATGCAAGAAATGGCCCATCTGTAGACAATTGCACCGATAATAGATGAAATAGAATGACTCAGAACCCAAAACAGCTTCATTTTGCTTCCTAATCTGAGCAGAAATAAATCACAAGCAATCGAGCCCCGAGTTGGAGCGCCAAAAATAAAAAGTGTGTCGGTGTGAGCTGAAATTCCCCCCCCACCAACAATAACCAGGCTAGCCCAGTCTGGAAGCAAATGAAAAGCTGTATTTACAAGCAGAGTCTAAAATCTACAATGAAATGCAATGAATATGTACAAATATACAAAATTCACAACATTCACAAATATATACAATCAACAGAAAAAGCACAACCGATCTCCCTTTGCTTCCCCCCAAGGGGACCCTCCCAAAGGGGCCTCTCTCTCTCCCAGGAGCTTCCCCCCCAGACCCCCCTGGACAGAGAAGCAGAGTTAGTTAAGCAGAAAGTTGTTAACTTAGCTGCCAAGGTCAGTACGTGTTATCTTCAGCCAGAAGAGAAGAAGAAACAGCAGCCAGACAGCCCAGCAACTGCCCCCACTGCCGAACGCAGAATGTGCAGAATGCCTACTTTGTTTTGGGTAATAGTTCTTAAACATTTCTATCTATCCAATGGAAGTGTTTAGAACAATTGTTATTTTGCTTTTACACCCAATAGTGACTTATTTACATTCGTTCACTTTCTCTGTTCTGAACTTTGCAAGGAAAAATTAAAAAGACAGTTTCAAACCATCACAGGGGCGCCCTTGACCAGATGTTGGTTGTTTCATCCCAGAACAGCCTGGACTGGATATTAAATTCCAGATTCATGTGTGGTTCTCCCCATGAAGAACTATTTGCACTTCAGCTAGCTGTTTTCTTGTGTTTCTTCTCACTCTTGACAGGGACCACAGAGGCTCATCAACTCTTCAGAGGTATTTCAAATGTTACTGTGGAAGCTGAATGTGGTTGTTCCTCAGGAATGTCTATTTATTGACAAGTTTACAGTCCTCTTAGAAGAGCAGATGAAATGTAGGCCATCCTCTCAGAATCACCCTTTCTGAGGTCAGATTTTCTAGCAAGACCTACTAGCAGCCTTCAAAGTTATTCTGTGGTGGTAAAGATTTCAAGAGTTCAACAAACTTTTGGGGGCTGGATCTGTGTTTTTGGAAGTGCTCATTTGGACTGGATTGTTGCTTTGGGTTGTAGCAGTTTCTTTTGCAGCAGTCGACTTAGAAAACAAATATTACAACATCTTGCTTTCCTCAAAGAAGGTTGATTAGGTCAGGCAATGTTGGAAATGTGCCCTGAGTTTAATAGTGTGCACAAATGGTCTGAGTTTACAAGAGTTCTTCTCTTGTTTTGGAGTAGGGTTCTGCAGAGTTTCCTCAGTTCATGTTCTGCTCCATGTCCAATGTAGCCATAGAATCACAGACTGGTTTAGGTTGGAAAGGACCTTTAAGGATCATCTAATCCAACCACCCTGCAGTCAGTAGAGACATCTGCAACTGGAGCAGGCTGCTCATAGCCCTGAACAACCTGACCTGGAAGGTTCCAGGGATGGGGCTTCCATGACCTTTCTGGCCAACATGTCAGTTGCCACCATCCTTGTTGTAAGTAAATTCTTCTTTCTCTCTAGTCTGAATCTCCCTCTTTTGGTTGAAACCATCATCCCTTGTCCTGTCACAACAGGCCCTGCTCAAAAGTGTCTCCAGCTTTCTGATCAACACCTTTAAGTCCTGACAGGCAAGCAGATAGTCTCGCTGAAGCCTTCTCCAGGCTGAACAACTCCAACACTCTCAGCCTGTCCTCGCAGCAGAGGGCTTCCAGCCCTCCCATCATTGCTATGGCCTCCTCTGGCCCTGCTCCAACAGGTCCATGTCTTCTGTGCTGAGGACTCCAGAACAGGTGGGGTCTCAGCAGAGTGGAGCAGAGGGGCAGAATCCCCTCCCTCTACCTGCTGCCTATGCTGCTGGGGATCAGCCCAGGACATGGCCGTGAAACACCTTGCAAGCTAATGTCCAGCTTTCCATCCACCAATGTGTTAATGCGTTGAGGCTTCCTCATACAGACAAAAGGCTGTGACATGGAGCTGGTATCATCTCAGAAGAGATCTCTAAGAGTAAGTTGACCCCTGGCTTAGAAGAATGACTTCGCTTCAGGCTGAAAGGTCATCTTCAAGGAGATCTAGCTGTGCCAGAGTCACTAGGGATTGGAAAGGGCTGGAGTTCCTGTCATTTCCCTCTGCATCAGCTGTGTGAGCACAGGGAGACCAGAAGACTGGCTTTGTCAGCTGTGTGCCCAGCCTTAATAGGGAGAGAGCAAGAAGGAGGAGGGGTTAATGAGCCCAGGGCTAATGCTTTATCACAGCAGTCTCTGTAGGAGTGTGGAATGATAGTGCAAAGCCCTGACTTGGCAGTTCTGGATCATCTTTTGCATAATCCAGCATTAGGCAATTGGGAGGGACCCCTGCTATTAGCAGTGTACACAGGATGGAGCACTCAGGGTCATGGAATCCTCTTCCCTGCAGTGATAGATAGCTGAGGAATAGACACCTACTTCTGAAGCACCTGTTGGATATCCATCCCACAAGCTTCTGTGCCTTGCTTGGTTCCTGTGTGGTTTCACCTTGGAACAAGTTGGCCAAATAATTACCTTTCTGCTCCCATTGCTTTCATAAAGCAGGATCTCTTCTGTGTACCTCTTCAAGCTGTTCCTGAGTCAGCCATATTTTTGATAACTGTTTTGCCTTGTATCACCTCCTTTTGCTCTGAATTGAGTCTTCCACTTTGTCTTCCTATTTCTAAGGGGTTTCCATTCTGCCATCCTCAAAGTGTGCATGCTCATAGTTTCATCCCTGCTGTTCTAGATGATCTTTAAGGTCCCTTCCAACCCAAACCGTTCTATGATTCTATATCTTCACATGTAATTCTTAATGCTTTGCTGGTCACAGTATTGTCAGCCCTGTCTTCAGCTGTGGTATCTCTCATCATGTCACTGTTGCATTCTCTAGCAAATATATGCAAGAACCTATAGAAATCCTGGAAAAGGTCATGCTAACTGGAAGCAGGCTCTGAGCCTTTCGTATCTGACTGGATCGTGTGATGGTTGATGTGATAAGCCCCTAGTTTGCTGTGTTGAACTCTGTGCTGGGCAGAGGTGCTCTTCAGAAGCATGACTAACATGGAGTGGTAGTTTGTAGGAGATAGTCTGTAGGAAAAGTGTATTTAGTTAAGTCATGAGTCTGTATCCTGAGGCTGCATAATATGACAGAGGTTTGTTTGTACTGAATTTTGGGTTAATTTCTCTCCCTTAGGCATCCCTCAGAATCTGTTGCGCCTGCCTGTCCTGGTTTGATAACAACATTAGGCAGAAAGAAAGCATTTGTGCTGTGAAGCTGCAATAGTTGTTTGCTTTGGAGAAGCTCAGAAGTTGGGGTGTCATTACGCTTTGACAGAGAAGAAGCAGAAGGCCCTGAATCTGCATGGCAGTTTTTATGTGGCCATACCGGTTTGAAAGCCTGGAGTAAGGGCACGTGGTGTGGGTTGGACTAGGAAATGGATGCTAAAATGCATGGCTATTTTCATAATGCCATGTGATTTTTGTTTCATCTGAGGCTCTCCACCATGGCAGCAAGTTGCACTGTTGAGTGTGCAGCATGCAACTGGAGGACTCTTAATGGTAATGCAGATGTGGTCTCTCCTATCCAGTGCATCTTGCTCATTGCATTGAGTGCTTGCATAGATGATGATCTAGATAAGGTCAGCGCTCATTCTCTGTTGTCTCTTGCCAGCAGTAGCTGCTTATGGTAATTTATCTGAGAGTTATCACAAACCATCCAGTGGAGCCATTTTGATGGAGAAATGTTTGCTTTTGTGAATGAAGGGCCCTCACCACTGTGCTTGGTTGGGCCTTTTGTTTCTTGTTGACTGAAGCCAGTGGAGAGACTTCCACACTCAACAGACTCGTGTGTGGTTGATCCGAGGATAGATGCAAAAACCTGTCAGCTGAATTTTAACAAGTCTCTTCCCTTTTGCTTCACGAGCAGCAGACAAACTGCTGCCAGAACTGTTGCTAATGTAGTATCTGGTGGAGCTGGGGAGAAGACACTGTTTTCAACTGACTGTACAGGAGCTTGCAGTTTGTTACTGTCAGCCTCCACCCTTCTGCCACTTAGGAGCAACTGATTTTAATTGCACATTCCTCAAACCACAGATACGAATCCAAAGCCTCCAGAGGCTTTTCCTGTATAACCTTAATGTGCTGAACTGGGTCTCCTCACAGGATGCAGTCCTTGCAGAACTGAGCTTTTATTTTTGAAACCCAGAACAGAAGGCACTGTCAGTTTGTTACTGAGAAATAGGAGCTGGAAAGGTCTTAAGAGTTGGATGAAGGAGATTTTATTTTTTGAAGCTGCCTTTGCAAGCCTCTCTAAATCCACTGGTAAATTGAGTTTTTACACCCTGCTGTTTGTGTTCTGTGCTCATCTTCAGGACATTGAGAAGTTCAATATTCCTTCCTGGGAGCTGGGGCTTCTCACCACTAAACTCACTGACTGAATGCCCTGAAAGTGGAGAGCTTGTGCTTCCTTCCAAAGAATTCCCCAGCATCCCACAGGATGGGGCATTTGTTTTGTTTATTTGATGAACTGAACTGTTTACTATGGGCTATTATAATCCCTGGTGACTAACCACTTTCTTTTCTTTCCAAGTTTATTTTTCTTATTGAGTAACTCTTTGTGCCATGGTGCTTGTTAACTCTGCTCACCCTCTTTTGCACTGGTGATTTCTGCTCTTTGCAACATGGCAGGGGCCTGATTCCTTTGTGCATTTTTGCAGCTGTTGTACCTGGATGAAGCTGGATTGTGGATTGTCAGAGATTAGCATGGGTTGCTGTTGAAGCCACCCAAAGCTTTCTCTGAATCTTGGTGTACATGTCTCAGTTTGCTGTCTAATGGCTGCTTGTTACGCTGCTTTGGTGTAGAAAGAGCTGAGTTTTGGTTTGTATCTGCAGATGGACCCTAGTCTGTTTTTCCCCTGTGTGTGTTGTCCTTTCATGAGGGCAGAAGATGTTATCGAAGGTCATCAAATAATCACCACATATCTGGACTATTCTTAATCAGGAGCTCAGTTGTTCTGTGTCTTGTTCTACATTCATCAACTTTTGTTGCTTAATGATCATGGAATCACAGACTGGTTTAGGTTGGAAGTGACCTTAAAGTTCATCTAGTTCCAACCCCGATGCCATAGGCAGGGACATCTTCCACCAGACCAGGTTGCTCAAAGCCACATCCAACCTGGCCTTGAATACTTCCAGGCTTGGAGCCTCCACAGCTTCTCTGGGCAACGTTTTCCAGTGTCTCACACTCCTCATCTTGAAGAATTTCTTCCTAGTATCTAATCTAAATCAACCCTCTATCAGTTAGAAAAAAAAATCTTGGGTATTTGAATACTTTTGAGTGCCAAAGATGATCACTGAAATATTTTTGCTATTGTCCAAAACTTTCTTTTTCCTAAGAAAATTAAAGCTTCTTAATTTTATTTGTTTCTTTAGTCTTTGGAGATATTTTTAATGAGAAAGGCAACATTTCACACAACTTGCAAATAAGCAGAGCAGTTCTAGAGAAAAAGCACAGCTGTTTCCAAAGGATTAGGGGTACTATTTCCTGTTGGTGTATGTTACAGTGTAGTTGAATGTTTATATGAGGAGGAACATTGCTAGAAGAGATGCTAATTAGTCTGGGAATAAAGGGGTCTGAATTCTTGGACATGGTGTGATTTGACCACGTCTGCTCGCAGCACTCCCATTTTCTCTATGTAAAATAAAGGTGCTGACATTGACATATCTTTGTAAAGCACTACTGGGTTTATGGGCATTATCTGGGCTAATTGAAGCTTTGTCTTGGATTTATTGTATGTCAGACTTTGGGGGTGTGGGTGTGTTGTGTGTGCGTGTGTGTGTGTGTGTGTGTTCAAAGACAGTATCTAATTATTCAATAAGAGAATATGGGTTCCTTTGTATATTTTCATTGTTTATTTTAGCATCACTTAAAAGAAAAGATAATTTGTGCAAATGAATGGAAAACACTGTAAGGGAAAACATGGCAGGATCCTATGTAGCAAAGGGTGTTTTGAAGTGTTCAGAGCCAAGTAATTTTATCACCAAAGTCACTAAAATGCAGAGGAAACTGAGCCAAGTCCTAATGCTCTCCCAGAGCTGATTAAGGCTTACTAGTGACTCCCATTATATCTATTTCCTGGAGGTTTTGCCCTGCCGTGCTGAATGGTCTATCCTCATCAGACAGGGGAGGATGGGAGAGGCATCCACATCCTCTTCCCTGCCTCCTCCCATCAGGGATTACCCACAGTTAACTCTGCTCTAGTGCGGGTGCTCTCATTAGTAAATTAAAACTGCTATGAGAACTGGATTAGTTCAGCCTTGAGAAGAGAAGGCTTAGGGGAGACCTTAGTACCACAGACCAGTAGATAAAGGATGGCTACCAGCAGGATGTTGACTCCCTTTTTACAAGGAGACAGATGGAGAGAATAAGGGGTGATGGGTACAAGTTGCTCCTAGGGAGATTCCCACTGGAATCCAGAAGAAAATTTTTCACCTTGAAAAGAGTCAAGCATTGGAATCATCCCCCAAGGGAAGCAATGGATTCCTCTACACTGGGTAGTTTTAACACTCAGCTTGCCAGGGTGCTGGGCCAGCTCATTTCAACTCCACTATCACTTAGAAAGGTTGGATTGGCATTCTGTGATTCTGTGTATCACTTCTAACATTAGTAGTGAGCCTTGTGGAAGAGGTCACCAGCATTTTGGATGGTGGGCTGGGGACTCTGGTATCCATTGAAACATTGCTGAGTCTTGTGTATCTGCAGTAACTTAAAACAGTTTATGTATGAGCAGAGATAACTAATCTTAACTCAGTGTTATTGTATAAAGTAAATTCAGTTAATTAAATGAAGCATTCTTAACAGGCCTGTTAATAAATGCTCAGAATCTAAAACTGCCATTAAATCCCACTCTGTGTTTATTCAAGTTAATTTGTGACACATCTTTTTCAGGAATATAATCCACAAACAAACTGATGTTAAGTGAAAGTGTTACTAATACATTAAACTGCAAAAACTTACTAATATTGGATTCAAAATCTCAGTCTCAGTCCCTGTTGGTGTGCTTGCAGAATCTTTTAGGCTAATGCTGCCAGGGTGCCAGCAAGCAGCAGTGGGTTGGAAGACCACTGCTTCAGGATGCTGACTGACAGCTGCTTTCTCTTTGCTGTCTCACTGCTGCTTGCTCTCAAAGGCTCAGGAGAGCAGGTGGAGCTGCTTTAGTATTGGCTGTGAGCATGCTTGAAGGAAGCCCATGTCAGGGGACACATAAGCATGCAAGGTGTGGATGTGCTGCTGCAGCAGTTCTTTGCATGTGTGCACTGGCAGTCTCCTGCACTCAGAAGGCAGCTTGAGCATGCTGTTGGCCTTTCTAGTGCTAAGCTAACCCAAGACCCTTGTTTCTGTTATCTGAGCTGGCAGGGTTGAATGGATGTGCCCAGGTTTTGCACTAGTGGCCGATGCTGTCACTGTGCAGGGGCACTTGGGTGGCTCTGCAGAACCAGCGCTGAAGAGCAGGCAAGGAGACTTGAGGCTAGAGGTCATAGCGTCGCAGAATGCTAGGGGTTGGAAGGGACCTCCAGAGATCATTGAGTCCAACCCCCCTGCAAAGCAGGACCACTCAGGACAGGTCACACAGGAGTCCACTGTGGTCCCTGGGGCTGGAGTTCTGCTGTGGTCCCTAGAGCTTGGGTCAACAGGCTGAGCCTTTCTCTGAGATGGCTGTGCCACTGCAGGGATGAGCTGGGTGCTGGGGCTCATTGCTGATGTCTCAGGTGCACGGAGCAGACACAGTGGGACTGTGCCTGAAGCTGTCTCAGACTCGAGTGGCTTGTTAGGTGAAGCTTTGCTCCCCATGGATGTGGCAGACACAGTCATCTCTTCACCTGGGCACGTACCTAAACCACTTCAGCTCTCCTCTAGTGCTGCTCCTGAGCTAATGGCATAGGCAGCTCTGGTATCTTTGTGTGTCTGGTGGTTAATCCATACCTGGGATAAGTTGTCCACTGGTAACTGAGACATGACTGTGCCAAGTATTTTCCGCTCAGAAGAGCACGCATGGTGGTGGTTACCATGGTTCAGCTTGCACAGCTCAGAGCCTCCATGGGTTGCCTATGTGAACCCCAAGGGTCTGGAGAGATCCATCTCCACGCAGTGGGAAGTTGGTGGCTTTTCTGCAGTCTCTGGCCAAACTGTTTGGCTTTATATTTTCTTTAATAATGGAGCTTTGATGTTTTCTTTCTCTCAGTGTTGGTGCAGGCTATCAGATGGTGTCTCTTTCAGATCAACCTCAACTCTTGCATTTTCTCAAAGTCTTTGTGTTCTCGCAATACTGTCGTGGTGAAATGACATGATTCTTAGCCAGCAAAGAAGATACCATCGTTCTTCTTACCCATCCTTGGAGGCATAACTCATGTCTTTCTGGATTTGGTAAGAAATTGCTTTAGTATTCCCAGATAGCTAATTAATCTCTGATGAATATTAATATTTCTGTACCCAAATGGCTTCTTACATTAGCAGCCAGTTATAATAGCAAATAACCTAGCAATATTTGTACATAAAACATCTCACTGGTTTTGGAACTGGCTGTTGCTTGTTTTATGTAGGATCCCTCTTTAGGTGGGTGTATTTACAGGTATTTCCTTCATTAGAGGCATTTTTGGTTTTAAGCATTGTGATATTACTTGAATTTGATACACATTTGGCTTGTCTTTAAGGGACTTGTAGTGATAGGATGGGAGGGAATAGATTGAAGCTCATGGAGGGTAGATTTAGACTGGAGATTAGGAAGAAATTCTTTCCAGTGAGGGTAGTGAGACACTGGAACAGGTTGCCCAGGGAGGTCGTGGATGCCCTCTCCGTGGAGATGTTTAAGGCCAGGTTGGATGAGCAACCTGCTCTAGTGGGAGGTGTCCCTGCCCATGGCAAGGTAGTTGGAAATGAGATGATCTTTAAGGTCCCTTCCAACCCAAACTATTCTGTGATTCTATGAACTTAATACTAAATATTCTCAGATCTTAAAAATGGATGCTTCAGACTATGTCTAAACCAATTTATGTCTCGAGAATGCTTACAGAGATTTTTGAGGCATGCTTGTGCTTTGACACGACGGACTTCTCTCATGTCTTCTCTGTGGTAATTAGGTCTAAATGCCATGCAAAAGAGGCAGCAAGAGCTAGAGCAAAGCAGGAGATAGGGAACTGCATTCCAGAGGCAGTACGCATCCATGGGGAGGTAATGACTGCACTTTATGGCTAGGGAGGTGTCAGCTTGCTGAGGGTTGGTAGCTCTCTGTGGTTGATGAGAAGCAAAGATTGCCCAGGAATCTCTTGGTTCATTTGAATATTTCCATGTATTATAAATGCAGCCAAAAAAAAATAAATGGCAGGAGTTCTCTGTGCTCATCAGTCATGAGGTCTGTGAAATTAGGGGTATGGGTTTATTGAATGCAGTAATGGCAGTAGGCAAATTATATGATCCTTGGAATTTGGACCGAGTGGTAGCCATTTTTGGAGTGTTTAGGTGAAAGAAAATGCAAGCAAAACAGCTTTTAATTACTTGAGCATTGACAGTGATTAATATTGCACTGATCATGTTTCAGAACCTTTTACACAGATTAACAGATTGCATTGGGTTGGAAAGGACCCTGCAAGGTCTTCTTGTCCAGCCTCCTTGCAGTCAGCAGGGACACCTCCAACTAGATCAGCCTGCCCAGGGCCACATCACATCTGATCTTGAATGTCTCCAGGGCCTTGGCCTTAACCACATCCCTGAGCATCTTGTTCCAGTATTTTACCACTCTCATTGTAAAGAATTTCTTCCTCATTTCCAACATTAATCTGCCCTGCTCCAGTTTCAAACCATTGCCCCTCATCCTATCATCACAAGTCCTTCTAAACAGTTCCTCCCCAGCCTTCCTGTAGGTCCCTTTCAGATATTGAAATGTAGCTCTAAGGTTTCCCAGAGCTTCTCTTCTCTTAGAGTGATTAGAGTCTGTAGTTCACACTTAAGAATAGATCTGTTGCCTCTGTTTAACAAATATAATTCTCTAAACCTTTACCTTCCTTCAACTCGCCTGCTGTGATGGTTTGAAACTGTCTTTTTAATTTTTCCTTGCAAAGTTCAGAACAGAGAAAGTGAAAGAATGTAAATAAGTCACTATTGGGTGTAAGAAAGCAAAATAACGATTGTTCTAAACACTTCCATTGGATAGATAGAAATGTTTAAGAACTATTACCCAAAACAAAGTAGGCACTCGGCACATTCTGCGTTCGGCAGTGGGGGCAGTTGCTGGGCTGTCTGGCTGCTGTTTCTTCTTCTCTTCTGGCTGAAGATAACACGTACTGACCTTGGCAGCTAAGTTAACAACTTTCTGCTCTAACTAAACTCTGCTTCTCTGTCCCGGGGGGTCTGGGGGGAAGCTCTTGGGAGAGAGAGAGGCCCCTTTGGGAGGGTCCCCTTGGGGGGAAGCAAAGGGAGATCGGTTGTGCTTTTTCTGTTGATTGTATATATTTGTGAATGTTGTGAATTTTGTATATTTGTACATATTCATTGCATTTCATTGCAGTTTTTAGACTTTGCTTGTAAATACAGCTTTTCATTTGCTTCCAGACTGAGCTAGCCTGGTTATTGTTGGTGGGGGGGGAATTTCAGCTCACACCGACACACCTGCAAATTTTGGTTTATTTTTAATGTGCTACATTGTCTGCATTCTCAGATTTATACTGAGTCCTTCCTACAGTCCATCAGGTTTGACTCCTGTTGCAGTTCCCTGAGATCCCAGTGTCCCTTTAAGGGTGACAGGATTTTACCACAGCAAGAACAGGCCGTCTGCATTCCTGAATGCTCAACAAGGGAAGTGACTGTTTGCCCTGGAGACCTAGTGATAGCTAATAGAAAGCTGGGGCTCAGCTTTGAAATGTTAATCTCCTTCTTCTGTCCTTCCAAGATTTTGCCCAGCAAGGCAGTGGGTGGGAAGTTGGTATTAATTTAGAATTTGAAGCTTTGGTGCAATCTGTCACGGTTTTAGCACATTAAAAATTGTTTAATATTTAAGGAGGTATTGAAGTTAAGAGGGAACTTTGTCCTACTTTCGAAACTGGCAAGAAGTAACACCCTGATTTTGAAGAAGTGTCTAGCTGGCAAGTAAAAATAGTAGTCAGGATCCTCCCTGTGCTGAGGAGCTCTGCAAGGTTAATTTTTCAAGGTCCCATATCATATCCTTGCAGGGAATTTTACTCCCACACAAAAGGCAGGAGATGTAATCATAGAATCATGGAATAGTTTGGGTTGGAAAGGACCTTAAAGATCATCTAGTTCCAGTCCCCCTGCCATGGGCAGGGACATCTCCTGCTAGACCATGTTGCTCAATGCTCCATCCAACCTGGCCTTGAACACTTCCAGACTTGGAGCCTCCACAGCCTCTCTGTACAACTTGTTCCAGTGCCTCACCACCCTCATGGAGAAGAATTTCCTCTTAATGTTTAATCTGGATTGAGCTTCCTCCAGTTTGAAGCCATTACTCCTTGTCCTGTCACTTCATGACTTTGTCAAAAGTCCCTCCCCATCTCTCCTGTAGCCCCCCCCTTCAGATACTGGAAGGCTGCTCTAGCATCTCTTTGGAGCCTTCTCTTCTCAAGGCTGAATAGCCCCAAATCTTTCAGCCTGTAACTCTCCAGTCCTTGCCATTGTCATGTTTACAGGGCCCCAAATTGTACTGTGGTCCTCACAAGGACATAGTCTTAGCCCTTAGGAATTATGCATCTTGTTTTGAATAAAAGGAAAATTGGTCTTGGGTTATTGGGCCATGAACAAGTTAGGTTCAGGTCTTTGTCCTGACAGATGCATCCTGCCAAGTCATCACATTTAAAATGCTGTGGTGGCTGCCTGTGAGAATAAGCATCTTAGGAGGTCGGAGTTGAGGGAGCGAGAAGGAGATGTGAGGGACATGGTGCCTGTCATGGTTGTGCTGACATATGCTGGAAGAGAATCATGGAATCATAGCTGGCAGCTGAGTGTGGTGCTCAGCACGTGTCCCACAGGACTGCTCCTGATGCTCAGTACGGCACGTGGGGGCTAGGCAACAAAATTCTGGAACAGGACCAAGGGGGATTCCCTCTGGCCATCTGTTTGTGTAGGGACAGGGTAGGTTAGAGGCCTTCAGGCAAAAATCTGAATGCCTGTGGACATCAGGACACACAGCACTGATCTACACAGGACTTTTGTGCCTCAGTCAGTATCTGTGAGACGGAGATCATAATTGTCCATTTTTCTGCCCTAATTGCTACTGTGATCCCTGACTGAGCTTCTCTGCAGTGCCCAGGAGAGCAAACCTTTAGTCTTTAGGTGCTGGTGTAAGTGTAATTGGGTCAGTAAGACAGCAAACTGGAGGGGAAGGCTGCTCAGGCAAGGGCATGTCATGATAGCTAATGAAATGGCATGTAAATGAAGTACTTCTCCTTTGGTCATTTCTTGAGCATGAGGGAGAAGTTCATCTCTGGCACATGTCCCATCACCCTTGTCACCTTGCCCTGCACACTTCTTCTGGTTGAGCTCCCTCTGAGCATTGCTGCTGCCTTTCCAGTCTCTTGGGCATGGCAAAGTCCTGGTCACTGGGACACGTGGGAAGTCCTGCTTGTCCCTCTCTGCATGAGGGAGCTGGTTATGATTGTGTGTTCTCAGGAATGCCACAACAAAGCAGGTTTAATGCAGATCTGCCCTTTGCATGTTACATTTTGCTTCCTTAGTGGGGTGGAATAAGTCATGAGCTTTGCATTGTGGTGCCCCAAATGTAGCCTTCCCTCTGGGTTAGCCCTTTGCTGCTGTAGATCTTAGGTGAGATGCTTGGCTAGAGTGGATCAGGGTTTGTGTTACCCTCCCTGGAGCCATGCCATATCCTGCCCCTGTTGCCAGATTTGAGCAGGTGCTCCTTCTGTGACTGATGGTGGTGATATAGGTGGTTGCTCAAAAGAAGGACATAACGAGGATGGAGACATGTTTCAGCTAGCAGTGCACTAAAACTGCAGCAAAATACAATGTTTGCTGTCTGGAGAAGGACAAAGTCGATAGGAAACAGGATTTTATTTTCAGGCTTTTAAGGGGATATAACAGTGAAGAATAACAGAGCCTTAAAAGAGAAAGGTTCACTGTCCCTGTTGCAGGAGTCCCTGTTGCAGGAGAGTAGTAAACCTTTGAAATAGGGTTTCATAATGCAACTCCTGAGAGCTACAGCTGCAACAATATGGATGCACCTATGGAATGTGTGCATTAAATAGTTTAGATAAGCCAAATCAATCAGGCTGGCGTCTTAGTTGAGCTGAAAGTGTGTGTCTGTCATAGAATCATAATCATTTTGGTTGAAGAAGACCTTTAAGATCATTGAGCCCAACCATTCTGTAACTCCATCAAGTCTGGTGCTAAGCCATGTCTCTCAGCACCACATCTCTGTGTCTTTTAAACACCTCCCAGGATGGGAATTCAACCACTTCCCTGGGGAGCCTGTTACTGACTTTGTGAATCCTTTCAGTCAAGTTTCTTCTAAGATGCAACCCAAACCTCCCCTGGTAGAACTGGAGGCCGTTGCCTCTCCTCCCATCCCTTGTCACTAGGGAGAAGAGACCAACCCTCATCTGTCCATGATGAGCTCTTACGGTTTGTTAAAATACTGGAACCCCTTTTGGGTTCATTTTCCTTTTGGTGTGTTTGATCATCCTTATTTCCTCCTCCTCTTTCAGCACTTCTTCTCCCACAGATACCTAAAGCTGATAATGATGTGTTTGCCTTTTATGTGCCAATAGTCTGACACGAAGTAGTTCCTCTTCATAACCATGAATTTATGTTGGGCCTGTTTACTCAGGTGCTAGACAGTATTTCTGGCTGCACAGATGGTGAGTCTAATACAGGCTTCTGGGTTTGACTTTTATGTTTGTTTACATCTTCATGGTACAATAGCTAACCAAGGAGACAACCTGGAAGATTGTGAAGTGCAGCCTCGGACCTAATCCTGAGAGGTACAAAGGGTTTGGAAGCCCTTAGGGCACAGACCTGAGACCTGGTATTGGGTAGCCCCCTAAGGAGTGCCAACCTTTCCAGTTTAGGTTTTTTAACTAGCATAGCCACTTCATTCATCTCTTGTCCAAGACATGACAAAACTCTTGTTGGAGTGAAATTTGAGATGTGAAATGCCAGGGGCAGCATCAGTCTCTGCCCTGTGTCTGCTCAGTCCTGCACATTCCTCTCAACTCTACAATGATACAGAGTGTTTTTCTCATCTGGTGGTAATGTTGTTCTGCTTATCAGGATGAGTGGATTAGAAATATGTGAGGGAATGAGGGAAAGGTTCCTCTCTGTTAGCCTGAGAAGATGCACAGGTAAATGGGTAAATGCACAGACTGAAACACAGCTCACTTGCAACGCTCAGCTTGGCTCAGCTGAGCAAGTGCACCAGAAATTGCCTCAGCTTTGGAGCTGCCAGTGTGGAAGGGAGGTCATCAGGAGGTGTAAAAATAAGTCTTAAAATGTTAGGGCTTAAAAATAGGGTCAGTTAAGCAGCTTTAAGACACCCTCTGAGGTTACCATAACCCTCTGACCTTCTTCCAGTGAGGGTGCTTTCATCATCCAGCACAGAGCTGCATTGGTGTGTGGGTGGGGCAATGAGGGCACCTGAGAGGGGGGCTTTTCCCAGCACCTCTGCTGCTGCCCAGTGCCTTTGTGGGTTTTGCCTCATGATTTTAATATTTTTAATTTGCAAGGAGACTCCCTTTCTATATTCTTGCTCTTTGGGACTGAGTGGAACCCCAGTGGCAAGGGTGACATGCAGACAAAGCATCAGCACTAGTATTATGCATTGGCTTGTTTGAAAAAAAAAAAAACAAACCCATGCACTTTTAGCATTTCCTCAGTAACAAACCATCACACTTGAGTGCTGCATGTTTTGTCAGTGATCTCATGCCAACTGGAGCTGGTCTGTCTGCATGTAAGGAGCAGATAGTGTGAGGTGATGACACGTTAACTGCAGCGTGAGAAAGAGCACTGACAGAATCTGCTCTCTGTGTAGCTTTGCAGTGAAGAAAACCACTCAAAAGTATTTGGTTTGTGTTTTCAAAAGTTCTCCAAATCATGTATTTCATTTCCAGAGTTCAAGATTACAAAGGGGAAAAAAGTTTGTGAGATCAGAGATAAATAGGTGATGATAGATTCATAGAATTGTTTTGGTTGGAAAAGACCTCTCAGATCATCGAATCCAACTGAGAATGAGGTGGTGCGTGTCTTTACACAGAACTTAATTTGTGTCTTTTACCTAAATTGCGGAAATGAGGAGTTTCTAGACACCGTGTTTTGTTGACCACATTCTTACCTGGCATAAAGTCATCTGCTCCAACTCACCTGACTTCACTGGACTCACACCATTTTTCTGCCTTTTGTGTTTAAGAAAATTGCTGTATTCATTGGAGCTGGCGTGGAAGGAGAAATTCTTTCAATACCCTCTGTGCTAGCCAAGTCTTTTTCCTTGCGTAAAAAGTTGATTCGTTGCACAACTTTTTGGCAAGGGAAGTTTGAAAACTGGAATTTGAGATTGGTTCTGCAAAGTTTTGAGGAAGCACATTTAAACCTTAAGGACTAAGGGATCCACTGGGGAGAGTCCAGTGGAGACCTATGAGGACGGCTGGGGGATGTGACCATCTCTCCTGTGAAGACAGGCTGAGAGACCCAGGGCTGTTTAGTCTGGAGAACTGGAGAGGGCTGAGAGAAGGGGATCCTACTAATGTTTACAACTACCTGGAGGGTGGGTGTCGAGGTGAGGGTTCCAGTCTCCTTTTTGGTGGTGCCCAGTGACAGGACAAGGAACAACAGGTATCAGCTGGAACACAGGGGGTTCCACCTCAGTAGGAAGAGGGGCCTGGAGCATCTCTGTGGTGAGGAAAGGCAGAGTGACATGGGGCTGTTTAACCTGGAAAAGAGCAGCCTGAGAGGGGATCTTGGTAATGTTTACAAATATCTGAAGGGTGAATGTAAAGAAGAAGGTGCCAGTCTCTTTTCAGTGGTGCCCTGTGATAGAATCAAGAATCAAGAATCAAGAAGGTTGGAAGAGACCTCAAGGATCATCAAGTCCAACCTGTCACCCTACACCTCATGCCTATCTAAACCATGGCACCAAGTGCCACGTCCAATCCCCTCTTGAACACCTTCAGGGATGGTGACTCCACCACCTCCCTGGGCAGCACATTCCAATGGCCAACCACTCTCTCTGTGAAGAACTTTCTCCTCACCTCCAGCCTAAACCTCCCCTGGCACAGCTTGAGACTGTGTCCTCTTGTTCTGCTGCTGGTTGCCTGGGAGAAGAGACCAAACCCCTCCTGGCTACAACCTCCCTTCAGGTAGTTGTAGACAGCAATGAGGTCTCCCCTGAGCCTTCTCTTCTCCAGGCTGAACACCCCCAGCTCCCTCAGCCTCTCCTCATAGGGCTTGTGCTCAAGGCCTCTCCCCAGCCTCGTTGCCCTTCTTTGGACATGCTCCAGCAATTCAACATCTTTCCTAAACTGAGGGGCCTGGAACTGGACACAGTACTCAAGGTGTGGCCTAACCAGTGCTGTGTACAGGGGTACAATGACCTCCCTGCTCCTGCTGGCCACACTATTCCTGATGCAGGCCAGGATGCCATTGGCTCTCTTGGCCACCTGGGAACACTGCTGGCTCATGTTCAGGCGGCTGTCAACCAGTACCCCCAGGTCCCTTTCCACCTGGCTGCTCTCCAGCCACTCTGACCCCAGCCTGTAGCTCTGCATGGGGTTGTTGTGGCTGAAGTGCAGCACTCGGCACTTGGATTTGTTGAATGCCATCCTGTTGGACTCTGCCCATCTGTCCAGCCTGTCAAGGTCCCTCTGCAGAGCCCTTCTACCTTCTAACAGATCAACACCTGCTCCCAGCTTGGTGTCATCTGCAAATTTACTGATGATGGACTCAATCCCCTCATCCAGATCATCAATAAAGATATTGAACAGGATGGGGCCCAGCACTGATCCCTGGGGGACACCACTAGTGACAGGCTGCCAGCTGGATGTGGCACCATTCACCACCACTCTCTGGGCTTGGCCCTCCAGCCAGTTCCTAACCCAGCACACAGTGCTGCTGTCCAAGCCACAGGCTGACAGCTTGGCCAGCAGTTTGCTGTGGGGGACAGTGTCAAAGGCCTTGCTGAAGTCCAGGTAGACTACATCCACAGCCTTTCCTACGTCCACCAGGCTGGTCACCTGATCATAGAAGGAGATCAGGTTGGTGAGGCAGGACCTGCCCTTCCTAAATCCATGTTGGCTGGACCTGATTCCTTGGCTATCCTTCAGGTATGCAGTGATTGCCCCCAAGACAATCTGCTCCATGATTTTCCCTGGCACTGAGGTCAGGCTGACAGGCCTGTAGTTCCCAGGTTCTTCTGTTCGTCCCTTCTTGTGGATGGGTGTCACATTGGCCAGTTTCCAGTCTTCTGGGACCTCTCCAGTGAGCCAGGACTGGTGGAAAATGATGGAGAGAGGCTTGGCCAGCTCATCTGCCAGTTCTTTCAGCACCCTAGGATGAATCCCATCAGGTCCCATGGACTTGTGAATATCCAAGTGACTCAACAAGTCTCAAACTAATTCCACATGGATTTCAGGAGTACAACACTGCTCCTTGACCCCATCAACCAGCTCAGGAGGCCAGTTATCCTGAAGTCCTCCTGCCTTACTGTTGAAAATGGAGGCAAAGAAGGTATTTAGAATCTCAGCCTTCTCTTCATCCTTAGTTACAATGCTACCCTCCACGTCCAATAAAGAGTGGAGGCTCCTCTTGCCCCTCTTTTTAGCATTAATATATTTATAAAAATGCTTTTTGTTGTCTTTCACAGAAGCGGCTAGTTTAATTTCTAACTGTGCTTTTGCCTCTCTAATTTTTCTTCTACATGATCTAGCAACATCCTTAAACATATCACTAGTTGCCTCCCCCCCTTTCCAAAGGCGATAAACCCTCTTTTTTCCCCTTAAATCCTTCAGGAGCTGCTTGCTCATCCAGGCCGGTTGTCTTCCCCGCCGGCTCGTCTTACGGCATGTGGGAACTGCCAGTTCCTGTGCCTTTAGGAGCTCCTGTTTGAAGTAGGTCCAACCATCCTGGACCCCTTTGTTCTTAAGGGCTGTTACCCAGGGAACTTTCCGAATAAGTTGCCTGAACAACCTGAAGTTTGCCCTCCAAAAGTCCAAAGTGAGGGTTCTGTTACTGCTCCTCCCTATTACCCTGCATATTGAAAACTCCACTATCTCATGGTCGCTGCACCCTAGACAGCCTCCAACCATCACATCTCCCACCAGCCCTTCTCTATTTGAGAACAGCAGATCAAGCAGAGCCTTGCCCCTGGTAGGTTCACCTAAGAGCTGCATCAGGAAGTTGCCATCCATGCACTCTAGGAACCTTCTGGACTGTCTCCTTTCTGCTGAATTAAGTTCCCAGCAGATGTCTGGTAGGTTAAAGTCCCCCACAAGGACAAGGTCTGATGATCTTGAGACAGCTTCCAGCTGCTTATAGAATATCTCATCGGCCTCCTCATCCTGGTTGGGTGGTCTATAACAGACTCCAACCAGGATGTCAGTTTTGTGTGACCTCCCTCTGATTTTAACCCACAAGCATTCAACCCTTTCATCTGCAACCTCAAGTTCTGAGGCATCAAAGGATTCCCTAATATACAGGGCCACCCCTCCTCCTCTTCTCCCTTGCCTGTCTCTCCTAAAGAGCTTATAACCCCCCAGTGCAGTACTCCAATTGTGAGAATCGTCCCACCATGTTTCTGTGATGGCAACTACATCATAGTTCTCCTGGTGAACCAAGAGTTCCAGTTCATCTTGTTTGTTGCCCATACTGCGTGCATTGGTGTACATGCACTTCAGCTGGGCTGCTGATTTCACCAGTTTGTGTGGTCCTCCCTCCTCTCCAGGGAGACTGGTTTCCACACCCACCCCCTTATATCACAAAGGGCAATGGGCATAAACTCATTCCATCTGAATGAGAGGAGAAACTTCTTTGATGTGAGGGTGCCAGAGCCCTGGAGCAGGCTGCCCAGAGAGATTGTGGAATCTCCTTCTCTAAGGAGATTCAAACACCGCCTGAACATTGAGCAGCCTGCTTTGGGTGACCCTGCCTTAGCAGGAGGGTTGGACTAGATGCTCTCTAAAGGTCTAAGTGTTCTTTTCCAGCAGAAGGCAAGCTGCAGGTTAGTTCCCTGTTCTACAGAAATTATCAGCACGTCAGGAAAGCGGAAGCAGTAATGAAAAATGGCTTAATTTTGGTGTGTTTTTGGGACTTACTAAACCACTCAGCCTCACTGGGATGTGCCAGGGAATTCTAGGAAATCTTGTCAGTTGCTGTAGAGACAAGAGGTTTCTCCAAACTTGTTTTTGGTGTTTCATTTTCTTAATGTGTGTGTTTATATACAGCCTCATAGCATAAAGAGCTCCTCTCAGAATGTATAGATGTCTTTATATAATGTACATATGCAAAAATACAGTTATGCAATGTGGTTATGTATCCAGTTGATGCAATTCTTTCTTTTTCCCCCCTGTATCTAAAAACGAGCTCACTTTGTACAGCATGCTGAGATCAGTACTGCCAGTGAAATCTTCTGGTTCCCTGCATGTGTGTTTGGTCAGTTGTTCCTTGTGCTCCAGGTGCAGGCTTTGTGCCCAGTAAAGATGCTTTGTGAGCACCCATTGGGATCCTACAGGAAGGCTGGAGAGGGACTGTTCATTAGGGTCTTAGAGCATGGTAATAACAAATCTGAAGTCATACACATGGGAAATAAAGTGCAGAGCTTTTTTTTGATGCAAACTAACGAATTTCTTAACATACACATGCTTCTAAAAAATTGTTGTTTTTTTTAAACTATGATATGTTTGAAAGAAATACCCAGACAAATACCAGATAAAAGACATGAAAACCAGCTCTGTGATATGTATTAGCTAAGGTTATCACCACCAACCTGATGTGAGATCAAATTCCTTGAATGCTGCATCCATTTCTGGTATCCCCATCATAAAATTGGACATGGAGCTGTCGGAGCAAGTCCAGAGGAGGGCCACAAAGGTGATCCAAGGGCTGGAGTACCTCTGTCATGAGAACAAGCTGAGGGAGCTGGGATTGTTCAGCCTAGAGAAGACTCTGGGGGAACCTTGTAGCTGCCTTCCAATACCTGAAGGGATCCTACAGGAAGGCTGCAGAGGGACTTTTCGTGAGGGTGTCTAGCAACAGAAGGGGAATGGTTTGAAGCTGATGGAGACCAGGTTTAGACTGAATTTTAGGAGGTTCTTTGTGCTGTTTGTTAATTGTAAATCCCTGTAAATCCTGTAAATACTGTATATTTGTATATACTCATTGCATTTCATTGGAGATTGTAGTTTTGCCTGTGAATATAGCTTTCATTTGCTTCCACCTGAGCTAGTCCTGCAAAGTTAGTGTTTTGGGAGGGCAATTTTCAACCCACCACAGTTCTTAAATAGCAGGATGGTGAGACTCTGAAATAGATGTCCCAAGGAGATTGTGCATGCTTCCTCCCTGGGGCTGTTCAAGGCCAGGTTGGATGAAGCCTTGAGCAGCCAAACCTAGTTGAGAGGCATCCCATCCCATGGCAGGGAGGTTGGAGATGATCTCTAAGGTATCTTCCAACCTAAGTCAGAAGGCAGAAGAGCTGGTTTAAAAAACAAATGGTTACGTGCCCGTGATCTTTCCTTTGTTCCTTGTTTTAAGACCCTTCCATGGCTTGTCTTTGCCCAGGTGCCACTCACCGAAGCAGTGGACCCAGTTGAGTTGGAGGACTACCTTATCACACACCCCATTACAGTGGAGACTGGACCTCTGAGAGACTTGCTTGAGTTCCCTCCCGATGACATCGAGGTTGTGTACACCCCCCGAGAGTGTCGAACGCTCGTGTCTGCTGTGCCTGAGGAGAGGTAGGAGGTGGCCAGGTGACACTGGGCAGAGGGCAACTTAATGAGGTTCAGAAAAGGCAAGTGTAGAGCTCTGCACCTGGGGAGGGATAGCTCCCTGCAGCAGTACAGGCTGGGAGTTGACCTGCTGGAAAGTAGCTTCATGAAGAAGCACCTAAGAGTCCTGGTAGACAAGAAGATACAGATGGGACAGCAATGTGCCCCTGTGGCCAAGAAGGCCAGTGGTCTCTGGGGGTGCATTAAGAAGAGTGTGTCCAACAGGTGGAGGGAGGTTCCCCTCCCCCTCTACTCTGCCCTAGTGAGACCACACCTGGATTATTGAGTCCAGTTCTGGGCTCCCCACTTGATTCAAGAGAGACAGGGAACTACTGGAGAGAGTCCAATGGAGGGCCACAAAGATGCTGAGGGGCCTTGGAGCATCTCTGTGATGAGGAAAGGCAGAGTGACATGGGGCTGTTTAACCTGGAGAAGAGCAGCCTGAGAGGGGATCTTGGTAATGTTTACAAATATCTGAAGGGTGAATGTAAAGAAGAAGGTGCCAGTCTCTTTTCAGTGGTGCCCTGTGATAATACAAAGGGCAATGGGCATAAACTGGAACCCAGGAGGTTCCATCTGAACGAGAGGAGAAACTTCTTTGGTGTGAGGGTGCCAGAGCCCTAGAGCAGGCTGCCCAGAGATGTTGTGGAGTCTCCTTCTCTACGGGCTTTCAAAACCCACCTGGATGTGTTCCTCTGTGGCCTGCCCTAGGTGATCCTGCTTTGGTGGGGGGGGAGCAGAGTGGATAACCTCCAGAGGTCCCTTCCAACCCCCCCATGATTCTATGGCACCTTGCTCAAGAATTCTGTATTAGAGGATCTGCAAGGCTGAAGCCTGGAGGTTTTGGCTGTTAATGCCTGGCAGGCTGAACAGAAGCCTACTAAGTGGAAGTTTGTACATTTAGAAGTCATTACCATGTCTGTGGTTCTGGAGGTGTTTTTTCTTTTATTCTCTTACCAGTGAGATGGATCCTCATGTGAGGGACTGCGTAAGAAGTTACACAGAAGACTGGGCGATTGTCAACAGAAAGTGAGTTCCTCTGTGGTATTTGGCAGCTTGGTTTCCTATTTAAATGTTTGCAGGTTGGCTAGCTGGTATGAGGAAGCTCAAAAATGATTGTTCTGGCCATTGATTCCATGTGCCATGGCTTTTAGTTGCCTGGCTCAGCTGAACTGATACTTTGTGTTTAGCTGAAGTGATGCTTTGTGATTTGAAAATTAGATCTCAAAACCCTTTGGGGCATCTTTGGAAATCTAGGCCATTGTAGTCAAAAGTTGCTCCTTTAGAATGGTAGAGAAATTAGGGAATGTAAGCAAGTAAAATGACTGTCAACTTTTGTTTCTTTCTTTGTTCCATATGCTTTTAGCTCTTTTTAGAGAGCAGTTGGATTAATTTTGTAACAATGTAAGATTTAATCTGCCCTTACAACCACTAATAGATAAGGTGCCCTCTGCAGCTTTTATTGGTTCCCAAAGAGACTTTGAGAAAGTATGTAATTCAAATAAATAATTGTTAATATTTGCACTATCTCAGCATTTACCTAAGAAGTTAGCAGCTCAGAAACTCTGCATTGATTAATTTATGCAAATTAGTAGGAAGCTTCCTGAGTAGCTTTACTTGGAACCTACACTCTCTTGGATGATTGAAAGTCTGATGACTTCAAGAGCTACTATCAAGGAGCAAGTGATCCATGTGATGTGCATCACCTACAAATGACTTGACTACAGCTACATCTCTGCCTTTGTGGCAGCTGCTACAATTCACTGGTTTAATGTTGTCCTGAGAACCACTTTCAGGGGATGCTGAAGATATACTTTGCAGTGCTAAGATGACATAATAAAAAATGTATTTTGTAATCTCATACCAAAACCAAACAAACACCCAGAAAGAAACTCAAGAGAGAGATGCTTATTAACTCCCAGCTTTTGTGGGCATAGTAGACTTGGACAATGTGAGCCACCTAGCCTGCACACCCCATGGTTTCTCAGGGTCTTTTCCTAGTACCTGCAATACCTGACTGTGATTCTTGCAGTGAAGAGGTTTAGCTGGAGGCAGCAGAGGTTTCTGTCCTGTGCCCATCAGCTGTGAGTTGCACTTGGGGAAGGCCTGCAGCTAAAGTCATCAGAGTTACCTGAGTGGGTTGAAGGTGTGATGAGTGATTGCTGAACTGCAGTCAGAATCTGTCATGCTGCTCCAGAGGAGAGACACTTCCATAAATATCCATAGCAATTTTGACTTGGATAAATTCATGGCAGTGTACTGGGACCCTCCTACTGAGTCATGAGGTTCAGAATGGACCCCTTTGTTTTTCTTTCCTGATGGACCTTAGGTATGGCTGGATCCAGTCTTAGTCCCAGACTTGGTCAGAGGTTTATGTCTAAAGGATTTAGACACATGGACTTCATTAGTATTAATTCAGTATTCTGTCCATCACTTACCAAGGATCTGATGTGAATAAGGGGTCTCACTGCCTTGGGCGAGGAAGGATCTCTTAGTCTCAGGTGAAGAATCCCACCCCTTGAGGGTGCTCAAGGGGATTCACCTGCTGTGCAGTCCAATTGCCATCCAGGGAAAACTCAAACTGGGCTCATCCATTGTTCTGTTGCTGGTGAAAGGTCTTGTTGCTTTGAGGAGCAGCCCTGAGAGGTGCCCCAGCTGAAGGGAAGATCGTCCCCATGCAGCCACACTGCTGAGCAAGGAGAGCTCAAAGGAGGCTCACTTAGGCTATCTCATTCATGGGACAAAGTGGTTGGTTCTTAGTCACATTGCCTACAATGGGAAAGGTGTGCTTGAGACTCCTCATACCTACAACTTTCTTTGTCCTTGATACATGACTCTTGGAGGAGCCACCCACTATTCATTCATTAATTGCATGATGGGTGTTCCAAGCTTGTGTGCATCGGTGCTAACTGGGTCACTCTGATCCTTTGTGGATTTCCTAGAGAAGTACAGCTTGGGCCTTCACCTCCTTTGGAGCCTGTGCCAAACTGCTGGTGGTTTGATTAAGGGGAGATAAAGTGCATCCCATCACTATGCAGCTTAAGGAAGGAAAATGCTTTCCTCCTTTTCCTCCTCTCTTTCATTAGTTCCTGCCAGCACCTCCATGAAAAATGTGCATCCTGTGCATCCTTCTGTGGTAGCTTCAGTAACAGGGCAGGATAAGAACTTCTAGAGGCGACCCCAGCAGTGCTTCAGGAGCTGACTTACAGCACATGTTGTGAGGCTCTGGCCATATGTGTGTGTAAATATAGACACAGTGCCAGTTGGTATCCAAACATTTGTTAGTCAAAGAGATCTGATCTTGTCAGCTACAGCAGCCAGACTGTTTACTAGCAAGCGCTCTTACACCCTGGTGAACTCTGAAGGCCCTGATTCTGCTTGTAAAGATGCTATGGGAAGATGCTCATTTTAGTTGGGCTTGGAAAGTTCCATGTTTTCCAGAGGTGCTCAGGACTCCTGAACTTCATGCAATGTTACCTCAAGTTTTGATTTTCAAGCTACTAACGTTTCCTGCTCCACGTCAGTTCTCGCTCCATCAGAACCTCATGCTCTGGGCCTGTTCTAAGCTTGGCATCACAATCACACATTTTATGATGACCTTAATTGGCCATTGATAATTCTTCTTTTGACATCACCCATGGTTGTTTTACAGTTGAACAGAGTCACATTGTAATGCTGCTTGTTGGATGATTATCCAGCTATACTGGAGGGTGACTGGAAATACTGTTTCCAGAGAGCAGCTTATGCTTTGAGAGAACCCACACTGATAATACTGGGTTTGTTCTGGGATTCTGCTTCTGGGTGTGGGGTCAAAAAGCATGCTAAGAATGCATTTGAAATACTTTGCTTTCAGATACCACAAGCTGGGAACTGGATTTAATCCCAACACCTTAGACAAACAGAAGGAGAGGCAAAAGGGGCTCCCCAAACAGATCTTTGAGTCTGACGAAGCTCCAGATGGCAACAGTTACCAGGATGAACAAGTAATGTGCCTTTAAAACCCTGCTGCATGAAAGCTAATTTGTAGCTGCATTTAGAAGTGCAGTCCCTTTCCTGTTGTGAGCTGCTTTTTGTTTGTTGAATCCCAGGATGAGCTCAAACGCCGTTCAATGTCGATTGACGACACCCCCCGGGGCAGCTGGGCCTGCAGTATTTTTGATCTGAAGAACTCCCTTCCAGACGCCCTTCTTCCAAACTTACTGGACCGAACCCCAAATGAAGAGATCGACCACCACAACGAAGATCAGAGGAAGTCCAGTAGGCACAAGGAACTTTTTGCACTACATCCAGCACCAGATGAGGTAGTTTTACATGCCTGTGGTGAGATGTAAGCAGTGAAGGGTATAGGAAGCGTGAAAGCTGTCTGTCTGCCATGGGTTTGATAGACTTATAGAATGGTTTGGGGTGGAAGGGACCTTAGAGATCATCTAGTTCCAACCCCACTCACCATGGGAGAGACACATTCCCCTAGACCAGGTTGCTCAAGGCCTCATCCAGTCTGGCCCTGAACACCTCCATGGGAGGAACATTCCCCTGGGCAACCTGTTTCAGTGTTTTGCCACCCTCACTGTAAAGAATTTAATACCCATTCTAAATCTCCCCTCCTCGAGCTTCAATCAATTCCCTGTCTTAAGATCACCTGTTTTTAATATCCATGAGGACTTGAGCTATTTAGTGTTGCATATTTTTTAGCATATTGTCTTGACATAGACCTTATTTCTGAAGATTGGTTTTCCTTTATGGTTATGCAATGCCCTGTAATGTAGAAACATGAAAGGGATTTAATTTAGCATATTTATAGCTGCTGCTGAATGCCACATGCTGGTAAGCCTCAGATTAAATTGGTGCTAGTGTCTTGGAAGAAAAAAGTGATGCATGTGTTTGCTTCATAATGCTATTAATGGTTTGTACAAGCGTTGTCTCTAATTTCAGGAGGAGCCTATAGAACGACTTTGTGTCCCTGAAGTACCCAAAGAACACTTTGGCCAAAGACTCCTGGTGAAGTGTTTGTCCCTTAAGTAAGTAACACTCAAACAGACAGCTGCATTGAAATTGAGAGTTTAAATCTGCCTTGGTATCCATATGTATCTGGAATAACTCTGCTGCCTTGTTTGTTACCTTTGAAGGGGTGTAACGTGGTTTGGTGGTGTTACAGGTTAGTTCTGTAAAGGATAAGTTACACATTGTATCAAACACTTAAATTTTCAAGACTTTCTTAGTATTGATGTGACACAGAAAATATTTACCATTTCTGTGTTGCTTTCCAGCCAGTCTATAGCTATTACCTGAGCCTTGCTGCCAGCACATATGCCTCACTACACTCATTCAGAGCTCTGAAGCTGGCCACTCATTGGTGTTCATCTCTGCAGTGAGGATGTTTAAAAGGGGGGAAAAAGAAAAGAAAATACTAAAAAGGCTTAAGCCTTAAAACATAGAACAACCAAAGATTTGCCAAAGTTTAGGCTCAACAACCTTGACTGTGTCCCTTTAAGAGCGAAGACTTTATATACTTAGCAAGCATTAACTGGAGGAATAGAAACCTGTTAAACAAGTTTAATGAAGTGGAGCTCCTGAATATAGGGTTACCTGCAGCTGGTTCATTGCCTATAACTCTTCTCTAATAACACAAGGTAAAATTTTACTGTTATTCCCTTGGAGAAATAAAGTACAAAACTGATTTTCCACTCTGCTGTATTCATCTTCTGTGTCCTCAGTTAGGTCAACCCTTCTTATTAGAGAGCTCCAGTTAGACTACATTGTGGCTCATAACTGAGATATATGTGTGGGATGTATCTCCTGCTCGTAGAGTACTCCAGGACCTAATATAGCCATAGAGATGAACTGATTTTGCAGCCTTTTATGAGCTGGAACAACATAATATGGAGTAGCAGTGGAGCTTCCTCTCCAAAAGATGGTATCTTTTAGCATAAATAAGTCAGATGCTGGGAATTAATGATTTCTGCTGTTTAAGCATCTCCTGCTAACTGTAAATTTATAGCAAATCTGCCCAGGTGTGTGCTTGTTTGTGCACCACAGTTATCTCTGAAACTGCCCTAACAGTTGCACTTTTTTAGTGGCACAAAAAAGAAGCACATAGTCCTTTCCTGAGGGAGAAGGCTTAAGATGATCTAACCAGGGTCATTTTCAGGTTCATCACACTTTTGTTGCAAAACTAGACAAGATACCTATTTGGGGATGTAGTTTTGTATATTGTTCTCCCTCTTGACAGAAAGAGTCCTAGGCTGAAAAGCTGAGAACTCTATGCAAGGACTGGATCCATGAGGGTATCCCACCCTGGATTGGGCATTAATGTCATGGGGAGGCTGTGCAGACAGGAGAACGGCATTCCAGCCTCTGCTTACTTTGGTGTAGGGAGAGGTTTTGAATGGTTTTTAATTTTTTTATCCTCCCAGGTGATTAAAACGGTAACTGTAGCTCTTTTTAGTAGGTTAGTGTGGTCCTTGGAAGCCTTTCTGTTAGCACAGGCACTTGGTAACAGTTACTTTGGCAAACCAACACCTTTCTAAGAGAGTTTTTGAGACACTGGTGTTTTCTGACAGAAGTTAAATGTTGAAAATTGCCCGGATATCCATCCCTGACTCTCCAGAGGGAGGAGGTTTCTGGCCAGTAATGGTGAGAAGACCAGTTGGCCATTTAGCAGTGTCATCAGGTCAGCACAGTAAATGAGCACACAGGGCAGCTTCTCAGGGTAACGAGAGGAGCTAAGTGGTCCAGCTGTCCCAATTAATAATTCATCTCCCTTTAAGGAAGCTGTTAGGTTGCTTTGCTTAGCTTTCAAGCAACACTTGGAAGAAGATAAAAGCCTTTGCAGAAGTATGTTTTACGTCCTCTGACCCTAATCCCAACCTTTCTGTTGGGTCAGTGAGTTGAAATGGCTTTTGGAAGGCCCAGGGAGCACCAATGCATGTCCTGGTGGAAGGGAGCAGAGGTCATGCAGAGGGAGAAAGAGTTGGGGAAAGATAAGGGAGCAAGATCCTTCTCAACAGCAGCAAGCTGTTAGGTTGGTTCAGCTGTTCCTGGCATAGATTAACAGTGGTCAGCCATCACTTAAGTATTTAGGGAGAGGGTGGGTAATGCAAGTCAACTGATTTGATGTGTTTCTTTCTTTCAAGATTTGAAATAGAAATCGAGCCCATTTTTGCAAGTTTGGCTTTGTACGATGTTAAGGAAAAGAAAAAGGTAGGTTTTTAATTACCTGAGTGTTGTCATTGCCATTGAAAACGAATTGAAAAAGAAAAAGGGGGAGAAATTAGTTCTGGAAAAAAAAATCTATGTGAAGGTAGTGAGTACTAGTGGTTGGAAGAATGAGGAAGGTATTTCCTGAACTGTCCTGTGTGGTGTTCTTCTACTGCTTAGTAAAGTGGCTGAAGTATAACAGCTTTTCTAAAAATATTATCCAATATGTGAGTGCCTGAAATCAGAATATATATATTGTCCAATCTTGGCTTTCAAAGAGAGAACTTAAGTAACTGAAACCTTTTATTTAGATTAAGTTTTTATGACTTTCTTAATCCCTTTTTCATGCTTCAGCTTGGTGTCTGTCCAAGTTACGTTTCAATAACGCACAAGGAAGTCCTACGTGCTAAAGTTGCCAAAATCAAAACAAAACTGAGGAGTCTTTCCAAGACCTGAGTTACAGGAAATGCGGAATACATTTATTCCCCTATTTATGTTCTGTAGTTAATATTTGAAGAGTCTCTTGCTTTTCCTAATTCAAGATATTAGCAGCAGTAGAGAGAAAAATGTTAAAAATATGCATCCTGACATTTATCTCTTTAAGACTTGAATTTAATGCATTGAGTTTCAAGTTATGTAGATGAGAGTGTGTGGAATATTATGTGAACTTTGTTTAATATTTAAATCACATTTCATAAGCCAATTTTATCATCTCATTACTCCATGATTTTTTTTTGGTGTGCTCCTAGCATGGTAAGTTCTTTAGTGACCTCTGGTGTTGATAACCAGCTCACATTCATTTTGGCTTTGAAGCCTTGATGCAGTGGAGGAGTTGATGTTTCAGCCTGGAAACTCAATGTCTGTCTTCCAAAATCTGGTGGTTTTGGGGTTTTGGGATTTTTTTTTCTGTGAATGATCTTAAAGATCATTTTCTGTTTTAGTCCTTGGGTATTTTCAATTCAGATAGCAATTGTAATTCTTAGTTCTGGGATAGAACTACTTACCTTGCAGGAGCTGGAGGAGATTTCATGAGTCGTATGGATTGCTTGCTCCATTTCCTTTATCCTTTCCCACTGCTCTGCCTTGATTTCTTAGTGAAAAGGCCTTTGTTCTTTTTCTTTTTATACATGGTTTGAAAGGAGGCACTGTTGATAGTTTTTCACTTGTGTTTCCAAATTGTCTGTTGTGTTTTTGAAGAGTCTACTAGAAATAAAAAGTGTAACTAATGCTTGAAACCACCCAACTTCTTCCTTAGATTTCAGAGAATTTCTACTTTGATTTAAACTCTGAACAAATGAAGGGAATGCTGCGTCCACATGTCCCCCCTGCTGCTATATCCACCCTGGCCAGGTCTGCCATCTTCTCAATCACTTATCCCTCTCAAGATGTCTTTCTAGTAATAAAGGTAAGAAACACCAGAGAAATGTCTATTTTTAAAGATAAAATATAAACAAATCTGGCTGACTAGCCCCTGACTTCTTGTTTCCATTTGAGAGCAGAATTCTAATCTCAAAAGCATAGGCACCAACATTAGAGAATTCTGTTTCATTTCAGATATTCTCTCTTAGTATGTTTGCTTCCTTTGTAACAAGAACAGCTCAGTGGAGATCTGCATTATTGTATTATTGAAAACCTGAAAAGAGCACAAAGGTTTGCTTGATATAAAGCAGCTTTCTGGGGCTTGATCTTGGTTTTCATGTGAAACAATGTGCTGACTCTTTAAGATGATAGATAAGTGAGTGATTTAAAAATATATATTGATCTGGATCTCATTTCAAGAATGATATATACCTTTAAGCCAGATTTCCAAATGTCTTTAAGAATTGAAATTGCTAGGAGACTGAGATCCATAACTGAAATAAAATGCCACATTGGTCAATCCTGGAACAAAGTATACAAAGGAAAAAGTAATTTTTCTCTTTATTCATTCGATTCAATGAGTGCACTAATGGTACTAGTTCAGATTGGCATTTGAATCAGTTTTGCCAGCTGGTCTTAACATAAAAATCATCCTGTTGTAAAAAGAGGACTTGGAAGACATGCTTCCAGTTCCCAGGCAGGGGTGACACAGCCTGTTGGCTGTCAACTCTGGATTAAGGCTTGTGCAAGTTCTTCAGCAGTTGCTTCTTAGATAAGCTTTTGAAAAGGCATTAAGGCTTTGTGGCATGACAAGAGATGAGAATAAGGCTTTCACTAATGTAGGAGCATCCTCTGATCTCCAATTTTGGGTATGGTCCTCTGAATTCCTTCTAAAAATCATGTTTTGCCTGTGAAAACATTCACTCTCCTGATTTTTACAAGGTAGGAGGGAGAGAGAACTCCCATTTGGAGATGGGGATGTCTCCAAAAGAGCTTGTAGGACTGCACATTAGTGCTTGTAAAACCAGTGAGCTAAGAGGAGCTGGTGGCTTGGGAGATGTTTTGATTTTTCTACTGAATAGGGTGTAGTCAGGGGTAAGTAAGATGGATACACAGCATGCCTTGATGGGTCAGTTCTCACTTGGGTCTTACTGGGAAACCACTTTTCAGACAGCTGGTGTTGCTGGTGTAAGCTCAGCAGGGAGTGGAAGGTTTGATGGAGAGTGGGTTTGTTCTTTATATTGTGATAACCTCGTGGAGTTCTACTAGTAGACAAGGATGAAGGCACTTTATAAGCATGGGAGAAATCTGAAGATATTCTAATCTAATAGCAGCATGTGCAGAGTAGCAGGTATGGGAGGGAGGTCTGGGATGCTTCTGAAAGAAACAGTCTTCATGCATGTGATAGGGAAGGTATTGCTATCAGAAACTGAGTGTTAAGCAGTCTTGTGTTACCCAGAGACTTCAGAAGCAGACATCTGCCCTTGGGCTAACTAAGTATTTGACTACTTCATTATCTGATTTAAAAACACACTGATTTAAAGTAGTGCTTGTTGTAGCTGAGTGCATCCAAGTCACCTTTTTGTACTGCTGTAATAGGTCTTTAGTATGGAAAAGAGAGTAAGAACAGAATTCTGCAAATGATGATGATGAAGACAGTGAAAGGTATCTTAAAGACTTAAAAATGAGCTGAAAGTGGCTCTAAACCAGATCAAACCAAAGCAAAGTGGTAGATGTTCACTTTGAACCTACATTTTACACTGGTGATCTAGTTATAGCTGGAGTTTTGGGAACTTAGTGGTTCTGATAACTTGAGTTCCCTGACTCACAAAGAGAAATCCAAGCTTTAACTCTTTGGAAAAAAATGATTTTGCATCCTAGAGTTTAATTTAACAATCCTGGCTGGATTCATGTCCTTAAAATTATTGATTTTCCTTTCTCAGCTGGAAAAAGTGTTACAGCAGGGAGATATTGGGGAGTGTGCAGAGCCTTATATGATTTTTAAAGAATCTGATGCAGCAAAGGTAAGAACATTTTTCTCTTCTACCTTGGACTTAACAACCATTGATTGTGTTCTTCTGATTAAAAGGCTCCACTTTAGAATTCAACTAGATTCTTAATTAAAAGGCCAAAAAAGAATCAAAAACCCTTGAATCTTGGTGCCTTATTGGGGTAGACTAGTAAAAGGTCATCAGTTTTTGTGTCTGACAGGGGAGATGTGTGTTACCATCAAGCTCAGTCATCTGTGATGTCCTGTCTCAAAGGATCAGATGTGTGCTTATAGGTCAGGTGAAGGCAGCCTTTGATGTGGATTTGCAGTAAAATTTCAACTTCTCTATTGCTTCTGCAGCTTAACCCCATCTCAGGAGCTCCACCTTCTTCTAGTAGGATTGTAAAGTGGGTGAAATATGTTAACAGGAGGTTTTCCATCAGGCCTGCTTTTGCATTGCAGTGCACTGCTAGCTCTTCTTTTGTTCTGCTATTTTCTGGTCATTTTTTCCCACTAATATTGTAAAGAAGGGCCACACAGCAGGATGAAGCTGTTCTTTTTGCATATAATAAGGGCAGTTTAAAATCTTTATCCTTAAGTGTTTAGGTTTTTTTCATGAACAATGTTCCTTTAATTCCTTCCTTCAACAGCTGGACATTGTCCTTTGCAGCAAAGTCCTGGGCAGTTTAAGGTGCAGTAGATGACATGGACCTGCCCTTAATTTGGCTGATTCTTCTTCTGTCCTTCAAAGACTTTCTGAGTCTCAAAAGTTATTCCTAATTTCTTGTACAACTGGGTTGAGCAAAGTGAAGACCAAAGGGTAATAATGGGGACTGGATGAAGGGCAAAGCAGAGATGCCAAGCCCTTCTTGTGAGCAGAGGCTTTCCATTGTGCCTTTTTCAAAGGAGCTGGGATGTTTATTTGCTAGTTTTGATCAAACTCCAACAAAGTTTTGCCTTCCTAAGGTTCTAATATATTTTCAACTGAAGAAGTGGACATTTTTTTTGTCTTTCTCTTTGTTTATCACTGCACCACAATATGGAAAATCAATATTTTTCACCTCAGGTTTTTGATAACAAAAGTGAAATGCTACATATCCTGTGATCAGTAAGTTAACATGTGCCTAAGTGAAGTTTTAGAATTGGATTTGCAGGATGTTTGGAAATGTAGGTGGAAAAGTGGTTTTTCAAGATCTCCTTCCCAGCAAGGTGCATAAACATGTCCTGAACTAGAGGAATGGGAGCAACAGAGCTCTCACTGTGGTTATGCAGCCTCCTGCCTGGGGACTTCTTAAAGACCTGTGGGTAACAACCTTTCTGAAGTAAAATATTGCTCTTTGATATGCAGAATTATGGAAAACTCCTCTCTTACTCCCTTTTCTCCCTACCAAAACAAGTATGGTAGTGCTTATTTGAGGAATGTTTCTAGTTTTCCATGCATCTTTAGATGATCTGAACACCTGCTGTGTAAAATCACATCACAAAATGTCACTTCAGACTTCACAGAGTAAAATTAATCTTTTCTTGGAAGGCAGTGGGCAGATGAGCTCAGTGGGATTTGAAAGGCTGTTCAGTAGGCTTAAGAGCATGAAGCCAACTGCTCTGACTGCCAAGCTGCCCCCTCTCTGGTACTGGTGGTCTGTTGGCAGTTTGGTGAAGCAAAAGTCCATGTGGATAGCACTCAGCAGTCCTCCTCTAGAAGGTGCTATTGAAACTCAAAGTCATTGCAAGTTAGAAAAGATGCCATTGTCTCTGATTGTGCTCAAGGAATCTTTGTTCCTCATCCTCTCCTTTTAATCTCTCTTGGATTGAATATTTTCTTCCCAGAATAAGGAAAAGCTGGAGAAACTGAAATGCCAGGCAGAGCAGTTTTGCCAAAGACTAGGCAAGTATCGGATGCCTTTTGCCTGGACAGCCATTCACCTGATGAACATCGTGAGCAGCGCTGGGAGCTTGGAAAGAGATTCCACAGAGGTGGAAGTCGGCACAGGAGGTAGGACAGTATCTGGCATCTGCGTTGAGGGCATATGGACAAATCCAGAGTTTACCGTAGTCTTGATTCATACCATTGCTGCTTCTATCACTTTCCTCCCCCTGCCCTAGGCCTTCTGATTGTCTTGGGTCATGGCTGCAATACAACAGCAAAGTCCATGATAATAAATGGATTTATCTTTCAAGGATTTTACAAGCAAACCATCTGTTATATTATTTAAAAGCAAGCTGCTAAGACAGAGAGAGCGTTACAGGCTGATGAACATTTTCCAAAGGAGTGGATTAATCTTTGTGAACCACATAGCTCATCTGAAACTGCTCTTCAGCATCCCCAAAACTGCCAACTTCATCATCTTTCAGAGCAAGAGAAATACATAAATCTCTGCATGATAAAGACTTTTATAATAGCAGTAAGGCACTGGGGTGAGGTTGCTGTGAGGGGAGCAGAAGTAGTCAGCTGTGCTTCATAGCCTCCTGATGCCTCAGGAGTGTGATTGTCTTAGCATACCCACCTCTTCGATCACGCTGATTGCATAATTTCCAAGTGCAGCACCTATCTTTTTGTGTAGAAATCCTGCTTGGAACAAAAGCAGGCTCCTGGGCTATTGTTTTCTCTCTTTTTATTTATTTTTAAATTCCTCCCTCTTTTTATTCTTTGAAGAACGTAAAGGCTCGTGGTCAGAGAGGAGGAATTCCAGTATTGTTGGGAGACGCTCGCTGGAGAGGACCACCAGTGGGGATGAGGCTTGCAATCTGACAAGCTTTAGGCCAGCTACTCTGACAGTGACAAACTTCTTTAAGCAGGTATTGTATGAAGCTGTCTAATCAGAGGAGACTGAGAGGGGATCTTTTGAATGCTGATCAACAGTTAAAGGGTAGGGGGCAAGAGGATGGAGCCAGACTCTTTTCAGTGGTGCCCAGCAATGGGACAAGGGGCACCAGACAGAAACTGGAACCCAGGAGGTTCCATCTGAACACAAAGAGGAAATTCATTGCTGTGAGGGTGCCAGAAGTCTGGAGTAGGCTGCCTAGAGAGGTTGTGGAGTCTCCTTCTCTGGAGAGATTCCAAACCCTGCTGGATGTTGTGATCCTGGGTAACCTGCTGTGGGTCACCCTGCCTGAGGTTGGACTGGGTAATCTCTAGAGGTCCCTTCCAAACCCCACCATGTAGGGATTCTGTGGCTCTCTAATTAAGGAGTTGCTCCTTGGGACAGGGTGATTTGATGATGTGAGGTCAGTTTAAGCCTCAACAACTGATTTGTGGTGCTTTCAATGCAGGAAGTGCCTGTTCCCTGTTCACAGCATCTCTGAACAGCTAGAAGGGAGTTATTGTTTCCTGTGTTTCATTCTGCCAGCAGTGGGCCTATGGGTTGATTCTTTCAATAAGTTACTATGAATAATTACAATATGGAATTTGGAATTATTAGCTGGTTTTGACTTAAATGATAAAGCATCTTTATGGCACAGTGATTTAACCACTACAACTAGGTCTCCCTAGAGGAACACCACTCTATTTTGCTCCAGATTTTTCTAACATGCATTGGAATAATCACTGCCTGGCCTTTTAACAAGCATGTTTGGAAAAATGCACTTGGAAGCAAGTTCACAGAACCTGGGGATAATTTCTTTGGGTTAGTATGTGCCAAAAAAGTATTCCAGATATTTGTCCTAGTCTAGGAGTTTCATGGCCTGTGTCATGATGGTCACATGACTCCTTTTTGTATCATTGGGTAAAGGATAATCCCTTTGAGACATCAGCAGGCTCAGAAGCAGGTTCATCAGTGTGGCTTGAGGTTGGCATCATACCTCTGGACACATCCAGAGAATACTGTGAAAACAAAGCACTTCTGCAGCAGATCTTCTTAGCCACAGCTTGGGATTTTCCTGAGAAGCAGCAGAAAATGTGATTAAATGGAATAAAATTTTTAGTTAAGCTTAGAAAATGGTTTCAGTTCATTAATTTTTGCTAAGGTTTGCTTAATGCCACATCTGGTTAAGGACAATTGTTATTTCAATGTCACCTTTGTGTCTAAAAGGTGTGCAGCCAGATATTTTTTGGGACTGATTTCTCCATCATTTGGGATACAGAAATGTTGATTCTATATATTGAAGGTTGGTTAACCTCTGTGGGTTTTTTTCTGTTTGTTTTGGTTATGTGCCACTTTCACTGTGGGTAGCCAGCCCAAATCTGCTTTTAAATACAGTAGTGTAAATAAGGAGAAATGTCATCAAGGGCATCAAGTTATTCCAGTGCAACCCATGCAAGTGGAGGGTGACTCATGCCTCTGCTGCTCCATGCTTTCCTGAAACTCAGTATGACTGAAACTCTGTGAATGGGGTCCCTGGGGTTTCAGTGACACAGAGCAGCACAGTAAGTTCCTTTCGTTTGGGGATATTGATAAAATCCAGTTCTGTAACTGGTTCACCCAAAATCTGGAAAGAAAAGAGGTATTACAGCATTGCTAATGTAGCCATTCCACTGACCATGTTCTGCAGCCCTCTTTCTGTTGTACACCAGCCCAAGCCTAGTCACTAAGTTAGTTATGATATACAGAAGCATATATTTTTTTGCTTTGTTGAGGTTCTTTTCACTTAGCAGCCTTGAAAACCCTTATTTTATTAATTTATCCATTAGAAATTGCCAAATAATTTAAGATATTAAGTTTCTGATTCTTCCCTGTCTTTTATTTGGTATCCACCCTTCCTTTTCTCCCATTGAATGCTATTAATTGGATACTAACTGGCTTTTTTTTCTGCTTCCATTTGCATTTTTTTTCCTATTGTGATTTGCTACAAAGTTATCAGATATTTTCTGCTTTTGGATAGTTAAAGGGTGGCAAAGTCACATTTTTCTATGCTTCCAAAATGAGCAAAATTCTGAACTACTAGAATGTGGCACAAGGAAGACTGACAGCAGACTCCTTCCACTTCCCACCATTTCTTAACACTTCTCCTGCAGATTAAGGCTCTTTCAGGCTCATACCAAAGACAAGACAGAGGAGGAGGAGTGGGGATCACTATCTGAATGACAGATACTTCTTCAAACTATTATACTTGCTAAAAATTGGATATTTGGGGGAAGTCTTTCAACAGCCATTCTCAGTTTTGAAAAAGATAATATTAATGGGGAGAGAAAAGGTTTGCAATGAGAAGGTCCTGCAGCTGACATGATGATTAATAAGGGAAAAAAGAAGGAAATGGGATGGAGAAATGAACTGTAATTTAGTATGTTAGTGTTAACACCTTGTTCTGGGAGGGGAGGTTTTGAGATCAGAAGAAAGAGACTGTAATATGAGATGGTTTATTAATTCTCTTGGAGTCCTGAGGGTTGTGTAGATAACCCATTTTTGTTCCCCCATCCAACAGGAGGGTGATCGCCTGAGCGACGAAGATCTGTACAAGTTCCTTGCTGACATGAGGCGCCCCTCATCCGTCTTACGGAGACTGAGGCCTATCACAGGTACTGAACAAGAGCCTTTGGGTTCGTGGGTTAAGGTATTTGGTTAGTCCTTTCCAATCATGGAATAGTTTGGGTTGAAAGGAACCTTAAAGATCATCTAGTTCCAATGTCCCTCCCATGGGATGGAGCACCTTCCACTAGACCTGGTTGCTCAAGGTCTTCTCTAACCTTGAACACTCTTAGGGAGGGGACACCCAGTTCTTGGAAACAGATGAAAAAGCACTAAGAAGGCATCCCTGGTGTAGACCAAAAGCACTAGAGGTGGTGTTGTGGCAGGTTCCTCACTGGTATGTGTGCACATGCAGCTCCTGTCACACTGGGAGTGGTAGCTGTAAGGAGGAGATTCAAATCCCAAAGCTTCTGAACCAAGCAGGGGCTGGGGAGCATCTGTTTCCCTGAGTAAAATACTAGCTGGGAGGAGATCTCTTTCTTGGCTCCCACCTGGTTAACAGGAGCAGACTCCACCTCTGTTTGAGAAAGGGAAATCAGAAAGGCTGGCATAGCAACAGTGAAGGATTGCTGGTCCCTGACCTGTGCTATTCCTGACACTATTTACTTAACCTGCTCTTGGAAAGCTCTGCTGACAGCAATCCTACCGCTTCCTTCAATCCTCTCTCCCAGCTCTCAGCTGGCCTTGTAGGGAGGTTAGGTATTAAGAAAACTTTGCAAAATTATCTTGCTGCAAATTAATCTAATTATGGTCTGTCATAGCCTCAGGGCAGTGATCACAACCTTTCAAGTCCTTGAATGCTGTTATTAGTTCATGCTTTTCCACCTCCGTTTTGTAAGCTAACCAATCTCAGGCTCTTTCAGCCCTTCCTCAAAGGTTGTGATTTTCAATCTGCCTGCTCCTCTGCTGGAGTTTCTTCAGTTTGTCCATGCTCTTCTTCAAGCACAGAGCTCTAAACTGGTCATGCTGCTCTTCCTAAGGCCTTGTGCTGAGCAGAACCAACAAACTTGTCTCCACACGATGCTGCACTAATATTTTGGAATGGTTGTAGCTTCCTACTGGACGTTAGCTTATTGTCACTGCTGTCACCCAGCCCTTTTCTACAGAGCTGATCCATGCCAGATATTATTGGTTTATATGTTTGGCTTCTCCTTAATGCAAGTCCTTTGCTCTTTCTTATGTTTCACCTTAGTCATTTGAAGTAATTTCTCCAGCTCTCCTGTCTTCCAAGTTTTGACATTCATTCTGGCCTCAGTGCCATCCACCCGCACTAAGTGTCCTGCCAGCACTATCTGCTGACTTACTGAGGAAAATAAGCAATAATCTTGGTGCAGGCCAGCTTTCAGCAACTCCTGAGGTATCCTTCTAGTTTGATAGGCCAGATTCTTGATGAGACTTTGAGTGTTTTTTTTAATGGCTAGGCCTCACAGTAGCATTATCTAGACTCTATGGCCCCAGCCTGCCTATGGCAACAGCCTTTGGGACTTGGTAAGATTTATCTTTCCTGTTGCTTCTTATTATCTGCTACCCTACTTGTCTTAGATGTCAGTTTGATTCACTGTTGTTTGTAACAAATCCACGTTGTCTGTAATGTATCATCTATTTGTTTATGCAGTTAATATATGGGATATTAACTGAAGAAACAGAGCAGGCTTTTTTTTTAATTTAAATTAACTCCTCCTTATTCTAATAAACTCATTTTCTTCTTGCAGCTCAGTTGAAGATAGACATATCTCCAGCTCCAGAGAATCCACATTACTGCCTAACTCCAGAGTTGCTGCAAGTCAAACTTTACCCAGACAGCAGAGTTAGACCTACAAGAGAAATCTTGGAGTTTCCTGCCAGGGATGTCTATGTTCCAAATACCACATACAGGTCAGAGTTTTGAAATATGTTTCACATTTCAGGGCCTGAGACTGGCAAGTCCAGAAATTCCTACCTTATAATCTGGTTCATTGCAAAACTTGCTGCTTCTACTGTGCCAGAAGCAGCAGAAGGGTCCAGACTAACACAGCAGAAAATACACAGTCATGAAGGGACAAACATATTTGCATAAAACTTGCCTGTGAACCATAATGAGAGAGGGTTCTTCATTTACCAAAGTTCACAGTGAAATTTAGGTAATTCCTTTCAGTTTTATGTAGGCTTTTTTCCTTTGTCTGCTAAAGTCGTCATTCTCTTACTGTTTTTATTGTTTTTTGACACTTTCAGTGACTTTTTCTCTTTAAAAAACAAGGAACAATGGGTTCAAACTTGAACATAGAAGATTTCATTTCAACATGAGGAGAAACCTCTTTAGAGTGAGGGTGACAGAGCCCTGGAACAGGCTGCCCAGGGGGGTTGTGGAGTCTCCTTCTCTGGAGACTTTCAAAACCCAACTGGATGCATTCCTGTGCAGACTACCCTAAGTGATCCTGCTCTGGCAGGGGGGTTGGACCTGATGAGCTCTTGAGGTCCCTTCCAACCTCTGTGATACTGTAAAAATGGTGGATAAAAATGAAGGAAATGCATAATCCCTTCATATTTCTATTTTAATTTACAAACAATTTATTTGTTTACAATTATTTGGAAAAAAAAGAAAAGGTCTTCTGAGAATGTGGAAGATAAGAATTTTTTCTAAGGTGTGTTGGACAACCATAACCTCTCTCTAACTAAGCCCAGGCAGGGAGCAGATTTCTTTTCATTCTGTACCACTATTCATGTGGATGCCTTTTCATAGTATCTATGATCTTCGAAGACATTGCATTTCGGAGTGGAATTGTCTTCTTCAACTGAGTAATTTCACCAACTTACTCACCCAGTCCATTATATCTTGTTGTAAAAGTTGGATAAATACAAACCAGATTTCATAAACCAAAGCTTACAAGAGTTTAGTCAAGTTCCACATCTCTTGTAATTCCAAAAGGTTGCTTTATTTATCTATTTATTCATTTTTTAAAGAGTTGCCAGGTAATTAAACATTACAATACAGCAGTACAAATAAGCAGCACCCTGTGGTCTCTTCTTTGTAATAAATCCACAAACAGTAAAAATATTTTTGCAGTTTTTCTATAATTAGCACATTCTGTTCACTGTTGTTTCACTCTGACAAATGACAGTTTAAAACCATTTTCTGTCTGGTTGCAAGTGTTGAGATAAAAAAAATCAAAGACCTGGAACTGTACAAGGGTTAGGTAGGATAGACAAGTCAATATGACTCAGTGTAACTGCAGAATGGGGGCTGTGTCAGTCAACACTTCCACACCCAAACATGTCACTAGTCCTTCTGCCTTAGAGTATTCTGCAGCTAAAGTTACACAGGTGTGAATGTCTTCTCAGGAGCAGGATCAATGCTGTCACCTTGGTTATATCTACAGGGTTTATTGCTTTGTGCCATTGACTCTGTTGGAGCTGCCCCACAGGCAGCTCTTCTCTATTTGAAAGGTGTTTTGCTGTGTGCTTGCTTGGTTTTCCATTTAATTACTTAGTGAGGTGTACTAAAAGGTCACAAAGAGGTGGCTCTGATTCCATTTCAGGTGAGAAGAAAAGCTCTCTTATTAATTTCAGTAAGCTTTGAAGCTTAGCTCTCAACTTTCAGTAAGAAAGCATAGTTTTAATTCTTCAAAGTGTGGTGAGAGCTGAGACCTGTGCTCTGGCTGACTTGATGTGTGTGCACACCCCTATAGCTGAGTGAGGGCAGTGCTTCAGTGAAGAATGGCCTAAGCTACACTGCTGAAAACTTGTCTGGACAGAACCCCAAAATGGGAAATTACGTATTCCATTTGGATAGAAACAGTCCACAGCAACAACACGAACCAAACATCAAAAGAGTTACTCTACAAAACAAAAATGTGTGTTTTCCCCCCTGTAGATTAATACCTACCTGTCTTCTGTAGGATTTTGCCAGCCCTTCATTTACTGAAACTCTTCTTGTGTTGCCTGCTACACAACCCAGAAACAAAAGCAACAGCCTGAAAACCTTTCCCCAGGGCATATTGTCTAATACACAAATTGGTGGATGGTTCCTGGGCATTAGAGTTTCATCCCTGGGGAGGTGAAAGCTCCATGAAAGTTACAGCACATTGACATTGGGGCTAGAGGGAATGCGGTTACTCACCAAACATACTTCAAAATCATTGCAAATGCTTTGGGTTTATGTATTGGAGAAGACACCATACAGTGTATGGCTTTAGGCATGCATCTGCTATTAACTGTGAACTTCTGTGGTGTAGTGAAGCTCAGTGTACATGTTCTGAATGAAAATGCATCAGGATGAACATTCAGTCAAAACTTTTTAGATCTGTTGGGTGTATCATTATCTTGGTTGACTTGAGCAAGTAGTATCTTCCGTTCTTAGGCTTCCAGTATAAGCCTTTTCTTCTGTCTAGTCTTCCTCTTGACCTTGGTGCTACATATTTCCCATTAAGATTGGTTTCCTCACATTCACTGTGCCACCAGCCTCCTAAGGAAAAATATTGTAATGTCAGTTGGACATTGTACTCAGTGTCTTAGTAGACAGCTCCTGTTTGTAACATGAAACTTCTTTAGACTAGTTCCAGCAGAAGTGGCAATCATCCACATGAAATGATGCTGGCACATATATCCACTTACACTAGCACCAAAAGTTGTGTCCCCTAAACGCTGCCACTGCATTGGGACACTTGAAACTTAGCTCCACATTTCCATGTTTCTCATGGTGCTCTACAACCAACTTTTTGCTTTGCTAATATTTTTCTCGGGTACAAATAGTTAAATCTCAGCATGTACGGGAGGCAGATTCTCTTGGTTTGTGGGTTTGTTTGGTTTGGTTTTGTGTTTTTGTTTTTTTTTTTTTTTTCTTGGCTGGTGTCTTTAACCATGAGATTAAATTGTATGCCCAGTTCTACTTGCAAAGGCCTGGCAGTGACTCTGTGCTAAAACGGAAAGTTCAGCTCTTTTGGAATTCGTTGGCCACCTGCTTTATGGTCACTAGAGCTGAGTAATATCTCTCAGTATTGTTTCAGACGTTAAAAATTTTCAAGCCTAGAATGCCCTAGAAAACTTCTGTTGCATAAAGCTGGTGTCTGGAGGGCAGTTCTGTAACCTGTGGTTTAATCATTAATTGCTTTGTCAGTTGTTTGCTTTTTTTGCTATAAACTGTGGAAAACCAGAAGAACGTGCTAAAAGCAAAGAATTAGAGATTCTAGAACCAAATTAAGGAGGAATATCTTCAGCCTTATATCTCTAGGCTCTTCTGAGAATGTTTACAGCACTTATGCTTGACAGCAGTTAAAATCTCCCTCTGAATGGAAACTCCCCATCACTTCTGCTTTGTAGTAAAATGGAGTTAAGAGTCAGGTTGTCTTCCATTTTTGGGCTTTCTTGTTTTGCAAAGAGGAATTAAACAATTCAGCCTAGGGCTGCCAAACCAGATGAGGCATCAGAGGAAGAGCTAGTCTTTGCTTCATAGCTCAGAATCTCATCATGGGGTTTTATTTCATAGATTCATACAGTGGTTTGGGTTGGAAGGCACTTTAAAGATATCTAGTTCCAACCCTGTGCCATGGACAGGGACACCTTCCACTAGAACAGGTTGCTCAAGGCTTCATCCCACCTGGCCTTGAACACCTCCAGGGAAGGGGCATCCATGATGTCCCTGGGCAACCTGTTCCAGTGTCTCACCACCCTCACTGTAAAGAATTTCAACCTGTACTGCTAGTTTTGTTTGAGATTTTGGCCTTTGCACAGCCTCACCATGGTGCCTTGTTATGGATTCTGCTGCAGAAAAATGCTGCTGCCATCCTTTTGTACCTAAAGCCGGGCAAGTCACAGAATCATTAAGGTTGGAAAAGACCTTTGAGATCATCGAGTCCAACTGTAACCCAGCCACCCACTAAAGCATGCCACCATCATGATGGCTCAGAGAGAACCCAGCATGCTGATACCTAGGTAGTTTTCTGGGCAGTTGAAGTCGTTGATGGTGTCCTCGTCACGGTCTGCGGTTGAGAAGCGCAGTTCCGTCTGCTCTGGCAGGGCGTTGGGGATGCTCCCAGAGATGCGTTGGAGCTGGAGGGTGTAGTCTGTCTCGGGTCCTCCCAGGCTGAAGGCGTACTGGATGTGACGCTTGTTGTCTCTCCAGTCCTGCAGCTCAATCCGTAAGATGTAGTCCCCTTGTTTAGTGATGGAATAGGTCTTGTTCAGGCCTAACCAGAATTCCTCTGCAAAGGGAGAGGCAGCAGATGCTGTTTACAGATCCATGCATTGCATTGGGTTGGAAGGGACCCTCAAAGGTCCTCTTGTCCAACCTCCCTACAGTCAGCATGGATACCTCTAACTAGATCAGGCTGACCAGGGCCACATCGAGTCTGATCTTGAATGTCTCCAGGGACGGGGCCTCAACTGCATCCCTGAGCAGCCTGTTCCAGTATTTTACCACTCTCATTGTGAAGATTTTCATCTTTATGTCCCACCTGCTCCAGTTTCAAATCTTTGACCCTCATCCTATCACCACAGGCCCTTCTAAACAGTCCTTCCCCAGCCTTCCTGTAGGTCCCTTTCGGGTATTGAAATGTAGCTCTAAGGTTTTCCTGGAGCCTTCTCTTCTCCAGACTGAACAACCCCAATTCTTTTAGCCTGTCTGCACAGGAGAGGTGCTGCAACCTTCTGAACATTTTGGTGACACTTTCCGTATTTTTCATATCTTGTAAGCATATCTCAGACAGCTGATTCACCTTTAAAATACCAGTATTTGAAAAGCTGTGTTCAAATAACCTGTGCAATGTCAGGACCTAGAGATGTCACAGGTGGGGAGTAAGGGACAGAAGTCACTGGGCAGAGTTAGTGGGGAAGGAGCGATGTAATAAACTTTGCCTCAACCCCCATATTGCTCACACTGCTGTTGAATTTGTTTTTACAGATAACCTGTGGGTAGTATGTGTGAAAATGTAGTGTTTAAAGGGATTTATTCATGGATTTAATTAAATCAATAATATGAGTCCTGGGGACTGTTGATCTTTCCAGAGGTCTCCTGCTACATTCTTTTTGTTTACTTCTTCTTAATTGCACACCAGTGATCAATAAAAGCAAGAGATATAAATGAATTGGAGCTTCTCTCTGAACTTTCCCACCTCTTGTGAAACTCTGAGAGGGAGCCCAAGACATTTAAAACACTCCTAATTGGAACTGTGTGACAAATGAAGCAAATGACATACATAAAACCTAATTGCAATTGTATTTTTTAAGGAAGGGGCTGCAGAACTAAACTGAGGTTTCACTACCCTTCTGCATGAAGCAAATTTGACTTCAGAATTTTTCTTTTGCTAAAATACTTGATAATTAGTTTAATTAGTTTCATAAGTTACATTCATGGAGTAGCTTATCGTTAGTGCTGCTGGTAGCAGCACACAATAGGCAGTTGCCACATGTAGAAATGGTGTAGCTGAATGGGACTGCCACACATGCAGGTGACATTTCAAACAGCAGAAGACAAGGTGATTGAGTAAAATACTTCCACAATTTACAGGTAAGGAGCAGTGGCCTAGTAGATTTTATCACCTTGGAATATGCAGCATAGAGCTAAGTAGGGACATAGCTGGGAGTAGTGACATCTTCTGCCAAATCTTTCTGACACTAAAAAGACGTGGCTTCATGGTGGTGTCAAATATGGGAATTGGAGACCAGTCAAGGAGCAGCTGTAGCAGTCACAGGTAAATATCTACCTCAGTTTTGAGTTACTGTCCCCAAATGTGGAAAAAGTTGAGATATCACAGCTCTTTATTGTAAACGAGTCCATCTCGACATTGCTGCCAGCATGGGTGAGGCTGTGAGCTGTGCTATGCCTAAAAGTCAAAATATTTTCTAAGCCAAATTAGGCTCATCTCACTGTATGAAAAAATAGGGAAAGTATTCTGGATGGGGAAGCTGGTGGGCAGCACTTGGTGGTGTAGATTCTTTGAAGTTGATGATTAACAGGGAAGTGTGGGTGTTTTCCTCACCCTATCCAGCCATGGAGTGGATTGGCCAGTGTTTGGAGAAGCTGGAAGTGTTTGTGCAGGGGAGCACACACAGCCTCAGGCTGTGGCTGTTTGAAAGGAAGCAAGAGTGTAGAAATCTTGAGAGAAAGTAGTGACAGCAACTGGGTGAGGTTTTGCATTTGTGTATATTTTAAAGGCTTTGGGAAGTGCTTTTATAATAAATAGTAGAAGTCTCAATAATTAAAGTATCATTCAAAGTATTCTGGCCTTGCTTCAGCAGAAGTTTCTAAACACACTTTTTAAACTCTGTCTTGGAGAATTTTACTGAGTTATTTTTCCTAGTGAACACTTCTGGTGTTCTAGGAATTAGATAAACTATTCAGATTTGATTGCAGGTTTTGTCTGCTCTCATATGAACATGTTTCAGTAAGAAGATTCAGCTTTTCGAATCAACTGATACAAAGAAAAGGTACAAAAAAGAAGTATTTTTACCACTGAGGTCACCAAAGCCATTTGTATAGGCGTCCCAGGTTTGGTTGAAGTCTAGTGATCCATCCGCTCTGTTCTGGATTACTGTCCAGGAACTTCCTGTGAATATGAAGGAGAAGTCAATTACAAGCCTGGTTGAAGTGTTTAAAGCACTAGAAAATAGGTGGAAAGTAACTGAGCCCATCAGCTGCTGACCTGTTGTCCTTCCCCTGCTTTGGGGGCCATTGGGTGACGAATGCAGGCACGAAGCCCATTGCCATATAGCAACAAGATTCCAGAAATGCAGAGAATCTCAGCAGTCGTCCCAGAAGTCCTTCATTGCTGTGTGTAGAATCCCCAGCATTACAGTCTCTGAGTCCCACTTACAGAGGAAGTCCCAAAAACCCTTAACAGACAAAGCAGCTAACAGAAGTTCCAAACATATCCCTCATAGCATCCCTATACCGAGGCCCTTGCCCGAAGTAGCAAAGTAACAGAAGCAGAAATCCCTAGGAGCCCTAACTGAAGCTGTTCCTGACCTAAATCCCTAACCCCTGACAACTCTTGCTCAGAGTGGCTGTTGATGTATTCTTTGTTATCAATCGCTTAAGCAGTAAAATCCAACCACATACATAAGCTAAAATCTTTTCCCAATAAGAGGTGTCAGCATGTCAGGGGGTGGCTTCTGCAGCACGTTCCAATCCAAGGCTGCCAACACGAGGATGTTGTTCTTGGCACCTGTGGAATGTTCCTGTTTTGCTCTATGCAGTGAGCTAAGTAATTGGTCAGCTAAGAAATCATGCACTCTGCATGCGTCCAGCAGCTGCCCCCAGAGCAGTGGCTGCAACCCTGACCTACAGCATGCGCTACCCTGGCTGCCCTTTGTGAGCTCGCTCTCCACTGCAGGGAAGAAGAGTACAGGTTTGCAGTGAAGGTGTCTCCCTATGAATCCCACTCCCTCTTTATTTTGCAGCACCTGAGTGCAAGTGTCTCAGCTGTACAGACAGCAAATGCTTAATACATTTTGGCCTTGGTCTTATTAACTGTCTGTGGGTGTGCTCCTGGGGCTCCAGTTTTGAGGTGAAATGAGTTAGCCTGATGAAAGAAATCTAGGTGAACACAGCCAAACAGGCCATGGGGCCACTGGGGTGCCCTCTCCCACACCTGAGGTGACTCAGCTCACTGGACTTGTTTTATTAGGCTGCCTTAACTGGGTTCTGTTTGTTTACGAGGTCTGAGAAACACAAAATAGGCAAAATGATAAAAAAAAGAGGTATGAAACATTCCAGACATTTAATCAGATTGTCATCACTGATAGTGCCTGTCTGCTGGGAGCAGAACTCCACAGAAGACATGAGTTGTTGCAGGCCATGTCCACACTAGAGGTGCTGTGGGGACTTTCATGACCAGGTCATGACACCCTTGTTTTACTGGTTTCAACAAATGTAAGCAAAGGGAGGGTTTTGCACAGGGCAACCTTGTGCCGTTCTGTATGCACATCCAAACAAATGACACAGCCATGCCACATGGTACCATGAGTAGAGGTGGCGAAGGGATTTTGTGGAGAAGCTGAGCAGGACATGCACAGAGCAGTACTGTGGGGTGCTCTGTGGACAGAACAGGGAACTGGCCAAACAATGTGTAGTGGCACATAGGGTAGTGGCAAAAGCACCAGACAGATGGGTTTCTTACATAGATAGAACATGGGTAGGTGTTGTGCATCTTGGTCCATGGCAGTTTGGGACTTCTATGACACAAAACTACTCAGCCAAACATGATAGAAGAGTCCTGTCTCCAGGACTTGCCTCTTTGGGTTGGTTTGGTACATCTAAGTCTCAAGCAATAACCCTTGTTAATGAAATAAAACTTTACTAAGGTATTTACTACTTGCTTTTATATGGAAAAGCATTCATGGGTGCACTATAATGGCATCTTTAACGGTCCATAGCTAAATGGGCTTGGGGTTTTTAATATACTTAATTTCTATCACAGGAATGGAAGTCTTTTCCTCAGTAGAAGTGAGTAAAGTGGGGTTGAGGAGACATCAGGATGTGGGAAACCTGAGTTGAGAGTAGACAGTAGAAGTCAAGAGGATACATAACGTGTGCACTTTGGGATGAGACAGTTTTTTGGCTTATGAGAAAGTAGTGATGTGAAAATGAGACTGTTGCTAGCACAGCCATCTTACCAAATGTCATCTCACAGTACACATCGAAAGCTTCTGAGCCGTTGGGTTTAATAGTGTAGACACCGCTGGCCCGCACGCCGCTGTTGTAGAGAGCAGTGCAGTCAGGAGTGACACCTAGAAGAGCAAAGAGCAGACAGTATCCTGCAAGTTTTCAATCTTGGAAAGTTTGTAAGGCCGAAGAATATCCAAACCCTTGTAAGGTTCCCAATGCCATTCCCATTGCCACAGTTCAAACATGCCTTTCACCTCTAAAGAAAGTTCTTCCTAACCTCCTGATTAATCAGGGTGAAGTAAATTAGTTCTCTCTTCATACTCTCCAGGACAGGCATCAGCAGCACCAGAAGTGTCAGTAGAAGGATGATGACAGTTTGTGTTTACAAGAGATGAGTGGTGGATGAAGATTGAGGGCAGGATTACTGCATTATTGGACACTGTTTATGTGTGCCACCCCAGAGACAGCTATGTGTAGAGTAGGGCTAAGGAGATAATGACATTTTTGCCATAGCAGAACATCTTACACTGTAACACAATGCTGTGTATAGATTCATAGAACTGGTTAGGTTGGAAGAGGCCTTGAAGATCATTCAGTTCTAACCCCCCTGCCACAGGCAGGGACACCTCCCACCAGCCCAGGTTGCTCAAGGCCTCATCCAACCTGGCCTTGAACACTTCCAGGGAGGGGGCATCCACAGTCTCCCTGGGCAACCTGTTCCAGTGTCTCACCACCCTCACTGTAAAGAATTTCTTCCTAATCTCCAGTCTAAGCCTATGTTCCTCAAGGTTCAATTCATTCCCTCTCATGTGTCACTACAAGCCCTTGTAAAAAGTCCCTTCCTGGCTTTCTTGCAGGCCCCCTTCAGGTACTGGAAGGCTGCTCTAAGGTCTCCCTGGAGCCTTCTCTTCTCCAGGTCGAACAACCCCAACTCTCTCAGCCTGTCCTCACAGGGGAGGTTCTCCAGCCCCCTGATCGTCTTTTGGCCCTCCTCTGGACCTACTCCAGCAGTTCCCTGTCCCTCTTATGCTGGGGCAGGTATATATGTAACATGAGAATCTTTTGCTTCTCATGCTTTGCTGTTAAAAACCAACACAGACTGTCCACAGAGGGAGTGCAGTGTCTCGTGTAGCCCTGTCTGAGAGAGAAGGTCTCACCCTCAGGTGGGTGTGCTCCAGCTGTGGTGTTGCGCAGAGGAAAGGGGGTGGCCTCTGGTTCAGTTTGCTCCCCTGTGAAGGAGTTCTCTGCCAGTTCCTGCAGCTCTATGTGGTTTAGCTGAAAGAACCATAATTACAGACTGTTAATTTCCCAAGGCTCTGAAGTGAGGAGATTCATGTATCAAGCCAGACAATGTCATGCAGAGAATATTTCTTTCTTGTGAATGTAAATCCTGTAAAATGCCCAATTCACAACATAAAAATAACTTCAGAACCACACTGGTGGATTCTGTTGCATGAATGTCAGCTGTGCCCCTGCTGAAACAAGGTAGGATTCATGAGGTGAGTAAATGACCCATTCTCATGAGGTGCACCTTAATGGGCAAACAGATTTAACTGATTTCCTCAGGTGACATCACTTAGACAAATAGTACCAACATCTGAAGAGCACAGAATTCAGTTCCTTAGACTGAAATGTGTTTTCCTTTCATAGCCTTCTCTCAGGACTAAATTAAATATGAGCATGTCAGTTACACCCATGTTACAATGACACATGTTGAACTGCAGAACATGGTTCCCCCCTGGAGTGAATACTGGAAGAAAAGGAGGTGGAAAGTAATGATACTTAGGAGACCAACAGGAGAACAATAATATGATGGATATAAGAGAAAATATATTATTACCAGTGAAAAGATATTAAAATAAAAAATATATTAAAAATATCATTATCAGTCAGAAGATGGAGCAACTTGGTGTTGATAGACAGTGTTTCAAAGCTGTCTTCTTGGGCATTATGTGAATCACAGAATCCCAGCATGGTAGGGGTTGGAAGGAACCTCTGGAGATCATCCAGTCCAACCTCTTTGCTAAAGCAGGAGCACCCATAGCTGGTTGCCCAGGATCACAGCATTCAGGCAGGTTTGAAATCTCTCCAGAGAACGAGACTCCACAGCTTCTCTGGGCAGCCTCAGAGTGCTCCATCACCCTCATAGTAAAAAAAAGGTTTTTATAATGTTTAGGTGGAACTTCCTGGCTTCCAGTTTGTGCCCACTGCCCTTTGTCCTGTCGCTGAGCAACACTGAAGAAGAGTCTGGCCCCAGCCTCTTGATGCTTGCCCTTTGAATGTAGTGTGCCCTGGCCATAGCCCCAGCATGGCAGTATCTCACCCCAAATAGGTACCCTCCTCCACACCCCCAAACTGTGAGCAAGAGGGGTGGCTGACCCCAATGAAGGGTTAGGCCATTGGCTCCTTCAGTGTTTCAAGAGACAACAGATTCTCAAAATAGAAATAGAGAGGGTTCCTGTACCTTGTCCTCCAGCTCCAGTATCTGATTGTGCTGTCTGTTGAGTTGTGCATGCTGGTCCTCTACAATTCTGAGAAGCTGCTTGATGTGGTTGTCCTGCTCTTCCACAAAAGCCTGAGGCCAGGAAAGGAAGGAGGATTGTGGTTAGAAGCACCAGAAGAACTTCACAGGGACACTGCTGCCATAAGTCTTGTCATGGCACCACTTTTCAGAGGTACAAACCATGTAACATTTTTTCACTTCTGAAGGGTGGAATTTCTTTGCCTCTGAACCGAACGCTCGTTTTTTGGAGACAAACTGCTGTCAGCTTTGTAGACTGTTTTTGTTACTGCTGTTTCCCTTCCATTTTCACATCAATTCAACAATTATCTTCTGTGAAGTTGTCCCTTGATTCAGACTGCCACTGATCAAAAAACAGAACCAATTCCCAGCCTTCAGGCTATTGACTTGGGATTTGGGGTTCTGGATTCATCTTTCGTGTGAGTATTTCCTCACACGAGCTGTGAGGCTTTTTCTGTTTATGCAAATTAGTTAGTACTTAGAAACATCAAACAATAAAATTGTTTTGGTTGGAAAAGACCTTTAAGATCATTGAATCTAGACATTAACACAGCACTGCCAGTCACCACTAAACTATGGCCCTCAGCACCCCACCTACAGGGCTTTTAAATCCGTCAGAGATGGGGATTCCACCACTGCCATGGGCAGCCTGTTCCAGGGCTTGACAACCTCTTCCATCAAGAAAGTTCCTGATGTCTAACCTAAACCTCCCCTGGTGCAACCTGAGGCCTTGTCCTCTTGTCTTTTCACTTATTTCTTGGGAGGAGTAACCCAGCACCTACTTTGCTACACCCTTCTTTCAGGGCGTTGTAGGGAACAAGGTCTCTCTTGAGTCTTCTTTCCTTCAGGCTGACCAACCCCAGTTCCCTCAGCCTCTCCTCACCAGTCCTGTTGTCCAGACCCTTCAGCAGCTTTGTGGCCTTTTGGACCTGCTCCAGCACCTCAATGTCCTTCTTGAAGCGAGGGGCCCAAAACTGCTTTTCCATAGGAAAGTCTGTACAATGCATGTATTGACATTAAGCCTATTAACATTTGCAGGGTTCTTGCAAGGTTCCTGACATCATGTGGCTACTATAGATCATAGAATAGCTTGAGGTGGAAAAGACCTTAAAGATCATCTATTTCCAGCCCTCCTGAGGTAGCTTTTGAATGGTTTCAAACTCCTGGTTTTGTGCTGAGCAGGCAGTTCCTAGTTCATTGATTTGCAACGAGATGATGACGTACAAAGCTGTGGGCTTAGAGATCATCATTTTCCTGACTGCAAAACTTTTTAATCATTATTAACAGAATTTTCTACAACTGGAAAAAGAAATCTACAGAGCCTTCCAGTTTCACAGTTTTCTCACTGGTTTCACTGGGGAATTTTACTGCAAAGTAAACCATGTGTCACATAAAGACACTGATGCCTTTTATTTGACAGAATACACAGCAGTACTGCAGTGGAGGGGAAGGGGCAACCTGAGCTTCTGTTGCCTAACTACTGATAACAGCCATACAGTTTACTTTGGCTTTATGTGTCAGGGGCTTTCACAAGTCCTACTTACTTTGAGTGAAGAAATTTCTGTTGTCTCTTGCATTGAAGGCTGGATAATGGCCAGTTTAGTGACTTTGTCCTCCAGTCCCCATACTTGCTCCTGCAGCTGGATTTTGTTTTGTATGAGGTCTTCAATCTTTAAATTCATCTCCTGTGAGAGATTCTTTATCTCTTCGTTGTTGATTTGCAGTCTGACTGTGGTTTGTCTGAGCAGTTCTTCTTCTTCTTTGATCTCACTGGTTTGCAGTGTGAGCTCATAAAAGGACCTATCAAAAATGTAAAGTTTCTGGAAGATGTCATTCATCTGCCCCTTTGTCTTATGTACAAAGTCTTTCAGGCCGTGCCCAAGCTGGAGGAGTCCGTTGGCCAAGATTCGGACATCATCTAGCATGGCAAATCTGGATTTCATCTCGGGAGATAGAGCAGAATCAAAGGAGGAATGATCCTTCTCAGCCCGAGCTGAAGGAGCGAGTGGGGCAATGAACAGAAAGATGAGAACAATTTTCATGTTTTCTGCTTCTTGTTGAGAATGCAGAGACCTTTCCTATGAACAGCTTTTGCTGTGTGGCTGTTCTGGGTTGAAGAATTTCCTCTATTTATACCCCTCTTCATTTTGGAAGATGCAGAGCAATGAGTTGATCATTAAGCTGTGTGTGTTTGAACTAATGTAACCCCTCTCAGATGCAGCTTGCTAGCTGGGAAGATGAAACGGAGAGATGGGCATGTTGCTGATTAAACTGGCTCTGAACTTTTCCATCTGCCAGACCTTCTGGTATAAAATGTTATTGATGAGATAGTGGTTTTCACACAGTGCTTCTTAATAGATTAATTTTGGGTCACAATCTTGACAAAGGCCTGAACTGCTTCTTGTTTGTGTTGTATGATTCCTTTTATTGCCTCGGGAGTATAAAAGGGTTTACCCTACTTAGGAGCACTGAATGCAGTATTTCAGGTTGTGCAGCTCCTTGGTAAGCTATGGAAGGACAAAGTATTCCCAGATGATTCACACAACTTGATTCTCATCTTGTCCCATTTTCTGATGTAACTCATGGTGCTGCAGTGGATTTACTTGTCATCTAGTTCAGATTAAGTGAGAAAGAGGGAATTAGGTCCAGAGATTGCCTGGATGTGATTCTACTATGTTAAGGTTTGTGCAGTAATTTACACCATATAAAACTTATTTTTTAAGAGCTGCTTTCCAGAGGTGGGTGAGATAAATAACACCTTGCTTACATTCCTCACCTTACCATTCTCTTTACTGTTTAAGATTCACACTACATAAAGCAAGTCTAGGAGTACTCTGAAATAAATGTCCTGCTCTGCAGTGGCTCTCTGCGTGGAAGCATGTGTGTTTTTCAAGTAGTATTGCAGTATTAATGAAAGGTATTTTTATTTTCTGGAATCACTCATAGCAAGCCAAGAAATCTGTCCATGTTTAATATATGGCATTCAGGAGGGCTTTCAGGTTTTGGGGTTTTTTTGTTAGATCTTTTCATGTTTAGTAATTCTTCCCCTGGACTTGTTGTTAATGTATATACAGAAGAGATATGAAGCATCAACAGAATATTTAAAAATATTCTCTTTTCAGTACTGTTCTGTGATAGGACTAGGACAGTGGATACAAACTGGAACACAGAAGTTTCACCTCAACATGGGGAGAAATTTCTTTTCTTGTAAGAGTGGCAGAGCCCTGGAGCAGGCTGCCCAGAGAGGTTGTGGAGTCTCTTTCTCTAGAGACTTTCAAGACTCATCTGGATGTGCTCTTGAGTGACCTGCCCTAGGTGATCCTGCTTTGGCAGGGGGGTTGGACTCCATGATCTCTGGAGGTCCCTTCCAACCCCTACCATTCTATGATTCTCCGATGAAGTTGATTGTTTTCACAAGGCATGTCCATGAGGTTCTGTTCTAGGAGAAGCTGTTCAGCAGACTATCAAAATCTGCAGATTTTCCAGATTAGTTTTGAAGTAAACTCATTGAGCCAGTATTTACTCAACCTTACTAAAAATATGTTGGAACAATTAGGGTTATTCATGGAACTGTGATCATCCTGGAGTGTTTGCATTGAGTCATCATTCCTGCAGTGTTTTCTCATTGATGGAAATGTGTGCTTAGCTCTTCAAATGAGTTTAAAAAAGAAGCACATGCAGGCTCTGGAGGGCACTTACAGCACTTGTGTACCTTTGAGGCAAGTTGGTAAGGTTCTTAACAGTTCAGCTCTGAAAGGTTTGATAGTTTTTTGCTTTGAATGGTAGACCAAGATATATAACAGCTGATGGCATTATTAAACACTTCCAGTGTTTAAAAAAAGCAGGATAAGGGTATGCTTTTGGAGGATTTGTCTTTTCCATAGGAAAATTCATTGGAGTTTCACTTGTAGAGCTGAAGTTTGGGTATGGTTTTTATCTGGCTTCTGTAGTAAGGAAGAAAATCCAGGCTCTGGCTTCTGACAGTGAGAATTTTGGGGCTGCAGAACTTGAAGAACTGGTTGCAAAATTTAAAAAAAAATAGTATAGACACTGCAGTCCAAAGTACTTGAGTGCTTGGGTTTTACAGGGTTTAAGATTAATCATTTTCTGTTGTTTTAGCTGTTTCTTACAAGAAGGCTTTCTCAGGTTCATTTTAAATAGTGTTGAATTCTTCCTAACCCCATCATCCCCCAAATCTTTATTCTTAGTTTAGTGTTCAGAAAAATACGGGAAGTTACTCAAGAAGTAGCAATGACCAAGCAGCTGGAGATCAGACATTTTAGCAGGTTAGTACAAGTTGAGAAGCTCCTGTGTGTCACCATGCTCTGCCTGTTCCTGAGCCAACGTGTGGTAACTCAGCAAACTCCAGGAGCTCTGATGTCAGGTGTTTAAAAAACACAAAAAACTGCCAAGCAGCTTAATGCCACTGCCAATAAAGTCAGCTCACTACAAACCCCATCCTTAGATGTCACAACAGTCATTGAATCATCATAGAATCATAGAATTGTTTCAGTTGGAAAGGGCCTCCAAGATCAAGTCCAGCCATCAACCTAACACCACCATGGCCATTAAACCATGTCCTTAAGAACCATGTCCCATGTTTCTTGAGCACCTCCAGGGATGGTGACTTCACCACCTCCCTGGGCAGCCTAGGAGTGCCTGAGCACTCCTGCAGGAAGGAAATTTTTCCTAATGTCTAACCTAAGCCTCTCTTGGCCTAATTTCTGGCCATTTCCTCTCATTCTATAACCTGATACTACAGAGAGGAGACCAACCCCCACCTAGTTCCAACCTCCTTTCAGGGAGTTGTAGAGAGTAAGAAGGTCTCCCCTGAGACTCCTAAACAACCCAAGTTCCCTCAGCTACTCCTCACAAAGATTTGTGCTCTAGACCCTTCACCAGCTTCATTGCCCTTCTTTGGTCATACTCTGCCACCTCAATGTCTTGTAGTGTGGAGCTCAAAAGCAAAACAGGGCACAGAAAAGCAGAGTAGAAAACCTTCTGATATGATTAAACTGTAAGGGCTGCAGAAACCCTAAGGAGGGATCCTGCCTCAGAGAGCTGTTAGCCCAGTCAAGACAAGATGTATGTTACAAACATGATCCTGAAGATCTTTCATGCAGGTGACCCTGATTAAATGGGCTTTAAATGATTTTTATAGTAGGACTAAAGCAAAGAAAAAGGTCTCTGGGTTTTACTGAAAAGAGAAATTTTCATCATAGTTAGACATCCCCTCTAAGAATTAGGACCAGCTCTTAATGTTTTAATGCCTTTATGAAGGCTTTTGCAAAATGGCTGCAATCACATTAAATAAATATTTAGAGGAGAACCTGGTGCCATTATTTCCATGGCTTGGGAAGCCTTTGCACTTCAGCAATTCATTTTCTGGAAGTAAAAGTACTTTTGAGATCTGTTTGAGATAATTGGATAAGCTTTGCATGCGTTTTGCATAGCATTTTAATAAAAGCTCCAGACACAAGTCCTTGGCTTTAAAGCTTCTGGCTGAAAGTTTTATTGCTAGAAATCTGTGAGTAGTATCATCAAGAAGTTGCTGTTACCTGGAAGCATAAGGACTAGCAGTGTGGCTTTTTTAATCAGTGTATGCCTAGCATGGTTGTTGGTGTTGCAGTGTTGTTTTCATGGTTAGTGCCTTCTCCTCCCTTCCTCCCTTCTATAGAGAACCGAACACTGTTACATGAGAGCTCTCCAGGATGTCTGGCCCACCAGAAGGTTGCTCTCTCTTCATGCTTGTGTTTATATAGAGCTGGAGCTGTCTTGTCTTGATTTCTGAAGACTACTTTCTGTGTCATGCCACTTTCTTTGCCTTTTAAAGCTCAGCAGCTTTGATGCCTGTCAGCTCCCCATGCAGTGAGGCAGCTTCTGCCATCAGTTTGCACAGAAGTCTCGTTTCACAGGGGTTTGGGTGGAGGGTACACCTCTGGTGTCCTGTGGAGTCTGCTGAGTTCTGGTATTTCATAGAATAGGCTGGGTTGAAAGGGACCTTAAAGATACCTAATTCCAAGCACCCTGCCATGGGCAGGGACACCTTCCACTAGACCAGGTTGCTCAGGACCCCATCCAACCTAGCCTTGGACACTTCCAGTGATGGGACATCCACAACTTCTCTGATCAGCCTGTTCCAGCACCTCACCACCCTCACAGTGAAGAACCCTTTGTCCTATCACTACATAAATAATGAGAACTTGAGATAGGGGAACAATCTCTATGTTTCCTAATATGCAGAACTGTTTCCTCCAGCAAAAATTGTGTTTCCTCCAGTGCTTGTTGTGATGAATGCAGGCAAAGCGTCACCTGCTTGTAGGTCTCTGGCACCCTCTTTCTGGAGTGGCATCAAACTGGTGAAATGTCTCCTTTGCTCCCAGCAGACCAAGCCCTAGCAGAAGAGGTGGGAGGAGAACTGCAAGCTTGATTTAAGCTCATCTCTTGCTGTTCAGCATAAATCAATCCTAAGCATAAGACTGCCTTTAATATAGGGCTCCTGTAGCCTGGCTTCACAAATACATTAAATCCCTCTCTTAAGCACTAATACTACTTAATAAAAGTTTTATGAGCAATGTACATTTTAAAGTAAATTTCCATATCCGTTTTCATTTTAAAAGAGCATCAAGGAGCAAATGTATTCATGCCAGCACAAAGTAATTTAGTAGAGCCACAAAAATGGCACAGGCCCCTTCTGAAATAGTAAGAGAGCCATTGATTAGGCAAAGGAACCAATGGGGATGAGATTCAAAAACTTAATTCACCATGAAGGAGTTGGAAGACATTCCCAATGCCAGCTAAGCATATTCCTCTGCCTGGAGGGGTAGAAAAGAGCTGGCTTCATGATGCTGCCCTGTATAGCCTTCTGGAGATCCAAAGACACTCTGTAGGGGCTGACCTGGAGGAGGCACCTTTTCCTTCAAGGACTCTTAGAGAATTCCTTAGGAGCAGCATTATCCTGTGCCTGGGAGCAAATGGAGTTGCCATCAGAGCCAGGTCCTCGGTGGGATTTGTTTGCAGATGCTGATATCACAGAATCACAGAATGCATCTCAGGTTGGACAGGACCCTCAAAGGTCATCTTGTCCAACCCCCCTGCAGTCAGCAGGGACATCTCCAACTAGATCAGGCTGCCCAGAGCCACATCAAGTTTGACACTGGATGACTCCAGGGATGGGGCCTCAACCACATCTCTGGCCAACCTGTTCCAGTATTTCACCACTCTCATCGTGCAGAACTTCTTCCTAATGCCCAACCTAAATCTGCCCTGCTCCAATTTCAAACCATTGCTCCTCATCCTGTTGCTGCAACCCCTTCTAAACAATCCTCCCCAGCCTTCCTGTACATCCCCTTCAGATACTGAAATGCTGCTGGAAGGTCTATCTGGAGCCTTCTCTTCTCCAGGCTGAACAGCCCCAGCTCTCTCAGTCTGTCCTCCTATGAGAGGTGTTCCAGCCTTCTGATCAGCTTTGTGGCCCTCCTCAGCTGCTTCAGCAGGTCCATGTCTTTCTTGTGTTGGGGACCCCAGAGCTGGGCATAGGACTCCAGGTGAGGTCCCACCAGAGCAGAGTGTCAGACAGCCAAGGGCAGCCCAGCTGCTCCTTCAGGAGAGTGACCCACTGCTAGCCCAGTGCAGGTGTTTTGAATCCCACAGCATCTAAAAAGCTACCAGATGCCTTCTTCACTGAGCAACCAAATTACTGCCCTCCTGACAGTTGAAAAAAGAGCCTCATAGTTTTCAATCTGCCATTGCCAGCACTCTGTAGTGCCTGCTTTATTTTGCTTAAAATGTTGTCCTGCTGTGCTCCTCACTGCAGTTCTCCGTGCCCATCTGTTGTCTCTTGTCTCTCTGGGACAAGGAACAGTTGGAAACTGCTTACAAATTGTGCTGAGATTCACTGAATAGTTCCCAGAGGGGGGACAGAGGGGAAGGGAACCTTTTTTTCCCTTGCCAGGGCTTGGCACAGACTTGGTTGCTTCAGTCTTTCATCCCCAGCAGATAGAACTTAGCAACATGAGCCTCTCACCTAACCATAGGCTGCCGAGTAGCCTGTGGTGAGCATCCCTCTGAGTAGCTCTTGTTGGAACCATAGGAGCCAGGGTATCCAAGAGGGAGTGATGCTGGTCTGGTGGGCAGGGCTGTGTAAGAGATGGGTATAGGATTTCCAAGATGACCTTTGAATGATGCATAATAATTGCTACACTTGTTTAGGGGCAAAAGAAGGTATGTTTGCTTTGAATAATGGAGTCTGTTGCTTCAGGGGCTGTTGTCTCTTTTGTCTTGAAATAGTGTTGTCTTTTTGTCTTTGCCTTTTTGTCTTAAAGGGACTTTCTGTAGGTAAATTACAAACTCATAGGGCAGGTGGGGGCTTGTAGTTTACAGTTTTGGTAACAATGTGTGAATCCAGCTTGTACTTTGTTAACAGGAACTCAGCAGGGCTAAGAGGATGGAAACTGTTGCAGAACTTTGCATCTCATCACTGCTTTAATTAATTATAGGCATAGAGAAATGGAGCTGGAAGGGGCCTCCAAGATGGGCCAGGTGAAGGCTGCAGTTGCCTGTAAAGCAATCTGGACAGGTGTCTCCTTCACTGGTCCTCAAAAGCTACCAGAAAGTGGAGCTTCCACACCCTCCCCAGGCAATTTGTTCTACTGCTTAACTTGCCTTACAGCCAGAACGTTCTCCCTCGTATCTGACATAAATCTCCTGTGCTGCAATTTCAGCTCATTATGTCCTGTCACATTCCTGTGGATGCAAGGATCACTTTATCACTTTGCTCTCTGCAGCAGCTCTTTAGGTACCTGGGAGTGCTGTTCCCTCAAAACATCACAGCACTCCACTCTGGTTCAGTCTGGCCATCCCTGCTGTTTTCTAGAGCTCCCGGCTATTCTTGTTTCTCAGATGTGAGTGTTAGCTTATCCCCATCCTTCCCAAAGTGCTGTGGGGTTGGAGATACAATTCCATCTGAGGCACTGCAAGTATTTCATATCTCTTGAAGCTACAGAGGTCATAGAATTATAGAATGGTTTGGGTTGGAAGTGACCTTGGAGATTACCTAGTTCCAACCCCCCTGGCATTGGCAGGGTCACCTTCCACTGGACCAGATTGCTCAAGGCCTCAGTCTTTTTGTCTTTTAGTTCAGTCTCCTTTTAGAGAAGAGATGTGACCTGAAGTCATCCTGATGTAATAAGATTAAAAAAAAAAAGAGGAGGACAGCTCACAAGAAGGAAGGTTTTTAACAGGAGCCAGCCCCTCTGCTGAACAAATAAACACTTCTTAGTGCTTTTCTGTTTATATTTCCTTTCCACTTGATCTTCTTAGGTTGTAGAATCACTGGTACATTTCTAGATGTATTTTTCAAGTATACTTATAAACAAGAACTACTTCAAAATCTGATAGCAATTAGAAAAATGATTAATTTTGATGTCTGAACTAAGGAGTCACTATCACATTGCTGGTATGGGTGTGCACTAATGTTGGAGAGAAGCCCCTCTGGCTAATGGCAAATGTCAACTCCTTCACTTTGACTGTTTCCACAGAGGTGTAAACAACAGCATCAGTAAAGGTGTGAACCCTCTCTTTCTCACATCGAGATGTTCACTTGATGCCTTTGTCTCTTGCAGGAATCTTCTTTATGTCTATCCTCAGAGCCTTAACTTTGCCAACCGCCAAGGATCTGCCAGGAATATCACTGTAAAAGTCCAGTTCATGTATGGAGAAGACCCAAGCAATGCTATGCCGGTGAGGAAGAGCTTTGTGCTCCGCCTGAACGCTGCTGTTGATGAGGCAGAGCACAGGCTGCAGTTCTAAAATCCCTGTGTTACACAACACCCCCTGAAAGCCAAAGGAAGGAGTTCAGAGCAATACACAATCACAGTGTTTCAGAACAGGGAGTATATCTGTATAGAGATTACAAAGTAACCATGTAGCAGCTGGTATTTTAACCTGAGGCGGTGGCACTGGACACCCTTGTGTTTGGACTAGAATCTTTACTGTCACACCAGAACAATTACAGGTGATGATTATACTTGTATTCAGGACCCCCACCTGGAATACTCCATCCATTCTGCTGTTCCCATCATAAGAAGGACACAGAGCTATTGGAGTGAGTCCAGAGGAGGGCCACAAGGTTGATCCACAGGCTGGAGCACCTCTGCTATGAGGATAGGCTGAGGGAGCTAAGGTTCTTCAGCCTGGAGGAGAGAAGACTCTGGGGGGACCTTAGAGCTGCCTTCCAGTATCTGAAGGGATCCTACAGAAAGGCTGTAGAGGGACTTTTCATAAGGGTGTCTAGTAATAGGACAAGGGGGGATGGTTTGAAGCTGAGGGAGAGTAGGTTTAGACTGGACCTTAGGAAGAAGTTCTTCAGTAGGAGGGTGGTGAGACTCTGGAACAGGACACCCAGGGAGGTGGTGGATGCCTCCTCCCTGGGGATGTTCAAGGACAGGCTGGCTGAGGCCTTGGGCAACCAAGTCTAGTTGAGAGGCATCCCTGCCCATGGCAGGGCGTCAGAATAGGTGGTCTCTGAGGTCCCTTCCCACCTAAGCTATTCTGTGATTCTATGACCAGAAGTGATCAACACTTGGTGAAGGTCTCTGTAGGGGGTAGTTACATTCATGGCCTTCAGCCATACCTGTTACAGCAGATGTAACTGTGCACAGATGCACAGACTCGTGAGTGGAGCTGTAAATGGCTGTGTGGCATTAGGAAACAAATTCTGGGCACATTTTTATAGGGAGATTTTGATGTTTGTGTTCTTTTTTGCAGGTCATCTTTGGCAAATCTAGCTGTCCTGAGTTTTCTAAAGAAGCATACACAGCTGTAGTGTACCACAACAGGTAAAACACAGGACATGGCCCTGTGTGGACAGTGTGATTGCACCCAAAGGAAGTTTTACCAGTGTGAATGTGCAGTAAATCTCCAATCACTCTCAGTGTTAATTATTTAGCAATGGCTATCTGATAGCACAACATCTGCACTGTCTTTAGAGTTTTGTTGGAGTTGTTGTTTGCTCTGGTACAAATCAGCATTGTGTGAGGGACTGTGATCCTCAGCACGTAGCCCAGCTCAGCAGATGCTTTAAGTATAAGCTTCATGTTAATCAGGAAGATTGCTGTGAGAAACTCAGGTTAGCATGTGCTCCAGTGCTTTGCTGGAGCCTCTTTGGTGTTAGTTACAAATTGGAAGTACTTGGTCTTGAAAATATTCCAGAGCAGGTGAGATATGGAATGCTGATTCTGGCCTTAATGTGTTGATACTCTTCGTAGCCATCAAGGAAGAGAGATACTTGTCCTGTAGTTGGGGATTGTGGCCATCTCCACCTTGAGACAAGAGTTTATAGCTCATGGGGTGCAGTGAAGTTCAGAGTGCCTGTGTGAGGAGAGGGCTGCTCCTGTCATTTTATGTGGACTGTAAAAACATACCTGAAGTTTTTCCAGTCCTTGGTGATCAGAAAGTGAAGCTTCAATTCAACAGGATAATCCATATTCTTCCTCCCCTCCACATACTTAAAGTATTCAGTCAAAGCACAGGAGGAAACAAGCTGCCCAGAAAGGTTGTGGAGTCTCCTACTATGGAGACTTTCAAAGCCCACCTGGATGTGTTCCTGGGCAACCTGTTCTGGGTGTGCCCCTGCTTTAGCAGGGAGGTTGGACTAGATGATCTCTAGAGGTCCCTTCCAAGCCCAGCATTCTGTGGTAGTAAACCACACTGTTTGTATTGATGACTCAGCTGAGGGTCTGCTCTCTACACAGATCACCTGATTTTCATGAGGAAATCAAGATTAAGCTGCCAGCCACTTTAACTGATCACCACCACCTGCTTTTTACTTTCTACCATGTCAGCTGCCAACAGAAACAAAACACTCCCTTGGAGACTCCAGTTGGATATACTGTGAGTGTTTTTGAGCAGAGAATATTTTCCTAATGCATGTGTTTGCAGTTTGGTTAGCATCACTGTCCACTCATACTTCCAGGGGAGAAGTTGAGAATTTGGCAGTCAAGCCTGCAAAGTTCAAGAAAGCTTTAAGAAGTGTATGGTTTTGTTTTGTCTCTGTTAATCCCTTCTCCTTGCAGTGGATACCCATGCTTCAAAATGGACGACTAAAGACTGGGCAGTTCTGCCTCCCTGTCTCCCTGGAAAAACCACCACAGGCCTACTCAGTGCTTTCTCCAGAGGTGAGTTGAGCTTTCTGCTGAAAATTGCCTCTCTTAAAAAGTGAGAGAATGTCTGGATACATACATGTGTGATTGTGTGTGCATGGGAGGGCCTTAAAGCTGCCTTCCAACACCTGAAGGGAGCCTACAGCATGGCTAGAGAGGGACTTTTCATAAGGGTGTCTAGCACTAGAACAAGGGGGAATGGTTTGAGGCTGAGGGAGAATAGACTGGATCTTAGGAAGAAGTTCTTCAGTAGGAGGGTGGTGAGACTCTTGAATAGGCTGCCCAGGCAGGTTGTGGATGCCTCCTCCCTGGGGGTGTTCAAAGCCAGGTTGGATTGGGCCTTGAGCAGCCAAATGTAGTTGAGAGGTGTCCCTGCCCATGGTAGGGGGTTGTAGTGGATGATCTCTGAGCTCCTTTCCAACCTGAGCCATTCTGTGATTCTCTGTTAACCTGCAGGTTCCACTGCCTGGGATGAAGTGGGTGGATAACCACAAGGGGGTTTTCAATGTAGAAGTTGTGGCTGTGTCATCCCTCCACACTCAGGTAAGTGTCAAGAGCAGTCATTGTAGCAGAGTTTGATAGTTTCTTGACAGTTAGAACAATGTCAGAGTTGCTACCATGAAGAGTGTAATAATGACTTGTGGTGAAGTTGCAATCTCAGTTTTCAGTTCTGAGCCAGCAAACCTGTTACTCCACATGCTGCTGTGAGTGTATTTGAGAAGTTCTGCTTAAAAATCGGAGCACTTTGGCCTTTATTGCCAGGGGGTGAATGAGCAGCAGTGTTTTCAGACCTCAGGCTGTTGTGTTGAATACAACAGATCTAAGGAGGGTGCAGACATATGACATGTGCTTGTTCTTCCTTCTCCCCTCTGCCTCTTTTGTTTCTCCAAGTACTTTTCATCTGAAAAGAAATTCACAGAATGGTTCGAGGTGGAAGGAATTTCTAGAGGAGGGACATCCCCAACTGGATCAGGATGACAATTGTTTTGATTAATCATTTCAACTTTTATTAATCCCCAGTATGTCATTTGATGGGAGATTTTTGGGGGTCTTTTATTTGTGTTGCAAATAGTAACATGATTTTAGTGCCTTTTTGCCTGGTTTTCTAAGAATACACAGTCTGTGGGCCCACTAGGTTTACTCTGACAACTTCTGAACATTGGTTGATCTCAGTTGAATTGGATTAATGGACAGAACTCTCGAAGATGTTGAGTTTCTTCTAGTTTTTTGAGATCAAATGGTTCTAAGAATGAGGGAGAGAATCCATCCATAAGGTACAAGTCCATAGCTCTTGTGAGACCTTGACTACTCCTCCATTCTGGCGTCCCCATCATATGAAGGTGTGACACAGAGCTGTTGGGCTGAGTGCAGAGGAGGGCCACAAGGATGATCCAAAGGCTGAAGTACCTCTGCTGTGAGGACAGACTGAGGGAGCTGGGGTTGCTCACCTAGAGAAGACTCCGTGAGGATCTTAGAGCTGCCTTCCAATGCCTGAGGGCATCCTACGGGAAGGCTGCAGAGGGACTTTTCATAAGGGTGTGTAGCAATAGAACAAGGGTGAATGGTGTGAAGCTGAGGGAGAATAAGTGTACACTGGATCTTAGGAAGAAGTTTTTCAGTACAAGGCTGGTGAGATACTGGAACATGTTGCCCAGGGAGATTGTGGATGCCCCCTCCCTGGAGGTGTTTAAGGTCAGATTGGATGAGGCCTTGGGCAGCCAAGTCTAGTTGGGAGCAGATAATCTCTGGGGTTGCTTCCAACATGAGCCATTCTATGATTACTTTTGGATCTTTTTGCTGCTTTTTTTTTTTTTCCTTGTGTGTAGGACCCTTATCTTGACAAGTTCTTTGCACTTGTCCATGCTCTGGATGAGCATATGTTCCCTGTGCGAATAGGAGACATGAGAATTATGGAAAACAACTTGGAAAATGAACTGAAGAGCAGCATTTCAGCTTTAAATTCCTCTCAGCTGGAGCCGGTAGTGCGATTTCTTCATCTCCTGCTTGACAAACTGATTCTTCTGGTAGTAAGACCTCCTGTCATTGCAGGCCAAATAGGTATTCTATTTAAGTTTTATAGAGAATTACATAGCTGAAAGTTTGATATGTCTGGTTTTCTCATGCTTATGTAGAAATGAAAAAGTCCATTTTTATTCTGGATTTTAGTGCTGCTAATATACCATGTGTCTTCAGAATAAAAACAGATCAGTGGTGATGCACACAGGAGCAATTGTTACTACAGAGGTTTCCAAGAGCAGCTAGTAATTAGGTGTCCACACTGAGATGCCAGAAAGGGGCCTGACTTTTCATAAGCTGGGTGCTCAGCACTTTCACACTACTGGAGCCTGCTAAGGTGCCTCCATACTGACATGCAGAAGCTGAGAATGCCAACCTTAGTAGTCACCTTGGAAAATCTTGAAGTAGGCAAGGTAAGAAGGTATATACCTCTAGCTGTTGTGGATCTGAGACTGAGTGATGAATAATCTCTCCTTTTGCTCCCTTTTATGAGCTGTGCTCTGGTAGTACAAAGAATCTCAAGTGGAAGTCAGGTTTAGATCCTTAGTATTTATAATCTCCCCCTTTATTGCGCTCTTGTGAGACCCCACTTCAAATACTGTGTCCAGTTCTGGTGTCCCCATCATAGGAAGGACACAGAGCTGTTAGAGAAAGGAGGGCCACAAAGCTGATCCAAGGGCTGGAGCACCTCTGCTATGAGGATAGCCTGAAGGAGCTAGAGAGTTCAGCCTGGAGAAGACTCTGTGGGGACCTTAGATCTGCCTTCCAATACTTGAAGGGAGCCTACAGGAAGGCTGGACAGGGACTTCTTCTAAGGATGTCTAGCAATAGGACCAGGGGAAGTATTTGAAGCTCAGAGGGAGTAGGTTTAGGCTGGATCTTAGGAAGAAGTTCTTCAGTAGTAGGTTGGTGGGACTCTGGAACAGGTTGCCCAGGGAGTTGTGGAGGCCACCTCCTTGGGGGTGTTCAGGGCCAGTTTGGATGAGGCCTTGAGCAGCTAAGTCTAGTTGAGAGCTGTCCTTGCCCATGGCAGGGAGGTTGGGGTAGATGATCTCTGAGGTCCCTTCCAGCCTAAGCTATTCTATAATACTAGAATGGTTCTATGATAATAGCAGTTGGGAGGTTGGGCATGATGGAATGTAAGTATCTAAAACTGCTTTAAAACCAGCAATCATTTATTTGAGAAAGGTTATCATTCTGGGGAAGATTTTTACTTGAATTTTTCTTTAATATTTTAAAGCTCTTCAAGTGTTCTGTATTGGTTTAATTTGTCTGTATGGAGCATTGAAGACATTATTGTCCAGTTTTTGAAAAACTAAGATTTACAGTCTGCAGCTGCTGTCTGCTTTATCCCTAATTTGTTTAGAATATCTGCCTCAGTCCCTGGGTAGATTTCTGTAGTTATTTTTAGAACATTTTTTTTTTTCCCCAAAATGGAATGGAATTGTTCTTCTTGACACAGTTTATATTTTGGCCAAGGCTTAATTGGAGGAAATAATTAACTGAGAAAAGTATGATAAATATCTGAGGACTTGGTCTTGGTTTTTCTGTGGTTTCAGTTGGGCTGATTCCAGAAATCAGGCCTAAATTCATTAAATTTGTTATTAATAAACATGGAAGCTTATCACTGCAACACCTGTCTTCCTGTCAAGCTTTTTATTAGACCTATCTCAAACACCAGCTTCAGTTTTTCATGAGAAATACTTACTATGCTCTTAAGCTTCACCATGTATCCTTCAGAAGGTGGATGAAATGCACGTTTGGGACTCGCTCATGGGTACTGCTGCAGTCTAAAACCTAACTCCTCACTTACTGCTTTCAGTTAACCTGGGCCAAGCATCTTTTGAAGCGATGGCATCCATCATAAACAGACTTCACAAGAACTTGGATGGAAACCAGGACCAGCATGGCAGAAACAGCCTTCTTGCTTCTTATATTTATTACGTTTTTCGCCTACCAAACACCTATCCCAACTCACCATCACCAGGTAGCTCTTTTTTTTTTTCATTTTATTTCAAGTCACAGTTTGTTAGAAGCAGAGCAGAAATTGCTTGCTGCTGGCAGGTGCTCCTGAGCTCCAACTGCATGGCTGGTTCCCTGCCAAGCCCTAACTTACAAACTTTCTCTCTGGTCTACCATGGCCATTTCTAAGATGAGTTTAATTACAATTAACAACGACAGAGATTTAACTGTTTGATGCTCTTAAAATAAAAATATCACTACTGAAAGACCATGATGCTAAATCATGGCAAAATACTCAGTTTTGAGCTTTCCTTTCTGTGGCACCTAGAGAGATGTGATACACTCTTGGCCTGTGCTGCTTCCCAGTCTCCTTCACTAAAACTTTTGGACTTTGATCTGGTTCCAACAAAAGTTGATACACTGGCTGAGGAGTGTGAGATTCTTGGAAACACATGTGTAGGTACAGGAGGGAAACAAATGAATTCCAACCCTGGTGAGAACAAGGGATATAGCAGCATGGGGAAGAGATGGTGTGAATGACAGCCATGGAAAACTGGGCTTTGGAAGGACTGTTGTGAAGAGTGCTTGCTTCTTGCATGGAGTGGAAAACCTCTGGGAGGGATTGGGAAGGTTATGTGGCAGAACCAGGAAAGTGATTGCTCCCCTGTGCTCAGCACTGTTGAGGCCAAACCTTGAGCTTCCATTTTTGGGTCCTCACTATGAGAAAAATATTCGGGTGCTGGAGTGGGTCCAGAGAAGGGCAACAGATCTGGTGATGGGTCTGGAGAACAGGTCTGGTGAGGAGCAGCTGAGGGAACTGGGGTTGTTTAGCGTGGACAAAAAGAGCCTGGGGGGAAACCTTCTGGCTCTCAGCAGCTCCCTGAAATGAGGTTTGAGCCAGGTGGTGTTGGTTGTTTCTCCCTTAGTCACAAGTGACAGGATGAGAAGAAATGGCATCAAGTTGCACCAGGGGAGGTTTAGGTTGGACATTAGAAGAAACTTCTTCACCAAAAGGGTTTGCTGCACCAGGCTGGTGTAAAGCAGCGTGGGATCAAGGCTGTGTTGATCTAACAAGAGCCATGGTCTAACAGGATGTTCTTTCATACACCACCACAGGCCCTGGTGGCTTAGGGGGATCAGTGCATTATGCCACCATGGCTCGATCCGCTGTCCGACCGGCAAGCCTTAACTTGAACCGCTCGCGGAGCCTCAGCAACAGCAACCCAGACATATCTGGCACCCCCACCTCCCCCGACGATGAGGTTCGCTCCATCATTGGCAGTAAGGTACGTGTGCCCTCCTGGGCGGCTTGCAGGAACCTCAGCATCTTGTTTTAACCTTTAAAGAAAGAAGAGGGAAAGGCTTGGGTTTTTTTTTTTTTCCTATGAAAGTTATCCTTACTAATGGCCCTTTCCCAGACTTTCTCTGGCAGTTGCTGATAACATTACTGAATCTCCTCTCCTTCAGAATAGTTGCTGATCTCTCTGATTTGCTGGAGACCACCCAGGCAGTGTTACTTCCACAAGTGTGGTGGCTAGGGTCAAGAGTCCTTCTGGACTTGTCTCCCCAAGACCAGTAGGACAAGACCATTTTTACTACCTCACTTTTCACATGGCCTGCAGCTGTATCCTCTGACTAGCTCTGTTATGTCTCCCCAAACCTTGCATCTTCTACCTTGCCACCCTGTGATCCTGCTCTTACCTCCCAAACCAGAACTCTCTCTTCTCCTCTGCATTCAGCACTAACAGTTGCTCAGGTGCTTTCTCTGCTACTCATGTCCAGAGCAGGTGTCTTGCACTGAGCAGGAACATTCCTAGTCCCTGCATGGGGCAGAGAGGGCATTTTGGATGGTTAGTCAGTGAGCCATGTGCCGCAAGCTGAGCCACAGTGTGGCTCTATGGTGCGTTAGCTCTGCACTCACACTGACTCCCCACACCTGAAAGTGACTTTCCAGTGTGGGCACATTAGTGCAGAGCATCTGGCATGGTCTTACTTTGTCTCTGAAGAGCTCAGAGAGGGTCTGTCCCTCTCTGGTGACTTCCAAATATGTGGGATTGCCACAGCCCTAATGTGAGCACTTCAGTTTTGTGCCTAAAGTAGGTGGCATGAGCCAAGGTGAATCTCTCTATTGTTAATTCCCTTCCCTTAGAAGATTCCTTAAGCTACTTTGAGGGTCTTCCTTTTAATCTTCAAACTGTGATAATTTACACCAAAACAGTAAATTTTCCCATACATGACTTGTCATTCTTCCAGCACAGATGAATTCCTAAGCCCTTTCAGAGAGCTCTTATGTTGGATCCTTTGGAAGATGAGTGAGCAAGTTTGTTAATAAAGCCATCAGTTTGACCAGACAGGCTTGACAATGATTGGTACTGGGTTTTATAAGAGCAAGAAAAACAATGTTTCAGAAGGAGATTACCAATTTTAAATTAATAACAACATAAATTGCTGAGCAGATAAGAGGCTGAAGAAGTGTGGATAGGCAAGTAATTATTTTTTACATCAAAGTTGGGGCTTAAAAGCCTTAAAATATTTTAAAGACCACTTCAGTGTCTTGCTAATTAAAGCACCCTGACCTTTTGTAAAATGCCATAGGCACTAATGTGCATGTGGAATTTACACAGGCTATCAGAAGTTTAACACGTGCCGGCTTAGTGAATAACGTCACAATACAAAATGAAGAGGGATTTTCTTCTAGAGAGGTAGTCCAGGCTTTAAAGAAAAACCTGTTCTCTGAATAATTATGGAGGGGAAAGTTTCTGAGCATCAGAAATTAAGCTCAGTCTGACCATGCAGACTTTTGGAATATAATTATTTTTGTTTGTTGATGGACAAAAATAAGACACTTCTTGAGATCTTGAAATTAATAAAAAGGAGCAAAAATTCCTATTCTCTTTTGCCAAGTAATGGTTTAAGCACATATATACAAGTAGGGAACCTGCACTTCAAATTCTGTGGACTCTAGAATCTATTGTGGGAGGCTTTCTGCTTTAAAAAACCACCAAACAGTGTTTTGTTGTTTGATGGAAGTCCTGAAAGATATTTCTACCTGTGGTAAATGTGCTTTAAGTCTCCCTTTTATCATCTTCTTACTTAATTTGGAAAATTAAGTTAGTTATCCCCTTCACAGGATTTGGAAGATTAGAGGAAGTTTTAGGTCTGTCGCTGATTTTTACCTTCATTGGTGAATTGAGGCCATGTCAATTTTATTCTCTAAAGCAAATTTATTAAGTGTCAGGAAAGACCTGTGCTGAGATTTTATGCCTTGTGTTGGAGATGTGCCGGAATCAAAAAAACAAAATAAAAAATAAACCCAGACAAGATTGTGGAGTTTTCACAAACATCTTCAGTGCTCCTGCCCAGATCCAGCTGCAGGCTGAACCCTAGGGAAAGACCAGAATTTAATGGCAGTTTTGTGCATGTCTGAGTGGCTCTGCCAAGCAAGAAGAAGCTCTTTTAGTCTTCTAAATTTTCCAAAGAGGGAAGAATCTTTTGCTTTTCAGACTTTTGCAAACTGATTTCTGCTTCTGCAAACACAATATATGTTTAACTTTATCCTCCAAACCAGAGTGACATGACTAGACAGCCTGTGAGCAGAACTGTGAGTGTGATAAAGACCTGATTTTTACAAACCACGAGCTTAGTTCAGCATTCTGCAAAGTCCTTTCCACTTTAATTCACCCTGAGGAAAATAAAGCATGTTTATGGGCCTGAGCAGGGCAGAGAGCTTTGATTTATTTCTTCCAAAAAGTAATTGAGATTAAAACACTCTCCTTATGTGTGTTGGGTATTTTTTTACTTTTATTGGACATCTTGAGCAAAATTACAGCATTGTTGTACTCTGCATAGAGGATAGCTCAGTGGATTAATGGATCGAATCCCAGCTTACAGCTCTCACGCTGGGTTCAGCCTTGGGGTGGGTTTTTCTTTTGCTGAGAGAAATAGATTGTTAGGCTTGGTGGACTTTGCAGCTGTGATGAAATGGCCTGCACCTTGGTTTCATGTAATGGGAAAAAGCCCTAAGCTGGCACAGAAATCTAGGATGAAATCTCTTGAGCAGGTGAGGGTCAAAACTGATGTGTGGAATTTATAAGGAACTGCTTTGTGATTGTGGCATTACAAAACTGCCACCATCAGAACTGGTTCCTGGGACCCAGGAAAATCCACTGCATCCCACTGAATGTTCCTGACTTAGAGGCAGCCTGGGTGACAAACACAAGTGTAACATTTTTCCTTTTCTTCTTTTTTAAGCATCTTTAGAGAAGGGAGTGGAGAGAGAGGAGGGATCCACAGTAATTTTTCCTCTATGATGCATTTCAGGAGTAGAATTTGGAGTACAAACTAAATTGAGCTTTTAAAAAGCAGGATGATTTTTCAAATATTTTGCTTGGCCAAGCAGGTTGGTTCCAGAAAAGGTATGTGCTCTTTCCTCTCTTTGCCACACTGCCCAGAGAGAATACCCAAGTGTCCATGTGAAATCCTGTTCACAGGGTTATTCTACCAGTGGTGCTGGATTTTTACTCCATGAGTAGGAAACCCTGTGAGAGCTGAGTCAGCTCTCTGGAGCATCTCTTATGAGGAGAGGTTGAGAGACCTGGGGCTGTTTAGCCTGGAGAAGAGCAGCCTGAGAGGGGATCTTCTCAATGTTCAGCAAGAGCTTAAGGGTGGGAGGTAAGAGGATGGGGCCAGACTCTTCTCAGTGATGTCCAGTAACAGTGGGTACAAACTGGAACTTAGAAGGTTCCACCAACACAAAAGGAAAAAAATCCTTTACTGTCAGGCTGATGGAGCCCCGGAGCAAGCTGCCCAGAGAGGTTGTGGAGTCTCCTTCTCTGGAGAGATTCCAGACCCTCCTGGACATTGCGATCCTGGGCAGCCTGCTGGGGGTGCCCCTGCTTTAGCAGGAGAGTTGGATTGGATGATCTCCAGAGGTCACTTCCAACTCCTGCTGTACTGGGACTCTGATTTCTTTCAGTTTGTCATCATTTCTGTAAGAACTGTAGAGCTTATAAACTGGGGGCTATCAAGCAGTCTGCCCTGAGAGTGCTGGAAACTTCAAAGAGCATCCTTTGTGGTTTTCACATCCGTGCAGCGGTTTTCCTCTGTCACACTAACCCTCAGCTGGCTCTGTCGACTGAAGTGAACAGATTGAAACTGATCAAAGTAAGAGTGACTTTTCAGGAAGAGGATAGTTTTTGAATTACAGATAGGACAGGTTAGACCAGAACTGTCAACAGTATTGATGTGGAGATACAAAATAATCCTGGATTAAAATGTCTCAACAGACACCTGGGAGTTCAGCCTGCTTTAACAGTACTAACTGACAACCGTGTTTGCAGTGTTCCTCATTTAATTGCTTTTAAGGACTAAACTTTGACTACTGTATGGCATGCAACATGTAATATTTCTTTCCTTTCCCAACTGCTTTCTATTACATGCTCAGGGTTTAGACCGCTCCAATTCCTGGGTAAACACTGGTGGTCCAAAAGCAGCCCCATGGGGATCCAACCCCAGCCCAAGTGCAGAGTCAACACAGGTGGTGTCTTCGGTAGAGGTTTTTCTGGCTTTGTTTTTCGTGGTGTTTCTCTGTAGATTATCTTCCTTTCAGTGTATATTCTGGTTTTGGTGGTTTGGTTTTCTTTGTTTATTTATTCCTTGAAAGCTTTGAGTTTTATTTTGTGAATTAGCATCTTCTCCCCCACCACCTCACCACGCTGCATGAAAAACCCCAAAGTGTGTGAACATGTCCCCTTCTTTCATTTCAGTGGTTGCTGGTCTGTGAAATGTAAATGCTGTGACTGCTTTTCTTTTCTTTCTCTCTTAACACTAGTTTCAGCTTCAGGTGGAGCACGTTTCTAAGTGGGAACATTAATCACAGCTTCATAGTTCTGTCCATGTTTGCCATTTCTTTTTATATTGTGAACCATTTTGCCATCTTCATCAAGCATTTAGTATTCATTGTCAAGTAATCCTTCATGACTGTTTGAGTGGAATATTGTTAAACCAAAATTGATTACTACATGTAAAATTCTCTGTTAAAACCTGTAAATTTGACTGCTGGAGCAAGAGACTTGCTAGGGCCAGTTGTATCTGTTCTGTGTTGCAAAGTATGAAAACTTTACAGCAGCTTCAGTCAGAGTTAATTTATTTGGCCCCCATTGCCTGCTGCTTTCCACTGCATGGTTGCCCTGAATGTACCTCTCAGCTGTACCTCCTTATCAGTCTTCCAGAAATATTTAGTCTTCCACTCATGGCAAATTATTTCCATCAGAAACAGAACTTCAGTAACTTTCTGATGCCCTGTGCCAGCATAAGTGTCACCATGGGGTACATCCCCATGAGCTTGCCCTCTGGTAGATTGAGAGGTGTGGACTGAAATTCCAAGTGCTACCTCCTTCACCTGTGCATGTTGATGAAATACAAGGATGAAAAAGTTTCATGCTTTGCAGCATTAAGTGTCTTTGTGCATAAGACCATGCAGATATTTAAACAGCCTGTCTGTCTTAAACCAACTGAAAAAAATACTCTTGTTTTGTTTCAACCCCAACCTGTAAACGATTAAGAACTTTGAGAATGCGTAAAAAGGTGTAAAGGCAGTAAAAAAAGCCTACAGTTTGGAAGAGTATTTTTGTAAACGTACCTTGTCCTTGAGCTGCAGAAAAACCAAAAAACAAACAACCCATCCACAGCAAACTTTAATGTCCTGTCATCATTCATTCGTCTCCACTCCGTAGGCTACGGATCGAAGTTGTAATCGTATGTCTTCGCACACTGAGACGTCAAGTTTCTTACAAACATTAACAGGACGATTACCAACCAAAAAGGTAGATTTCAGTGAAGACAATTAATATTGTGGGGCAGGGAGGTCAAGTCATTCTGAAAACATGATGCAATCTATTCTTGTATTTAGAGCCTGATTCATTTATTTGTTTCTGCCCCCTCCTCCCCAGCCCCTGAGGTCATTAGGAGCTGCTGTTGCTTAGCACCTCTCAATATCCAGGCTGTAGTGAATGCCAAGTCTTCTGACAGAGTTTCTGGGAAGAAATAAAATGATCAGGAGTAGCTTGTCTGATTTAATGTCCATACTGTTTGCAGCCAGTTTATTACTGGCTTTCAAGAGAGATGAGTAGCACTGTCTAGACATGTAAATGGTCCATCCTTGTGTGCAAAATTATAATGTGTTAGGTGGCCATCATTCCAGATGTGTGCTGAGCTCAATTATGTAGGGGCTAATCCAAAGTGGCTCCAGAAGGTCATTGGGAATAACTTTGAATCCTTCATGGAGAGGAGATGAGAGCTTCCTAAACAGTGTCAGAAGGGCAAAGTGCCTGACTGTTTCTGTGATGAAAATGTGAGCACTGACAACATCCAGTCTGTGGGTTGGTCCTCCCAAAGAAATCAAAAGGCTGTTTCACAGCCCCACATTTCATTCTTACTGTTTTAAGTCCTTTCTCACAGTAAATATACATCTTTATACAAATCACTTTATATGTCCCCTTTTTACTCCTTTTTCCTGCGAAAATCAGACCAGGCAGAAAGGTAGAACTTTAAATTAAACTAATTTGAGCACCAATTTTTTTTTTTTTTTTTTTGGGGGGGTGGTGTTGGGGTGGTGAGGAGGTGTGGGTGGAAAATTCTTTTGACACTTGAAATTCAATTTTGGAGCAAGATACTGTGAAACATTTCTCACATCACACACCATAACATCATCCTTCATTGTTGGCTGGGGATTTCTTTAAGGGATGCCACCACTGCTGTCATGTTCCCAGTTACTTATTTTGCTTAACCACATTGTTTGCCATACTTCCCATGGACTGTGCTACCATTTCTCATGAGGACTGTTCTGTTGAGCTGATCTGCAGGCTCAGGCTAACTCTGGCTTTGAATCTGTGTAGCTTTTCCACGAAGAGCTGGCCTTACAGTGGGTTGTGTGCAGCGGGAGCGTGCGAGAGGCAGCCCTCCAGCAGGCCTGGTTCTTCTTTGAGCTGATGGTGAGCAGACACCTTGCTTGTTCATAGAATCAGTCAGGTTGGAAAAAGCCTTCAAGATCATTGAGTAGTTGGGTTCTAAAATGGAACTACAAACCCTGTCACTGTTGGATGAGATCATTTCTATTGCTGAATTACAATTTGGATATGTTTTCACATCCCTTTCCTAAGCTGCACTTGCAAAAGGGGTCTTCAGTGACTGTTAACACTCAAAAGGTGCATCTGCCCACTTGTTTGCGTGAAGCAAAAAAAATAGCAATGCCTTTTAGTTTACATCTGCCTGGCTACTGTATACATGTAGCCAACCTCCCTCTGTGTCTCTGACCTGCTTAAAAAGTCACCCCATGTACTGTAGAATCATTTAGGTTGGAAAAGACCTTCACGATCACTGAGTCCAACCATTAACCCTACTCTGCCAAGTCTACCACTAAGCCATATTCTCAGGCACCTCATTCTACACAGCTTTTAAACATATCTAGGGATAGTGACTGAACCAGCTCCCTGGGCTACCTGTTCCAATGCCTGACAACCCTTTCAGTGATTTTTTTTTTTTTTCCTAATACCTGGCCTAAACCTCCCCTGGTACAGCTTGAGGCTGTTCCCTCTTGTTCTGTCACCAGTTACTTGGGAGAAGAGGCCAACACCAACCTCACTACACCCTTCAGGTAGTTGTAGAGAGCCATACTGTCTTACAGTTCATAGTTTAAACCACAGACAGCAACAGCTGCAAGTGACTTTGTTGTAATTTATGTTGCTGTAGGTGAAGAGCATGGTGCATCATTTGTATTTTGCTGACAAACTGGATGCTCCCAGAAAGAATCGTTTCCCTGAGCGTTTCATGGATGATGTGAATGCTTTGGTCAGCACAATTGCTGGTGATATAGTCTCTCGGTTTCAGAAGGTAACAGCAAACAATTAAACTGAGCCCCTTCCAGAGCTCAGGCACCAGACCTCCTGCTCCTTGTTTGCCAGTGCCTACAGCAGGGATTGTTTGAAAATGTAGCATGCTTTTCATTTTCTTTCCTGTTTTTCTTCTCCTGTCTAGGATACAGAAATGGTGGAAAGGCTCAACACCAGTCTTGCATTTTTCCTCAACGATCTGTTGTCTATCATGGACAGAGGATTTGTTTTTGGTCTTATTAAGACCTGCTACAAACAGGTGAATGCAGATAAATGTTATGATTTCACTGTGAATAGTAGCACAGCCTATTGCTCTAACTTCTGTGGCCAGATGGCAAAGTATGGACACAGAATTCTGCTATTCAGGTCTTTTCAGAGCAAGCAAGGCATTCTCAGAGGTGATTTAGGGTTTATGCCTCTCTGATTACACTCTTAAATTTGAATTAGCAGTAACTCCCTTGAGTGAATGGACATGCAGCAGGAGGGAAGAATGATTCCCTCTGCTCACCACGCTGGAAGTGACTGAATCAAAAATCAGTAGGAGATTCTGAGCTCAGGCTGTTGTGGTTTGTCAGCGTGTCTCTCAAGGACACATTGCCCTTGTATGATCATACTGATCACCACGCTCACCTTCCATCCTTCTGAGGATTCAAGGTCTCCTTCCCCATGAAAAGGGCTCTTACGTGATGTGTTTGGAAGCTTATTTGCAGCTTTGTGGCAAGGAAATCACCCCACACCACAAGGCGTTGTTTGACTGCAGACATCTGTGCTGGCACTGTGTACAAATGAGTTGATGAAGTATCAGGAGCTTAGGCTTAGGCTCATTTTTGGTACAATCTAAAATATTTTAAGGGGCAAGAACAGCAACAGCATTTGCATCATTGCCTACTGTTTATTAGCCAACCTACACCTCTGACCTGCTAATGCATCACACTGTGCGGTCCTGCTTCTCACAACTCCCTCCTGAAATCAGAGGAGTGTGAATATGCTATGTGCAGTACATAGTTCTTCATTTATTTATGTAGATATGGCTGTCATGTACACCTTATTGATATGTAAACCACTGGCTGGGACAGAGATGCCTCCTGCACATCAGAAGTGTAATCTGAAGCACAAAATTAAATGACATCAAGCTCTTCACTTCTTGCTTGGGAAGTGTTTTTAGGGAGCAGTGGTGGCTCAGGGGGGCTCATGCTGCATTTATACTCTCTTTTGGTCCTAACTGCAGTTTTTTGGGCTTAACTTGCCAGGTTTCTACAAAGCTGTATTCCTTATCAAATCCAAGTAACCTGGCATCTTTGAGGCTGGACTTCCTCCGTATCATTTGCAGCCATGAACACTACGTCACCTTGAATTTACCTTGCAGCTTGCTCACACCACCTGCATCTCCATCACCATCTGTGTCTTCAGCAACTTCTCAGGTATGCTGTGACAAGGATCCTTTGTAGCTGAGCTTTGTTCTGAGACTTATATCAAGGAATAAGAGCATCCATACGTGAGTTAAAGTTTAACTAATGCACTTTTAGAGGTTATTTGGCTTAAGTTCCCTAAGACTTGCCCTGTGGGTGGGAAGGCAATAACAATAAACACAATTAATAGGAGAGTTTGTGAGCATGGGTGCAGAGTAAGTAGATGTGGCTAGACCCAAACGAAAAAGGGTAAAGGTAGCTTGTCTGAGACTGTCTTTAATTCTGAAAGCTGCTTCTCCTGTATTTCATAAGCTTTGCCTCTGTGTTCCAAGGGGCTTCATTATACAACTTCTGAAACTTGATTTGTTGTTGTTGTTGTTGTTGCACAGAGTTCTGGGTTCTCCACAAACGTCCAAGACCAGAAGATTGCCAATATGTTTGAATTGTCTGTGCCTTTCCGCCAGCAGCATTACTTGGCTGGGCTTGTGTTAACAGAGCTGGCTGTCATCTTAGATCCTGATGCAGAAGGGTAAACCTTTACAATTATTATTTTTTTTTCCCCCAATAATTTTGTGTAATTCCAAGCAAATGGTGGGTGCAAATGGCATGGGCAGAATTAATTCAAAAGTAAAAGGCTGCATCAAGAGGAGTGTGGCCAGCAGGGCAAGAGAGGTGTTTCTGCCCTTTTATTCTGCTATTGTGAGACCCCACCTCGAATACTGGATCCAGTTCTGGTGTCCCCAGCACAAGGACACAGAGCTGTTGGAGTGAATCCAGAGCAGGGCCACAAAGATGATTGAAGGGCTGGAACACCTCTGCTATGAGGACAGGCTGAGGGAGCTGGAATTGTTCAGCGTAGAGAAGACTCCAGGAGGACCTTAGAGCTGCCTGCCAATACATGAAGGGATCCTACAGGAAGGCTGCAGAGGGACTTTTCATAAGGGTGTCTAGCACTAGGACAAAGGGGAATTGTTTGAAGCTGAGGGAGGGCAGGGTTAGACTGGATTTTAGCAAGAAGTTCTTAAGTAGGAGGCTGGGAAGACTCTGGAACAGGTTGCCCAGGGAGGCTGTGGATGCCTCCCCACTGGAGGTGATCAAGGCCAGGTTGGATGAGCCCTTGAGCAGCCAAATCTAGTTGAGAGGTGTCCCTGGCCACGGCAGGGAGGTTGGAGTAGACGATCTCTGAGGTCCCTTCCAACCTGAGCCATTATATGATGCTTCTATGAGCTGTGAAGATAAGAAACCAGGTCTTTAAGAATCTTCTTTCTCCTTACCCCTCACATTTCTTCCTTCCTTAGCCCTGACTCTGTAAATGTGATTTCAATCACATTTTTCCAGTTGAGAAGAAGGAGAAGAGCCTTCTCAGAGCTGCCACAGTGGCACTGCTGGAGCTCTTAAGAGGAAAGTAGGTTTTCTCAATTGGAACAAGAAAATATTCTCAACATTTAGGAAATCTCTGTTGCTGGTAGGTTTAAATGCCACAGTATGTTTTGCCTGTGGTCCTCCCAGCTCTTTTAAAACATAAATTATGCATCAATGAGGCCCCTATGGGTTACATAAATAAACAAATAAGAGTCAAGCAAATAAACTTTGTTGGTGGCTTGCCTGGCTTCTGCAGCAAATAATTTTCTGAAGCAGGAGTGTAGCCTGTAGCTCTGACATCCAGTCAACTGGTGTTATTTAGGGTTATATTCTGCCTTGCTTCTTTAAAATAGGTTTCAATGGGAATTATTGATGGCTTCCACAGCCTTAAATTCTCTCACAGGCATTTTTCTCAAGGTGGACTCAGGATTATCAGCCAAGTCAACAAATGCTGATGATTCATGGTTAATTTTGTCCCTTTACCAAGAACTCTCAGGAGTTAAACATTCATTTTGCTTCCTGTTGGAGAAGAAAGTAATGCTATAAATGAGAATGTTTTCTTGTATATGTACATAACACACTGCAGGCCTGTTTGTTTGGCCTGAAATGGAAAAAGCAGCAAATCTTTACCCACATCCACTGTCTGCAGAAATCCTTCTTGTAGCATAGAAACATCCTGCTCACTGGTTAGAAATCAGGTCCTGTCTCTGGCTGTATTTGCCCTTGTTCTTCACAAACTTTCTGTCCTCACCTACCTGCCTCTTGAGCTCTCTCACCTTGCTATTGTCAGTACTTAAGCCTGGACCAGGATGGTAATCTCTGCCCAGCTGCACAGAGGAGCCATCAGCATGATGTTGGTGGCGTCCCCTTGGGAAATAGCTCCTCTCTCAAACCTTGTCTAGACAGAAAGAGCCACCTGATAGCACTTCAGCTCTGGAGATGCATTTTGGCCAAAGCTTCTGAATTTTGCTGGAGATACCAGCAATGCACTTGGGGCTTATGACTTGTAGTTTGCAGCTTTTTAGCTGCTCTCAGGCTTCAGCCTCCTGCATTTGCCATGGTAGATCCACCATATGATGTATACCAGTCTGTTCAGATCTGCTCTTCTCTTGCCTGTGAAGACTTTCAACATTCATTTAACAATCAACAGATTGTTAGCAGAGGGTTCAGATATACCTGTGATTAAAATGTTTTGGCCAGCGTTGGAAAAACCTCAGAACTGTTCCTAGTTATATTATCCTGCAGGAGTGGAAAGGGATGTCCATCTAGTTGCTTGATGTGTTAGAGCTCTGCCTTAGGTTTTGATAGGTGGTACAGAGCCAGAAATGTGCTCTGTCTGTTTTTGTGCTCCATTAGCAAAGCATGTGAAATTTTAGCTCCCATTTTAGAAGAACTCTTTTCATGGAATTGGAAGAGGCTGCAGTACTCTGATGTGTGAAGGTGCTGTGTGGTCACCCAATACATCACAGCCCTCTTCCTGAGCACCTACAGTCTAAAGGACAATACAGCCTGCAGCTGAAAGAAGCCAGCTGAGTGTGACTTACATGGAGTGAGTCCAAGCAGCCAGACCCCGAATAGATTGTTTCTGCAAACAGTGCTGTGCTGTTTTGGTTATTAACTCATACCGCTCCTCTCGTGGTGCCCACATTGACCAATGTTACAGGGCAGAAGTGGGAAAATCAGAATTTGGCCCTCAGGATTCAGTGACAAAAGTCAGTTCCCCATAGCGTGTGCTGCTGATACAGATTCAGGCCAGGGCTGAGATAACAGAGGGGACATGTGGAGCGTGGAAAGATCAGTTCATTGCTTTATCAGCCAGAAAGATTAGTGGGCTGTGTTTCCTCCTCTGTGCTATGGAGTGCTCCACCATGGTATCTGCTCTGTTCTGGATAGGAGGAGAAGTGCTAGAGTGTGTCCAAAGAAGAGCAGTGAAGCTAATAGAGGGTCTGGAGCACAAGTCTGATGAGGACCAGCTGGGGGAACTGAGGTTGTTCAGCCTGGAGGAAAGGAGGCTGAGGGGAGACCATTTGGCTCTCCTCATCTCCTTGAAAGGAGGCTGGAGCCAGGTGGGGGTCAGTCTCTTCTCCCAAGTAACAAGCAATAGAACAAGATGAAACAGCCTCGAGTTGTGCCAGAGCTGGTTTAGTTTGAGGTTAGACAGTATTTATTCCCCAAAAGAGTTGTCAAGCTCTGGAACAGGCTGCAGTCCCTGGAGGGACTGAAAAGCTGTGCAGATGTGGTGCTGGGGGCATGGTTTAGTGCTGTGTTGGCAGCACTGTGGCAGTGCTGGGTTAATGGCTGGACTCAGTGATCATACAGGTCTCTTCCAAACAAAACAATTCTATGATTCTATGAAAAAAATACCAGTGTAGCTCTAGGTTTGAGCTAGGCTGCTTTGTTTGGATGTATTTTTTCTCTATGCAGTTCTGTGGCCCCTAGGGTAGTTTCCCTTGAACTGTGAGAAACAAAACCTAGGTGCCACTCCTTCAAAGTAATACAAAGAATTTTATTTAACCTTAATCTGAAGGAACCTGTCACTTCAATAAGAATTTCCTTCCCAGTTGTTAAGGGTCTTACAAATGACACAAACAAGCAATTGCAGGATCCCATTAGAGCTTCATTAAAAAGCACAGGAAAGTGGTGCAGCTACAACTAGCTAAGGTCCTCCTAACCTGCTTAATCATTTTAAACCCCCAACAATCCAGTCAAAACCTCTTGTCTTTTTTAACCAGAACTCAACTCTGCTTTTCAGGTAAAGTGGATACTGCCTGAAATTCAACACTTGTTTTAATACCTCAGGTCTGAACATTGAAGCTTATGTTCTGCTAATGCATAATGTATGAGCTTCCTTGGCTGCTTCATGCATGGGGTAAAGTTGTCTTCTTGGCCTGGTTTGCCTACAGAAGCAAATAGCTACTGAGATAGCTGCTATTTGCTCTGAGAGAGTTTTGCCTCTGTGTGGTGGCTGAGGGAATTAAAAGGAGCAGAGTGAGTTCTTGAGAGATTTGGGGGACTTTGTGTGGGTGCACGAGCACCAAGTAGGCTCTTGTGGGGTGCCTTTCCAAAGGGGATAGAGCTTGGGCCATGCCACTGGTTGATTCTTAATAATGAGAAAGGCCACTTTTTGCTTTTTTTTTCCTTCTATCCCTCCATTTCTTTGACACTTTCAATTCAGAATTAAGGATTTGTAGTCTACTGCTTTGGTTGAATAATTGCACAAAGGATCAGGAAACAGAAGCAAAAACTTCCCGACCATGCAGCGACAGCAATGTTCTGTCTTAGCAGGGCTTTTCTTGCTGTAAATGATGTTAAATAGAAACCAAAAAAAAAAAAAAAAAAGGAGCACAGTGAATAGTTTTCCAGTAAACCCACTGTCCTCTCAAGTTTCTCTCCCTGTTTTCCATATTCCCTAAGTTCTCCTGACGGCCTTTAGCAAACTCAGTACTTCAGTGTAGCGGTAACTGGGGCTTTGGTGTATGGAAAATGTGTTGACAATCTATTGGGTCTGCTCCTCCACAAGATATTTTGGTACATTTTATATGGCACAGCAAAAAGCCAGCCATTTCTAAAATACCCTGGAGACCCAAAAATCCATGTAATGGCACTTCAGGTGAAGTTAAAAATAAAAACCAGAGCTTTTTTTTTTTTTCCCCTTTTTTGAAGCCCCCTTAGTTACAAAGTATAGTTTGCTTTGAAGGTATTAACTAATCTCTGTGACCCAATTCTCTTTTAACAGTTTATTTGGATTGCATAAGAAGGTCATCAATATGGTACACAACTTGCTGTCCAGTCACGACTCGGATCCGCGGTACGCTGACCCCCAGGTAAAGGCCCGGGTGGCAATGCTGTATCTACCTCTGATTGGCGTGATCATGGAGACCGTGCCTCAGCTCTATGACTTCACAGGTATTTGATGTTCTCTGCTTTGAACAGATCTTCATCTGCTCACAAGACTTGAGTGGCTGGGTTCTGGAATAGAGCTGCAAAACCCTTTGCTGTTGGATGCGATCATTTCTATTGCTGAATTACAATTTGGATGTGTTTTCACATCCCTTTCCTAAGCTGCGCTTGCAAAATGGATCTTCAGGGACTGTTAACACTAAAAAGCTGCACCTGCCCACATGCTTGAATGAAGCAAAAAGCTAGCAATGCCTTTTAGTCTACATCTGGCTGGCTACTGTATACATGTAACCAGCCTCCCCCTGTGTCTCTCACCTGCTTAAGAAGTCACCCCACGTGCTGTAGAATCCTAGAATCACTTAGGTTGGAAAAGAACTCCAAAGTCATCAAGTGCAATCTTAACTCTACTCTACCAAGTCCACCACTAAACCATATCCTCAGGCACCATATGTACACAGCTTTTAAACACATCCATGGACAGTGACTCCACCACCTCCCTGGGCAGCCTGCTCCCGTGCCTGATAGCTCTTTCAGTGAAATTATTTTCCTAATGTCCAGCCTAAACCTTCCCTGGTGCAGCTTGAGGCCATTCCCTCCTGTTCTGTCACTAGTTACTTGGGAGAAGAGGCCAACACCTTCCTTACCACAGCCTCCCTGAAGGGAGGTACAATTCTCACAATAATTCCAAAGGATAAGTGGAGTTCTCTTTCTTCCTCTTGGTGTGTGTCCTGTCAGCAGTTCATTGCAAGGGTGCTTTACAAAGTGTCCTGAATAGGAGCAGCAGTGGGTTATTTCAAATCAGAGCAGAGGCTATCTGGAATAGTTTGGAATTTGGAGTTGTCCTCTATATCCTTTGAGTTTAATGGCAGAGTAGAGCTGCAAGTAAGGATCTGTAGTGAAGTGTTCAAGGTCTTGCCTTCCAAAGGGCTCTGGATCCTGAGGCTTTGTAGGTTGCATTTGAAAAATGTTGTTTTCTCTGCTTTCCATGACCTCAAGTAACAGCCCTGCAGGACCCCCCGGGGGTGCTGATTTTCAGAGTACATTCGCAGACAGTTCAGTGAAAGCAGCACTGCGGCGGGAGGCTGGGAAGAGAAGCTCTGCCTGTGGGGATTGACCTGATGGACGTTTCCCAACAGAGAGCCACAACCAGCGAGGGAGGCCCAGCTGTGTCGCCGTTGATGACTGTGAAGGCGAGGGTGGCAGCATGATAAGCCAGACCGTGGCCATGGCCATTGCAGGAACGTCAGTCCCTCAGCTCACCCGGCCCAGCAGTTTTCTACTCACCTCATCGGTACAAAACCATCTCTCCCTATTCCTTGACCCTCAGTCTGTGTCAACAGGCAAATATTTATGCATGCAGGTCCTGTGGGACTGGTCAGTGAGAGGAAGGGACTCGTATCAGTTTGCAGTTGGGTGTTACACAGGCAGAGGGTGAAAGACAAAGAGGATCAAATCGTGTTTGCATGTTGTTGTGCCTGCCAGGCAGGGATGAAAATCCACAGACCTCAGAAAATGGAATAATTCTCTTTTCTGATAAAGATTTTTTTTTTTTTCTGTTTTCTGATATAATCTAATGCAAGCTCTTTGAAGTGCAATGGTCATTACGAGCTCTAAGCAGTAAGCAAAAATTCCTCCCATAGGCCATTTTCCCTGTTCTCTGCACAGGGAGGGAATCCTCCTGGTTCCCACAGCAGGCAGGCCCTAAGTCACTTCTCCTCTCTCTTCTCCTGCGTCAGTACTCCAGTTGGGTGGGTTTTAGGTGCACTCAAAGACACTGGCACATGAGAGTGAGTGGAACTCCTCTGCTTAACTGTTAACCTGCTGCAGGTTATTTAAGGCATCTTAAGGGAAAGGATGTTTTGCTGCCTGAACAGAAACTCATTCATATCATGTGATTATTTTGGTTCAAACTGCTGCTTTACTCTTGTGGCTCAACTGACTATGAGCTCCACTGAGCTCTTGGCTTGAGAAAGAGAAATGTACATCTTCTAGACGTGAGCAAAAATGTCTATTCACCTTCTTTTCCTATTTGGAAATTACTTAGGCTGGGCTGGTAGCTGGTGCAGATCCAGCTGGTGAAGTGTTTGGACATGAGCTAAAGTGTGCCAATATGTCTTTTTTAGAGTGGCAGACAGCACTCCACCTTCTCAACAGAGTCCAGTCGCAGCCTTCTGATCTGTCTCTTGTGGGTGCTCAAGAACGCAGATGAAAGTGTCTTGCAGAAGTGGTTCACAGACCTGTCGGTGCTGCAGCTCAATCGCCTGCTAGATTTGCTTTATCTCTGTGTATCCTGCTTTGAATACAAGGTACTGCTACATTGTTCAAACCTCCTGAAGTTTCTTCTGGGGCTTGCCGAAGGAACGTTACACTCCCATCCTCTACACGACTGCAGAAAGGCATTTCCTGCTTTCTCCCAAGTATTTCCTGTATCCAAAATCCCACAGCTAAGCACGCCTCTGGGGCAACCTCCAACCTTTTTCCATGTTTACTTTTCAGCCATGCAACTGTCCATGCCATGTTTCACTTCTCAGGCATTTTATGCTGCTGGGAACTGCTGCTGCAGAGAGAGGGGATAGCTCTTGGTCATTTTGCTTGGTCGTTCTGTAGCCATGCTGGAGTCTGGGTAGATTATCTAGCTAGCAACTAAACCTGGATTCCTTTCTTGCTGTATGTCTTTAGACAAGAAAGATAAAATTGTGAGTTGTTAATGCTCATAGAACATATCCGAGATAGAAAGAGTCTTCCTTCATGCACTCCTTTGAAACTTGCAGGGCAAGAAAGTGTTTGAAAGAATGAACAGTCTGACATTCAAGAAGTCAAAAGACATGAGAGCCAAACTTGAAGAAGCTATTTTGGGAAGCATAGGGGCAAGGCAGGAAATGGTGCGAAGAAGCAGAGGACAGCTAGGTAAGTAAAGAAGTTTTCTGTGCTGTCCCCTGTTTCCAAAATCTGCTACTCCCATCCCCAACAATTACTTGCACCCCTCTGTGGTGTGGGATGCTACCCATAAAGACCTTCAGACAAAAAGGCTCCTAGAAAAAGCTGTTTGCAATATGCTTCAGTGGCTCAGAGCCAGTCACTGTCAGCTAACCTAAGTAAATATTTTAGAGCCATAATTGATGAATCACTTCAGAGAGATGGGGACTTTTTTTTTTTTTCACCTTATTCTGGCCTAATTGCCTCTATTAGTTGAAATTCCCCTGCCATGAGAATAAAGATGGAAAAGACTGTGAAGTAGGGAGAGAAGAAGAAGGCAGGCTGAGAGAGTTGGGTTTGTTCAGCCTGGAGAAGAGAAGGCTCTCGTGAGACCTTAGAATAGCCTCGTAGTATTTGAAGAGGGCTACAGGAGATCTTGGAGGTACTTCTGATAAAAGCATGGAATGACAGGACAAGGGATAATGGCTTCAAACCAGTAGAAGCTGGATTTAGATGAGACATGAGGAGGAAATTCTTTCATACAAGGGTGCTGAGGCCCTGGACCAGATTGCCCAGAGAATTTGTGGATTCTCTGAGTCTGGAAGCATTCAAAGACAGGTTGGATGAGGCCTTGAGCAACTTGGTCTAGTAGGAGGTGTTTCTGCCCATGGTAGCAGGGTTGGAACCAGATGATCTTTAAGGTCCCTTCTAACCCAAACCATTCTATGACTGTGAGGACATGGCTGTGCTATTGGAGGACAGCAGCATCAGACTGCTGAGGATTGGCACACCCAGTCCAGGGCAGGTGCTTCTCTTCCCAGCCCCAAGAGCTACCTCCCTGATTTCAGTGTCTCAGCTGCCTCTCTCTTAGCTCCACAGTGAGCTGGTGTGTGGCATCACAAAAAGTACTCTGCATTGCTCATTGTTCCCTTTCACACAAAACCCACTGCAAGTGAAGTGGCCTCTGATGCCACTGAACAGAGACAGAATTAGGGGCCATGTAAACATCTTGGGTGAGAGCCACAGTCTTGGGCTCTAGGAAGTCATCTGTCACTTGTGAACAAGGTGCTAACTGTGCAAAAAAATGAGCATTAGATGACTGCTGCTGTTCTGACGTTGTCCTGCAGAGAGAAGTCCTTCTGGGAGCGCCTTTGGAAGTCAAGAGAATCTGAGATGGAGAAAGGATATGACCCACTGGCGTCAAAACACAGAGAAGCTTGACAAGTAACTCTGCCTTATCCTTCTGCATTACCAATGTGACAGTGGCTGTGAGAACTCAGGGTCTCTCTCTCCCTAGCAGGTCGATGGCAGCAGTCCACTTAAGCTCTCATGCGAGCGGCTTTGGGCCCTCCGTTGGAACAGTGCTGGCAGTGTGCAAATAGCTTTTAGTCCAGCACTGCCCTATCTAACTCTTTACTTTTCCACTGTCCCTTGCTTGCTTAGATTTTAAAATGAGATTTAAAGCAACTGATGCAATCTATTGTCCTCTCAAAACCCTGTAGTAAGCTGCAATTCAGAGAGAAGATCCATTAGCAGTTTTCACAGATAGCAAATATATCTCATGTCATATTTCCTTTATTCCATGAGAGCATTCTGGAGTTGTCAAAGCTTGCTTTCCTTTCCTCTCCTAATCCATCACTTTGATTGTTTTTCCACATGTGCTGTGCTTTTAGAAGCCACAAACCAGCCAGGTACTGTAGCATCGGTGTGCAGTTCTTATAAATTGCCACTTTGTACATCTGCAGACTCAATCGTCACAGCATTGTTTGTGATGCTTGGCAGAAGTTTTTTGGTGTGTGTGTGCAACTGATTGGAATGAGCTCTTTCTGCTTATTACACCCATTTCCTGTAAAATTCCCTCTCTTGGTGTGGTTTAATCCAGAGGGCTCAGGAATTGTGTTTGAGCTTTGCCGTGCACGTTTTCTGTTTCCTCAAATTGCAACCTGCAGTCTTCATCCTCCCAGCAAAAGAATTGTTCCTCATCCTAGGAAAGCAATCTCAACCCATGTGAAGCTCTGAAGAAACTGAGGAGTGGGATCTTCAGAGCCCTAGATGGAGATCAGGCCAAATTTTACCCTTGGAGACACTGATGATGCCTGGAGTAGAAAGTACATCTTCACAGCTTCTGATTGCTTTGTCCAAAAAAAGATTGCAACCTCTTGTAATGTCAAGTAATGGCATTTTGTCCAAGATCCCAGTCCTGCTGAAGCACTGGGAAAGCCAAGTGACCTCTGTGTTTCAACCTACTAATGAAGTGATATAAATGGAAGAACCTCCATAGCACAACTCCAGAGCTGTGGGCAGAGTGACACTAGATTAAAATTTGGCCTGAAGAACTCATCAGCTCACTGCTGACACTGGGTCTGAGCCTTCTCCTTTACAGGAGGACCTTATGCACATGTTAAACAGCTTTGATGGTCAAAGGATGGTATCTTACAATCTGCCTGGATAACTCTGCAAACCTGCGTTTTTAACCCATATTTGCTCACTGTGACCTGGGTCCATTACACTGCACTCCTGTGGCACTGCAAGCGTGTCCTGCTTCCTTGGGTAGAGTCTGGCCCTTTGAAGCCTGAAAGCAAGACTTTCCACACCAAGAATTGTGCACAACTAATTGCAGGTGGTTTTATTTTATGCAGATGATATTATTTTACATAGGGCCAGGCCATTCTGGAGCCTGAAGAGCAGATAAGGAGTGTATAAGCCAGCTCCCAGCGGAAGCAGTGTGGCTGGGGAAGGTTGCTGCAGTACAGGTCCAAGACCAAGTCAGCTGCTGTCCCCTTTGGTGTGTATTTTGCTTGGATTTTGTCAGTTCCCGTGGTCACACTCCTGCTGTGATGTGGCCTGGCATGAGTCTGTCACAGATGGCACCTGTGGCAGGGCAGGCAGTAGCTGGGCTCTTTAAATATACTGCTGGATCTTGGCCACATGCAGCTCTTGCCACTGAGGTTAGGTGGTTGTTACTGAATTCCTGGAGCCACCAGTGTGAGTGGGTGTATGAACTTCCTAAGACTTTCCAGGAAAGTGAGTGCCTGGTGTATAACAGCAAAAATTTTCCAGTTTTCTTGGAGAGGAAGATATTCTTCAAGAGCTGTAATGTAGTGGAGCTTAAAAGGACAGAGATCACAGCCTCTGTGCTGCAGCCAGTGTAGCTGCACAGCTAGACCAGCTCGTGTAGCACCACCGTGTGTCCATAGCCTCTAACATAACCCCATATGTTCTGTTCCTGGTTGTGCTCTTGCATGCCTAACCATGCTACTAAATCAGTTCTGAGTTGGACTTGGATTCTAAACTGTTGTTGTGTTCTTGGGAGAGTAACCAAGTGTCAGAGAGCAGTGTGATCTCCCCTAGCATGGTGAACGTCGAGCCTGTGTAAGTTTGTGTGTGTCAAAGACTAAGCCTTCCTGTCCTCTTAATGGCTGCACTGAAGTATCCTCCCAGTGCTGTCCAGTAACAAATACATGAATTGTAACTGGGAGTTTCATGCTAATAAGAGAGTATTTTGGACTGGAAAATGTATTGGTATGCTGCTTAAACAGAAGGTCATTTTATTGCTTTCTTTTCTCTGATTAGATCAAGGGCAGAGATCGAACACGAGGCGCTGATCGATGGAAATCTGGCAACGGAAGCCAATCTGATTATTCTGGATACACTTGAGATAGTTGTACAGGTAAGGGTACTAAAGAAATAGGGATGTAATGGCATTGTGATCACCTGGCCAGGCAGCAGTTTGGTAAACAAAACCTTCTTGCCACCTCCTAACTGCCTGAATGCTGTCAGAACTGTTCTGCTCCTGTGCTGCAGCGGTAAGGTGGGGTGATGCCTCTCCTGATCCTCAGCCCAAGACAACCTGCTTAAAAATGTCAATACTTCCCTTCAGTCTTTTTGGAAGTTGTTCCCTTTTTCTAGTATAAGAAGCAGTTGTTCATAAAATTCAGTAATGAACTGTAAAAGTCTCCCAAGTCCTGCCATATTCCAACCAATTCCTCTGATTCCTTCCCAGTTCTGCCTCAAGTCATTAGGTGCAGGTACAAGTCAGCTTCCTGTACCTGTACTTCCCTTGCATGGTGCAGGAGAGCTTCCAGGCCCCTTGGTCTGTGTGCACAGCCCAGCCGTTTCCTCACTCCCCACAGGTGAGTTAGGACACATGGCAGCCTTGTCCCCTGCTTTCTGTGCAAATCATAGAATCACAGAACTGTTTCAGTTGGAAAAGACCTCTAAGATCAAGTCCAACTGTTGACCTAACATCACCATGGCCATTAACTCGTGTCTCAAAGTACCATGGCCACACATTTCTTGAGCACCTCCCGGGATGGTGACTCCACCACCTCCCTGGGCGGCCTGTTTCAGTGCCTGACCACTCTTGCAGGAAAGAATTTTTTCTTAATATCTGACTTAAACCTCCTCTGGTGTGACCTGAGGCCATTTCCTCTTGTCCTATCACTTGTTACTAGGGAGAAGAGACCAACCCCCACCTGGCTCCAACCTCTTTTCAGGTTGTTGAGAGAACCAGAAGGTCTCCAGCCTAAACAATCCCAGTTCCCTCAGCTGCTCCTCAAAAGATTTGTTCTCCAGACCCTTCCTCAGCTTTGTTGCCCTTCTCTGGATGCACTCCAGCACCTCACGGTTTTTCTTGTAGTGAGAGTTCCAAAACCAATCCCAGTATTTCAGGTGTGGCCTCACAATGTTGACTACAGGGCACAATCACTTTCCTGGTCCTGCTGGCCACTCTCTTGCTGATCCAGGCCTTTTTGACCACCTTAGCACACTGACATGTTCAGATGGCTGTTAGCCAAATGTCAACCAAAATGACACCACTAAATGGGTAATTTCTTCTTGCAAAGGGCCTTTCAGCAGAATTACTCTCACTTTGTGTCTCTCTCTCTCTTACAGACACACAAGCACACACAGGAGGTTAATTTTTGCTCATGCAACTCTTGGTTTACTTTTGCCTGCAGACTGTTTCAGTGACGGAGTCCAAGGAGAGTATCCTCGGTGGGGTGCTGAAAGTGCTTCTGCACAGCATGGCCTGCAACCAAAGTGCACTTTATCTCCAACACTGCTTCGCCACACAGAGGGCTTTGGTTTCAAAGGTGAATTCTCTGCAGATGCTATAATTATATCCTGAGATGCTATAATATATCCTGATGGAGGGTGGGACTCTTCTTCCTTTGCATTTGGGTCACTTCACAAAGCATTTATTGTTTTGTGCGGTATTGGTTTTCATAGAATTACAGAATTGTAGAACGGTTTGGGTTACAAAGGACCTTTAAAGGTTATCTAGTCAAATCCCTGCACCATGAGCAGGGATGTCTCCATCTAGATCAGGTTGCTCAGAGCCCCATTCAGCCTGACCTGAAATGGTTCCAGGGATGGGGCATCTACTGTACTCTTCCATTTTCAGGAAATGTGGTCTGGGGGTTGATAAAGCCTGCCTGGTTTTCATGATCAGTGCCTGTAGTTACACATTTTGAGGTTGAGGGCTGCATGCAAAGCTACAGTTCACACAGCCCACAGGTGTGATGTGGGTTCCTGCTGGCTGGTGGAAAGCAGGCAGAAGCACCTAACCAGTAGGAAACACAAAGCACAGGTGGAATTTAAGCTGTATAAATTAAACTTAGCATGAATTTGTTTTGCTGGGCCCGTAATTTAAACAACTTCCCAGCTTCTCTAGGTGTACTGAGAAAGACTCAAAGTTTTAAGCCTGAATTTTTGGAACTGATGTAAATTGGTCTAAGGTGTAGATGTTGCAGCAAGTGTATAGAGGTAGGTAAAATGAGTTGCCTTCCAGTGCTGCCAGTGAGGACTTTGCCTTACTGTTAAAAGTGAAGTGATTCAAATTAGCATCATTCTCCTCAAAACAGAGGGAATTGGACTTCTTTTGATGCCAGTGTGTGCTCATTGCTAAGGATTGCCCTGGCCTTTTGTCTGAGTGCTTGTTCCTGTCTTTCCAAGCACTGATTTTTCTCGTGTGCTGCTTTTCCAGTTCCCAGAGCTGCTGTTTGAAGAAGAGACTGAGCAGTGTGCAGATCTGTGCCTGAGGCTCCTGAGACACTGCAGCAGCAGTATCAGCACAATACGGTCACACGCGAGTGCCTCTCTCTACCTTCTGATGAGGCAGAACTTTGAGATTGGCAACGTGAGTATCCTGCTGCACTTCATAAGTTTATTACATGTACACTGGTTGGGAACTGCTGGATGGAGCTTGCTGTGGGACAGAAGCTGTTGGAGATGTTGCCATCAAAATGAGCATGACATGCAAAGGGAAAAGAAGCATCCACTGCAAGAGTTTCCAAACCTGTCAGTTTGGGAGGTTCACACACTCTTCAGAGTGGACAGCTTGCACTTGAGGGGCTGTTTGGAGGGTCTCCCCTTTGCCTTGCTTTCACACAGCTCTAGGTGAGAGCAGAAACAACAACACAGCCCTTACTGTGGCAGAGCTAGTACATGTGTCCTTTCTGAAAAGGCTGTGCTAGCAGAGGTGAGTTAGCAACGCTGGGATTTTGGTTTTGTGCAGATCTTGCCTCTAGTTTTGTCTTAGCTCAACTCGCCCACATGCACTTGAAGTTGTCAAACCAATTCCCAGCCTTAACTCTTCCAGCTGGCATTTTGCAGGAATATGTGTAGCTATGGATCACAGAGTGCTCCTCCAGGCATCTTTGTTTATGCTGCTTTGGTTACAGTACCCCACAATGAGTATCAGAACTGGAGGGACCCACTGGTTCTGGGCACAGGGACTGTTAGTGCACTGATAGCAGTGAGTTAAAAGTGACTCTAGTTTTTTAGGATAGATCAAAGCAAAAGGAACTGTCTGGAGTGAAGGCTGTAGCACAAGAGGGAGTTGAGCATCCTCCTTAGGGTATGTGAGAAGAGAACACACAGAAGAGGAGAAAACTGAAACTTCTGCAAGAGAACCCTCCCTTGGAGGTTGCTGTCATCAGATACGAAATTTAGCAGCACCAGAGGTTTGCTCTGAGACAGCCCTTCTCACAAAACTGGAGGGGTTTGTATCATATCTGTCAGGAGGTGGGGATAAAGACCAGAGAACTGATGCTGCAGCAGTCCATTGCAGTATCTTCATCTTGCAGGAATAACTTAACAATATCTCTGTTGCAGAACTTTGCCAGAGTGAAAATGCAGGTGACCATGTCTCTGTCATCCCTGGTGGGGACATCCCAGAACTTCAATGAAGAATTTTTGCGACGTTCCCTGAAGACCATACTTACATATGCTGAAGAGGATCTGGAACTTAGGGAGACAACATTTCCTGATCAGGTAAAAGAAACACCCCAAGAGAAGTAATGCTGTGCTTAAACCTCCATCCAGAGCTGGAATTTCCCTGAAGGAGGTACTGTTCTTTTGGTATTGGATTTTTTTTGGTGACCTGAGTACATAAGACCCAACTCCTTGTTTAATTCTGACAACAAAGTGCAAACATGCAAAGGTTCAGAGCAGCTGTGGTCCTAACGTAGCAACATGTAGCTTGATTCCCATTGCCAGTTCATTACAGCAGAGCATTCTTTACAGGTTCAGGATCTTGTGTTCAACCTCCATATGATCCTCTCTGACACAGTCAAAATGAAGGAGCACCAGGAAGATCCAGAGATGCTGATTGACCTGATGTACAGGTAGAGTTTCTGACCATTGCACCGTAGCGACAGTAGATGTCAGTGCTTCACGTCGTGTTTGAACACAGCTTCGTACCCACTCCACAGAGAACGTGGTACTGTGTGGCTGTGAGCTCTGGTTACTAGTATTTTATTAGCAATTACTTTATTTTAAACTTAATCCTCACATTTCACCTGAAAACCACACACCTACTTCCTGCTTGTTTTTGGAATCAGGTGTTGCACATTTGAGCTTGTTTTATGGAGCAGTTCCTGGTCTCAGTACTCATGGACTAGTATTTACCTATCTGTTGTATTTGAATGTGGTTTTGATAAGTTTTGTTTGGCATTTATGTAGCTTAACTTGGGCGAAAATAGTTTCTATTCCCCAGCAGTCTCTGACAATCTTATCCTCCACCTGAGCAAAGAATTCTACCTGCTTGCATCAGGGAAACCTTAAGGATCTTCCAGGACCTGTCTGCACAAAAGCCTTTTTGATGATAGTACATAACATGGTCTCCATATGCAAAAGATATTCCAGAGCCAGATTAAGATCCCAGCTACCAAACTGCATGGTTTTGTCTGCACAAATGGTCCTGAAGGCTTCGTGGAAGGCAGCAGAGGTTTTGTGATAGCAGCCAGGCAGGTCTGCTCTGATTGTCCCAGACCTTTGGCTAACTACCAGACTCCAGATGAAATAGGAGCTTTGGTGAAGAGCTTCAGCAGTCACCCATTAAAGCATTCTGCCATCAAGGGATAGCTGCAGTTGCTTGTCTTATTCAGAGATGGATAAAGTAATTTAGGGTAACTTTCCTTCCCTATGGGTTCTTACTTCATGCATTTCTAGATATCCCAGCACTTAAGATCAGTGTTATTTAAGCAGAAGTAACTTAAATACTGATGACAGAGGTTTTCTTTTCCATCAGGATTGCAAAGGGCTATCAGAACTCCCCTGACCTGCGCCTGACGTGGCTGCAGAACATGGCAGGAAAGCACTCTGAGAGGAGCAACCATGCTGAGTCAGCCCAGTGCCTGGTCCACTCTGCTGCCTTGGTGGCCGAATACCTAAGCATGCTGGAAGACCGAAAATACCTCCCTGTAGGGTGTGTTACATTTCAGGTGGGAATTGTCCTCTGTAATGTCTCATGGGGTTTTGTCATCTGCTGCTGAGGTGCAGAGCATCTCCACGTGGCAGGTGTCACTGTGCCTGTGTGCTCACACTGCACTATCTCAGGTTTTTTGGGAGCCTGCACTACAGCAGCTTCTGATTATGCTTGAAGACTGTCTTGGTTCCCCTAAGCCTTTACATCTGTAGCTGAATGGATCCAGTTCCTTCTGTTTCTCCATGTAAGTCGTGGGGTTTCAACCTCTTAGATCCACCCAGTCTCTTAGATCCAGCCAGTATGTAGTTGATGAAAGTGGTTCCTGTGACTGGCAGGGCATTACTGAGCAGAGCAAACCAGCACGTGCTTAGTTTTGAATGTGTAGGTTGTCCAGTCCAGTTAGCTTAACCATGTGCTGAAATACCATGCTGGTTCAGGAGATTAAATAAAAGGCACATGAAAGCTGCCTCTTGAAAAAAAATAGGATTTGGTTGAAGATCATCTGGCTTTCAAACTATTGAAAATGTTGAATGTTGTTTAAATTGAGTAAAAAATATTTCATCTATCTTATATCTCCTTAGAACATATCTTCCAATGTTTTGGAAGAGTCAGCAGTTTCTGATGATGTTGTATCACCAGATGAAGAAGGTATCTGTTCTGGAAAGTATTTCACAGAAGCTGGTCTGGTGGGACTGCTGGAACAGGCTGCAGCATCTTTCTCCATGGTAGAAGACTTTAATTTCTTTCTTTATCTTCTTCAGCAATTTTATGCTGCTGGGCAGCATGAAGAAAAATGTTTTCTCTGTGAGACTACATAATTCTACTGTAATCACTTCATTTGCATGGAGTGTTTGGAGTTTTAGTAGTTCAAGACAGCCCAGTTTGCCCTTTGGAGTAAAGTGGGCAAAGAATGGGAACTGGGATCAAGAGGCCTTTGTGTGTTTTTAATGTCTTTCACTTTAGCCGTGCACATCTGGGAATTCACAGTAGTCAAGGAAGGAAGAACCATTTTTCCTCATCATCATCATAAAAAGTGGGCTGAGGGCTTTGTGTGAGCAGTGTGTATGAGCTGCTAGGAAAGTGTCCATCAGAAACCAAGGAAAGCAAGGGAATTATTTCCTACAACATAATAGGAAGTATCATTCAGTGGTTTTAAGTACAAGCAGCACTAACTCCAGGGCAACGACCAAGACCACCTGAGGGCTGGCTAAGCCATGCAGTGCAGTCTCTGCCTACAATGGGTTGGATCCCCTCCATCCAAAGGAAACTTCATAAACCCCATCTCACGGAGTGCCAGAAGGGGATCCAGAAGTCCCTCAGGTTGAAGATACACTTAACTAGAACGAGCTGTCCTGTGCACTTAAGCTTCCAAATTCCCATAGATTTGGTTAGGATCTTATTTAGCTCATTGTGCCCTTGTGCATTTATCATCCAAAATATCCCAGCTTTAATTCCATTGATAATCTTATTTACTGGTAGCAATGTGTTAAGCAGTAGGCTCTTGATTTCAAGAGTAGCTGAGGATTTTGTTCTATCTGTGTGTAAGAAAAAATGCTGATTATATCAGAGTGGTATCTAAGCCACCTCTTTATTTTGCAGTTGTGTAATGGAATTGATGGCAGTATGTCTTAACTCTTGCTGTTGAATTGATGGAGCGATCTGATGGACCTTGTTTTTGTAGGCTGGCATGTATGAGGCCGTTAATGAGGTGTACAAAGTCCTTATTCCTATTCATGAAGCTAATAGAGATGCCAAGAAGCTATCTACTATTCATGGTAAACTCCAAGAAGCATTCAGCAAGATTGTTCATCAGGTAATGAATCGAATTTTCAACTGCAGTGTGAATTGTGAAGGAACTTCAAATGCTGAGTGCAAATAAAAAGTTCCCGTTAAGGAAAAACCATTTAAATCAGGTTACACAAGGACTGTCAAATGGTCACTAATAGGAGTTTCTCTCTGAACATTTAACATGAGAAACTTGAGAGCACATTCCAAGTTTCATTGTAACTTCAGAAGTATCCAAGGGTTAAAATTTCCAGCCATCTGTCAGTTTATCCTTTCAGATGTTATTTTAAACTGTTTTGCATGCTGGGGAAAAAACACAGAATCTTGCCTTTAGCCTGGTAGCTAATGTTCAGAAATGGTGGGGTTTGGTTTGTCTGTTTGTATGGTGGATAAGTTATTGAAGGAACCTTTCTAAACTTAGATGGTGAAAAACCCATCAGCTTAGGTGCTGAAATTTGATGAGACATCAGAAGTTTTCAACCCTTACAAAGATCAACAGAGCTCAGCTAAGCAGGAGATGAGTGCTTGGCAACTCTAAAGAGGCACCTTACCTTCCAGGAGAGGTCTGTATGGTTTATGCCCTGCTGTTGGGGCAGGCAAGGACTCAGCAGACACTCCTCCGGTACATACCAGTGCTGTTCCAAGCCTCCCACCCCATTGTGGTCATGGGTTGCTGGGTACCTTGTTTGTATGTGGGTGTTGTTACCCTTGTGCTGCCATCAGCTCCTCAGTAGATGTTGATTAGTGCATCGATTTAGTGCATCAATTTCCTGGGATCCAACTGAGGGTCTGGTGGTTTTACTCTGTGTTCTGGCATTAAATGAAGCAATGGAGGACTAGAGGTCCCTTAAGGGTTGGAGAAGGCCGTTAGAATGCATGATGACTTGTGATCATTGAAACCATTTCAAGTTGATGATACCTTACACTGATGGTCATGTTTGGGCCTTGAAACTTTTTTTTTTGTTTGGTTTTTATTACACAGAGTACTGGCTGGGAGGTAGGTAACTCCATTTTAGTTAGCAAAGAACACTAATAGAGTTTTCAGATGACTCACGCCAACGCTTGCCCACATGTGCTAGCTGTGGGTGTTTCTATTGCTGTCTGCTGTTAAAACAATTCATTAACCAAAGAAATACCAATAAAACCCATCGTGGTTGTAGCAGGAAAGTCTTCATAAGAAGCTGTAGGTAGTGCATGGATGCTGATGTGTTCCACTAATGAGGTTCTTCGGTGAATGAGCCACTGTACCATCACTAGTTTGTTTTGATAATTTGTTTATATTTCTTTTCATCAGCATTGACACAGAATATCATCATCTCTCCATACCATGTTTTCACCCCACCCCCAGGGGTCGATTTAAGCGATAATGCTCAGAGGTGCTGAACCAACAGCCCTGGTTTGCTGCGCCTGCAGACCATATCCCAGAGACCAGGCTGCTTCATCCTGTCCTGTTAAGAGCAATCTGTTGGTGACCTTGCTGGCAGTTCAGCTGGCAGTGAAACAGCTCTGTTGTGTTAACTGGAGCCATTTTTGCTGCTTTCATTTTTGTAGAGGTTGTTTGCTCCCATTCCTACAACACCCACCATGAGAACCACATGTTTGGATTAAAAATGGTCACAGCACAGTGAGTTGGGTAACTCAGGCCCTAGTCCAGGTGTCACAGTGGGTACATGAGAATCAAGAAGCCTCAGAAGACACTTTAAATGTTTTGTGAAGATGTTGCATTGTCTGCTTAGACTCCAGCTGTCCAGTTAATCTCTGCTTTTCTCTGAACCATGCAATTCAGTATGGACCATTTCACTCCAGGTTTCTACTACTGGAGAGCATTTTAGCCCACACTTCCCAAACTGGGACCAAGAACAAAGCTCTCTTCCATAGCATGACGCAAATAATTTGGGCTGATGATGTCTGAATGTCAGTTTTACTTTCATCCTAGCAAGAAATGAAACTCAGTAGCTTAAAAGTAACCCCTGACACTTAAGTGTCTAAGTCGTTTGCTTGTTCTTAAGAGAAGTCCCTCCAAATGAGGCAGCAACAGCAATCCAGAGTACACCTTCTCAGTGTGCAAACGGTACCTGTTCAATAGTTGACACCTGTGAAGGTCTGTGAGCATCTATTTTGATGAGTCTGCCCCTAAATCGACCCCTGAAGAAAATCCTGTCATTGGTTATGATTCTAACATCACCCAGTCATGTTTTACTGCATGGTAAAAGACACCCATGGTTTCAGTTCTCCTCTGTCATCGTGCTCCTTCATTGCCACACTTTTTCTGACCTTTGTGCTTTGTAGCTTTCAGATTGTTGCATGTTTTGCCCTTTTTTTCCCTGATTTTTAAATACTTCAATTGATGCTCACTCTTTTTTAATTTTAAAGTTTATTTGCTGCCAATTTGCTGCTTTTTTGTTTTTGTGGAATTTCCCTAATTAAATACTTTCTGTTTTCTCCTCTATCGCCCCTGGTTGCTGACCCTCCTCCCCACTCTTACTATTGTCTGTTGTGGTAAGTTCCTACTTGTGGAATTTTGGGTTTTTTCCCCTTTCTCTTTTTTTTTCCCTTCCCCTTTTTTGGTTTTGTTTTTTTTTTTTTTTTTTGTTCTACACTGTGGAACCCCCAATTCCACTTTACCAAAGAGCTATGCCAACATCAGGACCCCCCTTCAGGTCACAAAGAATGTAGTATTGCCAACTACGTGAGCTGGAGTGTCCCATGTCTGGCACCAAAACGTTTCTGAGATCTGTTTGAACAGATCAGGTGGTGGGTTTTTTTCTGCTTGTGTGTTTGTTCATTGAATAAATGTTGAATTAATTTCTTTTTCGTTTACTTTCCAGTTAGGAAAGTTGTTAGGAAAAATCTTTTCATGCTTTGCCATGAAGATTCAAAAGTGTGTTTTAAAGTATGCAGGGTGAGGTTGCCCTCAAATAGCAGGACTCTAGGAGTTGATACTTTAAAAAAAAAATCAAGCTTGTAATAGTTGGCAACACTGCAGATGACCTTGGGTTAAAACTGAGCAAGAAAGTAACAGTGCCCAGTGGTAAAAATAGCTGGATTTTGCATTCTGTGCAGTGTGTGTGGAAGAGTTGCTTTTAATCCTGCATCCCTCGGGCTGGCTCTGCCTTCAGGCAGCTGCTGCTGCGTTGGTCTTGGTGAAGAAAGCAGATGACCAATCCTCTCCTGCATCTGGTTTCTTCATATCTTGTTGGCAAAGCTTTTTGTGTCCGTGCAAGAGATAACCCTAAAACTTTATTCCCAGCAGTGTTGAAAGGTGTTTACCATGCATAATAACAAATCATGAACCTTCATAATCATGGTGGCTGTGATCTGCTCTGCCAGTTCTGTAATGGCTATTCAGTGTTCACCTTCATTCTCTTCTCCTCCCAAAGACCTATTATTTTTCATAAAATAATAGGAGATAAAATGCTTTTAATAATTCCTCCCTCATATCTGCATTTTTAGCTCTTTTCAGAAACAAGACCATGGAGTATTTTTAAGTTATTTGTTCTGTCTTCATGATTGTGATTAGATAGACTTTTGTTATTGGCTGAATTCCAAAGATCCTAGTGCAAAACCATCCCATCTTCTTCATGCCAGGCATGAAACTGAGCTCTTCTAATGCCAGGGGACTGGCAGCTACTGAATAGCAGTGTGAGGTACACCAGTAGGTGTCTGCTCTCCCCAAGGAGTTTGTTTCCATCCCCTTGCTTCCAGGTAGAGATCCCTCAACATGAGTCACATACATTTCTTGGCTGTTGGGTCCGTGGTTTTGCAGGGAGATGCTTCTCTCACATTAGGGGCTAACCAGTGTTCCTCACTGCTGGCTCTTCTCCTTGGCATCCTTATGATAACTGAGTTTCAGCACCTGGGTTTATGAGGAAAAACCAGTGCAGCTGGCCTTCATGACCACAGAATCATAGAATCACCTGGTTGGAAAAGACTTTAAGATTATTGAGTTCAACTGTAACCTAAGACTTCCCTGTACACAACCGTTAGACCCTAAGCACTTCATCCAGGTGTCTTTTAAACACCTCCAGGAACCAGGTCCTGCAAATGCTTCAATCCCTGAAAGGCACTCTCCCAAGTAGGTAGGAAAAAGCAAAAGGACAAGCTGGCACCTGCCCTGTGCCCATGGGTCAGGGCAGGATGCCACCAACTTCCATGTTTTTTGTTGCAGTTTCCCTTGGTCAGACATGATGCTACCTGGGGAAGAAGTTTGAGAAAGGAGTCCTGGAGTCACAGTCTTCTGCCTGTAACATTGAGACTGAATTGAAGAAAATAGCACAGGAAGAAAAAAATGAGGGTGACAGACACTGGATCAGGCTGCCCTGAGAGGTTGTAGAGTGTCCTTTTCTAGAGAGATTCCAAACCCACCTGATATTGTGATCCTGGGCAACCTGTTGTGGTTGACCCTGCTTTAGCAGGGGGGTTGGACTGGATGATCTCCAGAAGTCCCTTCTAACACTTACCATGCTGGGATTCTGTGAAGCTGGAAATGCTGAACATTGCAGAACCTTATCACGGGTAACATTGTCCATAGTGGTGGTTTGGAAAAGGTAGAGGTGAATAAATCAAGGGTTCAGTAGGCTGCTCATTCCTATATGGATCTAGCAGGATGGGACGAAGAGGGGGAGTCTAGGGAAATAGCTCCCAGGTGTTGCCAGGTGGTCCTCGTAATAAAACATTAATAGCTTTAGAGCTGAAGGCTGCACCCTAGGAGGTGTTTCTGAGGATGGCTGTGATGAATCCCTGTAGTCTGTGCTGGCAGGTGGAGCTGGATAAAAGTCCTCTTTGGAGAAGAGATGGATGCTCGGAGGAGGCAGGCAGGAGCACGGGTCCTAGTTGCTGCCCGCACCACATGAAGCATGTAGGCAGCTCTTGGTGCAGCAACTCGTTCTAAAGTCGGACATGTGTCTATACACTTCTGCCGGAGCACAGCTGTCCCTGTCCCACAGCAAAGACAGGATGTGGCCTCTGTCTGTTCAGCAAGGCTGCTGCTGGCTGTTGTCATTTCAGACTTCTCTTCCACTTCAAAGCTGGGCATCAGTGAGCGCTGACCTCCTGAAGGCGCTTGGGATGAGCAGCAGCCCTCACGCTACAGAAGGCAACTCCGTGCCTTGAGTGAGAGGAGCCAAGCCACACCTGGGCAGCTCTGGCATGACATCCCAGAGGTTCCTCCAGACCAGGAGAACACTTGGCCCTGCCTTTTCCAGTCTCGGAAGTTTGCCTGGGGACTTTTTTTTTTTTTCTTGTTAGTTTGGCTTATTTATCCTCTTTGCCTTCCATAGATGATGTTCATCAGCACAACAAGAGATCAGTTTTGCCATAGCAAAATACTAAAATTACCCAAAAAAGAGAGGTGCAGAGCAGGCAGGACATCTGTAAGTGCAGTTTGAAAGTGAACATTAGCCCAGTTTCAGAGACATTGAGTGTTCTAAACTGCATCACACTTTTTCAGGAGAGTAAAGGTGAACATTCAGAATTTCTTGCTGAAAGGCATTTCTGGTTTGTGCATGCAGTCTGAGTTGTTTTAACAAAATCCAAGGTGCCATTTCATTATTTTTTTTCAAAGCACTTTTTTTCTGCTCTCTCTGTTGTTGTTGCTGTTGTTACTTGTCCAGCAAAAATCTATCTTGTTTCTCTACTTTTGTTGCATTTCTGGGCCAAATTCACCACTGGCTGAAATGGAAGCAGGTACCTGATAGAGTGGCTTGCATCTGCTTTCACCAGGAGTGACTTTGGCCCGCTGTACTAGACATTAGCTACTAGAAGAGAACATAACATCTTCCAGTTGACATGCTCTTTAAAAAGCACTTGTGTGTGTGTGTGTGAACTGGACACTGACTTTGGCCCAATCCTGCAACTACTCAAGAATGGATTATGGGGGCTCTGGTGTGGGTAATTTTCAGGGGTGTCTGTGTGCAATGTCACCCCTGCCAGCAACTGGACCTTACTGTGCCTGTGCCTGCAGGCCATGGAGCAGGCTAAGGGGTGTCTGCACAGGGTCTGGAGAGCCTGAAATAATTACCCAAACAAAGAGACTTGCCTTTGACTGTTCCTCAGAGACATCCAACACTCCCAGACTCCTCCTGGGGTGGGAAAAGCGATTGCAGGGTTGGGCTAATGGTCATAACTGATCCATAAAATTTCATGTGAGTTTATAATTTCCTTGTGGTGTTTGCTGCTAAATGCATTCATGCTGAGTTCCAGGTGTGTTTTGTCTTTCCCTTCTTTCTTCCTTTCTTCCTTTCTTTTCTTCTATTTTTTTCCCGTGTAGTTTAATTTCTTTTTTTTTTTTTTATTTTGCATACATTGAGGAGCCTGCCTGCAGCCATGCTTGGGGGTACACATATCTCCACACTGAAATAACCTCTTGTTTCTCCAAACTTAGGATGGAAAGAGGATGTTTGGTACCTACTTCCGAGTTGGTTTTTATGGAACGAAGTTTGGAGACCTGGATGAGCAAGAGTTTGTTTACAAGGAGCCTGCAATAACAAAGTTAGCTGAAATTTCCCATAGGCTGGAGGTGAGATGCTTGTGGCTGACCTCAAACTGTCTGTGAGTCACAGCTTAACTATTTTACATCAGTTACTGAAGAGTTGTGCTGTTATAACACCCAAAGTGATGGAAATTGAAAACCAGCACTCTGCCTCATGGAGACTAAGAGAAACAGACACTTGGCTAAGCAGTTTGCAGAGCCCCATGCAGTGACCCAGGGCTGGGCCTGATGTCCCCTGTCCTCTTGCCAGTGCCACTTCTGCAAGAGGCAGAAGGCATGCAGAGAGAGGAGTCCCACAGGTTTTCCCTGATCTGTCAGCAAGAGCTGCAGATCTGCTATGATAATTGCAGAGTTTGTGGCCTATCATCCTGTGTTTGCATTTCTCTTCAGCTGATTGGAGCAAATGGGATGACCTGGCCTTGAAAAAAAGATCTCCCTTTCAGAAAGTATTGCATTTTGCTGTCATTTTGTGGCCTTCACATCATGTTCCTCTACATGTAGAGATTGTGCCCTCTGAGGTGGCTGAATTTCAGAGCCCCTGAGGTCTGAAACTAAGAGTGGATTATGGGGGCTCTGAAATTCTGGGGACGTCACAGGTCTGAAGTTTGTTTCAGCCATGAACAAGGAAAGACAGCTCCAGTCTAACAGGGACTTGGGTGCAGCTCCAGGTACCACCCAGTGATCATCTGCACCATGTAAAATGGTTAGTGTGGCCTGGGTTTGTGCCAACTAACCTGTGTCTAGACAACGTCCTAGCACAGCCTGGGGGCGTGATGAGTCAGAGAATGTTCCCAGTAAGCACTGTGCACAAGAGGAGGCCATCCTCAGTTGGAGAGGAAGAGCACTTAGCTCTGGGCTGTGCCATGCTCCTGGTTGGTGGGGCCAGAGGGCAGACCTGGCCCTGTTTTGTTTGCTGGAATGGATCTGATTCAGGTTGTTGCTCCCAGCAGCTCAGCTGCTGTCACGTTGTTGCACTGAAAGCAGCGGCGTTCTTTGAAACAGAGTCCAGAATCCAGCCATTCACCCAGCCCAGCACAGCTGTGCTCTGATGGAGCTCCTGATTTCCAGCAGATACCATACTGGCCCCAGCATTCAGCTGAGCTCACAGACATACACTGAGCTCAGAGGGCTTGCTCAGAGCCATGCAGCATGTGCAGGCAGTTGGAAGGCTCTCGAGTTGTCCTGCCTTCCAGGGCATCAGGCTTGTTTCCTGTTGCCCCTGAAATGCAGCTGATTTAATTCTCCTGGGTTCAGCAGATCACGTTCAGCAGATCACATTCAGCCCCAGCACAGCTACTGTTGAAGGCATGTGGAGCATCACCTCCCCTGAATATGCCTTTGTCTCTCCAGCCCCCATCTCCCATGGCTGCGTTTGATGTCTCCTTTCAATGCATTTGCTCTCAATTGTAGGGGTTTTATGGAGAGCGGTTTGGTGAAGATGTGCTGGAAGTGATTAAGGATTCAAACCCTGTGGACAAATGTAAACTAGATCCTAACAAGGTAAGAACACAAGTGCAGGTTTAGAGGTAGAACAGGTCCTGAATGTATGCAAACGAAACAGGACAAATCCTGCCCTGAATTTCACCAAGTAGAAAGTGAAATCCATCTCTTGTGACTGCTTGGGATGAGAACTGGGAAAAATCGTCAAAGAATGCACAATTGCCATTTCATTCCCAAAAGGAAGCAGAGATCCAGGCTGCTTTTGCCTCTCTCTGTGGTACCCACTGAGTGCAAGAGAGAAAGGGAATTTGCCATTTTGTCATTCTGATGCCATGTCCTTTAAGCATAGCAGGAATAACAGGAGCATGCCAAGGAAACAAGACAGGGCATTATCTGCACGGGAAGGAAGGAAAGGCTTCATGAAGTTCAACAAGGGCAAGTGTAGAGTCCTGCACCTGGGGATCGATAAACCCCTGCACCGGTACAGGTGAGGGATGACCTACTGGAAAGCAGTTCTGTGAAGAAGGACCTGGGAATGCCAAGGGAAGTTCTCTTCCCCCTCTACTCTTCTCCAGTAAGGCCACACTTGGAATATTATGTCCAGTTCTAGGCTCCCCAGTTCAAGAGGGACAGGAAACTACTGAACAGAGTCCAGTGGAGGGCACAAAAAAAGACCAGGAGAGCAGAGCATCTCTGTGAGGAGAAAAGGCTGAGAGACCTGGGGCTCTTTAGCCTGGAAAAGAAGGCTGAGAGGGGATCATATCAATGCTGATCAGTACCTGAAGTGTAGAGGTCATTAGGATAGGCCTGGGCTCTTTTCAGTGGTACTCAGTGATAGGACAAGGGGCAACAGGTACAAACTAGAACACAGGAAGTTTCACTTGAACTTAAGGAAAAACTTCTTTACTTTGAGGGGGACAGAGCCCTGGGCAGGCTGCCCAGAGGGGTTGTGCAGTCTCCTCTGGAGGGATTCCAAACGTGCCTGGACATTGTGATCCTGGGCAAGCTGCTGTGGGTGACCCTACTTTAGCAGGGGGGTTGGACTGGATGATTCCCAGAGGTCCCTTCCAACCCCCACCATGCCAGGATTCTGTGATATGAAGAGCATGAGAGGCAAGGGACAATGAGATGTATTTTATCCAGTCCAGGAACTGCTGAACAGCTACCATCACCCTTAGTCCCTGTCAACGTGAGTGTGATTTTTCTGAGTAAAAGCAAAATCCAGTCCCAGTTCTTCCGGAGGTGGCTTCAGGGGGGAAGAGAGCAAGCTGCTAGAAAGCGCTGCTAAAAAGCAGGAGCCAGCTCTTGTCTTCTGTCCCTGTCCCTCACCATGCACTCCTGGGTTGCTTCCTGCAGGCCTACATCCAGATCACCTACGTGGAGCCCTACTTTGACACGTATGAGATGAAGGACAGGATCACTTACTTTGACAAGAACTACAACCTGCGGCGCTTCATGTACTGCACGCCCTTCACGCTGGACGGCCGCGCGCACGGCGAGCTGCACGAGCAGTTCAAGCGCAAAACCATCCTCACCACCTCCCACGCCTTCCCCTACATCAAAACCAGGATCAACGTCATTCACAAAGAGGAGGTGAGGAGGGTGCTCCCTGGGGCCTTCCTCTGCTTGAAGGGAAATGTTAGACAAGACCGAGGCAGGTGGATGGTGCTGAAATTCCTGCTCTCTACAGCTACCTGAAAAGAGGTTGTAATGAGGTGGTGGTCGGTCTCTTCTCTCAAGTAACTAATGAGAGGAAATAGCCTCAGGTTGCACCAGGGGAGGTTTAAGTAGAATGTTAGGAAACATTTCTTTACTGCAAGAGTGGTCAAGCATTGGAACAGGCTGCCCAGGCAGGTTGTGGAGTCACCATCCCTGGAGGCATGCAAAAAACGTGTAGACGTGGTGCTTCAGGACATGGTTTAGTGGTCATGGTGGTGTTGGGTTGATGGTTGGATTTGATGCTCCTAGAGGTCTTTTCCAACCTTAATGATTCTGTGATTCTGTAATGTGCTATTGTATGTGTAATTAAACATGACGGCTGTGTCCCTTCACATTGTCACATTAACATAGATGCAACCTTCTGGCCACCATCCCACAGCCCATCACTAGCTACCTTTCCCCTCTCTGTTAAACATGCAAAAACTTGGCAGAGAGCAAGAGAAGGCAGTGCTGTCATGAGCTGCTCTGATTGCTCACAGCAGGGCTTCTGCATGAGACTCATTCATCTTAGGGCCACAATGATGATCCAAGGGCTGGAGCACCTCTGCTGTTAGGACAGGCTGAAGGAGCTGGGGTTGTTCAGCCTAGAGAAGACTCCATGGGGACTTTAGAGCTGCCTTCCAATACCTGAAGAGATCCTACAGGAAGGCTGCAGAGGGACTTTTCATAAGGGTGTCTAGAGACAGGAGAAGGGGGAATGGTTTTAAGGCAAGAGAGAGTAGGTTTAGACTGGATCTTAGGAAGAAGCTCTTCAGTACGAGGGTGGTAGGGCTCTGTAACAGGCTGCTCAGGGAGGCCCCAGGCCAGTGGGGTCCTGAGTCTTTATGGAGAGATTTATCTCATCACTGTAGTTTTTCAAGGGTAAGTAGGAACTGATAGGGTAGTGGGACACCCAAATGCTTAAGCACTGACCTAGTGCTGTAAGCCTGGGCTGTAGGTTGGAGTGACTGCAAAGGGCATGTGTCTACCCACTCAGAAGCAAGATCATAAAGTTCTTCAGTACACAGATGTATGGAAACGTTTAAAAATCAATCTTCTCTTGGTATTCCTAAACCAAGACTGAGACGTTCTGTTTCTGTCCAGACTGTCGGTTCTCTTGGTCTCTCCCACTTCAGTGTGCCACCCCAAAGGGACCTTAGTGTTTCTGGAAGTCTGTATCTGCTTGGTAGTCTCAACCCTAACAAATAGTAGTCTTAGATAATGGTTGCACTTGATGATCTTAAAAGTCTTTTCCAACCAAAACGATTCTATGGTTTTAAATGTCCTCTGTTCTGGCTGCTTGCTTAGATCATTTTGACTCCCATTGAAGTTGCTATAGAGGACATGCAGAAGAAAACACAGGAATTAGCTTTTGCAACCCACCAAGACCCTGCAGACCCAAAGATGCTGCAAATGGTGCTGCAAGGATCAGTAGGTACCACAGTAAATCAGGTGAGGATCACTGGCTTGAGTTTCAGACCCTGGGGTAGGACATACATCACTCAGTGCTGGGGATGCTCAGTGTTGGACTTTACTTCTAAGTTATCTTCGATTTTTTAGCCCATTCAGTCTATGGAATGTGTTTAAAGGCACTGGTAGCTCTAGACCAGCAGCTCTTAGTGACTTTGCTATTTGAGTAGGAGTCCTGAAAATGCGGTGAAGAGCTGGAAGGTGTCTGAGAAGAGACAACCCTCTCTCAGAACCTACTCCTTCCTGGCATTCACTGATGTTTCTGCCTGCTTCTCCTTCTTCCTTATGAGTTTCTTTACTTTCCCTTTAGATAGCCAGGCCCTGCTGGGTGGAAGTAGGATTGTGTCCTGTTGTTGTTTTTGAACAAAATGGAAAGCAAAGCTAATGAATGGAAGAAAATTGAGGAAAAACTGAGGGAGTATGAGTAAACCTCTACTAATGGACAAGCTGGAAAAAGAAAATCAGCTGGAATGTCAAGTTCTGGGTTGAGTTTGCAATGCTGGCAAACGCTTCCTTGGTTCCATCTGCATTGTTTAAACTTTGTCTTAGTTGAGAGTTGAGCAAACTCTGTCAGGAGTCCTTATAAGAGAAAACAAATGTAGAATCTGTCCATTTTCTCACACTGTTTTCCAAAAGCAGAGCTTTATTTAAAACAAAAAGAAGGCTTAAAAGAGCTGCAGTTGTCACCACGTTTGGTGATAGATGCCAGATTTGCCAGCTGCAGTTCTTCAGGATGCATTCATGTTGCATTTTATGAATGTTTCTATGTGCAAGAAGCGATTGGCTATGACAGAGGGTTCTGGAAAACCTGCTTTTTCTCTTCTGCTCCTAAAGGGACCATTAGAAGTTGCACAAGTCTTCTTATCTGAAATACCCAATGACCCAAAGCTCTTCAGGCATCATAACAAGCTACGACTCTGTTTCAAAGACTTCACGAAAAGGTATGGAGTATTGTCTTCAAGCTGCCTGCCAGATGCTACCACATCAGGCAGGAGCATGTACAGTAACACAGGGGCTATCTGGAGAGAGGGGTATTCAGGTTCTACCTCCATCTGTCCAGTTTCCATATGCAGCTGTGTTCCTCAGCTGCCCAGTTTGTTCCCTGCTTCTCTGGTGCTGCTGGTCCATGACTTAAGGGGATGAAGTCGTTTGGCTTTGCTCTTTCTTAGGAAGGAATTGGTGATCACAGCAAACACAACTGGCCATGCTGGCACAAATGAACTCACAGCTTGGCAGGGTCAGGAGGAACTTCTGAACTGGCCAGGAGATTTAATTTTCTTCTGAAGTTAATTTCTCCACACAAAGTGGAAGCATGCTGGCAGAATTCTCTGGAGAAATGTGCTGGCTGCCCTGCTTTTCTCTTCAGCAGTGCAAGCTGCATTCTCAGTCCAGCGTCTTTTGCAAGGACCAAGGAGTAATTGAAATAAAAATGTTCCAAGTAAATAGATCCAGTGGCAATGTAATTTTCCCATATGTGATAAATGGCGTTGATGACACACTTCTGTTCATACCCTTTGTTTAACTTACATCTTCACAAGTAGGAATGTTCCTGATGAAAATTTGGGATGTGGTTGAGGCCCCATCCCTGGAGATGTGCAAGATCAGACTTGATGTGGTGCTGGGCAGCCTGATCTACTTGGAGGTGCCCCTGCTGACTTGCAGGGGGATTGGATAAGATGACCTTTAAGGGTCACTTCCAACCCAGTGCCATCTGTGAATCTGTGAACATATCAGTCTGCTATTTATTAATCTTTCCTGAGGAAAGCAGTAGATCTGTCCACCTTTAAATCTTCTTGGCTTGGAAGAGGCTATGGGGAGATCAGTTTATGATTTCTCTTCAGAGAGGATAAACATAACTGGAAAGTAAATTAAAATAACAAAAGAGTTGTCACTCTGGAAGTGAAATGGAAATTGGAAATACAACCACCTCTCCTTTCTCCATGGACACCAAGTGGTTTAACTGAGCCTTCATTACCCAAAAGACAAGAGAGAGCAAGACATTCTGTGTCATCCCAGAGCCACAGAATGAATGCTGGTGTACTACTAGATTAACAAGCCTGTAGCAAGCAGACCCTTTCTTATGTGCCCAAGTTTCACACAGGCCTTTCTTTGCTAGATGTGAAGATGCCCTGCGCAAGAACAAGAGCCTGATCGGTCCGGACCAGAAGGAGTACCAGCGCGAACTCGAGAGGAATTACCACCGGCTAAAGGAAGCCCTCCAGCCTTTGATAAACAGAAAGATCCCTCAGTTGTATAAGGCAGTGCTGCCAGTCACTTGCCACAGGTGGATATTTGATTTTACTCTTTCAACAGAGATAAAGAGGGTGTAAAACTGGGGTCTGATCTGCCCGGTGAACCTGTGACATCTATTTGTTTTCAATTTGTTTTGAGTCCATCCCTTTCCCCTTCTGTCCTGATTTCAGAGCACATCCCCTTCCCAGCAGTTATGGTAGGTGGTGTTCGCAGTGGTTCCTTTTATCCCTGATCTTTTTTTTTTTTCATTCTATGTCCCATTCTTTGTAGATTAAAAAACACCTTCACTGTGGCAGGAGTTTGAAACTTGTTTCTTCCCAGCGAAGCTGGCATGAGAAGCTCTAGGGGCAGGCAGGGTAGAAAAACAGTTGATGTCTTCCATGCTGGAAGACCAATAAATTGATGTCTGGGCTTTATGTTTGTTTGCAATGAGACTGAACATAAAAAACCCCACTGGGGATGTGTGTGAAGCAGGTCAGAGCCTGTAGCACCAGCTGTGGCTGAGCAGAGGGACTTTGTTCTAACAGAGCTTCTAGAACAGAGGCAGAAGTCTTGCCAGTAGGTACTCTCCACCTTATCTTTGGCTTGGCAGCCTTGGCAGCAAGGTAGAATAACTCAGTCCAGCAAAACTGCACTGCCCTGGCATCATGGTCCCACACCAGTGTGGGGAGGGGGTGTTTCTGGAAGTACTTTGATAGCACTGAGTGCTTTTTTGACAGCAGGGCCTGGAAGAGAATTGAGCGAATGTGGCCTTCAGCTCATGTCCGTACTGCTGGTTTAGAAAACAGCCCTGGGTTTGAGCCTCTCCTCGTGCAAGGGCAGTTCAGAGGCAAAGAGGAATGAGGAATATTAAAAATGTTGTGAAAATAGAATGTTGGCAAAATTTTGTTCTAAAAAGAGCAAGACTTTGTGCTGGATGAGAAGGAAATGAGTGTTCCCAACTCATATAGCAGAGCTTACTGATGTTTCCCTACCTGTATTTGATGTGGTGTTCTGCCTGCTGAGCACTGCGGAAAGGTGACCTTCCCTCATTACCCAGGCTCATGATGCTTTAAGCTCTCCCCAGGTCATGTACAGTGTGCTCACTGTTCTCTGCTGGAGTCATCTCTTGCTGGTTGGGGATGGTGGGAAGACCAGTGCTGTCCTCCCCACCCAGGTGGGACCCTCACCAGCCCTTTTGTTGTTGTTTTTTTTTTGTCTAATCATGTAAAATTGGTTTTTTTGTCTAATCATGTGAAATTGAGCCTGCGCAGGGAGTGCAATCCAGACAAATTCCACTTAGAGATTTATTTGAAAGACTTAAATAAGTTTTAGTTGTGCAGATGGTTTGTGCTGCTTCTCTGGATACACATGAATTAAATTTGCTGTCAGCTTTCATCTCAGTAAAACTTGGGCAGTTGAGTGATCCCAGATACAGACCCCAAGCCAGTTCATTGGAAAACAATTGGTTCGTGTCAGTGGGCTCAGTTTTTGTAGTAGCCAGCTGTAGAAAACACTGGAAATCAAATAGCAGAATCATTTCTCTGATGACGCTCCTTTGGAGTGAGTCCAGAGGAGGGCCACGAGGATGATCCAAGTACTGGAACACCTCTGCTATGAGGAGGAGGAGGGAGCTGAGGGAGCTGGGGTTGTTCAGCCTGAAGAATAGAAGACTCCAGGGGGACCTTAGAGCTTCCTTCCAGTACCTGAAGGGATTCTACAGGAAGACTGGGGAGAGACTTTTCCTAAGGGTGTCTGGCCAAGGAGGAATAGTTTGAAGCTGAGGGAGAGCAGCTTTAGACTGGATCTTAGGAAGAAGTTCTTCAGTACAATGGTGGTGAGGTTCTGGAACAGGTTGCCCTAGAGTGGTTGTGGATGCATTCTGCCTGGAGGTGTTCAAGGCCAGGCAAGATGAGGCCTTGAGCAGCCAAGTCTAGTTGAGAGGCATCCCTGCCCATGGCAGGGGGTTTGGAGTAGGTGATCTCTCAGGTTCCTTCCAGCCTAAGCCATTCTGTGATTCATGATTCTGTGATTCATCATGGAAAATGTAAGCTCATCATTGTATTTTCTCTCCCTCAGAGACTCCTTCAGCAGGATGAGCCTTCGCAAAATGGATATCTAAGCGAGTTAAAAACCAAAATTAAAAAAAAGAGCACTTAAAATTAAGGGTTTTGAAAAGAAAGAGCCTTGTTATCAGCGCTGGGAATCAAAGAAGTTTTATTGTGAAATAAAACTGGGACTTCATCCTGGACATCCCACACACCTCTTCCTCCATCAAAGTGTTCAGTGGCCAAAAAAACAAAAACAAAAAACAAAAACCAACCAACAAACAAAAATCATTCTGAATTGTCAAATGTAGACTTATCAATGTTTGAAAAAGAAAAATCATGGCAGTGGTATCCAGAGTATTGGTGATAAGCTGTAAACATACCTGGTTTTTAAGGCATTTTTATGACTCAAAGGTACACTAAACGCATTTACCTTTATTTATAGCATTACCTAATGTTAAATTTTATTTACTTTTAGTTCATATATTTAATTTATATTAGGACCATAGGCAAAAAAAATGCATTTTTGGAAGTTTTTAATGTAGTGATGATGGTTATTTTGATGGTACTATTAAATATGTGAATGTTTACACTTTAACTCCCTGTGCCTTGGACTTCAGAGCTCACCATGCCTGGGAAAAAGGTTCAGAGGAAGGTAAGTCTTACAGTCACACTTCTTAACCAAGTGGTGATGATTTTTATTGTCCCCATCCTTTGTCCTTTGTAACTCTGAGTACAAGTTGCTGCAAAGAAAAATAATTCCCTCTGTAGCCATCAGAAGAGTGGAGGCACAGCTTGGGACTGCTTTACCTCCTGTGCCAGTGGTGTTTCAGCATGACTTCTGGAGCAGGGTTGCGGGGTGGGGACATTTCTTTACTTTGAGGGTGGCAAAGCATTGGAACAGGATGCCCAGAGAGGTTGTGGAGTCTCCATCTCTGGAGGCATTCAAAAGGGAGGTGATTCTCCCCCTCTACTCTTCTCTCATGAGGCCCCACCTGGAGTACTGCATCAAGTTCTGGTGCCCCCAGCATAAGAGAGACATTGAACTGCTGGAGCAGGTCCAGAGGAGGGCTGTGAAGATGATCAGAGAACCTCTCCTGTGGGCACAGACTGTGGGAGTTGTGGGCTGTTCAACCTGGAGAAAAATCTTTGGGAAGGCCTTAGAGCAGCCTTCCAGTACCTGAAAAGGGCCTGCAGGAAAGTTGGGAAGGGACTTTTTACAAGGGTTTGTTGTGATAGGATGAGACAAAAAGGACTGAAGTTTGAGGAGGGCAGATTTAGACGGGAGATTAGGAAGAAATCTTTACAGTAAGGGTGGTGAGACACTGGAACAGGCTGCCAGGGAGATTGTGGATGTCCCCTCCCTGGAGTTGCTGAGGGTCAGGTTGGGTGAGGCCTTGAGCAGCTGAGTCTAGTTGTGAGGTGTCCCTACCCATGGCAGAGGGGTTGATGATCTCTGAGATCCCTTCCAACCCCCACCGTGCTGTTGTTTCTCTCAGCTAGGAAGTCCAAGCAGCACTGTAACCTCCTAACTTTGAATGCATTGTGGCTCAGCAGTGTAAATGCAGCTGGGCTGCTTTTTGTGTCCCTTTTTCAATACAAAAACAAATGTCATGGGGAAAAAGAATATAAAAGCTCAGAGTTGAAGTTAAAAGCTTACCTAGAGAGCATTCCTTGCATTCTTAGTTATGGAAAGAAAAGCATCTGGTTTACAGCAGTCACTTTGGAGGCTAACAAAGCCCTTCAAGGACACAGAATTGGAGCTGAGTACAGAACTCCTAAATCTAGTCCCTTAGGTTTTTTTTTTTTCCTCTCAGTATTGAACAAGGTCCTTTGGAAGGAGAAGGTGATTAAACACAAGCTTGTTCTCTCTATAGAAATACCTAAATATATAAAAAAACAAACTTGATAAATGTGCTACTTAACATTTATAAGAAAAAACCCTGAGTTCTATACATGAGCTTTTAAAATAGCAAACAGTTACATATCCTGACTTCCAATTTGAGATTATTTCACTTTTGAAACAAAAGTAGTTCTAACCTTCAGGTTGAGCCTGCAGATTGTTGTATGTTAGAAGGTCCTGGGGGGAGGAGGGGGAGGGTGGTTTCTTTGGGGTTCACACACATCCCCCCTTCTGTTCTAGCAAGTGTAGCTGCAGCAAGAGCTCACCTTCTGCATCTGTACAGGGATTTAGGGTGGGGAGGGGCTTTTTTTAGTCTTCATATTTCACGTTAGTGAATGCTTGTACTGCTGCTGAGCAGGGCTGGAAAGACACTGATTTGGAACCCCGATGGTCTGCCCCAGAAGGATGACACCCAGCAGGGTGGTTCTTAGTGGGATGGTGCAGGGTGTGGTGCTGGCTGGGATCAAGAGGGTGTGTTGGGGAAGGGAGAGCACTGCTGCAAATTTCTCCTACTTCCCTGTGCTCTTTTGTTCCAACAGCTTCATAGTAGTGATGTGGGGTTTTTTTAGTAACCTATATATCTGTAGTGTTTTTTTTCATTTGCTGGTCTCTGATCAGCTCCCTTGAACTAGTTCTGTGTGCTGGTTTGTAGCAGCAAAGCCTGCATGGAGTTTCTGATATAAAGCAAACTACTCCTCTAACCTAAATATTTTAATTCCCCCCTTGCCTTAAGGCATTTCAAAGGCCTGTTGCAAAGCCCAGGGGTGCTGACAGGGCTTTAGAACCTGTACAGGACTCAGGGACTCTCATAATGGCAAAAATAAGAGTGAGGTAGCTCTGCAGCAGCAAAATATATTTACAAAGTGCAAAAGGGACTAAAATATCATAATAGCCACGACAGAACAAACCTGTGATTTACAGGAGTAAGCCTTGTACACTGTTTCTTCAGTGAACAAAACATCATCTATTTTAATCCAAATCTTGTATAAATGTCTTGTGATGTTACTGGATGGCCCTATGTCAGCATGAATCTGTCTTATCAGTACAGGTGTGTAAAAGTGTAGGCTCATGGAAGGCTCAGTGTGGGCAGCCACACTGTGTGGTTTCCATTGCAGCAAACTACAGGGTGCATGCAATACATGACAGTGCTTACTGCAGTGACTAATCCAGAAGGGTGGCGAGTGCTCTATTTGAGTAAGTCTCCAGAAACCCACCCCACACTATCTGTGTGCCAGAGCAGTGTTTTTTCCTTCAGCATATTCCAGCTGATGGTGTTTTCTGTTCAGCTGCCTACAAAGAAGGTTTCTCTCAAGCTTTCTAGTATGATGGAAGACAGCTGGGTCATCTTCTGATGAGCCCCTGGCCAGTATTTTGTTGGAAGATAATGGTATTTTGTTTCCTTGGAACAGTTCCTGTTCCTGCTGTTGAATGAAAGAGATAAGTCTTGGGTCAAGTGTGGAAGAAAAACAAACTTTCATTTACAGGCTGAAATTCCACAACGCCCATGCTGCAGGCAGTAAAAAAAAAAAAAAATAGCATTCTGTAATGTGATTTGGCTACCCTTGCAAGGTAAGATTCCAGTTGGGTTGGGTTTGGGTTTGTTTTTTTAATGTAGCTATTTCTTGGTTTAGACTATGAAATTATTTATTATGGTGACAATGCTTGGGAAAAGGGAAAGGTTTCCCTGTATTTGTCATTCCAGATTTTTCTCCTCTGCAGAAGACAATTCCTACAGATATTTATTTAGCATGAGATTATATAAGCAAATGTAGTCCAGCCCTTGAAGTGCTGGTCTCTCTTGACTGTCAAAGCTTCCTAAACTGAAACATGTTCTAGCAATTCCTCATCAGCATATAGGCTATGCTGCCAACTCAAGGCAGGAATCAGAGGTCCACCATAACATGGAGAAGACATTTTCTATCAGCTACCTCCATGTTTATCCTCCATTATGACAAAAGACTGTGAAAAAACAAGTAGTGCAGAATAAAGTAGGTAGATTTCTAGGGCTTTTCCCATAAAGAAGTTAATTTGCTTTTGAAGAAAGTGTAAATACATCCAGAAAACCAGGACATACTCACTTCTTGGGTATTCTCTCCTTGTCTCTGCAGCAGCAGTCCATGTCATTCCATCCCATGGCAGTAAACAGCCTATTTTGTCTCTTACTTTAAAGTTGTTAAGTGCCTGCAGTTTATAGGATTCACTTTAATCCTTTAGCATCTAACAGATGATTTGGGATTTTAACTTCTAGTGTTCAGTGCCAAACATTTTGCTTTTTTTCACATTTCCCTTTCCCTCTGAACCTTACCTCTAGTCATCAAGTGCTTTCCAATCAGGATATGCTGTACAAGAATCAGTTAAAAGAGAATGTTATTTCTTAAAGTACTTCTAAGTCTTCCACTTCTCTTAAGTAGTTTCCCAACCTTTTTGTAATGGTGCCCAACCACTTCCCCCTCTCCAAACACAGAAGTCTGATCTGGTCATCTCAGATGCATATCATACTATTTTTTTTATTTCATATATACATTTGTAACAAAGCATCAAAGCCAATTGCCTTTGTTTTCCCACACTTCAGTGAGCTCTGAGTACAAATTAGCTGTTAGAAGGTCATCACTAAGTTCCAAACTCACCCAAACAGATATGCATATTAGAGGGCTTTACTCTTAAAAGTACAAAATTATTTTAGTTACACTGCACACTCCCCCGTTTCCAAGTATTAATCACACCTATTTACACTTGCTCACTGAACACCTATGCAACAAGATGCAAATTAGACCAAACATTTCTATTAAGTTTAGTTCCTTCCAACACACTAAACAAGGTTACAAGACCCTTTATTTTTTTTCCTTGTGCCTTGAGTTGCACCAAGCACTACAGAAGTGGAGAAGGAGAATAAACCACGTCAATTACCCAAAGACTAAATATGAAGTAATAACTTCTCAAGTTACAAAAATACACAACTTCTGATGAACTCTGCTAGTTAATATACATTTACTCCAGGATATGAATACAAATAACTTTTATTAAAAAAAAAAAAAGACCTAATAATACAGGAGAGGCATGTCTGAGACCTAGAGTTGTGTTAAAACCACTACTGTGTACTGTAGGCATCATTTAGGATCTATACAAATGGGCATTTCTAAAAGGTCATAGCACTATTTCTGCAGCAGAGAGTTTTATGTGAGTTCTATGTCAGGCTTTGTTAATTCAAGTTGAGCCACTTACACCAACCAACCAAACAAAAAAGAGACCAGGAACATTGTGATCCAGTGGCTTCAAAAACAAAACAGCCATTTCTTCCAGGTAGTTTTGATGCAAATCAGACCAAGAGGTGTATGCAAATCCTGAATATTTACAGTTCCAAGTACAGTCTCACTCTACAATTTTCTTATAAAACAGTAGGTAAGGAGTTGATGTAGATGACGATGTCGGAGAAAGAGAATTAAGAAAGTCCTTTTCTTCTGTAACCTTCACTTCAGAATCATCAAAGAGCAGCCACTTCCCTTCATACTCTTTTAGGCTCTGCAGCACGTAGAGAGCCTTGTTTTCGAGTCCACTGGAAGCAACACCATTTTGCTGGCCATGTTCAGTGCTGCTCCCCGCACTCCCATTACTACTGCTAGACTCGGGATTCCTGCTTTCGGCAACTACGTTCAGGAACTTCTCAGGGTTAGCTGGTTTGTTATAGAGGTCGCAGTCAGGCTTGCTCTTCTGCCCACCAAGAAGTCCAACAGCTTCCATGTTCTTTTTGTTCAGAACTTTACCTGGCTGCATGTTTCCACTGACTCTAAAGGACACTTCACCATCGTCGTAGTCTTCAGGCGCAGTTCTTGCCTCCTCCTCGTTCAGGGGTTCTGGTTTAATCACGTCATACATTTGGTCAGTGATGAAGTTTCCCTTGTCTAACTCTAGGCTGTTGAGATCTGTAATTTTGACAGAAGCTGTGTAGTGTCCACTGCTAATTGTAATGCCACTGTGCATGACCACTGCGAACAAGCCATAGGTGTCGTTGGTCGGCTTTGTGCTCCACTCTTCTAGTGACAGTTTGAGGGGCGTCAGTAAGGGAGTGTTTATCTTGGACAGTCCACCATAGCAGTCAAACCTTCAGAAGAAAGAGCAAGTTAAGACCTCTTGCCACAACAGCTCATAATAAATCCCTCTTTAAGTGGCCCATACGCTTTTCTTCTACCAGACATTGGTGATAGGAATGCGAGAAATTCCCACTTGTCAACTTCTCAGGAGCAACATCTGCCCCAGGCACCCCCTGCTCAGTAAGGACATTTTTATCAGTGTGTAGAACGTTAAACCTCACAGCCTAGTAGCTATATAGGTTAACTAGTTAAGAGATTCCCTTTTTCTCAAAGTTCTAAACAGTGATTAACCAAATTCTTCAGTTATCTTTTGAGCTTCTATTCAAGTTTAAAAAAAAAAACCAAAACAAACCCCCCCCCCAAAAAAAAAAACAAACAAACAAAAAAACACAAAAAAACAAACCACCCCACACCTCTTCAACACCCAAGGCTGAAGTAAGCAGGGTGTTGGGTTTTTTGCCCCAAGCCCCTGAAACAGTCATTTACTGCATGCAATCTGATCTAGTTGGAGGTGTCCCTGCTGACTGCAGGGGGATTGAACAAGGTGACCTTTGAGGGTCCCTTCCAACCCAATGCAATCAGGGAATCTGTAAATCTCTCTTACTTCCAAGTAGCTTTGATGTCACTCAGAGAAAACCGAGTCATTTTCCTCAGGCCACTTTAGTGCACTGCAGTGTACAGCCAATATATGTAATGCTTATCTAAGGATGGGTAAGTTACTAACACCTCCTTATTACTAGGGATTCCTCATTAAGTGCCCTCTTAGAGAGGCTTTTAAAACTATTATGTAGCCAATTTACTTTGGAAAAAGCATCTATTATTCCATCAATATTTAAGTTTGTTCACAGTGCACAGTTGTACAATGAGAACAGTCTGAGTCTTTACAATAAGAATCTTCTTAAAAGAGTTTGAAAAGAACGTGGTGGGAGTTTCACATTATTGTGTATTAGCTTCCGTCAATGACTCTGATCTTACATCATTTCCATATTGCATCAGCCCACTGTAATTAACCCCTTTATTTAACAATATGTTATGATGTCCCAATAGATTTCAGTGATGATTCAGTCTTGCTTAGGGAGATGAAATATTGAGGTATCTGGATAAACCCTGTAAAACTTAATTCCAAAGTGCTAACTATTATTCTTCTACTTGCATTTTTATCATCAGAAAGAATAACTATTTTTAATCCAGAGAAACTGTAAGCGTAATTGAAGTAACAGAGTTTTGGTTTTGTTTTCATGCTGCTGTGCTAAACATTTTGCTCATCTTCACAGCCATAAACCCTTAGAAACATCAAGGACATCATTTACACACACACAGAGGTCCTCAGTCACTCAACTCTAAATAACTGAAATCTCATTTTTAGACCTAAGCTTACCATAAACATGTGACTACACCAAAAGAAACACAAAGAGCAAAGAATTAGCAAATAACATTTTACATCTTCTGAAAATCCCTATTATGGGTAGCCAGAAATAGAGATATTCAGAGGAGAGTCAAGAAACTGCTTGCTGATACTTGGCATCAGAAAACCAGTTCCACTCAAGCACACGGTGACAACCATATTCACATGAAACATTAAAAAACCAGGCTCTACCTTTCTTCTGAATGAGATCCAGCATCAGAAAGATTTGGAGAGGAGGAAATAAGAGAGGAAATCTTTTCCTATTAGCTTTTTGTTCTTCTTAATGATAAGAATCTGAAGACAGAAAAATTGCAAGCCAAGTACTCTGTCTCCTCTGACTGATGCACAGCAGTTCATACACAACAAACTCCATCTCTGCAACTGCATCTTTTGAGGCCATAAATTAGTGGAACTTTACCCACTGTACTGAATTAATACCTCAAGTTATTTACAGACCCTTAAAGCCTTCAGCTATTTCACTGCAACACTCTGAACACAGAAGGATGTAAAATACTCCAGATAAAAGACTTCCAGTAGCACAAGCACACTGCTGTCACCAAACAGCAAATGTTGACTGGAACAAACCCTAAAATAAGCTTTTTTAAAAAAAACAAAGAAAGAATTGGCTGCTCTTACCTGATACCATTTCACAAGACAAAAATCTTAGTTTTCTCACCAACTGTTACATTTACCTAGTAAAAGTGCTTAATTAGATGTTACCATTTCTTAATAGCTTCCCAGGCTGAGCACACATGGCCTGGCATTTTTTACCCACCCTCACACACACACTTGCCATAGAGAATTACTCATTCCCAGGGAAATAGATTATCACACTGGCTGGTTTATTTAAATAAGCTCAAAACACTTTGCAAGCCAGCATCTAGAAAAAATGAAACAAATAGCTACTAGCTGCAAATAGTTACATTACTGTTCCTCTCTGCTTCATTCCTCTTCATTTATTTACAACTTAGTCTTCAGAAAACTTAGTAGAGCATAACTAAGAAGCAAACAAAAGTTCAGATTTTTATGGGAAAGAAGTTTTGGGAAGGTTCTTAGTTTAAAAGTCTTAGTTTAAGGCCAGCAAAATAGTCTGTTTCTACTTTTCAGGCAAATCAGTGCTCTCTCATCTCTGAACAGTTTACTTTTCTACTAAATATGATAGAAGTTTACCTAAGCCATCTGGGAGAAGCTCCATCAAAATCCATTGCTCAAAAACCACACTAAGAGTGACTCTGGATACCATGGAGCAAGCCAGTGCTCTGCTCTCTCCACTTTGGCTCTTCCCCACTTGATTTGCAGCTCTGCCCCAAATTAAGCTGTTCACAAATTACATGGTGTTGTCCAAGATAAAATGGCCAAGCCAAAAACTGGGAAACAATCTCCTGAGCAGCTTCAGCTTCATCACTGACTCCAATTCTACATCTGATTTTTCCACTCCTTGATCTCTGGCTGCTATCACGTGGCAGAAAATGTATGACACAATTCAGAGGACACATGAGGAACACCACAAGAGACTGGATTCAGTCAGACCAGGATACAGGTCCAAGTTATTTTGGAGCAAGGACCTGAAGATTGCCAGGACAGAAGAGGTAAGTGTTTTAAGAGATGGCTGGTTAACCTGCAAGCTGCAAATATCCTTCTCAGGGAAACAAAAAGTAGCAAGGGTAGGAGCAAACTGAAGATAATATTCAGACTTCCTTTCAGGTGGGCATCTTGGGTTGTACTTTTTGAACAGGCTGTCATCATACCAGGATCCCTTCTCACATCAAGGGACACTCAACAGAAAGTGTGCAGCTTTTTCTCTGACTTGGGATAGTCAATATTATGTGGACCAACAAAAAGCCAATTTTGTATGTTACGACCCTAGACTTGTATGAAGAGATGTTAGCAGACATTAGGGAGAGGCTGGAGTAGATGATCTCCAAGGTCCCTTCTAACCTAAGCTGTTCTAATATTTATACTTTGTCAGAAACCTAGATAGTCCTAAAAATAAATACCAAAATCAAGAACTGCTCTTGCTCTAAGAGCAAAAATTAGAGTTTTAAAATTTTACCAAACTACCTGTAAAAGGATCTTGACCCAGTCCCTGGCAATAGTTATTCTACAATCAGTTATCAGCACTTCTTATAGGCTGTCCTCATCTGTCAACTCACATTTGCTATCTGTGCAGTGACAAAGGTCCTATGCACATCAAGTTCTAAAATATTATTAGTGACACAAAGACTTCATGTGTTGGACTTCCTGCTGGCAAGGTAGCTCTGAAGCTCTAAACAACCCAACAGGGAAATGTAAACCACAAGGAGAAAAGGCCAAACTAATTTGTGCCTCAGTAACTTGCTGCACATAGCAAAGCAGCACAGAACTGTGCCTTAGCCATCAGGTGATAAAACCCTGGAACAGATGCCAGCAGGGGGGTGTTGAAACCAACAAAAAATTATCTTCCTCTGCTGCATGTGGCAAATAAAATTGCAGGCAGCAGAAGTTCTGTTGGAGTATCAGGGAAAGCTGTAAATACAGGCCAAGTCTGCAAATGGGACCAAAATTGTCCTGTCACTCTCAAACCAGTTTGTGGTGTAATCGTCTTCTGAAGGATCTGGAGAACTATCTTATCGTTTAAGAGTAGTTTTTCCTGATGAAGCCTTCTGTCATTTTTCATTATTTGAAGTTCAGTGGAGAAAGAGCATTTACTGCAAAATGCTTTGCATAGTGTCATGGCATTGTTTTATCTGTGCACAGTATTGTAGAGACGGGGATTTGGCTGGGTTCGTTTTTCCTCCCTTCACAAAGGAAATCTCTGCATTCCTTAGTATGATAACAGGTAAAGAACACTCTCATATGAATAATCTCCTTCAAAAATCAGCATCTAACTGATTGCTGAGCAGTTGAACATCAGTGACACTGATATTTTTGTATATTAAAGGATTTCTGTACTGTTAGATCTTTAAAATGTTTATCTCCTGATCTTTTTTCCTGCATTTTAGTACTCACATTCACTTAGAGACTGAAGTCCTAGCTGTGGCCATAAAATTCAGTTTTGTTCTCATACTCCCTCTCTCTCTCTCTCTGCTGAAATACTTAGACCTGCCATGGTTTAGTCAATTAGATGGTGTTGGGTGATAGGTTCGACTTGATGATCTTGAAGGTCTTTTCCAACCTGGTTAATTCTGTGTGGTTCTCTAACCTCACACAGGGAAGTTTTAAGAAAGCATCAGGCTGTTGTACAAATATACATTAAACAAGTTTTGGGGAGAATACGCTTCCACAAGACTTCTTCACAGAGCTCATTTTATGCCACTACTTCTAACTATAAAAAGCCTTTTCTGAAATTAGGGGCTGTGTCCCCCTGATTTAACTTAATTTTAATCTAGAAAGCTGAGGGGATTTAGGGGGAATGTTAGAAAGCATTTTCATCTCTTCTGGTAAGGTTTCCTTCCCAACAGCACAGTGGTTTTGTAAGACAGTGATTCTGCATACTCACTCTAAGCCACTAGCAGCAAAGCACTTCAAGTGAATTGTTATCACTTCAGGCATTTTATCGAATAAAAGGCTGCGTTCTGCTTCTGCGTAATGATGGCAGTTCTCACAGAAATATTTATCCTCTCCCACAATCCTTTCCACTGATGCAAACTGCGAAATGGCCCATTTGAGAGTCTTCATTTCTGTTTTTGGCTCTGGAGAAACTATAAAAAGAGAATTGTTACATTCACAGATGTGTTAATATTTATATTCCCAGTGCATCCCCACCAGAAAATAACAAACCAAAATATGTCACTTTAAGACACGTTCAGAAACTATCCTCACACTAAATATCTCTTAAATTCTTCTCTGTGAGGGTGCAAGACACTGGAACAGGTTGCCAAAAGAAGTTGTAGAGACATCAAGCCTGGAAGTGTTCAAAGCCAGGTTTGGGTGGGGCCTGGAGCCACCTGGGCTAGTGGAAGGTGTCCCTGCCCATGGCAGGGGGCTGGAACTAGATGATCTTTTTAAAGGTCCCTTCCAGCCCAAACCATTGATTCTATGAAACAAAGCGTACTCAACTCTGAATTATTTCAGCAAGTGAAGAAAATATTATTACTTAAAATCTGTGGGTTTCCCAAAGCTTGTCATTAGGTCACATGTACAAATTCTGCTGCCTCAGGTGTACATATTTGAGTCCAGAATTTCACTCCATGAGGCAAACCTCCAAAACAACCAGAGAGTTCCTTTTCACTTTCAACGCTGCCTCCCCTGACAGCTTCACACTGCTGGTGACATCACCTGGCACCGTTGGTAGCACTTCATACAAGAATACCACACACACTTTGCTCTGAAGCCCTTGAGCAAAACGGGGAAGGGCAAAACCAGTAAAAGCTGCTCCAAATTAAGTCCATGGGAAACTACATTTCCTTGAATTTCAACAGGTGGTATTGCCCTGTGTACTTTTGAAAACAGCTAAAAACTAATTATAGATCCCTAAAATTGGTGATCTAGTTAGAAGACTAACAGGTCAGGGCAGTCCAAAATACTGAAAAAGAAAATTCTTTAACAGTGAATTAATCAAAAAGAGCTGGTTTCTCACTTCTTTTATTTTTGAGGGGGAAAATGCAGGTATTTATTATAATGGAAGAAAAAGAATTTCTTATCCAGGAAGAACAGAATTACCCAAACCAAGGGGAACATACCTACTATAAAAGTAGGAAAGCACATAGATTAAGTGAAGCACTGTGAGCAGTCCATGCTGTGTGTTAGAATCTGAAACACTTCTAATACTGTCTGGATCTGTCTACGTTATCAGTGCTGTTTCCAAAGTCTAAAGTTAATCAAGACAAAAGATAACAAGCCTCTAATTTTAACCAGCAAAACCAGAAGCACTGTCCCTGGCTGAAGCAGAAACATCACAACCCCTTCTGGCAATCACTTACTTTCAGAACTCTCTTCAGTTTTAGAAAGCTCATCTTCTTGCACTGGAACACTGATGTCCTGAAAATCTTCTCTCCTCTCAGTAAAACACTCACACTCCAAGCATCTTGTTCTCAGCACCAACTGGCCCTGGAACAGTTTTTCCACTAGTTCAAGAACAGCCAGCTCTGTACCTGCAAAAAGAATACCAGACCACTTATGATGCATTTTATTCCAAAGACTCTTCAGAACCTGGCTATCCTTGGAAAACAAAAAATGACTGTGTGACTGATGTGGCCTTTTAAGGAGGCCAGACAGGAATTAAGATGAAGAGCTGCTTATCACATGCAGTTTTCACACTATCATCTACTCTTAACTAAATAGGGACCCCCTTTCTCTTGGTCCTCAGACTTTAAGAGTAGGTTCTTGTTTTCTTTAAGAGCAGGTTCTTGTTTTATACTTTGAATTGCGACTGCCATTCTGGAAAATTTTTTTCCCCCATCAATGCACTGCCTTCTTAGTATGGACCATCAGTCTCCTCAAAGAGCACCACACCTGTGATATCAACCTGGTTTCTATTTATTTTCAGTCATCTCCTCCAACTCTTTCTAAACTCATTGGCCAATTTGAATCAAATCTGCTGAAGAAATGCAGATCTCACAAGATTGTGCATTCCTTCAAATTGTTACAAAAAATCAGTGGGTGGATCAGAAAGTGCCAAATTAGTAAGTAGTGGATTCACAGCAAGGCCCTTCCCTCAACAGGCATCTTGTTTCATTGACAGGAACAAAATCCATTCCTGCCAGCAAATTAGCATATATGATATACCCAGTGTCCTTCCTCGTTCTTGGGAAGGCTGGAAATATGGAAGGTCTGAAAAACAGGGAGGAGAGAATGTTTCCAAAAAAACTTAGGGCACAAAACCATAGTCAATGGGGACTGATTCTGTTTGCTTCTGACAGTAATCTTCCTTTACATCTTGAGTCTATTTCTCTGGATGGCCAAAATTAGTGGTAATACAAACCTGGTAACGTTCTGCCTTTTGGGGTTTATATTGTGCAATGATTACATCATGTTAAGAGAAGTGCCTCTTAAGAGGTATGCTAAACAGGTCAAGTTGTAAAAAACAAAACACACCAAAACATTACAAACGTGTATAAAACTAAATTCTCTTTCATAAAAACATTTAGGACTTCCTGAAAATTGTGTTTAGAAAACTCTGGGTACTCAGCCTGAAGGCTGACTCCCCATACATAGTAGTTTCTTAACCACACTAATCTTAAGCCCATACACTTGTTCACTAACCTTCCTTTTTTGGTTCTTTTTCAGTTCCTTTTCCATTATGGCTTTCCACAGGAGACGCTGGTTCATGATATTCTTCTTTACTATCGTGACCATTTTCACACTTTACAGAGGACTCCTCAAGCTCACAGTCATCATATTCTTTCCCTGGCTCTTTGGATACCAAGTTTGTAGTTAACTTCCCTAGGCTATAAAATTTAGACAGGATGCTAGGCTGCTTGCACGAAGATTTTAACCAGTTTAACCTAAGCCGTGACTTCTTCTGCGTCGGCTTGGCGCTCTCGCTTTCGCTGCCACACTTGGCAATGGCATCAGTTTGACTTTCTAGCTTTTCCCCTGTCGCTTTCCTCTTTGACCTGGTTTGTCTTTGATTTTCTTCTGCTGCAATTTGCTCTTTTGATACTTTGGATTTTTTCTTTGCGTTGCCACCTTCTGTATCACTCTTTCTTTTCCCATTTCCCTTAAGCAACTTGTCTTCGGCCGTCTCTCCCGTGTGGCTACTTGGTACGTTCTCCTCCTCCTCAGAAGGGCTGCCAGTTCCATTGCTCTCAGTACCCTGATGAAGTTTCTCTTCCAGTTTAGGTGCAGGCTCTTCCACAGGCAGTTTATTCAATTCTTCCTTCTTCAGTAGCTGACATGTTTCTTGAATATTACCCAGGATACACTGCAGAACTTCCTGGGCATCGTGCTGCAAGTAGCCTTCATACATAGGGTTGAGCTCTCTAGTAAAATAAATGAGCAGAGAAATGAAAATTGTTCTTTACAACCTGCCTAACATGATCTGAGATTTAAACTGGGGAGTTCAAGATGTAAAAGTAAGCGAGGATCCTCTCCGGGCCTAGAGAGAAATCCTCACTGTCACAGGCAGCTGTGGGAAGGCAGCTACAACCTTCTGCATTTGAACACAAGTGCAAATGCAACTGGTCCTCAGGTCAATGCAAGCACTTAACATACTCAGGGCTAAAGAACTGTTCTAAACCTAGAGGTGGATTTAAATTATATTCTTAGAAAATTAAAATTTACTTTCAAAATGTATGTTATCATCAGTAACAACACCAAAAACCTACTTCCTGTGACACCCCAAATTTAAGACCATCTACCTCCTGCCAGTCTCTAATGCTGCACAATGACCTCAAAACTTCAGGGGCAAATTCTGATGATGTTTAAGATGGTTTGTACCTAAGGGTATTTAAGAGCCTTCGTGGCTGAGTCGCAAGTTCATCTGTGTATTTCTCTGGATTTAAGAGAAAGCTGGCTTGAAGCTGCTCAACTGAAAGAATCAAGGAGTGCAAACTGCATATTAGCTCATAACTTGCCAGTGGATCTTCTTTACAGTTTCCCTGCAATATAAAAAGAATAAGAACACTTGCAGCTTGATCTGTAACAGATTAACTAAATAAGGTCAGGAGAGAAAAAGTTTTTCTACCAGATATTTGACAGATTTTTTTTGTCTGCTTTGGGAAGCAGGTGAGTTTCAGACAATTTATCATTCTTCTGTTAGTACAAAACAATTATAAAAGCTAAACTGCTATTACTTTAAAAACCAGCTTTGCTCAAACTCCAATTTCCTTCCACTCAAAGTATTATAGCATAATTATCTTAATCTCAGAAGCACAAAATTTCTTCTTGAGTTCCTTCTGTTAGGACTTGTGCTTGCAAGTTTACAAACACTGAACATTCAAGTTTGAACACAAGTTGAAACCAACTCAGCTGTATCTTTACCTGAAGTAGCAGCCAACTTTTTACAAACAGAATAAAAATCAGATTTTTCTTTGCACTCCTCACTGACACAATTAGAAGTAAAGGAGGTGTTGTGAGATAGGTTACCTTTTCGGCTTTTTGCTCTCCTTCATCCTTCAAAGATTCTTTCTTCTTTGAAATGATATTATATAAGTGTTTCACTCCAGTTTTAAAACCAGGACAGAAATATAACACCTGAAAGCAACAGATGAAAACAAGAGAATTGGTAAAGTAAGAAGTTACTCCATGCACGAATCCACATTTAAGATCAAACCAGCTTTGCATCTCCCAATGCTGCTGCATAGCATGTGAGGACACTGGATTATTCATAGCAGGGAGGTGCCCAGAGTGTGCAAACTGAGAAAATTACCCTACAGTGCAACCCACAGTGCACCCATTTCCTGCAGTATCATCTTTTCTCCCCCCCACTGTAACTAGATTCCCTTCATGATACATCTAGACACCGATGTCCTATCAAACTGTAAAGCTCATGCACTTGTGCTTAAGCAAAAGAAAAGCTTCTTTTCTAGGCCCCTGAACACCACCTTACCTGAAGGATGCTGTTAAGGTAACAGGTGTTGCCCAGATTGTTCAGGCCCACAAAAGGCAACATGTTGTCTTTTTTCTCACAGCTGATAAGCACAGGAGGCTGTGCTGCAGGAACAACCTGATCACTATTCAACAGGAAAAAAAACAAAATAAAGAGGTAGTGCTTGAAAATGAATCCTTCTGGCATGCACACATATGGCCAGCCACCATCTCAAAGCGAGCTTATAAAGATCAATATACACAAACCAAAACAACATTAAGGTGTTTCTAAGTTGTTTATGTGGCTGCTCTGGGCACTCACAGACTGCTCAACTCTAACACTTCAGTAACACAAAATAGACAAGATTTACAAGAAGCAGGCAAATTTGCTGTTTGTTCCAGTTCATATTTTGCAAAAAAAGTATCTGAAGAGATTGATTTAAGCAATCAAGAAACTTCTCTTTAAAATACTTTTGTATGTCCTTTGCTCATTCCTAAGGCAGTGCTAAGAGAAACATGCCTAGCACATATTTTCTACTACTGTCCCCTTGCTCCAGATGCACATCACTTCGTTTCTGGATGCAAATCAAAAGGACAAAACCAGAGGGACCACTGAACCTGGCACATTACACAGAAGTGACCTATAATGTACTGACACAACAGACCAAGATTCAGTCTTCAACACATTTGAAACTGACCACGATTAAGCAATTTTTCCTATTTAGATTTCCTCACTAGCTGCAATGAAGTGAGTTCAAAGCTTTGTTCAGGGCTTGAAACATTCCATGAACAGTAAGCAAAATCGATTACCTTGCAGCATAAATAACCTTTAAAAGCTAAAGGAAAAAAAACGTATTTTTACTACCATTCATTTTGCAACCCCCTACATTTTAATATCCTTTCAAGCATAACTACATTGTATTAACTTAAAATAAGGAGACTTCTTCAAGTTAATACAAAGTTTATGCCAACCAGCCAAACATCCCCAGTACAGCAAACTTCTTTACTTAAAAAGCAAATTAGTTACAAAAGTTTGCTACAGTGGCTAGCTCGGTTTGATTAACTTGGCTTAAGGGGTTTTTAGTACACGTTCAAGCACACTTATGCAAGAATAGGCGGCATGAGTGAGTGGCTGGAGCAGCACTGTTTATCCATTGCATCAAACACAACTCCTGTTCGGCCACGGCACTAGTTTCACTACGCAACCCGAAAGGCTTACTCAGTGCGAAACTCTTACGTACATCTCAGAGCCTCTGAATTCTGAACTCTTTTGTTCATTTTCCTCGGACTCTGTGAAATCCAGCGCTCTTTTTGCCTCCTTTTTTTGAAAGAGCTTCAACGAAAGCCTGTTCTTTTTCGAGGGGCTCCCTCTGGCAGGCCCGGTGCTGTCACTCGGCAAAACCCCGGGCATCTTTCCAGACGGGCAAGGGAGCGGGGGAGGCGGCCAGCCCGGCAGGGAAGCTGCGCTCGGCACTCACACCTGCACACATACACACGCGAGTCGCTATTTACTTTTAGTGCGGGAAACAGCAACGGGCGCTGAAACTAAGTGCGGCCCCGCAGCCCCCCGCCCAGACCTCTGTCAGCCACCTTCCCTCCTCAGCATTACCGTCGGACTCTCCCGCTATCCTGCGCCACCCGCCCGCCCGGGAGGCCGCTCGCTCACCCGCCCGGCCCGGCCCCCGGGAGCGGGCCCGGAGCCCGGGGGAACAGATGGCGGCGACAGCAGGACTACCTCTCCTCACCGCTACATGTTGTCACGGAATAGGGCCGCCGCTGTCCGCCACCCGCCGGTTGCTATGGAGACCACGGGGCACCCCGGCACCGCTCTCCCCACCACGGGAAACTTGGCGCGTTTTCCGTGCCTCCAGGACCCGCGCCCTCACCCCTTCTCGCGCCCAGGCGCTCGCGGTCGCCCCATGCAAACGCCGTAGCCGAAGCCGCCGCCGCCGCCCGCCAGAACCGTAGGGCCATGGTAACCGACGGCAACGTCTCTTCCATCAGCTTAGGGCAGCCGAGTGACACCTCCACCACGGGCCCACCGGCAGCGCTGGCGCCGCGCATTTCGCCAGCTTCTATCAGGCAAACGCCACGGGCAGCCCGAAGGGCCCTGCCTGTGCGCGCGCTGGCGCAGCTAACGGCCCGGCCAAAGGGCTGAGTCTGGCGAGAGCGGGGGAGGGGAGGTGACTGGGCTGAACCATTCCGCTGAAACACCCCCTCCGGCGACGGTGGATTGGTCCGACGGGGCTGGATTGGTCCGGCTCTAGCCCCGCCCCTCCCAGCCTCCGCCAATCACAGCGACAGGCGCACGAGCAATGGAAGGGCCGCTCGGGCGGGGCTGAGGCTGAAGCTGGGGTGGGGCGTCGTGACAGTAGTTGCTGCTTTTTCTGTTCTCTGTCGTTCTCTCCTTGTGGCTCGGAGGGCCTGCCCCGGTCTCGTCTCGTCTCGTCTGGTCTGGTCTCGCCTCGCCGGACGATAAGCCACAGCTGGGCGCTTGACGACGTGGAGCGAGCGGCAAGCGGGTCTGGTACGCCCTGTGAGGGCAGAGGCGGAGCCGTGCCCTTCTTCAGGCCGCAGCCCCCTCGCCTTCCCGCCCCGCGGTCCTCACCAGCGTTGGCGCTGCCTGTTCGCCACCAAGGACTGTAGGGGGGCGTTGCTAGCGGTTTGTCGCTGTCCCTTGAAAGTCAGCCTGTACGTCGTAGTGGGAGAGACGTGGCTCGCCCTGGCCGGGGGAAGCGGGGGAGAAGTGGGAGGTCGCTCATTAACGCTTTCAGAGTTTCTCGGCTCCCGGTGCTGCCGAGTCATCCAGAGCCTGCCCGAAATACATTGGGGTTGATAAGTTTAAGGTTCCACCCCATGCTCTAAATACAGAAAACGGTATCATAAGCTTCCCGCCTTTTATTGTTTGGCATTCGTAACTCCCGTGACGTCCAAGCTAAAAAGCTTTACCAGCACAGCTATGGAGGATGCAATAAATCAGTTTTCGCTGAGGCTGTGAAGTCTGCAAAATACCCTGGTATATGGATCAGTAGACTTACAAAAGATGGCATGTGGGAAAGTACTATAAATTACTCCATTCTGCTCTTAAACTGGCTTCTACGGAGAAGGTTCGCAGTACAAGAAGGTCAACAGAAACCTTTATATATAAACAATATCTGAGTCACAGTCTGAGGATGGTTGGGAGTAAGTATGTTTATTATGTGACACACACGTAGTAGCTATATGTTCATCACAGTTTAGAAAGACTCCTTTCTACACTTAAGACTTTTTTTTTACTTTTTTTGGCCAGGCTAATGATATGTTTTTTGTTTAAGAAAAATCTTTGATGGTCAGCCTAACAGGTGGTAAAATACATCTCTGGAAATGTATCAAAGTAAATTTCTGGCCCCATCACTAGATGCTCTCTGTGCTTAACCTAAAGAGAACTGCACTTTCCTTTTTTTTTTTTTTTAATAAAAATAATGAAATACTTTAATGCCAATCATGCACCAAAGAGAACATCTGCAGAACACACAATCCAGTTTATGATGAAAGGCTTCAATAAAGCATTTGTGGCTTCATTTGCTGTAAATTATGAGATCTTGTCTTTACATATATGATGGTGTCTGTATTTCACAGATTCATCTGGCTCTGAAAGTTGCTCTTTCTTTACTCCATATAAGGTCATACATTCTTCACAGCTCTCTTTTGGCAGGACTTGGACAGTGTGAGATGGGAGAAACACAACAGAGGCTTCGCTGTAGTAAATATTCCTTATGAATCATGAATTGGCTGCTTGAAGTTTATATACTGTGATGCCATATAATTTAATACTGACCCAAAGGGTTGGAAATCTATCTTGAGAACTAAGGAATTCTGTGGCAGTCATACTTTTTAAGCACTACTGTTACCAATTACATTAAAAGAAAAGCTTGTTGAGCTAGATCACAGTTGTTTATTGCAGTGGCACCCATGACTCCACTGAAAACATCCAGTAATGTATTTTGTAGGATTAGTTTCCTAAATGACTAGACTCCATGCCCAGATCTAGGCTTTAGTACCCCTCCACCTCACCCTAAATTTGTGTGCTCTTAGTACAGAGCTAAAGGGCCTCCAGGACAAACTCCCACTGCTTTCTTGGAGTATGCACTATCGTATCTGCTGAATACGAAAAAGTCCTGGTTTGAGCTAGAACAGAACCAATTCTATTCAGTGCTGTGACTTTCCAGGTCAGTTCCTGCTGAGGGATGGCACTTTCTAGAGTTCACAGCAGATTTTTGCAGCCAATGGTTGCTTCTAGCAGTAAGAACATGATGGCAAGAGGCACTGCCAACGGCTGGGCTGTGGAAAGGCTCTGCTTTGGACTTGCTCCTGCGCAAGTCCCTCACTGTCCCATCTTGTGCCCCATGGTGTGGTGCAGGAAGTCGAAGGTGCCACTTGTAGGAAGGAGGAGACAGGACAGGGGACCCTGAACTGACCAACGAGGGATTCCAACCCATGGACATCATCTTCTGGAGAAAGCTGAGGGATGACCAGAGTCAAGCCTCCTCTTCACTGGCTGGTGTCCCAGGAGGACTCTGTCCCTTCTGCTTTTGATCCTGATCTGTGTGTTCCTGAATCCAGCTCCTGAATTGGGTTCCTCTCTGCCACTGAGTCCAGTCTGGGACTTCTCCAGTGCCTGCCCCCAGCACCAGTGGTGGTAGTGACTAATTGCCATCAGGGGTTGGGTTCTATATTGGTTTGTATCTATTTGTATCTATTTCCTGTTATTATTTTCATTTAAGCTTCATTTTTATTTCTCACCCCATCAGTCTCTCTCTTATTCCCTTTCTCTTCCCTTTGGGAAGCAGAGTGGTTCATGAAGAGCATCTGTCACTCATTAGTGGCCAGCCCAGCCCTAACCCTTGACATAAAGCAAACTGGACCACCAGGAAATCAGTTGTCACAGATCCATGCCATTTTCCACAAGGTATTAGCAGTGATGGTGTCCATCCATATCCATGGGTATTTTACTCCCCAGCAGGAAGCTCCCTTGTGACTTGTGCCCTTTTTGTTTGTATTTCCTGTACAACAGTGTATAGCTTTGCAATGTACTGAGTAAAATGTGGTAGTGCTAGGACAAAATCAGAAGGCTAATGCTTAGTCTAAAGTGTTTTAAAAACAATTTTCCTTTGAAAAGTTCTTTGCAATCTTTCTGGATGTTTTTACATTGCTACATGAATTAATTATTACTGCAGATCAAAATCCCTAGACATACGTACGAGTAATGGTCATGTACATGCTTATTACCCATATTTGGCTTTTTCTCACAGGGTAAAATCTCCTCATATGCCTGCACACATCACCCTAGGAGCCAAGATTCAGATTCTTAATGTATATATTGACATGAAGATTTATTTCCTTGGCTACTTGGGTTCGCAGAGCTCTGAAGTTGGCTAAATACTGAGCTCCCATTGAAAGTCACCAGATTTCCTGACCTGAGTTCTGCTGTATGACATTTAGCTCCACTTAGCAAACATTTCCTTAAGTTCATTGCAAAGACAAGCAGGACTACAGAGGTTCTTTTGTGTGAGACAACAAGCTTGTGTAGGAAGTCTTATCCAGGTGGGTGGTGCTCAGAAGTCATGTAACTACTTGGTTGCTTAATAATGTGTTTCATTAGATCTGCTTTATGCTGCCAGTTTGAGTGAGTGGCTGAGGAGTCACTTCACTGAGAGCTGGAAGGTGCTGAGCAATCAAAACCACAGTGGCAACAGGGTGGTATAATGACACAGGAGAAAATCTTTGAGTGTTTGGACCTTGAATCAATAACAGACTAGAATAAACTCCAAGGGCAGGAGTACAGTTCTGCAGGTAGGCTTTTGTTCAGTATGGCAGATCTCAAGTCAAGTGGTATGACTAAGGCTATTTATTACTGGTACTGCATTTCAATAAAAGCCATGGAATCATAAAATCATTTCCTTGAGAAAAGTCCTCTAAGATCATCCAGTCCAACCATCAACCTAAGACCACCATGGCCATTAAACCATGTCCTGAGGTGCCATGCCCACACATTTCTTGAACACCTCTAGGGATGGTGGCTCCGCCAACTCTCTGGGAAAGGCTACCCTGTTGAGTTCATGGTTTGCAATCTGCTTCAACAAATAAAAGACTATTTATGTCCAAGGGGTTTACAATCTGAGGTTCTAATTCCACACATACAAGTGTTCGCTAAGCTTTAAGTATGCTTGTGCCTAGGAACACTGTAGTGATTTCACAAGGCCCAGCTTTGGGCTTAAAGTTAGGCTTGTGAACATTCACAGGCTCACAGTTCAACTTTCATGTGCAGTAACTGAAAGAGGGAAGGGAGATAGTAGCAGAGAGTAGTTTTGCAGGGACTGGAAGGGTACACAGCTTTTCACAGGGCAGTTACAGGGCTTTGCTCTGTGTATTATATTTTATTTAGGTAATGAAATAGTCAACTCAGTTTTAATGGGTATAATGATTATTTTAATCACCATGTGCATCTGCCACACCATGTAAGTGTAAGACTGTAAAACACCTCTCAGAATACTTAGTCAGCACATGCTTGGAAGAAACTTTACCTGCGCTTTTTCCTGTTGCCAGATGCTTCCATGCAAAGAAGCTTCTTTGTCATCCTGTGATGAGTCTTTTGTGCAGCCCAGTAGATCTTGGCCTCAGGTCTTCATCCTGAATGTGCTTTACTTTTTCTACTGGTGATTTCATCTGATTATCTAAAACCCTTGTCCTGCTCTAAATAATTTCTCTCCCTTAATATGCCCACAAGTTGCTTCCTAATTCACTATCATCATTATTTTGACCAACTCATACATTTTTTATCTTTTCCTATAAGTCAATTCTCTCTGGCTTCTAAAGACAAAGCCAATATAATTATAAGAGGCATTTTGGTTGAGTGATCTTTAGGTTTCCCCTCTGCCACCTGTACAGAAATCTGTTTGCAATATACAGAGCATGATATTTTTAAAGCTGAATTTTATATTCATTAAAGCATTAGTTGCTGTTGATTTTAGTCTCCTTTAATTCTGTGCTAGCAAACAGTGACTTTGAGGTCAGTGCAGTTGCAGCACATGACAATTTGGTCCTTTAATCTTGTCCTGTATTTCCTTAACCATATTGAAAGGGCAGGGGAATTTTCAGATGATTCTTGAGTAGGAATCAGCAAATGAAGAGAGGTAGTATCAAGCAGATGAAGTTGTTTGGATGGGAAGCCACAGATGAGAAATGGAGACTCAGCAGGGATGGGTTGTCCACACCATGTAATCAAACCAACTTTCTAATAGGGCTGACAGCAGGACCTGACCTGCCTATGAAGTGTAAGAATTGAAGGAGAAGTCAGGATTCATTCTTGGTGTTTACTGTGTGTTCCTGGAGGCAATTTCAAGTCAAATGACACAAGATAATGTTTGGAGCATGGAATGAGACCTTACAATTAGCTAATTTTAATGAACCTTTCTAGGAAACCTGTTTTGTTATGCGTGGGGTGAAATCCTAGCTGCAGTTTCATCGACTGATTGTGTTTTGAAATGTGGCGATGCAATCACACCTCTGCTTTTGCTTTCCTCCACAGGTATCCTCCATGCACATATCAGCTGCAATTATAGTCCAGGTCATCACTGCATCTGAAGGTTTATGAAAGCACATGAAGCTCTCTGTGTCACCACTTGGCATACCCAGGACAGCTTGGTTAGCCAGTTTGTGACTGGCATTAAAAACCACCATGGTTCATTCTTAGACAGCAAATACAGGAGAAGCAGAAGCTCCCCTCACTGGGAAGCGGCTGCACCCATCAACCCAGCATGGTACCATGCTGCCCAAAAGGCACCTGCATGGCTCCATCTCAAACTCAGCCATCCAGCAGCCTCCCAACTAGAGAACTAGAGGTGAGATCTCCTCTTTACCAGCCTTTCACCCTCTCAAATTTTTATGCACCCTCTTAAAATACAGCCCTCTGTCACTAGTTAATGCAAGGAAAATTTTCTGTCTAAATGTAAGGAAATGGGGATTATTTCTTTTCCGTATCTCTCCAAAAATAAAGCAACACCCAATTAAGTATTTATGGTGGCTTAGTATGTTCAGTAAAGGAACTGTTGTCTGCAAGCCTCCAAAGCTTCAGCTTCTTATAGTAAAGGAGTGTTTCAAATACAGACCAAAAAGGGAGCAGGTGCAAGAGGCAGTAATTGCATACATACAGTCCTGGGACACTCCAGCATGCAAGGTTAAATTATGTCTAATACTGTAGACTTCACAGCCACATGTTACAAAAATAGCTGTGCTGAGAAATGAGAAATCTCCACAGAGACATCCAAAAATAACCATATGAAATGCCTGGAAAGAGCAGATTCCCTAGAGGTGGGATTTCTGGACTCTTGGAGGAAGTCTCCAGTACCAAGCACCATCCCCTGCAGGTAAAAGCCTCCACAACCTTTAGCTGTTGCTGAATCACAGCTTCCCAAGCCTGCAGTTGTATCAGCCATAGGCTTATAAATCTGTCAGAGTTCTAATATTGTCAGAATTGTTTTGTGAATGTTGTGCAAATGGTGCACAGACAATGTGCTCTTTCAGCAGGCTCAGACCACCTGGGACCTCCGTGCAGGAAGGTCTGCAGTCCATGCTGGGCTCTCCGTTCTTCCCATCACCAAAACCTATTTAATGCCTCAGGAAGACTATCCTTAGTCAAATGGAAAGGGAAGAAACCATCCACAAGTTGAGAATACTGATTATACGTCAAGACAGGGCTGGCTTCAAGTAAAAGGAATGGAAATGAACATTTAAAGCTCCTACTGTTTGGTGATCCACAGGCCATGCAGGCTCTTCCCCATTTCACAACCAGAAGCACAAGAACAAATTATCCAACTTGTTTTGCTACCCTGGAAAGGAAATCAGATGCTTCCCACAGCAAACAGCTTGGGGCTGTCACAGACCCTGAACTATCCCTACTTGATGAGCTGCATCTGCTTTCAGAGGGTTTCAAATAATTTCATAACCCATTATTTAGCTTCCAGATTGTTGTGTCAGTGCACATGGGAACAGTTTCACCATTGTAGAACCACAGTCCCTTTGGGAGCAGTACCTCTCCAGGCTTTGCCTGGTTTCTAGCAACTCAAGAGGATGAGTTGGTGTGAATTAATATCAGACTGAGGGGTTAAAGCAGCAGCAGCAACAGAGCTACTATCTCATATCAGATTGGGATCTTCTTCACCAGATCTTGCTAATGCAAAGTTTAGGGCAACTCCTCTGCACCCAGGAAGGACTTGGGGAATTACAGCAGCTCTGGTCTCTGCCAGGTGAAACCTATCTCAAAAATTACAGCACCTCTGGTCTCTGCCAGGTGAAACCTATCTCAAAAACTTGACCTGTCTGGCCAGCTGTTGTGTATAAAGCTTTAGGTTAGGCATTTGTAAAGGGAAGGGCTTCAGGAACAGCGAAAAATAATAAATTAGGAATGGCTGAAGTTCTGTAAAGTCCATGGTAAAGTTTTCAATAAGATCTTTTTCATTTCAGCTTCCTCAAGACAAACATCAGCTTGGAGGCCTGAACTTGTCACTGCACAAACCTCTGTGTGGGAGAGCTGATTGGTTTTGAGATCAAGATGTATAGCTCCTGATACTGCCAGCAGTATGCAGCCTTAGCTCTCATTTATCTCTCTGTTTACATAGGAGAAAGCACAGTTGGATGTGATCTATGAACTTCCTAGAGTTACACTTGCATCTATTGTACCTAAGAAAATAATGTAGAAATAAAGCAAATTACTTCATAGCAGTGTAAACATGGTGGGTTTGTACACTGAAAGTCTGCCAAAGGAAAGATGGTTCTGTGGCCAGGTCTGAGACAGAGTTTTTCTCCCCAAATCTCTTTGGAAGCCGAGTTCTGTACACAGCTGAGCCCCACCAGAGCACCTACCACCTCCTTCACCCAGAAATCAGAGCTGCAGCTCATCACCCTTCAGCACTTTATTGCTTTTCTCTAAACTCAAAATATCCTATGTTCTATGTGCTCCTAGAAACCAGGAATGGAAAACAGAGCAATGGGAGCAGAGGTATGGGAAAAATGATAATTGGACTTTACAAAGGATGTTTGACTGACAGAATTCCCCTTCCTGGATTTAGGGTCTATAAACCTCTGTCTGTGTGGCTGCAGCAGTGCTGACTGCACTGTCATTCCTCATTTGTGCTTCCAAAGAGATGGCAATTTCCTTTGGGCACCACAGCTGTAGCAAACTGCTCTGACAGTGAGCTCATGTGGTTTGATGCCAACACTGCAAGGCTCAGACATGCATCCTAAGGAAATGGGGACCACTGGATGTGCACAGCCCAGGACTGCACAAGGCTGGCAGCTTTTGAATGAGCACAAGGTTGGTTTCTGGAGGTTGTCTTCTCCAAACACAGAGGTCACATCTACCCTCCATGTTTTTTTCCTGCCTGCATCCAACTGGCTGGGTCATAGAGAAGCTTGTGTGCTGAAAGAGGTTGTACAAACAGGGAAACAGCTCAGGTGTTTTTAAATATTGTGTTAACCATGGCATGGTGCATAAAATCATCCCAAACTGAGCTACTTTGTTAAGTTGATCATTGCCTTCCTCTAGTACCCAAATACTTCTTGCAGAAGCATTTTGCCTCATTCATACTACCAATCAAAAAGTGACCATGGAAAGCATATGTGGGTGGATGGGGCAGGATTTTAGCATTTTCAGACTATACAAGGCAGCTCCTGCTGCACAGCAAAGGGGGAGCAGTCTGCAGTGAGCCTGCAGAAATGGAGGTTGGCACAAGTGTAACATGGTATAAACAATAGTGATTTTGTGCTGCCTTTCCAAAAGGACTCTATCACATCAACCCCTGGCCTCCTGAGCACCACATCAACTTTGCCTTCCTCCCAGCATGGGGCAGGAGCCTCACACTGTTCCTGTCTGTCTGCACTGGGGAGCTGCAGGGAGAAACCCCACTGCAGAGCAGGCAAGTGCAGCATCTCAAAAGGAATCCAGCACACCACTGGAGGGGAATCTGCTTCCCCAGAGAATACCTTCAGCACCCAAAACACCATCAGTCCTCTGAAGGGATTGCAGCCAGCTAGGAAGGTTCAGTTCCTGTATTTAAAAACAAAACAAAACAAAAACAACAACAAAAAAAACAACTAAGAAAAGCTAAATCAAGTGGTGAAAAAACATAGTGAAACCACTTTTTTCTTGCTGTTCTTTCCCTCTCTTACACTGACCTTTGAAAAAGAGACCACTTAAACACAAACTGCTGGTAGCCCTTGGGTGGGATCCATCTCCCAGGGTTTCAGGCAGCAGGGCTGACCTCTTGCTGTGGAATTTCACCTAGTAATTTCTGTGGCAGGAAGAAATCCTCTGAGCAGGCTGGCTGGCTTCAGAAGCAAATTTAAGTGCCTGTGGCTTGACAAATAAACATTCTGAAAGTACTTAATAACTCACAACCTCACCTAAGAATAGTTGAACTTTGCGAGACCGAAATACATAGCGGGGAATATGGCCTCTGACACTGCCCAAGCATGGAGCTGAAGGACACGGTGGGAGAAGGAGAGGGAGAGGCTGTGGCTGCATTCCTGCCGTCCCCTCCCGGTTCATGGTGGGCTGCATCTTGGGGGCTTCTTCAACAATGGAAGAATAGAATCATAGAATCATGGAATGCATCAAATCAGAGTGTAATAGAATCATAGAATCACAGAATGCATCAAATCAGAGTGCAATAGAGTCATTGAATGCACTGGGTTGGAAGGGACCCTCGAAGGTCATCTTGTCCAACCCCCTGCAATGAGCAGGGACATATGCAATATATAACAATAGCCCCCTCAGAGCTCTCCTCCACTGTTTGCTGCTGTTCAGTCTTACTTAGAATAAGTAGCTACAGGTGCACAAAATGTAAGTATAATGTTTCTAACATGAGAATGATACATTGGTAAAAGTAGCTTTATTCTTAGTCTTTTCATTTGTGCCAGACTTTTTCTGATTGTTCTGCATCAATGTTTTCTGTTCTGTGTGGTTTGTTTTAATTGACACCGTGTAGCAGGGGAGGTATAGGCTGGATATTAGGAGGAAGTTCTTCACAGAGAGAGAGATTGCCTGCTGGGATGGGCTGTCCAGGGAGGTGGTGGAGTCACCAACCCTGGAGATGTTCAAGAAAAGCCTGGATGATGCACTTAGTGCCATGGTCTAGTTGATTGGATAGGGCTGGGAGATAGGTTGGACTGGATGATCTTGGAGGTCTCTTCCAACCTGATTCGATTAGATTCTACTCCTATTCTATTCTATTCTATTCTATTCTATTCTATTCTATTCTATTCTATTCTATTCTATTCTATTCTATTCTATTCTATTCTATTCTATTCTATTCTATTCTATTCTATTCTAAACAGGCTCTCATGTTTCATTTATACACAGAGCAAAGTGCTCCTCATTCATCCTGGTTGTTTGAAAGTGCTGTTGTCTTGGATTAAAGAGGGGTCATGGAAGTTTTATGCATATACTAGTTACACTTCTGAGCACCTAGCATTTCACAGGAGAGAGGTTCTCTGTCCAAGTCATTGAGCAAGTAGAACCCCAGTGACTGAAACAGGGAACTCGTTTTCATTCCATTTGCTCAAAAGTGTGTGTGTGGGGGAGTGGTAGCTCTTGCTTGCTTTTCTGGGGCATGCTTGCAGAAGTGTGTTCTGTGAACTGCCATCTCTTTACTTCTTAGCCCCCCCCCCCCACCCCCCCCACTTCTTAGTGCTTTAATCTAACCCCAGGGAAAACAGAACGAAACACAAGTTCAGCTGAATGTCTGTGACCACAAGAGCTTCCTGTACGTGCCTGAAGTTTCTGTTGCAAAGCCTCATTGTTGTCATTAAGGCTCAGGGATTGCCATGGCTTTGGGGATGAGCCTAAGGGACAGGTAATGGTTTATCTGCACCATCCCAGGAGAAGCACATGTGCTGTGCCTCAAGGGCCATGGCTGCACATCAGAGTAGGTTTGTTGTTCAGGAACAGGAGAAAGAAATAATGTAGGAGTTACGTCCCACCTCCACCAGCCAGTGGTACCAGATAAAAAAGCCCTTTCTAATACAATCCCTTGCTTTCAGTTCCTGCCAAAATAACCTGAACATCAGGGGTTGTCCTTATGGCACAGAGCCAAAAGGCTCCCCACAGACACACTTCTCCCTTGACTCATTGATGCACTGTTAAAATCGTCAGGAAATGTCTTCCCCTCATTCGGCACCTAAGCCCTTCATGGGGAGTGAGGGCAGACCCAGCTGGGTGCCAGCCTTGTCTGTGCAGAGTCCCAGTCACTCCACAGGAGATTTTATGCCTCTTTGTTTCACTGATGCCAGGTTTTACTTGTGCCAAGCTGTGGTCTGACTGCCTGGGGACTGCAAGGAGGTCTCTGCTCTTGCCTGGCAGCTGGGCAGTAGCTGGAACCCAACCTTCAGATCTCTTCCAACAGGCTGGAGATAAATACCCAAGAGTGCAAATTGTGGTGTCAGTGGGACCACTGGATCCTGAGGCTTAAAAGGTGTTTGGGCCCCCCACAAAAGAAAAAGGAATCACAGGGTTCCTGTTTGTCCCGGATGGATACTGAGTTCACAGCCCAGACGGAGGCCACATGGCTCCCCCAGCACTGCTGGAGCTGCTGCTCTCCCACGCTCCAGAGCAGCCGGGAGCAGGGCTGGGGGTTGCCTCAGTGTCTCAAGAAGAGCACAATCAACAGCTTCATCTAAGTGTCTGGCTTGTGTTATAAATAGTGTGTGCAGCAAGACTAGGGCAGCGTTCATTCCCCTGTACTCACTCTGGTGATGCCACACCTCAAATCCTGGGTTCAGTTTTGGGCCCCTCACTCCAAGAAGGACATTGAGGTGCTGGAGTATCCAAAAAAGGACGGCAAAGCTGGTGAAGGATCTAGAGAACAAGTTCCTTGAGGAGCAGTTGAGGGAACTGGGGTTGTTGAGCCTGAGGAAAAGAAGGCTGAGGGGAGACCTTCTGGCTCTTTACAACTCCTTGAAAGGAGGCTGTAGCCAGGTGAGGCTCAGCCTCTTCCAAGAAACAAGCAATAGAACAATGGGAAATAGCCTCAGGTTGCACCTGTGGAGGATTACATTGGAGATGAGGAACAATTTCTTCCCCAAAAGGGTTGTCAAGGCCTGGAACTGTCTGCCCAGGGCAGTGGTGGAGTCCTCAACCCTGGAGGGATTTAAAAGCTGTGTAGGTGTGGTTCTGAGGGACATAGTTTAGTGGTGACTTGGCAGTGCTGGGTTAACAATTGGACTTGATGCTCTTCAAAGTCTTTTTCCAACCAAAACCATTCTATGATTCCATGATATGAAGCCATTATTGTAGGTCACTGAACTACTGCTATCTGCCTAGAAACAAAAAAATGTCATTAGCGATTGATGCAAGTAAGTGATGAGCGTGAAACCCTCAAACTCAGATTGCATTTCCTTTAAGTTTTCCGCACGATAACATGAAAGATGCGGGGCGCCGATATAAAGCAGAGAGCGTTGAAGAGCTTTGCTGGGGAGCAGCTGGAGCAGATGTAGCACAATTTCTGCAGATTTGCTCCTCCCGCCGTTCTTGGTCCGCATCTGTGCAAACAGGATGAGCTCCAAATAGAGCACGAAACAAGCAGCACCCGGTACAACACCCCAGAATTAACCCCACCCCCAAAAAGTGAATTTCTGGCCTCCCAGGGCAGCCGCTCCTCTTGGCTGCCGCTGCCCCTTCTACAGCCAAGCCCCGCTGCCCCCGGCCCCCGCCCAGCTCCGCCTCCGCGCCCCGCCCGCGGGAGTCAGCGGGGGCCGTCGGTGCCGCTGCTTTGTGCCCTCCGTGCTCCGCCGCTCCCAGGTACGGCCGCGCCGGAACGGGATAGGGGGAACCGGGAGGGGGCCGGCCCGCGGCGGGAACAGCGAGTCCCGGCAGCTCGGGGCCGTGGACGGGACACCGCCGGTTCCCACTTCGCCGGCCCGGGGACGACTCCGAAGGGATTCTCCGGACAGTGCTCGGGGGATGATCCGGGGGTCCTTTAGGGGGTGGGCCAGTGGATGCTCAGAGGTGCTTCAAAATTGTTTGGGGGTGCTCTAGAGCTGTGCTGGAGAATACTCTGGGCATGCTTCAAAGGGTGCTCTAGGGATGTGCTGGAGGAAGTTCTGGGGGTGCCCAAAGGGTGTTCTGAAGATGCTCTGAAGGTCTCTTAAAATGTACTCCAGTGGTGGTGTGCAGGGCGCTCAGGGATACTCCAGAATGTATGCCTGGGGGAGCTCAGAATATACCTGGGAGCACTCTGGAGGGTGTTCCGTGGGTGTTCTGGGGGTGCTCAGAGGTACTTGGGAGCACTTTGAAAGGTGTTCTGGGAGATGCTTGGGGTGCTCAGGGGTGCTTGGCTGTCAGGTGGCAGAAGCAGCCCGGAGTCAGCCAAGACAGGAGTTTTTCCAATGCACCTCCGGATGTAGGATGGAGGCACAGAGTGTGGCTGGGCAGTGGAGGGAGGGCAGGAAGGCACCGAGCCCTTGTAGGACTCCCAGATGTCACTGTGTGAGGGCTGGGAAGGGCCTCCAGGCGCTAGGCAATGCAGCGGAAGTCAGTAGGATCCCAGGACAGCCAGAGTTGCATTAAACTCTCCCTAGCATAAAACTCTCCCCAGTTCTGAAGATGTGATTCAGGCAAGCCCAAGCCCAGCCTCCACAGCGAAGCATGGTCGCCAGCGCCTGCTTCCAGCCTTTCCCTGTTTCCTTGCTGGCTTTCCAGCCATCCGGACACAGAAACTCTTGGCTCTGTAACTCGTTTCTGTCTCTAGCGAGGTTCGTGCTCGGGTTCCCTGAGCTGTGTGCCCTCTAGGGCTCGGCCGCAGAGCGGGGCCAGCCGCAGCCCCAGATTTCGGCATGCTGGAGAGGCCAAGAGAGGGGCTGCTCCAGCAGCGGCTTTGGCAGCGACCGGCGGGACGGGCAGTGCCTCTCCCTTGCGGGCAGCACCGCCTTTCCGCGGCGGCGAGCGCTGCCAGGGCATTTCTGAGCAGCACAGCTCTGCCGGGACCAGGCGTGCCCCGTGCAAGCGCTTTCGCCAGCTCCCACTGCTCAGCATCTGATTCCTCACAGGCCTAAAGCAAAGTCCTGCCAGGCTCTGACTCCGCTGCGGGAGAAACCAGAGTGAGTGTGAGCAGGGAGTTGCTGCTTTGGGGTAGACCTTTGCTTGAGGTCTGTGGAGAAGATGCTGGGTGGTCCATGGGCAGATCAGTGGTGGCAGACAGTGGGTTGGACAATCTCAACTGCAGGTCCAAGTAAATTCAAGATAGAGGTAGGTGTGGTCTGGACGCTCAGAGCGTGATGTTGTTGCCCAGACATGGAACTGGGACTGTACTGTACAGGTCTTTCTCATTTTCTTCCCAGCTATGGGATGTGACATCTCTGGGAAGAGTTTCCTTTGTCCAGATGCTAACAAAAATTAAGAAGTTTAGCTGTGTGGCCTGAATAGTGGTGGTGAGTACTTGAAAACATTGCACATGCAGGGTAAAGGTGGTGACTGCAGAGATGGGCAGAGAGAAGAGGAGCTCTGTAAAAGATACCAGCATTTGTCTTCATACCTGTTTTGTAGTCTTCCTGGTGTTTTGTCTTTGATTTGGGATAAATTAAATCGAAAAAGCTGATCTCTTAGGTGATCCCAAAATAGTAAATGAGAGTAGAGAGCAAGTAACCTGTGGTTTGTGACTGATCATTTGTTGCTTTGACAAATATTTGTTGCTTTGATAATATTTCAGAAATAAATACCTGCCAAAATGAACAGAGACCTGGCCAGGGAATCTGTGGTTGAGGGGGGATCAGTTAATGGATTTGTTAAAACAATCTTGGAACTGGAAGATAAGATAGGGAAGAGCCTGTTGCTGCTGTGGATGCTGTCAGTCTCCTGGTGCAGTTTTCAAACCACTTGTGAACAGGAAACCAGGGCCATGTTCAGCTCCTTTCCAGAAACTGGCTATGGAGAAGGTGGTGTCTGCCAGGCATGGAAATCACCCCCATCATGCAGTGTTGAGGCTCTCCTGTTCTCACAGGAACCACCCAGTTCAGGGTCACAAAATCTCCCTCCATCTTCAGCTAACCAAAAAAACTCCCTTCATGTTTATTCACTGCAGAGCAGGAGCACAATGTTGCTTCCCATCAAACAGCCTTTGTGCCCCTCAGCATGGGTGTGTTTTGGGAGGGAGAGGTTTGGTCTCAAAACATCCTTCCCACTAGGAGCAGTTTTGAGATGCTGCAGGATGGCCAGTGCTAGATGAATACAAGCTCATTCATAAGCTCCTTGCAGATTCATGTCTCTCCCACTGCGGTTTTACAGCCTTCAAATATTTTGAGAGTTTCATTTTTATCCTTGAGTGTTACACATCAAGTCTTGGGTCTTTTCAAAGAAGCCTTGGGAGAAGCACCAGGAATGAATGCAGCTCCATTTGTTAGAGAAGAAAAGTAATCATAGAATGGGTTGGGTTGGAAGTGACCTTAAAGATCATGTAGTTCCAACTAGATGTCCCCAACAGGGACATTTTCTACTGGTTCTGGTTGCTCAAAGCCCCATCCAACCTGGTCTTGAGCACTTCTATGGATGAGGCATCCACAAATTCTCTGGGTAACCTGTTCCTGTGCCTCACTGCTCTCACAGTGAAGAGTTTCTTCCTTACATCTAGTCTCCATCTCCCCTCTGTCAGTTTAAAGCCCTTGTCCTGTCACTAGATGCCCTTGTAAATATGGACAGTTATTGTATTTTCCATTCAGTGTCCCATATGACAGGGGTTACGTGACTCTGCCTTGCTCAAGAGCAGTGAGATGTGGATTTTGATCAATAAAACCCTGGCCTTGGTTTGAGGGTGCAAAGGAGCCCATGGCTCAGGGCAGAAATCCCCAACTGTGCACATTCACACGCTGCTGGTGCAGGGGGGGACGAGGGATGGGGAGGACCTGACTGCAGAGAGCTCCTTCCTCAGTCCTATTTGGTTTAGACCTCAGTGGAATTCACATTTCCAGTGCTGTGCCACGGGAAGCCTCAAGTCCTGCCCATCCCAGGGTTTAGACAGCACATGAAAAAGCAATTATTGTTATTCTTGTGATAATGTACTGTCCAAGTGGACAATTTGGTACAGTGAGAAACATGAAATATTGTAAAAAACCCACCTGCAGGCAGAGGATTTGGTCTTCCGTATGTGATTGTCATAAATTCATCGTTTCAGCCAGTTCCTGATCCATCAGGGCTGAATGGGAGCCTTGGTGCAAGTGAGAAAGCTGGAAATACCTGCAGCCTGAACATGGTCAAAATAGTGGAGGAAAGCCCTCATTTCCTAAACCCTCCCTATAAGCTGGGTGAACAGGTCAGAAAGGCTGGTCTCCAGGCTGCCAGCATCTACATGGAAATCACTGGCAGAGGAAGAAGGTGGCGCATCCATCTGTGATCAACATAAGGTGTGGTTTCAGGTGGCCTGAACGGTGACTATTCCTGTTTGAAGAGTTTTTTTAACCTGTTATGGGTGTGATCAATCTGAGTCTTGTTGTCTCAGGCTAGAAATCAGTATAAGATGGCCCTGTGTCTCCATGGGGGTCTGCAGTGGTTGCCCTGGGAAGAGGGGGAAAAATAGGAACACAGAAAATAGAGCTTTCCTAAAACCCCCTGAGAGTCCTGCTTTCTGCAGGAGATGAGCTGTGTTGGTGAAGAGACTTTACCAGGGTCAAACAGGACAGACACTGGATTGCCTGTCAGCTTTCACAACCACAACTGCCCTTTTTGGCAGTTTCTCAGGCTGGTGGCTTTAGGGAGCCCTGCTTGTGTGTCAGATGGGTTCCTTCAGTTCCACAAGCTCCAGTGTTTCATTTCTCAGTAAGCACCAAGGGGATCAGACCTGGCATGACACCCTTCCTTCCCTGCACTGCCCTGCCCATCTCACGTCTTGGTAAACAGCTGAGCAAGAGCAAGGTGGAAGAACCTTTCCTAACAAGCAGGAGCAACTTGATTTGATGGTTCTGCGCCTCACACAGCTTCTGAAAACACCCAAAGGATCCTGATTTTCTTCAAGAAATGGAAGATGTTTCCAGCTCATCTTGTGCCAAACCTCTTGTTCCTGAGTGTGAGATGAGTGCAGGATCCTCAAGGATGCACCAAGCCCTGGCCAAGTCAAGGACAACCCCATTGTTATAAAGTTGTTACCAACTTCGTTGACCACATGGAAGTTATTTGGTACAGTGGCAGCAAACTTGACCTGTCCCACGGTCAAGGAGGTGGAAAACAGCAGCTTGGAAGAGGCCAGAAACCAAAGGAAGGCTTCACTGGTTTCCACTCTCAAAACTTGTGGAATTGAGGCAAAAAGAGTAAACATTAGAAATGAGGCACTTTAGATTTTTGTCTGCCTTCTGACCATGGAGCACTTTCACTTCATGGCTTCTGGTGGTATTTCTGATTGCCTGGCTCTGGGAAGGGAGATTTTAGGGAAAATGGCACTGTTTTCAGGCCATGGGATAGAGGCATGAGAATCAACCAAAGCTTTTGTAAGACTCTGGCTGGAACGAGCTGAAGGTCAGTTGGAGAAGAGGTTGTCAGAGGAGGGGATGAACGTGATCGTTCTCCCCTCCTGAGGAGCTATAAAAGGCGGTGAGAGTTTGGATATCTGATACCTTCAGGTCTCATCCTGATCCGTCTCTAATGGAAATGCTGGCAGGAAGCTTGTGGCATTTATTAAACAGCAATAAGCAGCTTTAATAAAATCAGCATCTGCACAGCTTTATTACTGCCATTTGAAAAGGTGCCTGAAATGGCTGTTTAAGGACCACTGGCTGCTGAGGTCTGCCTGCTTACGCTGAAAGCCATCGTTTCCTTTATTAAGTGGCTCTGGGTTAATTATTCAGGTTTCTCAGGAGCCCACTGCTCTCTCAAGCAGCAAGGAGGCTCCACATGCCTCCAGAATGTTTTCCATGGGAGTGGTGCTCCCATTGCCCAGCCAAGGAGTGATTTGTTTCAGCCCCCATCTCCAACCTCCATTTTCAGCCCCTTTCTCCAGCTTCATGTACAGAATTTTTCACAGAGGGTGATGGCTGGTGGTGGGCTGAGCACAGTGATGGGAGCCCAGCCCAAACCTCTCTGTCAGTGCAACCAGAAGCTGATGGGTTGCAGTGGGAGCTGGTCCCTCTTGAACACTCACAAACCACTTCCAGCTCCCAGCTCTTGTCTGAAGAAGCTCCAGGTAGACAGCAACTGTGTGAGTTTCAGCCTTGAGTTTGCAATAAAACATTGGCCCAAGTAGTAAAGGGTACCTGTTGTCATAAGCCTGGCTGTCCTTTTGCCCTGGATCAGAGGGTGGATTTTAAGCAGGCATCTTGACTGTGGAATCAAAGAATGGTTTTGATTGGAAAAGACCTTGAAGATCATTAAACCCAGCACTGCCAGGTCACCACTAAGCTATGTCCCTTGGCACCACATCTCCGTGGCTCCAGGGGTGGGGACTCCACCACTGCCCTGGGCAGCCTGTTCCAGGGCTTGAAAACCCTTTCAGGGAAGAAATTTTTCCTCATGTCCAACTTAAATCTCCCCTGGTGCAACTTGAGGGCATGTTCTCTTGTCCTATTGCTTGTTGCTTGGGACAAGAGACTGACCCTACCTCATTCCAGCCTCCTTTCAGGGAACTGTAGAGAGCAAGGTCTCCCCTCAGCCTCCTTTTCTCTAGACTAAACAACCCCAGTTCCCCTAGCTGTTTCTCACAAGACTTGAGCTCTGGACTATGCATCCTTTTTGCTTTCAGAGAAGTTAAAGATTTATGTCCTTTTGCTCATCATACCTTTTCACCTGCTGCCTCTGCTCTCCCCATACAGTGACTGGTTTTGCATCCCTAAACCTATGCCTTGCTCCGTTTCAGCACTGAGGGAAGCCTGCCCAGCCGTGCGTGGCTGCTGAGTGCATGCCAGGCTGGGACGGATCCATTGTGCCAGCTCGCCTTTCTGGGTGCTGACAGGTTTACAGTAGCAGGCTTCCTGGGGCTCTGGCATCATCTGGTCTCCCCCACTTTAATTCTGGGGCTGCTCACCTGCCTTCTGCCCTTTCAGAGGAAGCACAGATCAGTGTGCCCACACTCACTCTGGTCCCAGCTGCTGTTTCTGAGGATGCAATGGGGTGCAGGGCTCCTAACAGCAATGGCTGCATGATGTCAAACGCACTCAGGAAGGTGGTTGACGGGCTCCCATGATGCCAGATCTCTTACAGCAGAAACCCTCTTTGCTCTCACTTTGGGACAACCTCCTGACAAACTTTTGCAATGTGAGACAGGATTTTAAGCTGCTTTCGTTTACTCCTTTATTTATTTAATCTCACAAAGTTTTCAAACTTCTTTTTTTCCTTTCCTTCTGGAAGAAAGCGCCTTCCCATGCCTGTGCCAGCCGCTCACAGACCACCGCCGTGCCGTGGAGATCCCACCCTTGTGGATGTCCCCAGCAGACTGGAAATTAGTTATTTTTCCTCCTTTGCAGTGAAAACAGAATTGAAAACTCTGTACAACAAATATTCCCTGAGAGGCTATATTTATTCCTGGTATGTCTACTTGCAATAACAGCTCGGCTGGTTGTTGTGCAATCCAGCAGACCGCCTGGATGGACCAGGTTTGGGTGTAACCCTTCGGGTACCAAGGGTGAGCTCCATTTGTCTGTGGGTCTCTGTAGGTCTGTGTAGCAGAAGGGAGTGGGGAGCAGCAGGGGAAGCCCAAACCTGCTGTCTCACACCAATTCAGCTTGGGGGAGAGAAGGAAGGCAGCTTTGCCCATTGGCCCTGTGAGTATCCAAAGGGGCAGTGGTGGTCATGGTGGGATTGGGCTGGGACCAAAGGGATGGCTTTTGAGCGGTTTCATGGCCGTCTGTTTCCTATGATCCATGGGAGCAGCCTGGAAAGCAAAATCCCCCCTGACAGCTGTGGTGTATAACACAAAGCAGCAGCAATTCAAGCCCGTGACCTCAGTCCTCACACTTGTGGGACGATCTCAGGTCATGGCCAGGTGAAACTCTTTCTCATTTCATAGAATCATAGAATGGTCTGGGTTGGAAGGGACCTCCAAAGGTCATCCAGTCCAACCCTCTCTGCATTAAGAAGGGACATTCTCAACTAGATCAGATTGCCCAGAGTCCACTCTGTGCCAGCCTCATTGGGCAAAGCGATCTAAAGCCAGTTGTAACTCCATCAAGCAATAATGCATAATTAATTCTTTTGTATTTTTTCACTCCATCCATTCATAGTTCCTAGTTAAAAGCTTATTTAAAGGGGCAGAGACTTGAAGACCTTCTTCAGGCCCATGGGGATTACATCTGGGAAAAACTGTAGGTCGTATGTGTGTCATTGCAATAAGGAAACGCTCCAAATAAAAGCTTCCTGCTGGGTCTTTCCTGTGGAAAAACAAAACCAGTCTTTTAGGCTTGCTTTAAGATCAGTGCCATATAGAACTACGTATATTTTCCCATGGTGGAGAGCACAAGCGACAACCCCCTACGAACACGCTGGGGAGAGAGGCGCAAGCGTCACTAAACCAGAAAATATTTGCAGTAAACATGAAACAAGGCAGCGTGCTCTCAAGTTCATTTTGAACCCCGAGCACAGTAATTGCTTGTGAAAGCAGCAAGCTGTCAGTATGGAGTCAGGGGCCTCGGTGGTGTGGGATGCTGGAGCTGCGTGGGAAAGGTGGCATTTAGGCAGCATTTAATGGGAAAGGCAGCATTGAACCGGCTGCTGAAGCGAGGGGGGTTATTTTTCATTCCTTGGGTAAGAAGTTAACCCATCTGTGCCTTGGGGAACGTTAGCAAGGACTAAGGGCTGCTGTTTCTCTTCACATCCAGACTATTTTGTTTCCTGTGAAGGCAAAACTTCTCTGCTTTTCTTCAAACTTGATCTGTTAAAGTTATATTTAGTAGTTGCACAAGCACAGGGAGCCCTCAGGAGCGCCTGCAGCTCCTCTCTGCAGGCAGAGAGTCATGAAACTTGTTTTTCCCTGCTAACATGAGCATTTTGATTGTGCTGCTTGTTAAGTGATGAGAAAGGTGCTGGTGCTGCTTCATGATGTGAGTCCTTCGTGAAAGTCCCTAGCAGAACCAAGTTCCCGTGGGATGCCTCCACTTTTCAAGATTTTCTTTCCTAGACCTGGAGGAGGTTCACAGGTCAGTGTCTGATCCCCTCTGCCTTTGTAAGCCTGAAGCTGTTGCAAGTTCAGTGCAGAGGCTGGGGGTTGTCAGCCTGGGGGTGCAGCACTCCGGGCTGCCCGATGGGAACCCCAGCAGAGAGGCTTGGGATGGGTGCTCTCCCCGTCACCTCTCACAGAACCACACCGTGGCTGCTCTGCCCTCCTTTTGAAGTTTGCGTTGATAACCCCATTGCAAAGGGCTGGAACCTTTTATTTAGAAACTCCTACTGGTACCCACAGGAGACTGGGGCGGGGGCTGCCTGTCCCTCCTCACAGCAGCACGGAGGGCCAGGCATCCTCCTCCCGTGCTGCGGTTACACACGGCCGTGTTCCTCCCATCACCGTGTCCTGTTCAGCATCTCCTGGGGACGGCGGCTGGCTGGGCGCGACGTGAGGGGCCGGGGCTTCGTGGCTGTTTCTGTTCCACTCGTGGGAACGGGGCTTCAGCAGGATTGATTACGGACGCTGAGACCTTCTGCAGCTCCTGAAGACGCTGCCTTCTAATCGCGGCAGGCGCTGGCGTTTCCTTTGGCGAGGCGCGCAGGAGAATAATTAATGAATGCCTTCAGCCCGGGAGGGTGCAGCATGCGGAGAGCGAGCTCCGGCCGCAGCCTGCAGCACCAGGTACAGTCAGAACCCCATCGTTAATAATTGACTGTCTCTTCAATAATCTCTCCTGATAAGGCAGGCAGCCCGCTGACAGCCCAAGCTCAGGGGGGTTGTGTTTTATGGAAGAGATAACTACGCTGTGCGGAGTAGCTCGCTGTGTAGGTGGGCTTCGGCTGTCCTCTGAAAGGTCGCGGGAGATCGATCGACTGCTTTATTAGAAAATTAATCCCTCTTTTGTGCTTCTTGTTTTAAACTTGTATTTGCTTTCCGAGCAAGGTCACTGCTTAGCTGACCAACTTTTTAGCAACTGGCAAAGGCAGCTTTGCTGCTCTAAACCCTTAGTTGCCGGCTCTTGGCGTGGAAAAAGATGCTTTTGAGGGAGGGAAGTGCTGCTGCTTCCTGGTGGGCTTGTAGGTGAGGAGTGTGAGAGGGCAACACGCCGAGATGCTTTTCTAAACGTAGTTTTTTACCTTCCACCACGAAATGCTAAAGTCGTTGCTGCAGTGCAGGAGAACATGACAGGCAGAGCTCAAAAAATGTTGTGTTACAGCTAATGAGGCTGTGCTAACGTGCAGCTTTGGCAAGGGGGAATGGTCTTATTTATAGGTACAGGGTTAAACGTTTCCAACTTCAAATGACTAGTGAGAGGCTCTGGGAGAATGAAACTCATATACATTTTTCTCTGTGGTTAAGTTAATTTGTTCGCTAGGTCTGCTGGGGTGTAATGGTGCTCTCCTTCCTGCTGGGGGGAGCAAGTGGGTGCTTACATTGCCTGGTGAGTGGGACAGAGCAAAAGAGGAGTTAAATGAGGGGTTAAAAGAGCCAGTGTTGGAGACAGGGCTAGTTAAAAAGGCAGTATGCTGTCCCTGCAGATGGGCTGCCCCCGGGAGTAAACTCACTTCACTCGGTATTGGTGTCTTCTCACATATTTGGCTTCTTGATTTCCATTTGTCTATCTTTATTCTTGCCTTGAGAAAAGCAGCGTAATTCAGATCTGGATGAATCCTCCCCACAGCCTTTCCGTCTAGGAAAGGTGAAAATCAGCGATGCTGTGCACGTGGCCATGTCGCCTGCCTGGAGAGAGAAATAAGTGTTCTTAGGTTTTATTCCACAGAGGACAACTCAGCACATATAGAACCCAGCAGAGGGTCAGCTGAGCAAGTATTAGCAGGATGGAGACCGACCTAAAAGTACTGCCTCACCCCAAACTGTGGGCCAGACTCTGGACATACAGGCATGATTTTTCTAGTGGATTTCTTCATTTTTTAAATCTCATTTTTATTAGGGACAGGCACTGGAGAGCAGCCATGGGGTCTAAAGAACCATGGGTTTTGGTTCAAACCCATCCACCCCATGCCTGAGGTGCCCCAAAGGGGGACAGGAGAACATCAGCAAGCTGGTAGGGTACGTTCAGCATCCTTTTATGAGGTGATTTTAAAGTATATTGGTCAAAAGAGAGAAGGTGTAGTATCAATTTAGGCGCAGAGTTGGAACCCAGCCAGCTCATGAATGAACTGATTAGATGTAATTATCTAGATATTAAAAAGCATCCTATTCACTAGCTTCCTCCCATTCTTCTAAACGCATGCCCTGGAAGAGTGAAGTGTAGCTGGTTGAACTGGAGCGGAGATCTGTAAGTGCTCCATAATCGACTGCTATTGGTAAGTAAATAACACCATCCCCACACCCCCCACCCAACATTTGAGAAAGAGGTCTGTGTTGGTTTTGGCACATGCTGTTTATTGGCAGGAGGAGAGGCAAAAATCACCTTTGATAGCAGAAGTGCAGTTAACTGAAGAGCACATCAGGAGGCTGCTGGTTAAGGTGTTTCAGAAGTTTGCATGGTGTTCTTTGGGCATCAGTGCTGCCATCCAGCCACACAAGCATCAAGGAGGTACCAACCCTGGAGGTGATTTTGAGAGTTTTAATGTTCTCCTTGGGTTGGGACCCTCCAAAGTTTCCATCTGGGCTAAGAATTGACAATAAACTTGCCTATCTGAACAACAGAACTAATTGTTTCATTAAAGGGTCTTTCAAAGTATCCAATCCTATGATAATGATATGGCAGAACCTGGCTTTGTTTTCCTCCTGGTCTTCATTGTAGTTACAGCATGTCAGGTGAATGCTTCTAGAAGAAAATGCCAGCATCACCTGTATGCTCTGCATGTCCTTGTCTGTGCTTCAGTTATCTTGCCCTTGCCACAAGAAGAAAGATGAGTTGTACAACACATAAGTAATTATGCCATAAAAGTAATATATAGAAGCTGCAGAATGGAGAAGACCAACAAGACAGACTTGCTCTTCAGACAGTGAATGAGCCAGAGGTGTCCAGAGGTGGTTCTGCTGGTGGATGTTGCAGAAGAAAAAGTAGAAAGGTGAACAAGACTGGTGTGGATACCTACATTGCCAGGTGAAGCGAGGGGCTGGAGGCCCTTCAGAGGGACCTCTGGAAGCATGGTCAAGTGCTAAAGCCCTCTTAGGCAAAATACTACAAGCAGAAAATTAATTCAGAATCTTATGTTTTGATCAAAGAGATGAATGGGAGCAGGATTCTGGAATAACTAGTCCTGGCCATGTCCCCAGCTGCCCTTGGCTAGCTCAGCACAGGCATTGTGCTTCTTGGTCCTATGCTTGAGAGTCTTGCATAGCAAAGGGATGCACTGAAGAAGCAGAGATGGATTTCTAAGCTGCTGTGGCACCAAGGACCAAATTTGATACTTGAAGGAAAATTCTAAGCAAGCAACCTGCTCTCCAAGAACCCCCCACTTCCTCCTGTGTAGCAGGAATTAAAATACAGACTTTCTCACTCTGAGTAATGTTCTCCTTCTCATGCTAGTCAGGAAGCTTCCTAATGTGATGTCCAGCTGCCTCAATTTCCTCCACCTTTGCCTGCCTTCTCCTTGTGTCTTTCTAAAGGATGTGGCAGAGAGAAACTTCACCCAGGACCTTTCTTCATTCTTTCCAGCCTTAATCTCTTATGCTCCGGAAGGATCTCATCTGTATCCATATGATGGGAAGACCTGGAGGGTAATACAGACCAGGCTGGATGTGAAGTTCATCATATAGGCTGTGGTAGATCTCCATGTGAAGCTTTTCCCTAATTTGAAAGCAATTTGGGTTTTAGTGCAATTTGGAGAAAATCCTTTACAACAGTATGGACGTACTCTGCAATAATGGATTTCAGTGGAATGAGATTTAACTTAAATTCTGAATCTTTGGTTGCTATGCATTAAAAAATAAAAAGGTGTCAAACCAGTCAGTTCTGTGTAGAGTCTATATATCTTGTTGTTCTCAGAGGTGTCATTTTATGTTGGATATATCTATCCAGCTTATAGGAGTCAAGGAAGAGTCCCTGGGCCATCTGTCTCAAGCCCAGAAAGTTATCCTCAATATCTTTCTGTGTTTGCAGCCAAACCCATCTGTAATGCAAGAGATGTTTTATATGAACCAGCTACTTGGGATGTGTCTATGAAGCATGAGTTGTTGTCACTGGAAAAGGAACTATTGATCTAAGCATCTTGAAAGTGCTTAGCAGACACAGTCAGGCTGCAGAATATGAGAAAGATGAAGGGGGGGTGGCCTCTGAAGAGTTATGAGGCTTTAAGGAGAGATTAAGTTCAGAACATGGAGCTGTTTTAAAAATGTTAAAGTATCTGTTTCTTTCTTTTTTTCAAGGGTGAAGTGACTCATCTACCCTAGCTTGTTTAACTGACGGCTCAACTGGACCACACCATGGAGAAGACAGATGGTATGGAAGCTGCAGGATATTTGTTTGCTCATTTGTTTCTGGGAAAAAATCCCCAAATAACCCCCAAAGTAATTTTCTTACCAGCAATAACCTGCTATAGAGACGTGGTAGGGCCAGGAGATGAGAAATGCATGGTTCATGTATTATGCAGACTTCCTAAACCACAGCAAAAACATGGTCACAGCAATCATTTCAGCACATATTTGTCCTCCTGTCCTTTGCAGTGTGTAGGCAGGACTGATCTCTGCTCCCACCATCCTGGCTTTGCCCTTGTGCACTGTTACCCCCTTTGTTGTTCCTCTGACTTTCACGTGCTGCTGCCCATCAGAATGGTGGCTGCATCTCAGTGATGCTCCGTGATGAGCGGCACCCAAAGCTGTGCCACATTCTCCCAGTCCCCACACAGCTGCTGCACTGGGATGAAGACAGAGAGCGCATCTGGGAAACCTGTTTTCTCCTGGTCAAGCTCCTCCTCCTCACCGAGGAGCTCCTTTGCTCAGAGGTGGAGAGCAGCCTCAACCACTTTGATTTCAGGGATGTGCTGCATAAGGAAAACTGAGTAGCAATGCAGAGGTTTAACTGTTTAGACCCTGGAGCATCTCTCTTATGGGAGTCTGAGAGACCTGGGGCTCTGTAGCCTGGAGAAGAGCAGACTGAGAGAGAATCTTTTCAATGTTCCGCAGGAGCTAGAGGGTGGAGGTCACGAGGATGGGGTTGGGTTCTTTTCAGTGGTGGATAGTGACAGGACAAGGGGCAGCAAGTACAATCTAGAACACAGGAGGTTTCACTTGAACTTGAAGGAGAAAATTATTTGCTGTGAGGGTACTGGAGCCCTGGAGCAGGCTGCCCAGAGAGGTTGTGGAGTCTCCTTCTCTGGAGAAATTCCACACCCACCTGGACATTGTGATCCTGGGCAACCTGCTGTGGGTGACCTGGCTTTAGCGGGGGGGGTGGATCCAGAGATCACTTCTAACTCCTACCACTCTGTGATTCTTTGACTCTTTGACCCAAAATTTGGGGGCTGTGAATTTTGGCAACCTGGATCTGACTGCATGAAGTTGTGCTGATCCAGGCACCTGGTGCTGCTGGAGCAATGCCATTCGCTTGGGACAGGCGGGTGGGCAAACCTGCTGCCACGCATTTTGTGGTGGTTTTTCTCAATTAGAAGCTGTGCTGGGTGCCATGCAGCAGCAGGTCACCTTGGGAGGCACGTGCTTCACCCCAGCTGCTGCTGCCTGCGTTCAGCCTCTGCCTGCTGCCGCATTCATCATTTCCAGGGGATAATTTGTGCCCCTGTGTTTGCAGAGGAAACAAAGCAATGATTTTCCTGCTTGGTGTGCGCTCCTTATGCCACTGAAAAGTTAACACTAAACCGAATGCCCTGGAAAATGCAGTTGTCACTGATTGGTTCCACCTCCTGGTTATATTACACATCAGGCAGCTTTTTCTGCTTATACAGATACGTAGCTCCACCTGCAAAATCTGCTGTTTGCTTGATTGCCAATTACAGCCGTGATTTTAGCAAATTTTTAGCTGCCTCGGTGCAACAGTTACACAATTCACCTCTGGAAAACTGGATCAGACCTTTGCATGTGTTGCTGCATCTCTGTACAGCTTCATGAGCCTCCATGATGGTGACCTGCAGCCCTCACCTGCCTGAAGCTGAGATGGGCAAAGCAGGAACATTTTCATCCTGCTCTAAACATACTTGTTGTTAACTTTTGTAATTGTCTTCAAAACTCAAACATCTCTTGGCTTTTTTTGGGTTGTTTCAGCAGACGGCCAGCCACTCAAACCCGACAGGGAGAGGGAGCAGCCCCGCAGCCTCCCCTATTCTGTGGAGACACCCTATGGCTTTCACTTGGACCTGGACTTCCTGAAGTACGTGGATGACATCGAGAAAGGGAACACCATCAGAAGGATTCACGTCCACCGAAAAGCCAAGCAGCCCAAGTTCAGCACCCTGCCCCGAAACTTCAGCCTGCCCGAGAACGGCTCCCGTGGCTGCGGGGCTGCTCCCAGCAAGAGCTCCTTCCCAGCCACCTGCTCCTTCCCCCAACGAAAGGCATCGCTGGGGGCAGAGGAGACCCCCCATCCCCTCCTGCCCAGTGAGGCAGCCCTTCCCATGGCTGATGAGCCGAGTTACCGGAGAAAAGCGCTTTTGGCGGAGACGCGGCGACAGGCGGAGCTGGAGCGGCCGCAGCTGCTGCGAGCCTCCAGCATGCCGGCTGCTTTGCTACCTGGCCAGCCCCTACCAGGGGATGGGAGGGTGCTCTCACCTCTCCGGCCACCTCCCCAGTACTGCCATGACCAAATCAGCTCCGAAAGCACATTTCGCCCCACAGCACATGCACCCAGCTCCAATGGCATCGTACTGCATCTCCCCCAGGAGATGAGCTTGGAGCAAGATGTCTCCTTGGGGCAGAAGGATCATCCTGGTGGAGGAAGCCCAGGGCTGGGACAGATGCAGCCCCCCTGGCAGACCCAGCATCCCACAGTACTACAGCTGCAGGTGGTGATGGAGAGCAGAGGTGAGGAAGGTGATGCCATTGACGACAGTGGTTGCTCCACCGTGGCTGGGAGTGAGCAAGCCTCACTGGCTGCCCTCCAGCTTGCAGAGAAGAACATTAACCCTGGGGAAAAGGAGTTAAGTGTGAGTGAACTCGCTCCAAAAGTGCTGAAGAAAGCTGAGGAGGGGAGTGTCCAGGCTGGAGAGAACGAGAACTGTGTTGCTCAGCCTCATAATGCTGGAGAGTCCGGTGGGGTTGCCAAGCTGAAGCAGCACATTGCTGCTCTGGAGGAGCAGCTGGGCAAGAAGAAGGAAGAGCTAGAGCAGATCAAGGCAGTGCTGGAGCAGCAGGATCAGGAGATCAAGGAGAAGAAAAAAAGCATTAAGTTACTGGCCAGCTCCAAAGCTCAGCTGGAAGAGAAGCTGAAGGAAAGCAGCACAGAGGGCAAGCTGCCATCCAAGCAGAGCAAGGAGGCTTTGCAGTGCCACGATGCTGCAGTGAATACCGACCTCTCGCAGGTAACTGGGGCCAAGCAAGGCCACAATAAAGGCATCAACGTGAATATCCCGGTCCCCACCAGATCCGTAGGATGCAGCATCCAGAGAGCAGACGTGAACGCACAGACGGGGGAGCTGGGTACTTGGAGAGATCTGCCAGATGCTCACACCAGTGTCAGTGGGGTGGGACTTGGACATCTGGGTGAAGCTGATGTTGAGGCTGGACTCTCTGTACCGTGCTTCACCCAGCTGAAGGCTGCCGAGTGTCTCAGTGACGACAATCAGAACCACAGGAGCGACTGCCATACCCAGGGCCTCGCCACGCACCCCGGGACTGCAGGAAGCTGTCGGGCAACAAGAAACAGCTCAGACAGGGGCGAGAACAAAGCAGGCTCTGGAGAAGATAAACCTCCAGATGGGCTAGAAGAGGAAGGTCCCCCTGACCATGAGGATCTCCCTGCTCTTGACCCCATTGGCCAATATGTAAAAAAAATCCAGGAGCTTCTGCAGGAGCAGTGGCTGTGTTTGGAGCACGGCTACCCTGAGTTAGCGAGCGCCATCAAGCAGCCGGCCTCCAAGCTCAGCTCCATCCAGAACCAGTTAGTTAATTCCTTAAACTCGCTGCTTTCTGCCTACTCCACGCGAGGGCCTGCCCAGAAGGAGAACTCCAACACATACCATCAACAGTTGGGTAAATAATGTTGGCATAGCTTCAACGTGGCCGGGCCAAAAATCTTCCCATTTCTTCAAGTGTTGAGCAGGGGCAATGAGGTGGGATGATGAGTACCTGTCAGATCAGAAATAGCCCCTCCTAGACATGTAGGAGGAAGGCAAAGCTCTGCACCTCATTAGCTATGTGGTCTTAAACAATAAAAAGAAAATAAACCCACCTAGGAGATGATAAAGCTTGTGGCTCAATTACATGCAGGATCAGCTTCCACAAGTGGCTGCACTTGTGGCTGTCCCATCAAATAACCTGTTTTCTTACTTGGTGTGAGCAAGGATTTGCAAGAACAGGGGGCTTGTGCTCACCTGGGGTAAATCAGCATGGAGCTTATCAGAACCACACTCAGTTCAAGCTCACTGAGCAAGGAGGCTGGGAGAAGACCCATCCCCACTCACAGCCCTTCCTCTCAAATAACTTTTAGCTTACATAAAGATGAGAATCCAAAACCAAAGGTTGCCTGTTCATGGTTGGAGGGGCCTTGCAAATAGATAAGTGACCTATTAGGAAGTTCCATCTAAACATGAGGAGGAACTTGTTTACTGTGAGAGTGGTAGAGCCCTATAACAGGCTGCCCAGAGAGGTGGTGGAGTCTCCTTCTCTGGAGTCATTCAGAACCTGCCTGGATGCCATCCTGTGCAAACTGCTCTAGGTGAACCTGCTCTGGCAGGATTTGGACTGGATGATCTCCAGAGGCTCCTTCCAACCTTTATAATTCTGTGATTACTTGTAAGCGATACATAGTGAGACTACTCAAAGCCTGGTGGAAAGAGTGATCCATGTAGTATTTAGAAGATTTATATAGGAGACTCCCAATATATTACTATTTTAAAAACTAGAACAAAAACTATATTATCAAATATATCTTATAGGATGCATATATAATTCCCAGTCACTTCCTTTATGTTCCCAGTCACTTGGAGATGTCTGAGATCATATTTTAAGGGTGTCAGGGCAGGTTCCAGTTGTGGCCACATTCATCTGCAGCATTGCAAGACATAAAAAGAGTCTTGTAAGATGAGTAAGATGCTTTGTAGTTCATTGCTGGAGGTTGGGAATAATGATTGATAATTATGGCACATCTGCTCAATTAATCTATTATTTTGTATTTTGCTAGAAACCTCTCCAACCACAAGTCTTAAATCTATCATGAAAAAGAAAGGTTATGGTTTTCATGCAGGAGGCAATGACACCAAAAAGAATCTTCAGTTTGTTGGGGTAAATGGTGGGTAAGCATCTGTTCAGAAGATTAAACTGCCTTTTAACATGTGATGTCCTCTGTGTGGCTGAAGGAGTCATTCTTCTCTTCCCCTCTTTTCTCCCCCAACCCTCTTGATTAAAAGGCCATTTGAAATGGAGCCTCTTTTCTCTCTTTTTTAACGCAGCTCTGATAACCTGTAAGTAACCCTGCAGAAAAGATGTCAGTGTGTTCAGAGCAGTGAGGGACACCCTGAGGACTGACACTCTCTGCTCACCCATCTTTTGGGGCTTCATCCAAAACCCAGAGGAAGATTCCCACTAGCTTTGGTGGGTTTTGGAGGAGGTCAGCATTGCCTGGATGGGCACGCTGCCACTAACCTGCTTCCATGCTCCAGCGACAGCCAACAGAAGTTGGTTCAGGGACTGAAAAAGAGACTATTTCAGGCAGCAAGGAATGACCTGGGGGTCAAGGAGACACATTTTAAAGTTGTGCTCTGACACCCTGTTCCCTGTGTATCCAATATCTAACACTCTTTGGCCTTCAGGCTTTCTAGATACACCAGCATGTGCCATAGACGTATCTCTTAGAGCAGCACTGGCACATCTTCTACCAAGGAGTACATACATGTGCTGGCATGAGTAGGACAGGATGCATTGCACTGTCCCTTCACTGTGCAAACAGCTATGTGTGCAAGTGTGGATGCTGGTTTCTGCTGACATCCTTTTCCAGTGTCCCAGCTCGATGGCTGCTGCTGTTGAGTTCATCAGGTGTTACTCTTGTTGCTTAGACCTTCTACCAACTGAAATGGGTACGACTTTTAGCAAGCAGAGGAATCTCATCTAGTTTGAGAAAAGTTTTGGTCTCTGAGTGAAATGTTCTGATCACAGAAGATATTGTTTTTATTAATGCTTATGGGCAACCAGAAGAGAAGTCTCTCTAGCAGAGCTGCTCAGATGGTGGCCTCAGGTCCATGTTGGAGCTGAAAATGAAGATTATGTCTAGCAGTCCTCAAGGCTGCTGACATGCTGCCTTGCCATAAGGTCCATGTGTTCGTCAGCTCCTCAGCATGCTGGCAGCTCTCAGCAGAGAGGTGGCACACAACCCTTGCCTGGCCATGCTGGGTCTTGTGTGATGAACAGCCTGCCAAACCAACTGAGTAATCCCTAAAGTAACCTTGCCTGCTGCTAATTAACTGCTTCTGTCACCCTCCTGCTGGCTTAAGAAGTCAAAACCAGACTAAACCTCAAGCTTGTTTGTTGCTCTAACCTTTTAACTTGCATATCCCTCTCAGCTTCATCCAAGGCCCATTGGAGTCAGAGGGTGTCTTCAATGAGTCTTGGTCAGGCCCTGCAGTTGCAGATGGGGAAGGAGTGAATAATATGTGGTGTCCTCAAATAGCTATGAAACAACTTCAAGTGAAGACACAAGTTGTGAAGACAGCCAGTCGGATGGTGATGCCGAGAGTGAGACGGAGAGAAAACTCGACGACTCGGAGCCCACGGGGGTGGAAGCTGGAGGTGAAAGCAAGGAGGCTTCCTCAGGGACCTCCTTGCAGGAGAAACATGAGGATGATGGCCTTCAGAAACCGTCAACAGAAGCAGCACCTTGCACTCAGCGTAAGGCTGACAGGTAACCAGAAAACCAGCCCATGCTTGTGCTGTCCCTCTTGTTTCTGCAGCCAGGGACTCACAGCACTGCATTCAGTTGCTCCTACAGGGCTGGGGTGAGGGCTTTGTCTGCTTGGTGGAAAGGCAGCTGCTGACCTCCACAGACATGGGAAAAGGCTTGAAAGAGCTGAATAATTTTTGAGTTACTACACAATCTAATGGGGATAGATTTAGGCCCTAGACTTGACTGTGGAAAAGATGGAGTGAGTCATGTTTGGGGAGAATTAGCTCATTTCTCCCCTCTTATGGAAAATTTCTCAGTAAAGTTCCTTGCAGAGTCAGGAATATGATTTTTTTTTTTGTTAACCCATTTTAAGGAGTCTTCTAAGAGAGGAAGTTGAGCATAGAGATCTGGAACTCCAGGCTGAAACACTTCTTTAAGTGCTTAACATTGTACCTATGCCAAGCCATCAGGACAACTTGTGTCTGTGAAGTTAAGCACTTCAAGAAGCATTGAACGTGTTCTGACCTAACCCACATGTTCTCTTTCCTGCTTCAGTACCTCCTGCAAGCTCTGTCCCATGGTGGATTTACAAAAGCATTTTTCCTTTAGATGCAAACCCTCTGAAGCTTTCCTTGCCAACTGCCAGCTCCTCAGCAAGCACCTCTCAGAAATCAGGACCACGAGTGACAAGCATCTGGTACTGATTTTTTTATTTATTTCTTTTTTCCAATCCCATTTCAGATGTGGTTACCACCCTCTTGCATTTAATGGATAAGATTATCTTCGTGGCTTGTTGCAGGCAGTGCTCTACCATGCCATGGACAGCTTTGTGAGGAGATGGGGGTGAAATGGCATCTGAGTCATTCTGAATAGCCAAAAAGAAAGAAAAAGGGGGGGGGGGGGTGGGAGGGAGGGGGGGAAGAAAAGAAAAAAAAATGAATGCTTTCTCTGCTTACTCATTCAAGCTACCACAGGAAATTCCTTTCCCCCTCGAGTTATAGCAGTAATCCCAAACCCGCAAGCCAAACACCAGCTGGGTGATGCCAGAGCACAAGACCTGGTGGTGTGGGGTGAGGAGAAGGGGCAGTGACCAGTTTGCAGGATGACTGCCCCAGGAGTAACAGTGAGTCCTTGGTGTTCCTAGCGGCACATCCTGAGCACCGTCTGCCAGGAGTGGCTCTGGGTGTCGAGCCACAAGAACTCCAGCACGGAGGTGGTCGCAGAGTATCTCAAGGAGCTGGGCGCCATCCAGCCCCAGCTCCTGGAGGTGGTGGTGAACCTGGCTGACAGGAATGGCAACACCGCTCTTCACTACAGTGTTTCCCACTCCAACTTCCCAATTGCAAGGCTTCTGCTGGACACAGGTAGGAACCGCCATTCTGCTCAGCCATGGGTATGGATGTGGCACTTTTTTATGTCACTCTTGCCACTGGGCATGAGATGACCATGGTGTGCAGAGCTAGGTAATGGAGGTCCATCAACAGTCCCATACAAGGCAAACAGTGAATGAAGTCCAGGGTCTTCTCAGGAAGTTCAATGAGGAGCAAAAGGAGATGGTACAGAGATGGGGCTGGGGACCAGCTACAACTTACAGGCAAGGAAGCCATCCAGTAGACAAGTATGGAGCTGAGGTCCATCCAGGAGAAAAATGTGGGGCCAAGGTCGATTCAAGATACAGGCATGAGGCCAGGTGTCACTCAGGAGACGTTGCTGGTCTGAAGACCAGCATCCTCCCCCCATAGCTTGGCCCTGGGCCCATGAGCATAGGCAGGGGAATCCCAGGTGAGGCTCCTCATGGTCATTAAAGCTCATTAGTGCCCTAAGAGCACTGACACATCTTGAGATCGTTGGGATCTCACAGTGGGGATGGCTCAGGATCCCCTCTAGTTAAAGGGTGTTTCTCATGGCCCCAGTCCAGGTGGGATGCTGTGGCTCCCGCAGCTTCTTGTAGCAGCAAACACCACATCGTGGTTTGGAGCAGGAGGATCAGCCCTCTGAGACTGTAACAAACTCATCCCTACAGCAGAAAAACTCCACCTTAAACTATTGAACTTTGGGCTTGCACTGCAGAGAAAGAAAAGTCTCAGCTGAGCTTGTAGAGGGTGGGGGAAGAGAGCACGTGGCCCCCAAGGAATAAAGGCTCTTTGGCCTTTTCTCATGGGGCAGACAATCTGCTGAATGTTAGGGAAATGGCAGATTATCATACACGTCTATAACCCCATTGTTGCCGTGGGCAGCCGCGGAGGTTTGTCCCCTCCTGCCGCTCAGTGCCCGCGGCAGCCGGGCCCTTGGGATGAGTCTGGCCCTGAGCCCTGGCCGGTTAGACACGGCTCATTGCTGTGATGGAGTTGGAAACAGGCTCTTCGGGGTGAAAAGTGAGTGAAATGGGGCCAGGACAGCTTTAATCCACCCGTTTGTTGCTCTTTTGCTGCAGGAATCAAACAGCTCCACAGCTCCACAACTGGCCTGTGCCCAAGGCACTAATTATCCTCCCACCCTTTTTTTTTTGTGTGTGTGATGGTCTTCAAAGTTAATTTAGTTGACCTCAACAATTGTAATTAACTGTAGTAATGCATAGCACCAAGGGCCCTTTAATGCAGTGCTCACGAGACACTAGATGCTTAGCAGAGATAAATCTCAGTGCTGTCTAATTATGGGAACTCCTGTTCCTGGGACTAGAAGCTGACACAAATCTGTATTTGTGGGTACCTCACCCACCAGGTGTGTGCTGCCTGGACCTGCAGAACCGCGCTGGCTACACGGCCGTGATGCTCACTGCGCTGGCATCTGCCGAGACAGCTGAGGATATGGAGGTGGTGATGAAGCTGCTGAAGGAGGGGGATGTCAACCTGCGAGCAGCACAGGTGCCTTCCCACAGTTCTGTTGTCTCTCTGGAAACTGAGTGTGGCCCCACATGAGATTGTGTCATGGCTGTGGGCAAAGGCATCTGCAAAGGGACTCCTGCTGAGCTTGTAGCCTCTTGATCACAGAATTGCAGAAAGAGGTTGGAAAAGACCCTCAGGATCACCAAGTCCAACTGCGAACCCTACTCTACAAGGTTCACCCCTAAACCATATCCCCAAGCACCACATCCAAACCACCTTTAAACACATCCAGGGTTGGTGACTCAACCACCTCCCTGGGCAGCACATTCCAACTCCTGACCACTGTTTCTGTGAAAAATTTTTTCCTAATGTCCAGTCTAAACCTACCCAGTTGTAGCTTGAGGCCATTCCCTCTTGTTCTGTCACTAATTACCTGTGAGAAGAGACCAGCACCAGCCATCACTGTGTAATTCCAGTTCAAGCTTTGACATCATGTTGTGCTGAGGGACATGGTTTAGTGTCGAGCTAGCAGTGTTGGGTTATTGGTTGGATTTAAGAATCTTAAAGGTCTCTTCCAACCAAAATGATTTTCATTCTATGTTCATTGTGTCCCCACAGAGATCTTGGCTTGTGGAAGGGATGTAATTCAGATTCCTTACATTGCTTGCGCAGCACCATACTGACTCTCAGAAGTAGGTATTAGGTTGGAGTTGCTGGAGTTACAAAAGCAACCTCAAATAAATTGCAGTGTAGCCACCCACCAACTCCCTGTGAAGGGACACAAGAGATGCATAAGCTCAAGAAAGGCTCAACAATTTGCAAAATCATTTTGCTGAGCTAAAAATTTAAAGTCTGAAGAAGTGATACAAAGGAGAAGCAGTGTGGGGTGAACTCCATGCTGTGGGGTCTAGGGAGGTTTGCTGATGAGCAGTGCTTCAGAGTCACACATTCCAGTCTCAGAGATGACAGTGGCCTCATCCAGCTCCACTTCCAAGCAGCTGTAAAAGTTAAACATCCCAGGAGGGACAGGAGGACCCCTGTCTGGGAGCAGCTAGGGCCCAGGTGGTTTGGCCATGCTACTGCTAATAATAATATGCAATAATCATAGGATCATGGAGACCTTTAAGATCAAGTCCAACTAATCCAGCTAACCCAGCACTGCCAAGCCCACCACTAAACCATGTGCCTCAGCACCATGTATACATATCCTGGAATTCCCTCAAGGATGAGGACTCCAGCACTGCCCTGGGCAGCTTGTTCCAGGACTTGGCAGGGCAGAACCTTTTCCTGATATCCAACCTAAACCTCCACTGGCACAACTTGTGGCTGTTTCCTCTCATCCTGTCACTTTCTACTTGGATGAAGAGCTCAACCCTGAGCTGGCTCCAACATCCTTTCAGGAAGCAAGAAGGCTCCCCTGAGCCTCCTTTTCTCCCGACTAAATGATCCCAGTTCCCTCAGCCACTCCTCACCACCCCTTTTCTTCAGACCCTTCACCATCTCTGTTGGCCATCTCTGGACCCACTCCAGCACCTCAATGTCCTCCTTGGAGTGAGGAGCCCCAAACTGAACCCAGTATTTGAGGTGCAGCCTCACCAGTGCCCAGTACAGGAGGACGATTACTGCCCTGATCATGCTGACAACACATAACAATATGGATGATGATGATGATGATGCAGTAACAGTCTGAATGTTCTAGCTATAGGACTATAGAGGGCTATAGGAGGCTGGTGTGTTGGAGGTGCTCATCCTCTCCCTGTGTGCTTGCAGGGGGGTCAGACTGCACTGATGCTGGGGGTCAGCCACGAGCGGGACGACATGGTGCGAGCCCTCCTCTCCTGCCAGGCCGATGTCAACCTGCAGGACGAGGAGGGGACAACGGCACTGATGGTGGCCTGCAGGCAGGGCAACGCCGACATCGTCAAGCTCCTCTTGGCCCAGCCTGGCTGCCAGGTCATGCTGACAGACAAGGTAAGGCTCAGCCACTCCTCACCAAACCTGTTCTCCAGACCCTTTGCAAGCTGCGCTGCCCTTCTCTGGACAGGCGCCAGCAGCACCTCGATGTCCATCTTGTCGTGGGGGGCCCAAATCTGAGCCCAGTATTTGAGATGCAGCCAAGTGCAGGGACATGATCACTTCCCTGCTCCTGCTGGCCACACTAATGTCTTCATCTCTTCCCTCCCCACAGGATGGTAACTCAGCCCTGTCACTGGCCCAGCAAGCTGCCTACGGGGACATTGCCATGCTGCTGCAAGCCCACATCGGGCAGAGCTCATCCATCTCTGCATGACTGAGCTGGGAGAAGAAACCAGGACGGGGAGTGGGAAACAAAGAGCTCCTTCTTGTAACATCCCCTCTGCTGGAGCCAAGGTCGTGTGTTTCCATACATGCAGGGGGATGACCCCTGTCAGCTGTCTGCATTCCCCATGTCTAAGTGTCCTCATTAAGCCTGCTTCTGTCCCCCTACTCTATGCCCATTGCCACAAAATGACTCTGAGCTCTCCTAGATGCTCTTCCCCGTATAGATTTGACAGGTGAGGGAGCAAAACGAAGGAGAAAACCACATTAGAAAAGCAATGCTTAGTCTTTTGTAACCTTAGATTATGGTTGTCCTTTTAATCAACTGCTTAATGTACCTCATTTAACTTGTAAGTTTGTGTCCTAATATTTATTGTGAGCTCCTCTGTAGGTGGTGGCAGGTGGTGATTACTCCATACACGTAACAACAAACACAAGCAGGGTGGATTATGTAAAGTATAGAATCCTGTTTGTGTTTGCTCATGTGGGTCTGATACAAGACATGCTCTAGGAAAATATTTGAGCCTGCCAGACCCAAACCCACAGGCGTTGTTTTGGCTGCCTTCAGAATTACCATATGGCTCTGGTTTCTTCTCATGAAGTTTGAGCTGATGGGGAAGTGCAGCCTGCTGACATGCACCAGGCATCCATGCTTGCGATGCCGTGGCACAGCAGACCAGGTTAGCCCAAGCATGGCATGCTAAGTTCACAACAGATTCCCAGCCCAGGATATGTTACCATTGTCCAAGAGTTTTGTGGAACAACTTTACTGACATTTCTTGGACAAATGTCTGCTCTTTGCTTTCCCTCATGCTCAATATTCAGAGGTCCAAAACTGCTCCTGTGTAAAGCCACTGTATGATTTAGCTGCTGGAGCTGGCCAGTGCCAAGGTCTCCCCCACCATGGGGTACCCACGTGGTTGGTTCAGCATCACCTCAGATCACACACAGGACAGGGGTTTTCTTCTTATATCCCTTCTCTGCTGTCAAAGAGGGAGGTCTCATGTCTCACTTTTCCAAACATCTTTTTACTGTCATTAAGTCACTATCTGCCAGGAAGTGCCTTTTCATGAGGCTGTACTGCATCAGAACCCAGTGGATTCTCTCTGTAGGCTTTGGTGGACCTGGATGCCATCACCAGTTGAGCTGGTGTGTAGGACAGCACTGTAATAACAGATCTACTTGGCATCACTAAAAGCACCTCTCTCTAGTACTTCTCTTTTACCTAAATAAGCAGACGGTAACCCTGGACTTACTGTGGTTGTAAGTCAATTCACATTGTGATGAAGTCTCTCTTGAGATGACTTTTCGCCTTTCCTCATACTGCAAAGTCCATGCCAAGAGCCCTCATTCTCACTCTGGTAACAGGGAGGGGAAGACTCCCCCCTCCCCTACCCCCCTAATGCTCTGGTTTCTTTCCTTCACATTTTCAGTCAGAAGCATTCATATCTCAAGTGTCTGTCTGCCATTTTTTGACTCAAAATGCAGTTACCTCCTTTATGTCTAAATAAATCTGATTGAAACCTTACCTTGTGTTTGCTTCTGTGCCTGTCCCCGTCACTGTGGTGCTCACCTAACAGATGGACAGACAGACCATGAACAACAACAGGGTGAGAAAGGACAACTCTCAGCCCATGGTGGTTGCACATACCAGCACATTATTAAATCAGTGATTTCTGAGGGGCTTATTCAGATCAGTGACCCCTAAGAGGTCCTAGGCCTCAGTTCACCACATAGAGATTTGCATTCCTGGGTGCTTAGCATACAGCACCCAGAGCCAACACAGGTACCTGTTGCATCACCACAACAGAATCACAGAATAGTTTTGGTTGGTAGAGACCTTTAAGGTCATCGAGTCCAACTGTTAACCCAGCACTGCCAGGTCACCACTAAGCCATGGCCCTCAGCACCACATCTACACAGCTTTGAAACCCCTCTAGGGACTGAAACTCCACCACTGCCCTGGGGAGCTGATTCTAATGTTTGAGGGAGCCGATTCTAATATTCCTCCTTTCAGGAAGGAAGTTTCTTGTAATATCCAACCTAAACCTCCCCTGGTGCAACTTGAGGCTGATTCCACTTTTCCTATAGCTGGTTTCCAACACCCATCTGACTCCAGCCTCCTTTGGAGGAGTTGTAGAGCACAAGAAGGTCTCTCCTCAGGCTCCTTTTCTCCAGGCTAAACCACCCTATTTCCCTCGGCTGCTCCTCACCAGATTTGTGCTCTAGGCTCTCCACCACCTTCATTGCCCTTCTCTGGATGCATTCCAGCATCTCAATGTTCTTCTTGTAATGAGGGGTCCAAGGGCCCCAGCTGCAAGCAAAAAAAAAGAGTCAAAATACCATTTTGTAAGGATTTTCACTGAGATTTTTTTTTCTCCCTGGCAGCTCTGGAATTGCACTCACAGAGAGGAACCACATTCCAGCTCTCACTGCTTCCCAGAGGGAGGTGAACTTTCTGGCTTCAACATACCACATGTGGGAGATTTTTCTACTAAGGATCCGGGTGGCTTTGGGAAGTGCCTGCCTCCTCCTGTCCAAGAGATCAGATCCCTTGGGATATTGGGCTTACCACAGAATGATTTGAGGATGTTATTTTGGGGGTGTGCTGCAGCTCTGAAGCACTGGATTTTGCTGCTTTCCCCCTTCCACATCCCTCTATCCCTCTTTCCTTCTTGTTCTTGTCCCTGCAGCCCAGGCTGGTTAACTACATTCCCAGAATGGTTATTTTCATTCCTTTGCCTCATATTTCCTCTTTTCCCCTCAAACCACCTCCCTGGGGAGGAGCAACTCCTCTGCTCATATGGACCCTGAGGGACCACGGATAGTTTGACACTGCCTTTGACATCTCCCAGTGCCCAGCATCCTGCTGTCACAGTTCCAGATTTCACAAAACTGAGAGAAAAATCATCTGTGGGGTCTCAATGCCACAGAGTCCCAAGCCAGCCTTATGTGTTTTGATATCATGGTAGAGATCAAGCTAAATATAGGCAAGGGCAAACACATACCCAGTGTGAATGCTCCACAATACAAATGGAGACAATTCAGTCACAGCAAGGAAAGAAATTAATCTCATGATCTTTACAGACTCACCATCTTGGAGCTGATGAACTATGAAGGGAAAGAATGACAAGAAACTTCAGCTGAATGTGATTTTTCCACTCTCCATATGGCCATTTTTACTGTGTTGCTCTCTTCTGCTGTAAGAAGGAGAGCAGGGACTCTGATAGTCTCATCCAACGCACCTCCATCATCACAGGGAACCATGTTGCTCTTCATAGCCTTCAGGGTCCATGCTGGGACTGAAAATGGGATGATTCCCAGTGCTTCTTTGTTTCTTCCCTCTAATTTACTTATAACCTTCAGAGAAACCCTCCACCACTCAGACCTTGTCCCCTGACCCACACACAGAAGAGCCCATTGGCTGTCCCCAGAGATACTATGACTGCATGATGCTGGACACCAAAGAGGAGATGCCAAAGGAAGAACAGTTGGCTCCACTCAAATTCTGTCCTGGGGAGAAGGGGACATTCCAGGTCAGGTTGTTTGGGGCTCTAGAGCAACCTGTTCTAGTTGAGATGATGAAGCTCACTGCAGGGAGGCTGGACTAGATGGCCCTTAAAGGACTCTTCTAACCCAAACCAGCCTGTCATTCTATGCCTTATACCTGGAGACCTCACCTGTGGCTGGCAGACTCCAGCTCCATGGCAAAAGCTGGGTTTGAAGCTAACATACAACCACATGGTGTGTGATCATGCAGAAGCCTGTGCTGGGGCTTGAATCCCTGGGGGAGTAAAGCCTCCAGCCCACCCTGTGGCTGCCACCTCTACCACTTTTCTGCCAGCTCTCCTTTGTGCCCCAGCCCTCCAACCTCACTGGAGCTAGACCCAGCCAAAGCCACATGAGACCCTCTCATCCAGGCCAGAGGCACTCAAGATCCTCTCAACCCAGCCAGCCACCTTCTGCACATGGTTTGGTGTCCATACCCACAACAGATATTACACACAAAAGAAACAGCCAGAGCCTTCCTCTGCTCTTTGCTGAAAATTAGATGATCCAAAATTGTTCCTCCATCAGCTTTTGAGCTGCCAAATTTCAGGAGCGATGCCTTCCTGAGAGCACCAGGGTTGGAAGGCAGTAGCCAGAAATCTGGGGGGAAAACACATGGAGACATGGCCATGCTGTGCCCCACTCAGAGCAGGACAGCCCACACAGCCACCCTCACTCTGTCCTGACATCAGCTGTCAGATATGTGAGGAATGAAACCGGCAGGTCCGTGGCGAAACGGGCGGTGCCCGTGAGGCAGCAGCCTGGGACAAAAAGCTGCCTGTGCTCAGCACCCCTGTCCGCGGCGCTGTGAAAACATCCTGGGGCTTGTGCACGGGGCAGCAGGCAGCCAGCTGGGGAAGGGATCAGAGAATCAGAGAAGCATTTTGGTTGGAAAAGACCTTTCAGATCATCAAGTTAACCATTCTCTAACTGCCAAGTCTGGTGCTAAACCATGTCCCTCAGCACCACATCTCTGCGCCTTTTAAACATCTCCAGGGGTGGGGATCCGACCACCTCCCTGGGTAGTCTGATGGGCAGAGCAGCCTCCCTTCACACTGCTGGGATTTGGATGGATCCTGAGCATCAGCTTGAGACCATCTAGAGGAAAAAAGGGGGTGAAATAGTAACAATAAATCCCTAATGTTGTCCAGGCTACTGTAGAAGTTGGAGTTAGCTTTTGTTACAGGTGAGCTAATTTCTTGTATCTTGTATTTTTCTCAGGTATCCTCAGCTCATGGTGCAGACTCTGCCCCTCTGCTCTGCTGAGACCTCACCTGTGGGTGCTGGGACCATCTCTGGAGTCCTCAGCACAGCAGAGACATGGACCTGTTGGAGTGGGGCCAGAGGAGGCCACAGCAACGATGGGAGGGCTGGGGCCCCTCCCCTGCTCTGAGGCCAGGCTGAGAGAGTTGGGGTTGTTCAGTCTGGAGAAGAGAAGGCTTCAGAGTCCAGTGGCCTTTGCAGACTTAAAGGGGCCAATAAGAAAGATGGAGACAGACTTTTCATCAGGGCCTATTGTGATGGGACAGAGGTTGATGGCTTAAAACTAGAAGAGGGAGATTTAGACTGGATCTAAGGAAGAAATGTTTTACACTGAGGGTGGTGAGACACTGGCCCAGAGTGCCCAGAGACACGGTACCTGCTCCAGTTGAGAAAGTCCCTGCTAATGCGGGGGGGGGGTTAGACTAGACAACCCCTAAAGGTCCCTTGTAATCCAAACCATTCCATGAATCTATGATTCTATGATCCTGCTCCCTCTAGCAGGGAAGAAGTAGGGCCAGCAGCCCTGAGGGCACACGGGTGTGGAGAGAACAGGGTTGAGGAGTTGCCACCAACCTCCTAAATGAAGCTGTGGCCATATTCAAAGTGCAAGGAGTGAGCAGATGACCTCAAGCCTGGTGTGCACACAGAGTCCCATGCAACTGGTGAGCACAGTCTCCACAGTTAATTAAATTAGCAGCTGTTCCAGGTGGTGTGGACGTGCCTTGGCTCAGCTCCTTGGACATCTGTGGGCAACTCCTGCCCAGTGCCTCTGCACGGTGGCTGATGAGTGGGTGCTGGGAGGAGCTCTTGAGAGTTAACGCTGGGGGAGAGGCAAAACTGATGATGGGCAGCTTCCCTGGGTCTGAGTCAAAACACAGGGCATGAAGCACAATTAATTCTGCTCTCTGTTTCCTCCTCCAGTCTTGCTCATCACCTCTCATTTTATCACCCAGAAGCTGCTCCATTGGAGCTTGGTAGCTTGGATGGTGTCAGCTCAGTGACTATCAGCAAAATATAATATTCTTAGTAAAGATGAATGTCCCAGCAGCAAAAGCAGATTTAGTTGCTGCAGAGGAACGAGTTGCCACAGGGGTAGCAGGTTGGGCACATCAACAGAATCCGTGCTTTGGGGTCAAACTGACCCCTAGCATCCTGCCCTGTCTCTACAGCTCAGAGTGGAGAGGTCACTTGGCCTTGCTTTTGCCCAGGATGGAAGATCATTATCATGAGGGCAGAGATGGGCTGTTATTTCATTTCCTAGAAATCTCTTAGTGTGGTATCCAAGTGTCTCCTCCATTTTGCAGCACCCATCTGTTCACAGGGGGGAAAAAACAGCTCACAAGTTTGGGACTTTGTGTTTTTGGATCTGGGCTGAGAGGATGAAGCATCTCAGAGTATCCCTTAGGACAGCCCCTCTGGCAGGGCCAGCAGGCCTTGGCTGAAAGCAGCAGAAATGCAATATTTTGTCAATTGCTCCATCTAGTGCCATTTCGGCGGAAAAAGCGGTGGGAGAGCAATGCCTGAAGGCGGGGCAGCCGCCGCCGCTGGCGCCGCGCAGCTTCCCCTGGCTGCAGAGGTTTGGTACGGCTGTGCCGGGTCCCTCTCCTGGTCCAGCAGCGGTGACATCCCCTGGTCCAATGCTGGTGCCATCAGCTGGTGGCAGCCAAGTGTGAGGGTATCCCCTGTACCCTACTGGGTGGGATGAAAATGAGAACAAAAGTTGCAAATGATTTCTTACTAGCTCACAGGGGATAGTATGTTTCCAAGGGCAGATGTTTCTAGGTAAAGGGTTTATCTTGAGAAAGGTGACAGAAACGCACCCAGTGAAGCAAAAGCTCTTGGCTGTGCAAGGTAAGAACAGTTTTGAAGCTCTGTCAGGCTGAGCTCAAGCCATGGAGGAGATGAGAACCAGCTGCCCACACCACTGGTCCCAGGTGTCACCCAAAGACCAGAGACCACCTACTGCCATGTCCTGGTTTGAGCTAGAACAGAACCAATTCTGTTCAGTGGTTTTACTTCCCAGCTCAGTCTCTGCTTAGTGAGGCACTTTCTGCAGTTAAGGACAGGTTTTCACAGCTGCTGCCTGCTTCTAGCAGTGAGAACATGATGGGGAGAGGCACTGCCAAGGGCTGAGCTGCAGAAAGGCTCTGCCTTGGACTTGCTCCTGTGCAGACCAAGGGCACTGCCACAGCTTGTGTGTCACGTTGGGGTGCAGTAAAAGTGAAGTGGTTGCACTTGCTCCAAGGAGGAGACATTGCAGGTGACCCAAAGCTGATCAACAAGGGATTCCATTCCACATAAGCCATCCCCATTCAAATGCAAACAAATCCCTTCCAAAAACATTTTCTTCAGGAAAATGAGACATTTGTGGACCGCTTTCTTTGGCTCACCCCCTCCTTTGGCATCTCACTGGTGAGTTTACAAATGTGGCTGCAGCGCCGTGTCATTTCTGGAGAGAAAATCCTTTTCCTAGGCTGCAATGGAAAGGAAAAGTCGATCTCAGCAAGTCTGCCTCCTGCCCAGAGCATCCTGGATGGGAACATAGTAGACTAACTCCATGTAAGCATGCTCTTAATTGCTACAATTACCTCGATTAGGATGTGGTTTTTAATTTTAATGGAGCAGTTACAGAGGCACAGAACCTAGAGCGGGGACTGTGCTGTCAGGAATAAGGAGGGTTTTGTGCTGCCATTGCAGATTGTCCTTTTTGTGCAGGAACTGGGAACAAACTCTTCTTCAATCCTGCAAGCCTTGTGGAACCAGCAGAGACTTAGAAGCCCACTTAGAACAAAGCTAAAGAAGTCATAGAATGCACCAGGTTCAAAGGGACCCTTAAAGGTCATCTTGTCCACCCCCCCTGCAGTGAGTAGGGACATCAGCTGCTCAGGGCCCCATCAAGTTTTTTCTTGAGTGTCTCCAGGGATGGAGCCTCCATGACACCTCTGGGCAACCTGTTCCAATATTTCACCAACCTCATTGTCAAGGACTTCTTCCTACAGTCCAACCGAAACCTGCGCCGCTCCAGTTTCGAACCGTTGCCCCTTGTACTGTCACTACAAGGCCTTGTGAAACAGTCCCTCCCCAGCCTTTCTGCAGGTCCCCTTCAGATATTGAAATGTAGCTACAAGGTTTCCCCAGATCCTTCTCTCCTCATGGCTGAACAGCCCCGACTCCCTCATCCCATCCTCATAGGAGAGGTACTCCAGCCCCCTGATCATCTTCGTGACCCTCTTCTGGACCTGCAGCCAAGGTGATCCTTGTTCCTTTTCCACTTGGGATGCTGTAGAAGATGGATCTCTGGGATTTATTGCCATCCTACAAGGTCCAGCTGTTACAGGATCGCATGTTAGAGAACAAAACGTCCATTGCTGCAAAGAGGAAAAACAACGGCCGTGAGGGGGGGTGTTTAAGCAGAATGTAAATACAGCTAAATTGTGGATGTAGCAGTGTGAAACCATGGAGACATGATAATGGAATTATGTATCAATGCTCAGCACAACTGTAGGAACTAATGTTTTATACATCTGCACCGTTGAATGAACTCATTCCAGTTCTTGCAGGCGAAGGTACATTAACTGCTCCATCTCGCCGTAATCATATTACCTCAACAGGCTCTCTAGTTCTCATACTTCCAGGCTGGTAATCACCATATGATTAATTACAGGGAATTTAGAGGCATTACGGAGATTCCTCACGCAGCAGTGCTGTGTGACAGAGGCCACTCATCCCTCCAGGCTGACCTGCTGTCCCCACTGACCCACCCTTTGCCATAGCTCTCATCACTGCCTGAGCACACGCTCAGGCTGCTTCTGAAATTTGGCAGCAGGGCTCATGCTGGGACAGACTTTAATTCCCTGGGAAGCTTACATGACGAGGAGGACACAAAAACTTACAGCATCTCAGGCTCAGCCTTTGGAATAAGTCTAAACATGTGTGTAACTTGCCCTTTGTGGAGTTAGGCAAGAAACACCAACAGCCCTAAGATGGCTCCTGGTGATGTCCTTGATGGTGCCACTGCTAACTCCAGGTTATTCCATGTCTCTGCAGGTAAGAAAGCTGTTGGAGGGGCAGTGAACAGCACATAGCCCTTCTAAAAGAAAAGGCTCTGACAGCTGAGTCCTCAAATCAAAGCAGGAGAATCCTTCCCACCTGCATGTGAGTGGAAATGATGGGTGAGTGGCACCTCTGATGGGTTGCGAGACACCCATGATATAGATGCTTCTCCTACAAGCATCCTTCCTCTTGATTTTGATTCCTTCTGGCACAAGAAAGATCACTTGGCACCTTCATCTCTTGGTTTTGCTGCCCATGCACCAAATCCTTTGTGTCTCATTCGAGAGTTTTTTTGGTATTCCTTTGATTAAAACCTACTCACCTGTTGGAAGCGAGCTCAATGGGCAGCTGGAGATTTCTGATGGAGCAGTTGTGCATGGGATGGCTCCCCATGACTGTCTCATGTGGGAGCAGTCCTGCTCCCTGGACACAGAGTCTTGGCTGGCTGTCACTACAGTTGGCTGTCCCTAAGGCTTCCACTCCTCCTAGAGTGACTGCTGTTCCTGCTCAAGAAGGGTAGCACATGCCCTGCTTGGAACAGCAAATCATAGAATCATAGAATGCCAGGGGTTCTAAGGGACCCCTGAGATCATCAAGTCCAACCTGCCATCAAGTCATCCTGCCAAAGCAGGATCACCTAGGGCAGGCCACACAGGAACACATCCAGATGGGTCTTGAAAATCTCTAGAGAAGGAGACTTCACGACCTCTCTGGGCAGCCTGTTCCAGTGCTTCTTCACAGTAAAGAAGTTTCTCCTCACACCGAGGTGTGTTTCAGTTTGTATCCATTCAGTTTGTATCCATTGTATCCATTGCCCCTTGTTCTCTCAGGACACCATTGAAAAGAGCCTGGTCCCATCTTCCTGGCATCCACACTTCAAATCTTTATAAACATTAGTAAGATCCCCTCTCAAGTCTTTTCCTGTCCAAACAGTCCCAGGTCTCTCAGCCTTTCCTCATCAGACAGATGTTCCAGTCCCTTCACCATCCTCATAGCCTCTGTTGGACACTCTTCAGTATAGCCCTGTCCCTCTTGAACTGGGGAGCCCAGAAGTGGACACAACACCTCAGATGCGGTCTCATCAGGGCAGAGTAGAAGGTGAGAAGAACCTCCCTTGACCTGAGCTTGTCAAACGGAAGAATACATCTCATGCAACAGATGTTAACAGCGACTTAAAACAGAACCAAAATCAATAAAGTCACAACTACTTAAGCAACTGAGCTTTATTCAGAATCTTTGAAGTCAGAAAATGTCTGATTTTACTGATATACATAAACATACAATCAGGAGGTTTCATTGCTTTTTCCCTTGCGCAGAAATCAACCTTTTAAACAAACCAGAACACCTCAGCCCAGGCAAGTGTGCTGCAGACTTAGCTCTGTGGTCCTGTACATACAGCACACACTTCCCCACACAGGCACTGGTTTAGCAATTAGTTGCAATACAATTTTTTTTTGGCAGTAATACATTCAACACACAAAGTGCAAATTACAAGAAGCAAGAAAATGTTCTCTCTCTCTCGTTCTGAGCAATGGAGAAGTGCAAAATATCCCAGTCCATAAATTGTACTCTTGATGTATATGTGCAGTGTGTGCATACCAGGCTAATAAAGAGCCATGTAAAACTGCGTAGATTAAATGTGGTAGCATCTTAAAGTAGGAATGCAAGGGTTATAGAAACATCATCAGAGCAATCACTCTGTTTTGTTCAAGAATTCCAGAGGGTGCTTCTTCAGAGTTCACCTACTTGCCTTTAATTTCTGAGGGAGCTGGGGGTGTTTAGCCTGGAGAAGAGGAGGCTCAGGGGAGACCTTACTGTCATCTACAACTACCTGAAGGGTGGTTGTAGCCAGGTGGGGGCCGGTCTCTTCTCCCAGGCAACCAGCAACAAGAACAAGAGGACACCGTCTCAGGCTGTGCCAGGGGAGGTTTAGGCTGGATGTTAGGAAGAAATTCTTCACAGAAAGAGAGATCGGCCTTTGGGATGGGCTGCCCAGGGAGGTGGTGGGGTCAATGTTCCTGGAAGTGTTTAAGAAAAGACTGGACAAGGCACTTAGTGCCATGGTCTAGTTGATTAGTTAGGGTTGGGGGATCTGTTGGACTTGATCTTGGAGGTCTCTTACAACCTGGTTGATTCTGTGGCTTTCATACCTTGGATATTTCTGCAACCAAGGGCAGTTTGTTAAGGATTCTCCAATTTGCTACATCTGGACAGATTCCTGGGCTTCTACAATTGAGGTTCCACAGACACTTCACTTAGCAAATCAAATAGTACAGTGGGAATCCACTGAAAATGTGAAGTCTTTTCCAGGCACTGGTAATGGAATACCCACCAATGGTTCCAGAAGGCTAAATGCACTTTGTGATTACCTAAAGAAAGTTTTGATGAAATAAAGAAAACTTTACAGGAGAGCTAGTCACACCTTGCTTGCTTTGGTGTAGCTCATCTCACTTCATGGAAAGTGGAGAAATACCCACCCCTAGCTAAGCTATACTGAACAGCACTACCTAAGCCATACTGAACACACAACCCTGTGCTACTTCTTTATTATACTACAGATTTATTCAGCTATTGTACCATAGATTTGGAATCTTATTTTAATTTCATTCCAGAGACTTTTTTCACAGAAAATGAGCAGCCAATTTTGAACCCTGCCCACCTTTCATTTCTCCCAGCCACATCATCATTATAAATTATGCCAAATAGTCCAAATCAGACTGGGCTTCTTCCTCTAAATCCCTACTGCTTCTCTGGATAGGAAGATTAAAACTCAATGACTTGCACTGCCATTAATCTGCCTGCCAAATTCATTTGGTAAATCACTAAGGCCACGGTCATATAATCACTGCAGGAATGGCTGTGAGATGGGATGAGTTGCTAACTTGGGGTTGAACGTTCCTGCATCCCACCTCCCCCATGCAAAGAGGGATAGGCCTTGGGAATGACCCTCCTGGGCTTCAGCATGCTTTCACCTAGTGTAGCTTAAACCAAAAGAAATAGTCTGGGGCTTCAGCTGAGCTGTCCTGACTTGCTGGAGGGACATAAAGAACCCCTGCCCTGCAGAGGACAGGCATGGCAGCCAGTCCCAGAAGGACATCATCTTCGTTTGCTGCAGTGATCACCTCCCCATTGTCTGGTATTATCCAAATTTGAACTCCAGCAGCCTCAAGACAGAAACATTCCCTCTGATCCATGAAAGCCTCTCCCTGCACTATCTGATGCTGGGGAGAGTCTTGGAAATGTGAAACAGTTTGCTGGTTTGAATTAACTTCACCAAGCCTTAAAGACAAAGCGTGGAGGGACCGCTCACCATCATTACTAGTATTACAGGATCATGCTGCCAGAGCTAACTTTTTGTCTTCATCAAAGTTTTCAGGATGAACAATTATGCTGCAGCTTGGCACAACAACAACTGCCTTTGTATGCAATGTGCCTGCCATATATCAGCACATTTCTTCTTCCTTAAAAATATAATTAGAATAGAACGAGATAGGTTGTTGTTGTTGTTTGTGCTGCTTAAAGATCTGAAAAGGTTCAAACACTTTAAAAGCCTAAAAAAAATACATTTCCCTCTCCCCTAGTTTATTTTTCACACTAAAGGCAGCAAATTGACACATCACAGTAATTACCTCTGACTAACTTCCATAGACCTACCCAAAGAGATAAACATGAGAAGTTCACATTTGACTATCAGGCTTACTGTGCCGAGCACAAATAATTTCCCAGAGGAGAATTTGATATTTCATCATTTGGAACAGTGGTAATTTAATTACATTGCTAATGTTTTCTGGCATACTTGAAAGGACAATTAGCATAAGTAAATCATGAGTGAGATGACAAGTCACTTGGCATTTATTTCTGCTCATCAGATGAGATCAGTTGATGATCGGAATTCTCTTTTGTGTGTGAGCTGATTGCAGGTTCAGCAGCTGCAAGGGGGTTCAGACCTACTGAGGATATATTGCTGTCTAAATAGAGTCAAAGGGGATCTTGTTCTTTGAAGTCTCCTCATTAAACTTGTCCAGAGATACCTGAAAAGCCACCAGACATGGGGGAGGGCAGGGAGAAAGGCCTGAGAAGCGGGGAAGGCTTAAATGAAGCTCTAGATGCACACTACCCATTCTGGCAATGGGGTGAACACTGATTCGGTTTTGCCAGGCTTTGCTTTACATCCTGCTGAGGGCTGCAGGACGTTATTAGAGCTCTGCTGACGTTCTGAAATAACCACATTCAGGACAACACTGTTAATGCTACAGTTCCTTTCTGGCGCTTCAGAATGGCCACAGCTTGCTCGTGGGTGACCCCTTCCAAAGCCTCCCCATTCACCGCCACGATCTGGTCGCCGCGCTTCAGTCTGCCGTCGTCCGCAGCTGCTCCCTGCAAAGGGCAGAGCCATTCGTTAGCACCTGCAAGCACAGAGCCCTCCAGCCTCTCATCCTGCTGCTGGGTGAAATGAGGAGGGATGTGGTGCTGGAAACCCTACCCTAACTGGGAGGGGACGTGGGAAATGAGAGTGATGAAGCCTTCCTGACCGCTTGGACTACTGCCCATCGCTCAGCTTGCTCACCCAACCCTGCATGGTCTGGGGCAGCATGGGTGGGTGGTGCACACCTGGGAAGAGGAGAATTGGCTCATCCCTGAAAAAGCTGTGGTGTGAAGGCTGGTTCTGGCTTTTGGGATTATGGAGAAGCTTGTTAAAGCAGCACTGAAGTGTACTCCACAGACAGTGCTCAGAAATGGGTTAATATATGGGGAGAAGAGGGACACCGAGCTCATGCAGCAGAACAGTGTGGGCACTGCCCCAAGCCCCAGATGGAGCTGGGCTCCACTGAAGGCCCTGAGAAGCTCCCACAGAGCTTTAGAAATGCCTGTTCTTTTGCAGAGGCCTCAGTGTGACCCTTTTACCTAAATCCTGAGCCCTGCTCTGCCCAGAGGTCTGCTCAATGGTGTTAATTTCTGCCCTCCATGGCCCCACCAGTGACTGTAGTGTGTTCAAGCTTCAACTTAGGATTTCTCAGCTCTGCTTACATCTAGAAACTTGCAAATCTAGGCATCAGTTTAATGACACAAAGTCTTAACACGTTAATAATTGAAAATTGTAAAAAGACCAGATACTTGTGGTGTGAGCACAGCAATCACAGAAGCAGAGGAGACAGGACTTCTACTCCATCTTCAGATGAAGTCTTCTTAATTATGTTACCTACACTGCTGGAAGTGCTGAGACAAGTGGCAGCAAGTAGGCACAGGACAAGCAACTGCGTGTGACTGACTTCAAAGTTACTTCATGGAAAATATCCCTAATTCCCACTGTTTTTCTTCCTTTCCACCCCCTCCCATTTCCACAACTCTCTTCAGGTGGCCGTGCCTGATACATCTTTCTGGCCTACACTCAGCAAGGGGATGGGTGGGAAAAGGAGCACTTCTCCTTTCACACCAGTGGCCATTCTGGGACTGTCTGCCTCAAGGCTAGGCTGTGCTATGTTTCTTCCTTGGTGGACAGAGCTGCTGCTGTAGCTGTCTGGGAGCCTCAAGTCCTCTCCTGACCGAGGCTGGGGTTGGAGATGGGCCATGAGCAGCTCCAGCACATGGGAATAGAGCACTCAGGGAGAGGCATGAGAGAGAAGCTGGAAGCAAGGGAGAACAACTAGAGCCAGGACTGATGTGCAAGCCAATTCATCTCTGAGCCATCAAGTATGGTGTTTTTGGTAGTTTTCCCCACTGAGGGGACTATCTAGGCACAGGAGCTTAATGCTGGTTTCCACCAAGATATAGCATCTCTGCAACGGCCCCCTCTCCTGTACAGCGGGAAAAGTGATGTCTGCATTCCTCCTGAAAGGCTGTTTGAGAGGTACAGATATAAAACTGCCTTATAAATATTTTAATGTATAAAAATCAAGTTTCCCAAGTACATAGAGCAATTTTGCTGAGATAAAGTATCTTGTTTTAGCCATCACTAATATGAAATACACACTAAGAAGCCAGCTGTGAGATCTGGGTCCACTTAAACACATCAAATGTACTTAGACAGTACATTTTACTTTCTACTACATCATCTATTATCCAAGCCAAATCTTAGCTTTAAAGATAATACAGGAAAAGGGAGAAAATAATAACAACAACAAAAAAAAGAAAGATACCTTGGCAAATATAGTCTTGACATAAATGGGCAGGTCTCCATGGGGACTTCCATACCCCCCTACAATACTAAATCCCAGTCCATCAGAGCCTTTCTCCAAAGTAATAATCTTAGGCTGAGGTGCTCTGAAAACACAACAAATATCACTTAGAATAGCAAGGTTTGTCTCTGGGGAATGTAGCAGGAACACTTACAGAGATATTGATCTATCAAGAGGGTTTTCATGCAGTCACAAACCACAACACTTGCCCTGGCACTGCCACACACTCCTGCACAGCCCCCAGTTCAAACACTGCTCCGTGTACTCCACCTGCTCACTTGGAGAAGCCTCGTTTTGAACAAGAGCTGAAGGAGAGCACTGCTGTGCTGCAGCAAGCCAGGCTCTCCTCATCTGCAGTCACTGCACTGCCTAAAGGAGACTTTGCTTCCTCAGCAGCCACGCTGTCATCCTCACTCTGCACGAGGGGCAGCTGCAACCATTTCCTTGCAGCATCAGCTTGAGAGGAATGAGCCTAACAGGGTGCAGCCAGGAACACTCGTGTTTATAGTCTCAGCTATACTGCTGGCTGTTGGCTAACAATATTTAACCTACCTCCCCATGCATCATAACCTCAGGGGCTAACTCCAGAGACCCCTTCCACTTGATGCACCACTTGGAGCCTGAACTGCTCTTCAGGGGCTTTTATGTCTACATTGAGCAGAGGAAGAATTTTGGAAGATTTTTTTTGTTGTCTACATTGAGCAGAGGAAGAATTTTGGAAGATTTTTTTTGTTGTCTACATTGAGCAGAGGAAGAATTTTGGAAGATTTTTTTTGTTGTCTACATTGAGCAGAGGAAGAATTTTAGAAGATTTCTTGTTGTCTACATTGAGCAGAGGAAGAATTTTGGAAGATTTTTTATCGCCTACAATTCAGCAAAGGAAGAATTTTGGAACACTTTTTCTTGTCTACATTAAGCAGAGAGAGAATTTTGGTGGAATTCAGACCACTCAGCCCTATATCCACCTCAAATTTGAAAAAAAAAAAAAAAGGTAGTAATTTCTACATATTTAGAATGATTATGGACAAAAGCTGTTTGGCATCTTCCACACATATAAAGGTGCAGCCTGTGATAACCAATATCTAGCCATTTCTTTAGGACAGAGGTACACATACACCTAATGTTGCTTCATATTTTCCCATTCAAATTTTCTTATTCTTTTGAAATGAGAGTAAAAATCCTTTTGTGAAATAAGCAACTCTCCTCTGAGAGCAGCAATAAACCCAGCATCTCACATTGTAAGACTAGAGAATGCAGCATAAAAAGCTTAACTTCTATACCTCAAACCCCCTGAGGTAGGGCAGCAACTTGCAGCTCAGCTTCTTAAAATAAATAGAATGAATCAAAGAAGGAAAATGAAGAACATAATGAAGCTAATGAACCAGAATGAAGATCAAATGAATTTCAAAATGCTAACTGGGATGCGATAAGCTGGCCTAAGAAAGCACACGATGGGGAATGATGCATGGCCATGGGAGGGTTGAATCTCTTAACTTGCATCACCATGCAGAAGTACCCTGTAGAAAAGTCTTTAATCAGACTTTTTCAAACTGTAGAGCTAAAAAGATTTTGAAGACAAATGTTTTGAAACATGTGTCTCTGATACCAGGCTTTTTAACACCTCTGCCAGAGCCTGCCAAGGACAAATTATTTCAAATCACTATGACCGTAACTCCTTTCAGGCAAGGAAGCCAACAGACAAGGGACAACTCTCATGGCAGCATAACATGCTAGAAAAGGAGATAATTTTGGGGGGTAGGGGGAGAAATGTCTATAACTAGTGCTTGGAAACACAGTTTGTGCTTATATACTCAAGCTTTTTCTGTCACCAGGTGAAGATGGACCCAAGTCCATAATCAGCTTGGAGAAGGTCAGTTTTCAGTTTGGAGGTGATAGAAAGTTAGAGACAAGCAATGGGAGAGACTTCCTTCACAAGCCCAGGATTTTCCCTTGCATGGCAGGTAGAAAAATCACCTCAGCTGTGGAGATTAAGGACAAACTTACTCAGGATCTTCAGAAGGATGCTCAGAAGAAGTGTTCAGGTTGCACCCTGCAGACATGCTCTCCAGCTGGGTGGCAATGGCACTGATGTTGGTATCAGCCACAACCTGAAGTGAAAGGATACAATGAAATCTTCTCTGTGTTCACTTAATACCAAAGACATGTTGGCTAATTATGTAGAAAACAGCTGATACTTTAGGAAAAATCAATTGCCAATGCTTTTATCCAAGTAAATCCCAAATACAAGTCCTACTCTCTTCAATGTCCTGCTAATTCAATGCTTTCCAGTAAGAAATAGCAGTAGCATTCCTTGGGCTTAAAAGGAAAGGCTTTCCATGGAGAGCACTTTAGGCTTCAACAAAATCCAGAGATCCAAAGCATTATTGGACAAAGGCCTTGAAATAGCTTGGATTGGTTTGTTTGCTGAGCATGGAATAAATTAATCCTTGGGTTCAACTTCTCTTCAATTTCCAGCATGAATTCACCCAAATGGATTCTCAAACCTCCCAGTTCTGGCTCCTGTATTATTTTGAAACTATCATGATTGCCACCACACAGTAATTAACAGAGTTAGTGGGGGGCTGGACTAGATGATCTTCAGAGGTCTCTTCCAACTTCTATCATTCTGTGATTTTGACAGCTTGTGGGGCAGCACTTTCCCAGGCTTTTTAAAGCAACCATAGAAAAGAAGAAAAGGAGGCTCAGGGGAAACCGCCTTCCTCTCTACAACTCCCTGAAAGGAGATTGTAGTGAGGTGGGGGTCACTCTTTTCTTCCAAGGACAAGAAACACCTCACATTGCATCAGGGAAGTTTAGGTTGGATATTAGTAACTTCACTAAGATTTGTCAAGCCCTGGAACAGGTTGTCCAGGAAAGTGGTGGAGTCCCCATCCCTGGAAGGAGTAAAAAGCTGTGGAAACATGGTGCTGAGGGACATGGTTTAGTGGTGACCTGGCAGTGCTGGGTTAATGGCTGGACATCTTAAAAGGTCTCTTCCAATCAAAATGACTATGATTCTATATTGACACTGTGTATGTACAAAGCCAGCTATGGCCTTCCTGATGAAACAGTTAGTTGCATCTTGAGGCCTGGGGTTTGCTGTTCACTAGAGTTTAGCCTTGCAAGGACAAAAGTTTGCAGCTCCAATGGGATTTATTAAACACCAAGTGTCAATGCCCATTCTAGCTCCTTTTTTTCAACCTCTCATTGCATGCTAATTTTATATTTCTGGAGAAAAAAATGAGGATACCACAATGAAGTGTTTTGGATTTTAAGTATTTACAGCTGAAAGGACATGAATTTCCTAACAACCACATGCTGTGGTTATGCCCTAGCTCCATCTCCCTGTAATGAAATATTCTTCTCTGCTTGACGTGTACTGTAGGGTGCAGGAGTTCAGCTCAGAGACAGCAAGAAATGCCCAGTAAGTGCATTTTCAATATCTCCTCTAGCTATCCATGGCCTTATTTTATCAAAATTGACAGGTACTTTTTCCACCCCTTGCTGTGCACATGGCTCAGGGGAAAAGTACCTTTTTGAAATAAAAAAAAAAAAAAATCCATTCTATAAATCCTTCGTTTTAACTGAATGCTCACAGTTCTTCCACCACAATATCTCCCTCTTCCTAATCACTTGGAGCCAAGAGGGTAGCAGTGGTTTTCCAGGAAGGAAGATTAGTTCTTATGCAAATTGTGCATCCCAGGACTCAGGATCTTGGACGCCCAAAACGAAGAGGTCCAGCAGACAAGATAGCTGCACCTGACTCAGCCAGCAAAGACACCGTTAAGTTTTCCTTCCCGTTGCAGTAGGGGAAAGAGTGCCAGCCACTACTTGTGTTTTATTGTTAAATAAAATGAGGGCAAAATAAATCTATATTCAAAAATCTCCAGTTGGCAGTAAGAACATATCAGGGTTCAACAACCTTGTAAAAAAGCTTCCCCTTATCTCATTACTACACCTGCAGAAAAGAAATTAAATTAAACCAAAGCATCAAAACAGCCGAAAGGGATGATTGTTCCCCTGAGACCCTAATCTCCCATTTGCAAACAGCATTTGCAAACTCCTTTAACCATCCTTCCCAGGACGTACTGATAATAAGCCTTTCCACACCACTGCACACAATTATCTGACCTTTCAAAGCAGTTTGCCATGAAGTGGTCTAACCTGATAATAAATAGAATTACTTAATGACACATCACTCACGATTATCACAGTGATAGGATTATTCCATTTAGATTGCTTTAATAGAAACAAAAAGCAATCTGGTGATGGAGAAGTACCTGTGGTTAGTGTGTAAGGCAACCCCAGCACCATGCTTTAAGGTAACCACAGTACTGCACCTTAAGGCAGCCACATCACCACGTTTATGGCAGCCCCAGCACCATGCTTTAAGGTAACCACAGTACTGTGCCTTAAGCAGCCACATCACCATGTTTATGGCAGCCTCAGCACCATGCTTTAAGGCAGCCCCAGAATCATAGAGTCATAGAATGGTTTGGGAATTGGAAGGGACCTTAAAGATCATCTACTTCCAACTCCCCTGTCATGGGCAGGGACACGTCCCACCAGACCAGACTGTTTAAGGCCTCACCCAACCTGGTCTTGAACACCTCCAGGGAGGGGGCATCCACCACCTCCCTGGGCAACCTGCTCCAGTGTTTCACCACCCTCACTAGAAAGAATTTCTTTCTAATCTCCAGTCTAAATCTCCACTCCTCAAGCTTCAGTCCATTCCCTCTTGCCCTATCACTACAAGCCCTTGTAAAAAGTCCCTTCCCAACTTTCTTCTAGGCCCCCTTCAGGTACTGGAAGGCTGCTCTAAGTTCTCCCTGGAGCATTCTCTTCTCCAGGCTGAACAGCCCCAACTGTCTCAGCCTGCCTCCATAGTGGAGGTGCTCCAGCCCTCTGATCATCTTTGTGGCCTCCTCTGGTCCTGCTCCAGCAATTTCATGTCCTTCTTATGCTGGGGGTACCAGAACTGGACAGAATACTCCCGGTGGGGTCTTGTGAGAGCAAGAGAGGGAGAATCACCTCCCACATCCTGCTGGTCACATTTCTTTTGCTGCAGCCCAGGACATGGCTGCCTTCTGGGCTGCAAAGCACACATTGCTGGCTCATGGTGAGTTTTTAATCAACTGACACCTCCAAGTCCTTCTCCTTGAGACTGCTCTCAAGCCACTCCTCACCCAGCCTGTATTTGTGCTTGGGATTGCCCTGATCCAAGTGTAGGACCTTGCCATTTGGCCTTGCTGATGTTCATAAGGTTGGCTTTGGCCCCCCTCAAAGGCCTGGTTACAGCAACATCATCAACTGTGCTTATGGCCTCAACACTACTCCCTGCCCATAGGAAAACACAACACTCCACCTGCCCCTGCCAGACCTTTAACAGAGGAAAACAGATTCTTCTCTCAGAATAAACTTAACATTCTCTGTAAAAACTATTAAGCCCCTCTGAAGCTAGACAGCAAAAATGTGGAAGAAACCCTATCCACTACCCAACTCAAAGACATTTCTGGAAGAACCTCTTTGTTTGTGTGAGCAGCCAACTGACAATGTGCTTCATCAGGAGTATTTTTAACTACACGATGAGGTGGAGTTTGTTGTATTACAGCTTTCAAGATTAGCAATTTTGGGTTCTGCAGCAAGCATTCATTTTCTATTCAGGGAATAGTGTTGACACAAGAAGTGAGATTACTCAACATTAGTAACAATATGATAACTATAATTTAACAGAAAATTCTCAGCTGATCTATATCTGTGTATTTCCTTCAACTTCAATGGAACTACACAAATACACCATCTGCTCTAGAACCGGCTCGTCACTTAACAGGTCAGCGGTTCATGAGCAGACAAACCAAAGAGTACACAAGTCTAAAACTTACGTTTGTTCTAATTTAATTTCCTTTTTATTTTTTTAATTATTTTTTTCTGCCTGTTTTTTATAGTCACATTTGTGTTGCAATGCAAGCAAGAATCTTGCAAAAGCCTGTCAAGATGTGTTCCAATCCAACATGCTGTGACGGTGAAGAAAATCAGAGCAGATGTTAGTGGTAGGTCTTAAGCTTGTTTTCTAATTGTGACCATTATTCTGCAAATGAGCAGCATTTTGAATTCTTTCTGGCAAGTATTCTTCCCATTTCTTTGTGTAAACATAAGAATAAACTGAAGATGAATATACTGGCAAGGAGCAATTAGAAGCAGAGTGGCAGAACATACCTTCCTTTTAGCTAGCATGTAAAGGGGGCTGCGATAACACTGTTTTCCCTCTCGAGCGTTATTATTCATTACCTGTGGAATAATCAATTCTAGGCAGCTCTGTCTTAATGATGATGCTATCATTTTGACTAAATGCTGCTAGCATTTCTTCCTTCTTCTCCTTTCAAGAACAAGGAAATTAACACTGTGGGCAGTTTGGTCACAATCTAGTTGCATGCATGCATACACACACACTCTAACATAATTTCTTGTTCCTAGTTAAATTAAAAAAGGCAAACTTGGAAGCTTGTTGATTTATCATGTGTAGCAACAAGTTATTTTGTTCTCTTTGTTATGCTTTTCCATAATCATGCTCACAGCCTGTATGAATGGCAATAAAGAATTTTTGAATGAAAATGATTTCTTGCTTTCATGCTGCATAATTCCCATCAGCAAGCACCCTGCAATTCTGTGATGCCTTCTGCCAGTGATGCTTAGGGTTGGTTTTGTTGTTGTTTTTTTTTTTTCCTTTTTCTTTTTCCTCCTGAATGCCATTTATCTACCCTCACGCAGCTGCATGTTCAATTTATCACCATACCTGCAGGATAATGCTCCCATAAGCATTCTTTAGTAGATTAACTGCATCTGCATGAGACAGCCCATCCAAAGGTTGCCCATTAATACTGACAATCCGATCTCCAACCTGAAAGTACAACAGTAATGGAAAATTACTAGCATTAGGGAAAATTAAAACTAAGAATGCTCAAAAATTCCTCCTGAACTTGGCACTGCAGAGTCATGCTTCTCTTTTGCAGGATCCCTTTTGTAAGAATTCGCTGTTGCCAATGATCATTCACCATTCTTCAGAGCAAGTACAATGTGGATTTAAAAAAAAATAACAATAAGATCAGAGAAACAGAGATGGGTTGTATTTTGTTATTTCCATTTCCAAGCAGACAGAGAGAGATTCTCACCCTCCTCCCATTCAGAAAGGATTCACCTGTGTCTGTATCTGCAGAGAAGTTCATATTCTAACAGACTACTGCAGAACAGGAAAGCTGCTCTTCTGATGTTCATCTATTGATGTAGATGATTTCTTCTTCTTACACATAAAAATGATCTTGACCCTGGCACTTGGTGCTATTGTGTAATTCTGTTAGAGACTCAGCATGAACGTAGCAGCAGGTACTAATGAATCTTATGGACCAAAGCAATCCTCCCTATCTGATAATAAATTCTTTTCAACACTAATGATTCCTTAGAACTCTCTCCAAAACTGGAAGTGTTCACACCACAGTCATCCCTGGAAGTCCAAATATCCCAGGGCTCTGATACAAGTGTCTGGCGTTTCCTTTTCAGGGCCTTAAGATCCAAGCAACTATCAATATAGATGATCTTTGGAGGTCACTTCTAACCCCACCAGGATGAGATTTTGTGATTCTGGTTTCTACTTGTTGTGAGCCCTAAGTGATGCCCACTCTGCAGTCCCCTAAATGTCTGTGCTTTCCGCAGAGAATGCTGCTACTCTCCCTGGGTCTGGATCAACACACACACTCAAAGACCACTGCAAGGACATTTAGATTCTTTCCATTAATGTCACTTTTCCAATGTGGGCAACAATTGCCATTATCCCAAGATGCAACAAAATTAAAAAGGGAGAAGAAGAGCAGGGTTGGTTTTATTTTGTTTTTATTTTGTTTTAATATAAAAAGAGGCAGAGTAGTCTCTGAGAAGTTATCAAAATGATGGCATATACAGAAGTGTGTAAGGTTCTTTCTCTGTTAGGCACATGAAAGATGAAATAATAAACACTGAGAGGATCTCTCTACTCACTCTGAGTCTTTGGGTACGTGCAGCCACACCACTGGCTTGAATCATAGCAATGAAGATGGGAATATCTCCTAATGGACTTCCCTTCCCTCCTGCTATACTTATACCAAGCGCATCATTTGGTCCCTAAAACAAAGCAAAACAAAACAACATCTGCAATTGGAGCAACTTGTAGCTGACAGTGTTCAGGCTATAGCAATGACTCATTTGATTTATGGAGCAGGCAGCAAACAGGTTTGACAGACACGACTATCCTCACTCCCATAGCACAGGCAGACATCCAACAACCCACTGCAAACATAAATAACGCAATTTTCCTTCTGAGAAACACTATCAAAATGAACAACCTCAAGTTAAAGGTGTCAGCTTTTTGAATGGGTAGAAAACAACTCACTGACCCTTGTTATCTCCACAGTCCTTGGGCCCGTATCTGCTCCTACTAATAAAGAAACAAACAATTAGCTTCTGTAATTAAGAGATAATATAATTAAGAGATAACACCGTCAGGTGACAATGGTCCCTTGCTGCCTAGTCAGAGTTATCACCCAGCAGAAGCAGAGCCTTCCTGTGCCAAACCAGGCCGTGCTGCTCCACGGAGGATGGGGTTTGTGTGTCAGAAGAGCTGAAAAGGGCTGGAAGCTGCCGGGCTGGCGGATGCCACCGAGCCACCCGTCATGGCGCAGCCACCGCTCACCACAGTCTATTCAACAGCAGTGTTCTGCAGGAGTGGAGAAGAGCCCTGCTGTGCATTTCACTCCATTAGACACTGCCCTATTGTTAATAAATCACAGTGTCCATGTCACAAAGGGTAAGGTCTGAGGCTTCTGAGGTTCCATTGATTTCCCCTTCTAATTTGTGTTGTATTAGTAAATAATAGACAGCCAGGACATCTGGCTGCCATGTATCCAACCATTGGCCTCCAAGTACCATACCTCAGAATTACAGTTATATATACCTAAGGTACATATATAACTACCTATCAGAGAGATAATTGTATGATCTATCACATATCTATTTATCTGCATTATATATAGATATCATATAATTATAATTTTCTAACATATAATTATATATTAATAAGTATTTTGAAAAGAAAATGGGGGAAGGGGGGAAAGGGGGGAAAGGGGGAAAGGGGGCAAAGGGGGGCAAAGGGGGGCAAAGGGGGGCAAAGGGGGGCAAAGGGGGGGAAAGGGGGGGAAAGGGGGGGAAAGGGGGGGAAAGGGGGGGAAAGGGGGGGAAAGGGGGGGAAAGGGGGGGAAAGGGGGGGAAAGGGGGGGAAAGGGGGGGAAAGGGGGGGAAAGGGGGGGAAAGGGATGAGACATTTCAAAGGAAAAATCTGAACTGGAGCTAAACCAGTCGTAGACCTCCCACCTCCTTGTGGCCTTTAAGGACTTAAGGAGCTGATCAGAAAGCTGGGGACAGACATTTTAGCAGGGCCTGTTGTGACAGCACAAGGGGGGATGATTTAGAAACTAAAAGAGAGAGATTTAGACTGGATAGAAGGAAGATATTTTTTACCACAAGGATGGTGATACCCTGGCCCATATTGCACAGAGAGGTGGGAGATGCCTCTTCCCTGGAACGACTGCAGGTCATGTTTTTGGGGCTCTGAGCAACCTGCTCTAGTTGCAGATGTCCCATCTGACAGCAGGGGAGTTGGACATAAATACCTCTAAAGGCCTCTTCCAACCCTATCCAGCTCTGAGCACCCAAGGCAGGCCTGACGAGGTGCCGCAAGGTCTGCAGCAGCAGGAAGCCCAGCCCCAGGGATGCCAAAATCAAGGTGTGCAGACATGCAGTGTTAGTGCTGCATGGCCCTTCAAAATGGCACAAGGAAGGCTGCCCAAAAAGCCCAATGCCTTCTCCACTGCATGCAAATTGGCAGAAGAAATGTCATCTTCTGCCTGTAGTCAGAAAGGAGCAAAGGTGGCCAACATCTGAGGTGGGTCAGAGCACACAAACATGGAGTCTCTCCACACACTACTGCAGGGTGTGGATTTGGCACTTGCTAAATCTGCAAACTGGGCATTGAGACCTTCTCATTACAGAACACCCCTTTCTATGCTCAAGAGCAACAAAGATATAAATGAAGTGGTGGCAGCTTTATTCCCTGAGAAATCCATTTCTAATGTCAGAAGCTTGCCTGTGCTAAGCCTCTGACAAGGACATCAGGGAATAGCAAGGGAGAGGAATTCTGCACTTCAAATAAAGGAGCCATAGCTCTGTTCGCAGATATAAAACCAGTGTCATCTGCTGGGAAGTGTTTGGGTCTTAAAAGATCAGTGCTATGTCTTCTGGGAGGCTGAGTAGGCAAATCAGATTCAAGTACTAGTTTTGCTTTCAGACCAGCACAAATATAAAGCAAACAACACGCAGCTATTCTGACAGCTGCCCACAGTATACCTGAGTTTCTCTGAGACACATCTGCTGAAGATCTTTTCGTGCTGACAAAATTCTGTAAGGTAGAGAGGACCGGAGCAAGAGCAGGGTGGAAGTGGCTATGGACATTCTGTTGGTTCGCCTGAAGCCAAAAAAAAATCAAAATCTGTGAGTCATAGTCAAACGTTAACCCTGAACCAGTTCCTGCAACATATGGGCACAGCTGTGCTCCATGCCAACCACACTGGAAATACCACATCAGCCACACAAATGCAAACATCACCAACTTTATTTCCATGAGAACCTACTTAAATCTGTCCCTGAATTGTAGGCAAACACCCACAGCACTGTTCACAGTACTACACAACTTCACTTTAAGTGCACATCTAACATCTAATTTGTCCAGGTCTGCTCTAGAGGCCGTAAGGAAGTAGGATTAAACTCCTTTGCTTATTCCCAGTTTGTCTCAGAACATGAGAAGGGGAGATGATGGTTGCTGTGGGCATCTTCCTCTACAAGTGTGCATGAAGCACCCAGAACACCTAACAGCTCTTCTCACACAAGGTGGGCTAACACTTACACCCATCTTGTTACACAGCAGTAATCTACAAGCTCTGTTATTTTATCTGATCTACTTGATTACAAGGTCCAGAAACTGACCCTGCTCCTTTCACTTGACCAAGAACCTACTCTTCTTTCCAGAGTTACACCCTGAGTGCAGGATGAGATGCCTCTGTAGTACAGCTGACAAAAGGGAAAGCCTCCAAAGATGGCTGCTTGTGCATCCATTTCCAGCCCCCCTTTTCCCTATCTCCATATCTGGCTTCATCTTCAGACTCTGCCCCTTGAGGAAACATCATTATCAATTTAGGAAGTGTGTCTGAACAACAGGTTTCATCAAGGGCCAGACCTTTTCAGCTAAGCTGCTTTATACAAAACAAAGATCTGGTCTGTACTTCTCCATCCACAGCAAAGCTTTCTGCCTCTAAACGCATTAAGGCGGTGAATCAAAAGCTCTGGCAGCATTTATCTCAACTGACCAGGGTGCAGCTGTCAGTGACAAACAACAGGCAGAGCACAATTTCTACCTCGAGTTGCCAATTCATGGGTCAGTTAACAGAATTTGCAATGTGCGTGAAAGAAATCACTGTCCTGCACCACAAGGCTTCAATTTCTACCATTAAAGGCATGCAATGGACCAAGAAAAAAGCCAAGTGGGGACAAAAGTTCTGGCTGCTCTTGGCCAGTAGCTTCTAAAACACTGCTTGCAGTTGTGCAAATCATTCAGGTTGATTTGCTGCATTATCTGCCAATAGTTTTATAACTCTTGGAAGGATTTTGCTGAGAAACATTTCTTCAGTTTTCAAAAATCACCAAGTCAGGAGTAGTGAGGTGAAGGCTCTCAAATGACTCTGCATTAAGAACAGCAATTAAGATTTCTTGTATTAAATGAAATACAGAAATTACCAGGTTCCTGCACGAGCCTCCTTTGCTATGAAGAAAACGGGATGCTGTCTGATTTGAATTTCCACCTAGAATCATGTTAGATACTACAGCATGTTGCTTCCTTTTCAGCCATGATTTTTTACACAATAAAGCTGGGTGAATAATTCTTAACCATTGCTTTTTGGTTACAATGCTCTTGCTTAGGGTAGTTGTGTGTGACCAAACCCCAGTGATACTCAAGACTGCTGTCTTTACTTAAAGCAATCAGCATCATTTTCCTCTGCTCGTCCATTTCTCCTTGCCTCCCGCATACACTGCAAATGTTTCTCTAATGATATTTAGCCATTATTTTTAAAGCCAGGCTTAGCCCAGCTGTTCCCACATGGCTAGGGGCTCTTTAGCCCTTCCTCACACCTCACCCACCCAGACAGCAGGCTGGATCACTGCTGCCCTTTGCAAAACTGAAGAAATCACACCACACGACTAGGATTTTGGCACCCTTGTTGGGTTGTTCATGCACAACATCAAGGACAAGCCTCCCCTCTTACTGACCTCCTTAAAAGCATTCCTGCTTTAACTTACATCCCCATAAGCCTCCTATGGCTCCATTTCCAAACTCAAACCTTTCCTTTAGCATTTGTGGTGGCTGATCCCACTGGTGAGCAGCCTCCTCTGCCTGCTCACACATCAGTGTGAGAAGGAGGTGTGTGGGCAATGTCTCCCAGGTCCCTGACAGCTGACCTTGGACAGAGAGGGAAAAAAATACTCCAGAGCAATAGCGTGGCTGTGAAGCACAGCTTGTCTCTCTCAGGGACACTGGCAACTTAAATATAACAGCATAGCAGTCAGTCTTCAGAAGGAAAATCCATTAAGAAAAGTTTTCATCTTGTTTTTCTTCCCTTGCAGTACTCAGACTTTAATACTAACAGTATCAGTGTCTGAGCTGCTTGAGGGATGCAGGGAGAGGGGAAAAGCCCTGCACTGATTGCAAAATGAATTGTTGTCCTCGCTTCAGGTAAAAAGCAAGCGAAGCAGGAAATTGCTCTGTGTTTTCTTTGAGAGGAAAGCAGCTCTCATGTGGTTCTGCCACAAGATAGGCAAAGATACAGTTCAGTTTCATTAACTCGTTTTGATTGACAAAACAGCTGCAGAAAAGACATTCAGCATATTTTTTTCAGGTCTAAAAAAAAAAATATTTCTGGGCAGCACTGCTTGAGCAAGAGATTACATATTTTTTGGTATGTGTCAGGAAGACAATCCTTAAACAACAACAACAACAAAGTCTGTTAAATAGCACTTCCACTTAAGCAGCCTTTCAGCACGACACTTGCTTTGCAGTTCAGGACAGAAAATTGTTGTGATAAAATATTTTGTTCCACATCCTCAGCAGTAAGTGTCTATGGAAGGCTGAGCCTTCCTGTGCCCTGTCCCCTTGCCCTGCCCTTCCCAGCTCCACTTTCTACAGCTGAATTTGTCACTAACCTGACTGTTCTGGGGTGTTTTCCGTGATGATAGCCACGATCCAGCTCGCAGTCTCCCAAGCTCAAGATGTACAAGGCCTTGGGCACACTTGGAAAAGAAATAAAAATAAAATATACAATATTTAAGTAGACATAGAATATTTCATGCTCTCCTGGAGAGAATTATGTTTATATTCGGCACCACAGCTCCATGAAGAAAACCACAAGGAATGCTCAAAACATTAACAATTGTATTTAGACAATATGAAAAGTGCCTGTCCCTGGATTTAGGTTTGTTCTGGAGGTTTCTCCTGGTTGCTGAAGCCAGTATGAATTTCCCTACTGGCAAAGTGTAGATGGACAATTACTCAGTAAAAATAAACATAAATCCCCCAACTCTTAAACAGACATCTAGCACCAAAGTTCATGGGAAACATTTCAGAGGAAAAATGCTGCAGAAAAGGGTGATTTTAACACATACGCATTCAACCCTTGTATCCCCAATTTCTAATTCTTAAATAGGTAAACTTTTAGCCAGGTACCAACCCCAAATGGAAAAAGCAAGGAAATATTTTTTTTTCCTTCAAGAATGGAAGAAAACATATGAAGAAACACTAGTGGTGATGGCAGGGGAAAAAGCCCTTGCCTCCAGATGCAGTTTTGAATAGAAATGGGTCTGCAACATCGCCTCCACCCAGCCTTTCATCCCTTATCTGGGCTGAAGTTGTAGGGATGAGCTCACATGAGGCACTCACAGCCTGGCCATCCTCTGCCCTCTCCTCTGAATCAAGCAGCAACATGCTTTTTATAATGTAAAAAAGCAACTTCTCCCAGACCATACAACTTCAGAGCATAAAATCACTGCTGGAAGAAGGAAAGCTTTGCAGAAATGGAATTAGGCTGCCAGGTTAGTGCAGCAGAGCCAAAGGCATTTTATTTCAGTCCTGATTTTTATGCCCCTCATCTTTCCAAATATTTTTCTAACCTATGAAATATACAGTTGCATTTTCAAATAAATGCCTAAACACTACATGGGTCTTTGTTTTCCTACTTCCTATCATCCCACTTCTAAATATCCATGGAGAAGTGATTTTTAATGAATCTCCCAAAGTTATTTCAGTTGAAATTCCTGTGTCAGTAATCAGTTTGAGCTGTCCTACCTCTGTGTGAATAGCACTCCAGGATAATTACCTTGCATAGTGTCAGTAACTGCAATTCCATACCTTAAAATGCATTATGTACTCACCTTAAGTATAGTGGCAACAGTCTCTTGTGAGGCATTTCTCATATCCTCTCCATTTACAGACAAAATCTGATCTCCTTGAATTAATCGTCCATCTAGGTCTGCAGCTCCTCCTTTAACAATGTCAGAGATAAACACTCCGCTTCCATTTCTGACAATGCAAGAAGCATATGGCTAATTACACAATTCAATATTCTGTGGGAGACCAATTTAGATTACTTGCATTTAAGAGACATTAAAAGAAACCTGTGAGCAGAGGAAGGAACTAGTTTTACAGCCCACTCAAATGTTTGAGTGCAAAAATTCAGTGAGTTTTAAAACCAAGGCATGTTTTGCTATATTTAATGCTGCCTTTTGACTTGAACTGTTAGTTCTGACTGTATGATCCATAAAGATTCATGAAAAATACCACTTGAATGAATAAAAGGTTGAGGATGGGTCTAAGATGGAGTTAAACAATCTCCCGATGTGCCTGATATGAATTATGCAGCCTCAGATTTTTTTCTGTGCTTTCCCTAAAGATGCAGCTCAATTTCTTTTCCAGAATTCTAGAGGCCCCCAACAGAAGAGCAGGGAGAAGTCTGCAGAAAAGACTGTTATAAATTTGCACATGAGTTATGCAGCAGAAACCTCAGCTCTATGGCTGTCCACCTGCAGCAGGCAGGCAGCAAAGCTGGTGAGAGCAGCAGGCCATGCAGACAAGAGAAACGGATTTATTTATCAGCTCCAACCTCCTCCCCTCCCAAAGCTGCAGACACCTCTGTGCTGGTCCCAGCTCCCCAGGCTGGCTGGTGTGAACTGGTTCCAGCTGCAATGTCAAGATTTGGTGCTGGGTATCCTTCACCCTGAAGGACATGACACTTCACAACCTGAATGATAGCTGGGTACCATACAATCAGCTTCAGAAATCAGGCTACCTCAAAGGTGGAAATTCCCCCAAGAGAAGCACTTAGCAATGGTACAGAAAGTTTTGCAAAGGTGGGAGGGCTGGAGACTTGTGATTACCATCTGTAGGGTAATTTACATAAGCTAAATTAATTACCCAGCCCACAATCTGCTCACAACACCTGGGTTAAACATTGGCACTCTTGTAAAAAAATTGCTGCAGAAACTTTACTGACCATAAGCAATCAGGATAATGACAAGATGATTTGTAATTGAGAAAATAAATTCTTTATGGCAATACAGAACAGGAACCATATGACTCTTATGCACCAACACTGAATGGGTGCTCACCAGTGTCAGGCCGTAAATCTCTTCTCACAGTGAAAGATTAGATCTACCAGTCCCCTGCTTCCAATGATCTAATAGCAATGCTTTAGAAATACATCAGAAAAAAAGTCACATTTTATTAAGCAGCTAATACCACTGTATCTCAGATTCTGCTTTGAGCTCACAGAACTGCTGTCTGTAGTGTGGTGCAGTCACTTTGGTATCATTCAGGATTTGGGTCTAAGTCAGCTTCTTATCTTCCACTACGCTGGCCCCTTTGAACTTGAGGAGCTAGAGCTACCTCACAAACCCATTTTTATAGAATGATAGAATGGTTTGGGTTGGAAGGGCTCTTTAAAGCTCACCTAATCCAAACCCCCTTCTGTCAGCAGCGACATCTTCAACTACATGAGGTTGCCCAGAGTTCCACCCAGCCTGACCTGAAATGGTTCCAGGGATGGGGCATCTACCACCTCTCTGAGTAACCTGGGCAGGTATCTCACCACCCTCACTGTAAAACGAATTTTAAAGGCATACCCTGGTATTTGGAAACGGGAAGGTTTCTCCTCCCATTTTGCGATCACAAAAGCCTCCAAACTCTGAGACAAAGCTGCATTGAAGCCAACAGAACAGTGAGACGATCCCAAGACACCTGCTCTGTGCTCACCAGGAGCTCTCTGGGGCAACAGCAACCATTACTACACAAGTGTCATTGTTCTAACCAGGAAGCCAGGACCACAGCCCCATGGCATCCTTAAAAATATTTAGATCCAAAATTCTGTTCCTTACAGAGCTTTTCCTTGTCTCCACAGTCCATTGAATGGCTACGGTTGTTCATGTGGCATAAGCAGAACATTCCTCACTTGAAGTGCAGCCCAATTGGCGAGAGACTCTTACCGTTTTCCAGCTATGCTGAGCCCTAGTCCTCGGCCTGTTTTCTTTTGTATGTCTACATAGAAAATCTCCAGGTTTTCTTCATCTTTGTAATGTGCTTCATCTCTATAAACAACCAACTGCACCTTCTGGGGAGTCTGTCTCAGGGCAGTGATAGCTTCTTCATGGCTGGCATTGCGCAGATCGATCCCGTTCACCTGGAATAATCAGTGTTTGCTTTTCAAATGACATGTATAAATGATCTTTTCATCACACTCTCCCCTTTTGCGACAGGAGAAATTTGTCAAATTGACACCCCTTGGAACTCTAATTTAGTGCTCCCATTTCCTGTGGGCTGAGCTTCTAAGCATGCATTTGGTGCTTTGTGGAGTAAATCACAATAATCAAAACATTGGCTTGTAAGTTTTGTGGGTGTTCTTCACCTCTTTTTAAATGCTGGAACCTCCAACAATGCCTCTTTCTTACAACTAGACAAAGCGGGATGTGCTACTTTGAGCTTCCTAGATCAACTCTAACTGCTCAGATTCCTTCTCCCCCATCTTCACCAAGCTGAAGACAGAAAAAGAATCAGAAACATGAGCAAATGGGAACGGCAGAGGCCAGGAAGGACCTACAAAGTGGTTATTTTGCTTTGTTCCAATAGATGGCACACAAGACCGCTGCTGCAGCGCTCAGTTACACTTCTCCTAGCATAACCTGAAAAGGTTTCAACATTTCAGCAACACCAGACAGAACAAGAAGTTCTTGTTCAGAAGACTGAAATGCTTAAATATGAAAAAAACCCCACTGTTGCAACTTGAAACTTCATCTCTTCATTTTACCAAGCATGATCCACAGATGCCCTTTGAAGGCGTCTGCCAATTTTCTGTTGATAAAATCATCTCTAATTTCTTAATAAAAAAAAAATAAAATCAACGCTTAAATACTTCTGGGAAGTCTTTCAAGGCAGTAACATGAACTGCAATCAAATAACAAAACAATGTTAATCCACTTATTATATAAGTTTTAAGATAATGGCAATATTTCTCAGTATTTCTAGATATGCAAAGTTATAATCATTCTTGATTTTACATTAAGATAATTAAGCCTAATCTATACGAATTATCACCTTTTGGACTAGTGCTGCACACATTTATTTACATACTGCGTTGGCATTCTTTCCTCAACACCGACTTTATCATCCTGATCTTAAAGTAATTCAGAGTTGTCTCTTTGATTCATTAGTAGGGCTTTTAAAAGCTGAAGTAATAACAATATTGTGGCACACAAACATTAGCACTTTCCTGTTTGGCCAGAGAAGAATTAATTAACCTTCCCCATTTTTACCCCCTAATTATTGTGCTCTGGTAATACACAGTTATTTATGAAATGAAAACAACATTCAGCCTTAAACGCTAAAAAAATATACAATATTTTCTGTGCAAGAGCTGTAAAGACAACTCCCCAAGTACCCCTTGCTATTTTTCTAACCCTACGCACCAAAGCCTTAATGGCCATGCTGGGAATTTGTCCTGATCTGACAGCGAGACGCTGCAAGCAGCTGCGCCCTTGCAGCGCCGAACCCCTGCCTGACGCAAGTTTCATTTGCAGACCAACACTTCTCTCTTAACCCTTTCCTTCCTCCAGTTCCAGGCTTGTTTGTGGGAAGAACACTGCACTTCTGACAGAAGTCAGTCTGTGTGTTGTCTGGTTTTATGAGCCACGGCCTGAAGCTCCCCCAGCAATGCTCTATGTGGGTGCTGTGAGTTTTGCAGCAGGGATGCTGCCAGTGATGCTGCGGCCACCCTCACCCTCTTGCCCTGTGTTCTGCCAGCTCAGTGCTCCGTTCCCAGCAGCACAGAGATACTGGAGCAGGCCTCGAATGAAAGATTAAACAGATGAATAATACTGAGCTATTGGACGTGACAGCTGAACTATGTAATTTGAGAACTGCCTTGCTCAATTAAATTTAATATAGTCTCAATTTGTACCTTCCCTTTATATGAATATAGAAGGAAATAGGAATTTGCAGGACATTCTTGGTGACAGAAAAAAAGCCTTGGGTACAGATCCCACTCAACGAGTTCTCTTTCCCTGTGCTGCGCTGAAGCATACACAACAAAGGTACAACCAAGCATATACATGGAGACTCATTTACCTCCAGAATTTGATCCCCGGCCCAAAGCCTGCCATCTCGGGCTGCTGCCCCTTCTTCATACACTTCATGGATCACTATGGCATCCTGTGGGAAGAAATGGGTGGCGTGAATCCTCCCTTCCAACAGCCCCCAAACAAGCAGCCACAACCTGCCCCACACAACTCACTGCCCTACAGCAAAAAGGCACAGCACTCCATGGCAGGAGCAAGGCTGTAACCACTTTAGGTACTACTTTTAATATTTTGGAAAAGAAACTAAGTGCCATGACCAAAGTACAGGTAGCCAGCAGAAAGGTAAAGAGGTATTTTTTTTCACCACTTCAGGGTAGCCTTGTCTAAAGCTTCTTAGGCTTCCATCACTTTTGTGCACTGGCATTAGCAGGACATGAACTCCATGTGAACCACTGTATTAATATCATCTACTTTTTTATGGTATTATTTAAAACCAGATTCTTTGGAGCTATGAATATTTTTAGAGACTTGGCACAGAACTCAGCTTTAAGCAAGAACTGAATGCCTTGTGGTAAATAGTGCTGGTTAAATCTGTAAGAAATGAAATCCAGAAGAAAGGAACAATGGCAAATGTTAGTTTATTACTGAGGCTGGAAAATGTAGGCAGTGGCAGATGTAGCTTCAGGGAAGGTTTCAGTGATTTAATCTTATTGCCAGCAATAGATGTCCCCAAAGAAAAAGCATTACAAAGAACATACTGTTCTCTTGCTGGTGCTTTCCCTTTGCATTGTTCTAGTTTGTTGGTTTTTTTCCCTCCTGAAACAAATAGGTGAACATCCTGCTACAGCTCTTCAGCTGCAGTCCTGACAGCTAGCAGGATGGGAGAGTGAACTGTGACTTCTCCAGTGTCACCAGCAAACACCAGCCTCCAGCAGAACTGACTTTGCTGCAAACTCTACAGTGGCTCTGGATAAACAGGGGGTGATTTTCAATTAGGTAGGTCTTGGATGACTCATTCTCAGGCAAACAGGCCCTCCAAAACCACTATGGTCGTGAAGCTCCCTCAGCAGCCTGCAGTACAAGTCAAAGAGGAGCCTTTCCACAGCGTTTGCAACAAAAGGCAGCGAGGTTAGCAGCGTCCGAGCCCCGCTGTGCACCGCCTTCCTGGAGCAGGAGCAGGAAATAGCTGCTGGGGTAGAACAAAGTACCTTGGTGTTTTGAAAACACTGTTAGATACTACATCTCTCATCACCAAGTTAACTCCCCCCCATGTTGCCACAATCCTTTCCCAGCACACATGGTGCACGTTGAACAGAGAGAAAACTCAAATGCCCTTAAGCTAGCACCTCTGATCAAGACAACATTGAGAGCATTTTTGTTTTTCATTCCCACTACACCTTATTTAATGATGTGGACTTGTATCTACAGCAGCCCCGCTGCTGCTGGAGCACACCACCAGTCACAGGCTCCCCTCTTTGATACATACATACCACTCAGTGAAAAAAAGCCTGGAGGATTCTAATCACAAATGGATTACACCTAATACAAGTGTCCCAGATTGGGGGGGAGATGATTTCAATCTGCATAAATTAAGGCAAAATACTATGAGTTGTGTAAAACGGTAATTAAGAAAATCAAAAGAATGGTTTGATTAAGAAAAAATTATATATATATGTGTGTGTGTATACATGTATATACACAGACACAGTACTGGCAACTGCAGGGTTTTCTGAAATAGCTGAAGCAGCTAATAAGCAGTGGAACAGAGCAACATGTGCACATCCATCACAGCAGCACTGCCAAAATCCTCTGCTACGTGTCTTAGATCTTCTCTCAGTTGTGGGGTTCTGGTTGTTGTGGGTTTTTGGTTGTTTGGTTTGAGGTTTTTTAGATTACCTGTGTTTTGAAAATGATCATGTAACTCTAAGTCAACAGAAGAGACTTTTGCCTGGGTGAAAGCCAGGAGGGTGACAGTGATGTATATTTTTTCACCTGAGGCTGATCATGGTTAACTTTGAGAAAAAAGCTGAATCTGTGGTTTAGAACCTCCACAGCACACTTCACTTCTAGTTTTTTAAACATTTTACAAAGGAAGGCACTTAGAAGTGGCTTACTGAGATAGCATAAAATACTGACCAGCTTGTTAAGACAGCATCATTCAACTAGGACACACCAGGGCAGTGGATGAAGATGAGGTTTGGTAGAAAAATGGCAATGGGACCACGTAACATCATGCTGGGCATGCATCCAAGATGGTCAAACCAAGCACTTTCATACTGTGATTAATCTGGTATTTCCTAACCTCTCAGCAAGGAACCTGCAATCACATTTAAGTTTGTTTTCCATCTGTGGTTGCATTAAAGATGGCCATCAAACTGGAGTCACCAGCTTTTGCCAGCACTGCATTATGAAATGTAAAACTGCAAGTACCTGAAGCTCAGATTCAGGAACCACCAAACGTTATCGGACTGAACAATCTGCATCATCTATTTGAAAAGGCAACAATTCAGCACTACCCTGCAGTTCCTGCAGTGTTAGAAGCCAGACCTAGAACTAAAAATACATATGGCATGAAGAGGTACATTCCTGTTCTGTCTGTGTCTACCCTGAAGAAGGAAACTTCTCACTGACCTGCCAAAGCACTGTTTTGCTTAACTAGATGATTTTTTCAAAGCAGTGTAGTTGAATTAGCCTTATCAAATTGATTAAAACCAGAATGAAGCAACATGCCCTTGGTTTTTAAATAGTCCATAAGCATAAATATGAGAGTCTCACCTTTCTTGGCCCATAAACTATGACAAACAGGCATCTTTAATACTTCTAGGATCAGTTCAAAGTACATTTATCCCAGAAATAATCTTTTTCCATTGGATCTAGCTGGATCTGGATAAGACTCTGATAGTTTTGATCATCCATGACAAATCACTAAACCCAAACTACTGGCGTTACTGAACACTTCTAAGTCCATCAACGTTTAAAAGCAGTTTAAGCAGTAATGAGATGTAACGTCACACTCCATCTAAGCAAGCCCTAAACTGGATGGACTTACATTGAATTGCTGGAGCATGTCCAGAGAAGGGCAACAAGGCTGGTGAAGGATCTACAGAAAGAAGTCTTGTGAGGAGTGGCTCAGGGAACTGGGGTTGTTTAGTCTGGAAGAGGCTGAGGGAAGACCTCATTGCTCTCTACAATTACCTGAAAGGAGGTCTCTTCTTCCTCAAGTTACCAGGTGATAGAATGAAGGGAAGTGGCCTGAAATTATGCCAGAGGAGGTTTAAATTTGATATTAGGAAAAATTTCTTTACTGAAAGAGTGGTCAGGCACCATCCCTAGAGGTGTTTAAGAATCATAAAGGTTGGAAAAGACCTTTAAGATCATCAAGTCCAGCTGTAACCCAACTACCATGACCACTAAACTATATCCTGAAGCACCACATCTACACACTTCTTGAACACCTCCAGGGCTGGTGACTCCATCACCTCCCTAGGCAGCCTGTTCCAGTGTCTGATCACCTCTTTCAGGAAAGAAATTTTTCCTGATATCCAGCCTAAACCTCCTCTGGCACAACTTAAGTTCATTTCCTCTCATCCTATCACTAGTTACTTGAGAGAAGAGACCAACACTGGCCTCACTTCAATCTTCTTTCAGGTGGACATGAAAAATGTGGATATGGCACTTCAAGACATGGTTTAATGGCCATGGTGGCCTTAGGTTGACAGTTGGACTCAATGACCTTAGAGGTCTTTTCCAACTGAAACAACTCTGTGATTCTATGACATGCTCTGGATTCAAGCTGTAACATCTCTCTCAGTGCCTCAGGAAAAGAACAGGATCTATCCTGACTAAAACAATACAAAATGTTTATTTAAAGGATGAGCTTTGGTTGCTGAATGTCTTCGGTTTCTGCTCACCAGCTTCATATCTAGTTGGGTGCTTGATATCGCTAGAACTCAAGGCCTAAATAGCTCAAAATCAATTGATCAATCAAGAGGAAGGAAGGAAAAGTGTCATCAATGTTCAGTTAGAAGCTGTGAATTTCTGGTGGTTCTAGATGCATTTTTCACTGCCATTCTTCCAGGTATCAGTTTCATATAGATTATGGCACTCCATGATATAGCTTGGCAGAATCACAATTCTGTTCCTGCAGAAGGGGGAAATAAAAATGCTCTCCTATCAAGAACATGGTTGTTTAAAGAAAGCTCTCCATCTGCTGAAAGCACATATTTCACTAGGTTTACAAATCCCTTCAACAAACTGGAGCTTTAATCTTTGTGTATTTTGACAAAGAACAGCCTGGGACCATCATACAAATGGGGAACTAATGCAAAGTTAGAACATTTCTTGTATGGGAAGGAAGGATGAGGAATACAAGCCAGGGCACATAAACAGCATTTTCCTATGCTAAACAAAGTCCCCATTCACAGGTGTAACCTTAGACTATCCGACTGTGACAGCACTGGAAGACAAAAGAGAAGGGAATGTCTGCTACAGCTGAGGCTGTCAGCCTGGGCTGAATGCGCTTATACTAAAAGGCCTGCAGTCCAGTCCAGTGATATTATCAGAGAACCATAGAATCATTATCATTAAGGTTGGAAAAGACCTCTAAGATCACCAAATCCAAATGTCAACCCAACACCACCGTGACCACTAAACCATGTGCCAAAGTGCCATGTCTATATGTTTTTTGAACACCTCCAGGCATGGCGACTCCACCACCTCCCTGGGCAGCCTGACCACTCTTTCAGGAAAGAAATTGTTCCTACTATCCAACCTAAACCTCTCCCTGGTGCAACTTGAGCCCCCTTCCTCTTGTCCTATCTCTTGTTACTTGAGAGAACATCCACCTCACTACAACCTCTTGTGGAGAACAATAAGATCTCCCCTCAGGCTCCTCTTCACCAGACTAAACAATCCCAGCTCCTTCAGCTGCTCCTCATAAGAACCTTCACCAGATTTGTTATCTATATTGTTATCTATAATCACCTGCAAGCCAAGTTCCCGAACATGGCAAGAGCAGGCCTGATTTGTATATAATGTGCACCAAATCTGTTCTCAAGTGGTAATGCTTATTGAGCCTGCCAAGAGGTACACCAGACATTATGCTGTAAGGTTCAGACTTGAGCTGCGGGACAGTTACAGCTCCACCAGCAGGATACCATTGTGACAGCAGAGTCTTCTTCACCAAAGGGAGACACATGAGTGACAACCCTTACACTGACTGGCAAAACGAGGTTTTGGCAGTGGAAGAAAAGGTAGATAAGTAGAAGAGATCATGGAGCCTTAGCTGATGCTTTGAAGGACAATGCTGCTGAGGACTACTGAGCAGCGAGGGCAAGACAACCTCACAGAAATCAGCAGCAATCCAAAAATCCACTTATGGAAAGCACAACTTGTAAAATGTGCACATTGCATTGCCTTCCATCTGAGGGAGGGGAGCAGCCCTGAACTCTTGGGAAAATCAGATCTCAACTCCCCTTCAAGCCATGGGTGTTTCTTTCTGCTTGATTTATAACAACTTCGGAGAGCTGGTAGGGAAAGAATATCACACTCACCCATCAGCAGAGAGCACAAATAGAAATGCAAATGTTCACTAATAGTGACAGTTTTATCTCTGTATCTTAAATATCAAGAACTGGCACAGCAAAGACCCCAGGCAATGGCCAAATAGCACTGTTTTAACTGACCCTTTGGGAGAAAGGTGGTAAACTCAGCTTCCTATTCAGGAAAATAACTGGCCAAGCGAACCTTAAAGCCTTGCAGGACCATAAACAGTGGTGAGAAAGTCTTGCAAGCTGTCTGGCTTCAGGCTTGGACTTCTCACACATTTTCTGCAAGTTTATAGCTTCTGAGCCAGTCTTTCAGTGTTTCTTTTCCTCTATGCAGCTGTTCTTCAGAAGGACAAGCAGCAGCTTGCAACACAGGAGCCCTTTACCATTGAAAACCAGCCCCCCATCTGTTACTTGTAAATGCTGGGAGTAGAGAGAGTAAAAGGACACAAGACATGAAGGAGGCTCAAACATTAAGCACCATGGATAGATTGATGAAGTTCTACCATGACAAAAGGTAGATCACTATGCAAGAGGACTCAAAAGAACCAGAGCAGAGAAATCCCCACACACCCAGTGCTGGCTGGATATGACAAGGAGAATGGTCTGAATTTTGGTTAAAGAGGCTTCTAACATAGTAGTGCAGATTCCTTAACTCACAAGAAGCCATTTCTTTAACTGACATAACATTAGCTCTGATTTGAGTTTATCTTTGCTGTGCTATGAGATCCAGTCATTATTTTAAGAGGATCAAAGGCACTCACAGAAGGTTAACCACTACACATTGAGGACTGAATAATCACCATCACACAGTGACACTGGGTAAGAGGGTAAAATATTCAAAAATGAGTTGTTTTGAAAACCCCAGAGCATTTTTTCTAAGATATGCATTTTAAGGTTGCAGACATTAGACAAAAGAATCCTTCAGACAGCCCTGAGAGGAGAAACCAGACCCACAGCTGTGCCCTCTAGCTACAAGGCTATCTACCACCAGCCATTTGTTCCAGACCATGGGAGCACTATATGTAGAAGAGTTCCTGTTTCCCAGACACTGAGCACACACAGACAATGATGCTGAAAGACCAGGTCAATGCAGGGACACCAGATTTTTGGGAACCTATGTGGCTGGGCAGTACTAGAAAGCAGGCAGGGCAAACTGTTGGAAAGGCTGAGGGAACTGGGTCTCTTTAGCTTGGAGGAACCTGAGGGGTGACCTCACTCATGTTTATCAAGATGTGAAGGGTGAGTGTCAGGGGGACAGAGCCAGGCTCTGCTCAGTGATATCCAATGATAGGACAAGGGTGCAATCGGTGTAAGCTGGAGCAGAGGAGGTTCCACATGAACATAAGTGAGAACTTTTTCACTGTGAGGGTGACAGAGCCCTGGACCAGGCTGGCCAGAGAGGTTGTGGAGTTTCCTTCTCTAGAAACATTCAGAAACAACCTGGATATGTTCCTGTGTGACCTATTCTAGGTGGTCCTGCTCTGGTAGAGGGGTTGGACTTGATGATCTTTCAAGGTCCCTTTCAGCCCCTAACACTCTGTGATTCTGTAGTTAAGTGAAGGAATCTTACCACTGACCATACTTATGTACTTGGGGTAAGAAATGAAACTTTCTGCATGGATTAGAGTACTTTCCTAAGGCAGAACAAACGTAAGCTACATATAAAAACAACACTCAGGAAAAGATGTTTTCTGACTTGGTTGACAGGTTGTGTTTTCTTAAGCTAATATTGTGTATTTCCAACAAATTTGCTACATAGCTGCAAATGTTATACTAAATTAGCATTCAGCACCAGTTCTAGGCCCCTCACTACAGAAAGGATACTGAGGTGCTGGAGTGCGTCCAGGGAAGGGCAGTGAGGCTGGTGAAGGGCCTGGAGCACATGGCCTACAAAGTGCATCTGGAGAAAAGGAGGCTGAGGAGAAACCTTATGACTCTCTACAACTACCTGAAGGGAGGTTGAAGGGAAGAGGGGGCAGCCTCTTCTCCTTGGTGTCAAGTGACAGGACCAGAGGAAATGGTTACAAGCTGCACCAGGCTGGATATTAGGAAATATTTCTTCACCGAAGGGGTTATCAAACATTGGCATGGTCTGCCCAGGGTAGTGGTGGAATCACCATCCCTGGAGGTGTTCAAGCAGGGACACGGTTTAGCGTTGACCCTTCAGTGCTGGGTCGAAGGTTGGACTGGATGACCTTTGAGGTCTCTTCCAACCGGATGTATTCGGTGGTTCTGTGATTAAAGATAATCAAGCTCCGAGGAGTTCTGCTGACTGCAGGATTACACATTTATCTCTTTCCCAGGGCAAGTACAATATTTCAACTTTTACAATATTTTGTCCAGAGTAGTAGAATAGTAATTTCATTTTTATGGGCTGGTTCATAGATGAAGCAGCATAGCTGCCCAGTGTGTTTTGATGAAGAATCAGCCCCATAGAAGAATCTGCCAGTAGTTCAAATAAATCCAGCTGCTGGTTACTTGTAGGCAGAGGAAGTTTCAACACTTGTGTTATGATCTATGATCTTCCATTTGCAGATCCAAATGGAATCGAAAAGATAAGGGTTCAGCAACAAAAGCAGCAGGTCAACCCCGAGCAAATCCCTCCACTTCTTAGAGGGGTTCATCTAATGCACAGTGCTGCACGTCCCTCCTTCTCACACTCCCAATATTTTGCAGCTGCTAACATTCACAAACCATTAGCAGGCACCCAAAATCCTAAGCCAAATTCTACTGTTATAAACCAGGCTCTCTAATGTACAAATGTATTAGTGTGTTAATGTAAAAATGCTTTACATTGCATGATACTGGAAAACTTCTCTACCCCAGGTCACAACAAAAAGTCTGTTTCCCATTTAAGAACAAGCCCTTGCAAGAGATGGTGTTCACTTGCCAGCTTTCATAAAAAAAAGATTAATCCACAACATCAATATGAATATAATTTTTCATACTAAAATACAGATTTATTTTAAGGAAGTGGATAATACTTGTATTACATTTTATAGGCCTCTATAGTTACATCTGGTCCTTATTTATTTAAATTTTATTCAGCTTGCATAATATTTTTGCTTACAGTTATATTCTCTAAGATCAGAAAAGCTAAAACCTGAAAATTCAATGGCACTATTCATTAACATTCCTTTGGCCTGTAGTCATAGACATTTGCAAGTTCTCCTTTGATTCTGAAATAATAAAACTAAGGTAATAAGATGTTTAGTGTAAAAATATATGACTTAAGTCCAAATGATAGAAAGAGCTATGTTCCTGTGAATCACATGCCAAAGCAAACCAAAGTTTTTCACAAAGTATACATGCCCATTTTAGAGGGAATAATAAAACACAGAGCTACATATGAAAATGTTAACTCTCTCGCTCTCATTATTTTATCAAATAAGAAAAGGGATGACAATTTTCAGTGTACAACACAGAACACAGATTAGAAAGAATGCAGGAGATCCTGAATGCATGGGGACAGGAAGCAAACAGCCAGTAGTTTCCACCACCAGCAAGCAAGATCCTCCTGAAGTCCATTCTGACATGGCCTACTGCTTTTGTGTGCTGTTAGCTTAGATTTTATGGCTGATTTACACTCCTGGAAGACACCAACTCCGTCAAGCAAGGCAGTGCTGTGCAAGCTAGCCGGACAGTCAGCTAGACCCTTGCCAAAGATCCATCAAAGACATGGTTTGCAAAACTTACTACTCCAATTCCTGCTTGGGATACCTGATGTACAAAGCAGTTTGGTTCTTTTCATGCTGTTCTAAGCTAGCATCCTTCTGGAATGATGATGAATTCACCAACTTCATTTTAACATTATCCGACCAAGAGTCAAAGCAATTCCTCACGATTTCAAGCTAACTGCATTTACCATTCTGTCATTAAATTGCCTTCTGTTTTATGGATGTGGGTGATGGTTAAGAAGTGATTGCACATTTTTCTCTCCAAACCACAAACTTTTCTCCTCAATACCCAAGCCACAATTAAAATCTTCGGACTTCTATTATGGTTTTTCATTCTATTGCTCCACTCACTGTGCAATAGACTTAACAGCAACAGTACCTACAGCCAATATATTGCTGACACCCTCCTGAGGCTGGTATCTTCCTTTTCATTTGTAGTTACAAGATAAGCAGATTCCACTAGAATCATTTCAGTCTTAGCTGAACTTTGTGACTGTCTATGAAGTCGCTTAGACCTTTACTGTCTACAACTGCTTAAGTTATTTTTGCCTGAATCTGAATATAACTGAGGTGAGAAGGAGTGAAGAAAGCTCAACCAGAGGAAAAGCTGTTTGTTTAGTGACATGGAAGTCACTTTAGCCCTCATGTTTAAGTAGGTTCCCATTGCTGACTGCAGCACGGCACAAAACAGAGACATCAGCCTTGGCTTTGGTATTACTAACATCCTGCTCTTGGCAGCGTGGAGATCCTAGAAGGGTAATTAGCCCTCACAGCTCCAGGGGCAAACATTGGGTCTGAACAGCTGCAATTTAAAGTCAGTTTTCTTGATTGTTCCCTTGCCCTTCCTTAACAGATGGGGTTTATGCAAGGTAAGACTCACCTGGACTGACAGAATGCATCTAAATATTCTTCTGTCAAGCTGCATCCCCACCACCAGGAAGCTCCCCCTGCTCCTCTGCCAGCCAGAATACCTTCTGGGCTAACTGAGGTGATTAAAAAAGGCTTTTTTCCCCGCTCTGACTCCAGCTTAACCAGAACTCACACCAACTAGTGTTAGCTGAGCACAGGCCTATTCTGCTACATTTTGGAGCATTGCTAAAGTGTTTCAGTTCCCTGGCTTCATGGATCACTTCATTTTTCAGATGGAGTAACCTGAAAGTTTATTCATGGCTTCAAAAATGCTTTTTAGTAGGTCAGCTGAAAGCAAAAGTAAAAAAAAAAAAAAATTTCCAAATTCAAAGTAGACAACCCAGTATAAAAATTCTGCATAAGAGGTCTGTTGTCGTTTTGAATACAAGACACAGTAAAATATGCTTCTCTCCTTCCTTTCTATGTAAGGTTCAGATAATGACATCTCCAAAGAACCTCTAAAGTTCCTGCTCCTGCAATCTTTTATACTTTTATATGGCAGGTGTCTCCTCACTACTCAACTGTGGTTTCAAACCCTCACAGGGTTTGCTAACTCTGCCTCTGGGCAAATGTCCCTCTACCAGCCTCCACCAGCCTTAAAACTGCTGAATCCCCTCTGGCATGTGTGAGCATCTTAATCACCCCAGCAGCAAATACCAAGTCAATAACTATGAGTAAGCAACCCAACCATTGCTAAATTATTCAGCTGGAAGCAAAACAGAGCTCTCACCTACTAAGAAAATGTTTCTGTCTCAGAGTGATGCTTTCTCCATGTACTGCCAAGAATAAAATCCTTGTCAATTGACAATCCTGGTTTATAGAAAATGGCTCATTCCAGGTTGCTAACTGGACAAGGCAACACAGGGTTTGGGTGATTTAACCTTCCATGCCCATCTGGAGGAGTACCAGGACATCTTTTTTCAAATGACTCCTTGATGCTCTGTTCTCAGATCATTTAATAAGAAAAATTCAGAGAAAATTTCTAGCAAAACAGTTCCAGAGGAAAAAGCCCATTACTTGAAACTAAAACTGAAACTGCCCTTGCCCCAGGAGAGCTTTAAGTTGGATATTAGGAAAAGCTTTGTTACTGAAAGAGTGATCAGGCATTGGAACAGGCTGCCCAGGGAGGTGGTGGAGTCACCATCCCTGGAACGTGTGGACACAGCACTTCAGGATGTGTTTTAGTGGCTATGGTGGTGTTGAGTTGACAGTTAGACTTGATCTTAGAGGTCTTTTCCAACTTAATGATTCTATGACTCTATAAACTATTTGCTTTCAAACAACTTATGCAGAATCCAAAGAACCAAAGGCAGAATAACTGAGGAATATTTCCTAAATTTATGGTCAAAAACTGGACTATCTGGTGCTGCCAGTCCTGTATCCTACAGGGTCAGTTAAGCATGCCAGAACCACATGGTCCCAGCTGGCGCATCCTTGGGCCACCTGTCCATGCCAGCATTGGCCTGCTCCGGTGAACTGAAAAAGCGTGAAAGCTGAACTCCACGTCTAACTAAGAGCCACAGCTTGTCCACGCTCAGAGCTGGCAGCCCAAGCAGGAGTGTCCTGCCCAGCAGGTTGGGTTTGCAGTGCCTGCTGCTCTCGAAGCTGCACTGCAGGCGCGGCCCAAACAGGTCTGCAGCATTCATGAAGCCTGAGCTTCCTGCAGCTGGAGCGGGTCAGGCGTCCCAGGAGCACTGGCAGCTGCTGAGTGACAATGACACCCCTGTCAGGTTTATGGCTGCCATTAGTGGTGGTGGAGCTGACAAGCATTTATATACAATTTTGCAACTGGGAGGACAAGAGGGCAGGATGGTGTCCTGGGGAGCAGAGTCAGAGCCTCAAACCTCATTTTGGGATGTTTCTGAAAACACTTTTTTTTTTTCCCATCTAAATTCCCACTCTGAGGTTATTTTTACAAGTTTGATTGGACTACAACCAAGAAAAAAATCTCTTTTCACAAATGGAGAGGCCTGTACTTCAGCCAGCTCCACTCTGCAGTTTAATTGCTTTAAAGTAGAGGCCATGTGTTGCATTCTCTCAGGGGTATGTGGGAAGGGGAAATGAAAGACAGTGAAGAAAAAAATAAAAATGAAAAAAAAAATCAACCAAATAAAATTAAATAGGATTGCTTCAGGGCTACAGCAGTTGGAAGATAAACAACATGAAGACAGTTCTCAAGGACAATCTTTTCTTCCCCATGTATTTTATACAAGCACTTCTGTCCATCTGATGTTCTCCTCCTCCCCTAAGCACATGGCAACAGTCCTGGCTTAAAATACAGGAAGGACTTTGAAAGTTTAATGGGATGGTCATCTTCTCAACAAAAAACATTTCACTTCCCAACCTCCTGAACAAATTCACCTCCATGTTCACAGGCTGTATTTTTCAAGTCTCTACTTGGTGGTTTCTGATGAGATTCCTAAGGTTATGACTTAAAAGTTGCATTCAATATTTCATCTTGAAAAGGTGTGTCCCATTAGTGGGCTGTCAGAGTGATTACTCCAAAAGCTGAGACTGTACATCACGTGTTTAAGAAAGATCCAAAATATTCTGAAGTGAGCTTTCCCATCACTTACAGAAATCAGATTTCTAAAACAAATTCCTAGGAAGAACCTTTAACAAGTAAACAAATGAAAGTATAATACTTAACCAAAGCCATTTACTCAGTTTAAGGAATAAAATCCTTTGCATTTTCCTCATCTGCTCTGTAAAGCATACATTTATAATTTTCATTTATTTATATTAAAATCTCATGAAAGACATGTACCAGATTGTGTCTGACAGGCTGCCATGTATTATTTCCAAAATCCAGTTAACTGAAAAAGCAGAGAGATGACTAATGTTGAAATTCTTACTTGAATTTACTCAACACCGAGGAGCTCGACAAAAAAGTTTGGGTACAAAATGGCACATGGCTGGGCAGAGTGAAAACCATAAAGGCTGATTTGAGCCTTCAGCATAACTCAGATCTCTCTCCATGTCAAACAGAGCAATTCATCCAAACTCTAATGGGAGATTTGGATAAATGGGACCAAAAGCTGAACCTTTTCCAATTTCAGGTTTAATACTGCAAAACAAAACCACGTTTTTTGTTTTAACTTTCCTGGGGTTTTTTTGTTTTGGTGGGTTTTTTTTTTTTTAAACTCCTTACTTTTTGATGGTTTAGAAAAGGATTCACTACACTTTAGCTGTCTGTAGCTGCTGATGCTCTCAGCGCTTCACTGCTTAATGATACCACTGTATTTTTGGGAACATTTGCATGTAACAAGGCAGATCTATTGCCTTAAGCAGGGGATTCAGGAGAACCCAGAAAAGACACCTCTGCAGCACTTGTTTACTGAAAGAACTGAATTTGACATTTAAAAATCCCAGTCTGACATTCTGTTGTACTGTGACATGTAAAGTGGAGTGGAAACAGAGGCAGAGAAGGGTTTAGCACAACTTAACTTGATGACTTCACACTTGGACTCATATATTTTAATTTAGTTGAAGACTGTTTTTTTTTTTTTTTAACCAAGAGCAAGATTAAGCAAAAAGACACAAAACAAAAGATTACCTTTGGTTTACCTCTGTTCAGCAAAGGCTTTTGCAGGCAGGGAGATAAATCACCTTTTAAACAGCTCCTAAGCATTTATGCTGTCATGACAGAGGTCTTAACCTTGCTGAAATAGCTCTGTGACATTCATTTCTAGTCCAACCATTCTGGTAACTTACCTACTTGAAACTCTCAATTCACAGTGGTTAAGAAAGAAAACATATCTGCAAACCCTAACCACAGCAAAAAGCATGACTGAAACACAAACCTTTCAATTTAAACACGAACAGAAAACAACTGATCTGCAAAAGGCAAAAAATACCAATTTGGTATTGGAGACTGTAGTTGCTGGTTTCTCCTCTCTGTACTGAACAATTCCTTAGAGCAATTACAGATTAATGGCATCATTAGATTCTGTATTTTCTTTGTCTTTTATTCTTTCAAGAGACAGTAAATATTAGTTTAACAGAAACTCACCAGTGGAGTATCTTTCCCCCCGACAATGCTGAGTCCTAGGCCTGATCGACCTTTAGATATCTCTATAGTCATCTCCTGTCCTGGAACTATAGGACACGTTGCTGGATCCACAGGCAATGGAGGTGGAAGGATGTCTGAGAACATGGAAAGGTAAAGAAAGAAGTCACATTAATTGATCAGAAAATGAAAACCATCAAAAGAATCATATGAGAGGTTCTTGTATTTTGCTCTCCACCTTTACCAATCTAAATTGAGCTAAAAGACTGCTCTGAGTTACTTCTGAAGTCTCTAAATGAGAATGACTCAAGTTCTGGGAGTAAATCTTCAGAGTAAATGCCTGGAAGGACATCTAATGCAAGGTACAGTCTATTCAGGACAGATAAGGCCATGTTTCATGGTTCAGCACCAGACTTGGTAGAGCACAAGACTTGGTAGAGTTAGATAATGGTCCTACAGATCTTTTTCCAACCAAAAAGACTATGATTCTAGAGAGCTTAAAGACACCTTTAAGCTCTCATAAATTGTAAAAGTGAGATAAAAATACAAGCACTTCATAAAATAACTGAAAATAGGTTATTGGATGTTCAAAGAAAAACTTTCAGCAAAGGATATCTAGGAAACAAAACAGATCTGCCCTGGGTTAGAGTGCTAAAGATCCACTGGATTGGTGGAAAAAACAACTGCTTCATACTACGGCTGGTGACTTCTGCCTCTGGAGAAAGGTAAGTAGGTGCTGACACCAGGAGGATCTCCTGGAAGTTGACTGGGACTTTTGTTGAGGACTTGGGTTGTTTGATCTGGTTGAGGACCTGAAAGTAAAGCAGAAGCAAAAAAGGATCAGTCATCAATCACAGAAAGATATGTTGTGTTGATATTATCATTAGCTGTTGCTTATTGCAGTTTACTAAAGCTATTATGTCAATAGAAGGGAAAGAAGCAGTAAGCATAGATGAAGTGGAAACATTCTCTTCATACCTAAATGGAAAAACAGGATGACTGGATAACTTGTGCTTCCAGAAAAGTGCTCATGAAGTAAATAAGGACACGACTTCACCTTTCTCAGTTGTGCCTCTCCTACCAAACAATGCAGATTCATTGCTGGTTTTGTTTAGCAAAGAAGATCCTTGAATTCAGCCTGTGTGACTACTTCCACACACTGAAGAGAAGTCAGTCATTTTGTAAGTGCCCATCAGCAAATGATTTTCACATCTCTCCAGTTAACCCCTTCCTTTCATAAATCATTTTCAACTAGGTCAAGCCCCCCAGACCCCATCCTTATTGGTTAACACAAGCACACATACATTTTCTGGGAACTGCTCCTCTGTATCCTGCTGATCTGCCACCACTGGTTTGTCAGCTTTACTTTTCACATCCTAAAAAGTCAAGAAAATGAAATGTACTGAAACTGTCTCAGCAGCTGAAATAAAATATCAAAGTGATGATTCTAGGCAAACACAGTGATACTTTTTTCATATAAGGACATTTGTAGCATAACACAAAGCTAAAGCCCATGACTTAGAAGTAGGAAAAAAACAGTATGAATACAGGGAATAGCAGGAATTATTAAAAACACACCCAACAGTTTTGAAGGCATACAACATAAGGAAGGGATTTTTGGGGAGGAGATAATCATGCATAGTCTATATTGTTCCTGAGCAACACAAAGCTTTAAAGAAGGAAGTGTGTCTTCTGGGGTGACTGGGACAGCCTCTAGCACACAAGTAGTTGTGCAGACCCTTTGGTGCCTACAGCAGGAAGAGGTTCAAATGCATCTGCATTCTTTCCCCCCTCCTTTTATTGCTAGTCCTCAGCAGGACTGAGTACGCTGTTAGCAGTTACATAAAGCAAGTGCTTAAAATGCATCATCCAGCCTCATTATAAATATCTCAAACAATGACATTTCAATCATGCTCTCCACTTGTATCCTAATTTCTTCCCATATCCTTGCAAGACATTAAAAAAAACTCCTTTTATCTCGTCCTCCTGCAACTGCTTCTTGGCATTTAGAGTGTCCTCCCCTTATTAGCTCTTAGCCAAACACAGGCCACTTTGATCATAGTATTTAGTTATCTTACCCCACGATTAAAAAACCTGATAAACAGTCTGGTTCCCAGAAAAACTGAGTACCAACTTCAAAAGACAACAGAGAGATTCTGCATCTCAAAAGAATTTCTAATGAAGATGACAACTCATACATTATAAAAAAATAATACATAAATCAAATTTTAGGTAACTAAGCTTGAAATACTGGCCTTGTTTCCTGGACTTTTATGATGTTATGATTTCATGCCAGGCCTTATGGGTTGGGGATTTTTTTCTTTTCTTTTCCCTGTTTTCTTTTTTCCCCTGCATTTTTCTCTAAGCCTGCTGTAACTATTATCCAAATGGATAACAAGAAAAAAAACAGATAAAGTGGTGATCTCATTGTATTATCAGAGGTGTCAGGGGAGAAATGGGAAGACTGCTCTGTCATTTTATAAGAAATTGTTTTAAAGAGCAATGAAAAATTATTCCATGCTTCACTTTCCCATTCTGGTATGTGATTAAAACCTGAAGCTTCATTCTGGTCATTAAATCAGCACCAAGCATTACCTTTAAAACTCTCTGATCTTCTCCATTTAACTCAGACAATGCTAGAGGTACCTGAACAAAGTAAAAAGATTCCTAGCCCCTCAAGCTCTGATTGTACATTCAGCATTTGTCATGAGCCTGAGACCTGACTTGTTTAATCTAATTCAATTCCCTCAAATGCATCTAAAAGCATTTTACAAAGCCCCTCCTTTGACAGAGTTTCAAGGGCATGTTTTATGTTTGTAGTAAAGACAGACTGCCATTCCAAGTTCAGATCTTTTAGGGAAAATGAATCCATTCTCAAATACCAAACCTCAGGTTAATTACCCATCTTCAGGACCCTGAATTACATACCCGCTCTGCCACTACACTAATGATGCAAGCTGCTTCAGAGCACGCACAGCCACTGCTCAAGCAATCTTCGTCTTTGTAAAGTTAAGAGCTTTGAGAACATCTCAAAGCCCCATATAGTTCTCAAAGCCCTGTATATCAATTCTTTTCTAATGACACTTTATGGAAAGCCAGATAGCTGCAGTGCTTGAAAAACCACAACTTTCTACCAGGCTACCTCAAAAGACTCAGCTCATAAGCATCCAGACTTTGCCTAACACTTCTATTGGCTCCAGTTCAGATATAAAGTTGTTTTCTTTCCCTCCTCTTATCATCCAAGTTCAAAATGATGTCCATTATATAACTTTATACTTTTTAAAGTGATGAAGTGACAAAAAAAAGTACCTTGAGAGAGAGTGACAAATTTATCAGCAATAAATGACTAGAGAATGACGTGATTTTTTTATTTTTGTTTAATTACAGCTGTCCTTTGGTGAGACATCCTGCTTGTGCTTTGAGCTGTGTCTACTTGTGAAAGATCTCTGCTGATAAGCACACACTTTTTATTTACTCAGTGAACTCGATCTTACTTGTTGACTTTTACATTCCTGATTTCTCCTGTGATATGACTGACAAATTCGGTTACGATGGTCAAGTAATGTTAGGCTCTAGTAGCAACCATCATGCTATGAAAAACAAGGCACTGTTTTCTTTTTTGCCTCAATAGCCACTAAAAAACTGTAAGAGAAATCTGTTTTTCTCCAAATAATGAGCTGCCTTGTGCAGTGTCAAAGTCTTCGTGTCAATATCACTACAAACCCATTTCCTTCTGGTCAGAAGGGACCGATCACAACCATCAGCAGGAGTAAGAATAATAAGAATAAGATATATAGAGAGAAATATTTGCCATGTGGGTTTCAAATCCTCACTGAAAGAGATTCTGAAATCATGAAATTATTCACCACTCTTTCACAGCACTGTTTTTCATCTTCTAAACTATGGGTTGGCCCAACTGAAAGCATTATGGAACGAGCAGCTGGATCTATAAATGTTCTCCAAGTCCACCTCCCAGTTTTGCTGTGTCTGTTTAACTAATGGATAAAAATCAAGGAGTCACCTCTAAGCAAATATCCATTGGATGAAGGCAGTGGCCAGAGAATGAGATACTTGTTGGTTCCTGATTTCAGCAACAACCCAAGGACAGTGGGCCTGCTGGCTAAAGTATTTTGGATTCCTAAGAGAAATGTAAATTGTAGCAGCCGGTTGCTGTTACATGAACAATGTAAGTGCAGACATGATATTAACTTGGTATGGACATTGGGAAAGACAAAGTAAGTACTTTACTGATGTTCTCCTTGCCTAGAGGCTCTCAACAAACCCGCACAGCTTTGTCTTCTCTTACCTTTCTGACACTGTCCTGTTCTGGACAACTCTTAGTACCTGTGTTTTAGGTTTTTCTCTTTTAGTCTGAAATACTGCAGCTTATACTCTTTGGCTCCACAGTTCCCTTCCTTATTGCTTCAAATTTCAAAAGATAATGTCCATATATTGTGGGTTGTCTTGTTCCAGTGGCATCTTCCTTCCAAACCTGTCTTGGATTGTTGCATGTTTTTTGTTTTGTTTTCCCACTGAAACTGTGCTTGCAAAAAGCTGTGCAGCACAGTCCAGAATCACAGAATCATTTTGGTTGGAAAAAACCTTTAGGGTCATCAAGTCCAACCATTCTCTAACTCTATCAAGGCTGGTTCTAAACACATCACTGCCTCTTTTAAACACTTCCAGGGATGGGGATTCAACCACCTCCCAGCGAAGCCTTTTCCAGCATTTGAGAACCCTTTCAGTGAAGAATTTTCTTTTAATGTCCAACCTAAACCTCCCCTGATGCAACTTGAGGCCATTTGGTCTTGTGCTATGACTTGTTACCAGGAAGAAAAGACCAACACCCACCTTGCTCCAACCTCCTCCCAGGTAGTTGTAGAGAGCAAGGAGGTCTCCCCTTAACCTTCTTTTCTTCAGAAGAATACCCTACACCAACTGTTCCTCTTTGTACAGTACATTTTATATAGTTTTATCCTCTTCAGTCTTTGAGCAACTTTTCGTTTTACCCACTAATCCCTCAAATGTTTCTTGCCAAACTGAGCAAGACCAGCAATAAAACCAGGTGACTTACATCTGTAAGTATCTACAATAAACCCCTGCTTCATTATATTCTGAAGAAGGATTCTGCACAAGGCCAATGTACAAATAATCCAACTTTTTTGTAATCCATTAAGAACACAAATCAATCTATTTCACATGGGTGACTAATTCAAGTGATTGAATAGCACATAACACTTTCTAACTCCTGGAGTTCATGGAGTCATTAATTAAATACTAGCTATAGAACATCATATATATTCAATTAATATTTGTAAACCCGGGACACTCTTTGCAAAAGACTTGATGGAGCAGGAAGAAGACACCTAGTGTTCAAACAAATCAGGTTTCCTTAGCTGAGGACAGCACACAGAGACTGTGCACACACAGCAATCCTCAGCCGACAGGCTCCTTGAAAAAGATTGCTGGACTAAAAGATTGCCTCAGCAAATTTGATGTACCTCTAAGGTTAGTCACTTCTCAGCATGTTCAGTAGTTTCTCATTTTAAACTTCTAACACAGGATCCAAAAAAAGAAGATTAGAGCTGAGCCCTGCAGGACTCTCAGGTTTCTGATAATGCACAATCTTGACATATTACCAAGAAAAAACCTCCATCTGCATCAATGAGAAGTTCAGTATTTGTTACAGTGCACACTGACAGGACCACATTAAATCAGGAGTTATGGGCTTGATGTAGAAATACTGAGAGTAACTCTATAGCCACGTTAGTCAGGAGGCAAGGCTAGATTATGATAATAGACGTTTGGGACTTAGAATTTATGAAGCTATGAATTTAAGTAAGAATATGATTTACAGGCCATGTTTTCTTCTAAAGCTGGTCACACATGGATGGCAAGCATGGAACCTCAATCCCCTCACTGGGAAAGAACTCAAGAGTGGGCCAAAATGCTACATAAACCTCTTATCTCAATCTTTGAAGAGGTTATACTGACTGCTTAGTTCATGATAACAGTCTATGGATGTAAAGCCAAAAACTTGACTCTTATATGCACTGGATATCATTTGACAAAAGAGCACTGTTATATTCCAATAGAAAAGTGGAGAGAAAACAAATGAAGCCAATAAACCTCTATTTTCTGAGCTCTAATCATCATCATGTGTCACTTTAAGTCACTTACAGCTTTGTTGGATAGCTCATCAGTCAAGCTTTTCATAAGAACTTCCAAACTTGGGTCGTCTTCGCTGCTGGTAGGTTCCATGCCACCATGATCCTGGTAGAAAGGATTGGTAATAGTTTTTAAACAGAGCTGTGATCCCCCATAATAGCAAAAGAAAACCAAAAACCAGACAATTTTACCTTTTCTTTTCTTTTTCTAAATAAGTAGCAGCATGCAAAAGTGAAAAGATCCAAAATTAAAACATCCTAATATCAGGAGACAAATAAGTGATACAAGTTTTGAAAGACAGACTTTGTCCTCCACTTGGCTGGCCCTAAGTACCATGAAGTAGTCCAACACTAGCACTTAGGTGCAGATCTGGGTCACCTTTCAAGGCCAGACTAGTCCTTACCAACTATGAAAATTGCTAAGCTTCTATGAAGAGGCTTCCTCCTTACTCCCATTGGAAGGGAGAGTCTCACACATGCTCGGTATGTTAAAGGAAGCCAAATTTCCTTCATACAGTCTGAACAGGCTGGTGGCAGCAGAACCCAGTGCTCCACTCTGGAGGAACTGGTAAAGCTGAGGACATGGCCACTGAGCTCAGCAGGCTTAAGCCAGCACTGGAACACATTCCTCAACCTGAAGTGTAAATGTAGCCTCCAGATTCATCTTACTGTGAGAATAGAATACTGCAAATGACCTTCAATGACAACTACTGGAGAAGCAGCAAATGAAGGGAATGTCCCAACAGATATAAGTATTTTCTTCTAGATGTGCTCCAGAACTTTGTTCTGCAGGAAGTTTTTCTCTTTCTATAGAAGATTCCCCACAAAAATGGCCCTTGAAAAATAAAATAACACCACACTAAGTAGAAAAGCTTGTCTGATCACGATTTTCTCCTATTTTCTCTAGGCAGTAATCATTACACATTTGAGAAATATAAGCTTGCAAGAAAAATTATTTCCTTCCCATACTGACAATTAAAGATAAATGGTACCATTTCTGGGAAAACATTTAGGTTAGAGCATCATTAATTCAGTTACATGTAAAATTCTCCTCCCCTTCTTTAAATCAACCAAGTCCAGAAACTGAAAAGATTTTTGATCTATTATTTTGATTTACTTTATTTTAAAAGAGGTTTAATACACCTAAGCCTTTGATCCAAATTTTGAGCTATTGTAAAGCAAAATGGACTATGTGCATTCAGTCCTAGAAGCAAAACTGTTTCCGAATTCTCAACAGACATTTTTAAGCACATATGGAGACAGACTGAGAGAGTTGAGGCTATTCAGCCTGGAGAACAGAAGCTTCTGAGGAGACATTATTGTGGCCTTCCAGTATCTGAAGGGGGCCTACAAGAAAGCTGGGGAGGGACTTTTTAGGATATCAGGTACTGACAGCACTAGGGGGAATGGAGCAAAAAATAAAAATAGATAGATTCAGATTGGATATTAGGGAAATGTTCTTCCCCATGAGGGTGGTGAGGCACTGGAACAGGCTGCCCAGGGAGGTGGTGGAAGCCCCATCCCTGGATGAGTTTAAGGCCAGGCTGGATGTGGTGCTGAGCAACCTGATGTAATGTGAGGTGTCCCCACCCATGGCAGGGGGGTTGGAACTGGAAGATCCTTGAGGTTCCTTCCAACCCTAACAATTCTATGATGAGCAGGTAAAGTACCTCTGCATTTGCACAAAGGCTCACTGGGTTCACTGCTGTTCCAAACCATCTTGTTCTCTGGCCCGCTGATGAATGAAACTTTAAAAAACATATTTGCCAGTGATTAATATTTAATATAAATATAAATTTGCTTCTGGTGGCTTGCCCACAGTACTACATCACAACATAGTGTTACCCTATCCTGTTGTTCCATGCAATGAAGCGAGGCCCTGTTTATTATTTTCCATACTAAAATACCTTAATGAAGATAAAGAGAGAAGATGAAGAAAATTAAGAGAACAGTACCAGCTAGCTAGGGCAGCCTGGTATTCTGTGACACTAGCCAGGCTGTTTAACGTGATCTGACAAGTTCCATGTGCAGTGTAACAGTCAATGTCAAATACTTATTTGGTATTTCAAATATATTTGAAGATATAATTTCAAGATTTAATGCACAGTCAGTTTTGGTTTGCTTTATTTAAAGGCAGGAAGAGCTGACAAATGAAAGCACTGGAGATTTCTGTTCAGAAACAGTATCTTTTGGTTACATCTACTTTACATAACGCAAAGACACTAACTAGAAGTAAAAGCTTGCAATTACTTATAGAACAGACAGAATGTAAATAGTAAGAGCTTGCCATTAATGCATGAAACTCAACCCTCAAGCATCTACCTCTTAAAGGCAAGCATAGAATATGAGGGTGAGCACTTTGGGTTCCACATGCTGAGACACTAATTACCATCACAGTGAGATCAAGTGCACTCTCAGAGTTTGCAGATGACACCATAGGGGCCTGCACAGGCTGGAGAAGTGGGCTGCTCCCACTGTTCAACAAGGCCAAGTGCAAGGTGCTGCACCTGGGCTAGGGCAACCCTTGGAGAATGAAGGGACTGAGAGCAGCTAGCACTTTGCACCCACCGGGGTGCTGGACACAAGCTGGCACCTTGCACTCACAGCCCAGAAGCCAAACATATCCTGGACTGACCCCCAGCAGTGTGGGCAGCAGGTGCAGGGAGGGGATTCAGCCTCTCTGCTCTGCTGAGTCCCCGCTGCAGTGCTCGGGTCAGCTCTGGAGTACTCAGCACAGCACAGACATGGGCCTGTTGGAGCGGGCCTGGAGAAGGCCACAGCAGTGATGGGAGGGCTGGAAGCCCTCTGCTGTGAGGCCAGGCTGAGAGAGTTGAGCTTGTTCAGCCTGGAGGAGAGAAGGCTGCAGGGAGATTGACAGCAGCTGAACATGAGCCAGCAGTGTGCCCAGGTGGCCAAGAAGGCCAATGGCATCCTGGCCTGCATCAGGCATAGTGTGGCCAGCAGGAGCAGGGAAGTCATCCTGCCCTGTGCTCAGCACTGGTTAGGCCACACCTTGAGTACTGTGTCCAGTTCTGGGCTCCTCAATTTAAGAAGGACATTGAGAGACTTGAACGTGTCCAGAGAAAGGCAACGAGGCTGGGGAGAGGTCCGGAGCACAGCCCTATGAGGAGAGGCTGAGGGAGCTGGGGGTGCTTAGCCTGGAGAAGAGGAGGCTCAGGGGAGACCTCATTACTGTCTACAACTACCTGAAGGGAGGTTGTAGCCAGGTGGGGGTTGGTCTCTTCTCCCAGGCAAACAGCATCAGAACAAGAGGACACAGTCTCAAGCTGCACCAGGGGAAGTTTAGGCTTGAGGTGGGAAGAAATTTCTTCATGGAGAGAGTTGTTAGACATTGGAATGTGCTGCCCAGAGAGATGGTGGAGTCACCATCCCTGGAGGTGTTCAAGAGGGGATTGGACATGGCACTTGGTGCCATGGTTTAGTAGTCATGAGGTCTTGGGTGACAGGTTGGTCTTGATGATCCTTGAGGTCTTTTCCAACCTTATTGATAACTGTGATCTTCTGGTGGCCTTTCAGTGCTTAAAGGGGCTGATCTGAGAGCTGGAGACAGGCTTTTGAACAGGGCCTCTTGTGGCACGACAAGGGGGGATGGTTTAAACTAAAAGAAGGAGGTTCAGATTAAAGTGAAGGAACATTTTTGACACTGAGGGTGGTGAGACCCTCCACAGAGGTGGTAGATGTCCCATCCCTGGAACCATTCCTGGTCAGGGGCTCTGAGAAACCTCATCTAGTTGAGGATGTCAGGTTGAACTACAAGACCTTTAAAGGTCACTTCCAACCCAAACCACTCTATAAATCTATGCTTCGACCGCAGCACAGAATGTGCCTAAAGAGAACTTCGTGGTTCATCCTGAAGACAAAAATATTAAACAAAGATGGGAACAACTGTGGGTATTAAATAGTCAACAGAAATAAAATGAACTTGGGCTCTAAATTGTAGAGTTATTTGCAATCACCAGCTGCACCTGGGACAGGCTGCTTTTATGGAGGAGAGAATGAAAAGCCAAAACACTGTCCAAAAATGACTCTGATGCAAACAAAAACTAAGCAGCTTTTGAACTGTACAGCCCCATACCTGTATGGAAGTCACCATCCATGGTAACACAATCTGGAAAGCAATAGCAAGCATGCAAACAGGAGATTAATCCAGGAGCGCTACCTGGCATGGACTGGTGCTGTGGGATCACCACAGTGCTTATTGAAATACCACGAGTTCAGCGCACATGGATTTAGCAATTCAAGGCAAGACCAAACTTCAGTCGAGTTATAAAACATGTTTTGTTATGTTAGCTCAAAGAGAAATAGAATTAAAAGGCAATAGCATGTCCTTTATCTAAGAAATTTAGTTATACCACATTGAGATGTCAAATTCATAACAACGTGGGGACACTGCATGGATTCGTGGTGCACGAGAGCTGTCAGTCTGTACCGGGGCTTAGAATGCAACTAGAATGAGGACAAACATTGGTCACACTACCACACAAACTTTTTGCACTGGAAGAGGGACTTTTTAGGGTGCCAGGTAATGATAGGACTAGGGGAAATGGAACAAAAATAGAAATGGGTAGATTCAGATTCGATGTTAGGAAGAAATTCTTCACCATGAGGGTGCTGAGACACTGGAACAGGTTGCCCAGGGAGGTTTGTAGAAGCCCCATCCCTGGAGGTTAAGGCCAGGCTGGATGTGGCTCTGGACAACCTGATCTAGTGTGAGGTGTCCCTGGAACTAGATGATCCTTGAGGTCCCTTCGAACCCTAACAATTCTATGATTCTATGCTACAACACTTGTGTACTAGAGCTCATTGTTTAAGGAACCCTTGTCTGCTCCTCCAGGGAGAAAGTGAGAAGGAATGAGAGACTCTGATGTTGGAGCACAGGATGGAGTGGTAGACCAGGACTCTCAGGTTGGGATTGTCTCAAGAGGCCCTTGTAACGTAAACCATGCGTAAAATATATAAATAAATCCTCTTCTTATGGAGGGTATCAATGTCCTGGGCAAAAGATCCTCACCACAACTACTCTAACCATTTGGAAAAGGAGTGGGAAAGGAGATGGCAAGGTTTTCATTTGGAGATTTTTCTTCCTCCTGCACAGCAGTAACCTGTCATTAATGCCTTGCCAGCCCTTTATTTGATGAGATCAGTAAAAAAAGAGAGAGAGGAAAAGATGGCTATTAGGTCCAGTTCCTACTCAGTGCATTTTATAATTCAGGGATTAATTAGATGGGGAGCTTGAATTTATAATGAACTGCTAATTATGATTAATCTAATTTAGCAATCCCTAATTAAAAAAAAAAAAAAAAATTACCCACAAGCCTTACCTCAATAGAAGAGTGGGAGCCAGAAGGTAATGGGAAAGGAGTAACAGCCATCTGATTGACTGCATCTTCACTTCTGCAAAACAAAAAACAACATAGAATCCTTTTGGCTGTAAAAGACCTCCAAGATCATCAAGTCCAACCATCAACCTAAGACCATCAGGGCCAATAAACCACATCCTGAAGTGCCATGTCCACAATTTTCTTGAAAACCTCCAGGGATGCTGACTCCACCACCTCTCTGGGCAGCCTTTTCCTAATATCAAACCTAAATCTCCCCTGGCACAATTTCAGGCCATTTCCTCTCGCTCTATCATCTGATAGTAGGGAGAAGAGACTGACTTCCACCTTGCTGCAACCTCCTTTCAGGGAGCTGTAGAGAGCAATGAGATCTGCCCTCAGTCACAATGGCCAAAGTTTTCTTTTGAGTTGGTTTTACCCATTAAGAAATTAATCTCACAAAAATAAAAAGTAACTGCTTCTTGGCAGAACTTAGAGCTTACAAAAGCACCTCCTTGTTGCTTTTCTCCTTGCTAGCAAACAGAGCACATCCCTTCTTGGGACCACAGCAGTTTCACCTGGCACATATTGACATCACGTTCTCGGGGAATCCAATGCAGTAGGGATTACCAAAGGCTGTGGTTGGAGTTTATGGTCCTCACACATCGACAGATGTGCTAATACTTCAGTTGCCTCTTTCTAATAGTGCATTTGGCAATAGGTGGGCATTCACAAAAGTGTGGCCAGCAGGTCAAGGGAGCTTCTCCTCCCCCTCTACTCTGCTCTGGAATATTGGGTCCACTTTTGAGGTCCCCAGTATAAGACAGCAAACTACTGGAAAGAGTCCAGCAGAGGTTATGAAGATGCTGTGGGGCCTGGAGCATCTCTGTGAGGAGGAAAGGTTGAGAGACCTGGGGCTGTTTAGCATGGAGAAGACCAGCCTGAGAGGGGATCTTCCCAATGCTCAGCAAGAGATATATCTCAATGCTGAGCAAGAGCTAAAGGTGGGGTACAAGAAGACAGGGCCAGAGCCTTTTCAGTGGTGCCCAGTGATAGGACAATGAGCAACAGGCACAAATTGCAATCCAGGAGGTTCCACCTGAACAGAAGAGAAAAACGTCTTTGCTGTAAAGGTGCTGGAGCCTTGGAGCAAGTTGCCCAGAGAGGCTTTAGAGAGGCCTCCACACTGAGGGGTTTCTTCTGGAGAGATTCCAAACCCACCTGGACATTGTGATGCCAGGCAATCTGCTGTGGGTGACCCTGATTTAGCAGGGAAGGTGGGACTGGATGATCTCCAGAGGTCCTTATCAACCCCCACCACCCTGCAATTCTGTGAAACTGCTTGTTTATAGTCAAGCATTCACATTGCTGAAATATAATACCTGGTTTATTACAATAGATCAGTTTTCTTTTTTGTTCACATTTGCTGTGGTCTTTTCTAAATGATTCAATATAAAAAAAACTTGGAATAAATTTTATAGAATGCATGCAGAAGAAAACAGATGAACACTGATTACCTCTACATATAAAGTATATTATTTTCCCAAGATGCTTATTATTTATGGCATCCTTTCCTCTATCCTCTTTAAAATAGATTCCTAAGTTGACATTTGATTATTTTGTAACTTTCAAATGCCTTTTTTTAATATTAAACAGCATTTTGCCTTAGAAATGTTTTTCCTCAACTGCCATTTCAAATTATCTGGCTTGTGAAATTAGCTCTGTATTTTTCTGGCCTCTGTAAAACTGGACCAAGTAAAAGCCTACTTCAGTGATATTGCTCAAGAAAAATCTGAGGTGTAAGGAAAAAAAATTCTCCAAATTTTGCTTCAAAAACTCTTCTGATGTACCTCTATATGGGGGTGAACAAGTCACACAGAAGCCAGGAACGTGATGCAAACCTCATTTTGCTAAAGATTCAGTACTATCACCCAGTCTCTGCTAGCCAAAGCATGCCAGAGGAGGAAGCAGCAAGACTGCTACTTTGCAGATACAGATCTTGGGATGTAAGGACACGACTTCTCATGCAGTGGGTCTTCTGGGTTTGATTTCTGGTCCTATCTATAACCTTCTAGGTAACACAAGCAGATTTGTTTCCTTTTTTAATTTCTGGGATAAAATATTGGATTAGTGCATGTTTAAGAACATTTTACAGGAGTACCTGAAAGAAAAAAAAAAACAACCAACCAACCAAACAAAGTCTCATTTCATCCCTCAAGAGTTAAGCACACGAAGCTAGTATGCTCTGCTCACTGAAAGACAACACTAAATCAACAGCTCTCAGCAGAGCAGCCTATGGGAAATTCAGTCACAGGCATTTGAAATGATAAATCCTGCAGGCAAAGGTTGGTGAATTCATTTACTTATCTTCAACCAAACACCCATACAATTCAAAGGAATTGGTTCTGAGCTGCTCATTTGTATACTCGCTCCCAGCCTCTCCTCTTGGCCCTGCTCAAAGCCTTGCAGGAGTGAGAAACCACGCTAAGATCAGAAGCAGAGTGGCCTGTGATGCAGAAACACGTGTGCACAGTGCCAGGGCAGAAATCTGAGCAATGCACAGAATCCAGCCCACAAAATTTCAGAAGCATTTCACAATTTCCAAGTGCATTTTACCCCATGAGGCATACTAGACAAGGACATTTTTTCCTCCTCTTATCATCACGAGACATCGATCTAATTACGCTGCTTTCCTAACCTAGAATAAACCAGCAAATATCAGGTGTCTAAGAGACCTAGCAAATTTTCACTAGACTGTAGAGGTTTTTCTGAAAACAGTTTATATGAAGCACAACAACAACATGAAAACCAACTCCACTTCTGTAGCTCACAATGTGTGCTGCAGATCTTGCCATTAGAAGCATACTTGAAAACAACAAGGTATGCAGAAACCTTTGTGAAAAATATTCTAAAAATGCTGACAGAAGCTTCAGGATCTGCATCACAAAGTGGGGTGTAGGTAATTACAAACCCTAGTTTCTGCTTCAGATATACACTGAAAACGTTTGTTTTCCAATCACTGGGCAAAGCATCTTTCTGCAGTTTGAAATGGATAGCCATTTTTATTCAAGCAATAAAAAACCCTCCTACTTACAATGATTCCCTGGAAAAAAAAATATGCAAAAAATAAACCCCCCCAAGGTTACGAAGTGTTACAACTTGTAATCTCCCCCTGCTAGGACTCGTACATATTTAAATACTTCAATGCTGCTTCAAAGGAGAATACTTCAAAGCAGAATCAAAGTGGGAACATATTTTAAAGTGACCGATCTAATAACAAATTGCTCTTTCTGCTCTCCACTTCCATAAGTGTCCTCAACTAAAACACGAATTTATTTACAGCTAAAATGAGCAATCATTTTCTTTTGCTGCAGGAGCAGACAGCTCAGAAGTCAGAACTCCCTATTCAAATTGCGGTGGCTGCAAACGAGCAGTCAGTGTATTTGCCAATAGCTGCTACAGATCCACCTCGAGAAAGCTGTTCTCAGTTACCAGCACTCAATATTGCTTGAGGTTAAGATATCTAAACCCTTCACATTCAAGGCACAGCTTCAGACTCCCAGGGTCAAAGCAGCACACGATGCAATTTATACAGCAGGGAGGTTCAGACACTTCCCTTCCATTATCTGCAAAAATGATAAGCATCCACCACTCCTGTTCCAGCTCTAACAGTGGTTTGTATAAGATGCTGGCTTGGCAGCCCACCTCTTTGCTGTACTCGTGCACCAGAGAGCTGTTTATATTTCAGCAGCTGCACATAAACTCAATAGGGAAGGAATTCATCACTCCTCCAACAAATATGTTTATTGCTTCTAACTTATCAGGATGAGTTTCTGAGTGAAAAGGGGAATTAGACCTACTTGGAGGTTAGAGTGCCAATTGATTGTACCAACATTGTGGAGCAGAGATTGATACAGAAGAAACAGGAAGCTTTCCTCACTGCAAGTATCACAAGAACCAAGGTTAAAGAAATATGTAAGTGGTAAAGACTCTCTAAACTGCAGAAAAACTCATACCCTTTCAGCTTTATTTGATTACATACCACACTTTACTACACTTCCCTTCTGGTCTAAATAGGACCCCTGGATAGTCCCTGTCCTTTCTCACTGGCCAAAGAGAACAACTTCTGATGTTTTGCTCCACCTAACAACCACACCTCTGCTGAAGGGGAGGGATGTGCAGCTTAAACAAAGCCAGGTACACTATTATTGACTCATAATTAACTATCATAAACACTTGGCACAAAATAAGCCTAAAGAGAGCAATATGCAAGCATAAATCTGAAGGGATTACTCAATTCCATGCTGCAGAAAGTAAGCCTGAAGGGAAGTTAGAGTTGTGTGCTGCAAGGCTTCAGCTAGGCCGCCCTGCACTTATCAGAAAGCTGTCTCTGGCATGTCAGAGGAATGTCACACATAGCTGGAATGGTCTATGAAGCATTCAGAAAGTTATCTTTTCAGAGATGATAACCAGAAGTCACAGCCCCACCCCAACACAGGGTTGCTTTCTGGGGTTTTTTGTTTGTTTTTATCCTTTTTTGTTTGGTTTGTTTGTTTGGTGGTTTTTGTTTGTTTGTTTGTTGTTTTTCATTTGCTCATTGATCTCAGACTTGCATTTCTTGAATTCAGACTCCCTGCTTTCCTTTGAGGATATTTTCTGTTTTCCATTTTACCTCCTCTTTGGTCTCAGGTTTGTGCTGGTATAAGCTCACTGTCACATAACACTAAGAAAATCTTTGCTGAGCACAGTGAATGAGATTCATTACCTGTCTGAAGCAGAGTATCCTTTTTAAGGTAGTGCCCAACCTTCTTCTATGATCAGTACAAAACCAAGATGAATCCCAAACCAGATCCACTCAGAAGGGCAATTCATCCCAGCACCTAAACTACCTGATTTAGGACAGGATGAACTGAATTGCTCCTTGGAATTACTTGACATCTGTTCAGTAACCAAAGAAGTCCAGATGACCTCTAGATGTCTAAACCAAGGGAGTTGAACCACCAGCTAAACTGCCTGCAACTACACAATCCATCAACTCTAAAAGATGATTTGACAACAGCTTTGTAGGGAGCTATGGATGCTTTGGGGGAATAAAAAGTACACCAAGAATCAGGAGAAAAACCCAGTAGCTTGTATGCACTTGCATTACACCTTAGTTAGAACAATCCTACAGACCAAGTGAATGAACAACATTTCCTCCAACCCTTAGGACTCCCACTGGCTGTAACATTAGGGCATAAAGTCCTGCTGTTACTGAAAACTTCTATTAGTCCACATCCTGCTTGTTTAAAAAAAAGATGGAAATCAAGTCAGGATCTTGTATTTTCTCATCTTTGTTCTCCCTCTAGAACTTCCTTTGTAGAAAAGGAACTGAAGGAAAGCTGCACACTGAAAAGGCATGCTGGATTTTTCCTTTGATTGGGTCAAGGAAAGACCTTTGGCTTGTGCAGCTTCTTGAAACATCTCTCCTCCTAACAGCAAGAACAATCTTGTTTCTCCATTTCCCCTCCATCCACTCCTAACTATGGGAGAGCCAAATGCATACAGATATTTCAAATGAGCAACTAATGTTCATATAAACTGCAGCTTAGGTCATCAAAGGTTTGAAAGAGCCCAAAGTACTTAACTTCCTCAACCATGCACTTGTTCCCACATGTGTATGACAGCAAGGAGGAAACAGCTCTGGAGAAAACAGGAAAAGTTCAAACTTGCACGCACAGTGTCTGGCAAGGGCTTATTTTTAAAGGTTTCCCACATGAAAGAATCTAAACAATCAAAGCAAGTAAAAACAGAGTTTACACTATTAAAATATGAGCAATTATGTAAGTTAGAACAAATTTAAAGCAAAAATAATTTCTAAAGCATGACAGCATTTGAGGCTCTGGCATACAACATGCAACATTACTTACAGAGGCTCTCCTGCCTAGAGAAGAGAATACTCTGGGGGGACCACAGAGCTGCCATCCAATACCTGAAGGGAACCTACAGGAAGGCTGGAGAGGGACTTTTCATAATAGTGTCTAGAGACAGGACAAGAGGGAATGGTTTGAATAGAATCATAGAATCAAGAAGGCTGGAAGAGACCTCAAGGATCATCAAAGTCCAACCTGTCACCCTAAACCTCATGACTATCTAAACCATGGCACCAAGTGCCACGTCCAATCCCCTCTTGAACACCTCCAGGGATGGTGACTCCACCACCTCCCTGGGCAGCCCATTCCAATGGCCAACCACTCTCTCTGTGAAGAACTTTCTCCTCACCTCCAGCCTAAACCTTCCCTGGCACAGCTTGAGACTGTGTCCTCTTGTTCTGCTGCTGGTTGCCTGGGAGAAGAGACCAACCCCCTCCTGGCTACAACCTCCCTTCAGGTAGTTGTAGACAGCAATGAGGTCACCCCTGAGCCTCCTCTTCTCCAGGCTGAACAGTCCCAGCTCCCTCAGCCTCTCCTCATAGGGCTTGTGCTCAAGGCCTCTCCCCAGCCTCGTTGCCCTTCTCTGGACATGCTCCAGCAATTCAACATCTTTCCTAAACTGAGGGGCCCAGAACTGGACACAGTACTCAAGGTGTGGCCTAACCAGAAGCTGAGGGAGAGTAGGTTTAGACTGGATCTTAGGAAGAAGTTCTTCAGTATGAGGGTGCTGAGATACTGGAACAGATTGCCCAGTTGTTAGGTGCTCCCTCCCTAGGGGTGTTCAAGGCCAGGCTGGATGAGGCCTTGAGCAGCTGAGTCTAGTTGGGAGGTGTTCCTGCCCATGGCAGGGAGGTTGGAGTAGATAATATCTGAGGTCCCTTCCAACCTGATCCAGTCTATGATTCTATGATAAGAGATGAACAAAGACTCAGTGACAAAATCACAGCAATGGAAAATGTTAAACACCACCAAAGAACTGGCCAACCTAGCTCTCAGCTCTTGCTTTACCAGTCCTCAGAGTACATGGATCTCTCTCCTTTGCATATCACCATAAACATATCAAGAGATCAGTCTTTACAATTAAACTTAGAAACAGAAGGAGAGGTTAGGTGACAGAGATTTGTGGGCTCCACTGGGAAGCTACAATCCCATTCACCAGAAAGCAATGATAACGGAACGAATGACTGCAGTGTGGGAGGATGGCTCTGGACAGCTAGCAGATGGTATTTCAATAAGGAAAATCCTACAGTGCCTTACTCTTAAAGCATTTCTCATGTTTCATCACAGCACAAGACAATTTTCTTTTAAGGGATAAAGGTATGCCAAAGAATGAATCACCGAATGGAACACAATGGCATGATGGTTTGAAAATCAGTGGCACTCACTTTGATTCAAGCATTCAAACTATATTTGATCTGCTTATTATACCAACACTGAAGCATCAAAACAGATTAAAGGCAGTTAATTGAGCATGGAAAAAAAACATTGAATTTGCTGAATCATAAAACTCCCACTGTAAAAGAACACTCTGATATAAACTGGATTTCCTACCACAGATGTAAAATCTAATTATATTGTTTTATTATGCATCTTAAAAGGATGGACTTGTAATGCTTGAACAAAACCCATTCTGTTTTGGTAACTAGGCCACAGAGATTACTACAAGCAAGTCCCTTTCTCACCTTACTAACCAGACAGTTCCTGTTTGTTGGAGATTCAGAATTTCAAAAGGCAACCAAGACCTGGAGTGAAAGGACAAGAGGCAATGGTTTTAAATTAGAGAAGCGCAGATTTAGATTGGATGTTAGGAACAAATTCTTTACAATGAGGGTGGTTGAGCACTGGAACAGGTTGCCCAGGGAGGTGGGTTGAGGCCTCATCACTGGAGACATTCAAGGTGAGGTTCAGTGAGGCTCTGGGTGACCTCATCCAGTTGAGGATGTCCCTGCTGAGAGCAGGCGGGGGTTGGACTAGATGACCTTTAGAGCTCCTTTCCAATCAGGGTGATTCTATGATAAGACCTTCACATGACCCTCTTGGCACTGACTTCTACAGCAAGCCTCCTTTATATGCCTTGGAAAAACGAAGTCAAATGATGATTTACTTCTGATATTCAGAAGTTAATGCAGCAGCTGTAAGACTCTGAGGTCAGATAAAACGTGACTGGGCACTAATCAAAGGAAGCACTTGAAGAAGTCATTTCATCTCAGGAAAATCTTGCCATGCTGGAGCAATTGGTTTGTTTCTTTCATAAACTGGGTGAGCAGGTTAAATGCCTTCAAATGGGTTACTGTAGAAGGCTACAAAGCACTAGATGCACTGAATCTTAACACACACACACACACACACACAAAAGTGACACTATAACTGCAAATCTTTTAGATGCTGTTACAAGCTCTTGTAATTAATGAGACCACTGGGAAACTTTGCTGTGTTAAGACCTGTATTTTGGAATTGGGCCAAAATCAACTGTTTTAAACAACCACCATCAACTTAATTGAGGAAAAGATGCTCATAAACCAGAGTGAGAAGCTTTCAAACATAAGGGGATGCCTGTGATTCTCACAACACTGAACTGCACTATGTCTCATCAGCAAAAATTGCAGGAAAGGGTGGGAATGCAGCTGCAACCCTACCTGGGTGTAAAAAAAGTGTGAACAGATTTTTATAGTGCAGACGATAAGTTAGGATTTTAGTAGAAAGTCAATGGCTTGAAGACACCTTCTAGTCTTTTCTTCCTAGAAAAAAAACAAACCTGGGTGCAATGAAATCCAAGTTATTTAATGATTATTACTACAGTTCTCACTGAAAGGCTTTTCTGTGCCCAGAAATTTCTGGACTTCTTTTGCAACTGACGAAAGAGTTTATGGAAACATCCCCTTGCCCTGCACATGAACCAAAACACCAGAAATACGAAAGCCTTGATGCTGTTTCCTGCTTCAAAGTGAAAAGCAGCCTGCTTATCACTGAGCATCCTTCATCTAAGGAAAATGAGGCCTCACAATATCAAAGAGGGCACTTTTTAGTAATAGCCCAAGAGTCCCACCAGTTTTGCTTTTATGTCCTAGGTCAGCTCAGTCAGACGTGCAGGAGCTTTTTAGGCTATTGAATGATGTGTTTCTGGAAAACTACAACCTCCTTGGGCCTTTCATTGGTGAAGTTCACAGAGTCCTAGCATGGTGGGGGTTGGAAGGGACCTCTGGAAATCATCTAGTCCAAAATCCCTGTGAAAGCAGGGCCACTCACAGCAGGGTGCCCAGGGTTGCAATGTCCAGGTCTCCAGAGGAGACTCCACAACCTCTCTGGGCAGCCTGGTCCAGTGCTCTGTCACTCTCAAAGGAAAGAAGCTTTTCCTCATGTGTAGGTGGAACTTCCTGGGTTCCAGTTTGTGCCTGTTGCTCCTGGTCCTGTTGCTTAGTATCACTGAAAAGAGTGTAGCTTCCTCTTCTTGATGCTCACCCTTCAGATATTGAACAGCATCGAGAAGCTAATTAAAATATTACTATCTTCACACAAACAGAGACCAAAGCTATTTCTTCCACAATTCCTGCAGCATGTGTTATTTTGCTTTGGTGATCCATGGCCCCTTCTTCCTCTGTGCTCCAGGATGTGTTTTGGCCATGTTATGCTACATGCCTTCTACCTTTAAAAGAAGTGGCACAGCTAACAGCGCTTCGGAGGATGAAAGTAGCATTTCTCCTGCAACCAGTTCCTCCTCATTTTCAAAGCATAACAAATGTCACGGTATCCTGCTTTTTCCACATCATTAGAGACCAGAGGAACATATCTGAAATCAGCCAAGCAGCAAACCTACCAGGAGAGCTGAGTCTGCTACACTCAATGCTTTGTTCTCAGCTGGAAAAGCTATTGCACATGCACGTACGAGAGACGGATGGAGATTCAAGATACCTGTTGCTGCTCTTATTTAATACAGCTGGCACTGCAATGCATTAAGCAGTGGCATTTCAATAACCTCATATTATAACTATAACATAGGTTGATAAAGCAAAAAACAAAAAACACCCAACTTTGTCTACCAAACTGCACCACAGACGAGGCTTCTGGGACCAGAGCAGTCTTCTGGTTTGTGTTTTTAGTCAATCACGCCACACGCTGGTTTTGTCATGTGAGGTGTAGGAAGAGAAAGCACCAAGACAGAACATAGTTTGCACAAGAAAAGAAAATTATTCTCATTTCTCCTTAAACTTCACCATTAAAAGAAACAGTCTGACTTTGCTGCACTTTTGAAAAACTCTCCTTACTGTGAGAATTTGACCATATATCAAAGAAAAAAGGTGATGTTGGTTTTCTTCCCACGTTAGATGCAGTGCTCTAGTTACTAAGGACATCCTCTCAGTGAGAGAATTTCTTTGCATTGCTGGTCAAATGGCTGTCCCAGGTCAAGCCATCAGACCCACCAGCTGTCAGGGTGCTTCAATGCTAGGTTGAGAGCAGTGACAAGATGCGTGCTCTTGGGAAGTGTGAAGATAAAAGTTTACAACCTCAGCAGCAGCATTTAAACATAGAAACTTTTTTTTTTCTTTTTAAACACTAGAGAGAAACAAGAGTTATCCAACAGTATTCCCAATATCTATTGTTTATGATCATGAAGAAAAATTGTGCCTCGAAATCCACTTTTACATAGATGATCCAAAAAAGAGGAATTATCATAGAATCTTTTGGGTTGGAAAGGACCTTAAAAAGTCATCTAGGCCAACCTCACTGCAGTCAGCAGGGACATCTTCAACTAAAGCAGGTTATTCAGAGTCCTGTCCAACCTGATCTGGAATGGTTCCCTGGATGGAGCATCCACCACCTCAACCTGGGCCAGAGGTCTTACCACCCTCGCTGCAAAGCAAAATTTCTTATCAGCCCCTTTAAGTACTGAAAAGGCTACCAGAAGGTCTCCCTGGAGCCTTCTCATCTCCAGGCTGAACAACCCCAACTCCCTCAGCCTGTCCATGTCTCCCCTGGGCTGAGGCCTCCAGAGTCAGACTCAGCACTGCAGGTGGGGTCTCAGCACAGCAGAGAGGCAGAATCCCCTCCCTCCACCTTCTGCCCACACTGCTGGAAATCAGCCCAGGACACACTTGTCTTCTCGTCTGTGAGTGCACAGTGCCAGCTCATGCCTAGCTTTTCACTCTCAAGTCCTTTTCTGCAGGGCTACTCTCCAGCCCTTCATCCCCCAGGCTGTGCTGATACTGAAGATTACCCTGAAATAAGAATTCAGATAGTCTTTATGCCTTACATACAATAAAAAAACCACACTAAGGATTTCCAATCCCCACACTCCTTTCATCACAGCTCTGCAGAACAAGGAACTTTGCAGCCAGCCATGGTGCTCAGTGCCACAGGGCAGGCTTCAAGGAGCCTGCACTCTCCATGCTGGCTGACAGCACTAAACCCAGCCTGGCTTTTGGTTTCATAAGCTGTGGTTCTGCCTCTAGAGCTTCCAACCCGTCATATTTTCCACATGCAATTAGGTAATGGTGAGTGAGTTGTTGTACATGACGTTTAATTTTCAATAGCTGGGGAAAGTAACACGGGAGCTGCAGGCAAGGTCATTAATCTCCTCTGGATCCTCTGTGCTGCCAAGTATAGCAACTCATTCTTCATTGTGCTAATGCTGCTCTTCCATCATCTCTGTGTATGCTGTACCAGACAGAGCCATGCAAGCAAATGTACACATTTATATGCATTCACCCACAGATTATTACACTGTTCACAGGTAAGTTGTGTGTGCACAAAGAATATAAACCACTATCAAGTATGATGTGTATATTGGAGGGAAGACTACATTATAAAATGGCATGGAATGAAAGTCACAGCTGGAATAGCTACATTTATGAAGAAGCAAGATATATTAAAGCATGTGTGAGTTCTGGGAAAGAGGAAGCTTCTTCCCAGCTCTCCTGCCCAAGGTCATAAGAGTAATACTTCCTAAACTACAGAGTGAATGCATGGAGTTGTTCTTAGTTCACAAAGAAAATGAAAAGGTTTCATGCTTGGAGTAAAAGATGCCCACATGTAATTCTTATGCAGGTGAGAAGTTGTTTAGCATATTCCTTCCTACAAAAGCCGTATCAGTGCTCCACATCAAGGTCAGGTTCCCCTCTGTACAAATAAAGCCCTAGTTCACCTTTCAAATCCTCTTTTGACATCCATACAAAGGTATCTTTCCCACAACCACCCTGTCTATACTCCATATACTCCATCCACACCTACCTACTCTTCTCACAGCAGCTCCTTCTCCAGCCTCAAGCCTCTGCACCATTTTCACTTTCTCCTGGCAGTCTGGGTAAAGCAAGCTGCCCACTCTGCCACTGTGCTGGCAAATCAACCTAAAGCACTTTAAGTCATGGGAGAAGGAGCAGGACAGTTCAGGTTTTCATTACACACTTCAGCATTCAATTACTGCAGATGGTTTATTTTTTTTTTCAGTATTGTTAAGGAGAACTTTTCAACTGTCCTGAGAACAGTCAAGAAAAAGGTTTACTTCACTTCCAAGAGAATTGAGCAAGTTGAGCATTTTTAGACAGTATATACTGTAAGAGGCTGAAGTGCAAAACAAATGGTGTGATGAGAACTGTTCTTACCGTATGAAAACCAGTTTGACCTTTGATGTGGCAGTCTTAATGATTGCAGAAGCATTCTGATGACTCCTTCCATACAATATCTGATTGTTTATCTGTCAAAAGAAAACAAAGATTTTCATGTAAGCAGAGAACTAGGCATTGTTTTTTTTTTCAAGACCTCCAAATTTACTGTGGGATAAAGAGATTAGAGTCAAAGAAAATGCAGTCCACAAAATACAAATCACCTAGACTTTTGAGGTTCTTACAGACAAGAATATCAATGTTGCATTGATAGATACACCTGCCTGTGTGGTGTTTAGAGACAGAAATACCAGAGCTTAGATACCAAGACCCTCTTTCAGGCACAGCTGTGCTGCAGAAAGACAATGTATGATAAAAGATGGGCACTCCTTGGCTTGGCCTTGTCCAAGGCTGTCACCCCTCCCCTCAGCCACCTACCTCCTGGGGAGGATATGAGTTAGTCTACAACTAGAATTCTCCTCCCAGTTTGAAGAAAGTAAGATGCCTACTGTTTCCCAGTGAGTAGGACTTCAACAAGGACAACATCTCTGAGATGAGTATAGCAGCTCCAAGCCAAGCAAAAGCATACTCAGTATCATACCACAAAAATAACCAGTGGTGTACGAATGGAATATTTAAAGCATTTCATTCGTTTCACAGGCAGGGCTTGTGCTTGACACCTTGCCCCACCTCAGCCTGCCCTCAATGCCCTGAGTTTCTTAGGCTTCAGCTCCCCTTTAAGAGGAAGAATGTTCACCTTTCACATCAGGCATTACACAAACTACAACCATGCAGATCCTGTGCCAAACAGAAGGTAGATATGAACATCACAATAAATTTAAAGCAAGTAAAACCTGAGCTAAGTACAACGGAGAAAAAAATCCACTATGTCAAGAAGATTAACAACCCCCCTGAGCAGTTTCTTAGTTGCACCCTGATGATTTTCAGATTTACAACTAAATTGAAGTGAATACTCAGCAAGGTGGTGAAAGAAAGCATCCTCCCCTGGCATCAGGGAGCAGAACAGCTCTCTCCCTTCAGCTCTGACAATTTAGAGTGGAATAAGCATCAAAAGAACAACGGTCTGTGGAAGAACAATTATTTACCTATCCTCAAACACCCACAAACTTAGACACTGAAACTAATTCAAAGCTACATTTCAGTATCCTGGGGTTTGGCCATAAAAGAAGGTGAAACTTCAAAGATTAAGGGGAAAGAAATTTGAAATTAATGGTATTTGGAGTCATGAAGTCAGTTCAGGTTCATGGTTCAGCTTGTCCCGAGTCTTGCCATCCATCTAAGCAAGCATCGGAGGCCTCCAAGTGTGCAGAATGATCTGGTATTTAACTCTGTCAAAATTCTCACTCCATGCATCTTGATTAGATTAATGGAGCTGGAGTGCTCATGCACCCTTCCAAAGTGAGCAGCCAGCTTTGTTTCCATACTGCCATTTTCTTGCTTCCACTCTTAATTTGCAACATAATATTTGCATTCACCTTTGAAATACCAATCCAGTTTAAAACAATGATGATAATGGAGACCAGGAACAACTTACTAGGGATTATAGGAGTTTTAGTTGCTGAAAATTTCTGTATTGGATCTTGGGTTTGTGCTCTTGGAAGATTTTTTCATTCAAACAAGAAACTGGTGAAGTCTGAGTCTTGCATCATGTTGTTCTGATATAGGCTGCCCACAAAGGTGGCAGAGTAACCATCCCTGGAGGTGTTAGAAAATTGTGTAGACTTGGCACTTTGGACATGGTTTAATGGCCATGGTGGTGCTGGGTTGATGGTTGGACTCAATGATCTCAGAGGTCTTTCCCAACTGAAACAGTTCTATGATTCTATGATACTATTTGGTCATATTGGCAACTTCACAATACTTTTGTCTTATTTAAAACAGGTCAAAACAACATCTCAGTTCATCAGTTAAATAAGGACAATGTAAGGACAATAATAAAACCCTTAGAAACTTGATCAAAATGATCAAAGTGCAAACCATTTACCTGCCAAGTTGGAGCCAAGAAAGGTCTACAAGAGTCTGAGTTGGCACAAAACGGCCAATGCTGAGCAAGCACCTCCTCAAAGCCAGGCTGGATGATGCTTTGAGCGACCTGATCTGGTGAAAGGTGTCCCTGCCCATGGCAGGGGGTTGGAACTACATAATCTTTAAGGTCCCTTTCAACCCAAACAGTTCTATGATTACACCAACAGTCACATGTGCTGCATGTAACCATCATGGTTGCAAAGGTAGGCAAGAAGCAACATTCCAGGCCACGCTTTGTTAATCAAAGGTATGTTTAGTGGCAGTGGCTTAGCAATAGTGGTGTGATAGTGAGCTCTAGATGAGCAGTTGGACTTGATGATCACCAAGGTCTCTTCCAACCTTGACAATTCTATGCTTCTATGATTTAAAAATCCAGTGGCAAAAATTAATGCTCAGCTGCATTCTGGCTTCAAGCTGGACTTGAAACTTTCAGCAAGTTTGTTGACTTAATTTCTCTAAGTTTGAAAATGAATGATTCCTTGGGAATACTGTATGCTTTACAAACTGTTTGGATTTAGTTAAATTAACATCAATTTTTCTAAACAACAGACTTCTTAGATTAAAATTTATAGTCTTTACTCTGGCTAAATTAATCCTATTCACTAGATGGATCAAGCAGTCCAAAATTGAATTAGCTGTGAGCTGGGTCTGTAAGTTATAATTATTTAATTACACTAAAATGAAAGGATAATCAAAGTAATGTCTCTCCACAAGGTTTTTGGACTGCCCCACATAGTTACTACAGCCAGTATTAATTTTCCTTTTTGTTAAAAAAAAAAAAATCACTTTCTTTTGCAAAGCAAATTAATGTTCTGTTAACTTCAGATATCACAGTGATGAGCAAGGACAAAACCCTACTTAAATAAAACAAACAAAAAAAAAGAGAATATGTAGGTTTTCATAAGTAACACCATTTAAAAATCTTTCAAATAAGATAAAGTAAAACATCAGATTAACAAAAAAATACTCCAGGAGTCAAACCCCATAAATCTGTGCCTAAGGGTTTGGTTTGGGTTTTTTTTTCATTAAAGATTAGAAAAGAAAAATCAACACTTTGACTAAGCAAAAAAATAAACTGCTCTAAATCAACCTTAACTCTTCTCTAAATGTCTCTTTACATAATTTCTTGGACAGAGAACAGAGGAAGATAAAAAACATGCTACAGGTATGAGGTCAGGTCAGCACACTTCAGTTCAATCTTTAACATAAGCCTACACTGATTTTATCACCTATCCCCAGTGCATTGCTGCCTTCACCTACACAAGTTTGGGTTTACAGTTTCATACACTAAAGTAGCAGAAAGTACAAACTCATTGAAATCTGAGCTCTTAAGAGCAGAAAAGGATTGTTTGCTTCTCAAACTTTAATTTGCTGAAGAGAAACATTAGATATGGATTTATTTTTTTTTTACTATGTGGCAGTGGAGTTCCAAATACTATGTGGATTTCCAAATCCATAAAATTAGTATCATCTGATCTTTATGAAAATCAAGTTAAATGATACCCCAAAGCTAGTAAAAGAACTGGCACAGCTTTCTATAGTAATTATATCTTTGCATTAAGTTTCTTCTAGCCACAGGAATTGTAGCATTTCCAGATACAACCAGACTTTCTGAATCAATGGGAAAAGTTTCAAGACCTTTTTGATCAGTCAAATTACATAGACTGAAACCCCATAAAATACACCAAACCCCCAAATTATAATAAAGCATAAAGAAAATACTGGAGAGAAAAAAATAATTAATTAGAATGTGAATACTTCTCACCAAATTTCTTGCCTGGCACATGTTCAAACATGTGTATCATCTAAAATGATCAGCAGACCATAAACTCCATAAAGATGGAAAAATCTCCTGCCCTGCCTTGCAGCTGAGCCTTGTGGTTCCCTACCTAGAGGGAGTGGGAAGGGAAACAGGATGACAGCAAACCGCACACTGCCTGTGCCCTCCTGCACAACCAGCTTTGGGTTTGTAGCTTTACCTCATTGACAGCGTTAAAAATCACCACCCAACACTAACCCAAAGTGGTAACCTGCACACAGAGTACATAAGTATTTGTATCCTCCTGTGAAAAAAACAGAAGGACACTATCCCTCAAGGTTACCTTCACTAAACAAATCTGAGAACAGAAGCATGGGCTATTGGGTTTAAATAGGAATAAAATAAAGAATCACCATGAGTTCCTCTTTTGAGATGACTCTTCCCAATACAATAAAAAATCCTCACTAAAATTAATCATTCAAGATGACTTTTATGTGAGGGCCTGACTGACTTTCTACATTCAAGTACTGTTCCTCTTGAGGGACAGTGCCACTTGCCTAATCCAAAGTAGCTGTCTTGGCACAGGAAAAATGTAGCAATCCCACAACAAATCAAGTGAGAATAAAATGACAGTTCCCCCCCCGACTCTAAACCAGAAGTGCCATTGTGAACCTGGCTGTGTAATTTACTTGGGCAAAATACCAAAATATCTATCTTATTATTAAAGAAGAGAATCATAGATTGCATCAGGTTGGAAGAGACCCTCAAAGGCCTTCTTGGCCAGCCCCCCTGCAGTGAGCTGGGACAACCTTAACTAGATCAGGTTACTCAGGGCCCCATCAGGTTTGATTTTGAGTATCTTCAGGGATGGGGCCTCCACCACCTCTCTGGGCAATCTGTTCCCATAGTTCAACACCCTCATTGTAAAGAGCTTGTTCCTAATGCCCAGAGTTATAAAGCTACATTTATTTGAGACTAACAGAAATTAGCAATCAAAGACTGAAAAACTTGGGGATGTTTAGTCTACAAATATCTGAAGGGTGACTGTCAGGAGGATGAAGCCAGTCTCTTTTCAGTGATACCCAGTGATAGGATGGATGTAAATTCAATCACAGGAAATTCCGTATCAAGAAGAGAAAAAGTATTTTTACTGTGAAGGAGATGGAGCTCTGGAAGAGGATTCCCAGAGAAGCTGTGGAATCTCTGAAGATCTCCAAAACCCATCTAGATGTGTTCCTGAGCAACCTGCCCTAAGTGGTCCTGCTTTGCAAGGTGGCCGAATTTGATGTTTTGTGGAGGTCCCTTCCAACCCCAAGCATTCTATGATTGTATGATTCTTCTCTGAAAGGTTTGTTAAGCCCTGGAATAGGCTGCCCAGGGAAGTGGTGGAGTCCTCATCCTTGGAGGGATTTAAAAGACTTGTAGATGTGGTGCCGAGGGACATGGTTTAATGGTGTCTTGGTAGTGCTGGGTAAACAGTTGGACTTAATGATCTTACAGGTCTCTTCCAATCTAAATGATTCTGAAAGCATATTTAGCACAAAAGCCCTCTGGCTTCCAGCTGTGTCCAAAATGGCATCAATAAAAAGAAGAAATAAAGAATTCCCTCCCATACAACAGTCCAGAATGGACAACAGGCAAACTTGAACAGCAATTCTTCATGACCAAGACTGCTTCTCACTCTCAAGAAATGCTGTGGCCTCCTAGACAAAAACATCCAAAGGAGCAGTTTCCCTCCTATATTCCACAAGATAAATTGGGAGAGGGAGATGGCAGAAAATCCCAACATCAGTAATTTAGCATAACAGGGCTCTGAACAGCTTGGTTGATTAATAGAATGTTGACTCTCTTATGGAGAGATGCTAATAATAGTAATGACAGGATGGATTATTCAGCATGAATGAAACCTACCAAGAGGACAGACCCGTGCAGAGTCCACGAGCAGCAGGGCTGAGCAGCACAGGAACGGCACCTCAGGAACCCACTGCCGGCCGTGCTGGGCACAATCAGCTGCAGGACTAAGCCCAAACTAATAAGATAGGAAGCAGTGCAGACGCCTGCACTAAAACAGCAAGAGTGTGAGGCAGGAGCCCCACAGGTGGCTTCTGTGCTTGGAAAAGGAACAAAAAAGCAGAATTTGCCTCATGTGAAAAACACATTCTTTTGCGCAGGGACCAAATTCCGACCCAAGTAAATTTTCCACCAAGTGTGAAAGCAGGATGAAAGAACCTTCTCCCTTGAAAATTGTTTTCTCCAGCCACACACTCGTCCAAAATACATCACAGAAGATGTATTAAAAAAATAATGATCACATTTTTTTATGTGATCTGTATTTCTCTCAGTGTACAGGCTGGACTGACTTTAAAAACAAGCCAGGACCATGCCCTCCAAAAGACTACAGTTGTCTGCAGAAGCTAAAAATGAGATGGTATTTCATTAATTCTGTGACAAATGATTTTATGAATAAGGAGCTGAGGCAGCCTCCCACCTCCTTCAATTGAATCCAGCCAAACCCAAGTTCAGAAGAAAAATGAGGAGCTAATATCTCTCCCTCTCTATCTCTGTATCTCTCTGTATCTCCAACCTTTTAACCTGCAGTGGTCAGTCATGGGGAAAATTACCTCAAATGCTTATGATGAAGTGGTTCCAAAGTCCAGTAGGGTTTTCCCTGTGGACTAACTGTATATTTGACCAGCGGGGCAAGGGCCAGCAGCTCAGTCTGCAGGCAGAACATTTTAAAAACCAATATAAAAAGATGTTAAGTTGCTTCATCACTAAAGATTGTCCACCTAGGCCGCTGAATGAGGGAAGGATACTGTGGGTGAGATAAAACACTTCTGCAACTGACAACCGTATTCACACTCTTGAATTTCATGTCTTTTACTGGAGAAAACAAAACAATCTGGATTCTGTCATTTCCTCACTTCTGAACACTTGGCTTTGTCACTAATCCTCTTTTAACTTATTTTGTTGTAAAAGACACAGTAAATAAAGCCAGGTGACCACCTTGACCTCTGCATCATTGGCATGAAAGAAGCACAAAATAATACTGGAGATATTCAAAAGCCACCTGGATGCAGCCATGAGCAACTAGCTTGAGGCTGGCCCTGCCTGAGCAAGAGGGGTTGGTCCAGATGACCTCCAGAGGTCCCTTCCAGGTCCAACCATTCTGTGATATTCCTACTTGCTGACCTGTATACTTCTTGGGTATGAGAATTCCTCATGGTTACTGAAATAGTTATTGAATACAACCTGCCAATGTAAATGCCCATTAGTTCCATTTCAATGTTCTTCTCATAACGCTATAATGCTTTTAAAGGACAAAAAAACCAGAGCAGTGAATAATTGACCACTGGTCTGAACATGACTAATGCACAACCCATTCCTTTGTAACACAGGATGTTTTGACGCTGGATACATACTCACTGGGGACCAGAATGAGGTCACCATATCCTTTCACAGCAGTAATGGCACTGGTGACACACCTTTTAATTTGGTTGCAAAGGTAAACAAGAGAGGTAGTTACTGAAAAGCCTCTCGGAATTTGAGTTTATTTGGAGTTTGGAATTTTTGAGATGGTGAATACTTTCATTCCACTGAAGAAAAAAATAAACCATTTTATCTTCATCTTGACAGGGAGAGGAATTAGGGCAACACCGCCACTTTGGAAAATGCTACTTACAACATGGCATATAGATGAAAATCTCAAGCACTGAGATATAGGTGATGAACCTCAGATGGTGCATCTTTCAAGTACTTCTAGTAGTACCTAACATCAGACTAAATGAGCACTGCAAAAAAATAACTACTGAGATCTAAGAAAATTTTAATAGATCCTTCTTTGTGGGAAAGTTTGATGCAAATGCTCTACCTCTCCTCTAGCAGGAGCTAGACCTCTATGCCTTAGAGGTCTTTAACAACCTAAACAATTCTACGATTCTAACTACCTGGTCTATGAGATGCACAGAGGAAAATAGTACCAGGAGTCCTTCCAACTGGTAACCCCAAAATTCATAGAATGGCTCAGGATGAAAGGGACTTCAGAGATCTAGTCCAACCTCTCTGCCATGGGCAGGGAGACCTCTCAACTAGATTCAGCTGCTTAAGGCCTCATTCAACCTGGTCTTAAACACCCCCAAGGAGGAGGCAGCCACAACCTCCCTGGGCAACCTATTCCAGAGTCTCACCAGCCTTGTACTGAAGAACTTCTTCCTAAGATCCAATCTAAACCTACTCTCCCTCAGCTTCAAAGCATTTATCCCTGTCCTGTTGCTGGACATGCTTAAGAAAAGTCCCTCTCCAGGATCCCTTGAGGTATTGGAAGGCAGCTCTAAGGTTCCCCTGGAGTCTTCCCTTCTGCAGGCTGAACAACCCCAGCTCCCTCAGCCTATCCTCATAGTAGAATTCAGTTTTGTTTTTTACCATTAGAATGTGGTGCTAGGGACAGAAAAAAACATGCATTTGAAGGAGAAAGTTATTTTCCTACCCTACTCCAGCATGGAATAGGCCTCCATAGCATTTATCACATGTAAAAATAAAATAACAAACTTCAGACAGTGTTATTATTAAATAAGTCTTTTTTGTACTATGTATGTTGAAACCCCATAATTACAGAACTGTTACACAATGATGAATGCTTAGACAATTCTGAGTATTCCCAAGGTATCCCCAGACAGTCAAATTGCTCTTTCTCAAGTCAAGAAACATGAGGAAAAAAAGAGGTGGTTCACTGATGGCACAAAGAATTCCTGCAAGATCAAAAAAAATCACCATCCATGGAGAGCAGTAGGTCAGTATATACTTGCTCTTCAGCAAAAACTTCTCTCTAAAGATCCCCAAGGATGCCTGATTTTTCAAACTGCTGAAGCAATCATGAGGTGGGGAACCTCTGCAGGTACAGCAAAGTGTCATTTTGCAACAGCCAAAAATCAGACGAAGTGTAGAAAACCTGTGTTTTCAATATGAAGGTGAAGCAAGGAGATAGGAGAAACAGTGAAGACAAAATACTCTGCTTGCTAACGAGCTCTGTTGCCTCATGGGTGAACTCATGGCAGACACAACTAAAGAAAGTAAGTATTTGAAGTTGCAACAGATCAAAACTGATTACAGCATGAAATTTATTTTCAGGATGGGGAATGTCTCTCATCTGTAAAAACACATATGGTAACTTAGAGGGGGTTTGGATTTGTTTTTTTTTAATGTAAGGTGTGAATTTCCCTGTAAAACCACATATGCACTATGAGGATAGATTTACTGTCCCCTTCCTGCCTTTCAACAGTCCCTCCCAAGCATCGCTTGAGAACATGCTGAGAGCACAGACTTCACTCACAAGACATTAGTTTTCACAGGCCAATGATTTTTGTTTCACTGAAAACACATTTACCTGCCAAAGGCCAAGTTCTCAGTTGGCACAAATCAGTGCAGCTCCTCGCCTCAGCCACCTAATTCCATTTGTGGGCTTTATTTAAGGTTCAAATGCTAGCTTTGCATATGCCTCTCCCTCTCTCCATATGAGCCCTGCTTAGTAGCTAAAGGAAACCCTTACCTCTAGAAGTTCATCACCAACATGCATCCTTCCATCTCGTCCTGCAGGTCCATCTGGATTGATGCCAACTACAAAGATGCTCATACGAGAGCGGTCCTTGTTGCCAGCAAGGCTCAGCCCCAGCCCATTTTTGTCTTTCTCAAGCTCAATAATGTGCAACTCTCCAGGTAGATCTGCATATCTTTGCCTGATTTTTTCTGGAAAGATCAAGAAACATAAGGTGGAGTTATAACAAAGTAACTTAGATATGAGATGTTCAAGAACACACAGGAATACACTGAAAGTGGATGGTTTCTCAGCATTTACTCTTTGCTAACAGAGGGCTTTCCAGCACAGACTCAAAATGTCATTTGCTGTGCCTCTATCACTCACACAGCAAAGTGCAGCAACAGCTGCAAATACTTTTCACATGAAATCTGCATGATTTCAATTATTTGCACAACAGGCTGGTTCTAAACTGATTTTTTTTTTCTTTTTTATTGGAAGGAGAGTGACAGAATCATGGAATTGTTAGGGTTGGAAGGGACCACAAGGATCATCTACTTCCAAATCCCCTGCCGCAGACAGGGACACCTCACACTAGATCAGGTTGCTCAGAGCCACATCCAGCCTGGCTTTAAAAACCTCCAGGGATGAGGCTTCCACCACCTCCCTGGGCAGCCTGTTCTAATGCCTCACCACCCTCATGGAGAAAAACTTCTTCCTTACATCCAATCTGAATCTACTCATTTCTATTTTTGTTCCATTCCCCCCAGTCCTATCATCACATGACACCCTAAAAAGTCCCTCCCCAGCTTTCTTGCAGGCCCCCTTCAGATACTGGAAGGCCAAGAGCCTTCTTTTCTGCAGACTGAACAGCCCCAACTCTTTCAGTCTGTCCTCATAGGAGAGGTGCTCCAGCCCTCTGATCGTCTTGGTGGCCCTTCTCTGGACACCTTCCAACACGTCCAATATCTCTTCTGTAATAGGGGCTCTAGAACTGGATGCAGTACTCCAGGTGTGGTCTCACCAGAGCAGAGTAGAGAGGGAGAATCACCTCCCTTGACCTGCTGGGCTATACTTCTCTTGATGCAACCCAGGATGCGATTGGCTTGCCAGGCTGCAAGTGCATACTGGTGGCTCATGTTGAGCTTCTCATCCACCAGTAAACAAGGGAAATCTAGAAGACACTCAATCTTCCCTTCCATTAACTATCCATTTCAGGAAACTCTCACAAAGTTAGAGCTGGTTATTTAACCACTGTGGGAAACTAATGCTTACATTGGTAACACACTGCAAGTTCACATCTCCAGGTAGAATCTTTTGACTTTTGCTTCTTTCTGGTGACTCAGGAATACACTCACCATGCTCTGCTTAACATTATGTGCTACTGTGCAGATGGATTACTCAAAGCAGATGTCAGTGACAATGGATATAAATTATTACAGTTTTAAATGCAGCCTCACTTGATATTAAAGTAGTTATTTGTTTTTCATCTACATTTCTGTGGCAGAGTGCAATATACTTACGAATTTATTTGGAGCACATAGCATGTCTGTGGATGCTGACAGTTTAATCTGAACGTCTTTTCACCACTGGCATACAAACATCTACTTTTTTTCCTATTTGTCCTTTTAAAGACAGCTCTGTTAACACCACCTGCAGCAAATGCTTTGGCTGGGCCATGCATTAAAAAGCAAGCCAAAGTTTTGCTGTCACTAGATGTCACCTTTAGTAGAGAGCTCAAGGTGAAAGAAACTGCTGCATTATGCATTAAGAAGAGAAATAAGAGATATTTTATGTTCAACTATATCCCTGAGTCAGCAGCAGTAGCTAGATCAATATTAGCTACTACCATTCTACTGGGAAGCATATTTCAGTAGTATGATTTTAACCACTGTAGTGAATGTTCCCATGACAACAAGTAAGAGGGGAAAGAGCTGAGGAAGGTAAGAAGGAAGCAAATAAAAGTGAAGGAAAAAAAGCTGCTGAGAAGTCAGACAGTGAAGTAGAAGTGTTCCTTCCACAGTTTCTGTGCAGGCTGCCTAGGTGATTTAGCCATACTTGGGTCCACTTAGATGGCTCTCTCCAAGGAATCTACCAGCAATCTACCAGCTGCCGCAGCCCCTTTTGCTTCAGCAAAGACTACTGGGATATGGGGAGCACTCTCCTGTCCCCAGTCCCTGACACACCCAGAGCAACATAGACAAAAAACAGCTTTCCTGTTGTGTATCTACAGGCCAGTATTTTCCTGCCACACTCAAGATCCCCAGTGGCCTGGAGTCTGAGCCTAAAATCCTGGGGGTGTATATTAAGGGTGATATGTTATCCCTGGAAAGCTGTAAAGCCCTACAGAGGTCTGCACAAAATCAGAATATCAGAAGAAATCAGAAACCTCACTTGTTTCTATCAATTATATGCCAAAAATGCACTAAGTGCATTACACAGTAATCCATGTAGCTGTGTAGTGCTTGAATATATTCCTTAGCTAATGGGGCCAAAATGTAATTAGAGGTGTGATTGGCTACTTGAATTGGGAAAGTGGAGGATTTTTTTTCTTTTTCTGCTGAGTATGCAGGATACCTCCTGCTGAAAAACAGTAAGCGAGGAAAGGTCTCGAATATGGTGCTTCTGCAAGCAGATGCAAGCACATACGCAGCCACACGTTTTGTTCACACCACCAAGGTTTAACATTCTTTTCTCATTAAGTGAAGTCCAGAGCTGAAGAGTTCTAAGACATTTTCTGCCTACCACAATCAAACAACTCACTGCAGAGCAGCAAGGAGCTGCAGCGTATGCTAGCTATAAGAATATTAAGAACAGGTCATCAGCAGAAAGGGGATTTCTTAGTGTTTATGCTTTTGTGGATAAAGCAAAGTGCTCTGGAGGGTTGCTGGTGACTGATCACTGCTGTGCCACTGTTTCTTCCTTTGCTCATTTTACATGGATGACATATCCCACTTTCATTTGCGGGAAGCAGACCACAAATCTAAAGCATCTTTTTAGCAATGAGTACTCAGATGCACAGAAAAGAAGTGAAGGAGCAAGGAGAACACAGATGCTGAAACACTGTACAGATGATGCTGCACATCTCCAGAGTCTGCTTCCAAATTAATTTCTTGCTTGTCTGTAAAAACTCCCTGAAACTCCTCAAGACAAGCAAGACAGAGGGGCAGCTCTGTGACACTGCACACATGGACACATCACTGCAGCCTCTATCTGCAGACAACTGCCTGCTGAGCCTGCCAGTATCACCGAGTCTGAACTCTGCGGTGTTCCCTCTTCCTGGAGCAGCCCAAAACGAGTTTTCTCACTTGGGAAAAACACTAGCTGTTCAGAAGTACGTGTGTGTTCCTGTTCCATGCTGGGTTGAAACTAAAAGCAATTTTTAGTCCTCTAAAAATTAGCAGTTACAGCACTTGCCTGGGATGAGACAGAGCCCCACTGAAGTTTCTGGTCTGCCAGGAACTGAAAACCTAGTGAGCCAATGCCCAGCTCAGCACTCCAGGTGTAGCCAGTAATGCCCCACTGTAAGAACAATCCTTTGGTCAAAGAAAGTAATATATGGGTAAAATACCCCAGAGACTAACTCCATGGGCCATCAAGTTGCTTATTTGTTTAGAGTGGGTGTTGCTTGGTTGGTTTTTTTTCCAAAAGATTTTCCCTGCTGCATGTTTTGGATTGAACAAATTCATACTTAAAACAGAAGGACACCTCTCCGTAGACTAAGTCCTTTATTAAATTATCACGTTCATTTATGAAGCAAATGTTTGAAATGGCTGGATTAGTAAAATAGTGGGAGACTGTGAAGGAAACAGTGAAGATGCTACATGCTGAGCACCTACTTCCAGCCTGGCAAGAGGGCACCATTACCAATTTCTGCTGGAGAAGGCACAAGCATGTGTGAACACGTTCATGCATGCAGGGACAAGCAGAGACACCCCTGCTTTTAAAACCAGTCCTCCCTGAGCAGGACATGCTGTCTGCTCCCTGAACAACAGAAGGTTCTGGCTCCCACACGCCCCACCTCCTGCAATTAAACACTTCCAAGGGCTGTCCTCACAGCCAGCCTTGCAGTGTAAATGGTAATGTGCTATTCTCAGAGGTTACTCCTCCAATCTGCATACAGATATCCTTTGGACATGCAGCTGACTTCCTCTAACACTGGAATTGTATTCTTAGCTTGCCTCTTAATAAGAATCTCGTAAGATTATTTTAAACAAGTATTTACTGCTTAAACAAACGTGTGTCTATGGCATCTTCTTTTTAATGCCTTTTTCAGCTTGCTTTTTTTTTTTCTCTCCCCTCCAGCTGCTATCACTTTTCAGTCCTCTGCCTAGCATTGGGGAGCCAGTTAGCATCTGCTTTTGCAGAGAATTCCATTATCTGCCTTCATTACCAGACACTTTACACAAGGCAATTGTAATTCTGTTGTTGCTGCATTACACACGGGACAGAGCTTCTCCTTTTGGCACTACATGGAGTTGCCTCCACACTCAGTGACAATATGCCCAAATCAACTTCTGCAAGCATACCTCACCAACAATATTTAACCAGCTAAGGCTGCACCCAGATCCTCTTAAGGACACTATACAGATGTAGCATGAACTAAAAGCACAAGTACATGCTTTAGTGATGGCTCCTGCAATATATTTCCCAGTTCTATTAGCAGACAATTACATTGCAAAGAGAAACCCTGGAAATGGAAGACAAGTGCTTGCAAACAATATACTATTACACTGCTGCACAAGTTTCCCTGCTTCAGCCACTATCCCTGTTATATTAAACAGAGATAAAAGAAATAAATGGGGACAATATGACCAGGATATTGGAGTTTGCATGATCTAGCATTACAACAAATAGACAATTTATCTGCGTGGGAAAAAAAGCCAGGCACCACTTCTCAGGAAGGCAAGTGGCTCTTGAAATTACAAAGATATACAAAGCACTTGAAAAAGGCTGAGGAGTTCATTTCCCAAACCTGCTGAAACCTCCAGGTTTCTTTGGAAAATGGTGTCTCTGCACGATGCAAATTAGAGTCCATCTAGAAAGGTAAAAGGAGGAAAAGAAAAAGCTCTGGATGATGCAGCCAGGGGATTGCTTTTAGTACCAGGTGCTCAATATTAAAACTGTCAAGGCAAAACAGAGAAAAAAGAAAGGGGGGAAAACACCACAGAAAGAGATGACAGATGATATTTGCCTATAGAAAGTGATACTGAGGATTTTACATCCCTCCTGCATTACCTCAGATAACTATTAAGTAACATATGCTGGCTTTTGAAGACTTGACAATGGTCTCATTTATCAGCTTGGGTTCATTTTAATGGCTTTAGCTACCATTTTTATCACATGGCACATAACATGGTTACAGTCTTAGCCTTTCCTGAGATTACTGTGCTCAGGCAGCAGCAGTGCTGCAGCATCACAACCAGTGATTCACTGAGTAATGATAGATATCAGAATGCAGCCCACATCCAGTACATAAAGCCAACCTTGCATATCAAACAAGTAATTCCCTTCTTGATTTCACTATAATCATTTAAAACAACCAAAAAAAAAAAAAAAAAAAGTAGGAAGTCCCCTGAAAGCTAACCCTGGAGCATGAGGGCAGCATGTCTAATTTACTGATTACAATTTACAAGAACCTAAATAAGCATATTGAAGGGACCATAATTGAACAAATGGGGTTTAGAATTCTCCCACTACTAATAACAAGCTTATTGTTTTAATCTTCCCACTAGCCCTCTATTCAGCTCTAAGAAGACAGAGTTCTTCAAACCTTATCTCAAAAGCGATGCCCTCATCTGTTTTCATAAGCTTTAAACTGAAAAAGAGAGAGAATTTCTGTAATGCCTTCTTAAACTCCATCAAATTCTAATTCTGCACTCAGTGATCAGCATGCATTTGAAAAGCAGGGCAGTTGTATTCAAAACTGGCAGATCTAAACAGAAGAGCAATGATCATGTTATGACCACTCTTCCCTCAGGCAGTGAGAGGACAGGACAGTATGCTGGCACTCACATCGTTATGAACACTGTTCTCTCCAAACCTGAGGGCAGGGGGATTCCCTGCAGTGGAATGGGGCAGTAATGGGTCCCCCATCTGATCCAGAAACCCAGCATTCCCTAGGATCTCCCTTGGACAGCCACACCATCCCCTTGGCAACACCTTGCTTTGTATACACCATTTGGAAGTCAATTACCAAAAAGTGAAGCAGTACTTTTCAGAGAAAATAAAACCCCAAGCCCAAGTTTGTCATACATAAGGAAGTAAAAGAAGAAGGAAAAAAAAAAAAAAAAACCTGCATGTCTCTCTCTCCCTTCCTCCCCAAAATACTGTGAGCCAAAATATTGTAACATTACTTTTAAATAAGCGAAGGAGAGAGCGTGCACAAGGTGCCAGATAGCCAAAGCCTTCTCTAGAGGAACAGCTGAAGTGTGGGCTTTCATATTCTCACATATATATACCACTCGCCCAAGTGAAAATCCAGCGTGCATTAATCTGAACTGAGATAATGTTCTTACCCTAACTTGAAGACTGCATCTTTTCTTCAGTTTTGTGTGAAGGTTTTGGGCTATTATGTGGGATCTTCAAATCTCTTCTAACTGCTCCCTTCAGGCTCAGGCTCCAGTTCCTTTTTGCTCCTCTCCTGCCATGTTAACGCTTGCAGCAGCTTCTCGGCTCACACAAAAAAACTTTGACTCTCCTCCAAGGCTTTCACAAAATCCCACTTGTCCCTCGCTTCACTCTTTCTCCAGTGGAAGGTAAAAATTTCTAGCTAGTGATTTTTAACTAATCCATGAAGAAGGGTATAATAAGAGTCTCCACAATCCACTTCAAGTACCATTTCAAGTTTGTTCCTGTGAGCAGGTGACATTTGGAAACAGTTACCATTAATTTTTTCTTCCTATAATCAAGGAAACATCACACTTGAAGACAACAGCAGAGAGAAAAGTGACATTCAGCCCTGGCTGACAACCAACATAACTGCAGTCAGTAACATCAGGGAGCACCTCTAGTGCTTGCACCAGCTCATGTCAACATCTTGAACACATGGAGTTCTTTCCAACAATTTTTTTTCCTTGTTTCAGGCCCAAAGCTTCACTTTAAACCTGCAGTTTTGTTACACAACACTTAACCTCTCCAGAAGAAGCAGTGTCTGTTTGCCCAGTGAGATAGAAGGGACATGAGGAGTCCATTCATACTGATGTTGATCTGAGATCTTTTAATGCTTTTAAAAGGAGATTTAGAGCATCCTGATGCTAGTAATTGCTGATTATAAGAGAATCTGCCTTCCCCTGCACACAATACTTCCACTCATTTGCCTTTCAAATGATGCATTAACCATCATCAAAGCACTTGGGTTTCCTCAGCAGTGACCTCCTCTGGGTGCTGTGATCTCGCAATCAGTCACTCCGGTGGAGCGCTTAGCTCAAAGTGCTCCTGCTCCAGCTAATGATACCACAGCCTTGCAGACTTTGGAGTAAAGAAGTGGAAAAAGCGTTTCTTAGCTGCTGCTCTGGGATTGATAAACTGGTTGATGGTAGAAGACACACCAAATGGGCGACCTGCTGGAGCATCCTACTGCCACTACTTGATTAAATACTGTCAGACAGCAACAAAGATTTTTCTGTTGGAGCAAATCACAGAATCATAGAACTGTTAGGGTTGGAAGGGACCACAAGGATCATCCAGCTCCAATCACCCTGCCATGGGCAGGGACACCTCACACTAGATCAGGCTGGCCAGAGCCTCATCCAGCCTGGCCTTAAACACCTCCAGGGATGGGGCCTCAACCACCTCCCTGGACAACCCATTCCAGGCTCTCACCATTCTCATAGTGAAGAACTTCTTCCTTACAACCATCCTGAATCTCTCCACTTCCAGCTTTGTTCCATTCTCCCTAGTCCTGTCAGTACCTGATATCCTAAAAAGTCCCTCCCCAGCTTTCTTGTAGGCCCCCTTCAGATACTGGAAGGCCACAATAAGGTCTCCTCAGAGCCTTCTCTTCTCCAGACTGAGGTTACAAATAGTTATAGGCAAAAATAAATCACATCATGGTTAATGTCTGGACCCACAAAAGGCCCAATCTAAGGCATTTTCAACTGATTACACCCTTAAAATGTGGGGTAGTCTCAACAGACAGCTGCTGTAGACTGCATTTTAAAGCTGTTAAAATGACAAGTGAGAAACCCCCCATTTAAAACACTCTGCTGCATGATATTGCAGTATATTATATTGCACTGTGTAGTTTAAGTCATCTTAGACCAAAATGCTTCAGCCTTCAGAGCTTCCCAGCCCACTTGGTGGTGACGGCACTGAGTGGCCCAGAGATAAGGCTGTTATCACAGAAGCCAGGTTCCTGCACGCAAGCCACACCTCCCAAGAGCAAAGCGGTCTTGCTTCTGCTCTGCTGAGGTTTGCCTAACACAGTTCTTGGGGAAGCTAGGAAATGTTAGCAATGTAAGAACATTAGAAATACTGATCTCCATCTGCAAAGTTGCAAGGAAAATTGAAATGGCTCTAAGCACGTTGCTTGCACCCCTGGCATGCTGCATGATGGCTATCACATGGCGTCAACATGGCCACCACATGTCAGTGATCTGCAAGGACGCATGACATCCAGACACAAACCCATTTTACAATGCAGTTTGGGAGATAAATCTCACAACTGGGAGAGAAATGCCGTTTCTAAGTTGCTCTTTCTAGAAGGAGCAGGTTGTCCAGTTTGCTCCTGACCACATCACTGTGCTAGGATCTATAGTCCATCCCCCACAGTTGTATCTGAAAGCTGCTTGCTCGTTTGATGGCAAAACAAGACTGTCTGAGGCCAAACAAAGCATATTGGGGAGCTCTAATCCATTGCTTTTCTGATTGGTCTCAACATGAACAAATGAATAGTGTGAACATTTAAATTCTTCTCCCCTTGACAATAACACAGGGTAACTCGATCTGACAGTGTTTCATCTTTATAGAATGATGTTCCCACAAAGCCACCAGCACAGTTGTCATCTTGGAATCTTTCTGCACTGAGTCTAATTAAAGAGAGCAACATCAGACTGTTGTCAGAAACTCAAAAGTTTGTCACCTAACAAAGGCTGTTACTGGCCCAAAGTGCCAACTTTCCCAGTGTTACGTAATTGTGAAAGGCAGTCAAGATGATGAGACATTTGTCATATAACTCATAGTGATGAGACCCAAGACCTAAAAACTCTTACAGAAAGGTATCCAATGGAACCACCACCATTTGTGAAATGTAGACAAAACCCCATAAAGCTTCAACAAAACCCCCAAACAGTTGTACTAACAAGCCATAAATATAAAAAAAGACTAAGAACCAGGTTATAAAAGAGCAGGTGAAGAGGAGGTAATAATACTGTGCAGCTGGGCTAAGAGGTGCAGAGGAGACAGCAGGAAGGATACCCCACCCTTTGCTGTAGCAGCACAGCCTTGTGATGCAACAAAGCTACAGGAAGTTAGTGTGACTTGACTAGGACTAAATTAAATTTTTTTATTAAAACCCCCCCTCCACAGGAGTTTAAGTTTGTTTGTACAGCAAGTTTTAAATATGCTGTGGCAGCAATTAGAAAAGATTAGAGTTGGATGAGTCATCTGGGACTGCACAGCCCAGGGAAATACCCACAGAGCTATGCTGGAAGATACCGTGCAAGTCTTAACAGCAAGAAGAATCAAGAAGAAGAAATCAGATCAGCTGCTTCAGTTGTGATTTCATTCAACGGTGATCCTGTTTAATATTTTGAATTTTTAGTTATTTGGCTAAAGACTGATTGCAACTAGTTAATCACTACAAAACCACATTTATCTGTGATTAAAAAAATGGATTTTTATCATGAGCTCCTTCTTTAGGCCAACTATGGGGATAAAATGCTATGTAAGTATGTAAGGCAATATAAAATTTACTACACATTTGTTGAAAAGCTGAAGATTTATCTCATAGCTCTGGAAAGACATAAACTTAATGGAGTAGGTCCAGAAGAGGGCCATGAAAATGATCAGGGGCTTGGAGCACCTCTGCTATGAGGACAGGCTGAGGAAGCTGGGGTCAGGGAGACCCAATAGCAGCCTTCCAGTACCTGAGGGGGCTACAAGAAGGGTGGAGAGAGACTGTTTGCAAAGGCCTGCAGTGATAGGATAAGGGGCAATGGTTTGAAATGACAAAAGAGGAGATTTAGATTGGATGTTTAGGAACAAGTTCTTTACCATGAGGTTGGTGGAACACTGCAACAGATTGCTCAGGAAGGTAGTTTAAGCCCATCCCTGGAGATATTCAAAGTCAGGCTCGTCAGGGCTCTGAGCAATGTGATCTAGTGGAGGATGTCCCTGTTGACTGCAGTGGGGTTGGACTAGATGACCTTGGGAGGCCCCTTCCAACCCAAACCATTCTATGATATGTCTGATCACAGAATGATTTAGGTTGGAAAAGACCTTTAAACGTCATCTAGTCCAACCCCCAACACAGCAAGCAAGGCCATCTTCATCTTGAGCAGCTTGCTCAGAGCCCCATTCAACCTGACCTGGAATGGTTCCAGTGATTTTGTGATGTTGTGATCAACCTTTCTTCTATACCACATACTTGTCATAACAACAGATAATGTTCCTCTTTGGACAGAAATTACAATGCAATTCAAATATAAGCAACAGCTCTGTAAAAAAAAAAATATTGCCTACAAAGATGTCAATTGTGATTAATAGAAGAAAAATGTTTTTATTGCAAAGTTTTCATTTAAAACTGGAATGAATATTAAACAAAAGCATTGTTATTCTCACAGCAGATAATGGAGGCTCTATGGTGATCAAAACCATTTTTAAACTGTCTAATTTCCACTTTGTCAAAGACTTCCTTTTGTTGGTCTTTGGGCCTTCACAAACACCTAGTTAACGACAAGCGCTGCGCAGTGACCTTGCAGGAGGTTCTGCCGTCACACCGTGGCCACAAACACTTCCATAATTTTCCAACTGACAACTCTCAACTTCACACTCCTACTTTTTATTCACAGACCAGAAAAGAAAAATATCCTTTTTCAGCTCCTAATAAGTTGTTCAAGTTTGATAAGCTATTTTCATTCCCACTGAATTGGTTCAGTAAGGCATGGAGAGAATAGGTCTTTGTTTCAGGCAGTGGAAGGAAAAAGTCAAAAGCTGGCTTTTTACTGCAGCCAGTTCTGGGTCCAGCTTTCTCTCAATTCTCTGGGTGCAGACATACTTGTCCTGAATACTTTTTTCACTTAAGTTATGCTAATAGCTTGGAGTATGCTCAGATCTTTCTGTAGATTGCCATTTAAAACCTTAAAAGCAGAAAATGCTTCATTTAAATGAAGTGCAAAACCAATTATATTAAAATTAATGTTAAAATAGATACATATCCAGCTTTTAGAGGACATATGGTGATAGACTGCACTCTGCTTATAGAACAGACCTGCCCAGCCCCACAACACTTTTTAGTACTGTTCATCTCCCTAGATTCTTTTTAATTTAGGCAACTATACAATATTCTGCTACGTTCGTACCTGGTTAGGCTTTCATCAAACTGACTCCTCAAACACAAACTACTCTTCGACTTTTAGGATCCTCTCTGCTTTTGCACTGGCCACTACAGCCACTCTCTCTGATTCCTCAGTGCTGCTGAGAGGTATGTGAGCTGCTTGAAGACCATCTCTGCACTGTTTGGTGTGCTATGTACCCACCTTATCACTGCACACCTCTGTATATGAAGTTAAGGAAGCAAATATTAGGCAAGAAGAACAGGGCCAGCCTACCCCAAACCTCCCCACATCATGCAATACTTCCACAGTCAAAAAAATCAGAAGAGGAAGTCTGAATTGGTTCTAAGCCCTCGTTTTGTTTTTTTTGAGCTATCACATTGCACTTAAGCTTTTTACAACATCAAGATGGCTTAGAGGCTTTAAGTATAAATCTGATATCATGGCTCACTTCTGATTGCTGAGAAAAGATGACTGCAACACTGGGCAATGCTGCAGTCTACTGATTTCTGTGCCTTACAACAAACCAAGTACATACTTGTAATTTCACTTCAAAGCCTCTTCTATTAACAAAAACCCAGTAATAATTATTCTGCTATAGCTTTCAATATCTTCAGCTATGGTACTAGGCAACTGATGGCTTCAAGTCCAAAACAGACAAGCAGCTCAGAAGACAGAGGCCTCCTCTCACATCTAATGAGGTTTCTTTGCCTCTCCCCTCATTAAGGGAGTACTAATACAAATCCTCAAGATCCTTTTCCCCACCCAGCCACTGAGCTACAAGAGGTGGCCAAGAGCAAGTGCCCATCTTTACCATGGCCCCACATTCCCCTCCCATTTCAGGAGAATCAAAATGCAGCTCTGGTTTCTTGTCAGCCTGGGCTGGCTGGCAGTGTTATGCAGAGCAGTATTTGCACAGCCCATGGCTTCTCATCACTTGCTTTGCACTCAGCCTGTACGTTTTGTTGCTAAGGTGCCACCTTAGCTCAAGTTGCATCCCAAGCTGAACATCTTTTCCAGCCTAGTAGAGAAGAGGATGAAAGAAAGGGACCCACAGCACTCTAATCTGAGATCATGGGTTTAACCCATGAGAAGTCCCATGCAAAACAGAGCTGAAGGAGAATGTAAAATCTTCCCCTCCTCTATTTAAGACTCATGCTCCTCAGGTCTCTGTGTGTGTCATCAGCCCCCCAGAAAACCATTCCTCTTTAATTGTGGAGCAGTTTTCTGAGTTGAACAGACTGAGGAAGGGAAGAGCAACAAGCACCCAAGTATCATAAACAACTGGTAAAGGCAGAAATGGGGGACAGGCAAATGGTGCCCTCCATTCCAGCTCACAGTTAGATGTCTCATGTTGAGGAGCTTCAGCTTGAGAAATAGCAGAGCATTAGAGAGGGATGACAAAGTAAATACTTCTCATACAGTTGAACAATTAAAATGCAAACTTCTATGCTAACAGAATATCATTTGATTAAAGCTATTATTCCAAAACAGAAAGGCACCATCCAAGTCTCTTATTAGGATGAGAAAGCAAAGGTTTATTACTTGGTATAAGTTTAAATTGTCCTACGTGATATAAACTGAAAATAAGCATAACAGGAAAACGAGTTCTTCTAGTTCTGCAAGTTTCAGTCAGACAGCAGCTCTTGCATTTACACAGCCAACTGCCATTTTCTTTCTCCATTGGGTGAGACAGGGGGATCTGGACACCAATTCTTCCACCCCACAAAAATCCTCATTTAGTATCACTGTGGAATCCTTAAAGAGTTGTATGCTCTCCCTAAGCAAGTCATACATCTTACTTAATCAGCTGTCTTGAGACTCCATTCAAGACGTTAATCAGGTTTATGCTGCGCTTATGACATCATAAAACTTGACAGATTTGATTAAATAAGACAATATCTGGGTATCAGAACTTCTATTCTGATTGGGTTTAATCTCTCCAAAGGCCAGAGTCTGGCAGACCTGTTTTCCTTTCCACAAAGAGTAAAATAAAAGGATTAGGGTTAGACACCTTTGTTTATCCTATATTTCAAATAAGAGGCGATAAGCAAGGCACTCATTTCTCAGCAGAAGTAAAATAACAACACAACCAAGTGAACAGAGTATTTTAACAGACTTTTTTTTTTTCAGTACCAAGAATGTATTATTAGGTAACAAAGAGCTTCTCTTCAATGTATTTAATGAAATAAAGATATTAATGCAATAAGCTTTGGGCATTTTTTAAATGAGCACAATTATAATCAAGAAATTGATGATGTATGTGAACAGAGACTTGCAGTATGTCAAGCACTCTCTCCTTTCCTTCTGGCAAAAGAAATCCATCTCCAAGGATTTATCCAAGAGGAAGAGCTAAACAGATCAACTTCACTATATTAAGTAGATGTACTTTTTCCACTCTGACTGGAGGAGGAAATCAAGTGAGAGAAAGTTAAAAAACAAATGCTTGAGGGAAAAATAAGAATAGGCTATGGTAGCTTTTTTACTGTAATCCTTTTGGGTTGATACCCAGCTGATCTTTTTTCTCCTGGGGAATGAAGCCTTCAAAAGGGATGTTTCAGATGCACCCATCAATTGCTACTCAGGAATAAACACTGTCTTTTGGGTAAGCTGGAACTCCATGGATCCTGCTTTATATTTTACAAATTTATTTTTAAATTTATAAATTCATTTTTAAATTTAAATGGCCATCTAACCCCTGGAAACTGTGGCATGGTGCTCCAGAAGGCTCAAGATGCTTTGTGCATCTTACAACAGATGGCTAACCAAGACATCCAACAGACGGTAACCAAGTCAGAAGAGATGCCAGATCCTCCAAACTGTAGTCTGGGTGTTATGCTCCAGTGTTTATTGATTGTATTTTAATCTCTTAATATAAATTAAGTTCAATTCTAACGTGGTAAATCATTTTATTCTGTTTTCCTATAGGAACAAAGCTTATGCAATCATACACTGTGCAATCCAAGCTCCTGCACCAAGACCTTTGAACCTGCTGGCTAATTTGAAGCAAATCTGGCGGTGGAGTGGGGGTCTCAAAGGTACTGTAAAAGGTTCATGAAAACAGGCAGCCATGCAGAAGAGAGAAACCTGGTAAATACCCTGAGTGGGGGAAAGGCTTGGGTATGAGATCACACTTTATTAAAGTGTCAAAGAATTCCCATGAGATTTCGAAAGCCCTTAGAAATGCTCTAGCCACAGGAAAAGCTTAAATCGGAGCTCACACCTTCTTTGACACCCAAAGTCAGTCGAACAGGAGACACAAATCTGTAGGAATCCAACTTTGTTAGCTACAGTACCTACAGAACTACTCATTAAAAGTTTCACAATCCTGCACTCAAGTCCTGGCTGAAGGAAGTGCAGAGAGCACCCAACCAGCATCTCTGGTCCTTCCCTCACCATATCTCCTCTGTGCCTCTCCAAGCAGAGCACAGAAAGCAGCCAAAAAGGAAAAGGGGAAGATCTGCCAACACACGGCTATTAGGGGACAGGGAGGAGGGGCTGGAGCAGATGTACCAACTGGCTGCCATACAGCCCCATCCAGGGACACTCAAAGGGTCAAGCCCATTGGTTTGCTCCCATGCCAGGAACCATCCGCTCACGCTGCCAGCAGCTGCTGCGGGTGCTGCTGGCTCTGCCCTCCCAAGCTGCCGCTCTCCCTGATGCGTGTCACTGTGCAAGTTCGACCCATTTACAACACCACAATATGCCTCCTGCACACACAAAAGGATGACCACATCATTCTGTCCCTGAAAGGCTTCGCTGATCTCCCCATTCCTCACAAAATCCCTTTCAACCTCTTTCATGGCCCTGATTCACGAGCTGCCTGTGTTCATCCTTGCATACAGCTCTACTTCCTCGTCCATCACATCCCAGTCTCTTCTCATTTTTTCCCCTTCCACTCTTCTTCCACCCCTTCAGTGACAGCTCACTAACACCCCACACTGCCAGGCTTTTCACTTAATGGCTTTCCTCCTTCGTAAAACACTATTTACACAAAAATCACATCCTATATCCTTCAATACTTCTAACACAAATCATATCCTTCTCTAGTTTTAACAACTCAGTCCTGTAACGAGCACTTGCTGTAGAATTACTGCATTGTCTACTGAAATACATTAATGATACACAACAAAACGGAACTGCATTAGTCTTCAAACATGTCACAGCCCTGAGAGAATAACTGGTTATGAGATGGAAGAAAGTACAGTCAGACCTTGCAGGCTTTTAAAACAGATTTGGTGGGGTTTTTGTTTGGTTGGTTTGGTTTGTTTTGTTTTGCCAAACACTACACTGAAATACAGCTTCTGGTTCAGAACACAGTTTGCATTAAGGTTTACAATTCAGTGCAGAAAACCATCCAGATTTGAAACTCCAAATAGCAGGTGAACCTAGCACACAGAGAGCAGGCGGGTCCAGCACCATGGGAATCTCATCCCTCCTCCTCCTTCCCTGAGCATCCAGCAGATTGGCTGCAGCTGACTGGCCCCGATGAATGTGTTACAAGCAGTAATGGCTCTACCAGACTTGATTTCAGGACTACTGCACACTGCAGTAGCACACGATACACTTTGCTGATGGTTTAAGGTACAGCAAATGCTGCAGCTTGGGTTTACTCCCAGACCATCTGGAGAGATGAAGACTTAATAGCATAATATCTTTAACCATTCAGATGGTGCAATCCCTTCCTGCTCTCACAAGCACAGTGCAAAGGGCCCTAACTTACTCCACATTCATGTGAACACACAAAGAAATGCCATGTGCTTCATACTGCCTGGCACTGCTATCCAAAATCCTCCCAATTTAGGCTTGCCTCTAAGTAACAGCACATGACAACTATAAGAATTTATGTTCAGTATCTCATAATATTCCCAGGAGCATCACGCCATGGAAGTGATGACTTGGAACCTCACTTTATAGAGGACACAGTTCAGTCTGCTACATAAGTTTAACATTTACAGGTCAGAAAATGCTACTTAAGCTTACAGTTCTGAAATGGCAGATAAAACATTTATAAACATTTGATAGCTAATGCACTTGGGTTTCAGTTAAAAGAGTAAAAAAAATCCTGTGAAAATACCTGAAGCATTTTAAGAAAACCTCCCAAAACAACTGTTAAAAGCATTTGGTATCTACAAAACAATCACAAAATGGCACAACAAAGTCAAGGTTTACCATGCATGGCTTGAGACGTCATATGTAATTCATCTGAATCTCCACTGGTGGTAGTGCACTCATCACCTGAAGAGGAGTTCCCAAATTTAGGTTGCTGCTGGGACAGCAGTAGCTCCTGGTTCTGCATTGGTCTATCCATAAAGTCATGCAGAAGAGCAAGGTCCTCCTCTGCACATCAGTCTCGTCCTTCTCCCAGACCAAGATCCTAAACAGTCTCCTTACCTGTTCTATTCTCCTGTTGCACATTCTAACTCACAAACCTCATCACTCCACTTTGCTCCCCCTTCTCCCTTACCTGCTCAAAACAACCCCAGAATAATGACACCAACATCAACTCTACTCCTGAATCTTGAAGTCCAGCTGTGGATCCTGGTAGCAGGATTCCCACAGCACAGGTAGTGTGGAGCTGGGAGCACATAGCACCAAGATGCCCCTAAGTCAGTGGTACCTGAGGCGCCATCTTGTGGTTGGAAACTCACCCATTCATTGAGGTAATCTGGATTAATAGGTGTCAAAATGGAGATGCTCACCCCTTGCCTTTGGGGAGCACACTGAGGGCCCACACAGAATGGGCACAGTAGCTACGGACTGCCCCCACACACAGCTCTCTGCAGGGGGGTGCCAGCACAGCCCAAGGTCCTCTGCTTTGGAAGGCTGTGCTCCTCAGACCTTCATTCCATCTCTGCCCAGCACACACGTGCACTTTTTTCAGTGACAGCATCAGAAATTTCCTGTTTCCTTGATGATTCCCAAAAGCTCAATGCCTTCAATAATTCCTCCAAAAACTTTTTTGAGAAGCAGCAACAGAGAAGCACAAGCCATGATCCCTGAGCACTGATGAAGACATTTCCACCCTTACACTAACAATAAAAGGGTCATTATTGCTCATAGGGTAGCAGGAAAGAACTACTTGCCTTTTTGCCAGCTGCCACAACATTGCTTCTAATTTCAGTTTGGCAAAAGTATTTTGCATTTGCTGATAAAATAAAGATGCTCATCTGATACAAGCAGCAGGGTTTTCCACACATGCACACGCATTTATTGATATGTATACAAATGTGAACATAGATCTCCTTCCTAAAATCATTAGCTGGCAAGTAATTTCCAGTGAGCATGTGGCCACCACAAGGCGTAACGGGCATTTTTAAAGGTCTGTCACCATGTACTATAGCTAGCACACTTGCAGACAAATATTCTGGATGGATCTTTAAATACCAGAAATCCTGATAAAGAGCAATTACATAGCTGCTCCAAGCAGGAGCTAAACCACCACACTGAATATGGGAGAATCAAGTCTTAAGCAAAAGCTACCGTCAACTTTCTCGCATAGTTAAAGAAGCTGTTCTGGACAGCTGCCTCGATTGCTGCAGTACTGTGGAAAACTGGGTAACATCTGTAAAGAATAAAATCATTGTCATTTAGCATTTTTACTTTCCCTTCTTTTAGAGCCTTAATTCCACTACACATTTGGAGCAGCTAGTGTTTAAACCAAGCAGAGCATTTTGGAGCAGAGCTGTTATGCAAATAATCCATTCTCAGGTCTAACTAAAAGCAGTGCTGTGCTGGTCTGGACAAGATATGATGCACAGTAGTTTGTTTTTAATTTAATTGTGTGTGTGTGTGTCTGTGTGTGCAAGAGGAGCAACATCATTTGCAATGACCATGACGAAAGACAGCTCCTATGTAAAAATCCAACATTCATGAATCTAAACACAAATTCATCTTTTAAGGGCTGGAGTTTGTCTTTCATTTAAACATCAGCACCAGTTTTACATATTTCCAGTTACAAGTCATTGCAGTGATTTAAGTGATCTTCAATGAGAGCAATACACAGATCTACTCCTCTTACCCTCTCTTAGCAGGTTTGTACCTGTGTATGCAGATTTGTACCGCAGACATCTTCTATCTGTAAGTTATATGAAATTACTTATCTGTAACATCTGAGTGGGATCAAAGATCCCTAACAACATAAGCCACCTGCACCATGCCTTCAACAACATAATAACCTTAAACCCTCAACCCAGTATATTTCATGCCTAGCATTTTAATGCTATTCTCTAGATACCTGGCTTGTGTTGGAAGAAAAGATCATACCTAAGAACAAATGCAATCTAAAGCAATATTTAAAGATTAGATTATACTTCATTGCAAATAGCTCATTTGTTTACCATCCCATTGCTTTATTCTTGCTTTGCCTCCTTATACCATGAAAATGCTGAATATTCAGTTTAGATTCCCCAGCAGCTTTTTATTTTAGTCTAAAAACATTTACCTAACACATTCTTAACAAGCAAAGTGAAGAAAATTCAGCCATCTGTCTCTACATTACAATAACACTTATGGAACAGTCGATCATTCTATACAGCAAGAAATTTAATGCTAGGAATTCTTCTCTCTTACTTTAAGCACTGCGTGCTCACATCAGTTTTGTATATAAGAATGGGGAACACCAATGTACACAGAAACAATGATTTACAAGCAAACACAAGCCAAAATACCTTAAAGATATTAAATGCATTTCAATATTCCAATCATGCTATATGTCCATGCTTCAAACTGAGAGAAAAGGGGAAAAAAATTATCTGTGCTGTTATTTTCTTATCTCCAGCACTGCCCTAGTTCTAAATTATCACTAAAAATACTTAAAATGACTTGCTGGAAACAAACACAATATAGAGATAGAGCTAAATCCTTACCTGGGAAACCCCCTTGTACCATTGCTGTACCAGCATGTACTTCAGGATATCTGCATTCCTGACAAACATTCAATGCTGTAAGCAGCTCAAATCCTCATCATACACAGACTCAGTGCCTGTCTTTCTTCTGACGACCTTGGGCCTATTTTCCTGAGATTTTTCTCTCCTTAAGGGCAAACCGTCTGTCTGTTTCTATTATGAGATGCCATCAATTAGATTAATTTCGAGCTACCCACAAGCTAACAGTTACATCTGCCAGCAGATGAAAGCTGCCTATGGAAGCATGCAGGGAGAAGCAGATCTCTGGTTTCCCACATCTGACCCACGGATGCTCCACGGCTGCTGTTTGTGCTCTGGCTTAGTCTGCTAGCATTCGAATGACATCTCTATCCCCCAACAGCAGTCACCTCTAAGGGTTGTTTGTATCACTGATAGCTGCAGGTACTACTGCGCTTAATGACCCACCGCATGGCAAAGTAGCAGTTAATAGATGTTATTTATCTGAGCATCTTTTTCATGCAAGCCACAGGGGTTAAAAATTAATTTCTCTTAGTCAAATGGCTTCATTAAATGCATTCTTTGCCAGTGCTGCAAATCTTGCAGTTTCCCAACACTGGTATCTGCTCATGGCACAGGGTTTGGCTGGTTTTGTTTCTTTTTTTCTCTTGTCAGAAAACAAAACCAATCTGTCACTATAAGCATCAGAAAGATTCAACTCCATCATAACTTGTATTTTGCTGAAATCTTAAACAAGCAATATTAGTTTCACTGCAGTGACTGTTGAAAGGAAAGACTAAAAAGACTCAAAATCCTTCATTTAGTAATTAAAAAAAATAAAGATAAAATCTCCCCCTACATTTATCAACACACTTAGCTCTTTAGGGAAGACCTTACTAATTCTCTTATCCAAATACTATATTTAAGTCAACTCAAAATACTCACTTATTTTGTTAATACCATTAATTTGTTCGTTTTTAGAGTTCATTATCCTTGCTTTATAATATGTATTGCAGCAAACACAAAGCCATCTGTTCAGTGCATTATGTACACAGTTAAAAAAAAAAAAAAAAAGTCCCAGCTGCAATTTTACTATTAATTCATCAAAAATGTAATTTCCTTTTCGCAATACTTCAGCAGATGATGAGAACTCTGCCTGTGAGTCACAAATAGAGTTGGGGGGGGGGGGGGGAAGCCAAACCACAGCCCAGGCCAACAACAAACCCCCAAACTAACCCACAACCTCAAACTACGACGACACCAACATCATCATTCATCCTCCTGTGGCACAACAGCTTGTGAGTCTGCCCAGCAGGCACAGCCTTTCCGGACCTGATATTGGGGCTGGTTACAAAACTCAACATATTTTAGCTAATTAGGGGTCAGAACAAGAATGGGAGAGAAGATTAGCACTGCAGAGTCATATTAAATAGAGATTAACACAGAGCTAAAATATGAAAGTCACTGCTCTGTTAGGCTAATCCTGGCTCTTGCATGATCTCTGGAAATCCACTGTGCTAACTACACTTGTTACTATATGTAAGAAAATGGAAGAGTGCAATTACTATTTTTTTCTGTATTTTAGGTTCATAACGCCTGAAGCATTTTTCCAAGCTACCTCTTCCTCTCTGAGCATCATCTCTGTTTGCTGTTGATTGCAGTGACATCTATTGGAGAGGCAGTGTTTGGCCACACAAGCTGCCTCACCTGAAGATTGCTGCTTTAGGGTGTCCCCCTAAAAAAATTTAAACTAAAATGAAGAATTGCCTTTCCTTTGTTTTAGCATGGCTTTGCATGAAGCAGACTGTAAACAGTCAGGCCCCCAAGAGTTATATTGCTTTACCAGTGGGTGTGTTTCTATGTAGTCATTGTTAATAACTCTGGCACTTTTCCAAAGAGCCAGTGACCATAGCAGTACAGAGACCCTTCCTGAGGTCATATGTAACACCCCATCTAACTGGGCCAAACCTTCTACAAAGTCTCAGCTGAACCCTATTCCTTTCGTCATTTTTTGTTTTTAAAGGAAGCCACCATCCTCTCACGTGCGTAGAGTTCCTTGACACCATGGAAGCTGCTGAAAACCTTAGACTCACAGAATCTTGCAAACTTTTTGCTAGGAAGAGACCTTTAAGACCATCAAGTCCAACCATTAACACAGCACTGCCAGGTCACCACTAAACCATGTCCCTTGGCACCACACCTTAGGTGTGATGAGGACACTCCACTCAAATGCCCTTGAGCCTTCTAGTCCCAACTTTACCCAGCCAACAGGCCGTGTGGATTTGTCTGAATCAACCTACACACCTGAGCACACACAGAGTCTCCCGTCTTTCACCCCACACAGCTCCAGATTCATCACCAGATGATGAATCAGCAAGAGATATTAAACCTTCTCTAGTTATTTTGACCATCATTTCAACCACAACATGAATGCAAAGTTGAAATAACTAGAGAAGGTTTAAAAGACTCCTGCTTTGGTGTAGGGAAACCACCATTCCTCAAAAAGCATTTTAGGGAGATAAATCATTATGCTTCATTGATTTCTTCATTATCTAGAGGCAAAACAAAAGGAAGGGGGCATTATAATCCCCTTAATTAGACATTATAACCTTAAATAACCTTGCAGACAGGAAGTCTGAGCACAGCTGTATCTAGTCCATTACAATAGCCACTTCTCACAATTTTTTTATTATTATCTATTTTTATTATTTTCAGCTTATTTGAAACCAACCAGGTCACTCTCATTCAACTAATTTTACTAAAGATTTTACTAAAAAAAACCCAATATAAACTGAAATTAAGGATTTCAGTTTTTTCTGTTAGTTGTTTTAGTTTTCTTATAGTGATTTTAAGGTCTTTCCTATCTAACTTACCATTGCTTCAATCACAAAAGTCTGTCTGTATTGTAGGGCTGTGAATGCCCCAAGCAAAGCCTTACAAAACATTCCATTACAAACTGCTCTTCCCTCCATTTCCCCTGCTTCTTTTTACTACTAACCCCTCATTATAGCAATGAGCCACAACAGGGTGCACATTAGTCTATTAGCAGATTCTTAGTGCACACCTACAGCCGTCCACCACTCAGGGAAAACACACCAATGCCTATTGATGCAGCCTGTAGCACAGCTGCTTCTAAGTACAAATAGCTCCTTTGTATGCTCTCTCCCTCTTTTTACTTTTTTTTTTTTTTAACAAAAAAAAAAAAAAAAAAAAAAAAAAAAAAAAAAACCAAACCCACAACCCTAATTCAAAACCTGATGTTTTTCAGTTTTGGGGAGCCTAGAAAAAAACTCTTCATGGAGAGTGATAATAACCTCTGATGTGGACAAGCATTTCCAGCCTGAGGTGGAAAAACTCCAAACCTTCATTGTAACATTTACAGGTCTGGAAGACAAAGGATTTTGAAGGTTCCTTTTATTTGAGAACGCACATGCTGGAAGTTTTGCACAACTGTTTTAAAGCATAAACTGCAAGCCTTAAAACAGCAAAGTCAAAGCAAAGAGTAAACAAGACCCACATAACACAGGGCTAGAGTTGTAGACTGATAAAGATGTGCCACTAGAAGAAGAAATAAAACAAGAGGAAATACTATTTTCAGTTGGCCTTCAAGGCCGAGCAAAAAAAAAAAGTAATATTGGACTATTGGTTCCAATGAAACTGAAATACAAAGGAGAAGCAGGTCTGAAAGTAAAGGTCTTGGGTGCAAGATGACATTTGAAAAGAACCAAAACCACCTGGAACTTCTTTAAACTTCTTAAACCACAGAAACACTGAGGACATCTGGAGTTTCTCTAAACCATGAACTACCTAGCAGTTCTATTCCCAACAAGGACTCAGCCTGTCTGGATCAAAAACAACCTTTGAAAAGAAAAGGGAGAACATGGACAAGAAATGACTGTTTGTTCCAACAAGTCAGCCATGAAAGCTACAGCTTCAGTGGTGGAAAAGTGAAAATAAAAGGGAGCATTGCCAAAAGGCAAGTGGATTTTGTTCCCACAGGGGAAATTAAATCAATACCAAAAGGTTATTCAGCCACTTTAAGGGGAAAACTGACAAAACAGGGAGACTGTGAGGCAGTGTGGATGGGACAGAAAGGAAAGAAAACTTTTCAAGTATGGCAGGAAGATTAACAAAGATTAACAATTTTCAGTATGGGGAATGATGACGGACATGAAGACAAAAGATGAAAGCATGGGTCAAAAGAAATGACAAACAAGGAGGAAAAAAATGTCAAGTTGAGCAAGCAAAGTGTTTCTGAAGCATGAAAGAAACTGATGAGCAGGTTCATGACACAGCACCCGTATTAATAAGAATGCTAAAAAATAAAATCCACCAGCAGCACGACCAGAGGACAGATTTAATAGCTGGCCCACCTCAAAACACCTGCTAAGACCTCTGACACTGTTGGCAGAGATTGAAAACTACAGGACATAAATGAAAGGAGAGACTATGAGGTGAATTTACCTGAGCTGACACTGCTTCTTCCTTTTAAGGTATCTTATTTTCTAAATAAAGACAACAAATCTAGTTCACTTGTTCACAGAAGCTCAGAAAATTACTAGTTAAGGTTACAAACCCAGTAGAATTAGTAGGATAAGTGGGTAAGGAATAGACCAATATGAACATGCACATGGACAGTGTTTAAAAGGTAAGTACTGGCCTGGGCTGAGATTTCTGGGAAAAGTGCTCAAGAATCAGGCCAAAGGTATGAACACAAACAATACTGTGCTAGAATTTACAGGGGAAAAAAACATTTGTTTTTCAAGTGATCATAGAAACCCACTCCACAGCTGCCAAGATGCTTAATATCATTAAGTGCAGTTAGATTATTTCTAACATACTTTTTCACTTCAAGGGCTGGGGTACAAACTTAGTTAAAGCTTCCTTAGCCTGTTTTTAGTTTTATGTTAAAGAAACAGAATGAGGTGGGGAAGACTAAAATGAAAAATGCATTCTTGATTCTTGGGAAAGACCGCTATTGCAAAGCATTCAACTTCACTCAGTAAAAAGGGTAAAGAGAAGGAAAGTCATTTGAATAGATCTGCTTGCTGCTGCCTAACCTGATAGGATTGATGAATTTAATACCAGAAGTAGCTTTACCTTTTTAGATATTAGACTCAGCTGGCAATATTATTAAGGAGGGCAGAACAGCTAAAATATGACCAAGCCCATCAATAAGAAATTATTTCTGTGCAAAGTATTAACTTAGGTCTAGGAAGCACTCAAATTGAGACATACGCTAATTAGATAACCCAGGTGTCAGGCTCCTTATCAAAACTGTCCTTTAACTGGGAATTATAACTTTAATAACAAGCTGAAATCAGTTGGCTTGAACTGGAGGTTTACAGAGTTGGTTTGAAAGCTCCAGATGCATTCAATTCATCATCCAAGTCTGCAGTCAAACACTCGTCCTCACTACCTCTACCCACAAAACAACTTTTTGAGGTGGTGTACTCCAAACAGATGAGATGACAAAATTCAGTAAAGGAAAGTTCTGGAAGAATCTTAGTTGGTTCAAGAACTTGCAGCTTTCCCTTAAAGCAACAGAGGCTGAACTGAACACCCTGCTTCTGTGCCCCCATTACTGTTTCCCAAATCCTTCCCATCTCAACCAAAGCATCCCCAAAAGTGATGAACCAACGGAACTCATTAATTATCTTGGCTTCAATGGCACATCATTGCCAAGGAAATCAGCAAGAGCAGCTGAAAGAGCTTTCCCACCAGCAGGTCCCAAGTTAGGAGCTTCCCTTCTGAATGGGGCCCATAGTCACTTCAAGGTCAAAAGCTACAAAGACATCTCTCTGCTTTGGCTTATCCATAACTAGGGAAACAAAAACCTCTCCAAGACAAAAGATGTTGAGAGAAGTCAGAGTAGCAAAATAAACCCTGACCCCCTATGACAAAAAAAAATCCACAAAAACTCCACATGTATGCTCAAATTCGTGTGTGAGGACTCCTAACTGCAGTTCTAGCATTCATAAATATTTTATTGCAAGATAAGCTATGGATAATATCATTCCATTTACTCAAAGTTGTAAATCCACAGAGTTCATTGCAAAACCCAGAAGTGGACAATTGCAGAACCTTTCCCATAAAAGGTGCTGCAAGAAAAGGAGATCCTTTTCCCAGGAGAGTCTTGAAACAATAAATCAGCATATTTTACTTTTTAACAGAAAATATTTATCTTGAACAGCATTGCCTTGAAATCAACCACAGGCTTTTGTGGACAGGGAATATGTACCAGTGGTTCTCAGCCTGAGTTTGCTCAGCTACCACTGCAGTTACAACAGTAAAGCACAACAAAGCAGGCTTCCCTGCAGATATCACTGACAAAAAGCAAGGCCTCTAACCACTCTTTAGACATTCTTAAACTGAAAATAAACAGAGCCCTTCCTAGATCTCTTCAGAAGAGCTGAGCTTCAGAAGCCTAATTGGGAACAGAAGACTTTCTATGTTACAGATCAGCAGCCCTTGGTAAGAACAAGGCTGAGGACTAGATGCTGTTGTCCCACTGAGCACTACCAAAGCAATAAATGGCAGATATACATTTATCACAATCTGACTGTGTTCCTCAAACGTAATCTGAGGTAATGACCAAGACATTACTCACTCTCTGCATAAGCATCCTCATCCTCCTCTTCATCCATGTCAGCTTCCTCTAAATGTGGTCTTGCAAGTGATCTATAAGGAAGTGGCAATTTCATCGGAGGTGGAGCCCCGTGTTTTCTCTAATGGATTCAAAGACAAAGAGTTACATGTTTTGCATCCTCCACACACAAGAATTCTCTTGTCTCCTGCACTATGGACATCATACACACGGCACTTCATGACAGTGCTGAATTCTGCAGCTCCCCTTTATGCAAGAAGCCAGCAAAAGAAGTGACACTGAACACCAAGAAAAGAAAATACAATGGTGCATGCACATTTACTTGTTGACAAAATACTTGCATATCATCATAAACATGAATGTGTGAACATTAATCAAAGGTTAAAAATAAACCTTAAATTATTCCCCATTTCTGATTAGAGACTCAACAACTAAAATAGCCTGGGTACTGATAAATGTCAAGCTTTTAAATACTACAAAGGAAGCACTCAAATCTCGATAGTGCATCTACAAACTTCAGCATAACAGTTTATCAATATTTTGTCTTAAATGTAAAAGATTTTGAAGTATAACTTACAATAAAATTCTATTACCTCACACAAATACAGACATCTCCTATAATGATGCATATAGCGGCGCATAGCAAGCATGAAGAACGGACTCTAAATCTAAGCTGCTTGCTCGTCCCAGCAACTGTCTTTATAGCTCCAAGTAACAGGATCCTGCCTTAATTTGCTACATGATTTCACTCAACTGCATTCAACTCTATCCCATGCCACCCCACTACTAATAGCAGGATGCACTTTGAAAGGGAACACCAAGTACAATAGGCCATTAGAGCAACCAGAATGCCCGTAATTAATTTCTTCTGTATCTGCGAAATACAAGTGAACAGGCGACCATCAAACTCTGAGTAATATTTTTTAGTGTGCAGAAGGAAAGCTGAACCTGTGCATGGATTTGTACAATCTGGAGCCTAGATTTGTATGGAATAGTTTAACTAGCAAACTGCAGTGCAAGTGGCAGAGAAAAATGTGAGACAAGACATTCATCATCCTGTCCATCTCAAACGCATTACAGGAAAGTGCTGCATTGAAAAGAGCATAACAATAATAAATGAAATTAATTCAATCCAGTAGCAGTAGGGGGCTATAGTAAGAGCACTTGGAAACACGACAGCAGTTTCTCTGAAGTATACAACACACCAAATACGTCTCCCACTTATTGCTTGATGTAAACACAGGTAAAACTGGTGGATGAGAAGCTGGACATGAGCCAGCAATGCACAGTTGTAGCCCAGAAGGCCAATGGCATCTGGGGCAACATCAAAAGAAGCATGGCCAGCAGGTTGCAAGAGATGATTCTGCCACTCTACTCTGCTCTGGTGAAACCTCTCAGAGTACTGTATCCAGCTACAGGACCTCCAACACAAGAGAGACAGGGACCTGCTGGAGTGAATCCAGAGGAGGGTCCTAAAGATGATCATAGGGCTGGAGCAGCTCTCCTACGAAGGCTGAAAGAATTGGGGCTGTTCAGCCTGGAGAAGGCTCCAGGGAGACCTTAGAGCAGCATTTCAATATCTGAAAGGGGCCTACAGGAAGGCTGGGGAGGAACTGTTTAGAAGTGCTTGTAGTGATAGGAAGAGGGGCAATGGCTTGAAACTGGAGCAGGGGAGATTTAGGTTAGGCATCAGGAGGAAGATCTTTACAATGAGAGTGGTAAAATACTGTAACAGGTGTGGTTGAGGTCCTGTTCCTGGAGACACTCAAATTCCAGAAGATTGAAGAAGCATGAGAGGACTCAGATTCTACATAACCAAGAACGAAGAGGGAAAACCTGCAGCCCCACTTTCAGCTGCCTAGGACAAATCGGTGGTAGCCCTATAATTTTGTAATAACTCTAAATGTTAACCCCTTGGCTTTTTAAGACTTTAAACATTTGTTAGAAGGTCTGTGTGAAATTGCACAAGTCACCTAAGCTAAGCCACCAGCAGCTTAGGACAATCTTCTCTCATTCCTCCTGACTCACTGAAAAGCCAGATGAATCAGTTGTGCCAGAATACTCCATTACACTGTGGGTTTGTGTTAAACACAGTTCTTGCCAGCACAGATGCAAGAGCACAGCTCACACAGCCAGCCAGCAAAAGAATGTTTATACCTGGTTTGTCCACAAGAAGCTCAATTGTTTTAAGTGGTTTTATATTCATCACTTTCAGTGACCATTTTTTTATACCCCAGATCAATAGAGGAGAATAAACACCAACAAATCAGAGAAAACCTCTAGTACTGAAAAGAGAATTCATCATACAGGAAAAGGCAGATTTTCCATCTGGATGTGGCTGCTTTCAAATCAAACTTTTTTGTGACAATTTGACTAGAAATATCACTGATTCCCCATAGGGACAGGGACTAGTAATCCACTAATAGCAACTCTTTCCATCTCAGAGATGCCCCTACTGTAGCACAGTATGACTGCTTTGTGAATCAGTGTTCAATGCTAAAAAGGAGCTACATGTTTATGTGCGAGAGCTCTTTTATATTCCACCCACCAGTTCATAGCACCAATGGATGAAAAAGAGTTGAGAAAGATTAGGCTTCCTCTTTAACCTCCAAACGCTGGAGAATGCACCACGCTGGAGTCCTGGAGATTAAAGGCAGCACACTGCAAGAGGATGAGTGCTTTGGAGATGAGAAATAAAGATAACAAAACCACAGAAAGGGGATTGCAACTGCTTCATTGTAAGCATTATCCACTGGCATGAAGGCATGACTTCCACACCTTTCAGGATATTTCGGAATAACTGAGCCTCATAGCTTCTGTATCTGAAAAAGGGGTTTACAAAAACTTTTGTTGGCAAGAGGGACTTAATGACTTATCCACCACACACCAAACCACTGAGTAAGGTCATATGAGAAGTTAATCACATTTGTAGTTGGTTTTGGTTTGGGTTTGTTTTTTTTTTTTATTAGGTTAGAAGGGACCCTCAATAGTCATCTTGTTCAACCCCCTGCAATCAGACACCTCCAACTAGATCAGGCTTCCAAGGGCCACATCAAGTCCGATCTTGAATGTCTCAAGCACATCCCTGAGCAACCTGTTCCAGTATTTCACCACTCTCATTGTAAACAACTTCTTTCTAATGTCCAAGCTAAATCTTGTCTGCTCCAGTTTCAAACCACTGCCCCTCCTCCTATCACTACAAGCCCTTCTAAACAGTCACTCCTCAGCCTTTCTGTAGGTCTCTTTCAGATATTGAAATGCTGCTCTAAGGTCTCCCTGGAGCCTTCTCTTCTCCAGGCTGAACAGCCCCAATTCTTTCAGCCTGTCTTCATAGCAGAGGCACAGAGTTGGCATGTTAAACCACACCAGGTAAAAGTTACTGTCTGCACTAATTCTATCTCTTCTCCTCCAGTTCTTACACCCTCAAAGTACCTGACCTGCACTCATTGGTCAGCACAGTTCCCACAGGAAAACACCTAGGCCACTAGAGCAGGCTGGCTGGGAATGAGAAATTCAAATTTTTCCTTCTTGCAGCGATTAAAACAAATCCACTGCTTTAGACCAAACAGATTTTTTTTTCCTCTTTTAAATCTCCTGTGAAGTTGCTTGGAAGTTACTGTGCAGTAATTGCTTCACAATTAGCTGGCCAGCTACAGACCACTCGGTCAATTCCTTGTTTTACACAGCCATGGGAAGCGGAGGAGACACAGCGGATTTAATTATCCTCTAACATGATTTCACTGAATTTCAGACAGCCTCACAGTAAGGATATAATTTGTGTACATGTTACTATTTCCCTCTTTCTGCTAAACAAAGAGAATCAATTTGCCCTCACATGAAGCAAAGCAGGTACTTCCAGAGAGATGCCAGTGAAGAGCTGCAGTAAGTACAGGGTTCCACTGCCCAGGGGAGATCCACAAAACATCTGTCAGAAAGCTGCCTTCTATTTGGCAGAAATTTGGCAAAATTTACTTGACTCAACAAAACACTTCAAATTTAATTTCAGACTTCAGAGGGAGTTTACTATAGGATTTCTAATGCTTGCTACTATACCATTTGATTTAATAAAACTTGGGTGTAGCATTGAACGGAATAAATATCTTTTCACTCCTATTTTCTTTGTCTGCATCCTGATCTTTGCTGACTTTGATTCCCTTAGGCTGTAGGGCAGGAACCACCTGAAACACAATGCATGCATTACACACATTAGAAAAAGCACTAGTGCTGCAAAACAAGCATCTGAAACGAAGCTACCCAGCTCACTCTTCATTTTGCCTCACGTAGAAGGGCACTGCAGTGCAGATTTTAAATTATGTATTCACTGCATTTACAAATGTTCTTTAATTCTTCTAGTGCTCACTGTTCGATATCGAGCCCCATCTCTTTATTCAATTAAACATTACTCTGAAGTCAACAATATGGATGTCCAACCTTGATACAGAGCTCAGGATGGACTCCTGAACTATCAGTTATTCAGACACCAGTGCCACAGAATCCTAGAACGGCTTAGGTTGACATCCTTAGAGATCATCTACTCCAGCCTCCACACCATGGGCAGGGACACCTCTCAACTAGACTCAGCTGCTCAAGGCCTCATCCGACCTGACCCTAAATGCCTCCAGGAAGAGGCATCCACAACCTCCCTGTGCAACCTACTCCAGAGCCTCACCACCCTCATACTGAAGGGCTTCTTCCTAAGATCCAGTCTACACCTACTCTCCCTCAGCTTCAAACCATTCCCCCTTGTCCTATTGCTAGACACCCTTAGGAAAAGTCCCTCTCCAGCCTTCCTGCAGGCTCCCTTCAGCTGTTGGAAGGCAGCTCTAAGGTCCCCCCGGAGTCTTCTCTTCTCCAGGCTGAACAATCCCAGCTCCCTCAGCCTATCCTCACAGCAGAGGAGTTCTAGCCCTTGGATCATCTTTGTGGCCCTTTCTCTGGACTCACTCTAACAGCTCTGTGTCCTTCTTATGATGGGGACACCAGAACTGGACACAGTATTGGAGGTGGAGCAAGTGTTTGATGTGGGTGTGTCCATGCACACAGACACCTTATAAAAGACATCAGGTTTAGCCTCCAAGTAATACTATTTTATAGTTTCAATGGGAAACTTTTGGGGCATTTTGATTACAGTTGGTGGCAGACACGTTTTAGCTCAAAGAAAGAAGTACTGAAAATGTGAGTAAGCAATGGACCTTGTGTTGGATCACACAACCAGGACATGAGAGGAAATGGTTACTCCTGGCCTCCTTTTTAGCTTTGTCTTCTACTACGTCAAAAAGCGTAATACATTTCCATTCTGGCAGCACCTTATTTTGGTGAATGGACTTGGGACTGCACAGCATTGCCAAAAGTCTGTGAGCGTCTCATTTTCCACAGTCTACAGTTCAAAGCAAAGCAACTGAAATGTCAAGTTATCTGCCTTTCCCTTTATCTCTCAAACATGACTGAAAAACTAAGGGTCAAAGAAGTGACTGAACACTGGAAGTTGTGATAGTTTCTTTGTAACCTTTCTTTGAAAAAGCTGATAGAGAAAGGGAGCCAACTCAGCAACCATCACTGTGATTTTTACCATCGCTGCTTGAGCACCTTCCCAGCATAACTGGTCAAAGACTAAACAGATTTTTAAAGACTCCCTGGAGCACTGGAAAATGCTGGATTTGTCTACAACTATCAAAAAAGGTCTCCCTCAGGTCTACTTATACATCAAAAATACCAATTAATTTCTCAGATTATACCACAGCTACACAGAAGCCTGGGGTTTTTTACACAGAATTTGAGGCAGACAAAATTGTATGCCTTTTCTTACTATGCCTATTAAAAGGTTTCTTGCCTTGGCCTTAAAGATGAGGAAACACCAAAAATCTCTTGAAAATCAACTTGCTCCCAACTATCTACAGGTCCCTTTGGTGACACATTTTATACAGAGCTGGTATAGTGAATCTGACTTATTTTAACTAGACTTTTGTTCATTTGTTCAACAGAGTTTAATTGTGAAATGTGAACCAATTAAAGTACACAGGGCCAGACTCAATTACACAGATGGGAGAGTGGAATACCTAGCCAACAGATTTACATCTACTTGATTTACATCAGAGAAACAGGATTTCAAATCAGGCCAGACAAGTAATCGATCGATCATATGGTCTATAAGCAGAAACTCCGACAAAGAACAGACATAAAAATTGATGAAACTGCCTGAAAGGAATTCAGCTAAGTTTAAAATAGGATGCATATCATACATGAAGTTCTGGAATAAGACTAGAAATAAACTTACTTTTGGTATGCTGGCCAGACCCTGAACTACAAGCACGACAGGATTTCCTGCGTTCTTGATAGCTTCTACTGCTTCCTCGTGCGTGGCGTTCTGTAGGTCTGTCCCAGAAACCTAACAAACGATGTTTGTTTTGATTAGGTAGCTTGTCCCTGGCACTGAGTAATTACAAGAGATCACACACGTTTGCAGAAGATCACAGAATCATACAATTGTTTTGGTTGAAAGAGACCTTTAAGATCATCAAATCCAGCCATTAACCCAATCCTGCCAGGTCCCCACTAAAGCATGTCCCTCAGCACTACATCTGCACAGGGCTTTTAAGTCCATCATGGATGGGGATTTCACCATTGTCCTGGGCAGCCTGTTCCAGGCCTTCACAACCCTGTTGGGGAAGAAACTGGTTCTCACATCCAACCTAAAGCCCTCCTCTTGAGACCATTTCCTCCTGTCTTAGGACGACTTGTTTGGGAGAAAAGACCAGCTTCAACCTCCTTTCAGGGAGCTGTAGAGAGTAAGGAGGTCTCCCCTGAGGCTCCTTTTCATTAGTGTAAACAACCCCAGTTCCCTCAGCCACTCCTCACAAGATTTGTGCTCTAGACCCTTTCACCAGCTTCATTGCCCTTCTTTGGCCATACTCCAGCACCTCAATGTCCTTCTTGGAGAAAGGAGCAATTATCATGGCAGCAACTACCCTTAAGGCAATGAAGTTGTTGATGTCATATAAAATGCATGTTGTGCAAATAACCCATTCCCCAAACCCAGCTAGATATAGTGCTAGGTATTATACAAGTCTTTTAGATTTTACCTGGTTTTGAACTGAACCATTTGGAAACAGTTTTTCACTCACATGCAACCCTAAGGCACAGACAGTAATATCAGCATGGAAACCCAGATTGAGAAGTATTCATTTGGAGAAAAATGATGAAAACAAACAAACAAAATCAAGACAGAGAGATGAAAGGCAAGAATGGCATCCTCCCCTACAGGACAGGGATTTGCCCCAAAGATTAGTTAACCTGACTATTAATCACTCCAAATTCACACACACTAAATAAGAGCCAAATTTCAGTATGAAGAGTCTATGTTCTTCTCTCTATTATAACTTATGCTTACAAAGATTCACAATAACTTATTACTTATATGGGAAGAGGACATTTCCCCATTAGACATGAGCATCTGCTTTTTCTTAAACGTAGAGGAGAATGCTAAAAGATCTTCACAGTCAGACCATTAAAAAAAAAAAAAAGAAAATACAACACCAGGGGTTTCTTTTGGTTTTCAATCCGGAGTGTTGTCAATACTTCATGAAGAGGTATTTTGTCCTCTCTCCTCCCAAAGCTGATTGAGCCAATCTTTATTTCTTAGAATGAAAAGGTAGGTTTATGTGCATTTACCTCAAGTATTTTATCTCCAGTTTTTAAAGCCCTTGTTCTTCCTGCTGGGCTATCTTCCAAAACTTGTTTGATAAAGATCCCTTTAAGTTCTTCTCCGTTCTTTAGGCGCTTTATGACAGTTTGTCCACCAACAATACTGATTCCAAGGGACACATGAGGGTCTCTGAAGATCTCAACACTGAAAAACAATATATGTGATAGTTTCACAGCTTGAAACAGTATTTTTTTTTCCAAACTATAAATGCAAGGCCTTAAATAAATGTAAGCTTCTGCTCTTTAAAGAAGATTTAATAAACGGATAGAGTAAAAAACCTAAGAATGTTCTCAACAGAGCTGCTTTTTAATCCCAAGCAGACCTCACTCCACGAAAAGAATAAAATTTTGCTGCCTATTTATCCCCACTGGGCATAGGCTTTTATTTCAGAGAAAGCCAGGGTAAATCAGGCAGGTCTTCAAGAAAACACTCATCCTCTGTCAGTTTGAGCAAATTGTGTGGAAATGGCAAACACTGCCAAGTGGCATGTTAGACAAATCATGAAGTGCTTCATGCAACTTTCTGAACGCTGACTTCAGTGTATCAGATGCATATTAATCAGCTTAGGCAGAAATGTTCTGATCCCATTTTACTTAGGACCATAAAACCAATTCGCCTAAAAATGTTAACAATACAACAAGGATGTGGCTAAAACTTGGCTTAGCAATTTGGAATTCTGCCAGTAAGTTTAGCAGAGAACCCCTGGAAAAGGAGACAGCAGCACTATGTGCATTGTTCACACCTAATAGTTATTAAATGAGCAAGAACTTGTAGGTCATCCACAACATAAACCTGCCAAGCTTTCCCAAGTCAGCTGCATAAATAGAAGGCATAATTCTGTTGAACATCTGTTAAAAATTCACTGTTTCTACAAAAGCCCAGGGTACACAAGTACCTTAAAGTTATTGGCAGAGGAGGGGAGAGAAAAAAACAACATGAGAACAAATAGGGCTCATAGAAAAAAAAGACATAAGGTAAAAGGGAAGAAATAAGGTAATCATAGAAACATACGACCGTGGTGGTCCCCAGTGGCTGAAGTTTGGAGTCTCTTCTCCTTCTCCTTCTTCTCTCTCAGGTAATTCACTAATTGGGGGCAGAGGCAGAAGGGGAATTTAAAAAAAAAAAATCAAATAGGCATCACCCATTGCCAGGTCACAATTCCTTACATAGTTTGTATCTGGCGGCGAGAGAGCAACGCCTGCTCACACAGTCCAGTTTAAACCAAATGTGCAGAGTCAACAGACCAGACAGGAATTTTTGTATTTAGGTTTAAATGCACTTAAGGAATGCTCCAGAAATAAACATGATGGGCAGGCCAAATTTATAAGCTGCTGTGTGATATACAAATCTGTGCTGCATTTATTCATTTGAAACAACTATTTAAGCAATTAACATTTACTTTGTGATGAATATGCTGCGACTCTTATACAGGGATATGAACATGATAAAACCAGCCTAGCTGACCAGAAAGTACATCATGACCTATCTGAGAGAACAGATCCTCTGTGTTCCATTAAACACTCCAGAACAGGGTGTTCATTCAACTTTTACACTGTATATGACTCGCCTGTTGACAGAATAGGAATGAAGTATGGAATTGCGTGTTCTCCCAGAAAGGTTGAAACAATACATCCTTGCCCACATTTTCCATAGATTCTGAGAGCTGTAAACGCTACACTTAAACTGCAAAAAGGAAGTAGGATGTTGTGCTGGAGAAATAATCTCCTCTATTGTTGGGCTGCTTTCCCTTTGAGGGAAGATGACAGATGAATTAGGGAAGCAGTGAGGACTTCAATCCACAGGTCCCAAAATCATAATCCACTCCCTCAAAACCGGTGGGGAAAGAAATAGGACACTTGGCAGATGTGGCAAAGTGGTGCTCAAGGTTTCTCAGCACCACTGGCAAGACTGAAATTTCCTGCATAGACCTGAGAGCCACAGCTGAACTGCTCTGTCCAAAAGGAAGAACAAGGGAAAGGAAAAATCAAGAGGACAGAGCTACAGGGAGCTATGGGGAGAGCTCCTTGAGCTAATGCTGTCAGTAAAGTCTACATCCCTCACCCCCCAGCCACATTCACAGTCCTCTCACTGGGGACTAAGTGAAGCAGATGGCAGAGCCATTTGCACTTTTCTCTCCGAGTACTTAGAGGAGGAAACGTGGGAAGTAAAGATTCAATAAATGTTCCAAGGCAAAATTCAGCTCCTTGGGCATTGAGCTGGCCGTCTATGTACATCCTACTCTTTCACACAGCTTTTGATGATTGGTCAGATGAGTAAAGCAAGAAGACAGTTAGAATCATTACCTGAAAACTTTCCAAAACCTAAAATCTTTCTCCATACCTGCACAACGCTGTTCTAGGCTGAGCTAATGTGGTTACTCTCCCAGATTCCAAGTTCTCGGAGAAAACATCATCCTCCCCTCTTAGTTCTTCCTTTCCAACAGCTTCCAGATCATCCACAAGCCTAGATCTTTTGGAGTCAGTCTGAAGCTTTGTACCTGAAGAACAGAAGGTGTAGATGGGAACTTTTACTTCTGCCCCTTCACCCTTAGAAATAGAACCCTTAGCTCACCACATGCCTCAGAACCCCATCATACTGGGGAAGACTGATGTCATTTCGGTGACAAGTGTCAACATTAAGTGCACCACCAGAGCTCCTTGCAAGAGTCATCAGCCTGCCATTGCTTTTTACACAGCGTCTGCTGTCCAAGATGCAGGGGACAAAGAAAGATAAAAACCCAACCACCTTTCTGCTAACCAGTAAGTGCCGTCTTAAGTGGGTTGAGAAATTTGAGAAATTCGCTGATTCTCTACCAGATTTTAACCACCTATCAAAAAGAAGAAACTGCATCTGAGCACAGACTACAAAACCAAGATATGGGGCAACTACCTGCCATAGAGTTCCGTGCAAATTCTGGGATAGTTACCCTCAGAGCCTGTCACATTTCCTTCTTCCAAAGTGCAAAAATCTTTATAATCAGCAGTCAAAAGTGACTGAGAAAATTCCTGACATAAATTACAGGCACTTTTGCCTGGAGTCCTACTGGGCACAGAAGGAAATGGTTCTCCACAGGCAGGGCAAAGCTGTAGCCACTTCCAGTATCACTTGTAACAACTATAGGTAAAGATTTGGAGAAGAAAGCAAGATCAGGAAGTTGAAGCCTATTTAAAACCAGACTGACTTGGCAGAAGTCTTCATTTGAATATTTTAGCATTTGAAATAATTTGTTTTGGTATAAAATTTAAAATTTGCAAATAAGAAATTATGAGATAAAGAAAAACCCCAAACTTCTTACAAACCTAAATCCATCATGGTTTTTGCTCCTGACAGGATAGCTTCAGTTTCAATTATGTCTTTTTGGTAGCTGCTGTGTGCTGTGGTTCCAGAAAACAGCGAAGCATTTTCTTCACACTTCACAAAGGGGGAAAAAAAGTCATTAGACAGCAACAGTATCAACTTACACAGGAGTATGGCATGAACATTCAATTTTATAGCAAGCATTCACACTTTCACAAATACATTCATTTTGAGATGGAGAAACACCTCTGCTATGAGCATAGGCTGAGGGAGTTTGGGTTATTCCATCTGGAAAAGATAAGACTCCAGGGGGACCTTAGAGCTGCCTTTCAGTACCTGAAGGGATCCTATAGGAAGGCTAGAGAGCGACTTTTCCTAAGGGTGTCTAGAGACAGAGCAAGGGGGAATGGTTTGAAGCTGAGGGTTTAGTGTGGATCTTAGGAAGAAGTTCTTCAGTACGAAGGTGGTGAGACTCTGGAATAGGCTGCCCAGGGAGAGGTTGTGGGTGCTTCCTCCCAGGGGGTGTTGAAGGCCAGAATGGATGAGGCCTTGAGCAGCTGAGTGTAGTTGAGAGGTGTCCCTGCCCATGGTGGGGAGGTTGGAGGAGATGATCTCTAAGGCCCCCTCCAACCTAAGCTGTTCTACGATTCCATGACAACTATGAAATACTAACTGCTCATGTATGCACTATATTAAGAAGAGGCATGATAAAACAACTGTATCTTCCTACCTGCCTACAATCCAGACAAGAACTTCTTCACTCTTGCTTACTTCTTTTTTTTAACTAAAAAGCCTCTAAGTTTAATATTAGTGCTGTAACTAGAAGCTGCATTTTAGCCTGTTCATGTACATAGTGAATAAGGGGACAAGCCAAGCAGAACCTGATATTCTCTGTAGCTATCATATTCAGTCCTTTTCCAACTCTTTTTTTTTTTCCCCCATATAAAAACATACATCTCAAACTGGTGCATGGAAGGCTGATATTATCACTTTTTTTGTTTGGCAAGTAAATGAACAAAGACTCAGAATGAAAAGAACAATTCTCAGAATACCTGAGGAGAACATATAAACAAGAGTTTTGCAGTTTACCTGGAGCTTTGTCTCCTTCTACTCCTTTGCCTACCAGTAGGCTTGTTACAGTTGCTTCCACTATATGATTTTTCACTATCAACTGGCTCCAGAACTGATTTGGATTAAAAATAATGAGGAAAGAAAGAGAGGTCCTTTCACTGACATTGCTGCAGAAACCCCCAGGCTATTAAAGTGGCATTCTGCTATTCCTGACATGCACCATATTAGTGCAGCTTGCAAAAAAGACAAAACCAGAGCTCACAAGTTGGAGGTGGGAAAGAAGACCCAAGTACAGGAGGCCTGTAAATGAAATACATTTTGCGGTTGGTGCATCTCATTCAAGCAGTTAAATATACAGACACTATGTAGCCACAAAAACCCTCCAAATGATAGGCTGGTGTCAGTTAGGGGTACCCAGGGATCTCATCTAGTAATTAAAACACTCAGAAGACTCCTTACAGAGTTTAGGTCTGGAATTTGCCTTGAGGTATGAGTCCCATGGGCAGGGTAGAGCACAGAGACCAACACAGAATTCCTTACCACTTGATCTTTACTGAATGGATATTCCAGGGACTGGTTTGGACTTAAGTTAGCACTGGACCTTAAGTCTTGTATTTCAGTAGTCTCAAGCTGCTTTGCCCATCGTTCTGTATTGATGTCGCTCTCCAAAGCTGTCTTCTCTCTATGTGATGCCCTATATTTCAGGAAGCTTGAATCATCTTCATACTCATCATCCACCAACATTTCCCGTTCTTCACCCATTTCTTCTGTTGTGGGTTTGAGAAATTCATGCATCTCCCAGGACTCCTTCTCACACCCACTGTCATTTTGAGAAAGCTGGAATGACCTTCCCAAGGTCAAGCTCAGTTCATCAACAAGGTCTTCTTTAAAAGGTGTTTCATCTCTGAAGCCCTACATAAAACATTACAGGAATATAGATTTTACATCACATTTCTTGTTAACTATTTTTAAAATATGCTTTAAGTTAGGCCCATATTAACAGTACATCTTGGTTTTCAGAGCGGGAATCCTGTGTCTTTTTGTATTTTTTAAAAGAAAATACACTCTCTGAATTATGAATTTTAACAGCAAAAGTAGACATTCCTATTGTTATTTTAATATAAAGAAATTGAAGTTGCACAGCTTAGATATTGCTGCAGATGTTCAGAACAACCAACACAGACTGAAGTGAGGGAAGGAGAATCATTATGTAACACTAAAAACGCTACGGGAAAAAGTATCTATAACATGCAATTAAAATATCTCTGTGCTCAAGGTTTATCTGTTATGACTTCATGAATGTATGGGCATTTCTTACAATACCATCAGTTAAATAGCAAATAGCTTTACTTTCCTTATGCAAGAGTATCAGAAAAAAAACAAAACCAAACCAAACAAACAAAAAAACCCAAACACCCAACAAACAACCCAAAATCCACACTTGTCTATCCCTTGCGTTTTCCATACAGTATTTTACTTGGGGGAAGAAGAGAAATGGATGATCACATACTCTAAAAGTAAAAAAAAAAAAAAAAAAAAGAGATGTAATTGACAGCCCATCCATCATCTAATTCTCTTATTGTTTTTATAGAGGACTTAACTTTCTACTGAATTCAAACCACCCTGCAACAAACAAAAACAAACCCCAAATTACAAAACTGAGTTCTTAAAACCCACTTACAGATCTCACTCAACAGCTTTTTTTCTGGAATTTGTCACATCCTTCCCCATTTTTCAATGATCTGTGATTCTCCCAAATGTGGTGCTCATGGAGCAAAGCTGCACAGGCAGCTCTGAAATTTTACACCTTGCACCACTACCAGAAAGCTTGCCACACAGAGAAAGCTTTTCCTCTCTTTTCTTCAGGCCACCACGTACGAATGCCCAAACCTAATCTTCGAGGCACTGAAATACCAAACATTGAAACCAATCTACAGATTCAGGGCTACTCAAAAAAAATGTTTTTCTTTCTGCTTCCTGCCCCTTCCCAGACTCCCCAAGGTACTTCACCATTTCTGACCTTCAGTGTCAGAATCCGGTTTTGTTAGGTTTGTACATATGAAGAAGGAAAAAACCCACACATTGCCAAAACGTTCATATAGTTCAAATGCGAGGCAGGAAAGAACAAGTGACAGGCAAAGGCATAAGGAAGCAATGCAATAATACTAGCTGGCATGAAAGCAAAACATTAGCAATCCAGAAATTAGCACTTTTTCATAAGCATTAAATATTCCTTGATCTATTTGACCTGTGTACCTCAATCTCAAAAAAGACCCAGTCTGAAGAGATTCTAATTCCCTTCATCTTTCCTTCACTTCATTTCACTTCCCTTCTGCAGTATCATTCTCCAAACACTTCTGTAAGAGGCACCAACTTCATTGTTAAATGAAACAGTTGACTTAGCTGAGAAACACAGAGCAATTTGTATTGCCACCTCCTGATACAGCACTTAGGTCTGGCTAATCACAGACTGCTGCACTGCAGCAGCAGACGCTACCAACGGAACAGGGAATACTGCAAACATGACAGTAAAGTCTACTGTTGTAGCATATAAAATCTTCAAGTTCCTTTGTCAGCACTCTGCTAGTGCAGAAGAGTGGAAGCCATCATGACTTACGACTCTGCTCCTGTGTGAGCAGACAAGATAATAAATGGATGGAAAGGTTATACTACTGCTGCAAGCTACTTAGCAATGCTATCATACATAAGGTAAAACAAAATGCAAGCAAATACTTCTGTATTTTGTACAAATTGATTGTTTCAATTTCTATATTTAGCAGGACTTGAAGAGAAAATAGTTTATTTTAAAATACTTAGTACCATTATTTTTATTTAGGAAGCAGAGAAACAATCTGAGCTGGCAGTGGACTAATTGCTCTGCCATGAACCCTTCCTATGCACCTGAAAAAAACCACACAACCCATTTTACATCAAGAAAATTAGTAAATACCATGGCCAAGCTAATTTCTACACACTATACCTACATCTACCCCATAATATTGCTCCTTCTGGTGGTTCTGACATTCCATCAAAGATACCCTTCTGTCCAGAGACAGGCAGACACGTTTAGCAACAAGAAAATCTGGCATACTGTATTGCAGTATGTATGCAGTCCTCTGTGTATTGTCTTTTTTCAGTCTAAAACAAATGCATTTACCACCATGAATTAATAAAAATCTTGCAAAGCACTTGAGAACAGATGAAAATTAAAAAGTATCCATATCTGACTTACTCTGCATAGGTCAGTGTTGCACCTATTTCCCCGGTGTCTTGAGTTTCTCACTATCTTTAGTGCCTTACCCTCCCACAGTAGAGAGAATTATTTCTCAGAAAAGAAGAAAGAGGAGAATTGAGGAAGAGATTACAGAAATCACTCAAGACCACAGAGGAAGTCTATGAAAAAGAACAGATTTCAAGCTTGTCTTGCCACTAGACTATGTTTCTGCTTTGCTTTATTAGAATAAGCAGTGTTCTGCTTCCATACCTTATTTTTTTTGCAAAGCTGAACCAACTCCTTTTGACTCCTAATAATGTAGCATTCCTGTTTCATATCCAAGGTAACCCAAGGTATTTTAATGACACAGTAAATTTGATAAGGCAGTCTTGGAACTGCATTGGTAAGTGCTACGCATATGCTTCATGTTCACAGTATAACTCCTACATGGTTAGCTCTTAAGAGTCTCTTTTCAGAGGGAATCCAACCTGAAGTCTATCCAATCCTTAAGACTTATCTCAAGGATATGCAGGTTTTTTACTCTAAAACGTTATTTCCTGTCCATATAACTTTAAGCTGAACAAAAAGAGCAGCAAAATACCTGTGGTGCTTCAAGTATTATTGAGAAATTATCTATTGGTTCTGGTGTTACAGGGCTGGCTTTAATGTTGGTGGGATCCACACCATGCATGTTCTCTTCCTCTATGGTTTCTCCCTACAAAAGACAGTCAAAATGATGAGTCTGGGAAGCAAACATTCCCACATTTTCCAATAAGCTAAAGGGGAGAGAGAGAACCAAAAGAGATGGGAAAGTTACAAAATTATGAAAAAAAAAAGTCATAAATGGAGAAAATGAAGACAACATTTTTTAATCTTTTAAGAGATTAGTACACATATAGTGAAAAATAAAGAGATGTGTAGAAAGAAAGACAAACACAAGGATATGAACAACAATACACCACATTTTAGAAAAGGAAAGAATATATTTACAGCCTTGGTATTCCTTGGTATTCTATTTCACCACTCCTCTACCACTCTGAATTACAAGCACTTTCTATTAGATGGTGCTTTGCTTTAATTAATTTTGCCTGGGTGCCCTTGATGAACAATACTGCAGTGTTCTCAAGTAAACGACTGTCTGTTCCAAAGCCCTCATTCTAGAAAAAGGAAATTCTACTTGAATTTACAGTCCTGACTTCAAACAGATTAAGTTTCTTTGATGTCAGTGGAGCTCAAGGAAGCTCTTAGCAGTGTCTTAGAGTGAAATGGTCTTCAGCACAGATTTAACTGATTTTCCTGACCCATGTTACACCTATGCATAGGGTCAGTGAGCATAGGTTTGCCCAGACCTGTCTTCCACTCCCACATGGATGTTCTTTCAGGAGAAACTTGAGAATATTGGTTTTCCAGTCAGACCTTTTGGACATTGAGCCAGCCAGAAATTCTGGACATCTCGAGGTGTGTGCATAGCAACTTAGTTGTTTTCCAACACATACATACTTCTGCCATGAACTCCTCCCCCACCAAACACAACAATCCAGTCTACACATGTCATAGAATTAGATAGACAAAAGTTAAAATCAGTCCTTACCACCAAAGGCTTGCAGATTCCAAGAGAAACTGTACCTGGGGGCACAGATTTCAACACTTCCACTGCCTCTGCTAAAGTAGCACTGTCCAAATATTTGTCATTTACAAACACCAAGCGGTCCCCAGGTAAAAGCTCTCCCCCACGTTCGGCTACTCCCCCTGCCACCAAAGAGCTGATCACAATGGCTGTTCTTGCTGGATCTAAGGGATCCTGGGGGAAAAAGAAAATTTTAAAATTAAAAATAAAGTAGTCAAAGCCCCTAAAAAGATGATGGCTATTTTGAGTACATAAGAAGCACTTAAAGCAAGTTCATTATCTAATGCTACAGAAGTGAAGCTGTTCAAAAGGACTGTCCACTAAGAGAGCCAAGCCTTACAGTTTGCAAAACGAAAGATTTGCAGGAGGAAGACATTCTGTCACTTGCCTAATCCATTAAGAAATGTTGAGATCTGAAAGCTGACTGATACCCTGCCTGCCCTCTTTCTGCACACAAACAGCCAGGCCAACCTGCAAACAGAAAAACAACACTGGCACTCTTCCACAAGCCTCCATCCAGCCTGGTACGTGCTAACGTTACATAAAACAACTGCTCTGCGTGCCGCTTGAGCTTCAGAGCGGCAAAACCATGGTCAGAGAAATCACTGCAAGATTAGAAATTTAGTTAAACATATTACCAAAGGAAAATTAAACAACCACCCCAAAAACATCCAAGTAATACTTGCTGTATTCCTGCAGCACTCCTGCTTTGCCAGATCTGCAGGACTACTTAAAAAAGACGTTTTCTCCACCCATGAAGCTTCCTTAACATACAAGGGACAGCAATAGAAGAGTAACTAAGATTATTACTTCAGCCAAGGAACACTGTAGTGGTGTAGACAGAGAACGGTGAGGTAGAAAATACTATATACATTGGAGAGGCTGTAAATTGATGCAAACATAGTCACTTAATTCCCCCCCCCGCCCCGCTCCCTCCCAAGTATTACCTTTTGCCTTCTGTCAGGTACCATTCCTATCATGTAATCAAATGTTTAAAAATTCCTCCTCAATCCAATGAAATGATCATAAGCTCTTTTATGGTGGCAGAAAGATGTGCAGAACAAATTTATGGCTTTTTGTGTTTGTTTCCTTGTTTGTTTTTTTTTGAAGAAGAGAACTAGCCTTCCTTCCCCTTGCCGAGGGCTCACAAAGGTCAAAAAGACTCCTTGTATGCACTGGGTCTTCAAATGCATAATCATGCATTATTTTTTCCCTCAGGACTTGCATCCTATTCAGGGCACAGGAGGGATTAAAAAAAAAAAAAAAAAAAAAAAAGGGGGGCAAAATTGAAATCACAAAGACCACCATGAATTCAGCACCTCAGTGCTAATTTGAAAACAGGAATGGTTTTTTAACTCTTTATTTTTATATACTTAATAGATTGCTTTCCAGGGGAACGTGTTTTTTTAAGGTATGTGTAAACATGTAAGCCAATGAATGTAAGATCTGTAAAAGGCTGAAATTAGAGAAGTGAAATTCGAGTTCAGCAGGAAGAGCCATGAATTCAAGTAAATATATTACTAATACTTCTGTCCCGTTCCACTGCTTAATCCTGTCATTTTTTAATCTTCCCAAACACTGGGGATCCGCACAGTAACAGAAGAGGCTTCCTTGTAAGTATCATGTCTTGATAATCAAGCCCAGCAACCTCCCTCTGCTGTGCACTGGTGTCGTGCCTGCTGAACCCCTGCCAACACGCTTGGGCTGTCCGACTGTTTATGTTCAAACCTGCCTCACACAATGCCAAGGGGAAAGGATTGCGTTTGTTTCAAGCCATCCATGTTCGGCATATGCTTTGGAAATTTTGAGAAACAAAACAAACCCAGGAAGGCCAAGAGAAGGAGCTAAAGATGTAAAAGAAAAAAAAATTAAAAATAATTTTTTAAAAGGTTTTGAATGTTGAAAATGTAAAGTTAGTGCTGCTCTTTGTGTAGAGATTAGGCTTTGCCTGCCCTTGACGACAACACCATGTGAGGAACCATCCTGATGCCAGCTGATCACAGAACAAACACTCCATCTGACACAGGCTTTTGAGATGGTTTTAATTTGGGGGTTTACTCTGATGCAAAATAAAGAGAACCTTTTGGACTTCTCTGCAAAAGCAGGATCGTGTTAAGACAGCTATTTTCAAGCAAGTTAGGCACTGCTGACATTAGGAAGGCTTTGTTAATAGAACTAAACCAGCAAGTTTTCCTATCGTGGGCTCATCTTGCCATGGCAAGCAAGGTTTATGCTGGTTCCCTAAATGGCTGAAAGCTCTCTCAGCAGAACTACACCTTTGCTGACATGACAGCTTTTAGAAAAGGACTTTTGCTGGCTTAGCTATATTGATAAAAAATGAACAAAACAAAACCAGCACTCATCCTTACCGATGCAGATAACCTGACAAAAATTTGCGAGAGAATGACTGACCCAGTAATTATGCTGCTAGCTGACAATGTGGGAGAAAGAGGCTCAAACCCTTGCTCTGCCTGACCCAAAGCTGCAATTTTTTTTTTTTTTTTGAAGTTCTGAATGAGAATCAGTTAAGCAGGACAAGGTAATCTCACCTTTAGCTTCTTCTATGCAGACATTCAAGGTCAGCAGCCCAACTACCACATTTCTGACAGGTTGCAGTCCTGTTTCAACTTAGATTTTCACTTAAATAAAATTTTGGCTTCAATAAATTATCATGTATTGGTAAGAGACGATTTAGGTGAAAAATCAAGGTAGAGTTCCTGCAAGCACAGGCAACTAGGTTTTGAGAACAGCATGGTTATCTTTGCTGCTCTGCAATGTGCCCAAGTGTAAGCCACATACTGGAACTGCTTGACGAAGAGCAGCAGGCCCATAAAAAAAGGGGCCCATATTGTAAATCCTTGATCAGGCAAAACCAAACCAGAGCTTATAATCACACTGGTGTTTTCAAGCAGAGGGAGCTGTTGTACAGGAAGAGAAGAGCAGCATCAACCACACAGTGAGAGGACTAAGCCGGCAAGCCAGCAGCGTTGTAAGACCCCCGAGTGTTTGTTAGCAGTGACCATGAACGGCAACGTGATTGCCACAAGGAAGGCAACAAAAGGTGCACGTGAAGACACAGACCTACTGAATGCCAGGCTGTAATCATGAATACATCCAAGGTCTCTGTGACTTAACATGAGGGTGATTGTAACTGCGGACTGCACCATGTGTTTCTTACCAATACGAAAGGTTGGTTTTTGAAACCTTGCCTTACGATTTACACTCAAACTCAAAGGCACCCTAAAGAACAACACCTGCTACAACAAGGAAGCAAACACTGAGCTCACATCCACATCTTGCACACAGCCAGTGCAACTGGACTGTGTGGGTTGTCGCCTTGTCTTTAAAAGAAAGCGGTGTTAGCAGCAGGCAGAACACCAGCCTCTTACCTTCTACACTCACTGCAGAAGGCAGCTTTGCTCCTGCAGTGCCCTGATGGACTTCAGGGCCACCTCCATGTTAAGAGAGCAGCTAGTGCCATTTGAGGTTACTAAAGAGCACTAACTGCTACTGCACATCTACCCTAAGGCTCTTAATTAATTTTATTTGGCTCACATTAAGGCAGATAATAGTGATTTTTAGTCACTGGCAGCCAGGAACGGATTTGAGTCTCTGCTTTAAAGTGAAAGGATCATTTTCTTGGATGGAGTTAACAGGCTGGGAAAAAACTCCTTCCCCAAACCCTGAGCTAAGATGTTGCTGTGATGGGTACTCAGCTGGAATACAGAAGTGATTCACCTTCAGTAGTTCAAGAACTTATGACATGACTTTGCATTAGAGCAGAGGGAGTGTGCACAGGACAGCCCCACACAATTTAGACAGCTTAAAATGGGGATGAACTCGCCTTGGTACATTTAAAAAGGAACTTTTAGCTTCAGTTTATCACAGGACTCCTTTACACAAATTAATCATTTATGAATAAGGAAAGCAACGAGACTGCAAACTAAGGCTATCAGGAGACAAAACATCTTAACTCATAAGCACTGACAAACTTTTTACACATAAGAAGCTTGCCTCTTCTATAAATGATGAAAGTTGACCACTGCCATGCACCAGCAGCAGCCCAGTGTGCTGGCCTCCAGGTAAACCTTCAAGGAACTCAAATGTTGTAGCTGTTGTCTTTTCCTTTGTGCTGAAGCCAGACACAAAATATATGAACTTGTTTAAAATAGTCCCAATTTATTCATACTTAGCACACCATATATTTTACTATGTTAAACCATAGGTTTTCCCTTCCCCCCCTACTGCTCCTCATCAAAAATCCACAAAGGTTTCCTGAAGTCCAGGTGTCAAATTTTTCTTCTTATTTTCAGAGCCTCATTTGTTCTGGATTCGTTTAGCAGTGCAGAGTCAAGCAGGGGCCACTGCAGTCACTGCCTCTGGGATCCCTGGATCCAGAGCAGTATGAAGTCTCTTAAAAACCTGAGCTCTGCTAAAATGTTAAGAGTCCCAGGAGCACCAAAGTTAACAGTCCTACGTGAAATGCTGCTGGAGCACATAACTTCATTGTGGCTTCGAGAGGGGGATTCAGATTTGCCACGGGCACCAAAGACTCGTGCTATCAGAGATCCTTAGGAAGCAAATCTGGAAATTTGTATCAATACAGCTTTCCTCTGTCCATCTCTCTGGAAAATTATAACGAGAACAACCGACTGCCTCATTCCCTGTCCTTACCAAAACGTGAGGTTTCTGTAGCAGCCAAGAGAGGGCACTCCAGGCCAGCCCAGCTCCCGCACCACCGGAGGCGTTTCATGCTCTGACAAGTCCATCCCCATCTGTCCAGCCCTGGCTGAGCACGGAGGATGAGGAGCAGCCTCTCCTTGCAGCAGACTGTAGCAATAACTCGATTGGATATAAGCAGCTACCACGTTTTCTGGGGTTTTGTTTGTGTTTGTCTTTTTTAAAGGCTCATATGAAAATGCAAGACAAAGCTGCGGGTGACTGACATTGACTGTGCAAAGTCACTCTCACTTAGTTACAGGCTATATTAGTTTTGGCATCACTTAAGATCTAAATTCAGCCAGCCTGACTTCCTAGAATATTTCAGCTTTCTTCAAGCAACAAACTGCCTGCTGCCACAAAAACACTCCTCTGAAAACACATGGCATGGCATGGCAAAAGGATCCCAAAAGAAACAGTTTGAAACCTTTTCCTGTACCAATTTTGATTTATCTGAACAATTTTACAAGTGCCAATTTGTATACTGCAGGTTTTTGTGAGAGTGCCAAAACAAACACATGTCAGAGCTCAGAGGTCAGAGCAACCCAGCTTCATTACATTTTGCATGGGACCACTTCCAGGTCTAACATATATAATCCAGACTTAAAACTCCAGTCTGCAAGTGAAGATACCTGACTGAAAGACTCCTAAGCACAGCACTGGAGCATACTGAACAAGGAACACACATCAACAACAAAAAGGGCCAAATACATTTTATGTTTGTCTTGCTATTATGTAGTACAAAGGCAGAACTGCATATGAAGTAATTTACCTGTGTGCTCAGCACTGTGAAATTTCTCAAAATACTCATCGTGCTCCCACCTTGTGAAGTGCCACTCATTCCCTTTGCAGAGCCACCCTCCACATACACACCGACAATGCCAATGGAATGCCAGAGTCAAGAGGGATAACCTGCAGCCTTTCCAAAGGCACTAAATACTTCCCAACAGAAGGGGAAGAGAAGAGCCAGATGTGAGTGACATCCAATTTCATCCTTAAGGTGGCCTCAATTTAGGATGGAGATTCGAGGTCTAAACCTTCTGATTCAATCACTCTACCACATTTATAGCAGTTGGCCACAGGAACCACCAAAAGGTACTCTAAAGCCTGAAAAAACATCCCTGAGAAACTGCTCAACTAGCTTTTGTTAGATCCACTGCATGGGCAGACTGGAAACCCAAGACTTGTTTCTGCCTCTTCCACTGCTGTTAGATTGTAGTCAGCAGGACACAACACACAGGCTCTGTCTGTACCAAAGAAATAAACTACAGGTTGATGTGCTGAAGTCATACAAACTTAAATAGAGAACAGCATTCAAGGAGGAAGCTGAACTTTTCTGTGATGGAAGCCAAGGCACTGGAAATAAAACTTAAGTATTTATTGATCTGCAGTGAGGGAATAAAGCAATGAATTTCAGAAGCTCTAGTGTGCAGCCAGCATTAATCAAAACCTCTGTGGTGGGAAATGTCAGCAAGGAAACAGAAATTCACAGAGAAATTAAAAAAAAACACAAACAACATAAACAAAACATCCAGAGCCACACCCACAGGAGGTGAGAGAACAGCAAAATAAGAGTAGGTGGCACAATGGGTTTCCCACACTGGGCTTTCATCATCTGTAATCTGAAATCATACCAGTCTCCTACAGCAAGAATGAACATGGTGGCCAGCAATTACTCAAACCCACGTAAGTCTGGCAGGGCTGGCAGGCACTAGGCAGTCACTACTCATCTGCTATGGAAGGGGTATACACAACAGATGGTTGGGACCAAAGGGCCTCCAGGGAATGATCAAAAGGGGAAAAAAAAAAAAAAGATCTTACACACTACTGCTACTCTCAAATAAAAAGATCAAAGATAGGCACTGACTGTGGTGGTTTTGAAAGTGTCACTGTATGCAGTGGACTCAGGTGCATACCACTATCTTTTAATTTATCAAACTTCTCAATCAACCTAAAGTTTCAACTGCCTTTCATATTTGCTCCAACTGAGCTGAAGACACAGGGATTACGTTCATTAGACTCTCTTAATATCTTCTACTTTCAGACTTCCCAGCTCCAGAAAAAACACAGTGAATGCTGACTACAGGGAAAAGCCACAGAGATAAGAAAAAAAAGCCCTGAACTCATAAGGAAGTGGAGGAAAGCCACTGTGTGATGAGATAAAGAAAGGATAAGATGTGTGGGAATAAAGAAAAAAAAATACTAACAAGCTATGGGGAAAATTATACACAGTATCACCTCCATAACCTGCACTCAGTAGTCTAGGTTCACATTCTGGGTTTGATCAGGTTTCAAAATCAAATAACCCCTGAACTATAAATCCACCAAGACAGCCCAGTGAGCACTTCCACCCTTAGGTGTGCTGACCTCAACACTGCTAACAGGCTGTAGAAGTACAGTATGTGTTTTCAAAGAAACCAGAGCTCTCTGTGTGGAGAGCTTGCCTAACAACCAGCAAGCATACAGATTATGGGAGATTTGCTGCAGCAGGAGCTGCAGAAGAAAAGAGGGAAGATAAACAGGCTAGTTTTTGCAACAAGGATCTGCAGTGACTTAGCCCAAAGAAGACTTGCAGCAGTATGGATATGGAGAAAACAGATGGGTAGGCAAAAAAGTTGCTGAGAATTTTAATGCCACTGAGAAATGCAGTGAGGACAGAACAACTGTAGCCACAGTACTATTTGGATTCGAGGAGCAGCATCTTCCAGAAGGGTGAGGTGTTAAGAAAACAGAATACCTCATCACTCCCATCAGTTTTCAGAATTCTTTCTGCTTATCCATCAGCACCTCAAACCTCATTGGTTCAGAACAGATTCAGAGCTATCTGGGTTGAACTTTTACACACCCATTGCTTCACCATCTCTGCGTGCTCACTAAAAGACTAAGCAAAGCTTTTTAGATAAGTAGGACTCAGTTGCATGGTTTCCTCTAGTCTCATCTACACTATCTTACCCATGCTGGGATCTGCCAAGTGTTTAACAGAACATCTAGCTACAGTTTTGTCCCTTTAAATTCTCGCCTTCTCTTGGAAGCAGAAGACATCTGTGGAATAATAATGAATTTCTTTGGTTTGGGTTTTTTTTTTTTTTTTTTTTTTTTTTATTAAAAGCTATTCTTCCTAACAGGAAATGAAAAAGAACAACCAGATTGGAGAATTTGGGGGAATAGGGAAAACATTTCTAAAGGTTAATAATAATACTGCTTAGCATTTATTTCAAGGCTATGTGACAAACCAAAGCAAAACAGATGTTCTTAGGACTGCTCCAGTTTCCCTGCAAATGCTCAGAGCAGCTCACAAAAGACAGGAAGGCCACCCTTGTAATATGCCACTCTGTGCATGAGATTCCTTCCTAAGTTCTCACTGATGACCCCCCCGCAAGGCCAGTGTCAGGGTATATGCAAGCCCAAACCTGACTTCCTGCATCCAAGTTCTCCAGCTTCTCTACCTCAGCAAGCTATTCCTGTGTATCTGTCTGTATCTCATGCTGAGATACACAGTCTCTTTGATTTCTTATTAAAGCAGTTTCTGGTCTCCCAATGCTTTTAGTGCCACTGCATGGAGGTTTCGGAAACCACTAATCATGAACACCCTAGAAACTTCACCAGGAATGTGCTCAGTTGCATTCAGTAGGTCTTCAGTGCTGAAAAATAATATTTGAGCTGAAATCTAAGAGAATTTTTCAAAAAGCTACATTGAATTCAATTCATGGCACACTATTAAGAATTATATTTCAAATGAAACAGCTTAATATGATTTACAGGATGCAGAACTTTCCCATAGGGGGAAAGAGGCAAATCCTCCGTGAGATGAGTACCAACACAGTTGGTATTGAGGCTTACAGAACTTTGATGTTAATGAATTTGGATGGGTTGTAGAGATGGGAGAAAAGCTGCCTTTATCAGTTTTCCCAGTACCAAGCTGATAGCCATTGTATAACTGCTTTTTAAAACAGCTGTGCAGCTTTTGCCAGTAAGCCACAGGTTTCCATCACATGACCAGGTGAAAACGTGCTTAACGAGGACGTGAATATCCTTCTTTGTGTGTAACAAACTTATCACAGGACAGACAAAGCTCAAATTATCACAAGAGGGCAAACGTTTAGGCAGAAACATGTCGAAGCATTCCAGCCCACATCTCACTGGTGAACAATCCAAGAAAGGAAAAAAATACAATCCAGGTGAATACCACCTTCTACAAATAAGAAGTCAATTTGCCTTTTTTCTAAGTCTACATCTGGAGCCTGTTTGTTTGGGGCATAAAGAGGAAAGATATTTGGAGACACTTCAATTGCTTCACTTCCTGCCGTGACTGACTATTTTCTTATAAAAAAGAAAACAATTGTTTCCCATGTTCCCCTAGGAGAAGGACAAAACATAACCTGCTGTATGCACAGCAAAGAAAGACTTCAGTTCCACAGCAAGAACAAATTGCTAATGATAATAAAGATAAGGCCAGGGATAAGATGGTTGTGGAGTCCCTACTGCTAGACTACAGCAAGGACCCCTTCAGCACCAACCCAGGCACAATTCATGCTGTTTCATGTCTGGGTAATGTGAAGCTCATTAAAAAAAAATTAAAAAAAAAAAAAAAAAATTAAAAAAAAGAAAGAAAGAAATGCCTGTTAGTGCTTCCATGGATAGGTATTTACACCCACATTGGCAAGTACTACGTGGACCAAGGTGAGCTCATGAGCTCCTACAGCCCCAGAGGTCTATAGGGCAAAATGGACACTGTGCAAAAGCAGCCAGGTACTGGCTTTCACACACACAGATAAAACCAGCATCTCACAGGCATTCCTAAGAGCTATATACCATGTCAAGCCTCTCTATTCTAACCCTCGCCCTCTCCAGTTTCATGCACTTTCAAGCAGCTGCTTTAAAATACTCTGACTTCAAAGCACAGTAAATTAAGCTCCACAGAAAGTCCATTCAGCTTTTTGTTTAATTTGATAAAAGCTCATCAGGCCATTCAAGTTACCTTCTGGACAATACTGCCTCAAGAAATCTGCAATTCAGCTACCTGTGCTTTTTCCAATATTTCAGTAAAGCATTACTGACAGGAGCTATTGGCCTGCAAGCATCAGGTCTTTGGTAAACACTATTTCCAGGGCCACTTTTTGTACCTTTTATCCTGCTGTGAACTCTCCCCCCCACCTCTCCTGTAGAGGTCTTAATCTTGTGGGATTTTTACTTCCTCTTACTCTAACATCCTAGGATCACCAGCATTTCTCCTGTTTTAACCTGATGACGTACCATACCCTCTTCCAATTTCATACTTGCTAAGAGAAAGTATTGGTCTCAGTAAGAATGGTTTAGCTCTGGCTAGGTTTAGCTTTAGGCTAGACAAAGTTACTGTTAAGCTGGACTCTTGATCTTGGTCTGTTGATGAAGAACAATAAAATATGCCCACCAGAGCCCCTTGCATCACAGAGGATCCCGAAGCACTCCACAAACAGGGTACTGGGTCCCTCATTCACCATCAAAACACTCTTGCCGCTAACTGTGCCAGCAACACTACATAAAAGTTAGTTAAGAGGTGAAACAGAGAGAAACTCCTCCAAGTGAAATTACAAGGAAATTAAGGGAGGTAGAGTATATTGCTTCATGGAGAAGTTGGCCAGAAGACTGAACAGCACACCTTTTTAATGGCCAAAAAGGGGGGGCAGGCTCCCTTTTCAAGATAGAATCACCGGCAACGCAAGGCTGCTCCTCAGGTCTGTGCTGAGCCTGATGTGTTATCAGCTAAAGCAAGCACAGCGCACGCAGAGCCTGTCGGCATGGCTCCTGTGCTTCTCACTCCACAGGCTTTTCATCTAAGCTTTATCAAGAAAAAGCAATGCCCAGCCTAAGAGCTTTGACAAGATTCCAACACAGTGGTAACAATAGAAAACTACACAGAAGACTTCATGTTAAGACCTCTTCAATGTTTCTTATTTAAATAAGCCATCGCACTGGGAGGTGAAAAAATATCCAGTGAAACAGATCATTTAAAGAATACACAGGATCAGCCTCCCCATACACCTCCCCTCTTGCCAAGTATTGACCTTGCTAGTAAAGCAGCAGTCTCAAAGATCTGAGATTTCCTACCACATAATTACAAATTAGAACATTCAGTAAAGGGGGAAAACAAAGAAAAAGATTTTTTTAATGCATAGTGATCATGGGGAGCTGAACAGTATCCTATTCAAATACAGGCATGTTAGAGTAGATTTTCCTCTTTGCTCTACACATGTTCCTAAAACTTTGGGATGCCATTAGGGAAATAGAGTAGATTTTCCCTCTTTGCTCTGTTTGTCTAACAGCATCCCAAAGTTTAAGGAATGTGTGTACAGGCCTTGCAGGAGGATCTTACTAAAAACAAAAGGCAGCAGCTCTGTTTTAAGCTCTTAAATCCCTAAAGACAGACAAAAGAAAACACAGGACAAAGTAGAAATACTATTGATTATACATAATTGGTATAATTAATTTGTAATTAGTTCATTAAAATATATAGACATTGGAATTATGCTTGTACGTTTCTGGGAATAACCTGCAAGACACTTGGGATATGCTTATCATTTATTTGATTGATGAAACATTATTAGAAAGACAGCCCATTAAAATTAATATATGAGAGTAATAATTTCTTGATCTCAGCATTCAGGTTTCTGGCACTCAGGTTCCTATTCTACCTCCCAAAGAGTTTTTAAGCAACACTGTTTTTCAGAATGTGACCTCGGAAGCACAGCAGAGTAGACACCTGAGGCACAATACTCTTTATGCCAAATATGTAGTCAGTTCTGAGAAAATAAAGTGACAAAGACCATAAATTACATGCCATGAGAGCATTCAGTACATCTAATTCTATAACCAAAAAGAAGTTGGAAAGGTAAAAAGCCCCGTGCCTCAAAACAAACACCAAACATGAATGAAAAGCAGAAGGAAGAAACTTCTACAGCCCCCTAAGTAGCCTGGTCCCTAACTGCTCAGCATTCTTCCACTTCTGCAGTGCATCTGGCATCGCTCATTGTCATAAACCAACATGTCTGCACAAGCAGGATTTCAGGGGTTCTGAAGGACTGCAGATAAGTCACCAGTCTCTCATAAGAAAATGGGCTGGTACCCACTGGTACTGTAGTAGTGTTCCAAAAATGTTATCATACCTTGAAAGGGGGGGGGGGGGCGGGGAAGGGGGGAGGGAAGGAAGATGGAATAACACCATTCTTAGAGACAGACAGTCCCTATGTGTGTAATTATGAGCATCATGAACAGACCTTCTCCTCACCTCTCAAGAAGTTTTTTCCTCCTCACCCTACCTCCCTCAACGCTAATGGGAGCCTAGAAAGGTTGGTCTCTCATTTATGCACTCATCCATGAAGCCAGGCCACACAAATCATAGAATCATAGAATTGTCAGGGTTGGAAGTGACCTCAAGGTTCATCTAGTTCCAATGCCCTTCCATGGGCACGGACACCTCATATCAGATCAGGTTGCTCAGAGCCCAACCCAGCCTGGCTTTTGGAATGGAGTAATTATATGATTACTCAGAAAGAACAAAATGAACATACACAGTGCAAGTAGTATCATTTGCCATTATAAGGTTTGAATCTTTTCTTGCAAAACAGAGCCTGTGCTGCCAGGGCAGGTTTAAGTTGGATATTAGGAACAATTTCTTGACTAAAAGAGTAGTCAGGTATTGGAACAGGCTGCTCAGAGAGGCACTGTAGTCACTGTGTCTGGAGGTGTTCAAGAAACAAGTAGACCCCACATCGTTTAATGGCCATAGTGGTGTCAGGTTGACAGTTGGACTTGATGATCTTAGAGGTCTTTTCCTACTGAAATGATTCTATGATTCTGGAAAAAAAAAAAAAAACAAAACGAAACCAAAAAAGCCACCAAAACAAAACCAAACAACCAGCCCACCTTTTTTGTGGGGGATTTTTGTTTGTTTGTTTTCAAAGATTTTTTTTGATTGCAAAAAGAAATGCAGAAAGGAGAGATCTCCAGGTCCTTTAAGCCACAACTAAACACTTTGTTGTGGCTTTTGTGCTTCTCAGCAAATTTGCTTTAAGAATTCTGCATGGTCTCCCAAGAACCACATCCTTTCCCTCCCTCCCCCTTTTTCCCCTGCCTCCCTCTAGCATGGACAATTATTTATTTTCTTTGCCCTGCACTCCAGAGCCTGATGGATGTATTTACATAAACACACACACACTCACAGATATCTCTCTCTAAAATTAATCTGCAGATGATGAAAAGTGTAAAATATCTAAGAGGCAAATCCCAAACAAAAGAACAGACTTTCTACATAAATATCTTGAAATTATAAAGATCTGAGATTAAGTGTTTTACCACTCATTTAGAACTGATTAGATTGTATTTAAATTTAGCTGAAAGTACCGCAACATTGCTCATGTATTTGCATCTGCAAATAAGTAAATAAAAAGCCTGTTATTAAAGCCTTCATTAATTCTGATTATATGAGAACTTAAAAGCAAATCTGTGTATTACTGCTCTGCAAAGACTCCTAGCAACTCTATAGTAAAGCTGGCACTGCTACACAACATGTGTCAGCAAAAATGACTAATGGGATCTATTTTCAGTAATCTTAACTCATGCTGGTAAAATATAGAATTAATGGCTTTGCATAATACTGCAAGTATTTGTTATTCTAATTCATTCCCAATTCATGCCTTATTGTATAAAAAAAAGTGAATTTCATATCACTTGACATTTATGCACAACAGTTGAACACATTTTATTAAATGACAATGTTTAGGCAGTGCTCAGATGTGATGTGTATATTATTATGAAGAGTGATCCAGCTATTTTATTCCCTTGTAAATACCATGGTTGGAGGTTTAAAAATACATCATTTGAGATAGAAACATGAAAAACATTTCCTTCTGACTACAGATTTTGAAAGTTTCTATATATTTTAATTAAGGACAGTTATTTTTTAAAGAAGGATTCATTCATTTTAGTAAACTTTCCTCTAATTAAAGACCTGCCTGTTGATTTCTAAGGAGTTTAACAACTAAGTATATAACCTGCTTCAAATTGGTGCTTCTTGGAGAAATCAAGTCTGAAGCTGTGATTGACTTCTGAAAGTCAACTTCTCCCTCCCATCCCAAAAATTCTACCAATACCTCTGGCATACTGGTTTAATAGTTTAAGTAGAGAAGTGTAACTGAAAACTTATTAAATAGTTTCTTCAACTGCCATTCTGATACTACTAAATTAATGTCTTAAAGCAAATCTGTGTTTACAGAAATTTGAGTTTGCAAGACTGATTCACTTGTCAGCCCTGACTGCCCTGGCAAAGCTACCTCTGCAAACTCCACTTTTCATGGCTTGACTCTGAATGAAACTTCCTATGACTTGAGTGGGACCACAGACATTAGAACACCATGTATCTATATGTCATTTATAAAACAAAGGTGATACAGGGCAGTGAGTGGAGGAAAAGCAAAAGACTCATTAAATTTGATACAGAGGAAATGATGTTACAATAACTAAGAAAATTTGCTTGCCACACTCGCAGCTGAAAAGTCATCCCAAGTTAAAACAAAATAAAACACCTCTCCCCAACATTTATCCATTAAACTCAAAGTTATGAGATGCAGTCTGATTAAAGGTTTTGCACATTACCATGACTGATAATCAGACTGGTTTAGATCAAGCTCTACACTATATATAGAACTGGTCCCAAAATAAATTACTTTTCCCTACACCATTTCCAAGCCGAAGTGACAAGCTGATTAGCCAGTAATCAACATCATGAAACTTTTTAAGGCTCTATACAAGACAAATGATGAAAAGCGTTTTTAGTTATACAGAAAAGTATACCTGATAGTCTAAAATGCTGAATCCTAAACCATTTTTGTCTTTCTCCAGTTCAATAACCTTCACATCAGGAGACCACAGCGCCAACTCCCCGTCTTCCTCCTCAGGATTAGTGTCTTCCTCTGTTTTCACCTGAAAAATAAAGGCTGTAGTTCAAATGCTATTCTGCCAGTTCTTTACAAACACTATTCCTTCAAAATTTTGGTTATTAATGGCTCATACATGCCCTAAAATGCAACCTCATTGAGCAGTACACATTGAGCTTGCTGCCTTTATACTCCTCTGGGATTACACCTACATGTTTCAAGCACTGGAGCTCAACCTGGCATACAAATACCCATGTATTAGTCAAATTAACTTTTATAATATTACTAACCTCTTACATCTTGATGAGCTTCAGCTGTCCCATTAGATGCATAAAGGAAAAATAAATATTTTAGCATAAAAGATTTAACCAGAGACGGATAATAGAAAGACCAGACCATCTGATATTCATGGCGTTAAATATGCAAACAACTAATTCTTATACTGCAGCTAGAAAAAGAGTTTTCAATTTTAAAAAGCAGTTTCTCTCACAATTTTTGTGCTAACGTGGTAAAGAATGAAGTATGGTTACCTAATTTTGCTGGGTAAGGATTGCTTCATAAACACGTCTTCCAAAAAGGCATATCGTGTTGTCTAACTTAAAACGTGTGTTCTACCATTACTGCTACTTTCTCAATATTATCTTTATAAAATATCAATGTATGAAGTCCCAAGAAAAATGTTAAAATCTTGTACCATTAACTTCACACTGTTTTAACGTGATTTCTTCAGACAAATATGCCTTCTACACCTCCGTAAGGCAAAAGGAGGAAAGTTCTCTTCCATACACTTTCTTGATACTTTTGACGAAAGCAGAAATATTGCGAGATTGCTCTAAGCAGAAGGCAACCTCTGATCACTTGCTATCATCTTATGGCAGGCAATGATGTGCCAATGACAGGATATGTGTGGAAGACGTTCAGTACCATGCAACATGAAAAGCCGCAGCGGAACAACAGATACTGCAACAGAAAGGGCCTTTTACAGAAAGGCATAATACTGTACACCATATCCGTGAAACATTCATATTTCTTGTTTAACTCTCCACCTTAGAGGAAATTAGATCAGAAAAGATGAGAAGTCAAGGTGTAAATACTTTGTATAAATACAAGTGTCAAGCTTTAAGTCTGAGACTTTAAAGCTTCTGCAATGGAAAGAAACATTAATTTCTTTCCAGTTCTGTAGAAACCTACTTAGAACATGGAAGTAATCAGTTAATGGTGGCGAGGATGTGATTTACTATAATTCAGAGCTCTCACTCACCTATTAAGTGTAAGAATGATGAATGGGATGTCCATAGTCAGCATGCTAGCTTGGTGATTTACCTACCTTGTATTTATAGTACAATGAAGGTTCTCATGACCAACCTGTACTAACTACAGTAAAAGCACCAGCGTTGCAAACTATGTTTCACTGGAGAACAGCCATCCCTTACAAGCCCAAAGTGATTCACAGAACAGTTTAGGTTGGAAGGAACCTTAAAGATCATGTAGTTCCAATCCCCCTGTCATGGACAGGGACACCTTCTACAGGAAGGGATCACTCAAGGCCTCATCCAACCTGGCCTTGAACACCTCCAGGGAGGGGGCATTGACGACCAACCTGGGCAACCTGTTCCAGTGAGGACACTGGAAAGAATTTCTTCCTAATGTTCAGTCTAAATCTTCTTTCCTTAAACTTCAATCCATTCCCTCTCATCCTATCACAACAAACCCTTGTAAAAAGTCCCTTAGCTTTATATGACCATTTAATACAAAATTGCTTCATATAAATAACATTCCCTAAAACATGTACTTCAGACTGAAAAGTGATCTGGATCAAACAGCAAAAGGAGAAGAGAAATGCTGTCTCTATAAAGCTAACTCACCAAATCAGAAATCTCTGCATCTTCTCAGAAAGTTATTGTCCTCTTACACAACTGAATGACATGAGAAGCCTACCTTTTGTTCTTGGAGGGAAGCTCCCACGGTGGGTTCATCCACCAGAGACTCAGTGCCATCATCAAAAAGTCGCCGACAGCACACCAGGGTAAACGGGGGCGGCACCTCCTTTAGGAAAGTGATTGCCTCCCGGCGTGACTTCCCATACAGCTGAACTCCATTTACCTACACACAAAGAAAACACACAGCCACACAAAGATAATTAAAAGGAGATGAAGCAGATGCCTTTATTTTTTCTGTGTACAAAGACTCCTGGAAGTGTTTTCACAGAATCACACAATGTTAGGGGTTGGAAGTGACCTCAAAAGATCAAGTCCAACCCCCTTGCTAGAGCAGAATCACCTAGAGCAGGTCACACAGGAACGCATCCAGCTGGAAGAGACCTTTGAGATCATCAAATTCAACATGAATCAAAGCACAGTAAATGAGGGTAATTGAAGATTCTCTTCAATACTTCATTCCATACCCAAACTGCAATGCTGATGTGGATGAATCCACATCTGCTCCTAGAAAATACAGCACGTAAATGTGCAACACCTCTGTCCATGGGTACCTGAGGCAGAGCCTCAAGACATCTCACATTACTCTGCTTTGGTAAGACCTTACCTGGAGTACTGCATCCAGATCTGGAGCCCTCAATACAAGAAGGCCTCCAACATGGTAAGACAAACCTGCTATAGGTATTTTTTCTGTAAGAGCTATTAGGCTAATCCATTAGTTAATTATTTAAGCAGAAGTATCTATGCATAAGGATTTTTTAATGCATTGAGAGCAGCAGCGTGGTGGAGAGTTACCAGCACTTCTCAGCATGCTGTGATTGATGGAGAAGAGCTACCATGCACTCCCAGGCAGATTTGGGGACTCCTGTTTCTTCTTTTGCAGCTGCCAGAAATCAGCCTCTAAAGACACAAGGTGCCCTACACCCCATTCATTCACCGCACCACTCCAGTTTAGCTGTGCCATCAAGTAGGAGTAAGTCAAATTTTATAACAAAACTAGGACACAAGGAAGCAATTTACTCCTAAAAACAGAGCACAATGAAATTAGCTAAAATTAGGGTGGGGGAGAAAAGAACATACCATGCTTTCTATCACGACTCAAACACATCATTAAAAATAATCAACATTCAACCTCACTATATATTAAAAAAAATTCCTTGCTGATCACATTTTAATCCCAACTGTATCAGGCCCAGGTAGAGCTGCTTGTTTGGGGAATGGGGCTGTCACTTTTTCCATTGCAAACCCCTACTTAAGGGGATTTACAACTTGGCTGCAAAAACATACTCTGGGCTGAACCTGGCATGTATAGTTTTAGCCCCAGAGCACATTTTTATATTCTTGGGTTTTTTTCCCAGCTACAGAGTAGAAAAAATATTTATGCTCACTAGCCCTGGACATATCTGTGAACTTAATTAAGTACACAGTAATAAGTAAATCTGCTAAAAATATACAATTAAAGTTTCCTAAGTTACTCTACAGCACTGCATTATTGCTTTTTGTACAGTTTTTTGTTTAGTGGCCAAGGAATTTAAACAACACTTCCCGCATCCCATTAATCCCTTCCTTTAGGAATCAAGTTTTCCTCCATTAAGCAATAACTGAAGAAAATGTTTTAAGGTCTTAGTGACATCAGTATGAATTTTTGATGTTAAAGGGTGAACAACAAGTAAAAGCAAGAGAGCTGTATGCCTAACAAATTAATCTTTTAGAAGGCCTAATTCTGTTCCCGTTAATGTCAATTAAAAGTTCTTCGCATCCACTCTAAAAAAAATATTCAAATTAAAAATATTCCACAAAGAGCAGATATTTAGTAGGAAATGAATGTGTTTTCATTTGCAGGCTCAGATACTGATAGACAGATATATACATGCACACACAAAATTGGCATTTTTTTAGTACTATCAAATACTTTTCCTGAGCAAATAGGTCTGGTCTGATTCTGATAACATCAAAGTTGCCCAAATACCTCTTTATACATATTTAAACGAACTGATGTAGTAGCTCATACACACAAATGTCTTCCAACACTCAACAAGCAAGCTATAATGCATAACAGGAACCACTACTCCTCAGATTGTTGTAAATCTTTTTGGGAGTGACAAATATTAAGAAGGATTAGCCACCAGAAAGGGTAATGTCAAATTGCTCAGACAGCTGAGCTAAAGGACTAGAGATACAAATGCCTTCAATACAAATATTATCTGTTAAAACATTTATCTCTGTTAAACATCTATCTAAACATTTATCTATGCATATATCTCTGTTAAAATATCTTGTTAAAACATTCCAACCATGAAGTCACTAAGAGGCCACAGGAATTTGACATTTTGTCCATAAAGGAGGAATGAAACAGAGAAGAAAATGAATTTGACTTCCAAAGTATTACTCCTGCTGCTTCCACAATCGACTCTTCACTGCAACCATTGCACAACACAGAAGCCAAACTAGAATTTAACTGAAGCGTTTTTAAGACAGCTAAGCAAACAGGAGTGAGTACAGAGGGCCACAAAGACGATCCAAGGCCTGGTGCACCTCTGCTATGAGGACAGGCTGAGGCAGCTGTGGTTGTTTGGCCTGGAGAAGAGAAGGCTCCAGAGGGACATAAGAGTTGCCTTCCAACACCTGAAGGGAGCCTGCAGGAAGGCTGCAAAGGGACATTTTATAAGGGTGTCTAGAGACAGGACAAGAGAAAACAGGTTGAAGCTGAGGCAGAGCAGGGTTAGACTGGATCTGAGGAAGAAGTTCTTCAGTAGGAGGGTGGTAAGACTCTGGAATCGGTTGCCCAGGGAAGTTGTGGATGCCTCCTCCCTAGCAGTGTTCCAACGCCAGGCTAGATGAGGCCCTGGGCAACCAAGTCTAGTTGAGAGGTGTCCCTGTCCAAGGCAGGGAGGTTGGAGATGATGATCTCTAAGGTCCCTTCCAACCTAAACCATTCTATGCTTCTGTGATTCCTTTTGCCTTATTTTTTGTGTGTTTGGGATTTTTGTTGTTGTTTTGTTTTGGTTGGTTGGTTTTCTTTCGTTTTACCTCCAGAAGTTCATCCTCCACTTGCAGAAGACCAAGCGTTGCAGCTGGACCATCTGAAGCAATTGATGATATATAATGATGTCCATCAAACGTGTCAAGCTCAACTCCCAATCTCAACGTGTGGATGGGTAAGAGCTGCCAAAAGATAAGTATGTCTGAGAATGTGTATGTCTTTATCTACCACAATAAACACAATCAGGATTCAGTAGCTCACCAAGTTAAACTAAGCACAAGTAAGATGATTAAATCTCCATACTGCCCTTGTCTGCATTACAGCACAAGTATCCAAAATTTCTCCACACAAACTGTCTGCACAAATAAAATCAGCCAGCCTGCTCTTTGGTGGAATAGGCAATTTGAACTATATTTTAAATAAGGTTACTATATTGGGAAAAAAGTCTACCCTACCCAAAAGTTGAGTTTTCCACAAAACAAAGAAATTCCATCATCACCACAAAAACTCATCACAAGATCTGTCTTATTCCCTTAGGAGCTGCGCTACTTTGGAGGCAGGAAAAAAATATCCATGAATTGTCCTCTGCAAATAGCTAATAACACTGGCATCCTTGTTTCTGCAAGGTGAAATCATTGATTTTGTGTTAGCCTCCTCCCAGAGGGTTTCCTTAAACTGGAATTTTCCTCTAGGGGGCCTCCAACCAGTAGTGTCTTAGGTCTGCAGTATAAAACTGATATGCTACTCAGTCAAGACAGCAAAGTCATGGCAACTTGGACACAAGAGATGATGAGCAGTATCTGCTCCTTCAGTTTTGTAATTTTCTGGCTTTTTATTGCTTAGGTTGAAACACCAACTATCCTGGTTTCCACTTAACTCTGGATGTTCAAATAAAAGCAGCAATCCATTAATGCTCAACATTCCCTCGGACCCATGTCTGATTTTACTGACTTTCTCAACTGAGACATCCCAACAAGTATTTATAAAAGCATCACCTCCACAAACCTCTTACACAGAGCATTAACATACATATCTTGAAAATAACAGAAGACTGAAATTAATTTCAGCTCTGATCATTTTGATTAAAGACATCTCCTTTTCCCTGTGCCAGGATCACTACAGCAAGCTTGTTCAGCAGTTTCAACCTCTGCTCCATTCTGTCCTGGCTTTCAACAACTGAATTTCAATGCATTTCAATACCTCAAAATTTGAGGCTTCTGTCCATGGTTTGAGTTCTGTCCATGCTTTGTTTGGTTTGTTGGGATTTTTTTGTTGGTTTTGGTGTTTGTTTGCTTGCTTGTTTTTTATCTCCTTTCTCCATTTTGGGGGGTGTGTGTGCATGTTCATTTGCTCATATGCTAACAAAGAGGTACCAGACCACCCCAGAATATTTTTCTGGAAAAGTTAGAGCCACAAACCCACTAAATTTCTGAAACACATAAATCTGGAATTGTGTCCTGCCCTCCTGGAATCACCCTGCCAATATATACCATGAAGGAAACCATGATCTAAGTCATACCTTTGAGTACTTCTGGAGCTCTGCATCATTTGTAATGGGCATATCCATATTCACAACCTAAAAAAATGGTACATCATAACATTTGTCAATAGCAGGACAAAAAAGACTTTACCAGAATGATGAATTGTGGCAAAAATGAAGGAAAAAAAAAAAAAAGAAAAAAAGAAACTGTACTTCAGCAAAGTCACACTGATGTAAAGTAATTTTAAACAAATGTTAGAAAAATCTTCCAGACAGAAGAATGTGGCGATTACATTCTATTAGCAGACTCCAATATTATCCTATTCCCAAAGCAAAGTGCCAATTTTAGTCAAGTTCAGTAATTTGATATAAGCACAAAATGCCATTATATTTGACACAAATACCCAAAGTGACTTGCAAGTCAGAGTTTGAAAAGCACGATAGCTGAAGTTAGCACTTCAGTCATCTGACATCCAGACTAAACCACCATCTTCTGCATCACATTTTTAACACGGCTTGAATTACAGGAGTTTAATTGCCAAATGAGAATGCAAAGTGAATTAGTTACAACAGTGACTAAAAATCCTTTCAGTGTATCTTCATTTCTCTAATATTAATAAAATAACCATGTTTACTATTTTTTTGCCATGTTATTCCTTAACATAATTTATCTGGAAAGTAAACCTTGGAAGGTCATTTACTCCAATTTTCAATGTAATAAGATGAGATCTTTGGCAATGTATGGATTGGAGTCTGGGGCACTGAAAAAGTTGAATATGTTTGGGAGCATTCCTTCCCTTGTTAGCTTTGGAACATATCTATCCTTGGAAAAAAAAAAATCAGGTAACTTGAGGCTCTTTTGGAAATTTCTAGCTTAACAAAGTATCTAGAAAATAACACTAAGCTTCAGCTTTTGCTTTTGGTTTAATTTTAAACAGGGCTTCCAGCATCTTGTTTTCCAGCGCCTAGGGTATTTTTCCCAACAGAGAATCCATTTCATGTCCATTCAGTTGTGACTAAAAGAATCTGTGACTAATAACTCCTCAGCTCGACTGCCCACGCTTAGGTACCTGGCAACAAGCACCACACAGATACCACCCTCCCCATGCAGATTTTCTGGGTCTTTTTTTATTCCAGCAGGATCTCAGCTCCTTCCACTGCTTCCACAAAGAACCAGCACCAGAGAAGCAGTGAGTGACATCAAACCCTCTCTTCCAACAGCTATTTCCTCTGGAAATAAAAACTTCTGAGAGAATACTGAAATGCACAGGCACCCTCAGGGTGACTTTCTGCAAGCTGAGTGTGGGGGTGAGGACAGTGTGAGGCAGGGACTGCACTATGAGGCTCAAATCAGACATTGAGGTGCTGGAGCGTGTCCACAAGGCTCGTGAGGGGTTTGGAAAGCATCATACAAGGAGCTGAGGCTGTTGAGTCTGGAGAAGAGAAAGCTAAACACAGATCTTACTGCTCCCTACTACTACCTGAAAGGAGGTTGTAGTGAGGCTGGTGTTGGTCTCTTCTCTGAAGGACAAGAGGAAATGGGTTTAAGATGTACCAGGAGAGGCTTAGATTGGACATTTGGGAAAAAGCTTCTTCACTGAGAGAGCAGTGAGGTGTTGGAACAGGCTACCCAGGGAGGTGGTGGTGTTGCCATTGCTGAAGGTGTTCAAGAAGCTGTAACCATGGCATTTCAGGACATGGTTTAGTGGTCATGGAACTTGGGTTATGATTGGATCTTAAAAGCCTTTTCTAGCCTTAGTGATTCTATGATACTGAAGGCAGCCAGACAAGCCTATAGGTAGGTACAGACAACAAGAGCTGGAATAACCTAAGAATTACTTTCAGAATGGGATGCTACAGCAGTTTTCTTCTATTATTTAACAGGACCAATCGTTAACATTTTCACTCCTGTCATTTTCCTGACAGCAGCTAAAGAATGAGAAAGGAATGGTTTCACGAACTAAGCAGGTTCTTGTCCTCTGTGGGAAGTGTGATAGTGCTAAGGGAAGTAATATCAGACTCTTGAAATGTAAGGATGGGAATACCAAGCAACTGAAGTGGGCAGCCAAACAGATTTATTGCATCATGTACATAATCTTACACGAACTTCAGATCTTAAAGGAGTGCTAATGGAAAGAAGAGAAGTGAGTTTCTCAAGGCAATTCTTAAAGCTCCTTTAAATCTTCCAGCGAGTGACTGGAGCAATGGCTACTCCAAGTAGTAAAAATAAGTGTCTCTAAATCAACTGGACAAGCATCTCACAGACAAACAGGGCATTTCTGTGGTGGTGGTGAGAATTTTTTAAGTCTTCAGGAAGAACCCTGTCTGGAGTCTTTTATCTGTACTCACTGGCTAAGACAGCACTGAAAAGCAGTAGTGAATTACAAGTTCAGTCAGCTCCTTACGACAATTCATCAAAACAATCTTTTGCTTGGCAATTACTTAATGTGAAGTGAAGAAATATCTAATAGACACTGGCACCACAAAGTTGCACTTCTGTGAATGACTTCCTACTTTCCCAGCATGTTTGATAATTATTCTTTCATTCTTCTAATAAAATTTTAAGATGCTTTTTCAAATGCAGGAGCTCTTTGCTGAGCCTTTTTTTCCCAGCACATAATAAAATAAATAGATCATAAATGAAATCATAAAAATACCATATATTTTAAGTGGCTGCTGTGATACAGATTTAAAAGGTCAGTTGATTTTCTTAAGTCACTCTTCCTGTCTTGTATCTGTGTAACAATACTATCTATATAAACATAATAAAAGAACACCCCAACAACTCATCATAACACTCCTATATTTCAGCCTTGGTGTTACGGGAAACAAAATTTGATGTTACTGATCTGTTCCAAACACTAAACTGTTCTATAAACAGGCTTTAATGCTAAGTTCACAGATCTGTAATTTAAAGAAATAACACACATGACTGTAGTTTATTGAAAGATAACATACCATAACTTCATATTCAGGTCCCAGCAGGTTTTGCCATTTGGATTTCAGCTCATGTGCTGGAGAAAGTGGGACTCTTCCTAAAAATAAAAGTGAATATTAAATTGACAAGCATATTGTACATTCAGAAGTGTATTTACTTCTAAATACTTCAATAAAAACTCACTGGAAATAAAAGAGTAGAAGTAATAATCCCAAAAAGAAAAGTGCATTAAGCTGGATCTATATTATACAGTGCAAATCAAAAATGTCTTTCTTAGGAAAACAATGCAAAATGTCAGCCACTGCTAACATGTGATTTATTCAGCTGAGAAGCAGAAGAGGTGATGCTTGCACTGATGAGATGTGAGTTCTGCACCATATAGTACTGTAAATAAATCATTCTTTCAGCCTGCAAACCAAATTTCACACGACTTCATAATTTGTTGCTATAAAAATGCTTGCCACTCCAGGGAAGCATCATCTCCCACCAGAATGAATCCCCCTAAAAAGTAAAACACCTGACAAGATATTGCTCTTATCAAGGGGCTTCGTCAGCACAATGTGTTTACAGACTATTTGTACATTTGGCAGGTATAAAGGCTTGTCTAGTTTAATTAGGCCAGTAAGTAACACGAGCTTTAATATAAACTCCAATTCTAAACCAGTCTTCCGTGGGAACTTGGCTATCTTGACATTTATATCTTTTCAGCTTTCTTACTTATGCAACCAAGGCAGTATTACATTCATGTAAGACAATTTGACAGAGCTAGACAGCATAAAATGACTGGCTGCCCTGCATTTGACCTCATCCAGAAGCTCAGTGCACATATAAAGTTCCAAGGCGAAGCAATGTTTAACTGGTAAGAATCAAGCTCTAAAGCAAATTCCATCTAGCAGCTACAGCAGCAGCAACTGAGGGCTGAATTACCCAAAACTGTTTTTTTGCCCCCACCCTGAGTGACTGTTACAGTTTGTCAGATGTCTAGACATGGCACAGACCACTGAGTATTGCTGATGTGTCATGCTGAAATTTAGAATGTAAATCACAACCTCACATTTTGCACGCAAACTAGCGAGTCAAATATCTCAAGGGGGAAATTTTGATGACACCAGGAGTTCAGACCCTACCAACTAAAAAAAGCCAGTGCAAAGGGGATGTCAAGCTGCCTCTGCTTTCAACACCTTTGTAGACTGCAAAGATGAAATATGAGCTTTTCAAGGCAATCCTCATTACATTGTTTCATAACTTTGAAGTTTTCCACTCATTAAAAGCAAAGATTTAAGATAACTTACACCACCTTATAACCAATCACTGTATCTTTTCCACTCACTTTCCGTCATGCTAGATAGGCAAATTCTGTCTGATCCGCACTGAGAAATCACCCCCCCCAGAGCCTAACAACTTACATTTTACTTGGAAATATTCAGAGCCCCTTTAACTCACAGGGTCAGGGAGATGCAGATATTCAAGGATTCCAGCAATTCAGATAACTATTTTCCTTCACCAAAAACAACTCCATCAAGAACAAAAACTTGTAAGTACAACCCACAGTTCTCTCTGCAATATACTATCTCCTGAAAACAGAAAAGACAAAATGTCCCCAAATCCTCAGCTCTGCGTTAAGGTTTTTTTCTTCCATTGAAACTTCACTGAAGTGTCTAAGAAGTTGCCTTTGTGAGCTTTGCAATCAGCCTTGTGAGGCTGATGACTGTCTGTACTGTAGCAATTGTAGCAAAATCAGAACACCAACACACTGTTCTGCTCCCTCTATTTGCAGAAATATTTTAGTCTCCTTTCCTGCTACTACAAAGTTACAGTGTGAAGGCACAGGACCTAAGCACCTACAGCCCCTGGTGCAGCCAAATACAGATTTTAAGGTTCACCAGGAATAATGAATCTCAGGGTCAGACCCCAAGTTCAGTTCAGTAACTGTAAACTGCGTTCAGCTGACTGCATACAGATTTATTTTTTTTTGTCACTTCCCAAACACTTTACCAAAATCTATGAGTAGTTCAGAGCAGGTGCTGATGCATGTCCCCATTTGAAGTCTCCCCCTTTCCTTCTTTCAAACACACTTTGAAGTCTTTGCTGGTAACTTCCCCAGAACTGTGGAAATGTCACCTGGGGGGATTTGGATTAAATATATTCATTTCCAGTCATAGAACCCAATTCACATTCTCCTTTTCCCCCCACCCCCAAGCAGCTTTTTCCACATGGCAGCTAATAGGAAGTTTCTTTCTAGTCTCTTATCCAGCTAGATTTCCCATGACCTGGCATACATACCACATCTTCTATAATGTGCAAGGCCACAGAAGTAAAAAATACTTCCCAGGGACAGCTTTCATTAGGAAAAACTTCCAGTGTATTTAGTCTGTCTTTCTGCCTGCACTTCTAAACAGTTTTATATTTCAAATTAGCAAGAAACAAGAATACATCACAAGTGTATTATAAAAATAATCTTTCTGGGTTTAAATTCCCAGCATCTTCAAAACTAGGACCTTTTTTCCTTGCAATTTCCTCCTGCTTTCACAAACTTAGTCTAGAAGGAGGTGTATTGTACTCTAGTGCACTCAATCAATGCACTGCCTTTACCTGCTTTACTGAGGGATATTTTTTCTCAGCCATCTTTAAAGTGCCTGACTAGCACCATCATATCTTTTGGGTTTTGAGTACTGCTGTAAGGCAAAAGAAAACAGTTCTGCCCAGTCTGCAGTCTTGCAGATGCAGCTGTGAAGTTAATTGCCTCTAGTCTGCTAGTAGAAAGTTTCAGGCCTTGTGCAGACTGCATCCTAAACCACGCTGCCTTTGTAACAGAACTGCTTCAGCACAGCTTTGCCAGGCCAGAATTATTATTTAATACCTCTCCTGGAAACACAATTTAATAAGAATTTCACACAACTGGGCTTAAAGGGAAGTAATACATATTTTATAAAACATACCTTTTATATTAAACTTCTAAAAGCATTTCCAGAGTTTAGTCAGAGCCTTAAATTAACAGTATTTACTTTAGCACCACTGTAATGAAGTGCCAATCACCATGTCCAAAATAAGCACCTATCTTCAGAATTTAAAGTTGGCCATTAAATTCTATGCCAAGGTGAAATCTTAGACCTCATATTTCAGCAAGAGTAAAATTTCCAACCAGGTATTTTGACTTTTTAAGAGATACACACACATATTTCATAGTTGTACAAAGCTTTTGCAGAACCCTGTAACTTAAAAGTGGTTTTCTCACTGTGAAAAATCCCACTTTAACCACACAGTGATACTTGCCTACCACTGCAGGCCACTCACTCTCCAAGCCATGTCCCTTGCATCATCCTGCTGGCCCATGGATGATCAGCACTGCTAGACGGTATCACAGGCAGCATCCAACTGCAAGCAAACAATATCTGCACCACACTCTGCAGAGCTCTAAAGAAGGGGATTATGAGGCTCACACAAGGCTAGAATTGAAGGGAAGCCACTCATACCTCTTGGTTACACACTTCCTCTGAAACTATGGGCTGTGGAGTATTTATGGGGAGGCAATGGATCCACATCAAAGCAGCAGACTCCCAAAATATGCAAGGGCTCAAAAATAGTTTGATTTTCAGCAGAACAGGGATCACTAAAGCACATCTAGATAACACACCTTGAACCTAACAGAGTTTGGTAACTTTAAGCCGGGTAAAAGCAATTTTAGTTCCTGGTATAAACCAATCCTGGCATTGATATCCTATATTTGTGCAGCACTAGGTATTAGGTAACAAATTCCTCACAAAGTTCTCTTTGCATGAGGGCAGACATCTGCAGCCTGTGCCACGAGATAACCCAACCACGAGCAGTCAGGAACTGACTGCAGAGATATCGTTCGCTTCAGTGGAAAAAGACAATACTGCATGCATAGAAAGTCCCACAGTAAAAAAGGACTGGCCAAGTGACACAGAACAGCACATGTTGCTCTTTTCTAACCTCTGCCATAGCAAGTGGAAGTCCTTCTGGCTCTTCTGCCCCTAACTACATCCCCTTGCTAAATCCTTAGGTTACTCATCCATGGTAACTATAAATCAGTATAAGCTTTTCTGCTCATGCAGCTAAAACAATGCTTTGATAACCTCACATCTCAGCTACTCAATCACCTCTGTTTTGGCTTCCTATTTCCGGGAACATGCAAAAGTCACAACAAAGCATGTCTGGTTACAAGGCTTGGATGGAAAAGTAAACCAGAATGGAACATAGGAACTGCTACATTTCTCTCGTTTCCAGGTTGTCTTTAATGCTGACAGATCTTCCACAATCACAACAAAATTGTTATTCATTGACAGCCGTTATTTAGAATCCTCTATTACATCTACATATCTTAGAAACTACAAGGCATAAGGATAATTTATGCTGACTTTAACACAAGCTGTAGAAATTCATCCAGAATTTCCTGTAGAAGAGCCCAGAAATCTGTAGGAAATTGAAGGACGCCTTTTGGAAAGATCTCCAACCTTGATTCAGAAGTCAGCTAAAACCCAAAGAAAGCCATGCCAGCTTTGTGAACTGCCCCTGTGTCCAACTGCCTTTGCTGTTAAAAATATTTGCCTAATCTGAACTCTTTCAACCCTGGAGGCACCATGAAATACTTCCTCTTGGCCTCTATTTCCAAAGATAAAAGTGATAAGGCAGCAAATCAGAACAGTTAATCCAGATTTGTCAAATAACTGCCCAATCTGACTGCAAAAATAGACACGTGGATGAAGAGTGTAACACACCTCAGCTTTACCAAAGCTTTTGACACCATTTACATCAGCATTCTCATTTGGAAACTGAAGAAGTATGGGTTTGATGACTCCTAAACAGGCAGAAAACTAGAGGGATCACTGGGATCAAAGGCAACATTAACTAATGGCTTGACAGACAGTTTTGAGAGAAGAAAAACAGCTACAGGGACTTACACAATACAGTATCTTCATCCGTGACTTCCATGATGAGACAGAATACTCTCAAACCTGTGAAAGTGCTAAATTTTGGGGGTAAGGTGGGATGGAAGAGTTGATAGATCCAACAGAGAGAGCTTTACTTCTGAGGAGCCTGAATAAAAAGCATTATATTACGAAAGCTAAAGATGGATAAACCACAACAGTCCATTAGTATTGAAAATGGATTAAAGACAGTTCTAAAGACTCCAAAGAGACACTGCAAGATATCCTACCCACCTGTGTTATGTAGAGTCTGCTTCCTGTCATTTTGAAGATTATCCTTCTGTTCTTGGTTTTCTTCATTTTTAGTGTCCACGCTAGTTTCAGGCCCTACAACCCCAGGGAACACAAAGGTTGGAACAGTTGGCTGTACTGTGAAAACAGATGAAAAAAGTAAATCACATGCCACAAAATATATGAAGTAGGAAGATCAGTAACTGCTCTTTTTATTTTTTTTTTTTTTGGCTACACATGAGTTTTGCACTCAATTTTTCTGCATCCCTCATTTCTGTTTCTTTCCATTTCTCCTAAGTATTTCATTTCTACAGTATGCCCTTGCAGAATTCAGGGTCATGTAGACCTAGACCTAACTGTTAAATTAGGTAACTGTAAATAGAGAGAAAAATAAAATTAGTTGCTTAAAAAAATTAAGAAACAAAAAATTTAAAAGAATTACCTCTATCTGAAGGTCTTTCTGAAGAAACAGTGAAAGATGATTTCCTTCTAAGCAAGGTAAGCCGCACAACCTGTCCTGTATTCCGCAACGCCTCTACCACTTCTTGGTTAGTATAATCCTGAATATTAACTCCATCAACCTAAAACAAAGAAATCACATCAGATAACAGTAATCACATTACCTTCTTAGGCTGCATCATACACTGTAAGTAGCATCCATGTTATTTTGTGCAGAAATGACACAGTTATTCACCCAAGACGGTAGTGTTTGCAAAACAATCTCATTAAATCAGTTACATCTCACTAATTAGATAACATTTTCAAAATGCAGTTTTAAAAGGAAACAAAACAGTAATTTCTTCTGTCTTCATGGAGCAACTACAAAACAGAATTTACTTCTCTGACATAAATATGCACTGAGTTCCCTCTACAATATTTTTGCTTGAGGACTATTGTGTATGAAGCTTCCCAGCAAGAGTGGTCAACCTAGAATTCAGTTCATTAGCACTGTTGGTCTTCTCCTGGATTTCTCACATGCCTCTCACAAGCCCATTCAGGTAACTCACATAACCCACTCTGAAAAGCCTGATCCTTACATTAATTCTCAAATGCTTTAATTTACACCCCAAATACTCTGTTCACCTCCCTGTTAGGTCATGCATCAAGAGGGGCTTTATGTGCAGCTTTGCAGGAGAAAGCACAGGACTGTATCAGTTTTTGCCCTCACAAAAGGAGAAGCTGACTCTGGAAGGTCTGGCACAGCACAGGTTTTAGAAGTAATTTAAAATCATCTCTCTATAAATATTATCTCTTAAAACAAAAAGACTGTGTAATTCATTCCTGCTCAAATGCAAAATTGGCCATTATTCAATTCACCGTTATGCAGTGGGTTTTAATTTTCTGCACATAAAGCTTGAGTCTTAACCACCCTCAAATCCCATTCAGTTCAAACAGAAGATGCTGCTGCTCATCTTTACTTCAGACCAAAAGCCAAGATTCTTCACTCTGGAACAATCCAAGTGCTTTCCTCTTTCATAGTTAACTACTATTTACTACTTCTTTGAATATAAAAATCATATTTTAACCACAGCAAGCCAAAGCTCATTCCTGTTACAAACCTACCTAAACAAATAGAAACCACCAAATTATTTCCTCTGCAAAGAGAAGGAGGTTTAATTAGTTTTAGAAAGTTTTTACTACGTTGTTCTTTTAACACTGAGATGTGTAATGAAGTCATTCTTCTACAACAATATATAAGCAGACAATTTTACTTACAGCAACAATTTTGTCATAAACATGGATTTGGCCATTGTAGTCAGCAGCACTACCAGGTATTATATTTTTCACAAAAATCCCTGAAGGTTCTGTTGGCAGGGGGAGGAGAGGAAGAGAAACAAGTCCATTAACCTATGTTTCTTTTCTTAGTAAGATTTTTAATTACAGTCTTTTTTCACACACTTCTTCCAGCCACAAAGCTATGATTCTGTAAACCTGCAATATTTGAAGTTACCACTCACACAGCTTGATACAGAAGATCTCTGGCAGAAAAAACCCAGTGCCGACACCACCATCTCTGCACTGACCTCAAAATGTTTCCCTTAGAATGTGTCACAGAAGACCACCTCCTCAATGCTCCTTGTGCTTACCCAGGCTTTAAACCACAACCACTTAAAATCCATGCTGCGTTTGATTTCAATAGGACTACTTAAGCTAAAAGTAAAGTATGTGCTTAAGTACTTTGATCAGGACTTCAATCATTTTACAGCTAGAGAATTTAGTACTTTAAATCTTAATGAAAAAGTATTTTTCTTTAAAAAAAAAATTATAAAAAGACAAACATGGAAATAAGAAAAGCTGTCCTTTGTCATGCTTGATGTTTGGCTATTAATTCAAAATTCTAGTTAGAACAAGGAAATAAAAACAAAACAGAACAAAAAGCCCAGTAAAAAAAAAAAAAAATATATCAATTGATGAGCTGAAGTAGTAACCCTTCCCTTCCACACACTCCTGCAAGATAGGAGATGCTGTTCTGCAACTCTAGTCAATCCTGACACCTCATCCTTCCTTTTCTGAGCACTAACCTTCCTCAGACACCTCATCAACATGGTTTGTCCCTGTCTTTTCCTGACACACACTCCTCCCCAACTCCTTTCACAGTGCTCATAGCAGTGGCCTGGGATTCCTGATCAGCAGCACAAGAGGATTTTCTGGGAATGAGGATGGCTAGAGAGCAAGTCCATCTGCCTCGCCTTCCCAGACCACATTCTTCAGTCTCCTGAGGAAGGGGAGTGATAAAAAGCACTACCTCTTTGTCTAAAACTGCATAGTCAGTTGACTCAAGTTTAAAGACCTTATCCAATATTTCAAAGCTGAGTAAACAGTATTAATTTAAAGAGGATTCAGGAAAAAAACCACAACTGATTCCACATTCCCATATCCCAACACAGGTACTCTAACCTGTTTGGCCACTCAAAGACCTCATCTTGTGAAGATGGCATACACATCAAGCACAGCAAAGCTGCATGATTCCACATTCCACATTCCCATATCCCAACACAGGTACTCTAACCTCTTTGGCCACTCAAAGACCTCATCTTGTGAAGATGGCATACACAATCAAGCACAGCAAAGCTGCATGTTGAGCCATTTTGTACATATTGAATGTGCCATTCAGAAGTTAATGCAAACTCTGGGGACATCCCATACTCTGGGGTTTTGAAATTCTTCATAAAACGTGCTATCTGAACTGTGCTGGACACCACAGGGGCAAAGGACTCCACAACCTCTCTGGGCAGCCGTTGCAGTGCTCTCGCACCCTCACCAAAAAGAAGTGCCTCCTCATGTTGAGGTGGAACCTCCTCTGTTCCAGCTTGTACCTGTTTGTTCCTTGTCCTACCATTGGGCATCACCAAACAGAGCTTGGCACCTTCACCCCTCAGACACTTATAGACATTGATAAGATCCCTTCTCAGCCTTCTCTTCTCCAGACTAAACAGCCCCATTCTCCCCATAGAATAAAGGGTATATGAGAAGCCCCTGACCTAGACTTTACCAAATCCTGTAGAACTCACCCATATCACTCGTGCCAGCATATCCAACAATTGTTATCCCCAGGCTCTGCCCATTCTTTTTTATAAGTTCAACATCATAAGTCTCAAAAAGGTTGGTATCATCCTAGAAATAAAGCAAAAGACAGTACAAAACAACTCATCAGTTCCCAGCTCTGTTACAAAACTGAAAATTAATTAAGATCTTCAGAAGTGAGCAGGGATTTTGATTTTCCTATTTTAGGAGGAAAATATTTTCATATTTGCAAGACAGATATGCAAGGTTTGCTGAAAATAAGGTGCCATCCAAAGATATCAGCTCTTTTTAAATTTCTTTCCTTATACTTTCTCCACATAACTGTCCAAGGTATGATACTTACATCTTGCCGAAAACAGAGGTTTTCATCAGCCCGTTCCCTTTGGATACACTTGTAACAACACCTCAATTAATTCACAAGACAAGAGAAACCCTGGAAGTGCTCAGAACAACTTCTCTCCCTTTCACGTTAGTCCTGATAAAACAGTGTCATGAATCCATTTGCCCAAGCTCTTGCTACTAGATAGTTAAAAAAGCACAAAAACCTGTAATAAATACATAGTGTTATCGTGTCACACATTTGACAGAAAAATTGATGCTTATGTCTCCTTTTTATCACCTACTAAGAAAGTGAGGGGCAGAAGGAAAGGGTTCTCTAAGCAGAGACAGGCTTGAGGTTCTGAAATGAAAGAAACCACATGTATACATAGTAGGCACATCCCTACTACAGAAGCAGCTGCTTATTTAAATGCAAACATGGGAGACTAGGGAGGTGTTTGAGCTTATTGTTTGTTTTGATGCTAGATCCCAAACCACAAAACCATTCGAAAAGTCAGCCTTCCCACACATCAGTTTAACAAGCTCGATAGGTTCAGATCTGAATGCTATCAAACCGCAAAGAGCACTGGAAGCCTCCAGGTTGTCCAAGGCAATGGGGACTAAAAGACTCCTTAGAAATAATTTTCACTAAATGCAAACTAAGACCTAACAGAGGAAATGCATTTGCAAATGCTTTATTGTTGAAGTGATTAGATGGCTTCTCCTAACAAACAGTATTTAGAAAGAGAAGCGCATAACAAGACCTGTTCTCCAAACCCTTTGCTTGTTACAATTACCAAGCCACTACGTAAAATGATCTCACCTTCAACTGGGAAAGTACAGGAAAAAAGTTTCTTAAAAAGTTGGAATCAGTATGTCTGTGCAAGTCCACTCTGATAAATACAAATCAAAATGCACAAACAGAGTTCAGACAGAACACACTAAAGCCATTGGTGGTACCAAAGAGAAAAAAACCAACCAAGCACATAGATCTGAGATTGCAAAAGATTAAGACACAAATTTGTTTATAGTTTTAGTAATCAGATAGAGCCCAAGAGATCAAAAAGAAGGTCTGTTCTCCTTACTATCAGGCAACAGAATGAAGGGAAATGGCCTGAAATTGTGCTAGCTGAGGTTTGGGTTGGATATTGGGGAAAAAATTATTTCCTGTAGGAGTGGTCAGGCATTGGAACAGGCTACCCAGGAAGGTGGTGGAAGAGTTCACAAAATGTGTGGACATGGCACTTGGGGACATGGTTTAATGGCCATGGTGGTCTCAGATTGACAGTTGGGCTGAATTGGTTTTTTCCAACTGAAACAGTTCTATGATTCTACAATGAGAGCAAGATCTGTTAAAGTGATGAAATCAAGAGGGATGGTGTCACTGCCAACAATAAAAACTGGGCCAGGAAACTGGAAAAGATTTTGTAAGAGTGATAAAAAGAGAAGTTTAATCAAATGCTTGCCAAGTATCAGCTTTTGAAGGACCTGTATTAAAAGCCAGCCCAAAGTTACAGCCGTACCCATTTCACTTTTCACTGAAAGAAATCAATGGGCACTTATCTCATTTCTTATCTCACACACACCTTCCTCCACTAGCCAACTCCTTAAGCTCATTAAATGCTTCTAACTCTCCTGCTCCATAAGACACTGAGGGAGATGAAGATAAGTTGTGATGCTCACTTATCTTTAGGAGAGAGAAGTAAACCAGTAAACATGCCTGTAGAAACATCTGAAATGGAGCTAAGGCCCTGTGACTCCTGCTGGTTTGACAATCAAGTCCTTCATAGTCAGTGCTCTGGCACTACAGATATTTTCTCAAAATAATGTTACTGGTAGAATACAAAACAGTAAAAATAGAGTTTGGAAAATTTTTCAGAGTCCTAATACAGTCAGCAGCAGTAGGCTGCTAAGATTGCTGTCACTATCTTGGACAGCACAGATAATATGACAGGGGGTTTGTGCCCATACACGGACACAAATACTTTCAGTTATTCTCTACTACAGGAAATTTAAAAGGAAAGAAAATATTAATATTAAACAAAACAAAAAAAAAAGGCACAAACCAAACAAACACCACCCCCCCAAAACCCACAAACAACAAAAAAACCCCAAACCTCCCAGCAACAACAAAGAAACCCAAACAAAACAAAAACCCCAACAACAAAACAAGCAAGCCTTTCTGCTGGTTTGCAAAACAGACAAGGGAAACATTTTCCATTCCTAAGTTCACAGGTGGTGAAAGCACTCAGAAAACAGAGATAAATTAGACTAGAGGAAAAAGTTCTGTTGTCAGACATGAACTGAAAGGTGGAGCATCATCAACAGATACATTCAGATTTACCACTATTCTTGACTTAAACAAAACTCTCAAAAATCAGCAAGAGAAGCTTCCTCAAATTGAAATACGAAGGTGGCAATTAGTTCAGAAAACAATAACTGACATTCAGAAAGAAGTAGATGAAATTGAAACCTGAATTTTTTCCCCTCTAAACTACATAGCAAGAATAAGGAGAACACTGAAAAGACATCCACAAGGAATAACATTTTAGAAAGGCTGAAGTATCTACAGTGTCTGGTGTTGATTAGTGACAAACAGGCCTGCCTTTGGAAGCAGGCAAGGGAATTTTTGTGGAAGAAATAAAACATACAGGGCCTTTGAAAAACATAGGACAGGCAGCAAAGTACCACCTCATAACAATGCTGATTCTCTAGGAAAGCATTTTTTTCAGAGTAGATAAGCCTAGGTACACAGATTGCCCTCTCCCATCTCTCTGCCACTCATGTTTCCTATTGCACCAATCCCTCTACTGAGAGGAGAAGCTTGAGATGGACGCAAAATATTTTACAGACAGCTTCAGCCTCGGTCATTTTCCTGAGATGGAAGACATGAAGCTAATGGCTGTCTTTGCACAACTATGCCCAGTAAGCAAGAAGGTGAGTTTGTAACTATACATCTGCTAGTCTGACCTTTTAAAATGGTGCTTCAAAAAAAAAAAAATTAAATAGCTGCTTGCACTCATATTCAAGAAACTAGACAAGAAAGAAAAGGCTACTCAGATTCTACACCTAAATCTAAGCAGCACAGTAGTAGCAGATGGTACACAAGCACAGCTTTGTTTATGTTTCGAGACCTACTGTACACTTAGTGTAGCATTTGTTGATTTTAATTACTCACAACTGAAGAGAATGACTTCAAAAACAAGAGACTTTGATATGACCATGATACGATTTGCTAAAACAAGTTTCAAAATTTTTAGATATATTTCCTATCACAGACAGTAGTGTAGACTATGAAAACATTGCACTTCTGTTTCATAAAAAGATGACTGTGCTGAAGAATTCTGGTGTGGCCATGGCGCTCTGGATTTCAGACTAGGGAAAATTCACAGGCAAGTTTGAAATCCACTTGCAAATGATTGATTAGTAAAAACATAATGAGCTAAGAAGGAGAACTTCAAGTACCATTTATTGATAACTTTGGTGGACTTGGTAATTAAATTACCCACACTGAAATAAATTCTGCAAACATGGTCATTCCAATCCCAAGATTATTAGTATTAATAACATACAGGAAAAAGGGAAAATTATAGAAGGAAGGGCTGTAACAATGACCACTTAAATGCATACATAGGATATCTGGAAACTCAAAAGAGGAGAAGCACTCTAGGTCTCAACAACACCCTGTTCTCCTCCTTTCTGATCATAAGCCACAAACGTACTTAAAATGTCCTAAGCAGACACCAGATACTTACATTTCCATTTTGTAAGGGAAGTAATGTACTGACTGGCCAGCTCACGGGAGTTGATGGAGTCTCCATAATTTCACATTTTGGGTCTCTTGCAACAATCATCCTAACAGAATTCCCACAGTTTCGCAGCACTTGGGCAACTTGTTCACTGGTCATTCCCTGCACATTGGTCCCTCCAATCTGCAGGATGTGATCTCCTGTCTGAAGCCTCCCATCCTTCAAATAGAAATAAAATAAAATGTTTCCATTCTATACAGAAAATATCTTTTTCACCACAAAATTGAAACTGTTGACAGACAACTTCATGGCCATGGGAGCCAGAGCAAGAAAACACCAAAGAAGTGAGCACCATAGCAACATATTAAATAATTCCAGGAAGTGTTTGCACAACTACATGCTCTCTTTTTTCCACAGCAGTTAACAGTGGTAAATCAACCTTTCCAACCATGACTAAGATACACCAGTTGAACACCACCACTCCTAAGAAAGTGTTTATTTCCCTCATTTAGGAGAAAATAGCAGCAATGTCTTACGCTCCCACAGGTTGTTTATGTATTGCTGTTTCACAGAACACTCCTCATTGGAGAGGAGTTAGAATAAAAACACAGTGTTTTGATTTAGGACTTCAAAAGGCTTTCTTTAGGACACAAGGAAAACCTCGTTTCCTTTGAGGGTGCCAGAAACCTGTCTCAGGCTGCCCAGAGAGGCTGTGGAGTCTCCTTCTCCGGAGAGATTCCAAACCTGCCTGAACATTGTGATCCTGGGCTGCTGTGGGTGACCCTGCTATAGCAAGGGGGTTGTACTGCGTGATTTCCAGAGGTCCCTTCAACCTCTGCCATGCTGGGATTACAGAATCACAGAATACGTCCAGGTGGACCTCAAAGATCATCCAAGTCCAACCCTCAACCCAGTACAGGTGGTTCTGTGGCTTTTTAGAGCTTTTCCTAATGTTTCTATATTAGCCTGTCAATTTTTTTCTCATCTGACTAGCCCTAACTCAAATGAGTAAATCCACTGAAGGTAACAAGACTCCATACAAACTATTTTTTAGATGATGATTATGATTCACGACCTACATAATTTCTATTATAAGCAAGCATTCATGGTACAAAATCCTCAGCTGGTATTGATCTGCACAGCTCCACCACCTTAGGTGCATTGATTTATACAGCAATTGTAGCAGAGTTATTCCCAGAACTAACTCAAACTCATTTGCAAACTCATCCAATTTTAACATATATACATGCTCATTATTTCACATGTTCTTAATGATGTCTCGTTCAGCTGAGAATGATGTCGTGAGTTCTTAACTTACATGCTTCATTTGTAGCCAAAACACTTCATTCCTTACAGCAAAACAGGTGTTACACAATAATTAAAAAAAAAACAACTCATTTATACATGACAGGTTCAGAGGGAGGCAGTCAAGCAAAAGCCAACATTTTTCGGTATCTCAGAATTCCCAGTTTTCATTTCCACCCTATGCTACAGGAATCACCTTAGCCCCTCTCTCTTGTGTGTTACTAGATGTTGTCTGCATGGGTTCCAGACCTCAAATACTGTAACTAATTGTGACCAAGTTCACACAAAATCCAAATCCGTTTTGCTATTGCATGTGCTCTACTCCTGAAATGTAGCAACACTTAGCACTGAGCGGCTAAAGATTTCAAACAAAGGTTTTAAACTCTGTCTGTGTCGTTTTAAAAGACATTGGTAACAGGTTTTGCATCCATCCTCAGTGTCTCCTTGAACGGGTCAGACCACAAAATGGGGATGAAAATGCACTCAAAATAGGACATCTTCAATCTATAAACAGAATTTTACAATGCAATTTCTGCAATAGGGAAGATTCTCCTGCCTGACAAATCATTTGGAGAGTTTGTCCCTATAGATGCTACCAAATTCTAGAGAGGATATGCAAATCCATTAAGAGTATTTGTGTCCCCTCCAAGACTGAACATATCAAAAGTACTGAAAATATTAGAAGGCTACAGGACTTTTTTTAGAATTTCTGCATATGTAAATGTTCTAAAAGCCAAAGAGTGTCTGAGAAACAACTTAATTCCTATCAGGTGCTGACTTTTCCCTCAATCATGCCTTCAACATATTTATTTATAAAGCATATGTTGGCATTCAGACTTGGATGCTATCAGCTTCCTTTTGTTTCAGTATATTAGTTTATTTTAAGACTTTATTTTTGTCCAAACCAGTTAATTATACTTTACAATCAAATAAGAAGTGACATAATATAACAAATTACCCGATCTGCTAATCCCCCAGGAAGAATTGTTCTTACAACTACTCCCCTCGACTTTCCTCCTACAATTCCAAAGCCTAATCCTGAACCATCGTTAATCAGCTCAACTTCTTCAACGTGGCCCCAGTGAATCTGCAATTAATAAAAACAGGAGATTTTAATTTCAGTCAATCTTTTAACGATTCTCACTTTCACATGTCCCAGGAATGAGCAGAATTAATCAGAGCAATTTTCTCTCTCTGCCCCACATATTGGAGATCTGTTGGATTTGGTTCAGTCAGCTTCATTTCTTTACAAATATGCAGTGGGATTTCTCATCTGTTTTTTTAAACATACATTTTGTCCTTCACTTTCAGGTTAAGAGGATACTAGGAAAAAGAATGCCTAGGAAAAAGCAAATTTAAAGATGTTCTTGCCAAAATGAAAACTGTCCTTTTAGTTTTTCATAAATCAAGACTACTGCAAACAACAGAGAAAAACAGAGGCAAGGAGCTTGCACTGGCCTCGTTTTTACTTTGTGTTGCCCAAATTCTTGCTTCTGCTATTTCATTTACACGTTCTAAACACCACCAGTATTCACTGAATTAGTAGTGTAGTACAATATTCTGTCACACTGAAGGGGAAGCATGTTTCTAAGCTACGCTGTACCATGACCTTATGTTCTACAAGACAATCTGAAAATAACAAAGCTGTTAAGCAACTCAAACGCAGCCAATGTTTCTGTCAGATTAATATCTCATCGAAACCAAAATGGAGCAAAGTAGGCAGATTTAAGCCTTCTGTGAATAAAGGATTTATTAGCATACTGAAATTCTTTGCCAAAGCCAGTTAAATATCATAAAAGAAGTTTAAAGATCCCCTGTAGAGATATATATTTGTATTTTATTTTGTTAGTCTGTTCAGCGCAGATCTTTCAATGAAAAAGCAGTTAAAGTTTAATTCTTTAAAATTTTCAGTGCAATAAACAATATTGATTATGCACTAAAACCTTCAGATTTCACTAGCACTGTAATAATCATGAGGGAAATAATTACTGAGAATAAGGACAAGCGCTGCTCTTAACCAGATTTTCATTAAAACCTGCTAATGTAATAAATTAAGGGTCTAATATTGCAAGCCCTAGATTTAGGTGTGCAGTTCGACCAAATTCAGTCAAGCCACCTGGACCATATGGTTTGAACACAGATGGAAGTTTAGCCCCAGCTTATTACATGTCCCAGTGACAATATCTCCTTGTTCAAGAAAACAAAAGGCTCCTCAATCAATGAAATTTGCAGATAAAAAAAAAAATCCGCTGATAAATAAACAGGGATTGAAAGCTTCTTTGACAGGCACTTTTTGTTTCTTTTTAAGACAAAGACAAGGCTTTCTTGTTTTGAGCAGTTTAAGTTTAAATTGGTTGGGGTATTTCAAGCAGTGCTCACGATAGGTTATGTTTACACTCTTCTAAGATGTAATCAGAGCACCTTTAATTGCTGAGCACAGGAGGTTTCAGCTGAGTGTACTCATAAAATGCTTTCACCCAGCCTATGCTGAACAGACCCTGCAGCTAAAAATATGTTGAGCTACTAAAGCTTCTGCTATCCCATAAAAACCCAGGATCTATTTTACAACTTCATGCAGTTTTGCAATGGAAGCCTTATACTTATTGCATGATCAGTCTAAATGAAATGTCATCACACAGAAAATCTGATTAAACAAGAAAATCCCTAGATGTAAAGCTTGCTAACACAAACACTTCCAGCCACAAAAAAATACCCAGCATAGTTCAAAATCTGATTTTGACAGTATTAAACAACTCACAGTCTCAGGTGGATTTATATCACTTAATAAGACAGCCAAAGTTCTGCTGTTTCCTGGAAGTGGCTCCCTAGCAACAACCAGATGTAGAGATCCTGTGGCTTGCTGGAGGAAGGCAATAGCGTGCTGATGGGAAATGTTCTGATCCAATGGGGTGCAATTAATGGCCAGTATGTGGTCATTTTCCTTCAGTCTTTGATCCCTGAACAAAACATTAAAAGCAATTTTCAGACGCAGTGCAGTACCTTCACAACAGGCTCATGTAATTGAAATATGAACATGTGAAACACGGTTATGCAAGGTTAAATATTTAGATATTAAACCAAATCTGCTTATCAGACTCTCTTCACCCACATACAAACTGCACACAATCCACACAGTACTGAGCTGCCCAGCCAGATTTTGTTCCAACTCTATCATTGTACAGAAATTTGCTTTATTGTTTCCTTTGCTTCAAAATTCAATTAAATTCCCTCATCCCTTCTTGATGATACTGAACTGCAGAGCAGAAAAAAGTTGGTTTTGTAGGGATACAATAAACTAGAAACTACCTTGATTATGTTTAGCCCCACATGGTAAGATCTCTAAGCACCTACAGCTCAGGCTGTGATGTGGGTTTGTGTCATTGTTTAATCTAAAGACGGATGAGCTGCATATTTATATTTGACTCAAAATTTACAGCATCAAACTTCAGACAGCAAACCTTCTTCAAGCAATACACAGTTCAACTTAAACCATAAGAGAACCTAAATTTCACAGTTAATTCACCCATAGTGATGAATTTAGGTTTGTGACAGGAGAGAAGCCATCACTCATCTCCTTTGTTAAATATTCATTCTGAGCACGAGACCAAACTGTTACTTAGACAGACACTGCCTTCAAAGCTCTGTAGGAATCCAAAGAAAAGCCTCCAGGAGATCTTGTCTCAGAAGCAAAATGGGAATCATGCTGGGGAAATTTATAAACTCCAAACCAATATAACCGCACATCTTAACTAACACATTTGAAACTTCCTCTTTATCGTGCCATGTTTAAGATGTTTCCCAGAAATCACTTTCTTCAAGCACTAACCATATTTCAGATTCTCTCAAAGAAAGTGAGCAGCAGGTCATCAAATCCTAAAGTGAGACATTCACCCTCCTTTGACATCCGGATCAGTCCATCTGTCTCCACTTCGAAAGAGCCTAATATGCTTTTCTTTAAGAGTTCTCTGGCGTGTTCTCTGTGGGCCCATAGCCATTATCATTCCAACCTCTCCCCACTCTTTTTGTCATCCTGTGTTGGCACTTCCTGACATGTGTTATTTAAAAAGTGACACCAGTGACTTGAAATCTAGACACATTTTCTTGAAACATAATTCCAAGCACTGCATTTGTCTCATGCCAGCTCTTGTGGTTTTATAATCACATTTTATTTTTAAAGGACTGCTCTGTCTTTTGTTGTTGGGTGAAAACCCACAAACAATACAGGGAGAAACTGCCTGAAGCCTTGATTCTATGATGACATCTGTGCAGGGATCTGTTAGGAGGACTGGATCTAAATTTACACAGGAAACAAACAGTAAAACCAGCTATAAATAGGACATTGTCATAGGCACATAAATAAAGAAGCAAGGCGGGGGAAAGATCTTTCAGGGACACAATGCATAAAAATCCAGACAGAGGCTAATTTTTATTTCCCTTCTATTCTTTTCTGAGTTTTCTTTTGTTTTTTAATCAGTACTAAATAGTCTCTTAGTGAGTCATGATTTCTGAAAATTCCATTTATGAATGGCTTGGACATTTAAAACTCTTCTGAAAATCTGATCCTCAAAACATGAGTCCATTTAGTTGAAAAGCCAGAATCCAAGATACCACTAATAAAATATCCCACCAGATAACCCAGACAAAGGTGTTAGTCTGACAGAGTTTGCAGCATGCAAGCTGTGACTTTTCCCGTTGTGGAAATACTGCAATTTTCCAGTACAATTATAAACATCTCACCTGTCAGCTATGCTTCCTGGTTGGACTTCCTTGACAAAGATACCAACTTCTCCCAAGGAGGGATTTTTAAGGGCAACCACACTAAATCCAAGACCTCCAACAGAAGGCTTTTCGATTTTTATTGACTCTACTTGTCTCCCCTGATAAAACAGAAAGAAAAGATTTGCTAATTTTTAATGCAATAGAATGAGCTAGTGTAAAATTTATGAACACTGGGAGAATTACTCTCTTCCTAAGACTAAACAAAGGTGAAATGCTGAATATGTTATTTCTATAAAAGCTCCTCCATTTATTATTTTTAATATAACAGAGTATTGAATATGCAAGCACTCTCAGGTTCTGAAACCTCAGGGAATTTAAGAGCTGCTTTCACACTTCATTCACATTATGAGATGAATTCCAAACTGGATGAAAACTATGAACAAAGTTGCTGTCTAGAGCAATATATTTGGGATTTCTGGAAATGCTACACAGCTAAACTAAATTACTTGTCTTTTGGCTTCCCTTGCTTTTAATGCTGATTTTTAGGAGTGTGTTCAAAAGACTGCAGCTTTTTAACAGGGAAATTAATTTCCTTCTCCTCCCTGCAACTTCATACTTAAAGCAAAAAAAAGCAACCAAAAAAACCCCCAACCCTCAAAGTTTCCTTTTGCAACTGCCTGCTTTTCAGTACTAACACGAGGTTTCTGGGGTTGTTTACTGGGAAGTACTACTTGGAGAATGCACTGCTACCACAGCTGTTTCAGCCAAAATAACCTGCAGTCCTCACTGCTAAATCTTTTACCTGATGAGTTAATGACACGCTAATGAGAAGAGTTATGCTCAAAATATTACAGCTACATTAAGGTAGTCAATTAGCAACAGTTACTTAATACAGAAAGGCATGACTAACCAATTAAATTAATGGCTCATAGTCACACAGAACAATGCATTTGTGGTATAAATGCTAATCCCACATGGGTGGATGTCTGCACCTGTAAGACTTCCATAACCATCTGGTACATGCTACATCACATGTTAATGAAATCAGTGTCTGCCTGGAAAAGTTAAGACACACTAAATGAAGAGTTCAATAATGTATCACACACCAGTCTTTTAATCTTTTACACTGTTCACATGCTAACAAGCTGGTACCTTGCCAGTTTAAAATGTACTTGATAAAACAAGTTTCTCCATCAAACCAAATTTCAGCAGAAAATGTCTGTTTTCAGTTAAGTGGCATCAAATCATTTTCTGGCAATTGAAGTACCTTCTCTACATTGTTGTGTTTGGTAGAAAGGAAGACAAAAAAACCCCAAACCAACAATTAGCCAAGAATAAAATCCCCAAAAGCCACCAAACCACTGTCTACTGCTGACATTATCTTTCAGAGGGAAAGTTATCCTCAGCACTTCCACTCTTTTATAGTCTAGGAGACACCACGCTCAGATCCACAATAAAAGAGCATGTTTGAAAATGTACTCTAAAAACCTGCAAGAAAAAGTTTGACATTAAAGGAAAAGCAGTTTGGTTCACTAAACCTGAGAGCCTTACCTTTGCCATCTGTTGGATGATGGTGTTAAATTCATTCACTCCCAGGTTTGGAGTGAAGGTAGATGCTTTGGGTTCAGGTGAACTGCAAGGTGTATAGATACTCCCAGCAGCAACTGATTTGTCAGCAAACACTAGCAGCCCTCTCTTAGTAAAATCAAAATCTACCAACCGGTCAGGAGGCACATAATTGAGCTGTTGAAAATGAACAAAGGTGTAGAAAAGCTATTAAACCCAAAATATTTTCACATATATCATTTTGTGTGAAGACTGCCAAAGCAAGCAAGTAAGCATGCACATGTTCATATGTGCCCATTCACACAAACGTACTCACCAGTATAAATTAGGCCATGTTAATAGATAAGCTATAACTAAGCTACCATATCAAGTTTAAGTTGTTTTTCAGGAGAGTTCCTTGAATGTTTCATCTCTGTTTCTACTCCAGTTTTCTTCACTTCTTCCATATTTTTCCCTGCCTGTGCCCATTATCCTCTTTTTACCCTGATGTTCCAGAAGCAGCACATGCAAAAACATTAAAGAGACACTCAAGCACTGTTGCAACTCAGGCAAACCTTGACAATTTTGGCATAAGAATCCACATTTTTTTAGGTTCACTTAATCACTCAGGAGTCAAAGGCCTGGTCTGTATTATCTCCTCCCCACGGAGAGCCTAGAGTACAAACTAACTACCACTGAACACACTATCACTGGTGGATCTTGCAGTTCAATTTCTAGTCCTGACAGATAATGAAGGAATGCAGAAACATTCCCAGTGCAACACAGTAAACTTGAAGATCTCATCCTGAGTGAGACTGCTCTCAAGAAACACACCTGAAAAGAATTTCAGGAAAACCTGTATTTTCTAGACAGGATAGTTCTGAACATTCTGGATATAAAATCCATTATGCCCCAGTCACAAAGTATGGTCTTAGATATATTTGCATTTTCATACATCTTCAATAGCATGCATACACACATTCAAACTTCAGACAGAAGAAGCAGATGCACCACCCACATGAATGCGGGGAAAAATGAATGGCACAACCACTACCATGCCACCCAGGCAGGAACACATTTGCAATACATTTGTCAATGACAGCAAGGCCTCATCCCCCTGACACCCACCCCACTGTACCTGCAGCTGGGCAGGTGCTGTAAGAGCAGACAGGGATCACTTCTGCTCAGGGAATGTCAAGTTAGTTTCTGATTTCAAGTTTTCATGCCTGACTCTGCTAACTGCTCAGTGAGACCTGTTCATGTAGATGTGTCCTTGATGCCCAGGTCCAGAAAATCAGTGTCAGTCTGCATTATAAATAGGCCCACACAAGTTCCTTTTTACTGATGAAGCTGAAGCGTGGGTATGGCTGCATCAGAGCTTGGTAAATCTTCAGCAGTGTTTTTCTAGATTTTATTTCCCAAAGCAGATTAACCATTCTTATACAAGTCAGCAGGAACTCAATGAGTGTCTTTTAAGGAGCGAAGATGCTGCCAGTTAGTTGATAAACTATTTAGCTTCCCCAAAAAACAAAAGATCCTAGTTCCAACTGTGTTCAGAACTCAAAGTACTAGAGCTGATATCTTTTGCAGACGCTTTTTTCTAACTGATGTAGTTCTCAGCACCTACCTCTTCTTCAGTCCTTTCAAAGTATGCTGTCCCATGACCCCTTTGTTGCAATACCACTCCTTGTTTTAGTACTCCACCAGCTTGACCAGAAAAAAGCCCAGCATTCACTCACGCCCATTTACAGCTTATTAACGAGAGCACCATCGTTAACACACACCTACAGACCCTGGTTTAGGTTCCAGCATCACCACAGTTATCACACCAACAACTGTAATTGTACACTCACTTGTTCCTTCAGTTGCTTGATGGATTGCTGGAGGGTCAGGATCTGGTTAAACAAAGGGCTCCTGAGTGTGTTACTTAGAACAGTCAGGTTTTCATTATGTTGGGAGTCTCTTTTCTCACGCAGTTTGGCTTGCAGACGATCAAGGATCTGCAGCACCTGCTGTTTATCTACACCACAAAGTAAAACATGTTAGGAAGGGAGCTTCATTTCCCACTGTTTAACAAAGGTCACCGCTTTCAAACTACATACCTGCAGCAGGGTTTTCAGGCATGTTGAGGGATGTTTTTGGAATTACTCACAAAAATCTAGATGAGGTAAAATAAAATAAAATAAAATAAAATAAATATATGATATATCCAAGCAGAATCACGGAATCGTTAGGGCTGGAACAGACCATTAAGACTATAAAGTCCAACCCCTAATCCAAAACTATCAAGTCCACTGCTAAACCATGTACCTCAGCATCACATCTACACACCTTTTAAATCCCACCAGAGATAATGACTCAATCAGCTCCCTGGCAGCTTGTTTCAGTGTTTGAGAACCCTTTTTAGTGGAGAGGTTCCTAGTAATACCCAACATAAATGGTGCAACTTGAGGCCATTTCCTCTCATTCTATCACCTGTTACTAGGGAGGAGAAAACAACCCCACCTTGCTACAACCTTCTGGCAAGCAGTTCTCCCTCTCTTATGTGAGCTTGCCTTTTTCTTTTCTATGTATATGAGAAGCTTTTAAGGAGCAGAAATCCTTTATCATGCTCCTCTGCAGTGCCAAACAGAACAGGTCTCCAACAGATTCCAGGGCCGAGGTGGTAGGATGAAAACAATAGACGTGCAATTAGCAGCAAGATTAAATTTGTACCCTTACTCACATGTCATTACAGTGATGTGGAGCCTGTCATTCTGAAACCTATCAAGGCAGTTAGACCAAAACATACACCAGAAACAAGATTTGTTCACTTAGTACAAGCTTCTCTGAAAGAAGTCAGCCATTTCATAGCATGATTTACTTAACTTTAACTCTACCCAGTGTATTATAGCAGTGCAATTTCAGAATAATATATCTGGAATTATTTTGGAACTAAAACAGTCACATGTAGATCAAAAAAAAAAAAAAAAAAAAAAAGCAGCTGTGTATTTACTTTTTAAAGCTTGCAATTTGAGAGTGGAAAGGGTCATAGGAATCTGAATGTACCAGAGTAAGCAATGTTACCAGAGTAAGCATATCCCAAGGGCTCTTTCTCAGCAGCACCTCTGATCTTTTCAGCCCTTTCTCTGACACTGTCTGTGCTCACACTGAAAACATTGTTGAGTTCTGACAGGACACTGTTACATTTAACGAAATATTAATTATGCAGTTGAATAGCTTCTCTTCTCCTGATTAAGTTGATTTATTCAATGGGGGGGGGGGGGGAAATATAAAGTGGAGGTGTGTCACAAACCTCAATTTCAGATTTATGTGCCCTTAACTGTATCTGAGCAGCTTTGGCTCCTAGAGGAATTCCTGCAGAACTTGGTGGGTCTGCGTGATTTCTACCCAAGGCCAAGCAAAATGAGTTGCTTTGCAAGACTATTAACAGATTTAGGAGTTCATTTTAAATCAAACTCGTAGCAAGAGTTGAAGCAGCAAACCCCGAAAGATTTTCAGGAACGCATCTGAACTTTTTTAAGTGCTGCAGCTTTATTTTCTTTTCCATTTGAAATAAAACACTTCTAAGAGCACAGGAGCCTTTGATTCTGTGCTGAGATCTGATTCTGAAGAACAGATGAAAATATCATTTCCTCATACACTCCTGAGTCTTCAAAAAGACAAAACTTAACCTCTGACTAAAAATACTGCAAGAACCTTAAAAAAAGGACAAAATACAGAAAATTGTTCTTTCTTCCCAGCTTAACTTCTCTCCATTCACTTCCCTCCTCTGTTTTTCTACCTTACATCAGCAGTTAAGAGGGAAAAAAAAATTGCTAAAGCAAGTGAACCAACATCAGAAAGGGATACAAAGTAACACCCATGAGGAAAAGTGGCTTGAAACACCATTAAACCAGCAGTAGGGTGAAGAAAAGATTAAACCCAGAAAAGAAATCCAGCATGGCAGGAAATAATGCCGAATTGACAGCACCATTCCCATCTAACAGCTGAAGCCAAGAGGCTGGTCCAGCTCTTCAGCCCTCTTTCATGCATTTTGCTCTCCATCTGCGTTTGCACTCATTCATCTGATCCCATAGAGAGCTGGAACAGGTCGCTAAACTGCAGAAAAAACCGTTTTGGTAGGGTGAGCTTTCTGCCCAGTTAGCTCCCAACTGCCAGTACTGCCACACAGGAGGAGGCTGAGATGTGCTGGAGAAGCAAGACCACACCTTGCAGCAGCAGCAGCAGCAATAGCTGCAGCAATGGGTAGTGGTTGCAGCAGCTCAGCTGCACTGGCGAATTGCACCATGAGAAACAGCCGGCATCGTTCAAACCCAGCTCAGAGTGCCGTGCTGACAGGCTCAGAGTTTGATCCTTTTTGCAATACAGCGGGTGTAACAATAGTGATGATGATGACGGGTACAGCTCCGAGACAGATAAATTTTAGCAGAAAAACGTAGGTCTGAGATCTAGGTTCCATCTAGGCAGAAGCCCTCTGGAGAAGGAGGTGCAAAAGAGGTGGTGGCAGGGGGAAAGAGTAAATAAAGTTTCAGCTTCCTGCTTGAGCTGCTCCAAAACATTGCTAAAAGCTCTGTGCTGATGGTCACCAAAGTGGACCTCAGGTACAGTTGGTGCAACAGCTCAAGTTTACACAGCACTTTGGGATTCCTTGTGCTCAAAGCTGGCCTCCAGCCAGCTTGTGATGGTTTTTAATGATTGTGTGTGTATGTGTGTGTGCAATAAGTTAAAATTACCCTCAGTATTTCTCTGTTCTCCTTTCATAAAAATAAGGAGGGGGTAGAAGCGTGTTATATTTGAAAGTAAACCTCTCCTTTTGGTGTGGGAGAATCCCGCTAAATATAAACTAATTTAAAGTTGAGGACAGATCTCTAAGGCTGGGTTTTGGGCACAAGAGAAACACACAACTCCACGTACTATTGAGCTGCTTCTGTTCACGGGCCCATAGAGCTTATCCCTAAACAATTTTGAAACGCTAACACTAAGTCCAAGCAAGGTGACAACAGACAGTTACTATATTAGGAGGTCCATTCCTAGCTGATAATTTTGAAGAACGATCCAAAGCACTTTGGTCTTGTCTTGTTAAAATCAGTTCACCCACTCCAGATTCAACTTCTCCAGCACCATTCTCTAATTTCTGCAGCCAGTTATTTATCTTATTGTTAGACAAAATTGCAAATCTCAGTTCACAATTTATATCACAACCCTCAACATAATTGTAAAATCTTGGGGAAAATAATGCATTTCAGAAAGTTGTCTTTTCTAACACCCCAAACCCCCCCCACACTACAGCACAGCATGTAGCAGGGTTTTTCCCATCTTCACTTTTGAAAGCCGAACTCAACACATCCTAAGGAGCAGGAAACTTTCACAAGGTTTTGTATGAAATCCTATGACTTGGATCTCCTTCAAAAGCAGACTAAGAGAAAAGGAATTCCCCCATGCTGATGCCAGCAGAGGTCATCAGAAGAGCTGAAAGGTTTAAGCTTTCCATTGCCATCACCCCAGTGCCACATGCCTGCCACTCGCGCAGAGACAAGGGGCGCTCAACTCTGCCACATCCCAGAGGGATACACAACACCCCTGGCAGTAGCCTTGACAAACACCTGCCCCCTGCAAAGGGCTGCTGAAAGACAGAAACAAGGGACTTCCTGCTGGGGTCTAGAGGAGGACACAGTTTAGCCAGCAGAGATTCTACCATTTCTTCACATCCACCTAAGACTGCTTCTGCCCTATGCCCTTCAACCTGGCCTCTGACAACCTCTGTCCTTCCAGGAGATGTTCCTGCAAGAAAAGCCCTGCCTCACAGTAAGCTCTCACTGCTCATCACGGTTGCAAACTTTTGGAACTTAAAATGCCATGAGTCCCTAATGCCTCTGTGCTAACTGCTGCTATTTTTCAAAGGCTTCTAACACAGCCAGCCTAAGCAGCCTGCCACAGGAACAGCCAAGGATACATCCCAATCCAAAGTCACCTTTCTGCACTAGTGCAGTTGTAATTTTTCCTGGCCCTGTTATCAGGAACGACTGATACAGTGTGTATCATCTTCATCAGAGACATCTTTGAATTGGAAAATTTCAGCCCAAACAGCTTAAAATTTGATAAAGGTGTAAGAAAGAGGGGAAAAGCATTTGCTAATGTGGTCTGAATCTTAAATTATCCTGAGACAGCATCATCTGCAACTTCAGATATTAAAAATTACATCATTTACATGCCATCAAGTGACTATCTACTGTGAAATAACACCAGAGCTCTAGAACGTATTTTATTGTCCTACACCTTATGCTCAGTTTTCTACCCTGGTAATATACAGAAGAATTCAGTCCAACAAAGCTTAGCACGCAGGCACCTTTCAGAAGGAACCACCAAACCCTGCTGTTCTGTATAATGCTGCAGTTATTTATAAAATCAGAGCACAGGCTGATTGGTCCAAGTACGTGAGAAGAGGAAAACAACCAAACAAATAACATCACACATCTGCAGGACTGAGCAGGTCAAAGCTAAATATTGTTAAATATAAAAAAACCTACTCCATGGGCAAACTGAGTATGTCCAGTTGTTACATATGATTAGTGACCACATGATGAGGAAAGAAAAAAAAAAAGAAACAAACCAAAAAACACAAAACCAACAAACCCAAGCTCTGCCTCTGTGATGACCAGTCTCCATGCAAATCAAGAAGAGCCTTACTCACTCTCAAGGCATGCTAGCTTTTAACAAGCAGAACCTGAATTCCTGCAGACTTCAGCCTCGAGGGAAGCACCATGTTCTTTGTGGCTTCTCTGAGGTGTAAGAAAAGGGTGAGCTCACGCCGAAGCCATTCTCCACAGAGCAGTAACTTGGTCTCAGAAACTTATTCTCACAAAGCTTGTTTCAGAGAGCTAAATCTTGCCACATTCTACTGAAATTAGCCAGTAAATCACAGAATGGTTAGGTTGAAAGTGACCTTAAAGATCAGTTCGAACACCCATAATCCTAAAAGTTACTATGATGACAGTGAACACAACTAAACAAATCACTTCACCAGAGTTGTCAGACCTGGAACCATGCTTGCTTAATTTCTAAGCTTCAGAAATTTACAAGGAATGCAAAAGAGCCCTTTTCCCATTGATTACTCCTAAATAAAGTAAAAACTTGCTTTGTTAAGAATCTCTGAATCGACTGACAGTGACAAGAAGTATTGCAAACTGTGCATTACTTCACTAGCACCTCCTTTCTTCATCATGACACAGCCTCCCCCAAGCGAGGGACACTGTTTGCATAACAACACAATAAAATGCCTCCTGCACGCTGAAGAGCCTTCACCTGCTCTCCCCAGCAGTGTCAGAGCTACTGAGACCCCTGGTGCCCAAAACCTAAAGGGCCTCGTGGTGGAAGGCTCTGGGTAAGTGCAGGTTGGTGTCCTGCCCACGGCGATGTTCACGTTGAGATCCAGGTCAGGTGTGGTGTCCTGACCATGGCGTTGTTTGTATCAAGATATGGGTCAGGAGCTGAGAAAGCAGGCGGTGGTAGGAAACGCTTCTGCCGAGGGTCTATGCCACAACCAGGCGCTAACGCAGAGCCTCCGCGTATGAAGAAGAAATTAAACTCCTCCAGAAGAGCCCTTACAAGCAGCTGACTCTACCTGCCAAGGAGAGACACCCGCTCCCAAGCACCACACCTGCAGCTGCCGGGTCGACGAGGGCAGCGAGGCTCCCCCTCCCGGGTACCCAGCCGGCCAAGAGCAGCCCCCCCGTCCCTCCGCCTTCGCTACCGACAGTCACGCCCACCGCTCCAGCCGAAGGGGCCGGAGCCGCGCAAGGAGGAAGGGGCAGCGCCGGAGGGGTGCTGAGGCGAAGGGCTGCCCGGCCGGGCCGCGGGCGGGCAGGGACCGGCGGGCGGCGCTCGGGGCAGGGGCGGGTGCGGGGCTCCCCGCCGCACGGTACCTACGGGCGGGACGCGGCGGCGGTCGGAGCAGAGCGATGGCCGCCGGCTCTCACCTGGGCGGAAGCGGGAAGCGGCGGGGAGGGCGGCGGGCGCGCCTCACCTGCGGCGCAGGAAGCCGGGGTGGCGCGGCTGGAGAGCCGCCTCCCAGGGGACGGCCGGGCCGCAGCCCTCCGGCGGGGGCGGGAGGGGCCCAAAGACCGCGTCCGGGGCGCACGTAGCGCGGGTGGCCCTGGGCCGGGCCAGCGTCCACTCAGGGCTCAGGGAGAGGCGCACCTCCGGCCGAGCGGTACCGAAGAGCAGGGGCGAGCCCGTTGGTGCTGTGGAGAAAAGCGCACGAATACGTTTGGGGGCTCTGAAAAGGGCAGGGCCCAGCATTTCGTTGCTGCTTCTGAAACGGGAACGAGGAGTACTGGGGTGAATGCCTGGAGCGTAAGGCTCAGGCCTGAAGCTCACGAACGGGACGTTGGTCTGGTCACAGGACTAGAGGAAGCTGCTTGGCAAAAAGCAGGGCTTAAAAGCTACGTTAATTTGCAGATGAACCACACCTGCCAGTGTGTTTATAAATCACAGGTGTAAATGGCATAGCTGTCAACACAGCCATCAAGCTCTCCAGAGAAAGCAAAATATGTGTGTAGACTGGTTTGAATTGGAGGGCTCTTTAAAGGTCATCTAGTCCAACCCCTCTGCAGTCAGCAGGAACATCTTCAACATGAGCAGATTGTTCAGAATCTCATCCAACCTGACCTGGAATAGTTCCAGAGATGGGGCATCTACCATCTCTCTGAGCAACCTGCGCCAGTGTCTCACCACCCTCATTGTAAGCAAGTTTGTCCTTCCATCTAGTCTAAATCTCCCTCTTTTAGTTTAAAACCATCCCCCCTTGCCCCATCACAACAGGCCCTGCTGAAAAGTCTATTCCAACTTTGTGATCTGCTCTTTTGAAGTCCTGAAAGGCCACCAGAAGGTCTCCCTGGTGCCTTCTCCAGGCTGAACAACCCCAACTCTCTCCACCTGTCCTCACAGCAGAAGGGTTCCAGCCCTTGGATAATTTTTATGCCTCCTCTGGATCCACTCCAACCAGTCCATGTCCTTCTGTTAATACCTTTCCTGCACTGAGGACTCCAGAGCTGGATACAGCACTGCAGGTTGGGTCTCGTCAGAGTGGAGTAAAAGGAAAGAATCAAATCTTGTAGAGACATTTAATTTTTAGTGATTTGCAGTAAACTGGTGTCCAAACATGAATTCAGAGCTGTTTTGAACTCAAATTCCCACAGATGCACGGTGAGCTGTGCTCAACCTCATTAGTACAGCCCCTACCACTTCCACAGAAGGGAACAGCAAAAGCTGTAGTACAACAGGGACTTGGATGGAGTTAAAGAGATTGCAACACTTCCTTCACAGAGCACCAAACCTTAGTCATGCACAACTTCTCAGCACTCACCACAACCAGGACTGCTCCCAACAGCACACCGTGTTACCTGTGGCTTCTCAGAGACATGGCACACTGCCTGGGAGAGCAATAAAAGCAAAGTTTTCCTACTGCTAGTTGAGAAATACTGAGCAGAGGCACCATTTTAGCTGCAATTAATTGCAGCAATTGAGGGTGCTTTCTGTGACCAAAACCTGTATGTTAGCCTGCTTTCAGATTTTTTTAAAGATATATATGTAAACACATAAAATGGTCAGATAAAACTCTCCAAAACCATTTATCATTCTGCTACACTATTTTGCTAGCTCATTTGCAGCAGATCTTGCATAGGATAAGGGCTATAAAAATTTGGAAATTAATTCCCTCGTAACTTGGGATTGATTTCCCCTTGTAGCCATTTTGTTCTGCTAAGCAACAGCAGTTGCACTAGAGCATGCAACATGCTAAGAAGGTACCATTTTCATCTTCCTTTCTTAAACATTCCAATTCCAAATGCCTAACTTTCCAGCCTTTACTCTCAATTTTAATTAATGTAGCGCTTGCGAGAACTGACAATTTTCTTGACAGTGATGAACAGCAAGTCATGTATTTATCCATCCAAGAGATGCACTGCAGACAAAAGAGCCAAGCACTTTTCTAATCAGTGCACCTCAGTCTCCATCTCAGAGGGCTGAGTTCATTACAGAGTGCACTCTGGCCCTGGCCTTTCGCTTCCAGTTGCTGAAGCGGTATCAATTTTTATTTGCATACTTTGTCTGCTGAACTCTAGACTGCCAATTTAGTTTACACAAATCTCCCAAAAAGCTGTTAGATGGCAATATTTCACATCACTGGCTGAGCTCTTTGTCAGCCATCCACACATTTCAAATCCACGTTTTTACTGATTCTTGGAATATCTGGGATTGTGACAAACCTTTCATTGGTACTGACAGACTCGTATACAAGTCACCATCCATTTACCAAAATAATGACCAGTAAAACCAAGACTTCCCAAAAGGCGGGGTAGTCACAACATTCTCTTTAATATTGTCTTGAAGTTGCTTTTAGCCTTTTCCAATGTCTAGGTCCCTACTTGTATTTCAGCAAGTGGTTCTAGAGCAGATGAAAACTTGCAACAGTAGTGCTGCCTTTCCTGGGCATATCTACCTAGAAAGGTCTCTCCATCTCCTATAAAAAATTTGGGATCCCCAGACATTCGAGAGTGAAAATTGGCACCTAGAAATACTAGAAAAACATTACATCATTTTCAGGGAAGTGAGAAAAGGGAAAAGGTGATAGTCACCACAAAAGAGCAAATGCTGATGAAGACTAAAGCTTGCCTGCTCCAGATATTTAGTACTTATTTCAAAAAGAAGAAAAAACCAAAACAAAGCACCAAAACCCAACAAATCACTGCATTTTTCACAATACAATCACAATTTTATGTGGAAACAGAGTAACAAATTCAAGCTGTTTCTTTAACCTAACTGGACACAGTTGACAGCACATGGGGCCTGTCTCACCCACCTAGCTGCCAGGGTATCCTAGTTTGGCAGGCACGATTACTGGCAGGTGCTGGCAAAACGGCACAGGCCATGCTTTTAACCCCTCCAGCACTTCTTTAAATTCGTTTGAAAGTGCCCAGGTTCACCTCTCACCTCTCTGGATGTATCCTCAACTCAGCCTGGCATAGCCCAGCCTAGCCTGCCCACCACTCCAAGCGTTCCCAAGAGCCAGGACGACTCCCCTCCCGATGAAGCCAGCATTCAGGACCAGCCCCAGCTCCCCTCTGCCACCGAGAGAGCAGCTTAACGCCTCCCACCACTGGCCCAACATCGCCTGAAGACCAAATCCCAAGCAAACCACCTCACGGCCGACATCTTAAGTAAGGGCAGATGGACGCCGTTCTGCCAGGTGCCAGTAGCGGGCGCGGCCATCTTTACTGAGGGCCCGAGCCCGCCGGTGTCGCCGCCGGGACGGTACGAGCGCCATCTTGAGTGGGGGCACGTTCTGCCCTCAGTGCTGCCCATTAGCTGCCTCAGGAGCCATATTTTCTGAGGTCAATCCCCTCAAAAAAAACAACCCCCACAATCAGCCCCCTTAACAGCCCACGTACAACCCGCGGGGCCCCCAGCCCAGCCCCTCCCCGAAGGCAGGGCGACCGATCCCCGCGGCGGGGCCGCTCCTCCCAGCTGCGTCGCCGGGGCCGGCGGAGTCAGCTGACGGCAGCGGCGGTTTCCATCATGGCTGCCCGGCTAGGGCGGCTGCTGGCGGGGCTGGCGAGGTGGAGAGGCGCGGCGGAGGCCTGGATCGTGCTTCTCCTTTGGTTCGCGGGTGCAGCCGTGGAGGGAGCGGCGGGCACGGATCCGCCGCTCAAGTGCGACGAGTTGAGGCTGGGGCAATATCCTGACTGCGGCCGGGGCGGGCGGCGGGGGCTCGGCTGTTACGGTGATGCGGCCCGGGAGGTGACGGGCCCCGTTTGCCTGAGGGGGTTCGCATGCCCAGATGCCTCGGGCGGAGACGAAGTGGGAGATGGAGGGTGTAAGGTGCAGACAGGGCAGAGGTGTCCCTCGGGTGGCAGGGAAAGCCTCAGGTCAGGAGCCCGAAAGGATCTCAGCTGGAAGGAACGGGACAGGGCATGGCTACAGCAGCCTAGGTTTATTCTGGGGTGGTACAGCGTTTACCTGGGTGCAGGTTTGGAGTGTCTGTTCGATTGTCGAAGAGACAAACCCATCGGATGAGAGATTTCCCTTCGCCTCCACCTTCTTATTTTTTGACAGGTGTGAGACTGGATGGCTTTGCACAGCATTGAGTTCTCCTCCACAGTCCACAGAAGCAGGGCGCAGGTGTTACAGGCTTTAGCTGCCAGGCTTCTGACTCTCCAGAGGCACATCACGCCTTCCCCAGAAAATGTTTGTTGATGGTAGCTGATAGTTATTGATGTAACTGCAGATCAGAAGTGTCAGGAAAGCAAATCCTGGAAAAGTTAACTTCATCTCCTGCTTTACTTGACCATGGGAGTTGAGACCTCTGGAAAGAAGTTCCTGATGAGGTTTTTTTCTAGGCCAAATTCCTGGTGCTTCAGATGTTAATTTTTAGATGGTCTTTGAATTTTGTGTGTTACTGTAGATTTAATTTTCTGAACCAAATGCTTCAGTTTAAAGGTACTCTGATGCTGAAACGAGGAAAGAACACTAGATTAAGCCTGCCACCTTGTTGTCTTCAAATACAGAGACAGTGACTGATAAATATTGTAGTACCTTTAGGTAGTGCTGACTGCAGCACTAATTAAACGTGGAGCTTATGCGATATATTGGTGTATTAAATTGGATTAGCAGATTTGCTGTATGGTAATATGCTGTTCCTATTTGGGGGGATGGGTAGGAACTAACATCAAGGTGCATCTTAAATCCCCAGGGTTTAAAAAGGGTGGAATAAATTACTGTTGAACCTGTGGTAGTGTTTGATATGAAAAATGTTTTCCTCAATTACCTGAACATATATGTGCGATGAGCCTAAAATAGATAACAGCACACAGGAACCAATGAATTGCACAAATCATACAGCATATGGTAAGGATTTCTAACTTAAAACATATATTGACAGTAGCTACATTTTGGAAGTGTTCAATTTATGCATTTGTGTGTCTGCTAGATGAGGTTTATAAAACATGGGATTAGTAATATTAGTATGAAAGCCTAAAACACTTGCGTGGATTGGATACCTTATAAAAATGAATAAATATATTGTCTCCAACTGGTACATTTGTAAGTGAGCTTTGTGGTAAATCTCTTCAATGTATGATAGTTCCTCTAGGCTCTGTCCTGCACTTCTGTGATTAAAACAAACCATTCCCGTCATACTGATTTTGCATATACTTATGGAAAGAATTGACATGTGACAGAACAGCCTTCAAAATCTTCTGTTTTTTAGCATTTTTTTGATGAAAGATGGTGCCTTCCATCATCAGGCGGTTTTGGTGCCGTGAGGCTCTGTTTGAAAGCACTTAAGATTTATTTTGATGTTAAGTTCTGATGTACTTTGGAGTTCAACAGAGAAATGCTTAAATTGATCACTTGGTTTACTACATATGTTTAGCTTTTCTGATGTTCTCAGGCATTGAAATAAATAGTCTGTGTTTTAGCTAAACAACAGTTTCGCTTTATGTGCAGTCATGTTTAAAGTACATGCATATGCTTCTTGTCTTTCATATTCTGTTTTCCATAAATGCTGGATAATTTTCTGCACTGGGATGCTCAGGGATAGAGAAGGTTTTCCAAATAGTTCAGAGACTGGATGAAAGTACTATCCAAAATGGATCCTGTTTTAAGTTTTTCAGCCCTTTATGTCATCTTTGATGTTGTGTCCCTGATCATAAATGGCCAGTGAGCAGAAAGAGTATTAGTTTGAAACTGATCACAACTGAGATTGAGATTGTTATTGACTAACCAGTTACCAGCTTCAGAATGTGGGAAGTTGCTAAATTAATAGGGCAATGGTTTGAAACAAGCTGGTACGTTTAGGCTGGTCATCAGGAAGAAGTTCTTTACAGTGAGAGTGGTGAAATACTGGAACAGGTTGCCCAGGGATGTGGTTGAGGCCCATTCCTGGAGACATTTAAGATCAGACTCAATGTGGCCCTGATCAGAGTGATCTAGTTGGAAGTGTCTCTGCTGACTGCGGGTGGGTTGGACAAGACAGCCTTTGAAGATCCCTTTCAACCCAAGGCAATCTGTGGATCTGTAAATTAATGTTTTCTTTGTATAGACACAAAATATTTAATATTTTTACACACAGCAGGTTTTAGGTTGTCCCTACAGTATTTGCAGCTGCTTCCTGTTTCAGTATTACCTACGTAATAAAAAGTTATTCTTTGGGTCATGCTTGAAGCACTGCTGTTTCTGAACACCTTTCTGGGATCCATTACCCAAACAAAAAGGGGTCTAGTTCAAAGCCTCCAAGTAGTCTCATTGAGCAGCAGACTTGGAATCTTACTGGTGTGACATTGACAAGAAAACTGTGGTCTTCCCTAGACTGTTGTATTTTAACTTCTCTGGATTACTTCTAAGTAAAAGAGACCACTGCTTTCTTACCTTAATTTTTTTTACAAGAAAGAATGTAATTTTTTTGTAATTGTCCTAGATTAGACACAGTGATCAGCAGCATCCATGTAGGAGACTTTATAGCAGCTAAGTTCAGACATAAATTTATTTTGTTTTTATTCATATGCAATATGGGTAGATAGTAAATTTTTTTTTAAAAAAATACAGATCCTAGTCCTCTTGCTTGTGTGTATGATTGAAAAGTCTGAGAAGAAATGTTGAACCTGGCTTGCAGTTTTGTTGGAAATAACCAGCAGGACTCACAAGTACTGAAAAGTAATTGGAAATGGGTAAAGGACTGGGATTTTTCCCTTTAAAACAGACTTCATTGTTGGAGAGTGACTAGTATTCCAGTAATATATTGCAGACCTTTAGCAGATGTCACTTTCTACTGTGATTTCCATTTTGGTTCTCTCCAGAGTCAAGCCTTACCTTAGAGTAAAAGGATTATTTGGGTTGAAAGAGACCTCAGGAAGTCACGTAGTCCAACCTCCTGCTCAAAGCAGCATTGACACTGGATTCAGACCAGGTTGCTCAGGGATTTGTGCAGTCACATCTTGAAAACCTCCAAGGATGATGGTGGCACCACCTCTCTGGGCAATGTATTCCATTGTTTGCAGTTCTCATGATAAAAACGTTTCCTCTACGTCAGGTTCAGATTTCCTGTTGATTCATGTTGGAGCCAGCATGGAAATCACAACAGAATTAAAGCAGCAGTTGGGTTTGTGTATTTTGTGTACTATGTTGCAAGGTTAATCATAGGACTGGCTTTAAAAGTAGTTCTATTTTTAAGAAAGTAGCATGCTTTGCATCAAGACTGTTGCACAGTAGAAATTCATTTATTATTTCATTTGTGTCTTGTTTCACTTGTCGGAAAACCAGTTGCTGCTTAATTTCAAACAATTTTTCGTCTTCAGTTCAATGTCTGCCAGCACCAAATATTACTTGCAAAGATCACCTTGGCATAGAAAGAGTCTTTAAGGGACATGAAGTTGGATTTTACAAGCCTATTGCATGTCGCAATGTGTAAGTACACTCTTGGGGTTTGTAATAATTTGCCTTTGTTTTCACATTGATGTTTTTCTAAAATAGTTTGATGTGACAGAAAGAAAAAGAGAAGCATCATAGAACTGTACACACTGCTCAGTCCTTAGTCCTCTAAGAAACACTCTTAAGTAGTATAAGGATACAACATGCATGCTTATAAGTAAGTCTGTCTCTGCCTTGGGTACATTTTTGTTTGTTTAGTTATGTTTGTACCTTTGCTTTATCTTAATATTTTATCTCTGCTTTACTTTGTACTTTACCCTGGCAAAAATTTTCCCCAATGCTAAGGCTACCTTTCAAATACGCTTGAACTCCACACAGCTGCTGGAAGGAGCTGTCTGGGGACACTTCCCCATCCCTTCCCCGATATATCCACTCTATACTGCATCAGGGAGCTGATCTGGTTGTAAACTAAGTTGGATGAGTTCCCCGATTGAGTCACAGTACAGTTGCTTCAAGTGCTTGTGCCAGCACAAGGATGAGGGCAACTCAAGGATAAGTGAGTGGAGAAAGGAAGGCTGGGCTGCTCTCTTCAGTGGCAGTACAACTTCATGCTAGTTTAAACTGTGCCTGTAGCTGCAGCTGAAGTTGTATGCAGGAATACTGGGGGAGTTTAAGTCTCTAGTTCCTAAAAAAATCTCTTTTAGAGGAACTGTTCTCTATTTTTAAACAACCTTTGTATTTAATCAAATCCTTTGTGTCTTTCAAGAGCCTCTTTCTGAAACATGAAAATGATGGGCCTAGTTTTTCTAAAGCACATTGTGAGCAGCAGAGAGCTCTGGGTACCAATAAATGTTCCAACTGCCCAATGCTAATGATCAGTGAACACCTGTCAGTGCCATTTGTTCCTCCTTTTTGTGGGATTCATGCAGGAACCTTTTTCTTTTGTCCTGCTGGAATCTTTGGAAATTAAAACTCCAGTAACATTCGCTGGGTGTTCCTTGTCACACTAGTAGGCAAATAGCTCTGCTGCGATACTTGTTGCTTAATAATTTGCCTACCTCAGAAGTACAGCTCTGCCTCATAGTTTCATAAATATTTTCTCTGTATTTAATCTTCTTAACAGTTAAAGTTCAGCAAATTGAAGAAAACATATTATTACATCTAATCAAATTTAAATGCTAGCAAACTAGACTACAGTCACATTTTTGTCCAGAAACAATTGTGTTTCAGTCCCATCTGTGATGGGGACTGAGAATAAAATGAGATATATTGATTTAATAAGATTTCTTCCTCTTTGGAGTAGACATTGATTCTATGTTGGAAAGGTTTTTTTGCATACATGTATTTTTGGTTTAATAGATTTTCTAAAAGCATTTTTAAATGAAGCACTTTTTTTCACATTTCTTAAAAACCCCAAATCTACATAGACAGAAAATTGTTGTCTTTTTTTTTTAATGATGCCTGTTACTTGATTGTAACTATTATTTAGGATGAAATAATCAGTGTTTACACTACCAGAACAACTGGCTGTGGCTTTTCCAATCCCATGACTGCCAGTATGGCAGAAGGGGAAAAGAACCACTTGTTTAAAAAATAGTCTAATCACTGAAAACTACACAAGCCTTCCATAAAGCATTTTGAATATTACCTTTGTTTTAGAAACATCATTTTAAGCAGGAATTTCCAGCTCCTACAACAATAGGCCTACCCTTTCTACTGCTTTTTGGAGATTTTCCAGCATCTTACATGAATTTTGATGAAGCTGTAACTGTCTTCTGGCAGAAGTAGCTGCACATCTTCCTGTACCAGGAATATCCTAGCATGGGTTAATCTCTAGCCTTATCTTTTGGAAAGGACAAAGCAGCAAACTGTCCTTAGCCAAAACTGTAATTTAGCAACGGTTCTGGAATCCAGTAATTTTAGAACAAGTCCAGGAGATGTTACATGTGTCCATAACTGGATGTGTTGACATTCATTTGCTCTTAGTATTAGTTCAAGGAAAAGCTTTTTGAATACTAATAAGGTTGCTCCAACAAAGTATTGCACATCAAGATTGCGTTGGTTTGGTTTCAATTTGATATTTTGGAGGTAGATTTTTTTGGGCCACATTGGCACTCTGTAGTTTCCTTAACATGGGTTGGCCCTGGTTCTAGCAGCCTTGAGATATCCATTGCTCAAATACTGCCATTCCAGGCCAGGAAGCCATAAAACGGTAGCCTGAAATTCGTAATGTTAAGTGTGGGCAGGTCTTTGAGCAGTGCGCAGAAACCACTGAAACCTATAGCAGTACCTGCATATTAGCAACTGGTGTGGAAGAGCTGGAAGAAAATGTGTTTTAACATGGCAGCTGGAAGAAACATGCAGAAAAAATACAGTTTGTATGAGGTCAAGAATCAAGAAAAAATCAGAAGAGGAGCTGAAAATTGCATCTTTTAGCTAGTTGTAGAAATTCCTTCAGATGCCTGGGAGGTGTTATTTTTCTACTCACTGGTTTAGTCCATGGGGTATATTTTTATCTGAAAGAGTGAGTAAGACAATGGAAATACAAGAGTGGATGCAGCCTTGTTACAATATTAACTTGCTTCCACTTCATACTAGATTTCTTCTGCCCATCAGTTTGATGCTGGCTAGCTTGCAGACTCTTCTGTTTTTAAAAGCATCTCAATGCACAGGCGAGTGCTCAGTTTATTACTGGTTTTGATCAGGAGCATCTCAAATTGAATTGCATTCTCACCTTTTATGTAAGTCTTTTTCTTCTTTGAGTGTCCTTGGAGGGTTGTTGACACTTTGTAGCTGATAAACAATTTCCAATGGTTTACCACAACTTTCCAATAAAAACATTAATGTTCTTTACAGTGGGAACAGGACAGTTCTAAAGGTGATAATTTATGTTACATCAGGTTCCAGGAATGCGCAGTATGTTCTGTGTTGCTAATAAGCTCTAAGTAACAAATATTGAAGTAAGAGTCATGATTTAATCACGTAATGTTGCCATTAAGTTTTAAGGTCAGTAAACCTAGATAATAAGCAAAAAGATAGATCTTTATTTGGCATTGCAAGTGCTTAATAAAGGTGCTTGGACCTTTCTTGACTCTGTGAACCTCTGTCTTTTATTCAACTGGCAAACAAGAGTTTAATTTGGGCTTATTAAAAATTGCTGGCGCATAGTGGTGCATGTATCAAAACAGTGAATTATTGAATATTTTTAAGTTCTAATTAGATTTGGGGTTGTTTTTTTTTCAGAAGCTAGCAGTTTGCCAATGCAGCAGAGGGTGCAGCAAGCTCTAATATTGATAGCTGTGTGTTTTTAGCTCTCTTAGCAGTGTAAAGTTCACATCAGCAGCGACTGAAATGTGCTTGGGTGGCCACATCAGACAGGTGCCCATTAGTAGAAATCACGAAAAGTCTGTTGTGTCTGTACTTGGGATGAATAATCATGGGGTGCTTTATCTTTAGAGTACCTTCTTGTCTTTGCACCATCAACAGCTCTTTACCGTCTTTGTCCCATTTACCACCTTTAGAGTGTGGTAAATGGATACATGACTTACCCTTTTTGTTGAATGCTTCCTGCAGCTTAGTCACCTGGTGGCCAGGGTTCATTTCTCCTTCAGCTCTCATTGCAATTACTGTCTCTGCTGACATCTCACCTGTCTATCCTGTTCCCCTCGATTTGGCTGCGTGTGAGACTAATGTCTACAGACAGGATATCTGCACCTCTTGGCTTTCTAGGGTTGTCTCAGCAGGGCTGAGCTGCTAGGAAATACTATGTGAAACTGGGAATGTATCGGCAACTGAATTATGTCTTGAAAAGAAATCATGATTTAGTTTCAGAATAATCTGTATTCTGCAAGAGTATACTGGAGTTGCAGCAGCTGAGGTTGCTTTATGGAGGATGCCTACTCAGTTTGAAAGCTTAATATTATCAATTCTGTATCCATTAATTGAAGATAAATAAATTGTTGTGTATTTTTTTTTAAACTGAAGCAGCAGGCGAATGAGTCACTACTTTAATTCTCAAAAGTGTGGGTGAATGTATTTTGCAGTCACTGTCTACTTGTTTCTTCTGGCAGAAATGGATACTCCTACAAAGTGGCAGTGGCTCTGTCCTTATTTCTTGGATGGTTGGGAGCAGACAGATTTTATCTAGGCTATCCTGCATTGGGTAAGTTTATTCCTTGTTTTTTGTTTGAGGTAAAGCTTACTTTAATGATTGCGGTGTATGCATATGCTTTCAGTAATGAAGGCTGACAGTCCTAGTTTTAATATTTACAACTAGAATCTTTCTTTTGTTGTCAAGATAAAATCCTATATTATCCTCAGCTTGCTATTCTGTTGGAGTGGTGACAAATAGTTATCCAAAGATAAAAATCCTAATAAACAAACTTGATTATTGCTATTCATAGTTTTGCTTTACATTTGCTTTGCATTGATGTTCACCACAGCATTCTTTGGAGGCACTGAAACAGAAGTGGTTTTGGCTCATGTGCCAGCTGCTTGAATGGTGCTTGATTTTACCAGGAAAATACTGAAGACACTTTACAGAAAGCTGTGTTTTGGGATATGGAATATATTCCGGCAAATGCATACCTTCAGGATAGCTCATAGCATTAAAACAGTTCTGCAGAAGCTGGGGCCTTAGATATGACCTACCTTTGGCTAGTGGTTTTAGGAGCTGATTCCTAGGGTGATGGTGTCACTGACATAATGGTTATGTTAGAACTTAATATGTTGGAACTGTTTTGTTTCTGAAATGGACAAAAGGAGTAAATTTAAGTGTAGATGTCATGGAACAATGAATTAGACAAAGCTATACATGTTAGAGTCACTTCAGCTGGGGATTTTGGGTTTCTGCCCATTAAATGCAAACCTTTGTGTTTTTAATAGCATAATCATGGAATCAACCAGGTTGGAAAAGACCTCAGAGATCATCAAGTCCAACCAATACCTAACACCTCCTGACTACTAAAGCATGACTCCAAGTGCCACATCCAATCTTTTTTTGAACACCTCCAGGGACGGTGACTCCACCACCTCCCTGGGCAGCACATTCCAATGGCGAATTACTCTTTCTGTGAAGAACTTTCTCCTCACCTCCAGCCTAAACTTGCCCTGGCACAGCTTGAGACTGTGTCCTCTTGTTCTGTTGCTGGTTGCCTGGGAGAAGAAACCAACCCCCACCTGGCTACAACCTCCTTTCAGGTAGTTGTAGAGAGCAATAAGGTCTCCCCTGAGCCTCCTCTTCTCCAGGATAAACAACCCCAGCTCCCTCAGCCTCTCCTCATAGGGCTGTGCTCCAGACCCCTCCCCAGCCTCGTTGCCTTTCTCTGGACATGTTCAAGTCTCTCAATGTCCTTCTTAAATTGAGGAGCCCAGAACTGGGCACAGTACTCAAGGTGTGGCCTAACCAGTGCTGAGTATAAGGGAAGAATGACTTCCCTGCTCCTGCTGGCCACACTATGCCTGATGCAGGCCAGGATGCCATTGGCCTTCTTGGCCACCTGGGCACACTGCTGGCTCATGTTCAGCTGGCTGTCAACCAGTACCCCCAGGTCCCTTTCAGCCTGGCTGCTCTCCAATCACTCCGACCCTACTGTCTCTCTCCATAATCTCCTGTTGATATCTCTGTCTCTTTTCCCTATAATTCTATAATTCGCCCTTACTTTGTGCATCTGTTTCACAAAAAGATGGTTTGGGGAGTGGTGCACCTTTTTGTTTCACCGTTGGATTTGGAATCATAATTTGCAGTAATTATTTGATCATATCTGGTAGTAATACGGGTTTGTAAATCCTCCATTCTTCTGTAGAAGTTCTTTATGGCTCATGCTTGTTTATTCTATTGGAACATGCTGTAGCCAGTAACCAAAGTTAATAGACTTAAACTCTTCTAAAGTCAAGTTTTCAAGCTTTTTAAAGGTAAAGAAGACACAATCAAATAGAGCAGAAAAGAAAAAAATAGTAAAAATCTATACATTGGATTCCTTGACAGTGGTTGGGTTGTGGAAATTTTAGGTCATCCATGCCTTGGCAAAAAGTTAAGAAAGGTTAATACAAGTATAATAAAGACAGTAAATACTCTTTGGTTATTTTTTTTTCCTTCTTTTTTGATTAAAGAGCACAGAAATGCAAACAGGCTGTTGAATATGAAGAATTCAGGAAGGCAACCTCTTCCTCTCCCACACACTGTGAACTAAACCTTAAGTTACTACTGCGTAAAAACATTATTTTTGCCCTCCATGCTTTAGAGCAGTTTATTTTCTCAGTGTGATCTGCTTGTGCAGAGGGAAGTGAGGAGGAAGAAAAAAATTAACTTGACCCTGCACTCCAGAAATATATGCCAGGTTCAGGAACAGTTCTACATCCAGCAACATAGTGGAGCAGCCAGTTCCTCTAGTAAACTGGAGCTGCTGCTGGAACCAGCAATAGTAAAAGGACTGCTGGGTTCTGAAAATGCCAACTGGCAGTGAGGTTCAGTACCAGAGTTTGAGAGGAGATGGTATAAAGGGCATCACAAATAAATGTTGACTGCACTCAGTGTAGGTAATGACAAACTGTTCACCAGAGTTTGATATCATTTGTTTGTCATAAGTGCTGCTTCCTAAGGCTAACATTTCTTCAGCTGGCTATTTCCCTTAAGTTTTGTTATGCTACTGCCAGCATTGACACCCAGGCTAAGACTGTCTGGCTGCTGCAAGGCTTGTGCATCAGGCTCTGGGAACAAGTTGTTTTAAACAACCATATACTTTTTTTTTTTTTGCATGTTTAAGTGGCACCACTTTAGTTGTAATGTGCACATAGGCTTTTCTTCTAATCATCTGAAAGATCGTCCTGCTACTGTAATTTATCTTCTTGGTCATTAGGTATTTTTCCCTGTTCTCTCTGACTACTGTGTTGTTCCATGCAGACATTATAAACTCCAGGGAGACAGTTTATAAATCAGGGTGGTTTCATCTTGTCAGCTATGGGAGCAATATCCAGACAGTGGGATGCTCTTCCTGCAGCGTGCAAGCAGTTCTTCCCCAACTCCTCCATACACAGCCTCATAAACAGGGCCTGGGGGAGAGGAGGTGGTATGTGGGACAAATTGCAGCTTCTGAGAGAGGGGAGCACAGAGGAGGAGGTCAGGGGACCTTGGGGTGTTTGACCGAGAGCAGACTCATTCTTTGGAAAGCAGCTGCATGGTGTTCCTAGCAGGCATCGTGCAGCACAGCACAACTTGAGGCTGTGGGAGGAGGTGCTCTGGGATACCATGCTGCCTGATATTATCAACGTGCTTTTCTCTTGCCTCAGAAGTGTGCTGGCCCCTGTAAGCACATTGAGGACATGCTTTTGAGCAGGGAACTGCATTTTCCCTGTACTCACCATAGCCTACAACTGACCAAGCACAGCAAAGCTGCGTTCCTTTTCGTAATGTCTATGCCTGGGTAAAGAGACAAAGCTCCTCACAATGAGTATCTAATTCTCAAAATAACCTAGACGTTTGCCTCACTCAGCTGAAGTATAACAATATATAGAATACTCATTGTATTATCTTCATTGTACAAGAAACTTCTGATATTTTTGAAAAATCACTCTACGACAGCCTCCTTCTTCTGAAGGCATTTTACAAATGACGTCTGCCTTGCTTGGCAACTGCCAATGAAACATTTATCTGTTTGTTGCTATTCCCATATATTTTCTATTAATGTTTCATTTATTCACATTAAAAAAAAACACACACAATTTTTGAATGCCAGTTAAAAGAAATATTTATTTTTATATACAAAGTAAATTCCTATTTCAGCAAAACTATCAAAATTATACAAGGGATTGTTCTCCAAAGTAGCATGTTCTGCAAATCAAATCAGCATGTGCTGCAAGTCAGGAGATGGTAGAATGTCTCATTCTATTAATAAATAAATGTTTCAGCTCAAGTTGGGATTTTTTTTCTGCCTGTGCCTCAAAGAAAGGAAAATTTCCAGTAACTTGCTTATCAATTTTTGCCTTTCCTTGTTTCAGAATTTTTACCTGCTAAAAAAAAGTTAAATTCTCAATGTTTAAAATCTTTAAAGTGTATTCAGGATGGAAATATGAATATGAGGTTTGCTTTTTTTCCCTGATAATTAAAGATCTTTAAGTCTGTTTCTACGTGTGTACATATATATATATATATATATATATATATATTTCACGGGATGGGAACAGAGCTGGGATGTGACTGCCAGCAGAAACTTATGAACTTCCTAGCAGCTGACTGAAAGCTACAGTTCAATTTTATTTTCCTTTTTTTAGGTTTGTTAAAGTTCTGCACTGTAGGATTCTGTGGCATTGGTAGCCTAATTGATTTCATTCTTATTTCAATGCAGGTAAGTCATGGCTTTCAAAACAAGGTACAGATCTGTGTTTGTTAAAGTTTTGATTTGATTGCTAATTCTTTGTTAGCATTTTAGCCTTAAGAACCTCTGTGTATTGAAAAATCAAGGCATTTATTTTAGCTCTGTTAATAGAGTGACGTAACTAGAATCTGGATGCAAAATATCAATGTATTTGTTGTTTGAATTAAAAAATAGATTAGCTATCCATAAATACTCTAATGAACAGCTTGGAAACTCTAGCACTATACATTCACTTTTGTCAGAACCTGAGAAAGCTCTTTATGTGATACCAACAAGTGTTGGACTTGTGTGAGATGTCCCACTCTGCCCAGAATCCTGAGGTTCGGTGCCCATCTCCTGGGGTGTCCTTGCAGTGTGCAGGAAGGAAGACGCTGCCACTTTTATTTTCCTATATCGCTTGAGAGCTGTGTCTGTAAAATTCTGGTGGCTAAATCCCCAGGAATGGGGTGACATCTTGTGACATCACAAAATTGCCAAATTGCCTTATTTTACAGTGAATCCATTTAGCATGAATTCCACATTGCCTGTGATGGACTCAGACTGCATTGTGGTTAGAGAAATTGTTTATATGAATTTCTAGAAAAAAAATTTTAAAGTATACATCTTTGTATATACAACTTTTAAAGTATATACGTTCTCAAATTCCTTTCTACACTATCACAGTGATCTTGCCTCAGATCACTTACAGATCCAGTTGAGAGTATCTTTCATCTCTCCTATGCATCTCCCTAGTGACCCCACATCAATTTAGCATTTCCAGAACAAAACAGCCATGATCTTCTCTCCATTCCTTACCTGTGCAGTATTTCAAAGGTGCTTGTCATCAACCTAATTCGTTCCTGCCTGCCCTCCTTTGTTCAAGAAAAGTGGTTTGGAGTCCCCTCATTTCTTAGCCTGATTTTTGTGACTCAAATCCTCATCAGCTTAACCTAGTACCAGCGCCTGGCTGTGTAATTTGGTTGATTAGAAGCCCTTGGGAAATACTTCTTCTGAGACAGCGCTCACTAACATAGTTAAACTACAGCATAACTTCAAAATAAATCTAGTTTCGTTTGACTAATTAAGCATGACTAATTTTATGATGGGAAAATTAGCAGTAATTGAGACATTAGCACAAAGTACGTTTCACTTCTTATTGAAAAGTCTGGGTTCTTTTTCTCCCATAGATCGTTGGACCTTCCGATGGCTCGAGTTACATTATAGATTACTACGGAGCAAGGCTGACACGGCTCACTATTACCAATGCAACCTTCAGGAAAATGCAGACCTATCCTTAACCCTGGCAGTGTCACAAATGTGTAGGTGCAGTTTATTTGTACAGGTGGATCCAGTCATCCACTACACTTGCTGCTGACTTATTAGTTGCACTTCAAAAGAACTGAATATTAAATATACATTGAACGAGGATGATTTAAAAATACACAAATTCCTCAAGTGGATGAGTTTACCTCAAAGGCACCAAGTTCCTTTGCGACTGTTCTGTTTCTGTGAGCACATTCTTTGTTGCTAAGTTGTACCATTTGTGAAATGTGCAGATTTCTGCAAGTTGCACTGATGTTGTTCTGTGTCTAGAAGTGTGATTTAGAGTGTTACAGATGCAGAGGAAGACTTGTTCAGGATTACACTTGGGGGGTGTCTCTTTTCATAACTGTATGTGACAGTTTGTAAATGAACTTAAATATCCCAAACTACAGAAACTGCCTTTCTTCTCATCCTGTTTAATTAAAATCCTGATGGCCCTAAATCTTGTGCTGGTGTATCCTGTGGAATTCTGTTAACTGAATGATTATTTTCATAAAGCTTAAAGACAAATTTGGGTCAAGTTGCAAAATATGGTCAGTGCTGATCAGCAGTAGCAATATGGATGCATAAAAAATAGCACCATAGGTGACACATCACAAAGAAAGGAGGGTGGATGTTGGGATGCCCCAAGGTTAGAATAGGAAATAATCATTCTGCTTATTTTGACAAAGGAGTATAGTGACAGGATGAGGGGTAATGGCTTCAACCTGGAAGAAGCTGGATTTAGATTGGACATTCGGAAGAAATTCTTCCCCATGAGGGTGGTGAGGAACTGAAAAGAGAAGTTGTGGAGGCTCCAAGCCTGGAAGTGTTCAAAGCCAGATTGAATGGACCCTTGAGCAACCTGGTCTGGTAGGATGTGTCTCTGCCTGTGGCAGGAGGGTTAGAGCCAGATGATTAGAGCTAGGGTTAGACCCAAACTATTCAATGATTCTATTATTCTGATTTTTTTTTATCCTCCCTTGCAATTTACCCATACCTTCTCCTGAAAATAAAATGGTGCATGTGTTTTACAGCTACAGAATGTAAAATAAAAAAATATTCTTTGTACTTATAAAGCCATTAAAGTGTTCTTTCTTTAGATCATTTGTGTTTCAGTGAAATAAATTTTGTATTCTTCAAAGTTGTTTGACCACAGTCTTTTACAACCAAGATTTACGTTGACATTCCTTGAAAGAAAAGTATATACACACAGAGACAGAAACCATGTCAACAGAATCTTCATCCTATTTGGCCAATTTTAAATATTCCTTTACCTCTTCATGAAAATCACTAGTAACTGAGCAAGAAATCCACATGATGGCAACTTTCCTGTAGATGTTGTTCAACGATTTGGCCTATTCTTTTGTTTCTGGGATGAAACTTCTCAAATGTTATTAATGTGTCCTCAGAAGGTGTTTTTAAGGGAATTATGGAAAAACTGAGATTCATAAATTGATTTTTATAAGTGCAATTTGTGGGGTATAGTTTCTTTTAAATCTGCTTTAAGACTGAAGCACAGAAAGATTTGTGAAGAAATCCTGTTTGTTGTTTTGTTTTGTTTTATTTTTTGTTTTCCAATCAGCATAACCTGACACAAGGAATACTTTGTGCTGAACCTTCATTCTTTGCTTCACACAAGAAAGATGTTCTGGAACACATTCTAATGTGTGTTTTATTTGTGGATTCAAAGAGCCAAGAATGCTCTGGTAGCTTCCTTCACTTGCTTGATATTTGTTGCATCTCCCTTTACATCTCCTGTTTGCATCTCTTTCACTAAATGCTCTTTGTGCATGTTGGTTTTGGTGTCTGAAAGACTTTCAGAAACACATAGGAAGTGGATGCAAAATAAATGTTTGAATCAAATAAAATCTGATGGCTAAGATCATCCTGTGATTTGTCAGCCTTTTTTTTTTTTTTTTCACTCTGAAGCTGATTATATAGCAGGAAAAATAAGAAGATACACAGACATTATGATAAAAAAATAGCCTTGGGTAACTCATGACGCAAGATTTCATTCTAAAATGTATCTCCATGTGTACAAGTAGCAGAGGGCCTGACTTAATGCTTTCAACAGTCCATCTTGTTCTTCATTATCTGTAAGAGAATATGGGAGCTATTTTGTGTGAATCAGATGAAAATATGATTAGTTATGAGGTCTATCACCAAGTAGCCAGCAGAGAGAAAGATTTGTTATTCAGAGTTACAGTGTATCTGTAGAAACAGAAGATGTGCATCAACCAAGCCAGGAAATAAAAATTGCTATGGCATTCTTTCATGCGGATACTTTCTGGGTTGTTCAGCCTGGAGAAAAGGAGGCTGAGGGGAGACCTCACTCTCTACAAGTCCCTGAAAAAAGGCTGGAGCTGGGTGGGTTTCAGTCTCCTCTCAAGTAGCAAATGAGGAGGACAAGGGAATATAGCCTTAAGTTGCACCAGGGGAGGTTTATTTTGGGCATAAGGAAGAGTTTCTTCCCTTAAGGGATTGCCAGGCTCTGGAACAAGCCGCCCAGGGCAGTGGTGGAGTTCCCATCCCTGAAGGAGTTTAAAAGCTATGCGGATCTAGTTCTGAGTGACATAGTTTAGTGGTAGACTTGGCTGTGCTGGGTTAATGGTTAGACTCGGTGATCTTAAAGGTCTTTTCCAACCACAATGATTCTCTGATTCTCTCTGATTCTCTGGTTTGTGACAGCAGTGCCTGCTCTCATCAGGACTGCTTTGTCACAGCAATGCGAACAAAGCCACGGGTGACCAGACAAAGCAGTATTTTGAGCCTTAGCAAAATTATATTTCTCTTCCCTTTAGGTGGTTTTCCACTTGATCCCCTAGCTTGTACTAACAACTTTGCAGTCCTTTCACAGCCCCTTCCTTTGTCCCTAAAGCCTTTCAGAACTTGGTGCCACCGATGGTGCAACCTTTGAAACTTGCATTGGCAGCGTTGGAATGACATTCTGTATCTGAGCACACCTGCTCATCTGCTTCTCTGTGTGCTGAAGCTTAGAGAGGGTTAACTGAGCAAGCAGATAGTAGTGCAGGGCCAGGAGAGATTTAGGGAGGTCTTTTTTTTCATCTCGTAATTGTCAGATATGGCATGTTTACCATGAGGGCTGTGAAAAGTGTGATGCAAGATGTAAAGCTGTTCCTCTATGTTAATAATTGCTACAGTAATATTTGTCAAAGTGTCTGTCCAATGATGATTTTCTGTGTTGTTGCCTGCTTTAGCTTTCTTCTGTCAATCAAGTTGTCCATCCTAATGTTTCTGTAGTCCCGATTGCTTTGACTGCACTGAAATAATCTCTCTGGGTTGTTTTCCCCAAAACAGTTGCAAAGCAATAAAGATAATTAGACAATGTACTATGTCATCCTCCTGCCTCCTTCCCAGATAAAATATCTGCTGGCCTTGCAGATCTTCAGGAATCCTTTTAACATTCCAACAAGACAGAGAAATATTATTCTGTGTCTGCAAAAGTAAAGAACATAAAAAGGAAAGTCCAGCGTTTAAAACAAGAATTTGAAGTGCCTAGCCTTTAAAAACCTGCATAAAGCCATTCACTGACAATGTTGCCAGGAGTTAAATCCAAATCTTCCCTAAGCACCAGTGCAGTTCAGTCATTGCAAATACAACTCCATAAACCTGTCCTTTTTTTTTTTTTTTCTTAATGTCCATTTTAAGATTTTTTGCAATGTGCTTAGCCATGATCTGAAAAAGCAGTAGCGGCTGGAAACACTCAACTTTGGGCAGCTGGCATTCACTCACAGAGTGCAAAAGGGGCTGTGCTTAGGTGTGCTTACTGTATGAAGAAATTCTTCTGGAGTGTGTTCAGGTAGGTCAACCTGGGCATCTTACTACTGGAAAGACATCTAGGTGCTGGAGTGGGTCTGGAGAAGGACAATGAAGATGGTGAAGAATCTGGAGAACAAGTCCTGTGAGGAGCAGCTGTGGGAACTGAGGTTATTTAGCTTGAAGCAAAGGAGGCTGAGGGGAGACCATCTGGCACTTACCAACTTCCTGAAAGGAGGCTAGAGCCTGGTAGGGGTTGGTCTCGTCTCCCAAGTAGTAAGTGACAGAATGAGAGGAAATGGCCTCACGTTGTGCCAGAGGAGGTTTAGTCTGGATATTAGGAAAATTTTCTTCCCAGAGTGGGTTGTCAAGTCCTGGAACAAGCTTCCCAGGGTAGTGGTCAAATCATCATCCCTGGAGGGATTTAAAAGCTGCATAGATGTGGTGGCGAGGGACATGGTTTAGCAGCAGGCCTGGTGGTGTTGGGTTAATGGTTGGCCTCGATGATCTGAAAGGTCTTCTCCAGCCTAAACAATTCTTTGACTCTACGATCTTTCACTTGTGTTCAGAGATAATTTTCCAAAAGAGAGGATTTACAGATATTTTAGAAGAAGATCTCTGAGTTGTTACTCCTCCTGTGATGTAAATCACAACTATACTATGGCAACTTCCCATGACAGTATTCTGTTCTCCCATTTCCTTCTCCACCACCACCCACCACTTACTACATGAAGATATCACTTCTGCTTTCAGGACCTGATAACACCTTAAATGCTGGGGTTTGTTGTGTTTCCAAAGATACATTACTGTAAGTGTGCCAGTAAAACTTCTCAGCTCCACAGGAAGGTCTTTGTGTTTAAAATGCTCCGTTAGAATTTTTTGGAGAACATCTGTTGTCACCCCATCAAGAATGGTTTCCTTTGTTCCTCAGGAGTATATTCAGTTATAGTTTCTTGCACAGCTCTTGTCTGTTCACTCTTCTCGCATCTCTTCTCAGTGTTTTTGGGTTGTTTGGGGTTTATTTTGTTTAGATTCATTAGGTGTTTAGTCCAGCCCTACACTGAGAGCCATTCCTGTTGCTTGCTCTGCAGTTTTCAAGCCTGTTTCCTCCAGAAGATGATGTTGAATACAATGAGGTTGGGTGTTTAAGCACCCAGTTGGGGAAATGCCAAAGGCAAGATTTTGCAAGCCACCATACATTTCCGTTGCCTCACAGGACTGGCACTAATTGTGTGATTGCCTATTAGTCACTGAAACATTACACGGTCATCTCATCCCTAACTGCTTTCCCATTGTCATTATTATAAATGGTCACTCCATGGCTTCTTTAAAAAAAATGCATCATTTTAATTCATTTAAACCATGCTTTTAACCAGCTCCTGGGTTCAAGTCTGCAGCAGTCTGCTGAGAGGTGAGGAACAAGAGATTGTTCTCTTTGCATCTTCTGCCTGAATCTGAGGGGAAAAAATAGCTTAACTTTAGGCATATGCCTAAGCATTTTGCTAGAGTGAAATCTGATCAAGGCTCTTCCCACTATGTTCCTCTCAATCCATCTGTGTTACCCAGAGAATCTTCCTAATTTCTGTAGAAGAAAATTCTGTATGGGAGCCTGAGCACTGACAGTATAAATGGCTCTATGGCATCTCATGTGCCTCAACTTCTTTACTTAAAAATTGCGTTTCACTGAGTTTCATTCATATTTCATCTCAGTTTGTTCATGTATCAGCTACCTTTAGACATCCTACCACAAGTTCTTGAGTACCTCTAGCAGGGGCTGGGTTCTGCAGAGCTGAATCAAGCATGTAGAAATGTCACAGCATGAGATCAGGGTATCTTTTATGTCTATGAAGCAAAGACGTGTTAAGGAGCAGTAGATGTCAGTAAGAGGAGGTCGTAGGCAGACAGGTTTCTGCAGAAAGTATGCCTGAAACTTAAACCCGTGTGGTCTCTTTGCCTTCTGCTTCCTGAAGGTGGAGCCAAACCCCCTATCAGATCTCCAAATCTCCTGAAGTTGTTCTTTATCCTACAGCAGAGACTTAGCACTCTGGTATTTTTTGCTTGCACAACAGAAAAAAACCCAAACAAACTAGAAAGTGGATGTGAGGATTCTGTCTGGCCAAGATGCATTTTGCACCATGCTCACCAGACTAAGACTGTAGCAACGGAAGAGAAAGGACACAGAAGAATAACAAGGGCAGTCTCAATGCTGTTTGCACTGTGTGTGATGAAGCTCTAGTTCCATAAACTCCCAACAAAATAAAGTGCTTAAAAAATTACTGCTTGTCTCAAATACAAATTCTTTTCCCGGGGTTTCCGAGGCTCTCTTGGTGCTTCATTATCATCTCAAACACCCTCATGCTCCGCTAACTCCCCATTAGCCATTTGAATGGCTGCTTTCAAGACTGCAGTGCTCTCTCTGAGAAGCACAGTTCTCAGGCTCTGCAGATGCATATGACACAGCAGAATTTTAGGCAGTATAAAAATTATAAAGATCAGTTTCCATTACTGTAATTATTATATAAATCCTACCTTTAGGAAGCTTGGGACAGGCCTATTTAACCTTGGTTTGAGCAGAAGCTTGGTCCAAGTCTGATAAGTTGAACACCAATTTTTTTTTCTTTCTTCTGTTCTCTGCAGCATCATAACTTAGCAGGGAGCAGGGTGGGGAGGGAGACAGATCCTTCACAGCCTCTGCACTCTGTTCTGACAGAGTGGTGGCAGTAATTGGGCAGTATACCTGTCCCCAGTCAATAGCAAGACTAAATGAGATACACATTTTGTTACATCTGCAAAGCACCATTTCTCCCCTTGGAACCTGTGGCTGCTTCTCTTACACAACCCCTACTCCAGGACAGGTGTGTGAGATGGCTGCAGGCAGATGATCCACAGAGTGCAACTAGAAGCACCTGGGTAAACCCTCAGATCCTACACTCTTTGGGAGGGCTGTAGCAGTAATTCCCGACTTTTGTGTTGTTGGCACCACCTCGATGAAAGCCAAGGTGCTGGCTGCCCTGGTGCTTCCCCTTCGGGGTAGCTGAGATGCCTGGAGCTGTGTCCAGCTGCCTTTCAGGTCAAAGCATTCAAAGCTGAGAAAGAAGTTGGCAGCACCATATGCAGAGGTTGGGGATCGCCTGCTCTATTGCTTAAGCATGCCAGACTCTTAGCTGCAGGCCAGACAGCAGCTTTGATATGGATAGCCATTACTTGCTCAAAAGAAAGTCTGGCACAGCACTTTCTATGTCATGAACCTGTTTTGTGGTGGGTGCTTTGCCCTCGAGTCAGTAGAGCCATAGGAAGGAATTTATTTCATGTATTCTGTTTCCTTTACACAGAGTCTTCTTCAAAGTTCCTTGGATTTACTGTGAGGAAAACATGGCAAGAACATGTAAGAGGAGATCACTGCCTGCAAAGAACTGGAGGGTTTCACCTTGAGCCTAACGAGACTGCCCACCATATGGATTGTGTTGACAGAGGCCTGGAGAATGTAGAGGTGGGGGCTCTTTTTTAGGGCTTTCATTCCATGGTCCTGTTGGTTACAACTCTATTAGGAGGATGATGTCTGCCTATGTGTAGGCAATGGCTGTGTCATGCTAACAACCATAATTGCTGGTGTGCCTAATACACTATGTAAGTACAGTATAGTGAATTTAAAAGGTTGTGGTAATCTAAGACTGTTAAAAGGGAAATGTGTGCCTGGGGGGGGGGGGGGGAGAAAAACAACTTACTTGAGATTCACTGTCTTTCTCCCAGCTCCTTTGCTAAAGTAGGAACAGAATCGGAACAAAAAAATGTTTGTTTTACAGCTGTACCAAGTTACAGCGTGGACTCGTGCTCTCCCCCCCCCCCCCACTTGCATCAAGTACATCCTGTGCTTTTGGCAACATGTTGACTGGATATTTAAAAGCTGTGAACTGTTCTGAAAGTTTCACATACTGGGTTATGGGCCATGTGTGTTTGATCAAAATTCAATTACTGCACTGTACCATGCTTGGAAACCTATCATCCCAAGTTATGAAGTATGACGAAATAGGCTAATCTAATTGGTTCAGTATGGGAGCAGTATCAACCAAGCTTGTTATGATAAATAGCTTCCTGTGTTAAAGGTTCTCTAGAGCTTAAGTATCTTGGCTCACCTCCCTCTACAAAATAAGAATAGTGTTCCCTGGGAACAGTTACATCACTGTCCCTCTCCTACAGTCACAATTAAAGGTTTGTGGGTTTTTTTTTTTCATCTTGCTATTGCTTGAAGAGATAAACCGTGGCCATCTCCCCCATTCTTCACTTCCATCTCCTTCCTCTCTCCTCAGGTTAGGTTGTTATTTGCTCACCATGAGTCTGCCTGCTCTGTTTCAGGGCTAGGTGAGGCAAGCTTGACCAGGAGATTGATGTGCAGTACATACAGCACTTCTGTTTGTATATTTGGAAATTTGGATGTTAAGTTAAACCTAGGAGCACTTTAGTCTTTCTAAGCATCTATTGGAGAACTTTAGTACAGTGAATTTTGTACCTATAGATGTGCTATCATCTCCTCAAAACTGGAATTTTAGTTCATCGGTAGTTAAAGACAAATCCAGTGTGCAAGGGCTGGATTAGGACTTGGGAAGGGCTATGTTCTAAGCCTGGATTTGTAGTCACTAAATTTGTCACTAAGACAGTGAGCTGTCTCCCATGAGATGATACTGGCTTCGTGCTTTTATCTGGTCCATCTTTGGCAAGAAGTACTTAGCTCGGATTTTGATGTCACAGTAATGGACAGTGTCAAGGGAGTGGGAAAAAAAGAAAAGAAAACCTGGAAAAGTGGCTCCTTATGCTCTGGAGATTCAATTTTTGCCTTTCTTGAGCCACACGCCCCACATGCCTCCTAACTCAGAAATCCCCTTCAGGCAAAATAATTATGTGATGATCATCTTACAGATCCATAATGCAGGCCTGATATCAGAAGGGCCTTCAATGTCTGTGAAATTTCTCCTGAGAATGAAGTTATTCACTTACTTAAGAGTAGGTAGAATGAGTCCTTATGTAAGTGAGTCTTCTTATTAGCCCCAAGACTGCCTAATACCTGGATTAAGCCTGTATGGTGATTAATGCCTATTTACTATATCTGTTATCCCACCGCATTTTGCTCTTCAGCCTTGATTAAGCCCTTTGCTTTACCATTTAAAATGTCCTGCTTAACCTTCTGCTTACAAACGTACACAGTGCTGAGGTCTGCATTTTTAACTAGAACAAGTTCTACCATAAATAATAGCATTTAATTTTAAAGTGCAACAGCTACAGTCACTGCTTGATTAAATGACAAAGAACAGCCACAGCAAACTGGGGAACACAGAGTTTTTCCCAACTAACGTCTACAGCTATGTAAGAGGAAAAAAAATATACCTTCCTGCTGCTGATTAGCACTTTCTGTGCAGTTCTTTATTTCACATGTTTCTAGAAAATTATTACCCAAAGAGCCTAAGCAGTGACTCTCTGTGTTTTCCCCAAATATCTTTTGAAGGAGATAAACTAGATTAATCTCTCTTTATAAAGTTCCCACAAGAAAGCTCACAGACACAGTAGCTTTACCTTCAAAAATAGAATGTGACTGTAGGCACTTATGCTAATCTCTTTTTTGGCAAATCAGCTTTTTTGTATTGAATGTTGCTTGATTGAATAGCACTGGAGCTGCCAGAGTAAATGCTATTATCAATGTACAGTAATTAAGGAAATAGTCCTTGTCACTCCAACAGTGTCCAGGCAGTGCCTCTGTAATAAAGTTAAATGATAAAGAAATCTCTTCAAGGTGTAGGTACTGGACTGGGGGAGCTCTGACGTGCAGGAAAATAATGCAGCGTGGAATTACAGGTGAGGGGGAAAAGCAGAAATGCCCTGGAATTTATGCTAAATGCAGGTTTGATGCTGAATGCCTAAATAGATGCTCAGCACTAAAACACATGATTGTTTAATTTGTCGTGTAATTTCCTGACCCAGGGCAGTTGAGCATCTCCCAGTCTCCACCCTTTAAAAAATGTCTGTGAGGAAGAGGAGGGGGGAGACCCTTCCATCATTCAGCAACTTCAAAGATCTTTTTCCCCTTCGGGCAGCAGCCTGCACAAATGATAAACCTTGCTTTAAGATCAGTAGAGCTGGGCTCTGCCAAATCCATTTGGGGAGAGAATTTCAGTAAAAAGAACTTGTTATTTCTTCCCCCGCCCTTCCGTTTCACTTTACAGCCTAGCAGGACTTGGGGGGATCGCGACTGTTCCTGCAGCACCCGAAGAGAGAGATCCCTCAAGGAGAGAGAGAAAAACCTTTGGACATCTCCTGTAGTAGAACCTTATCACACACACCAAGCAATGTAAAATGTGGCAAAATAGGATAACTCTCAGATAGCAGAAATGCCACTTAATAAGAAGAGAACCCTGATCTGTGTTGCCGGAGCTTGAGTTCTCAGAGCTTCTCAGATGCAGCCCCATGTAGAGCTCATTGCAGCAAACTGCTCTGGCCTAAAGACCTGATGAGGTCTGCAATTGATAGCAAAGATCTTTCGTCCAGCGAAGGTACATGCAGAAAATATGTGGTTTAATGGGCAATAAATAACAAGGAAAGGTATTTAATCAAGTGTGCTGGGAAGCACTGCTCACGTGAAAATGCATTGCAGAAGATCCAGCCTGGGAAGCGAAGGCTGTGACGGAGGTGAGGGAAAGGTGAAAGAGTCCGGAGCAAGGCTGCTAGTTTCACCGCACTACCTGTAAGACACAAGCAGAAGGATTCTGTCCCCTGTGCTGCTTTTTCCCAGCAGCCTGCGTCTCATCTCAACTCTATATCATAATTTTCATAAGTCTGGCAGTTTTGCCTGGGTGTATGCAACCAGGGATTTTAACATTCCCTGCAACGCTCTGCTTTAATACATTGACATTCTGAAGGCTGGGCCTCCTAACCTCTCCATTAAATCTTTGACACAATGAAGTGTCTTCTAAATAAAATAATTCAGAGGGATCGATCCAGTGAACTTCAGGGTGCACCTTTTCAATTATTTTTTAAAGATGGAAGTGTTTTGTGCATATTGAGCTCCAGATTTGTGGGGCTGGGAGGGAGGGAGGGGAGTCACGTCTTGGAGAGCAGACCTGAGCTCCACTCCAGCAGGAGGTTACAGAAATGCTTGGAGGGGAGCGAGCACACGAGCTGTTCCCGTGCTTCCAGCACAACTCCAAACTTGGCTTTGCTGGCTCCTGGGCCTCTTTTCTGTTGCATGTAAAACATTAACATTCTATATACTGTTCCAAAGGATTTGGTTTTCTACCTACCCCTATCTTGACCCTCAGAATCATCCGCTTGAATCTGAGCAGAAGCGTTCTGGTCAGAATTCAAACAAAATGATAGCCCAGGCAGCAGAGTTTTTAATTGAGGCTTGCCAAATACCAAAGGCAGATGCTTTTTCATTCTGTAGCTCCTGGATACGCGGTCTACTTTTCGGTTTCAAGGACAAAGAAAACACTTATGCAATTAGATGAGGCATGAGATTGTGACATACGGGCTCTTTCCTTAAATAAAAAAACGATGGAAAAAGATATTGACCCTAAGTCCAGAAGTGCTATTAAAATAATGAATACTCCATAAATCCAGCCATATACACAGCCCGCCTTCAGAGCCACACTGGTTTCGTCACTCAGAAGGCTGCGAGGACAAAGCCCCATGCAACTCACTCGTCCAAACCACATTTTGACGGCCTTGCTTTTAAAACAGGATATACCCAAGCGTAAGCCAATTAAGCTGCCAGACTGACTTCTGCTATCTTCTCTCATTTGACATCTCTGTGGAGTCAGCTCAGATGATATCAAGCATGATCTGGCTGTCAGAAGAATTGTGTTTCCCCCATGCACTCAGCAAAGGAGAGGGATTTCTTGCTCCTCTTCTGAGACTCGGAGGAGCTGATGTTTTAGCAGCAACGTGGTTTGCCCAAGGCAACGTGGCTTTTATCTGCTGTCGGGAGGAAACGGTTAATCCCTTGTACATGTCACACCTGAATCTTCAGCCTCCTGGAAGCACACTTGACCTTCGGCATGAGGAGGCATCACACATCTTTGTTAGAAGCTGGGTGCATTGGGGTCGGTGTCCTTTCGCTCCCTGTATCTGGAGATGGGGGAAATAGACTACAAAATAATTACAGCTCTTCTGCTCCCAGCCCCCTGTTTGCTTTGGTCTTAACAATTTACCAGGCAGCTGGAACTGTTGACTGATAATCACTATGAGGTCCTGATCCTCCAGAAGAGTGAGGAGCCTCTTCCACCCTCTGCCTGTCGCTGACACTGTTTGCTTTGCCAGAATTATTGTAACTGGGGTTATGGACACTGCACAGAGGACCCGAGTCTCAGGTGCTGGGAATTAACGTGGCCTGTTTAATTACCTCAGTTTACAATCTGATCTATCTGTCCTTCTTCACATAACGTGGCTTTCTTTTGCAGTCTTTTGTCAAAATGGATGGTACTGGAACAAACAGAAGTGACTGGAAAAGTTGCTCTTGTCCTCCCAGCCAGGTCCGGCTGCCATTTTGATTTCTCTCCTCCTTGGTGGGTGTCTCTGGACCTTTGCGGTGTTCATCCTGCCATACATATTGTGGAATCATTAATTATGTGTGACACCTAATGAAGCCCCAAACCATGGTGTTCTTGGTGACATTTCAGGATGCTGGGACCCCTGATGATCCTGGCCAGGCACCAGCACTCTTCAAACCCCTCCCAGCCCCAGCTGCAGCTCAGATCAATCTGAAAGCTGCATCTGTGCCCGTTGGTGAGGTCCCAGTGTTGAGCAGTTGCAGCACTGAGAGCACCAATGCCAATCCCCAGTGGGAACCTCCCTGAGCTGCAGGGAACAGGGACCAGCAAGAGGCTGCCTTCATGTAGCTCCTGAAGAGGCAGAACAAATGACCATAAAATCATAGAGTGGTTTGGGTTAGAAGGGGCCTTTAAAGATCATCTAGTACAAGCCCTCTGCAGTCAGCAGGGACATCTCCAACTAGAGCAGGTTGCTCAGACCGCCTGAACTAGAATTGTTTCAAGGATGAGGCATCCACCACTTCTCTCACCACCCTCCCTGTAAAAAATCTTTGCTCTCTCTGAATCTCTCCTCTTTAGTTTAAACCATCACCCCTTGTCCCATCACAACAGGCCCTGCTCAAAACTTTGTCCCCAGCTTGGTTATCAACCCCTTTAAATATTGAAAGGCCACAAGAAGGTCTCTTTGGAGCCTTCTCTTTTCCAGGTTGAACAATGCCAACTCTCTCAGCCTGGCCTCATAGGAGAAGTGCTCCAGCTCTTGGATCATTTTTGTGGCCACGATAATACTTCCCCTCTTGTCTGCAGGAGCTGCAGTGTGTCAGAGCGCATTAGCAGACTGATACATCCCAATGTCCAAAGCAATACATGGGGCTGATGATCCTTCTGCCACTCACAGAGACAGTGGCACCTGAAACACCACTGAGCCTTCCCTGAACAACTGGTCCCCAAAGATCATTGAAAAGCTGAGGTCGATGCCATAGCTTGGCTTTAGGCTATGCTGCCTTGGGCCAGGTCAGCACTCTTGCCAACGAGCTAAAACCTTGTGTAATCACATTACTACTGCTCCCATTGCTTTTAAGAGAGCTTCCGCAGAACTCTTCTGTTTCTGCAGTTTGCACACCCATAAAAACTACCCAGAATACAATGAGGTGAGGAAGAAACACCATGAATTTTCATCACATCAGTATTTCTTGCACAACTGACATCGTGACTATGTCCCTGATGAGGAGCAGCAATAAATACCCTGTGTAAAGCTCATATTGCAATGGATGGGAGAGGAAACAACCATCTGAAAGGTGTCACATTCTGGAAACCTGACCTGGAAAGAAGGATCCACAATTAATGAGATGGGTAAAGGAGGCTCTGGGTCCTTGCAGAGCCCTTTGATTATCATAAAAAGGGAGAGGGTGCCAAACAGTTTTTAAGTCTCCCATGTATAATCGATGAGTTTTCTGTTGTTAGGAAGGACTCAAAGGGGTGCTATTAGCATTCTGGGCAGAGAGGAAGCAGATCTATAGCACAGCTCTAGATAAATACATTGCTGCAGTAAACTTCTTTAGCACTTTGCAATTCACATCTGAGCTCTGCTGACCTATTTTTTTTTCTCCTAATTAAACCTTTAGCTTGCAAATGAGCCATTTCCGACATCAAACTGGTGTATGGCAAAGGAAGAAATTCTACCCGCGATTTATAGGAGTTGCTGGTGACCTAACTGTCTATCACAACCTTTCCTAATTGATCTCTCTTTGAATTAAATTTGACCAATTACTTTCTCCTAGGTGAACAATGCTGAAACTATCTTTAAAAGCTATTGTGCCGCCAGCAGGGAACAAAGCCGGGTGTAGGCAGTGGATGGAAGACAAGGACCTGTTTTGTGCATGTAGGGAGAAAGCTGAAGGCCAACTGCCTCCAGCACCCAAACCCTCTGGTTATCTCAGCCAGCTCCTTTCCCAGAGCACTGTTTGTTTGAAGAAACTAGGTTTGAAAGGGTGTGCATGTGGGGATGACTTTGGATGTTAGGAACAAGTTCTTTACCATGAGGGTAGTGGACCATTGGAACAGGTTGCCCAGGGAGGTAATTGAGGCCGCATGCCTGGAAGTATTCAAGGTGAGGCTCAACAGGGCTCTGGGCAGCCTGATCTATCTGAGGATGTCCCTGCTGTCTGCAGAGGGGGTTGGACTAGATGACCTTTGTCAGTCCCTTCCAACCCAGACCATTCTATGATTCTATGACTTTCACTGCTGCTTTCACAGGTTCTTCTACACAGAGGCAAGCCTGTTATTGCTCCATTTCTTGGAGCAAGATGACCAAACCAATCTCTTCCAGGTTGCTTGTGCCCCATGATTCTCTTCCAGTGGCAGTGATATGGCAGTCTTTAAAGTCCCCTACCAGTATTCCATCCAAGAAGTTCACCCAGCTGTGCCTCCACTGTTCTGGCTCATGATGGGGGACTTAGAAAGGAAATAAAACATTTGAGACAGGCATAACAGCACAACGTCAAACTGCTGAGCTCAAGAATTTAAACATATCCCTGCCTGCACTATATAGGTCTTTGTGTATACACAAACATCCTCTTCCCTGTAGCTGAAGCACAGAAGTCTGATTGGGGCAGTGTTCCAATGGCAGCAACAAAGGAACCTTGACTTGACTGGATGGCAAGAAGCTGGAGGTGCAGCAACACAAAAGGAGTTAAATCAGTCCAGTCCCTTAAAAAGTTATGAGTCTCACTTTAAAGTCTTTTTCAGAATTCTATTTTATCTGATTTTCCTTCACTTTCTGGCTCCAGACCTAGCACTAGGCGGGGGTGGGGGAGTGGTGTCTCTTTTCCCAAATAACAAGCAATAGGACAAGAGCAAATAGCCTCAGGTTGCTTCAGGAGAGGTTCAGGTTGGACATTAGGAAAAAATTCTTCAGAGAAAGGGTTGTCATGGCCTGGAACAGGCTGCCCAGGGCAGTGGTGGAGTCCTCATCCCTGGAGGGATTTACAAGATGTGGAGATGTGGTGCTCAGGGACATGGTTTAGTGGTGACCTGGGATTGCTGGGTTGGACTCAGTGATACTGAAGTTCTCTTCCAACCAAAAGGATTCTATGATTTTCAAACCTTTCTTCTACAGCTAAAATGATGGGAAATTTTCTTTCGTTTATCAGGATCCAAGAGGTTCCTGTCCATGCAGAACTACTCACACTGCTGCAGCATCACCAATACCACCAAGCTGCAGGATTTCACAGCAGGAGCAAAGGCCACCAGAGCCAGCTGCTCTCTCCCTGTGGCACAGGCTCTACTGCTGGAGCACCCTGATGCTGTGTCCTCTGTAAGGAGAGCTCTCCATCGCTCACCCTTTACCTTTCACATAATTGCCCTAGGCTATTTTCTTCTTTTCATCACAATAACTGAGATAATTTCAGCCTTTTCTTCTCCTTCCTGTGCTGCAGGGAATGAGACACCTTGGTAGCTTTCCTGTCCTGTATTCAGGTTGATCCTTCTGAAGTGTCATTGAGAAAATGCTCTTCCTCTCCAGGAACTTCAAGCATCCTTGTTGCATGTTGGCATTCACCTGTACCCACCAGTGCTCTGAGCAGCAGCCAAACTGCTCCTCTTCCACCTTCCTTTGGAAATAAAACCAAAACCCCACCCTAAATACCTCCCACATGGTGCAAAAATATTAGAAAAATATTAGAAAAATTTAAAAACTACCTGGAGAGGTGAGGGATCACAGCTCATTGACATTGACTCTCAATTGGGGAAGCATCTCAGCTGGGAAAATGGCTTTTTCTTCACCCCGATGGGTTGTGGGAGGGCCCTGATGTCAATGCTGAGGGAAGAGGGGTCTTTAGGAAGATTTATGTGTGGGATCTTTGTATTGTCCCTCCTGCCCTTTTTAATAAGGAAAATTAACCTATTTCCCTGCTTGGAGGACAGGCTGCCTGGCACCCCCTGGGGATGGGACTTGGGGGACAGTGGGTTCCCACTAATGTGCATATTTCCTAAATAAATATCCACCCTGTGCCCTGTTGAGGGTGTTCCTCAAGTCACAAACCTCCCCTTTGGGGTCTTGTCATACCGGTTGCTCCAAGAGGTGCCTGTTGCCCCCGCGGCCGAGCCCCTGGCATTCCTCAGGCTGCATCCCCACTGCTCTCACTACGAGCCCCGTCATCAGCCACCTGGGTTCAGGAGGTTAAAAGTTGTTAACTCAAAATCGATGGAAATAAAAAGAGTCCCATCTGCCGCAGTACACAACTCACTGCCCAGCACTGCAGGCAGCCGAGCCGCAGCGCCCGGCCATGGCTGCGCAGCGCCCGGCCGGCCCGGATCTCATGAAACGTTCACAAGGGATGGGCAGCGACTAAGAGCTGGCCGTGGACAGACAAACAGCCTCATTCCTCCGGTGCTGGGGTTGCGAAGTGCTGCCGCCAGGCACACGCCGCATCGTGAGCGGGGATGGAGGTGATTAGAGTTTGGTGAGCAGCTCCGTGAGTGAGGTCCTCTCCTTCCATCAGGTCCTTGTAAGTGAACTGGAAAAAGCAAAAGAAAGAAAGAAGGAAAGAGACAAAGAAGGAAAGAGTGAAAGAAAAGAAAAGAAGAGAAAATAAAAGAAAAAGAAAAAAGAAAAAAGAAAAGAAAAGAAAAGAAAAGAAAAGAAAAGAAAAGAAAAGAAAAGAAAAGAAAAGAAAAGAAAAGAAAAGAAAAGAAAAGAAAAGAAAAGAAAAGAAAAGAAAAGAAAAAAGAAAAGAAAAGAGAAAAGAAAAGAAAAGAGAAAAGAAAAGAAAAGAAAAGAAAAGAAAAGAAAAGAAAAGAAAAGAAAAGAAAAGAAAAGAAAAGAAAAGAGAAAAGAAAAAGGAAAAGAGAAAGGAAAAGAAAAAGGAAAAGAAAAGAGAAAGGAAAAGAAAAAAGAAAAGAAAAAGAAAAAAAGAAAAGAAAAAGGGGAAAAAAAAATCTGTAAAAAGGACAAAAGAGAAGTGATGACTCACAGTGCTTACTCTATGCATTGTACAAAGAGCCTTGCTCACAGTGTGGTAAGGCCACATCTTGAACACTGGGTTCAGTTTTGGCCCCTTACATAAGGACATTGAGGTGCTGGAGTGTGTCCAGAAAAGGGCAACAAAGATGGTGAAGGGTCTGGAGAACAGATCTGGTGAGGAGCAGTTGAGGGACCTGGGGTTGTTTAGTCTGGAGAAAAGGGAGCTCAAGGGAGACCTTCTGGCTCTGTACAGCTCCCTGGAAGAAGACTAGGAGCCAAGTGGGGGTTGATTGCTTCTTTCAAGTAACAAGTGACAGGACAAGAGGAAATGGCCTGAAGTTGTGCTAGGGGAAGTTTAGGCTGGACATTAGGAAATGTTTCTTCCCTGAAAGGGTTGTCAACCCCTGGAACAGGCTGCCTAGGGCAGTGGTGGAGCCCCCATTCCTGGAGGGATTGAAAAGCTGTGTCGATGAGGGACATGGTTTAGCAGTGCCTTGGCAGTGCTGGGTTAACAGTTGGGCTTGATGATCAGAAATGTCTTTTCCAACCAAAACAGTCCTACAATCTATAATATTAAGTGAAGAAGAGGCAGAAGTGGTGAGTTGGGGTCAGGCTGGCCTCACCATGGGGGCATCAGGAGCACGTCTTGATGGTTTTTATAGGAGGACAAATTGGGAACCAAAATACATATTCCCATACAGGTAGAAGTGCATGGCCTGAGGGACCACTTCCCATCTTTCCCATTGTTCAGGCTCTCAGACCTTCACTTTGTTCCCACTAACAAGAGCCATTATGTCATGAGGAGCAAACAGGGAAGAGAACAAAGGGGCTGGAAATTAAACAAAAAATTAATATTACACTAAAATTGACAGCTAAAAAGAGTTTATCTGTGATTCTGGCCACCAGTGGAAATGGTCCAACACCATTTTTACCAGCACTGAGGGCTCCAGCAGGACAGTGAGGAGAGGGGATGTCCTTGCTCCTGCTGTCCTCTCCTGGAATAGAGAAGCGATGACTTCCTTACAGATGGAGCTACCTCATCCCCCAACACCCCTCCAGCCCAACCCTTCTGCCCCCCATCTATATTAAAATGAGTTATGTAGGTCGTGGTGTGAAAACAAACAGTGTGTGGATGCATGCAAAGAACAAAAGCAGACCTCGAGGAAAATTTATATCACAGCCAGAAGACCACCGCCTTGTAATGCCACCCTGAAGGACCTCAGGGGGGTCTGGCAGGCCTCCTCAGTGCCTCAGAGCACACTGAGATCCTCCCAGATGCAAGAAAAATTAGTTACCAGGATCTTTCCTCTGGCAAAGTAGTCAGTAGGGGCCTGCTTCACCCAGGATGAGTGATGCTCTGGGTTAAAAAAAAAAAAATCACCTTTTTTGAGATTTACTTTCCAAGCAGAGGTCCTGCTGGCAAGCTGCAGCCCCATCCTGCACCCAGGTGAACTTCAACAACTGGAAATCCTCCAGGCTGAGTGTTTTTGGCAGCTCCACCGCAGTCATGTCCAGGTTTACTCCTGGCTGGTTCAGCAGCCTCCAACCCAGCTCCTGGGAATGGACCCTTTGCAGGAATGGGGGGCTTTAGAAGCAACCCAAGAGCCATCCCTGTCCCTCCTTAGCCAGAAACCAGTAACAACAATAACAACTGTGCTGGTCTTAGGTTTTAACCCTCCACAATAACACCACCAATAATATAATAATAGTAACAGCAACAACAACAATAATAATAATAATCTCTATCATCTCCTTTTATTTTCCCAGGGTCTTGGCTCTACATGACAAGGCCAGCCACAGTCCCCAGTGCCTCAAGCAAGGGCTGGGGAGAGGAGCTGGCCCCACGCCTGGCTCCCACTGCAGATGCAACAAATGCTGCGCGTCCTTCATCTGGCACATTTGAGCTGTAATTGCAACAGCCTGAACTACCACACTGTTTTATGTGCTGATATTTCATGACATTTTATGTACATAATCTGCATATGTTATTTTTAGCAAACTTTCTCCCTGGGACAGCCTCATGTGTGCCACATCTTGTTTCCATGAGCATGTGCTGCAGTTGGGAGTGGTTTGAGGTTTGGTGGGTTTTTTTTGTTTTTTTGTTTTTTTTTTCCTATTCCCCCTGTCAAAACCAAGTTTTGGATAGCAGAAGCAGCAGCCACCCATAATATTGTTCTTTCTTTTCACAAAGCTGCTTTAGAGGGAGAAAGAAACCCAAAAGGCAAAGGCAAGTGAGGCGGTTCAGCTCTCATTTCTAGGCATTTCCTTGCTTGAGATGCTCTGGGGTGAGTTATCATCACCCTCAAAAAAGAAATAATGCCCTTCTTGGGTGGGAACAGCATTATTATTGGGGGAAATAGCACCATTCTTGGTGGTAATGGTATAATTCTTGGTGGAAATACCATTGTTCTTGGTGGTAACACCATCATTCTTGGTGGTAGCACTAGCATTCTTGGTGGCAATAGCATTGTTCTCGAGTATTTTTGCAGCAAGGACATTTTTTGGTCTTTGCCTGGAAATTGTGTGGTTCACATGGCTGCAATAAGTATTATGCTCTTGGGTGTTTTGGAGAAACTCTGGCTCCAAGCTGAATGTGCAGTTAGGGAGATGCAGCTCTCACCTGGAGACTTTCAGTCCCTTGTCAGGGAAGACCCCAAACCTTGAAACTTAGGTATGCTGTAAATGTTTGGTAGAGAAAATGTTCTCTAAGAAAATCATGGTTTTGTCACACCCAAAGCATTTGTGGAAACTTGCATGGTTGACACATTTGTGGAAACATGCATAGTTGACACATGAATGCTGGCCTTGGGACACTTTTGCATGGTGGGGTTGCTGGTCTGTGCATGGAGGAGATAGTTCACATGGAGTGGAGATGGTCCATGCAGGGATAAGGGATTCCATGCAGGGATTAGTGTGTTCATGCAGGGAAGGGGTGGTCTGTGCAAGGAGGGGTGGACCACATGGAGATGAGGGAGTCCACATAAAAAGGATGTAATATATTCAGGAAGGTCTATGTGGAGTGGAGGAGTCCATGCAGGGCAGAAGCTCTACAGTGGAACCCAAGCTCGTCACACCATTGATGCAGCAAGAAGCCTTCTGCCTGAAGGGCATCCTCTGGAAACAGTCCCTGAAGGCACAAGGAATGTCCCATGTGCTCAGCCCCTGTGGTTACAGGCAGAGCCTGAGTGCCCTGAGCAGAGCTTGGCCAAGGCTGTTGCTTTTTTGCAAGGAGAAAACTGCTTCATAAAACTGGCTTTTAGTTCAGAGGCTTTTTGAGATCCAAAGCTGACCAGGACCTTGGAGTTTCCATTTGTGCTGGACATCAGCATCTCATGGGCTTCATCATCAGGCCAAGGTCTCTTCTCCAGCAACCAGAAACTTGTTTGTGTTGCACTAAACAACAGCTCGTCCCCAGGCCCATCAGATACGGAGAGATTGTACAAGGCAGAAGAAGAATTTGTTTAACTTTGGTGTCTCTTTTGGCCTTCCTCCTAACAGGGCTGCAGCCAGTGCTCCAAGGTGGAAGGAGCAACACAATTCACAGCACCAGGACACGCTGGACACCCCCAGCTGTGACCTCTGGATCTGGGGGTGCAGCAGGCAGCAGTGAGAGTGCTTCTGCATGAGATATCTGGAAGCATGGTTCAAAGCTCTTCTCTAGCACTTGGAGCAACAAATCCTCTCTTTTTTTTTTTTTTCTGAGGCCTTGCTGTGTACAACCAAAGAAATAAAACAAACATTTGGTAGGAGCCCAGCATATGGTTATTGTTTGCTGCAAGGACAGGGGAAAGCACGGCTCCCCGATGTGGTGAGAGGGCTGCAGCTGCAAGATCTCATTACAGCGCCGTGCTTGACTTAATAAAGCCTTGTCCTGCCGGCCGCCTCAGCAGCGTTCTTCCTTCCCCCCGCCCAGCCCCAAGAGGTGGTTTTGGTGCCTTCTGCAGCCATGGCCACGGCGGGCTCGCATGTGCCCTTCGTTAGCTGAGGAATCTGCTTCCAATTCCAGCCCTTCAGATTGTATTTTCACAGCCACTCATTAGTCACCCAACGCTGACAAGCCGCTGTAAGCGTGCCATCTCCTTCATTGTTCATATGCAAGTGCAGCCACCAACATGATTTATTTAAGTTTTAATTAAAATTTGCGGATAGGCCAGTGAGTTTTAGCAGGGCCGCTTCTAATCTGTGGTTGCCAGGGGGATAAATAATTAAATAATTGAAATGGATAACCTTATGGCTTTTCGAGGGTTACCCTGGGTGGTTATAACCTGGTGGGCACCTTGCCTGTGCACAGCTCCACCAGGGACCGTGTCTCAGAGCTGGGAGATGTAACACCTCCAGTTCTTACAGCAAGGAACACATCTGGGATCTCTGCAGCAGGTAAATCCATGTCCCGTGGGTCTCATGGCACCAGACCCAGCCCTGCAGTGGTGCAGAATTGCAGCGCTTTAAAGAAACGTATTTAATGGCATGTGTGGCATCACAGCAGCACCCAGGAGGGAGATGGGTAACATGGGAAGGTGGTCATATAGTCATAGAAACATAGAATCATAGAATACAAGGTTGGAAGAGGCCTCAAAGATCACCTGGTCCAACTTCTCTTGGCAAAAGCACAGTCTAGACAAGATGGCCCAGCAGTCTCGAGAGCAGGAAAAAATTCTTAACTGAAAGAGTGATAAAGCACTGGAACAGACTCCCCAGGAGGGTAATGGAGTCACCATCCCAGAAGGTGTTAAAAAAGTCATGTAGATGTGGCACTTTGGGACATAGTTTAATTGTCATGGTGGTGTTGGTTGATGGTTGAACTTGATGATCTTTGAGGTCTTTTCCAGCCAAAACAATTCTATGATTCTATCCAGCCCAGTCTTAAAAGTGTCCCCATAAACAGGGCTGGTGACGTGTTTGAAAGCAGATGTTATGACTTAAAAATGCTTTGAGTGGGGTTGGTCACCTTCTCCAAAACAACCTGAGGTGTCTTCCCCAGCTCCAGCATCCTTCTCCCCTATGCAGCCTGGTTGCTGAGTTGCACATCCTGCAGTAACAATAATTTATCTTGTCAGCAACTTCTTTATGACTCAAAAAAGAGCAACTGGGAGCAGAGGGATGAGGAGATTATGAGGAGCAAGTTGGTAAAGCTCCGGGGACATGGTTGCCCCCCATGCTATGCAGGCCCCAGGGAAGTGGTGAAGTCCCCATCCCTGGAGGTGTTTAAAAGATATTTGGATGAGGAGCTTAGGGACATGGTCTAAAAGCTGTGTACAGGAAGTTGTTAGGTTAGGCTTGGACTCAATGATCTTCATGTATTTTCCAACCAGGTGATTCTGTGTGACCATCAAGATGTATTTTTGTAAGGTGCAATAAATCACTAAGAGACAAAATGTGTGCCTAGCCCTCCCCGAATTACCAGGTTTGGAGCCTTGCTTGGCCTAATACCACAGCTCAGAGCAATCCCTGCTATTACCTGACGTAAATATATACAAATTAAAGCACTTTGTAAATGCAGAACATTGACCTAAGGTGCTGTAATAGCTCTTCTTGAGCAATTGCAATCCATCATAGAGCTACATATTTTGGGAGGGGATTTATTTCAGAGCTGCATTATTGACCTGAGGGCCCTGGGCAGTTTCTTGTCCTCACACAGACCCTTCTTGTCCTAGGGCTCACATCATCCCTGAGGAAATTGTAAGAGGAGGAGTCTCTAAATCCTTTAATTTTAATAAATAGGATGGATTTCATCCTGCCCCCTCCCTACCACATGCCTCCTCTCCCCCTTGCCAAGGGCACTTCTGAGACTTCTCACCCACCTGCAGACCCTGGAAAACACACAGAACAAAATATTTAACCATAAAAGAAAAAAAAAAAAAAAACAAACCACCAACAACTTTGTGCTTTCCAGTGGTGGAAACCCTTCTCAAACAAAGCATTCATCACTGAGACTTACACCTTCTAATTTAATTTTCCCCTAAATCAAACAGTGTATTAATCCCCAATAGAAAACACGTTCCAGTTGCACAAACAATATTTAAATGGTATAACAGAGACATCTTTTATAAATACTTCTAACAAATCCTGAAAACCCCCCGAATGTGTGGGCTATAATTAATGGAAATGCCAAGTGCCAGCTAACCAGGAAAACTCCAGCATCATAAATCTGCCCCAAGCTTTCTCACACACACTGATGGATGGGGACTCGCAGCTTAAATATTTAACAATCAATAATTCAAATACCTCTCCTACCCTATTAAATTTGTCACATTTATTTAAGAAGGCAACATCCAGCTGAATTTTCTCCAAAAGATGGGCATCTTCCACCCCATAACAAAATGCAGTGTTTTGGCAGAAGAGGGTTTCTTTAGCTTTGGAAAGGGAAAAAAAAAATAGAAGCAGGCCCTAGGTTAGGAAATTTCTATGGGGGAATGGTGAACAATGAGGGGGGGTGGGGGGAGGGGAGAGAGGGAGAAGAAAATGAAACCCCATACACCAAAAAAAGTTGGCTACATCTCCATCCCTCCCATAGGCTTGGATAATGTGGTGTGCAGGGAGGTGTTATGTTGTATGAATCACATTTATAGGAACAGTTCCCATTTTTTTCATTGCCCAAGGCAGGGAGCTGCAGATGAATATTTCTGTGGCATGGGGTGGGCTGTGGCCCCTGCTCATGGATAGCCTCCTGTCCTGAGCAAAGAGTGCAAATGACCACCAAAAATCTGGAGAAAGAGGTGAGTTTGGGTCTAACCTGAGCTGCAGAGATGCTTCGCTTTGCCCAATACAAGGGAAAAGTGGGAGAGAAAGAAATACATGCTGATCCAGTGCTGGCAAGAAAGAGGCCATTCACAGAATGATAGAATGTTAGGGGTTGGAAAGGCCCTCTGGACATCAACTAGTCCAACTCCACCTGATAAAGCAGGGTCACACACAGCAGCTTGCCCAGAAGTGCAATGTCCAGGCAGGGTTGTAATCTCTGCTGAGGAGACTCCACAACCTCTCTGGGCAGCCTGCACCTGGGCTCCAACACGCTCAAAGTAAGGAAGTGTCTCCATGAGTTCAAGTGAAATCTTCTGTGTTCTAGTTTGTACCCATTGTCCCTTGTCCTGTCAAGGGCCACTGCTGAGAAGAGCCCAGCCCCATCCTCATGAGTTCCACCCTATAGATATTTATATGCATTTATAAGATCCCCTCTCTGGCTATATAATAGGTATCTATCATTCACTGGCTAACAATAACAACAATAACAACAACAATAATAATAACAATAATATTACTAGATCTTGCCCGTTAGCAGCACCAGCAGCCTGACTCCTTATTTCAAAGGTTTTTGGGAAAGCAGGGATGATTGCATAGTTTATCAGATTGTTCCTCTCCTCTCAAATGGCCTCGATAAAGATAACAACAGGGAGCACTCGGCTCCATTTCCATCCACTCAGAGGAACAGGAGGTGGCTCAGAGCATCCTGTTTGCCACTGGAGACCTGACCATGCATCCAGCCACCTGTGACAAGGAGTGTCCCTTCGCCCCCAGGGCATCATTTATTTTAATGGAGCACCAAAACTGACCCAAAAGGTCATGAAACTCCTGGAGTCAAATTTCTGGAAGGATTTAAAATAATCATAGAGCTCCCTAGGGGTAAGTGAGGTGGGGAGTGCTAGCTATAGACCCTGTCCCCACCAGAGCATGCCTGCAGGACCAAGCCCGAGTTATAGTGGCATAAATCTCTGTCTCAAATTGATTGCCATAATTTATCAGCTGATGTTGCAGAATGGCCAAACAGTTAATTTTAAAATGAAGTGGTGCTATTTTCATTAATACCCTCATGCTAACTACCTAGCAAAACATGCAGAGGCAATTAATGCCGTGTGGCTGAAGTACTGGACCAATAAATATTTCCAGTCTTGGCTTGTCTTCAGAGGATAAAATACATTGGAGGAATCCACTGCCGTGGTAATGCTTCCCGAGTCCTTTTCTTGTTGCATCTCCAAGAACATTTAAATTAAGAGGTCAAGTAGCCAGACTGGCCAGTAACAGGAATTGAAAGGTCAGTGTTTCACAACACGTGAGTAAGCCCATCAAGAGATCTGTGCAATGACAAGCAGCTTGTGAGAAGATCAGAAATTGGGACACTTACCTAGCAGTGACACAAAAGTCATTCATTACCATTTGCACATGGGGAAAGGAAGTTGGAAATGTCCAATGTGTCAAAATTCAGTATAAATACTTTGTCACCACCCTGCTTGCTGTGGCTTTGCCTTTTGAGATGCTGAAGTGGACCCAGAGATAGGTAGTGAAGCTGGTGAAGGCTGTCCAGCAAAAGTCTTATGAGGAGTTTATGGGGTTGCTTAGTCTGGAGAAAAGGAGGCTCAGGGGAGACTGTCTGGCACTCTGCAACTCCCTGAAAGGAGACTGGAACCAGATGAGTGTTGGTCTCTTCTCCCAGGTAACAAATGACAGGACAAAAGAAAACAGCCTCAAGCTGTGCCAGGGGAGGTTTAGGTCAGACGTGAGAAAAAATGTCTTCCCTCAAAAGATTGTCAACCCCTGGAATAGGCTGCCCAGGGAGGTGGTGGAGTCCCTATCCCTGAAGGGGTTTCGAAGCCTTGGAGATGTGATGCTGAGGTACGTGGTTTAGTGGTGACCTGGCAGTGCTAGGTTAATGGTTGGACTCCATGATCTCAAAGATCTTATCCAATCAAAAAGGTTCTATGATTCTGGGATTGGTCACCCATCACACTACAGAGCATTTCTTTGAGGGACCAATGACTTATGTGCAGACTTTGGTGTTTATGGCCAGAGCAAAGCTTCAAGCCCATTTCTTCCTCTGGATGAAAAACCAAAGCATGCCAAATGAAACCTCACTAAAGAGAGTGCCAGGGTGGCAGGCTCCTCACTTTTGTGCAGAGCCTTCATGCTGTATGAATCTCCCTGCAAGCACATCCCAGTGCTTCTCCCTCCAAGGCAGAGCAGCAAAGCACCCACATTTCTCCTTCTACACACTGTCCTACGCCTTTTGCACCCAAAGCTTCTAATTTCCTGTCAGTGGGCTATTGTGTATTCTTCTTGCATCCCAAGGCAAGCTGACACATTTTGATAGCAATAAATAATAAATGGGATTTATTGTCTTAGATGCTGATGGAGACCTTTTCTTCTGCAGGAAGAAAGAGAAAGCGAGAAAGAAAAGGTGCAAGAAAAGCAACAAGAAAGCAGGAGATGGTGCCCAAGTCCTAGCCCTCTGGGTGCCTGCTCCCAGCATGGCTTTCACCCTGCCTGGGGCAGGGTACTGGATCTCCTCCTGGCTCCTCCACCAAAACCCAGGGCAGCCTCAGCCAATGGCCTCAGGAATAAAGGGTATAAATAAATTATAGTGAATGATTTTTGTAGGGGGAGGCGATGGAAAAGAGCATGGGGGCAGGAGCCAAGTGTGAGGAAGGGGGGGAATGTTAAGGAGAGCTCAGCAGCAGCAGCACAACGGCTGATGGGGAGGAACCTTCCTTGTCTATGGTAATTGCACTTTTTTAAAAGCACATTTTAATTTTCTTGTGTGTATTTGTGCAGCAATGTGTGGGGGTGAGTCTCTGGCCCTCCCTCCCACCCCTGCATCCCCTACTTGGAGGAAGCATCCAGCTCCTGCTATCCCGTGGGGTAGGTCAGCCCACGCCTGGGCTTGTTTCCAAGCCAAAGAGTCATCACCACGATTTGGGCTCAGTTTTGCTACCCTGAGATGAGCTTTCTGCCCCAAAGTTGGAGCCCTCCCCCACTCTTGCTCCCACACTCCAAAGCTTGCAGAGCACAAGGGAACAAGTGCCGCTGCTGAGCCCCTGATTGAGGCACTGCATTTTCCCTGAGGACACATTTGGCTTTTCCTTCACGCCTAGTCCCTTCATGAGACAGAAAGCTAAATTGAACAGGCTCCAACCTGTCCTCAGCTGCTATAATGTGCACTGGTGCCAGCAGGTGCCACAACTAAAGCAGTGCCTGGGACACAGCGAGGGGCACCCCCTCTAAGGACAGCAGCATTGGAGCTGTGCCCAGCCCAACCCTCCCATCCTGGCTGTGTAGCCAAACCTGGAACTACATGGAGGTGTGAGAAAGGAAATAGCAGTGGTTTATGAGTGTTAGAAAACCCTCATTTCCCCCCAAATAAAACAGAAGAGCTGGTATAGCAGTGGGTGCTGCCCTGGGAAGGGCTGTGTGTCACAGTGGTCCCTGTCTCCTGTCCCCCAGGGGCACATAGCAGAGCTGCACCAGCCCTCACCTGCCAGCTTTTGAGTAGAATCAAGGCAGAGTGGCTTAAATGCAAACACTGCCTTTCTGCAACTATGAATTTCTGCACAAACCTGTTAACAAAAAGGTGTTGCAGAGTGAAAAACTTGGATGAAAACTCGAAAGGTTGTAAGCAACTCTACTTTTTTTTTTCCCTTGTTCCTCCCACCCACAGAAACCTTGCAGAGTGATGCAGGACATCTGAGGCTGATCAAGGATGCTCTGCCTGCCTGGGCTGCAAGGCCAAGATGGCCAAATGGCATCCAACATCTGGTACTGGAGCTCTTCAGAAATGCCCTAAGATCTTCTAAGTTTGACTACTTTTGATGCTATATTGGAGCATTTGAAGAATTAATGAATCTCCACAGTCTTTACTAGATCATCAAGTCCCACCACTAATACAGCAGTGCCAGGTCACCACTAAACCATGTACCTCATCATCACATCTCCACAGCTTTGAAACCCGTGTAGGGATGGGGACCCCCCCACTTCCCTGGGCAGCCTGGGCCAGGCCTTGACAATCCTTTTGGGGAAGAAATTTTTCCTAATATCCAACCTAAACTTTCCACAGTGCAACAAATCTGCAGAGGTTCACTGAAGATTATTCTCCTGTCACGGAAGGATCCGTATTGATGTGACACCGAAAATACCACCGATGTGACAAGGCACTTTGAGATATGGTTTGATGTCTACGGTGGTGTTAGGTGGATGGTTGGACTCCATGATCTTAAGAGATCTTTTCCAACTGAAAGAATTTTATTAATCCGTAACACTAACTCGATTTAACCAAACATCCCCATGATTTCGATTGAAGCTAGTGCTTGGGAACCCCCAAACCCACCCAGGTCAGACAGAGAGGTCAATGCCACGACGGGTGACGATGCCCTCAGCCCTACCACCACCCACCCGCCCTGTGCCCAGCTGAAAGGAAATCACAACGCAGCCTGTTAGCATTAGCAATTTTTTATTTTCCTTTTTTGTTGCATAGGAAATGCAGTACTTGCTTCCAGTAATTGTATTGTAATGTGAGAAGGTGGTAGCACTAATGGTTGAATACAAGAGTTAAACTAATCCACACCAGCTCAAAAAACCTGCGGAGACTTAGTTGAATAAGAATGGATGCCCACAGTGATTCTCAACCAATTACAATTTTTTTTTTCACAGAACACAGTAAAACTAAAATGGTAACTATGAGAGTCAATACAAGTATACTAGAGGCACGAGGGGCCTGACTCATAAAAAAAAAAAATGAACACGACATGGTATTAACACGGGTGTCAAGTGAATTTGCAGCAGATCTTTCACACGGCCGGTGGACATTTTAGCGCCCCGAAATTTCCAATTGACACTGAGGGATTTGGCTGGGCCAGGCTCAGGCAGCAGGGACAAGGCCAGGGCAGGGCTGAGCTGTACGGAGAAACCGCATGCCCAGCCCAAAAGGGAGAATTCTCCTGGACTGTGTTTCCAAAGCACAGAATCTCACAGACCTTTTCCCCAAGGCAGCAGCGGCAGCCGGGTGCAGGGCACCGGTGGTAAGAACAAGTGGTGGCGAATGCCAAGCCGGGCGCTCTCTTCCTACCATGCTCTGTTTCCAACTCATCTTCTGCTGTATATTTGCCTTTTCCTCCCCACATATTAATTTGTGGATGCAGATAGAAAGGGGGGACTCCACCCCACACAACTGTTTTTGTTCGTGCTTGAGCACAGAAGATTAACTAAGTGGAAAACAGTCTTTCCTAAAAAAAAAAGCATACAAAGTACAAAAGTTCACGTTGTGTACAAGTGTTTGCCTCTACGAAGGATTTCTCTAGAGCTCGGAGGTAGCGATATAGCAGAATTTTATGGACAAGATCTCTTTTGTAAGCAAGTAGCCTCGTCCCACCATGTCAACACACCTTGGCATGGGCCAGAGTGTGGCATGGGGTCCCCCCTCTGCCCTGTCTCCCGTTTTTCTCCTGCCTGCTTGCGCCTGTGGGGCTGCGTGGTCCTGTGCTGCCTCACTGCATCATTTCCATCCAACTATCCATCCCTCCCTCCCTCTTCTCCGGTGGGGTTAGGAGAGGCAGAGAGGGGAAGGAGAGGGAGAGGAGAGCCAGCACAGGCACACGCGTGTGCCGAGGGATGTGGGGGCTCACCAAGGCGTGAGCTGGCAACAAGAGCCACCCTCAATTTGGACGAGAAAAGCTCACCAGCCTCCTCCCGTGTTAATAGCAACGCAGCTTTTATGAATCGGGCCCAAAGTTTGTACAGAGTTTGTCTGAAGAAAAATATTGCAACTGTGCATGAAACTAAACAACCACATGAGTTTTTTTTTCTTTTTTTCCTTTTTTTAGTTTTTTTTTTTCTTTCTATATGAGGAAGTCTGGTGTGAAGAAGGGTCAAGCATGGGTACCTGGTTAACCGCTGCCCATTAAGAAATCTCTCGCCACGTGAGCTGAATCTCGTTTGTGGGTTTAAAGGACTGTCCCTTAAATTTGAACTTTATGCATCTGTTCTTCAGAGTAAACTCTCTGAATTCTTAGGGTAGCTTTTCCAGAAGAAAATCTTACCAGGCACTGACTTCTGGTCTCAAACACCATGTCCTGCCCTCTAAGGAGAGAAAAAAAAAGAAAAAAAAAGAAAAAAAAAAAGGGGGGGAAAAAGGGAAAAAAAAAAAAACAAACCACAAGTAATACTGAATTTAAGTAAAATGTATACCTCCAAAATACTGAAAACACCCCAAATCAAGAAAAGACAGAATTTGCGTTCTCAGTGAAATATCTTTAAACCTATCTGACAAGAACCAAGTCAGAAAAAAAAAATAAAGACTAACATAACTTTTGAGTAATATTCATACAGCTACTAAGCATTATGGAATAGCATGCATTAATATTGTACGGTTATTTTACATCACCTATATCAGAAGGTTCTGACAGACAGCGAAGGCTACCGGTGTAGAAAAAATCTTACTTCAGAAGAGCAATATAATACAGATTTCACAGGCACTACATTTTAATATATCAGGTATTATGCTGGTTTTTTCTTATAATTCTTTCTGTCCTAAAGCTGGCATTATAACAATGACCGAAAAGGCAAGGATTGAAGTAAACGGAAAAGTAGATATCAAAGTTGATATATTCTTTTCTTTTTTTTTTCTTTTTTCTTTTTTTTTTTTTTCTCAGATAGATTAGTGCATAGTTTTCATGCAGATAAACACTGCTATGCATTTACATTGTTGGAAAGCAGAGTGAATTGAGCCCAAGTTGTCACATTTTTGTAAATCATTTTGCCAGCCTGTAATAGCACCATGTAATGGATTTGCATTAAACATTAAATTGATTTCAGAATTGGTGACACAGTATTCACTACAGTTAAGTGCTATGGAATAGCTTCAATGTTACCTGCTATATATCAAAGCAATTTTCATCCCACTGCTTTTTTATTGGAAAAAATAAAAGGAAAATGTACTCGATACTAATTAGACTATTGCGCAGCCTTGGACTTGATGATGGCATAGCTGGGTTTACTGTCAAACAGTAATACATGCATTGACTTCAAGACAAAATTGGCATTGTAAGCTTGATTTAATGAAAATCCTGCCTAGCAGGCAGTGTTAACTTCACAAGACCTGCCTCCTGACAGACCTCATGAGGTTTTTGTTTTTGTTAGTTATTTATTGTTTTAGGTGCCATTGAAGCTCTCCTTACATTGTCATGCCGGTTATGGTTTTAATTTTGTTCGATGGAGGCCTTCTACCAAAAAAAAAAAAAGAAAAAAAAAGAAAAAAAAAGAAGAAGAAAAAAAGATATTTCCAGAGACACAATGTAAAGTACAATATTAACTGACATCCTTAAAAAAAAAATCACCACAAGGAAAAAAAAAACTGTTTTAGGCTATGCATCTGGGTTTTTTTGTATTTTTTGTACAGTAAATATTTTATAACACTGTTACTACAAAGCTGCAAATATACGGAACAAAGAGAAACCAGGGAAAGAAAAAAAAAGTGTTAGAGGGATTTTGCATATTCCTGTGGGCTGACTGAATACTGTGGAGTTGAGAAAACTTGGTGTTTCTTTTCCCCTTCGACTTTAAGGGGGGTGGGGAGTGGGGAGTGGGGAGAAGCAACAGAGACAAAGTGTACCATGGCTGCCTAAACTCGAAGCCCCAAAGTTTTTCCTATCAAGGAAGAAGAATAAATAATAATAATGGCATTGCTGGGGTGTGCGGCGTGAGAAAAGCAAGTGCCCTCGCTCCATTAAAAAACACAAGCAACAAAACCAAACCCAACGAGACGGAAAAGGAAAGGAATTAACTGGAGAAAAAGTCAATTCACCTTAAGCCATTCTTAGGGTTTTAGATTTGGATGGGTAGGGTGGATCCAGGTCAGCGTTTGTGCGCCTGAAGCTTTTTGGAGAGAAGGAGCAAAAAGTTGTTCGCGTGACTCAAAAGGAACGAGCGAGCAAAGCGGAGGGTAGCGGGGACCCAACCTGATGCGCGGTCGGGGGGAGCTCCGGCCGCCGGCCCCATGCTGCTGCCCTCGTTCCTGCCTGCAGTCTGCACACCCCAGGTGGGACCCCCCGCCTTGCTTTGCTCCCCAGCTCCTGCCTTGCCCGTGAGGAAGGGCTAAAACACTGCTTGTTCTCTACACCTGCACAGAACGGAACTGCTGTGTTTTCTGCGTGAGAGTAAGGTGAAGGACAATTTAATTTAGTGTGTAATACTTTACAACCCCTGTTGGTTAACACCCTTGACCGCCTACCTAATGTTTTAAAGCCTTTAAAACATTTTTTGTTTCTCGCAATTCTGCTCAGAGTTCCCTAACTTTAGCGTCATCAAACTTAATATGACAAAATACCTTCAAAAATACAGCATACCTGTAATGTCCATTTACAATGGTTCTTCAGTAGCCTATACTTCTCAAGCATAGGAATATGCTATACCATTGAGAGAAGAAAAATAACTGTATTTAAATACATACAAAAAAAAAGGAAACGGGAAAGTTTTTAACTTAAATCCAGTTCCCAAAGAAAAAAAAAGAAGGAAAAAAAAAGGGAAAAAAATTAAAAAAAGCAATTCTATGAACGCTGCCTTTATAACGAACAATCAGAAATTCCACTAAGCTAATTTGACAGAAATTTTTCCTCATTTAAACAACATTACAAAAGTCCTGCATTATAAAATAGGGTAGAATAAATCAGTGTAATCAATAAAACTATACAACATACAAATTACATATCTTCTGAGTGGGCAGTTGAATTCTCTCTCTTTGCAGCCATGACTACAACATGCTCACTAAAAACAACTAACTGCCCAAACTATTGCTTAGTTTGTTTTGTTTAAAAAAGGGTGCAATTTTATTGTATATACAACCAATTTACTGGTAATGCCTTGTCTCATAGCAAGGTTCTGACAAAATGTTTGTCTAGGCTTTTTTCCCTTCACTGTGAAGCACTGAAAGCTGCTATTTTTTTTTTTTTAGTGCACATATGTCTTAATAAAGTAATGCCCAGCTAAGTGCTATAGGGAAGGCAAAGGATGCTGGCTAGAGGATGTGATACCATATACTAACAATCACACAATACAATAGAGCAAAATGACTACTCAACCACTTATCAGACACATATGAAAATCCAAAACATTTTATTTTTTCCTTAAATAGAGAATAACCAGTAAACAATTTTCAGAACTTGGAAGTTTAAAAACGTGCATATAAAAATGGGCATTATATACTTTTATTGAATGTGGATTGATTGCAGTCTGCTAATAAAAATGGGTGTGGGATCTGAAGAAAAAGGAAGGTTGTTTTTTTTTTTTCTTTTTTTTTAAGGCTTGCTTGTGAAAGGAACAGTTGTAAAACAAAAATTGCTTGAAGCAGGGTTCAGCTTAGTGCTTCACAGTTTGACTGCTTCTCTAAGAAGAGCCCTTCCTGCATGTGCATTCAAAATCACAAAAGTACAAAGACAAACACCTAAAACACACTGCGTCAAGTGCAGCACCAACTTTGGTCAAATAAAAAAAATTAAAAAGAAAAATTAATAATTGCTAAGCTTTTCTACATGATATAAGCAGGTATTGCATATTTTCATATATCTGGGAGAAAACAAATTGGATCGAAACAAAACAAAACAAAAAAAAGGAAAAAAAGGAAGACTCCAAATAAAATGTAAAATGCAGCAACATCCAAAAATACTGATAATCTAGCATCTACAGATCTCAGAATAGCACTGCCACTGACCATACAGGACAATAAACACTACTCCTATCTGCGGAACAACTAACATCCTATTTAATTCTAGATGTTGAAACTTGACGATGGCTGACATAAAAGTCACATTTACAAAAAGTGTCTCCAAATGCTTGACTAGGGAAAAACCCCCTTTCAATATAGGAACATGTGCAACAATTCCACAAATAATCGCTATCCAGGGCAAGGCACATTGATATGGAATTTTTTTTTTATTCTTTTTTTTTCTTGTTTCGTGCAAATTAAGAAAACAAAACAAAACATCGTTTCAGGGAAAAGATGAGGAGCAAAGTGTCTTCCCAAGAATTTTCAGTTACTTGATTGTATAGGACAGTAGTAGAAACCCTTCTGAAGGGTCGAACAAACATAGTTTAAAGGCAAGTGCCTGGAATAGGGATTACAATATTGTGTCTTAATGCACTCTACTTTACCCTACATTAACTATATAAAAATTAGTTACTAACACTAGAACATGCAGAGACTTTCTCTGATTAGCTGGACTTGCCAACCAGAACGTATATATATGTATAGTATAGGAAACCTTCTTAAAGTTGCATGTGAAGCAAAGGGGTGCTCCGCTGTCTGATAGAAAAAATCACTTGCACTCTTTTTTTTTTCCTTTTTTTTTTTTGTTTTTTTTTTTTTTTTTGTACATAAGATACAGGACGTTTGGGGTCCAAACCTTTCTTCTTCTTCTTCTTTTTTTTTTTCCTCTTTTTTTTTTTATTATTTCATCTTCAGCAAGTGCCCTTGCTTTGAACTGGCATAAAGTTGTAAAGATCAGCATCGTTCATTTATGTCATGATTTCATCCCAGTCCAGAAAAGGTACCAGTTCAGGGACATGAAGGTGTTTTACTTTCTGGACCGTTCTCTCTTATTCCCAAGGTGTCTGAGAACTGATAAACCCTATATTGCCGGAAACATGTAAAATTTTGTCAGAATTGGCATAATCCATTATAGTGACTTTTAGCTTATAAAATTAACAGAGATTATGATTTCATTTTTAATTATGTGCTTTGATAACAGAAAATGATTAATTAGCATTTAATGTAGTTAACATATTGTGGTAAAAGCACCATTAGATTTGTATTTTTTTTTGTATTTTTTTTTAAACGTTCCTTCAGTTTTAAAGGGATACAAGTTTAACAATAAAAAACATAAAAAGCAAAAATAGCTCCCCTTTTTTTCTTGCAAGGCTGTTTTTTACCCCAATAATTTAGAGTCCTGGGGTGGAAGGACTTGGAAAACAAAAATAGAATTTTCAACAATCTCTATCTTACAAAGATATTTAGCTATCCAATGAAATTGCACTTTACTCAATTCAAAATTCGATTGTTTTGATTGATTCCTGTCAGTTTCTGTCAAAACAGACCAACTTCCCCATTTCTGCATGAATTTTTGTGTAATTGTTGAAAATTGTTGAAAAATGTTGTTTTCTTTTTTTAAATGTAAGTGCAGCATTTCAAACTTTTTTCTTTTTTTTCTTTTTTTCTTTTTTTTTCTTTTTTTTTTTTAAAGTGAATAGTAGTAGTAGTAGTTTGATGGTTTATACCGCTCTGCAATTGAGTGGAAAAAAGAATTGTTGACAATGCTCTTATGGTTCATGTTACATATCTAAGTGCCGACTGTAAAACAAAACAAAACAAACCAAACAAAACAAAACAAGAGCCCCCTCCCCCCCCCCAAAAGAACCCCAACAGAAAAAAAAAAAGGAAAAAAAAAGAAAACCTGCAATTTTTTTTTGCCGATATGTTACAGAAAAACATGCTCTATGTCTGTCTGGTAAGTTATATATTGCAGAATTCAGCTACTACAAAAGTTATAGTTTAAGTGTGTTTCATGATTTCTCAAGAAGTCTCACACCTGTATGGGAAAAATCGATGAGGATACTGTAAAACAGTTAGGCTCCATATGGAAAGTGTGTTACAACAGCGAGTTGGTAAGCAGCAGCAGAGGCTAGTTCTACTCAGTGTCACCTAATGCTTACACTACCAATGAAACACTTCAAAAGTTATGAAGCCCAACCATTTCCAGCACCATATGAGAAATTACAACAGTCCTAAGTTGTCTAGGAAAAAAACCCCAACAAAATAAAATCTCAAAAAAGTTACGGCCTTTGCCATTCAACCATAACGTTTGCCATTTCCATGTACTAGTTTGCTGTCGGTGTCTGCTTGCCTCCCCTTCCACTGATGTGAAGTCGCTGCGCTGCGTTGCTGCTGCTTCCATGTTACAGAGGTGGGAAGGGGTCTGGTGGTCTGTCTGGTGGGTGGTGGGAAGCGGAGACTTTTATCCCAGGTACCAGGACTGCAAGAGAGAGAAAGAGGAAAAGTGTCAGCCCCGTTTTTGCCCACTTTCGATGCTCCCCAAAGGGCTCCGGACATTGCTGCTAGCCTCCTCCGCCAAGAAGGGGGCTAATTGAGACCGTGACAAATTGACCTAATTACAAAGCTTAATTAAAAATACTGTACAAATAATTTTTTTTTTCCTACTGGACATAGCTACAGATGAATGCAGGGGTCACGTCATGTTACAAGTTATCAATCTTTTTAATAGACGATAGCTTGAAGATCCCTCTAGTTCACTTTTGTCTAATCCCCTGAAAAGGCGATACACATTCGCTTTTCTGTGCCATTTATCACCCTGCAGTCGGGGTTTTCTTGGCTATTTAGGCATGTGCCAGCACAAGCATCTGTTGCTTTATGCTGCCCTGCTTCAACTGTCTCACTGGAACAGATGCATAGAAATTCAACAACAGGGCTGTTTTCTTAGGAGAAATGTGGATCGCTAGAGAAAAGCCAGGATAAAGCAAATCAGAGGGGAGAGTGGATCGGCAAAAATGTCCCATGTCTCTGTGCTTCCAAACAAAATGTGGACCTCAACTACTAGCTTTTATTTTGGGATATTTTTTTTTTAATCTCCTTCCTAGCCCCCCAAAGACAGGGAATTCCCTGGGATTTCAGCTCTGTAACAATACTGTCCTTAACCCAAATGCCCAGATGCCCGGAGCGCAGAAGGCAATTTTGCTACTCCATAGGAAAATAAGCACTGTTGGAAAACTGGAGTGGGCTCTGCTGGAATCGGGGCAGTGCCACCACACCAGGGAGACCCAGCTCAGCCCTGGCGGGGTCAGACCGATCTGAACCCAGGATGAATAACAGCAGTATTAGGCCCTGGGACTGTACGTGTGGGGGGATGCCACTTGGCAGTGACATATTGCTGTGGGAATACACCAACAAGTGGCAACTATTTAGCCTTAAGTCAAGTAATACAACCAGAAAGATTCAGGTATTAAAGAGCTATTGGTGATACCCCACATTTTAACCTGGGCTCCCCTAATATATGAGGTGCCTATGTGTGCATGTATCAACTGATGACAAGTTCTACCAACTTTTCCCCCCATTTCTTTTCAGCGTCTGAAGGTGATTGATAGCGTAATCAACCAGAGGAGGATTTAGGAACATTTACAGAAGACTCTGAGGCAAGTTTCATGTGGGACTTGGAGATTATGTGGACTTGCCATGGGGGTAGGAGCCGGTAAAATAAATAGCATGATCGGAGGAGCTGTCCTGCTTCCAATACATCTCATTAACGAACTCTTCCTCTGCTCACCCTTCTGAATACAAACACACTGGTCCCATATCGGCTCCATCTATTGCCTACAGATTTTATATTTAGACATACACGAGCTGCAATTAAGCAAAATAGTTCTCATATGTAAAGTTCATAAACAGAGAGAGGTTCTGGCAGGGTTTGTGCCAGGTCCCATTCCCCTCCCTGATTGCAGGGCCCTATTGATTTGAGGCGAGCAGGGGAAAGCTGAGCGCGGGCCGTGCTGGAGGCACCTCCAACCACCACAGGCTGCAAACTCTTCCCAACTTCGCCGAGTTGTCCCTTACTCTTCTCATTTGAGCGTGACTGTCTTGGGCCGGGCTGGGAAGCCTGCAAGTCCCCAGCAGGGAGGAGAGGGGTTAAAAATTCAGAGTCGGTGGTTCAAATCTATATTGCAGATGTCCAATTGGCTCCCATCGCCGCTGGCGGGGCCACATGGCCCACCGGGCCGGGGATGGCGGGAGCTGCTCCGGCTTCGCCACTCCTCTTATGCTTCAAAAGCATTTTTCTTTAGAAGGGAAAAAAAAAAAAAGGCAGAAAAAGAAGCGAGCAAAAAGCGAGCAAGCTGCGGTTACGGAGGTGGGGCTGTCCACACAGGAGGCCCGGGGCGGAGAAGCTCCCCCCGGGCTAGGGGCAGGCAGTGGGGCATCGCGGTGGGGCTCCCTTCGCCGTCTGTCTGTCCGTCCTTCCGTCGGTCCGTACTCCCGCCACACCGCGCTCCTTCACGCATCTTGCTATTCAGCCTGTGCCTTGCAGACAAGGTTACCCCAGAGCGGCTCTGTAATCCTTCACTGAAATAGGCTTTATTGATTGCTCTGGTCTATTGTTCCCTTTTCAAGTCCCCCAAGTTCAAGTTCATCCTGGTGTTACATCATGTCTCGTTGCTAGGAGCAACCAGACAGCCCCAGACGTGACTATCATTAGCAAGAGCCGCGCTGCGCCCTCCCACCGCCCGCCAGCCGCTCTGACGTAGCAGCCCCGCTGCAAACACATTGAAGTATTTATTCTGCCTAATTTATGACCTCCACAGCAAGAGAGACCCCCACTCCAAAAACCAACACTGTTGTATATTTAATTAATCTGTCTTTCTCTGGCACTTGGGAAAGTTAGACAAAGGTCTAATTATTGTGCGTCGCTCCCCACACTTTTCTTTTTGGGGTGACTATTTGCATGGGAAAAGAAACGGCGAGGCTGGGCGCGAGTCCCCTCCCTCCAAAACACCTTTTTTTTCTCCCCTGCCCTATTGACATTTCATGAAATACTTTAGCTGCTTAAGGGAATTAGAAAAAAAAACCTGATGTGAATGTAACTCCTTCTGAGTTGGCATTCAGTAACACAAATCAACTCATGACATGTTTAAATTTAAATGCTAACCACACACTCTGCGAGTTACTTTAAAGGTTAGTTTTTAATCAATAGAAGTTGCTGACTCTGGAGTTTTTAGCGGCACAGTGCAGCTCTGGGGCCTTTGTCTAGCGCTGGGCTTTCAAACTTTTTTCTTTTTTTTTTTTTTTTTCCTTGAGATGATTTTAGCAATGATTTGCAGACACAGAGTGCTATTGTGCTCCTGACTAGCAACATGGCAATAAAGGAGTAGAGTTAGCATGCACTAGGGTGTCAATATGACTCCTGCAGACACTGCTTGGCCTTAATACCCAAGGAAAAACTTAATTAACCCTTACAGGATCAGCCCAAACTGCACGACTCTTTTTTAAACTTCCCTGACGGGACTCTGGGTCACCTTTACTGAAAAGCTGCTTTTACAGGATCCAAACTCCAAGCAGCTCATGAACAGCTGCATCCCTGCAGCCTGTTCCTGCAACCCCACTTTGATGGGATGTTTTATGGGCTGAGGCAGTAGAACCACCAGAGAGAGAGCACATTTACCCACCAGCACCACTCTCAGGATACCATTTTAATTTAGAGCGTCTTACAGCTGAAATGCACACACAGAATGATCTTCCTTTTCTACTAATCATTTTAATATTAAGATTTCATATCCCTGTCAAGCCTCCTATACATGTCTAAGTCTTCCCAGATTAGGTCTGAAGAGTACCATTGTCCTTCTGAAGCACCTGTGAAACTTCTCTGTGAGGGGAGAGGAGACCTCCGTGCATCAAATGAAAACATCTAGGAAGCTTATTGTGCCTTTGGAGCCCCGATAGTTGGGATCTGTCAGGGTTTGTTTTTTTTTTTGCACAATTTCAGGGCTTACAGGGGAGAAACGGAGTCTAGATCCCTACATTTGGATAGCTGAAGTACCTTTTGCCTTCTTTCAGAAGGTGGTGCAGGCTGCGCTCTCACATCTAACCACCTTTTCTATTTTGTCCCTTCTTGTTCTGTCTGGCTGCACCCAGATGGGGAATGGTGTATTGCCTTTCTTAATTTAAAATCTCCATTTAAATCACGAGCACTATCACAATACGCTCAGGATAAAATTATCTCCTTGCCTTTTCCTAAAAGAGCCAGTATGTTTTTTCCCCCTCTATTTACTTTGCAGTACTATTCTCCCAGTGAGTTTACAGCTAAATGAATCCAGCAGAACGAAAGGCCCTACTCAGTAAAATTACTGCCACACAGTTATCGGTGCCACTATGGTTCTGTATTGTGCTGCCCAGCATCTCACTGTCCTTCCCCAGTGCTCAAGGTGAAACATCAGAAAGAATTCTGCAGTCCGGTACGAGATCTTCGCTTCCCTTTCTCCAGTCAAATGAAGAAGTAATCTCATCAGGTTGAAAAGTGCTGACTAAGGATTTAATAAAGTGCCTGCAGATGTGTGTCATCTCTAAGGTATTCAACTCATGTAATGCAAAACAGTTCCACACCGAATGTGCTTATAAAATTACATTTAACCATTGCAGAGCTCTATTTTACTGTTCTCAGAGGAGTATTATCACACTTCCCCCCCCAATTTACAGCACCATGAAAGCTGAAACTCCACGCTACCAGTATCTGAGAATCCTCACAGTAGTAAGGTTTTATGAACCATAAACAATATCTACTTGACTGAATTCTAAACAGGAAGTCTGAAATGGCAATTAGGTTTCTTTGATAGCGCAAGTCATTTGTTTCTTCTGCTCTTCTGGAGATAGTAGAGAGACACGAAAATCCTCGAACCACTTCTGACAATCAGGCCCTTTGTATGGGAAGAACAGCAAGGAAACACTCTGTGATTGAGGATATTTAGAAGGAGAAGACCTGAAAGTGCCTCATTGACTCCGATAGCAGTTTCTTGCCTGTGTCAGGACCTCAGAAACAGGCCCATTAAAGTCTTTGCAAGCCAGCTTTCCTGCACGACGGGTTTCACCCCTGGCTCCCAAGCCTAACTGCGAGCACCCGCTCATGTGTTGGAAAACCAGAAAGACAATCAAATGCAAACTTCATAAATTTACTTCTACCTGCACATCTCCTGCCCTAACAATGAGACCTTTCAGCTCACACAAAAAGTGAAGGTTGTAAAGCAGCCCTATCTGTTTTTCAAATTAAGAAGTTAAACAAAAGTCCTCAAGGGCAAAGTTTAACTCTGCGGAAGGAGGTTGTTAATGTGGAATCCAGAACTGGGTGTGACAGTTGGCTTATTTCTCCGGGCGATGTGGGTTATTTGAGGACATTCACACATTTGAAACTCTGACAAACTCCACACGTAGGAGCTTTTGCTTCACCTAATCCACTTAGGGCTAAGCCCTGGTCTGTGCTAGCCATTTTCTTTAGGTTTCAGCCCAGTTTGGCTGCCCAGCGGCAGGATGGGTCAATGCCATCAGGACTTCAAACAGAGTTGCCGCAGTGCCATGGCCGTTGCTGCCCCGGGCATGGCTGCACTTGCAGGAAGCTATCACTGCACAGGCCCGGGCGGGAAAAATCCACCTTTGATAAGAGTCTAAACAAAAAAAACCTTGAAGCTTTAGAGCTTGCCGGCAAAGCGGCTGTTTGAGCAGCCAAGCTGAACCTGAACCATGACCATCGGACACCTGAGTGGATTCATCAGGGTGAATCAGTTCAGTTGTTTTGTTTGGGACTGACATTACAGTCACCACAAGAACTTCAAGGCAATCAGAAACATTAACCCTAGGAAGGTGAACTGAGGTATCGGGTCCTTTTGGTTGCAATGATAAAATGAAGAAAGACCTAAGCTGCAAACTGAGCCTTTAGACATTGCCTTGTGAGAGGTCTCAGGAAGGGTCCTTCCCATGGTGGGTCATTTGAAAGCAAGGGGCCAAGAGTAGGGTTTTGATGCAATTTCAAATGGGCTACCAGGGTGAGTGAAGGCAGTGGGAATACAGCTTCTGGTGCTGGCTGGAGGGCTCTTGGAGACAGAGCAACTGCCTTTGGTTTACCTCATGTCTGAATTCATCCCACTTTTCTATTAGCTTCCCCTGAGTTTCTCCAGGCATGAAATGTGATCTTACTGCGTAAACCAAAAGGTGAGTATTAAAGACAAGGTCACCTTTGTGCCTATGGAAGTTATTTTCTTAGAGGTGGGATTAATTATTTAGTAAATATATTTTCTAAAATGAAATAAAAGAAGGACATAAGTAGCATGTTGGTCATCCCCAAGGGGACACAGAACAGTGAGTGAATCTTCTGGTTGTCCAACATCCACACCCAGGAGAGTCACACTCCCCACTACGAGTGTATTTATACTGACTCCAGGAAGATAAAACCCGTCCCGGGAGGGACACAAGTCTCCAGGCGATGTGTACAGTAGCTCTGCATCCAATAGCTTTTGCAAGGATGCCAGTTGTGGCAAACTGCATTAAATTATGTGCAATAATTTTGTAATATGGACCTGTGCCTGCTGACTATTAAAAATGTATAGTAGTCCAAACCACTTCTCTCCCGGGATCAACAAACTCACTTCAGGCAAGATTTCTGCTTGGGTTCAAACCTCAAGTTGGGAACAGCTAGTGTTTTAAACTAAATCACCCCAAACCCTCCCAAACCTATGAAAACACTCTCGTACAGTAATTCCTGCTGTTGTTCCAGACATCTGAATGTTCCAGTAAAGTGTCCCAGCTGGCCCCAGATGTTTCTTAAGTATAAAGCAATGCTCTGAGCAGTGGACCCCCTGCTGCCCGAACCTGAAGCTCAGCAGATTAAAGATTGACTGTGCTATGACATATTCGCATTTAGCCTGAATATAATACAGCAAAGACTTATCAATGGCAAATGTTTGAAATGTAATCCAGCCAGCAGAGTAGGCTGGCACTTTGAATATGATGTATAAATAATGTATGGGAACTTAAGATCTAAATTAGATCTCCAGGAAGAAAACTTTCCCTTTTCTCTGACTCTAAAAGAAAGTTCTCTCACAATGAGGTCATTTTTATGGCCGTCTTTCGGCTTCCAATTTTCCTTTTAGACAGAGGATCTTCCTTTTACTTGGGGAACTTTTTGTGAGGTACAGTTTGCTTCCAGTTTTCTAAAGAGTTAAGCAGAGAAGTTTGTATATTTGTTAGTAAATTGACTTTGAAAGCTGCAGAATAACTTCTAAACTATGCATGGTAGGCTGAAAGCTAACTGCAGTAACACTAAACCATAACTCTCACTGTTTAAAAAAAGAAAAAAAAAAGATAGGGGAGTGAAAGAGAGAGAGGAAAAAAGAAAGGGAGAAAGAGGGAGAAACAATCCCATTTTGGTTTTTGTTAGAGGACGGTATACTACATAGATCAGAGACTTTTCAAAAAATAAAAACCCCCACTGTACACAAAGCACAGGAAAATGTGAGGAAAAAAGGAAAAACCTAAAAGCAGCTTAGAATGTGTTAACTCTGCCATTCTGTCAGCTTAAAGAGTATTTTATGCTTGATCAACAGCTCTCTTTTATTATGCTTTTCTTTCATTCATTCAAGACATCAAAGACCAGAACCACCAGTGTACCTGATCTACCAGAAGAACTTGTAAGGGTGTTCTAAAGAAACGGGGGTATTGGGAGCCAGACACCCCTGCGGACAAGGCAGTTCAAAGAGAATATTTCAACAATGATTACATTTTGTAAATCTTTGTACGAAAGACAGCTTATTTCCTGCTTTTTTCATGAAAAATAGATTCTATCCATTAAAGTGAGCCCACAGTATGAAAGTTACTTGAGATCTGAGGTACAGCAAACGGATTAAGTGGATGGCGAGATGAAATCTTTGAGAGAGACGATAGCTTTCTCTGATATTTGTCGCTGCCATAAGGTTTTCTGACTGGGATAGAAACTCCCCTGCCTATTATTTATTTGTAGACTTGCTGGTGGGCAGTGAAGACTGTTGTAAAAGCAAAATAAACCAAAATGAAACAGAAAGGAAAATTGTAACAAATAAATAAGGGAACTAAGAAAACAAATAGCTGCAGAAAGTTTTTGACACATTTAAAAGAATCTAACTATGTATCTATCTATGTATCTATTTATCTCTCTCTCTCTCTCTCTCTCTATCTACATATTTGTCCCCCTCCAAAAATTGCAGGCTAGTAATTTAAATCCAGCATACAACTCTGCAGCGCTGCATACAGACTCAAGCCAGCTGTTTGCTTTTCAAAGCCCGTGGTGGTTTCTGCATTGATAAACTATAGAACCTCACACACGCAGAAGGGATTTTAGCTATGCCAGACCTCATTGCTGTGTCCCAATCTCTTTATGCGCTGTCACAGAACAAAAATGATCCTAACACAAACTCTGAAATAATACCTTGCTGCAGAAGGGACATCTTTGTAGATAATTACTGCCAAAACCAAATTTTTTTTTGCTCATTCATCCTTTCAAAGTTTTGCTATAAACATAGCCAAAATTGTTTGGGAGTAATCAGAAATGACCAAAATATGACCCACCAGCCAAGTACAGCTTAGCAGGGGAGGAAGGTGCCCCCACACCTGCAGCTCGGCCCACAGCCACCTCTGCCACCACACCTGGGTGATGCTCACCAGCACTGGCACTTCTCCTTCTCCCCTGGCGCACACATCACCTTTGGCAAGGGAAAAAGGAAATGGCAGTATGGATTTTATCAAAAAAGACAAGTTTAAAACATGCCTCATGGTTTACCTCTACTGTTGGGGTTTAAAAATAAATACACTGTGAAGGAGTTTTAAAATTCTGCACTTTATGCCTCTCTTTTTTACACAGCCCAGTACTTTCCTCTGCCTAAAGCACGGTTACATTTGCTAGAAAGTGCAACACTTTAATATTTCTTATGCTAAATCTTGCTTATTTCTTTCCTTTTATGAAATAAAGTGTGCATCAGGTCTTGGATCCATTTATAACTTCATGCTGGGCTCTCCAATGGAAACTGGGATGGCAGACACGCTGCTGTGATGGGGCTTTCCAGCATTTTGCTAGAAAAACACGATCCTTTTGGGAATAGCCATGAGCCCGCTCCCAAAAACTACAGTGCCTGCATTGTCCTAGGTTTCCCTGTGCCCCTGGACACAGAACAAAACTAGTGAGTGCACAAGGACCCCACAGTCATGAATGTGGGTGCACAAGAACCTCCCAGCCCTGACGGTGGGTGCATGGGGACCCCTAGCCCTGATGGTGGGTGCACAGGGCTCCCACGTTCCTGAACGTGCTTGCATGGGGACCCCCTAGCCCTGATGGTGGGTGCACAGAGAGCCCACAGCCCTGGCTGCCAGCCGCTGACAGCCTCGGTCTGGCCATGCTGGGCTCTGGCAGCGTGTTTGCAAGTTCAAGTTCAGGTTTAAGTGAAATAAAACGCTCCTCGGGAGTCTGCAGCCAGCCCTCATTTACATGTGATCCCTCTGAACTTCGCCTGCGCCAGCGCGCCCTGTTTCCAGGGCCAGCCGAAGGAATGTTTTACAGTTAGAGCCCGCAGTGCTTTCTCAGGCATTTTAGACCCAGAGGCCCAAGTTTCAAGCTGCAGCATTAAAAGTTTCCACAGAGCTACTGCAGAGAGAGGGAGGAAAAGGGGGGTTGAGGGGAGTGGGAGGAGGGAAATGAGGAGAACAATATCGTCTTAATTGTCTCTATATAGCTCCACAGTTAAAGTATTACTTTTTAAAGGGACATAATTTATTCCGGAGGCACGGTGTTATAACAACCAGTACATGCTTTCACCGCAGCGTAACCCGCTCTATTCTTCATTGTGCTCTCTGGTTTTGTTGCTTTTGCAGAACTCCTTGTTACCCAGTCCCCCATACTGTACTTACAGTTTTATTCAATTTAAGCCAGTTTCTGCAGTCCTCAGGCCAGCAAAACACCCCTGAAACCTCAGGAGCTTTGCCTGACCCAGGACTGTAAAAATAATCTCCCTGTGACCACCGTTTCCCCCCCAAAAAAAGTTTCTTTAACTTTTATTGCTTTAAGACAAATCAGGGAAAGTCATCCAAAGAAAATCAACCCCCAGTCTGGGCCTCCCAAGCCGGGTTTGCAGTGAGACAGCCTGAGCTGAGCGCACACACGTACACAGGCGTTCGGGGGGTGTGCTCCTGGGACTCTCCTTCCCAATCCCGTGCTGGCAGGGAGCAATGGAACAACTGGAGCTATGTGAGGGGCCCACGGGGCTGAGGGGTCCCAGCGGGATGGGCTGCTTGGCCAGCAAGTTGCTGCACAGGCTCTGGCTCTTTGCTTTACAGTTTGGGGTACAAAAGGAAATTTTCAGCTGCTTTTCTTGACTGCCCCGGGAGTACTTTAGAAGAAGCGAGGGAAGAGAATAACTTGAACTGGAGAGGAAAGTGAATGCCCCTTCCAAAATGCCCCCCCCCAAGGCCCGGTCTGTGCCCACAGTGGATGTCTGTGCATGAAGCAGACAAATGAGCAGCCCCGCTGGGAGACCAAAGGCAGCGTGCACGGCCAAATAAAAACAGGGCAAAAAATAGGGGGGATGAGTTGGCAGAGAGCCAAGAGGGAATTGGGCTGTGGGCAGCAGGAACAGCGGGGCTGGCAGGGTGCACACCGGGCAGGTGCAGATGGACAGAGGGATAGCGTGGGAGCTGGGGACTCCAGGACAAGGAGGCCATGACAACAGAATGTTTCTGGATGTGGGCAGAGAAAAGTTGGGTTTGGAGACCACAGAAAGGGAAGAGGAATTGGGGTTTTGGCAAGTCCTAGGCATACTGGGCAGGGAGATCAAAACCAGTCTCCAAATTAACATAGACAGAAATAGGGGCATGGAGGCAACCCTGGTGTTTTTGCCACATTGACCTTGAAATTGAAGTAGACAGTGAGCTGGTGGAATAATGAATCAAGTCAGCAACAATCCCAAATCTCTCCTTAAAAAAAGAAGGCCAAGAGGGCATTGAGCTGAACAAAAACCCCTCCTGCTCGCAAAAACTTTCCATGTCTGGGTTTCTCCGGACGCTTTGTACCTTGCTAAATGGAACAAACTGCTCTAAGAAAAATGGAAGGCTGTTCACCATGTTCAGTGCTCAGCCCCTGGAGTGTGTGGCTGCAGGGATCAATGATGGGACTTCTCCCACTACACTGTGACATGATGGTCAATGAGTCCCCTGCAGCTCCATCAGGGCCCTTGGGATTGGGATGACACAAGAACTGGGTGAGCCCAGCAAGGAAAGGCCACCTCAGGCTTTGGAGATAGACAGCTTTCTAGGGGAGAAATGGGAAAAGCCTTTGCAGCACACAATATGCCTTTGGATGAAGAGGGATGTATTAGACATGGCTGGCTAAAGGGAGTCGGGTCTTGGCCTAGCTTGGAGTGATTTTTCACACATACTATGAGATGCCAATGAAAGTCCTGGTGGAGTGTAAAGTCATTACATGAGATGAAATTAAACAATTTAGTTATTTCTGCTTCATGATATTTGTGCAGTATGGCAGGCAGAATGAATTACTACTAATGATCAACTCTAGTAATACTAATTAAACTATCTCAATTTAATTAATACTAACAGAAAACACAAAATTACTAATGTAAACCTTGAACTGAAAAGCAAAAGGTGCCTCTTGGCTTTTATGAGTCACTGAATTGGAGGTTTACTCTGAAAACAGACTGTATAGAAGTGGCTCACTGTACTTGGTAAGTAACTGCTCCATTGTACAGAGAATCACAGCTCTCCCACATCTATTTTTTTTTTGCCTTTTTGATAAATTGCTACTTTTACTCCTTGTATTCCTGAAAAGCCTCCAGCAGAAGAATCTGAACCCTGCTTTGAGTCATGCAACATCCAAGGGACTGATAAAGCAGTTGCCACTACTGGGACAAATTCTGCCCTTGTTTCTACTGTTAAGAAGACAACAAGGTTATGTAGAGCCTTTGGACCCTCCCTTGATGGGAATGAAGCAGGTGGAATGTAACTTGACCTATACTATCAGATATAGCCTACAAGACCAGTAAACTGGGAAAAATACTCAAACTGAACCCATCTCTACAGCAAGGAAGATTGCTTTGGAGTCACTGAGAGAGAATATTGGTAGCCACGAAATAAAAGCTCTAGAGATACATAAAGCAAATGTCCATTTTAACCTTTATCTCTTGAAAAAGGCTAGATTTACTCTACTGTGCATAGCTTTAAGCAAAATACTACCACAATTAAACAAAAATGTTGATGTATTTCTAAAACAAACTCCTGACAGTAACAGATCTTCCATCTCCTACTGTCACTGACTTCAGGGAATGTCCAGTTAAATCTGATACCACGGATTCACAGTTGTAATCTTTAACCCAAAAGATTATGAGAAAGTCCTTCGAAAAAAGTAAGAGAAGAGCTAAGCAAGGAACATTATGTGTAAGAGTATTCTTGCAAAATCTCAAATCTCGTTGTTTAGCACATGCAAGGATGAAAATACTCAATCTCACATAAAAATTTCATTTTTAACATTATTATTTTCTTTTTTAAAGATGCTTTTTTCTGTTGTCATATTGAGAAAGATGTTGTATCAAAAAGCACAAAAGGATACCTAAAGATCTCTAAAGCTGCTCTATGCAATGCAGAAATTACTGTGTTCAGCCTCAGAGGTGGCTGCATTTTATTGATGTTAACTTTTGTTACTCCTATCTCATAATTAAAATTACATTCTGTTGACTTCTGAAATGTATTTAGCTGCATCTTTTCATGTGTAATAACTACTATTTGTAGAGATGATGTAAGAGTTGGGTCATGCAAGTGAACGTGCCTGAAAATATTATGATTATAGTGTCAGTACTGTTTTCAAAATTGAATATTAACAACCAAAGTAACCAAAGGCTACATAGTTAAGCCTACAAGATATGTTCACATTTAGCCTTTGGAATTTTATCAGAGTTGCTTTTTTTTTTTTAATCCTGGTTTTGAACTAAACTTTTTCAGTTCTACCTCCATTAAAGTAGAATGTACCTAAACCAAGATGATTTGTTGTTCTGAACTAAAACCAGGTAAATTTTGAAAGTTACAGCTCAGCCTGCTGTTAGTAATTCTTACTAAGAACAGACACCTTTGTTAAATTTAAAATATAAACAGGTTTTCACAAAATTGCAGTCATTTTACTATTTTTCTTTTCAAGGCTCAGTCCTTCCCCTTTATGCTATTTACATTTCTCTGGAATAGTCCAGTGCTAGGGGAGGTGATGCTTGGTGTCTTGGGAACACAAAATCTGCTGCAAAATGGAGAGTCTTTCCCTGGCTTCACATCTTTTGGTCCCTTTTTATGAAATTTAGTACAAATTTCAGAGCAGATTAGTCTATTTTGCAAGGTGTTCACCTCTGGAGCTTATTTATTCCTTGACCCCTGTGTTAAGGCCATTAAGCAAAGGTGATTCTTAGAACAGAGGTAGCTTAATGTCTATCCATGGAGAAGGATGTAGGGATTGTGGCCTTTAATTTTTGACCTTCGTTGAAGATTGTGCTCCTAATCCTTTGATTGCAGAATTGTTAAAAAGTATGTATGGCAGTTGGCAAAAATCTTAATGTCCTACTAAATGCAAAAGCCATAAATTCAGCTGCTGACCTTTTCTATCCAGGTCACATGTGACACCTACTGGAGTTTGTCAGGCTGGGTGGAATTTGTGGAGCTCATATAGACATCAGCTGCAAAAGCTGAACTTTCATGAAATGTCTTTCAAAGGCATTTCCAAAACCCTTGTAAAAAGTCAGTATGTCTTTTTTTTAAGGGTATATGTTCTATGTGCATTTTAAAAGGTCTCATCATGCCATTTCTGCAAATCTTCAACACTTGGGAAACTTCAGCTTTTGGATTATTGCTCTTTACAAACCAGAGAAATCAGGCTAGGTGTGTAATTATTGTGATTACCAACTTCCAACAACCCCTTTCCAAGGCTACAAAAGACGCTGAACCTCTGCACTCTCCTTTCTTTCTTGTGCCCATCTCTCTGCCCCTCTCTGAGGTCAGTGGTACTGATGGCATATTGTCAGCCAGAGAAATGTGATTTGATAGTACCCTAAAGTAGTTGCAAAAGAAGGGAAGGAATACAAAAACCTACTCAGGTCCACATCGTGACCGTGAGATCAGTGTTTTCAATAATCCCTTTGCCACCATGTAGCACCCTAACTGTCGCAATTAATAATGTAGAAGGAGCTGATTAACTTAAGTAAAGTGCTCTCCAATGTGTAAACACACAAAGATCTATAGGGCAAAAGAGGAAAGAACGAACAAAATGTCATTTTTATATTTTATGTAGACACATTCTTGCTTTCTATTCTGCTCTTGTAACAATTACTGCAGTAGCCACTCTGACAGAGTCAATAAATCGATCTGGGACCTGATGCAGCAGTGAGGCAGACTAATCCAATACAGCATTATCTGCAATGGAGGCTGGGGGCAGGTGTGGGGTGGTCAGGAAATCAGCCAAGTGAAGTAAAAGCAGTGAGAGGCACATAACTATAATTGTGCTTTCTACTTGTTTGATTTGTGTGTGCACCTGTGCACATGTGTGTCTGAACAAATGTGCAGCTCTGCAGGAGGAAAAGTGCACTGCTCATGCTGTACCTCCAACATCAGAGAATCATGGAACAGTTTGGGTTGGCCAGGACCTTAAAGATCATCTAGTTCCAGTCCCCCGGCCATGGGCAGGGACACCTTCCACTAGACCAGGTTGCTCAAGGTCCCATCCAACCTGGCCTTGAACACTTCCAGGGATGGGTCATTCACAGCCTCTCTGGGCAACCTGTTTCAGTGCCTCACCACCCTCACATTGAAGAAATTCTTCCTTACATCAAATCTAAATCTACCCTCTTTCAGTTTAAAGCCATTAGTCCTTGTCCTATCACTACATGCCCTTCTGAAAAAGCCCCTCTCCAGTTTAATTGTTTACTTTGGGAAATTTGTCTGTGTCCGTTGTAACTAACTGTATGCTTTATCTATTTGAAATAAGATTTGACAAAATGCTCCAGTCACAGGACTCTCTGATTCCACGAGGATCAGCACCCACCCTAATTTAATCATATTGGCAGCATGACTGACGAATTTAAAGATCTGATGACTCTCTCCCCCACCACTCCAAACCTGGTACCTGCTCCCCATCTCAACTGCAAATGTCTGTTGAAAAACAAACCTTCCATGGAAGTCGCCTTCCATGTACTCTGTACCTGAGAGCACAGGAACTATCAGTTTTTTGTCAGCTTACATGGTCACTTGGATCTGGTATTATGTCTTATGTTGCACTTCTCTTGGGAGGAAGTTGCAAGAATCCCTATAAAGAAGATGGACCAAAATGATTTGGCCTGAGGGGAAGCTTCTTCCCAGCCCCACGCAGTAAGTGGTGGGCCTTGTAAATCCATGTTAGTGGGGAATATGAGATCGAAAAAATAAAAATAAAAGAAAGTTTCCTGCTGAATGGAAAAAAGAAAACTGGTTTTTGGCAGAAGTTCTTCAAGAAGGAGAACATAGGCCATTGTTATTATGAAGACTTTTCAATGAAAACACAGAAAATCATTGCCTTTTAGAGTAATTGTTTAGCTAAAGAAAGGTTACACAGCTTGTAGAGAATTTAGTAAGAAATTAAATCTCTCCAGCTCATTCATCATATTTCTGCATTTGCCAACTCTTCCCACCAGGCCCACACTTACTTCTTCTCTCTCTTCTCCCCTACTGTGGAGCATAAGTAGTGGCCATAAAACCCACAGAAAGGGTGCCTTACGCACAGGCTTCCTGTTTATTGTCAGGAAGGGAAGGCAAAAAAAAAAAAGCAATAAGTTTAATTGCTTACTTTGGGAAATTTGTCTGTGTCCATTGTAAAAAACTGTATGCTTTATCTATTGGAAATAAGATGCTTAGTGTTCACTTCCAAAAAAAAAAAAAAAAGTGTGAACTGCTCACTGGAGCCTGCAAGGAGGATGAATAAAAAGCAGAGGAAAAAGGATCCTCCCTGCTGAGGACTAACCCAGGCACTTCTGGACTGATTTGTCTCCAACCCACTTTGAAGATAAGGTCACATGGTGGTATGGGGAAGTTCTCTATGAACCTGACCTTTATAGTGCAGTATGTGCTTTCTTCTTGAGGTGTACTGTTCTCTGCTGCTTTGTAAGAACTGATCTGAGAGGGAAATTTCATACCACCCCTCTGCATGAAAGCTCAATTAAATCGGCTTTGTGCACTGAGCTGAGCAGGCAGTGAAGGGGATAGAAGTTGAGGAGTTACCCTGATTTCCAGTCACCTTTGTATCTCCTGTCTGTGTAGCACACTCTGGACTGTCATTAGCAGCTGTGATGAGAGCAGCACATTCACACTTAGGCTGCACTGGGGACACGTGGCTATGGAGCTATTATGTGATTAGGGACACATCAAGAGCACCACAGCTGCATGCGAGCTCTTTGCTCCCATCATGGTGGAACCACCTCAATTTTAGTTCAGCAAAGGATTCAGCCAACATTTCCTTGACTGATTTTGACAAAAGGGAAGAGTGAGTTTAATATGGGCAAACACAGAGCAAAGGCAGGATCTTCTTTCAGCTTCTCTATCAGCAGATGCTTGATAGAGACTGGCACTACATTTTCTACATGCTCCTTCTAGACTTACACAACAGTTTTAGGGCCATCTCTAGGCCACACACAAGATCAGGCCAGCATAGCTGCTTCCTGGGTGGAAGGTGGAAGACAGCACCAACATTCAGGCCATGTATCAGTATCTTGATGCCACTGGTTCTCCAGCAAAACACTTTTTGCTCAGGGATCAAAACTTACAGTTGCCAAAATAGGGCTCAAGCCCACAAGAGCCCATCCTTCTTCACTGCCCTTCAGCCCAGGCAATTACTATAAATTAAAGGTCACATAAACAACTTCCTCTTGTCACTTGCTCAGCTGTTCATTACGATTCTGATTTTCATCACTGTTTTCTGATCTCTCGTTTCTTATGTCTGTTGCAAGTCTCTAGTAGGAAAGAAGTCCATGAGGTAACAGGACCCTTGTATGCTAGGGAGCAATGTAAAATTCAGATGGCACTTTATGCACTGTGTAATTCTGCTGTGGGTGTTGGAGGAGAGCAGCCCTCACTTTCCATTGTCAGATCTCTGCTAGGTTTGGCAGGAGAGAGGCCCCTCTAACTTCAGCAGCTCTAGAAAGTAGCAGTCCCACACCCCAGAACTGTGGTTTTGTATCTACTTTCTGCAAATTTCTGTTCTTTACCCGGGACAAACATTATCCCTGTGTGGAAATGATGTTCTGAACCTACATTTGGTGCTACAGACCAAGAAAAGGAAGTCAAATCTCTGCTTAAAAGTGCTTTGCAGTTAAGGTGCTTCCAAAGCCAGGTGTGCTGGCTGAGGGACATTACTTTATGGAATATATAATTCTCAGGAGGCTTAACTGGTTTGAACAAATGCTTTCAAATTAGTGTTATCTTCACTTGTGCTTTGCCTCAGGCTAAGTACTCTTATCCTTTGGAGGAACAGTCATCTAAGCAACAAGTAGTGCTGGCCTGGCTTATAAATAGTTCTGCTCAGAACCCCAAAATAAAAGGCCTGATCTTGTTCCTGCAGTTTCTCATGTTCTCTGCACGTCCACTGCAATATACGAGGAGCCACATGCACCCCATACACTTCTGAACACAAACTGCCCCACAAAGTGAAGTGGTGGTTCAGCTGTTAGCATACTTTGCTGCAATGCCACCAGATCTTGACCTTGCCCTTCCTCCCTAAGGGCAGGAGGTGGTGCCTGTCTAACCAGAGCCATTCCTGCGAGTTGGGAAACACGAGAGAATGAGCAGGGTGCAGAGGCAGAGACGGGTATCTTGTGGTACTCACTAATAAAGCACATCAACACGGGCGGTGTGGGAGCCCAGCAGCTCTGTGTCCCCTCCTGACGGTGCAAAGGGCAAGGCACTGTGGCAGGGGTTCAGTGAGAAGCAAAAATGGAAAATCCCTGTGAAGCAGGGCACACGTTTGAGTTGTGAAAAGCCAAATGTGTGCTGTGTGCACTGGTTTCTTTCTTCCATAGGGTGGCAATGGAACCTGGGCACAAAACAGCTACACAGTTTCAGCTGCAGGAGCGATAGCTCTGGAGAAGCTGAAGTAGCTTCTATTCAAGGTGCTGACTTTCATCTACAAATCCTATATGCTTTTGGGCCTTGCTACCTTCGAGGCTGCTTCCTTGCCTCCCCCCTGCCTGTGTCACCTCCATCCGTGGTGCGGGGCATCACCTGCACCACACTCCTCTGAAATAAGCATCGAGGCAGCAGTAACTGGCTGTTATCACAGAAGGACTATCTACTCTGGAATTTGCCTCCCTCCCTAGTCTGACAGAGCTCACATCTGCTAACCTACAGGACACAGCATCAAGCTCATTTTTAACTCATGCCCTTTATTTTAAAATGCTGCCAGTGAAAAATCGCAGGCTGCACTTTGCTCTCTAAAATGATTGTGGGCAAGCAAAAATAGTCTCTCAAAAGGAAAGTAATTGTACAATTAGATTTGTATATTCACCTGAGGCATAGGGTGGGTTTCTAGAGATAAAGAAAAGCCTGAAAGAAGCAGCTGTAAAGGTACCGCTGTCTAATTCAGGGAAGGCAGATCTAAAGAATCACAGAATCCCAGAATGTTAGGGGCTGGAAGGGACCTCGAAAGATCGTCCAGTCCAACCCCCCTGCCAGAGCAGGAGCACCTATACCAGATCACACAGGAAGGCATCCAGGCAGATAGAATTGCTAACTTAAAGTTAGCAATTTCCTTACACTTACAAACATTTTGCTAAACTTCACTACTTTCCCCTCTTGACTTACACTGGATGTGGTTAACAATGTGCATTTTGGTACATTGGTCTTTAAAAGGCTGGTAGCAAGAGCATGGCTGTGCTTCTGACCTTGCTGGTTTTCATACTTGTTTTACTGCCCAGATAAGCTTGTTTGACTTTGGGGGTTTGTCTTATACTTTGTTGTGCTAGGTAAGTTTGAGCCTTTTGTTTCAATTGTTTTGTCTTACAAGGGATGCACTCTATCCCAAGCACCACTGTAGCTGGGTGGCTCCAGGGCATCACCAGGAAAAGTCTGAAAAGACAAGACCTTGCCTTACTGTCCATGATCTGATTGTAGCTTTGGGATTGTGCAGAAGCAGAAGGAGCTTCTACTTCTTCTAGAAAATAGTTTCATGTTTTCCTAGAGAAAGGTAAGGGAATAAAGATCCAGTTTTGTGCTTAACTAAGTTTTAGAAACTTACTGGTGTGGACCTAATACAAAGCATGTTTAGATTAAACAGGACTTTTTCTGAAACAGCTGGACAAGAGGGTGTATGATACACTTTCTCTCCCAAGCAGAGAAGAAAACCATACAGTTTCTCACAGGTTGTAAAGGAGCTGATCCTCTACCAGGGTGCCTGCAGCAGGAGGCACAGTTTCTGCTCTGAGCATCATCATAACCTCACTGTAACCTTCCAGCACACAGGCTGCTGGCAGGTAGCAGGGATTAGCTGGAGTGGGCACATGTTGCTTAGGAGCTGTTTTTAGCATCCAAAGTACAATTTCCAGGAAGATGCAGAGTAAGTAGGTGGCAAACAGGACTCAGCCTAGTAAACAATGTTTAGTGTGAAGTGGAGCTGCAGCACAGTGAGCACGGCATGCTGATCTCTAAAGGAATTTTGTTCTATAGACCAAAGCGAAGGCATTAAATGAAGTGAAGGTAAACACCACTCAGAGTGGGAAGTGAAGGCAAACTCTGTTCACAAAGAGCAGGTTGCTAGTTTACTGTTACCAGCTGCACGTACTCTGAGCACATATGCTGTGTTTCACAATTACTTTTGTCGCTTGGTTAGGAAAAACCAACCAAATAACAACCTCAGACTCAGAAGTCTGTATTAGTGTTGTTGCTAGTGATAGGCTACTCCCTGATTAATGTGATGGGACTTTCCCATTCCTCTACCACTCTCCTTATTACAAGACCTTGGCAATAGGAGAGACGTATCTATTACTTAGTCACGAGGTATCTAGACCAGCTTGCTTTTGAAACTAAAGACTGTGTACCCCAGGCATACTGTATTTCTGATTTGCATATGGAGAAGGCAGTTAAAAAGCTGATGCCCCCATCTTGCCTGTGAGTCAAGTAGCAAAAGTAAATGATTTATCAAGCAAAGGTTACAACACCTGCACCTTTTTGTCAACATATACAGAGGATGCCAAGCCAAGTGTTTCTTCTAATAGCTCAAACAGAAATTTAGATTCATGTATCCCCCCAGATAGGACAATTATGCGGTGAGCCACTGGAGTGGCAGAGTGATGGATGGGGTGAGCAGAGGCAGTGTAGGAGAAAAACAAACGCACTGAAAAGTTTTGAAGCTGCTAAAACCAGACAAAGCCAACAGCCCTTTGAGGGTTTTGCTACTGAATCAGAACTACTGACTTAAAGCAGGTTATTTCCTAGTCTCTTCTGTCATGCAGTTGTCATGCTGCTGTAACCTTAGTTGACATAGGTCAACTGAAATATTATATAAATTTTATAAAATTCCTTTCAGGGATTATATTGGAAGCAATGTGACATAAATCAGAACACGCTGCTAATGGAAATGTCTACTGCTAATTTTTATAACGCCCATTAAGAAAGGCATGTACTGGGTTTAGTTGTTTAAAAACAGCCCAGGACGGAATGCTCCTTGCTCAAACCCAGCCACGCTGTTGTACATTTGTCTGCAATTTTATTCCAATGTTCTGGGAAAGCCTGTGAATGCCCATGTATGGGAAACGTGACTTCTGCTGAATGGTGCTGTCACCTCCCGGTGCATGGACTCACTTTTGTGGCATTTGAAAACCAGTAATGATGGTGTGGAACTAGAGCCTGTAGTCAAATGACCCAACCATTTGGAGGACAAAATCAGAGCCACCAAAAAGCTGACCATAAGGCTTTCTTAGGGCTTGTAGTTGGGCCATAATTTTCAAAAAAGCTGATGTTCAGATGCAGTCTTCATTTTTATTCTGTTGTTCCAGCAGTAGAGAGTTGTTTAACCCTTATATTTAAGCTCAGCTTTCTGAGCATTCACTGCTTCCTCCTGTCTAAGACAGCTGTGTGGCCTGGCAGCTAGTGGTCCTCAGGACTCATATCTTAGGCTGACTCTGAATGTACCATAAAAATCCTGATGGAAAGCAGCCACTCCAGCTGTTTTTAATACACACATCTATGTGTTTTTTTATATTTTCATTTTGAACATATCCTTAGTGATCACCCTATACACTAATGCCTTGCAAGAAGGGTATAAAAGCATGCCTTTGTTTAGAGGAAAACTAAGTAAATCACAAATCATTGCAGTTAGTAGTTTTTTATCTCACTTCTCTGATTTAAAACATAGTCAAGTTCAGAGAAGTTTCATGAATAAGTTTTGCTGATAAATTATATATTTAATATCAAGTGGATCGTGGTGGTGTAATGATGTATAGAAGCACGGAGATGGAGTCAGAGACTGGAAGTCAGCCTTCTTACCCACTGCAGCATGTTTGAATTTCATTGAAAGCTGTGCTATAGTATTGTTTTTCACTGTACAGCATCGTTATTCACCGTGCTGCATTACATAGAAGCACTTAAAGTAAGGCTAGAGCACTTTAAAATGATTTAAGTAATAAATAAGGAGGATAAAGGTTTACAGTCAACTTAGCTGGGAAACTTAGGCTGCAGGATGGAAGTAAGTTTAAAATATTTTGGAGACTTAATACTGTTGTGCCTTACTACAGAATCAACATACCAACTAATAGTTTTTCCAAGTCTTCTGGAAAAGGTAGGTAGCATTCTCCAAAGGGTTTCAAGTTTCCTGAGGTATGAAGGAAAAGCCCAAATTCTTAAGGACTTCAGCAGTATACCTTAACTTTCCTATTTAGCAGTTCCAGTGTATTTCTGTGTATTCAAGTTGCTTCCAAAGTGAGTGGAGAAACACGATTCACACGTGAAAGCACAGGAAGACTTGTCATGTACATGAACCGAATGAAGGAGAAGCACTAAAAAGTGGGGTGCAGGTTGCATTTTGTTAAGGCATGAAAAAAAACCCCAGAACCTGATGGGTTAAAAACCCTGCTCTGCACTGCTGGTGTACTTTCTGTGACCCTATTTAATGAAGAGAAGGTTGGAGATTCAATGTAGTTTAACCTGTGCTGTCGACAGAGCTATAAACTAAAGCCCCTAACAAATGGTACACAAAGACCAGATAGCAAGAAAACACATTGTGTTCACAGGCCTCTGGTTGCAGCCTTGTAAACTGAAAACCTTCAGTAACGAGTGACTTGCATGTCATCGATAGCGTAGGTGCTGAAGTTATCGCAATGAGCAGTCTGCCTTCGTGCTTAGCCTGGACTGTGACAGCCATTAATCTGTACACTAATTATTCAGATGCATATAAACAATTAGAAAGAACTTACAAGAGCTTAGAGTCCTACTCCCCAATTCGCTAGCCACTTGAATTATTACTTTTTAGTCATCACAACCAGCTCAAACCCAAATGACAAATCTCTCATGTTGTTGACCTTTAAAAGTATCGTAACATAGGCAAGCAATCACTTAAAACTACAAACTACAGTTGTCCTACAGCACTCATTCTGCTCACTTTTCTATACCTTCTCTCCCATGATAACGTGATATTAGGCGCAGACTTAATTTTTTCAACATCTGGCTCAAATTAGCTGCTAACAAAACTGCCAACAACTATTTTCTTAATCGACCCTGGGAATTTGATACAGCTTGGAAAAAGCACATTTAAACCTCGTCCTTTTCCTAAAGAAACACAAATGTTTACTTGAGCTTCTGATTTGACCATAGCAGGGCTATGAATTCAGTTAACCCAGCTTTATAGGCCTGCCTTGACTGGACTTTTTTTCTCTTTGTGTAAGGAAACAGATGTCCTTGCAATTACAGAATATCCTGCTCACTCAAAGCCCCCCATGCAAATGGCCAACTAGGAACTGGCATCTATTTTTTGACATGGAAGGCACTGGAGCAGTCTCCAATTGTATCTGGTGGGGAACTAAGGTGTGCTGTTACCTGAGGGTTCTCTCTGAGCTCCGTTTGTATATGCAGTTAAACGCACTGCCTAGGGAATGGGCTGGAGCAAAAGTCTTTGAAAACCCAGTCCTAGAGGAACAAAAAACCCCTGTGTGCTAGAAGCCAATATCTTAGCAAGCAAGAGAGATCTTTTCAGTTACGAAAGCAGCGTATTACTACATAAGCCCAAAAAACACAACAGACAAACAAACTGCAGGTGATGTTTCACTGTAGTTACTGAGACCATGTGGGTGAAGTGACAGCGGCAATGCAGCTGGCTCCGCGGGGACACGTTAGAGTACACTGAAGAAGAGGCTGCAGGCATACAGAGAAGTTGAAAGCGGCCCACCTGAGTCTGTTGAGGGATATTTACAAAGCTTGGATCCCGTGGTCCAACACTGACGAATCGGTTTGCGGGGGAGGTGCTGGGTGTCGAGTAGGCTGTGAAGGGAAGGGACACATGCGTTGAGGAAGCGGCACTAGATTGCACACGAACAACACCAAAACACACTGTCTCAGAGCCACCTAAGCAGATGTTTAACATAGAAATGTGCAAACGTTTTAGAGAGCGAGAGTTTGGTTTTAGACACTGGAAAGGCTTGGTCTTAATGATGAGGAGATCAACACATAGGAGACTGGGTTGCTCCTTGCCAGGAAGGATGGCAATGATGTGCGCTCAGGAGAAGCGTGCTGGGGGTCACCTGCGCTGCTCTCCATCCCAGAGAAGAATCCCTTTGAGCACTTCCCATACTGGGATAGCACAAGAGACTTCTACAGGTACTGTCTGACTGATTTAATTCAAATGTGTGGTAACTCTGGTTTTGATGGAGTTTGTATAGCTGTGAAATGACTAAACAGCTTATTAAAAGAACCAGACCCTTATTTCATGCTAATCCAGCATTTTCTCTCAACCAAAAGTTTTGGTTTTCATACTGCTGTGGTCTGCACTCTCTAAAATGTTCACTTGATGTGTTTGACAAACTAGGAAGATCCTTTCGGTAAAAAATTAATGGGTTGCAGTTTCACTGGGGTGGTAAGTGCAATCAGGCTGAAGCTGCCTTTAAAAACTGGAATGGCTCCCATAAATGTAAAGCTATTAAATGCAATCCAAGCCAAGAACCCAGATTACTTCCAAACTTGAAGTACTTTAATGATTTTATTGTTGCATTATATTCTCCACTGCAACTGTCCACAATGCCATGTACTTCCACATCCAAAAGCTTTCAATGCATTTTCAGGCTTCCTCTCATCTGAAAATCCCCATGCAGTCTTCTTCTTTGTTCAGTTTTCTGCATCTTCAGATATAAGTTCAAACAACCTAAACAGATGCCCTCATACAAACAGTGATTCTACCTATTTTGAATATATTTACGTGAATACATTCTGCTGAATAAAATCCCCAGACAATCTAACCATCCAATGAAGAGACAAAAAAAACGTTAGAAGGAAAATTACTTGCCAAATTCCAGTCAGGCCAAATACAATGTTCAGGCCTCAATGTTAGAGCAAAATAAAGTGAGTAAAGAGCTGGGGAGGACACTGAGTTGTTGTTGATGAACGTCAGTTGCCTTTCTGAAGGCAAAAGTTTTGGTGAAGAATCAAGACTTTGGAGGAGCCTTTGGTTTAAGGCTGTATTGGATCAGACCAATGCTCCACCCATCCAGTGTCCTCTCTCTTACAGAGGTCATAAGCAGACACACAGGGAAGAGTCAAAACAGGTCACATATTTACTTTCTCATATTCTTTCCCACCCTCTGGTTATTTTCAGCTCAGGGACTCCTTTTATTTAATGGCCCACAAGGGATTTCTCATTGATGGATGCCTAGTCTGCCCTTGAATTCATGCAAACCTTCTCCATCCCACAAAGCCCTTTGGCGAGGAGTTCCCAAGTCTGTGAGCGTGCAGGACTATGTCCTTCCTTTTGCTCTCCACTCAAGTCATATCATAAACATTTCATGATTACTCTTGATTCTTACAACAATATCAGACAGCTTCACTTTCTCAACGGGCATTCCCCTGATACCACCCAAGGAAGTGCCTCTCTTAATTTTCTACTGCTCTGAAGGGAGAAATGGTACTGCTGACTTTGAAGAACGAATTCTTCTAAATTGTTTCCAGTGAGGTGAGCTTTTCTTTCCAAAAAGCTCACACTTTGCTTGCACTTGCAGAAATCATGCAAGGAACATCTCTCCTTCAGAGAGTTTTAAAGGAATTTTGAAGTGCACTGATTCATCTTTGAGACGGTTTTGCAAATTGCAGGATAGCATGCATATTAGAGTATGAGCAGGTACACCAGTTGTTACTCATATCTGCAAACTGAGGAAGGAGTGAACTGAGTAGATCTGGTGAGATGTTCTCCTGGCCTTTTTACCACGTGCATTTGCTTAGTAAGTCAAAGAAGCCACATATTTGCAAAGGGTATAGCTTTGTGGCTAGTACCACGTATTCTGAACTGTTTTATGGTGCGATGTGGGGTTTTCTTTTTAACTAACAACTGAACCCTATCTTGTGCAAGGCTTCCCCTTCTTGAACAGGGGAAATTAACTTAAAGCTTGAAAATCAAACATCTGTTGTTTGGTTCTGCTGGTCTACTTTTACGGAAGCAGAATGAGTGGAGAAGCCATTTAATCCCTTGGAACAGGTAAGTTCCACTCAGAAGGGAAGGAACTCAAGATCTTGTTTACAATTCCCTGATGGCCGATACTTTAGCTGTGATATTTGGTAGAAAATCAAAGGGAAAGCATCAGAACGGTGTCTCAAATGGCTTCTCTGTTCAAACAAAAACTTTAAAGCATTTGAAAACTATCTAATATGCACAAAAGTCTCCTTAAACCTTTCTGGTGAATTACTATGTATACCTTCCTTCTGTAATGCTCCACACTATGTTTAACTTGCTTTCTGAAAACACTTGGATGTCAGGTTGGTATTTCCTTAAGGTCATATACCTGCTAGAGCCAAGAAGTGAGAAGTACCAAAACTAGATATATGTAGAGCAAGCTTTACATTGGACTTTCTCAACAGGGTAGTCCCACTTCACTGTAAAATGTCACAAGATGTTTGCAGATTGTAAGGGGCCATTTTGGCTAAGAACACTAAGCTGACATGGAATCCACATTAGCAGCGCCTCCTGTTGTGGTGAAATTTGGTTCAGAAAAGGGAGCATTACAGATCATTTCTTAGAGCATCACCAGCTTCTAACCATATCTGATTGGCATCATATAAACACCCTTGTTTGGATGGAGGTGGGATTCCTGGAAGTCTTACCACTTCTGATCCCTCTATTCTGAGATTAGGACAGGGCAAACTGCTCTCGCTGGTTAAAGCTGGGTCATATTATATGTATAGTATACATATACATGTATAGTATACATGCATTATAGTATACAGGCATTGATGATTGGCCTATGATGGGGTCTTCAAACTCCATCTCAGGCAAGGGAAAAGCCAAAGCACAGAAAGGAACAGAAGGCAGATCTTCTCCTGATCTTTATCAGCTTTGCTTCAGAACTGCCTAGATCTACATTATCTTACACTGGCTGATAGCTGGCCTATTGGGCTTACATAGAAACATCTTCTTACCCAGCCTAGTCTTTCTGCTACTGGAATTCACTAGAGGATTGTTTGCAACATCATAGCCCATAGCCAAGGAAATGAGTGTGATGCCACAAATTTGCTATGATGCCTCACTTCAGGAACAAGCAAAACAGGAGCTGGCAGAGAAAGAACATTTGCTCACACAGACAGCTTTGATATTTACCCAAAATGGCAAGAAATTGTATGAAAGGCAAGACAAACAAACAGTTTTGAGAACGTATTTTAAAGTTGCCTGCAGTAGGAGAATGTTAATTTAAAATATACTTTCCTGAAATAATTTCTATTAAATATAGGAGCTGGTTTATCAGACAGTTCTGGATTAATAGGATAAACTGTTGGTTGGTAAAGATGATTTGGGTGAGCGATAGCCTAATGGGTTATCTACTGCTAGGTTACTCTTGCAGACCAAGAGGGCATGTGCTCGCTGTCAAGAGCTGTACTGTTTTGCAAAGAACTGGGAGTCAGTTTAGCTATTGTGGAGCTGTAGAGAGAGAAGTAACCAGAGGAACATGGTGCAATACAGCAATTCCTATCACAATGCATTTTGCAGCTGAGTGTCTGAGAGGGAACTGCAAATTCTAGCAAATTAAATGATACAGTCATCACCCTTTTTTTTATGGATGGGGAAAGGAGTGAGCAGAAAGCTAAAATGGCTTGCCCAGAGGGTGCTCAGTCAATGCACAGCAGAGAAAGGTAGAGAAATCCAATCTGAGTATGAATCCAGCACCATGGCCACAAGATCATTCTTCTCATAAAGACACAAGTGCTGTTTAACACAAAAACTCCTTTGTGCAAAGGGACATTAACTGATAACGATCTTGCCCAACAAGGGAAAAGAGCTAAGTTTCTCCCTGTCTAATGTTGTGAACCTTAGAAAATAACATTTAGTTTAAAAATACACTATAGAAATCATGGTGTACAAGATGGCAGTGTCTTAGACTCTGCATTGGAATGAGGGCCACAGATTCTAGCACTCAGATTCAGTTGTGATAGAGTGATAAAGTCCAAGTGGCATGTAGTAGAGGTGGTGTTTTCTTTGGGAAATGAGATATTAAACCCAGAAACTGTCAAGTTCAAGAAAATATTGTGTAGTGTTTGTTCTGGGTTACCAACCAAACAAAATCAAGAAGAGATCTGACATAAGATAATTTTGGGACTGCTTCTGATATCGTGGATCTGTTCTACTGAAAAGGCTTTTTATAAAGGAAAAATGAACCCTCCCCAAACCTCATTGAATCCAATCTACACTGGCTTTCCAAAGGGATAGTATTCACAGCTGAAATTTTCAACTCCCAGAGCATGCCTGGCCACCCAGTAGCAGCAAATCCCCCCAGTGGGCATCTCCAGGGGCTCTTCCTTCCTTGGACAGCACTAATGTTCATGTTTTGGTTAATGTCACAGCTGGAGAGTTTCACTATTGCTCTGAGAATCATTAACCACCTTGTGATTTTTAGCTTGCATTCCCAGGAGGCCGTGCTGTATTGAACAGCTGCTCCTGGCTCCTGCACTCCTCAGGAGGGCCATATTCCACTTTTTGGTAGGGCCGTAACTGCATTTTGTTTCTGCAGAGGGCTTTCTGCTAGACCAAAAAAGGGAAGGAGGATGGAGCAAATGCCAACCCCTTTCACTCCATTTCCTTGGTGGGGGCTTCATTCTCCTCCGCACAGCTAAGGAAAGAGTCTGGCCAAATCTAACATCACTCCTGCCTTTGCTGCACAAGTGACTTTCCAATATCCTCAAGCTCTGCGGGGCAATCAGCCATAATCCAGTGACGCTCCCAGAACCAGTGCACCCGAGCGGTTTGTAACCATGGAAAACACCTTTTTATGTGTGTGGCTTCGATGAAACTCTGGTGAATCTGCACTTGCTGTTTGAGGGCTAATATTTAGTTAAGGCCAAAATAAACACAGACAAAAATAGAGGGTTGGTACTGACACACTCAATGGTGTCCAGTGGGCCCTTCTGGAAAACCCTCACTGCGAGCCTAGGAACTTTGGTTTTACTCTTTTTGTGGCCAGCCACTTCCACTGACTTTGGTATATACACAATATTTTGTCTTAGAAAACGTTTCCTATAATCCACTTCTCTGTAAAATGTGTCCCTAAATTAAATTATATGCTTCTTTACAACTCGAGTCACCCAAAAGGAAGATGCATGCCTGAATATGTACAGAGCTACATGTTTAGACATCGGCGTAGCTAATTAACAAACAGTAATTATTTTCCTAATCTTTTGTTTAAATACCATTAACTGGCTGCTCTTGAGAAAACCTCAATTCCCAATTAACATGGCAGCTGTCTGCCGAATGCTGAGCCGCAGTGACCAGCCCGAGCCGATGCTGATGGCTGGTGTTCTGCGAACTTCAGCTGACAAACACCAGTTTTCCTGCCAGCTGAGAATCAGGCCAGACGCGCATTTAGCTTGTTTACACGACCACGGTATCATAAAAATTAAGTATTAAGATTACTGCTAAAACGATGTTGGGGATTTTTTTTGCTTTTTAGACACCACACGCTGCCAGTAAACTGAGTCACAACTGTAATGACAAATACACACTGACCTAGTTTCAATTTTCCCAGTTTTGAAGACAAGGAACTAGTAAGGCATTGCTGACTATATTCAGTGATAACCATGACTAAATATTAACCTTTTAGATTCCACCATTGAAATCTGATTGATAGGATTTAAAAGACTGTATCTTCCGTCAGAAAGCGTCAAAATTTCCTGATAGAGGAAGTGTTGGGCTAAGGTCAGAAAGAGTAGTGGAGGGGAGGCAATGAATCAACTCCTTAGCTCAACAAAAATCTGCTGATCAATTTTAGAAGTCCTGGTTCTAGAAGGTCGTGTTCACGATCTTACCAGACTGTCTCATACTAAAACCCATTGTAATTTCAAAGCAAGCCAGAGCATCTTGCTGAGTTAGCAGTTGTGTGCTATCGCATAGCAGAAGGCAATGCAAAACTCTCCAGAACTACCAGATATTAAAGGTGTCCCCTGGAACCTGTGCGAATCTCCTGAACAGTAGATAAAGCTTTAAAAATGTAGGCTTCATGTGGTCTGAACAGTAAATACCTCTTTGCACATCAAGCAGTGGTTACATATAGCATTTAAATAATAAGCTTGAAAAGCACACAAAGGGATTTGCTCTTTCGATTAGATTGATTTTTGTTTGTGGATGTTATTTGGACTCCCTTCGCTGTGGAACAAGTCCCCTACAGTTGCCATTAAAGCACTGAAAGCTTCCCTTTTGTTTTTAAATGTCAGTTTGAGCATAGCTTCATTAAATCATTTCACAATTAACTCCCTGAACATCCAGACTCTTTTTAAAGCATCAGACCCATCTGAATCACATTTGTTTCCCAGAAGAGTGAGTCCAAAGTGGTATCCCCAAGTGTGTATCCAGGAATTTGTATATTTGACTTGTGGCTACACAAAATACATATGGGAGCCGTGTGGGAGGTGGAGAGAGGATTAAAGCTTTCTCCCTGGGCCCATGAAATACCATAGCTTCTTGCCCAAAATGCAGGGCTCGGAAACCAAGTCATAAGGGAAAGATGTCTGGGTAAATCTAGGAAGACTTATTCCCAAAAGAACTATAAATGAAGTGAACTCAAAAGAGTTGTTAGTTTAGGCCAGTATGTACAAGCAGCAATGTTTTCAATGAGGCTGTCTGACTTCCATGTAGCATCTATCCTCTAAAGCCCAACTTGAGATCCCAACGTGCCTCCTCGTGAACGTAAACACGATCCCAGAGGTCCGAGGTCTGTGTCACAGCTTAGCCACTGGCCATGATTCCCTTCCTATGTGGTTATGTGAAATGCCAACAAAGTCAGAAATGAAACTGTAACCTTAAGCTAACTATCTTCTCATTAACAGAGAAGCAGCTGAGAACTTTGTCCATTATATACAGAAAGCTCTCCTGCTTCCTGAGAGCTAGGCCAAGTCCTCCTCTCAGAAGAGCTGACAGACGGTGACCGCAGCACGCTGCGTGCCGCTGCTAGCCCTTGGTTCCCGCTGCGTCTATACTTACTTGGAGAAGTGGGAGAGGTGGCCCCTCCTTCTGTTGATGTAGTTGGAGGTTTTGTGTCTGGCACTGGCAGAGGCACAGGCCTAGCCATTGGTGGCGGAGGTGGTGGTGGCAACATTGGGGTAGGAAGGAATGGATTGTGCACCTTGCCTTGGCTGCTACCATTGGGCTGCCAAAAAACAAGCAAACAGACAAAAATTATACTAAAAATCAGCTATTTGGAACCTCCAGCAATAACAATCTAGTTGAGAGCTATGTGCAGTACATTTACAATTACTTGAGAAGTGGCAAAGGAAGTGCTGGGTCAAATTCTCCATTGACTTCAACTTAGTCTGTGATCCTTGTGAAACTACGGAAATTCTCCCCTTTAAACATTTTGTCCTATTTGCAGCTGGTCTAAAATGCCCTGAATTAATTCAACTACTCTTTACATTTCCTGCAGCCACTGCCTCATGCTTAGTTAGGGTTGAGGCAGTATTTTTGACCCCTTTAAATTCCCCAGTTTCATGCCTCTGTTATACCCTTAGGATATCAGTGCCTAGGACTTGAGTGAAAATTTCTTGAAGATACTGCTCATTAAGAGGAAAAAACAAGCATTTTTGGTGGTCTTAAAAGTCATGCTGGTATCTTATTACAGGAAAATGAATGAGTGTGTATTAAACTGCTCTCCCACATCCCTTCTGAGTTAGCAATAGTGTAGCTCACAGTTTAGATGCCATTAGGATCATACGGAGAAATGACTGAGCTTAGAACTGCTTCATTTTACACATTAGGGAAAAAACCCAAACCCCTGCCTCCATTTAGTCTGGGCTGTGGTCAGTCACAGGCAGAAGGGGCCCAGCTGTAAAAGTGTGGTCTTTCGATTAATCACCAGAAAAAAACCTACCCATAAGTAAAAGTGTGTTCAAGTATTACAAAACCAAGAAGCAGGCTTGAAAAAAAAAAGCCATCCCTTTCCCCCAGCTTGTTAAGTTTACATTTTAAATGTAACACAGCCTGGACACTTGAAAACCGTACTGCTAGATGCCAAATACCATTGTAAAGAGAAAGTAGGACAGCCTGTGAATCAGGTGTTCCATTTTAGTGATAAAAATGATGAGATCACTTTCGACAGCACTCTACAAATTGATCTCTCTGCAGTTCTTCTGGCACTGAGCATTGGCTTTTCCATTGATGATAAAAGCTCAGCTTTAAACACAGATCCATATTCTAAGTACTGCTAAAGAAAATAATATTTTAATTCCTGTTAGGGTTTCCATTAGCCTGAATTACCGGGGACAAAATACTCATACTGGCAAGTCCTTGGGACGTTGTTTTCATTTCACCAGTGCTCTGGCACTGACAAAAGGCCTTAAAGTCATGTAGGTGCAAATCCCATTTGTGCTAGAGCAAAAAGGGGTTCAGGGCATATATAAGACTCAGATTAACCTGCGTTTAACTTAACAGAACTCCGACTGACTTCAAAGACTGCAGTTACTGGTATCTGCAGTAAGAAGCAATCCTTCAGGGACATTTATTTTTCCAACATCTAGTACCTTTAATAAACTAATATATTAGTGACATCTCTCAAACACTATCTTGTCTCACAATTAGGTCACTTTCCTGCCAAGAAGACCCCTGCTGTATGTTTGTTGCCAGTGTGCTAACAGTTCATAATGCTGAACGGTTTGGGATAAATTACGCAAATGAATACTCAAGGAAAAAGAAAAGCACTATATTGATTTGTTGTCTAGACATAAATGTATCTGCTAACATATTGCAGACATTATTCAAAGCCAGTACTGGCTGCAATAAGTAGAGTCAGTTTTTTGCTGCTAGGGAAGGGAAAGTGCTGAGAGCAATATAGCTTATTAAATAAGTGTAATAAATTAGATGCTAATAATTAAACTAATTCTCATTAACACTTTCAATTGTATGTATATTAGGAGGGAAACAGTAATTTTGCCAGTTATTACTTCATTGGCTGGAAAAGTTCCATGCATTACAGTTCATGAAATATTCAGGGCATTATTTTAGATTTGATTTACATAAAATTTATAAATTCTGTATTTGACTGTAATGCTATTTCAATAATAGCAAAATTATTCACTTTATTTGATTGCAAAGACAAAAAGGTTATTTGAAGCTTTGGAACTCTGCTTAATTTTTCATAGAGATAAGGGGAAAAGATAACTGCTTACAGAAATAACAAACCATAATAAACTGTACTTTTAACATCTTGAGTTCAAGTACTGGTCAACTTGATCTAAAGTGCTATAAGGCACTATTTTTTTTTTTAATGAACTTAGCTGATCTGAAACATCTGTTTCTCACCCTCCCTTTTCCTGCTTCTTCTCCCCCCAACTCTCCCCTGAACTTCAAAAATAATTAATAAAAATTATTCTGCCTTCGTATTTTGCTAACCCTCATTCCACTAGGGTTATAATGCATGCAGCAGTCATTTGTGGAGGAACCCAAAAGGTCACTGTATCACCAGCTCCTCCGACAGTTTCAGTTAATTTCACCACAATGTGGTTGAGTGGTTTTTTGGGGAGGCTTTTTGTTGGTTGCAGTAGAAGCACACTTATTTTTTTCCCTGCTTTTTTTCCCCTTCCAATGACTATTCAAGGTGTGTTCCTGTATGCAACATGCTGTCAAAATAATCCCATGGTTAATTTTACATAGGACAAACACTTCTGAAGAAAGAAAAATGGCTTCCTTACATTTAGGAACCCCACCTGTCCAGCCTGCTGACCAGCGTCGGGGCAGACAAGTTGGACAAACTCTTTCAGAGTCTCCTGAGGATGATAGCGGATTGCTGGGTGTGAGAAGTATGGCCCAGGCTGTTGAATAATGGGTGATGTTGGAAAATGAAGAGTCGATGGTGTTGCATGTGGACTTGCTATAGGAAAGAAAACAAAGAAGTTATAGAGAGTTTTGCCTTTGCAAAGTAGAAACAGTTTAAATCTACCGCAGTTTTTTTTAGTCTTTGTTTGAAATGTACAGTATTGTTTATACATCTGAGCTTCACCATGAATATCTTGGACCACATTCTGTCCTACACTCACTTCATCTAGATCCTGAAAGCAAATGGAGCCAGACATTTTGAAAGATTTTCTGCCTTTTTAGTGGACGCGTATAAAGGAACCAGCAGTCCTTTGTGAAAGTGAAAGCTATTCATCACCTTAAGAGCAATCCTCATCAATCAGGTCATAAAAAAGTGTACTTGGGAGATTAGGGTTGATTTAACTGACATTTCATATAACTTGGATTTGCCCATATGAATTAATTTTATAATGTACTATAAAAGGCTGATGACTTAAAGATGGTCTAATGCTTTCTGTTGTTGGAGGGTTTTATCCACCTCAGTTTAGGAACCTTTACTTTTACTTTAAGTAATGTGTTTTCATCTAATGAAGATGCACAAAGTGACAAGGTCTTTTTGAAAATTGCATTTACATTTCTTCTGAATAATCCTAGGCTGAAATCTTCAGAAAGCCCCCAGTTTGCATTTAGGGGTGAAGTTTAATTTGGTGAGTTTATGGGCCAACAAGCCAGCTGGAAAATGGACTAGAGTGAAGGTACAAAGTTGTAATGTACACAAGCCTATTGGCAGTGACAGATTTTACCCTCAGCCGGTTTCAGAAGAACAACTGCAGCTGAAGAGCCTTAAGATCTCTTGTGGTATGTGACACCTTTGCCCAGTTCCTTGGTCTTCAAGATGTATTGGGTTGGACTTTGCTAACAGTGTTTTCCATTATGAGTTGTCACCATGAGGTAGCAACTACTGCCACTCATAGGTCTATGAATTCTCCTTTTCCCTTCTAAAATGAGAATTCACTCTTCTTTTAGAATGGCAAATGAATTTGATGCAAAAGCTCATCTGTAAATCATAGATTATTTGTCACCAGTCATCGTGACATCCCCATTCCTCCCTTGGCGTGCTATCCTAGTTATCTTTCAAGGGTGTCTATGTGCACATACTGCACTTGTACACCACACATAAACGATTAGGGTAAAGCCTATGCAAGGGAGGTAATATCCTACAGAAACTCATGTGCTGGCTTTGAAGTTAAATATACAAGAGGGGAAAAAAAGCCTTTGGTGCTTCTTGAAAAATTAACTAAAGGTAACTAAAATCAAATACAGATGAACAAGCACTTGTTTTATGATGAATGTTACGAGAACCCCTCAGTTAAATGAAAGCTAAAATCTGCTTCTTAGTCTTGTTCATAGCCAGCTTAATAACTGGACACTTTATTAATAATTTTTTCTTAAGCATTATTAAACCATTAGCAAACTCAGAACCTGAAGATGTGGATAAAGCATGTACTCAGAGAGAGCAGCAAGGAAACCTCCTGCATTATCCTATAAACATTCATTAAGGGTTGGCTGGGCAGCAGTTCTATATTACTTCTTTCTCCATGACTGGATAGGAATGATTGCTTTGACACCACTACCAAAAAGAGTTGCACTCATGGCTGGGGTGCTGATATGGAACGAATATGAAGCTCTCATCCCTGCCATGAAAAGCTCCTGCATTCACCTTGTTAACCCCATGAATCTTCCCAGTCTGCTCCCCTTAATACTGTTTAAAATATCCACAACAGAAAGAGAAACTTATGCTAAACATGTGGAAAACACCCCTGACAACACCATGGAGATGAGGACCCAAAAGTTAGCAGGCAGCCCTCCACTATCTCTGGTCAAAGCAGAAGTATACCCAGAGAAACTCATCTGACAGCATGGGGTATGTCTATCTTATAACAGTGAGATATTGTGGCATGTGGGCTGAAGTGGAAAACCTCTTCCCACAGCTGTGCCGGGTCTGCAAGGCTGCACAAGAAGCAGCATATCCCACACTCCTTGTTATGGAAATGTTGACAGTTATTCCATGGCCAAGGCAAACACCTGTGCGCCCAGCCTGCTCAACCTGTCTGCACATCTGGGCTTATCTCTTGTTTTTTTTTAACAAACCTAGTTAATTATTCCTTAGTCACTTGTAAGACAAATAGTTTTGTTCAGAGTTTGCATCTTAAATTACAGCATATTTGAAAACTCTTCAGATAAAGAACCCAAATCTTCAAAGGAACAAAGACAATTTTCCTGTCCCCAAACTCTTGGGAGAGGCTGCAACTTTGAAGTGTGCTATCAAAGGCAGAGATAATGTGGGATTCACCTAGTAAATGTAGGTGTCTACCATGGAGCTAATTATCTTACAGTCCATGGAGAACTAAACAGAACTAATGGTGTCTAAGGAGCCATTCATCTCATCCAAACTCAGATCACTGCCTTTAACTGGACTTCACTGACCACACTGACTGGCTCACTAGTGGATGTGAAGGAAGCCCACCAGTACTAGCTCCAAGGTAGATACCTCCAGTGCATCTTCAGTTAGGTGAATTCCTCCCAAAGTGTCAGCCTCTGATTTCCCTTACACCAAACCCTGAGGTGTAACTGCTTTAATGACGCTTACATCATAGCCGCTTGACAGGTATAAAGGTATCATCACCTTCTCCAGGAAGCAACAGTAATTTCAAAACTTGTCAAAATATTTTGCCATGAATATTGATTCAACCACAATTGATGCTAAGCATTTTGATGACTACAACAAGATTTTCGTTAGCATACAGCATTTCTGTCCTTTTTTAGATGTAAAACATAATCTTCCTCTCTTCCCTTGTATCTCCTTTTATAGTTTCCCCTTTCCTTGCATGCCAAATGGAAGATGAAGATAGAACTGAGGAATGAAAATTAATGTGGTAAATGTCTAATTAAGTAAAAATTAGATGGAGATTTTTTAAAAAACATTTGCTGTATGAAAGACATTATTATTATTAGAAATAATCCTAGGCACCTAAGTAGTGGGTCTTTCTCTGTTGCTTTGACTCCTCAGAAAGTCAGGGTAGAAAACAAAGTTGAAAGTATTTGTTGGTGATCTTCCCAAAGAGAGAGAGAAGAAAAATGAATGCAGAAATGATCAGCAATAATTCAGGAAGGTAAAATGCCACAAGAACATAGCTCTTCAGAGTCTTGGCAAATTTCACAGCACAGCCTTGAAGGGGAAAGACTGGGGGAAGGAAACGAGACTGAAGAGGCATCAGTCCTCAGTCTGTGCTGACATGAAGGGTTCATTTCTCAGAGCAGATGGATTAGCATCAGAAGTAACAAATGGAATAAGGGTCTCCAAAAGGTTTGTTTTTGCATCTCTGACTGGGAAATACCAAATTTCTCAAGTGGCAAAAGGGAGGGCTCTTTGATGAAAGGTAGAATCTACCTCTATTAAACTGATCAACATGACAAGTGTGCCTGTCTCATGCTAGAGAGAGGGAACTAAAAACTGCAGACCATTACTCTGATGGCTGTGTTGTGGTCACCAATTCTGGTGTATGCAAAACTGGCCTTTCAAACAACTTCTGTGCACAGAACACAACTGTGTTTCCAAATATATTGATCCTTGCAAACATTTTAATCAGTTAAAGGACATGAAGTAGTGGAGCAGGTTGCTATTTTCCCTGTTTGCCTTTAAAAGGGACAAGTGAGCATGGAGAAACTCCTTCGGTCATGATTTTCAGAAATGCTTAATAAAAATAATAAAATCATTGCTTCCAAAAAGCTATGGCTAGGGTGATGCAAACTTTCTTGTGTGTGAGAAGGAGCTGTTAATACTGTGCTTCTGAAGGGATATTCCAAGTCTCAGTCAGTGATTGAAAATTCTTTGGGATCTTCAAATGGAAGATAAAATAGGTCCTGGTCTATTATTTATTTACTTATTGACTTATTATTTATGTATCCCTAAGCAGCGCCATCCTGCTAAACCGTATTTCTCTCAGCATCTTTCAGCCTATGACATTTATATTTTATTACTGACCTCACTAAATGACATAAAAAAATAAGTTCTGTGACCTACGAAAATCTCCATATTCCAGATCAGAACTTCATTTCTACCTGCTGTAGGTGGGGAGGAGTTGGACTAGCTGGCATTACTAAATCTGTTGCATGTGCGTGGGGGTTGGAGGCAGGAATTATCCTTCCATCTCAAGGCAAGCATAAATATTTCAAAGCACACATGATTCTAATTCCATTGAAGCTCATCTGAAACATCCCTGACTTTTTATTGAAAATGAGATGATAATGTATGGTGGCCTGCAACAGATAGACCAGTATTTTAAAACTACTGCTATCGGGCCAAGTGATTATGCAGTGCAGCTGTTGCGTGCTACACTGGATTTTTTAGTGTTTTATGAGTTCATGGTGCTGTGCGGTACAGAAGTAGGAGGATTTTTTCAGAAGGCTGAATTCAGATCTGTAAGTATCCAAGCCTGTCTTCTCTTTTCCTTTCTTGATTTGTAGTAGCCAATAACAAACTAAGTAACCAATAAAATAAGTTGCACTTGTTGATTAGGTTGGCACTTCACATGTCAGAGGCAAATGAAGATGAGCCAGAATTGCGGCTTCTCTTCCACTGCATGATCAGATAATAAAGAATTGGTTAATTTGAAACAGGTTATCATTGTCTTCAGGTATATAGTGCCTTTTTCAGGCTCTTCTGGAACAAAGGAGCAGTCCCTATAAAGACGTATGGGATCCTTTCTCCCAGGGGTGCTTACTGATGTAAAGGGACTTTCTGATAACACCTGCAGTGCTCAGATAGATTTTTCCAACAGCATAGCCCAACATGTGGGGAAGACATTGATCAATGCACCTTCCATCTCCTCTTCCAAAAAGCCTTGCCAATCCCTTTCAAGTCCAGATCATAGAATCATAGAATGCTTCAGGTTGGAATGATCCAGATGACTGGATAGAATTTCTTTCTTCATAAAGTCGTTTGAAGCCTTTGAAAGGGTCATTTAGTGTTGTTCTTCCACTCAGGAAAAGCCTACCACCACCCTGCAATCCTCATCTGTCCAACGAAGTAGCTGTCTAGGGCATCAAAACCTCTCTTCTTTATAGGCATGAGGGTTGGGGTCCATCAAACCAGGCCAACAGTGAGTTGGCCTCACTAGGGCTCAAAACTCAGCTAGCTCCTCTGCAAAGTGATAATTAAGTTTACCAATAGCTCATTAAACATTGATCAATCTTCCTAGAAATAGTAACATTATAATCATAATGAAACAGGATCATTTTTATCAGCTTGTTTTTTGAGGCCATTATAATTGGCTTCATTACAATTAAGAAAGTATTTTTTAAAAAGTCATTTTCCTGGAAATGTTGTAGAACGGTTTGTCCTGCTAGAGATTTCCACTTCAGGATTCTAAGTTGCTTTAACTTCCTGTGTGCTGTTAGCTTCCTCCTAGCATTTCAGTGATGCAAGTGCCAGTTCAAGTTATGCAAGATGTATCCCACCCTTTGTACCCCAAAGGTACTTATTCTGAAAACTGACCATATTAGAGGACTAATTGGCTAAGCCACCATGCTGGCTGATGTGAAACACTTTCAGACACCATGAAACAGCTGTGTTTATCGGAAATATGAAGAGTGACTTTTTAATAAGGAGATCTGGCAACAATCCAAGTTTGTCGAAAAGAACTTACACTTCTGTATATAATACAAGAGGTAAAGAATAGAAGCCTAAAACAATAGCTTTAAGCCCACAGATTTTTGTGGTGAAAGCAGTTACCTAAAGAAGAAAAAAAAAATTAAAAAATTAAGAAATTTGAGCTGGGATTTGCAGAGCTCCGTCCCTGTAACTCTTTCAAAGGTGTCTGAAAGTCCTCATTTTTCTTACTGCCCTTACTAATGGACTTTAGAGTGATAAATGTAGAGCAATTTATTATTCAGGTGAGCAAGGACTTGTTTCTATTTCAATATTGAGCTGCTGTGGGTAAGACTGACCAGTCCTAAAACCATCCCTTTGAAGGCAACTCAGATCATTGGAAGACTTAAATATTGCTTAAGCCCCTTAATGGTGCAAAGGGGCTGTTCAGTAACATGTCTGTCAGGCCCACAGATAAGCTAAGTTCAAACTGATCCTGTCTTGCTATCCCATTTGCAGCGAGAAGGCTGGGAAACGATGAGCACAGGTAAAATTTAGGTATTACTGATACTTATTTCTACATTATAGAATCATAGAATCATTTTAGTTGAAACAGACCTTTAAGATCATTGAGTCCAACCATCAACCCAGCATCACCGTGGTCATTAAACCATGTCCCAAAGTGCTATGGCTACATGTTTTTTGAACACCTCCAGGACTGCTAATTCCACTACCTCCCTGGGCAGCCTGTTCCAACGCCTGACCACTCTTTCAGTCAAGAATTTTTTCCTAATATCCAATCTGAACCTCTTCTTGTACAGCTTGAGGCCAGTGTGAGCAAACACAGACGAAACATTCACAATAGAATACAAACAGCTGACCAATGCAAGAGATAAACAAATACCCTAAATACGATGGATGGAGGAGCTGTTCCTGCCCGTGGACATCAAAAAGAAGGATTGCATTGCAGAATATCCATCTCTCAGCTACAGAAGTCAAATACAGGTGGTCAGCTAAGCAGCTGAAAAAAACCAGACCCATAGTATCTCCAAGTCAGGGCTGTCTATCAGCTCCTTTTTGCTGCTCTGAAGACCAGAGTGGCATAAGGCACCTGGACCCTTTGTTGGGAAACACTCTTTCTGTAAGAGATTTTTGCAGTAGCAAGTGGGAGGCAGAAGGACGTTTGCCAAGGCCCACTGAGTTCCTAGCGAAAAGAAAACATGCTTAAAGCTGTGCTTGGTTGCAGGGTTTATTGGTGTACTCTGGATTGTTGAGCATTTCAGGCTGCTTTTGAGAACCTGTAGAGCTGAACCAAGTGCTGGTTCCAGACTCTGGCAGAGGCGGGGGGCCAGTTAAGTCAGCTATTTTGAGCAGATTGTTTTAAAATCTTGCATGGGAGATCAGGATACTATAGAACCGATTGGAGAGGTAGAGAGTTCAAAATCATACCTTTAAAAAGCACTCCTCCCTGCCAAGATCATAGCTAGAGGTCAAAAAACCCTTTAATTTTACCTATTGGTAGAAATCCTGCTTTGCCCCAAACGCTGGCAACTTTTGCATGTTATTATTGTTTTTAATACACATGATGTATTCTCATATATAAGATAAAAACTACTGCTAGAAGAATATATCATGTCTTTCTTATAATGAAATGCAGTTGATAAGTTTACAAGAAAAATGTAAATTCTCTTTAAAAACTCAACCTTTATGTGCGTGATGATATAATTCTGCTTTGATACTAAAAAGGGCACAGTAATGGAATCTGTGACTTTGGAGTGATATATTGCTGTTAAGTTAATAGGACTCCACATTCCCATTTCTAATATCAGTGGATTTTTTCCCCCCTTTCATTCTGTAGATGGTAAGCTGATACTACATAAACATTGTTAAAGCTATAGTTCTACGCTACAGTAATTCACTTAACTTTAACATGATTTATGGTTCTGTCAATAGAGGAGGTTGAAAATCCAGAGCTCTGATGCTTAAACATGGGTTCCATATTTAAAGCAATAATGTGCTTTTTGTGTGTGGCTGAAGCTAGAAGAATTTAGCATAAAGCAGAGATAAAAATATTATAGTTCAGTGCACTGTTTAAAGTTTAAGTTCATAGCAAAGAGAGCAGAGAAACTGAATACAGAATAAGTGAAAGCATGGGTAAAATACTTTGTTCCTGCAGCACTTTATATGTATGTTATTTTTTTAGGGATGCATGAAATCCTATTAGTATTTTTAATACTCCCCTTTTCTTTCATTCTTTTGCTCAGTTAGATCAGCTTCTTTTGTCAGGATGAGTTTAAATCTGGGTCCACTGTGTTAATCACCCCCCATTCTTCTTTCTGGCACTTACCCTCCAGGCATTTTGCCTCTTTAGGAGATTAAGCGACCAAGTCATCTTGATGCTCTAACATGTCCTCACTGGAGCAACATATTAACACAACTCCTCTGCAAAAGAGCCCTCTTTAGAAGTTTGCTGCAGGGATGACAAATTAACCCAGCATGGTGTCCCACACATCTATCTCAGTACAAATTATTAGTGTAATAGAGCTTTTAGTTATGCATTTATCTAGTAATTATTGAACGGTTATACAAAACGAAGCTGAGCAATCGTGGCCCTTTATGAGGCAATCTCAGTGGGTGGTCTTACAGTTAATTTAGGATAGGACTGTCTAAGCAGTTCACTCACACACAAATTAGCTCAACAGCCTGCTCCTTTAAATGTTTCCTATGTCACAGGCTAATTCTTTACAATACAACAAAGGTAGAGTTTTAATTACACGGTTCCTGACTTTTGTTTAGCTGAAGCTTTAACCACTTGCTAGCTTTCCTCTCTGCCTTCCCCTGCCTGGGATATAGGAGTAGATGGCAGTTTGAGTAGGGTACCTCCTAATTGCTAAACCCTGACCTTGAGGCCATCTGTTAGGGAACTGTTTTTCCATCAGCATCATATTATTTCAAGGTGAGGGGACAAAACCAAAATCTTCACCTACACCTAGGTTAACAGTTTGCCTCGGTAATCTTAAAGGTCTTTTCCAATCTAAATGATTCTGTGACTCTGATTCTATCCTGACATTGTAAACTCATTCTGTGATTCTATCCTGACATTGTAAACTGATTCTATGACTCTACCCTAACATTGTAAACTGGACCCTCGCTTTTACCTGTCACAAAAGCAACGTTCATCTGTTGCCCAGTTATGTTATTCATGGTTTCTACTCAGCTTTGTTTATCCCTGTGCTGTGGCTCTCTCCTCTTTTGGCTGTCTTACATTACTATCCCATGATCTGAGTTGCCTGTATCAGAATGAAACTGCACCACTTTGTTTTCATCAAAATTCAGTGGAAAGGATAAGGTTGCATTGGTCTGCCTGCTGGCAGTATCGAGGAGCAGCCATGGTAGTTGTATGGAATTGGCTATTACAAAACCTCCTTTTACACCCTGTATCTCTGGAGTGACTTAGCAGGAATTTTCACTTTGATTTGCTTGAAGCTGGCTGACAGGACAGCTAACAGGCACTGATAGTTTGGTGACCCTGTGGAGAATTTTGATGGAGAAGGGCACAGTGTCTTCCCAGATATGTGACATAAAGTTTTTGCCACTTTGGCACAAAGAGTACTACCCTGCATAATTTCCCTGGTAGGCCTTGTCCTTATAAAAATCTCAATGTCAATGCTTATTACGGAGGAAATTAATATAATGGGAACCACTCCACTAGTTGACTTTCACCCCTTCTTCTCTTTCTGCTCACACACCCGCTTCCTTGGGTTCTTGTGCTGTATTTCTTGTTTCTCATAATTGTGTTTTCCCTTCATTTATCTTCCTAACATACCATCTCATTCTTAATTTTTTTTCCTTGCCTTTTCTTCCTCGCTTTTTGGCTTGTAGGATCTATGTTGTCATATTCTTTGGAAATGCTTGAATGCTCTACAGCACAGGGTACTGTATATCCTAGGTTTACAAGATCATGGTCAATTTAACGTTTCAGCCAGCTCCAGATATAAAGTCACTAGAGTGTAAGTAGCAGTACATGGAAGCCTAAAACCACTTATGTAAATACTGCTGTCACCCACAGTATTTAAATCTTTCACTGTCTGGTAAAGAAGTCAATTAGGTTAATGTCTGGGAAATTTTGTAAGATGCCAGCAAAAAGTGATGGCTTTGCAAAACTGGAGTGCTGTGGGGAGCTAAGATGACCAACAAATAATCTAACTTGCAGGTAACAAAAGTATGCTGCATAGGAGCTAGAGATCCAACTGCTTGAATTTTCAGTGCTTTGAAAGAAATTCTAAAACTGATAGTGATGTTAAAGCCACCCTATAGGTGATCAATTTACCATCTGCCAGACACTGAATCCTAACCACCCTGGTCCAGGGAAGACATATGGTGCATTCATAGAGTCATGCCCAAAAAACTGCCATCATCCAGTGAGGCTTCATGAATCACTTTGCTAGCTTATCACCAAAGAAACTTGGATCTTACCACCATCTGTTAGAACTACTGAGGAGTCACTGAAGCATTGGCATCCATGTGCCAGCACTCATGGCACATCTGGTCCTTTGGTCAGCCAGCTCAGACCCTCTCTGCTGGCTCTTGCCCAGATGGGTTGAGTACTGGCAGCAGCACCAGTGCAGGCAGGAAACTACTGCACAGCCTTCCACATCACGGTACAGTGCAGATAATTTCAGGAGGGCAGAGGTTTGCCAACTGGATCTTTGAGTGGAGCACCTTATAGCTAAGAAATCCTCTCAAGGATCAACTCCTCCTCCAAGCAAATTTTGTTTCCAAAATGACTCATTGTGGGGATCACTGGGAAGGGCACTCAGTATCCTGGGATACCCCAGTGTAAGACCGCACTGTGTTCTAAGGACTGTTTGGAAGTTTGTGAATGATTCGGGAATATTCCTGAGAAGTTCTAAATCACTGGTTGTCAATGACAACACCTGCCATGAATAGTCTGCAGCTTCTTCTCTGCTGTCTGTTTTGATCATGCTTTACAAATGCATCTCATATACACATCCAAGTGACAAACTTGCACATATGAACATCAGAATGAGATTGAACCTTCTTGTTGTCGTTGAAGGTGGCTGAGGAGCTCACTCTGATGGCGACCTACTTACTCATGACTTTCTCCGAAATGCCTCTGCAGACTGAGTAAACTCTGCTCGTTTTTCTGAAGACCACTCAGAATGACCTGCCATTGACTATTTACACAATGCCTCTGTACCCAAAGAGAGTGCAACATGTCTGTACTGTATTCTACCTATGGTTTCTGCAGGTGGATGGAGTTACTAATGGTGGATATGCATAGCTTAAAGATTATATCCTCTTATATGATTGCATTATATTCTTTATGTTGCCACTTTTGATACCTGAAAAGCTCCTCTCTTCTGCTTACTGTCCTAAAGTACACTGGAGGGAATGAGATAAAGAAAAAAGCTGGATTTGCAGGAAATAATCCATCTCAATGTATTGCCCTTTACTAACACAGTGATTGTTGTAGAAGAGAAATGAACACGGTCAGTGTGCTGTGGAAAAAGAATACTGAAGAGGAACATTCAAAAAGAACAAAGAACGAAGTCTGGAACAAGATTTTTCCAGGATGATGACACTTAAAGAACCCATGGATGGATTCAGAGGGATTTTTCCTGGAAGTCAGCAAGGCGTTGTTTGTGAACAAGCATAAAATAGAAGAGGCTTGTAAATGATGTTGCCAAAGAACAGTTTTTGCTTAACCTGTTAGGAACCACGATGATCAGAAACTGTTTTACTTCTTTACAGAATTAGTAAAGACACCTGCTTCCAAACAAACAAAATTTGGGAACTGTAATCATTGTCTTTGCTCTTTTGAGTTCTGGCTGTCTTTGAATGTTCTTCCAACATAGCTGATGGATACTCCCCAGTGTACAGAAAAAGCCTTGTTAAAACAGACTGTAGATGAGATTGAAACAAGACCTCACAAATGATATGTCTCCTCTCTCAACCACACAAAAATCCCAAACAGGGGTCTAAACAGCGGCAGAGGAAGGCATTCAATGGTGTTAAAAAATAAGCGTGAAGTAAAACATAGCTGAATACAGAAAAGCCTATTAACTAATCAATCAACAACGCAAATCTAAAAGGCTGAACTTCCAGAAGACAGAAATTCAGAGTCAGCTGATGTGCACTGAATATAATGTTAATGGAACATTCACATTATTCACACTTATATCACCAATTATCAAAGCTTTTAAAAGAAGATATATTTGCCAGATGATTGCTCAGGTCCAAATTTCAAGGGAAATCTGTATAGAGCTTAAGATGCCTAAATATCTTCTGAGGATCTAGATGTGTGTCTAAGGGTAATAAATAATTTTAATGGGACTAACTACAACAAATCGAACTGCAATATGTAGATTTAACAAAGCACCAAACCCCATGAAGTGCAATTTTAACCTTGCTTCAACTTGGTGCAATTCCACTTCTTCCCTCCACACCACCTGGGCTGTGCAGACAAAGAGGCTTCTCCTGGTTTATGCTGCCCTCAGTAAAGCCACACTGATGCCCAACAGACATTTCAAAATAATTTCTAGGACAAATTGCTAATGTACCTTTTTATGCTTCACCATTAAACAAATGCCCTAATAATCTTCTCCAAATGCGACAAGATTTCATAGCAGAAAAACATGTCACAAACATTCATTCCTATTTTTGGGTCTTCTAAGGAGGTTTGTAAGAAGGTTCATTCATGTCCGTGTGTTACTATGCCCAAGTGAGCTCCTTTTCAAATGTGAACTGAGTACTGCATATAGTTTTCTAGGTTAAATGCAAATGCATCTTTCTAACAAAAACATATAAGCACATCTCTAGACCCAGAGGACGTCTCTTGTACTTGGGAAGACAGTTAGAAGAGTACCGTGAAGAAAAACAACCAAAGCTTTGCAGGAACCAACTTCAAAGGAGTCCCCTAACCAGGTGGCTCCTCAACACACTGACACAAACAACATGAGCACTAAATGACCAGCAGAAGCAAAGCCACAGTGCTGGAAGACAGACGTGGTTCAGAAGTGAGTGATGGGTCCCTATCTCGAGGAGTAGTAAGACTGAGTCTATGTCATGGATGGACACAAGCAGAAGACACTTTCTGTAACACATTCTCTACCTTTCCCCACCCTCTTCAGATAAAACCTGAAGCTCCCAGAAACCAGCATTTCCACCTTAGACAGTGTTGAATGGTCACCAGGAATTGTACCAAACAGCCCAGCCTAGCAAAACTAAACACAGATCTTGACAACTAAAACCTCTGGGTTATCAGCTTCTGAATCACAGCCTTTCACTGGGTGGGTCACACGTGGTGAGGACTTTCCATGTAAAGGCTCTGGGATGGAGTCTGGGTGCCATGGCTATCGTTCAAGCTGCCTGGGGGCTCTTGGGTTAAGCCTCACCTCTGGGTCCTGTAATGACAGGTCGATGGTGCTGTGTGAAAGCCGTTCCAAGGGAGGAGGTCTGCGAAGGCGAGGGACTGCTGAAACCAGACTTCTCTGACTTCTTTAATGTAGTTGGCGATGGCATTCCTGGCAAGAATGATTGATAAGTGCAATTTAATAATGCTAGGTCATGGAACGACAGCCTATGCATTGTGAAAGTGGGTGCAGAAGCAGCTAGATAAACTTAAAGGACAAATGAAATGATATAGAACAGCAAGCTGAAAGCTCACTTTTATTTGTGGTCTTTTTTTTTTTTTTAAGGCAAGAACAGCCATGGTTTGCTCTAAGCAATGAGAACTAAAAGGCAGCCATATTTTTATATTTTTCTTTTAAATCTGAAATATGGATAAGATGCAGCTTATTATTGCCACTGAAACCTACTCTGTTTTATTTTTAGAAATCTGTAATAGCTGGAGCATTTGGATTTTTACAGGCTTTTTATGAGTTCTGTCTTTCACTCACTGGTTTAGTAGATCATTGCAAATGGATCTTTTAAATGTGCTGCACGACTCAAGGCACAATTCGAGACTGAAGTTTTCTGAGTTCAAACTTTGCTTCTCCTTACTCTCTTGACTTCAAAGGTATTTGAAAGGAATATGTTTATGTGGCTCCCTTTTGCTTTCTTTTTTTTTTTTTTTTAAGGGTGAATGGTATTTGTGTCTTGATATTAGGAGCCACACTGGAATTATTTTAGAGTTGTTATTATGCCCTTGAACTGTATCAAAGGCTTCCAATGAAAATCAGAGTTAAGTTGCCATTGGGTGAAAGCTCTTCTGTGGACAGGCAGAAATGGTGTTATGGTAATATGACTGGATTCTTATATCTTGGAGAACAGCTCCTCTTGATATATCATATCAAGCTGATGGCACGGAAGAAATTAGTGGGCTGAATATATTACAACAGGCTCTTAACATCCAAGCCTTTTCTGCACGTGATTTATGCTCGGATGAAAGAATACTACAGCATACAGATGAAGAATATGTATGTGTGTCTTTATTATTCTCCATGTTTTTATAGTTCTAGAGGCATTCTGATTACCTGCACATACTCTCCAGTAGATAGAGTACATCAGACATTTTGCATATATCTATAGGGATACAGCAAAACAAAGGTGTGGGACAGCTGATGTTTCAGGTGCAAAAGCAAAATATCAAATGGTGTGGAAGCTGAACTTCCGCTAGCAGAGTCATTCAACCTAACTTGCAACTCTGTATTTTATGGAATTTAATTGTTAAAAAGTAAAGAGAGGCCTGGATAATATTATCTCTGGACAACATTATTCACTTTATATTTAATAACACTAGTGTTATAGTTCCTGGGATGTTGATTGTTGATGCAGGAGCCTTCTTGTACTTTATACGCTACGCTGCTGGGATCTGAATAGTTTCAGTGAGGTTTTGCAGTTTATATTTCAGAAAGTTAAATAAAGGAAGGGAGTGGTCAGAATTTCAGAGTTGTACTTGCAGCTTTCTGCCTCGAAAGTGCTGTAAGGGTTTGCTGTTGTGTTGGCTTTTTCCTCATAGCAAGAAAGATTGCTACTTAATCTTTTAAAAATAGAAGTGTAGAACTGACAATAGTCATATTGTGCAAGAAAAATACTGGGCTGAGGTTTTTCTTAATGTTGATCTTAAGGACTTTGGAGTCCAAAGGCAAAAATTTTGTTCAGTTGGGGGGTAAGAGAGGAAAGGAGACTGACAGATCTAAGGTACTTGAATGGAATATTCCAGTGCAGCCTGCTGAATTTCTGCTCAAAGGGAATGTTGGGAAATAACTTAATTATTGCTCTGTTTGACAAGGATAGCCCAAAGAAGCAATGGTTCTGCTGACCCAAATTTTCTTATGATAGAGAAACTGAGGATGAAAGCACTAAATTAGTGTTGTCCACAGCCCTAAACACAAAGTCAAGGGTCAGTGGCAGTATCTGTGCTTGGGGAAGGGCAGAAGGACGATGCAGCTGGCAGCAAGGCCATAAGTACATCTCCTCTGTGCTGGGCTTTGGAATGGGTTAAGTTTGCTCCCCAGGAAGCTTTAAATGTAGCAGGCTCCATCCCCCTAAGTGCAAAGTATTATGGACAGGACAAGGGACTATGCTCAGGAACTAGGGCAGTAAAACATGCCTGCTGTGAGCTGCTCTACCTCCAAGGTCATGTAGTACTCTTGTGCAGAGGCACAAAGCCCAGCACGCAGCTGATGGCTGTGCAGGCCACGAACAGAGACCCAGGAGTGGACATGAGTACCTGTGCTCTGGGCAAGCTCTGGAGGTCATGGAAGGAGTGAGATCTCCATGTACCATATGGTTCAGCTGGATCATGAACACTCTGCTTTTCTCCACATCCTCTAGCTGCAGTGTCATAGGAAGTATCATAAGCTTCTGAGAAAGTCAAGAAGCTGTTCCTTCATCACTGTGCTTTAAACATGCTTGACTCATCTAAAGCATGGCATGGGGAAAGGGCAGGAAGAATGGTAGAATATGGTTTAAAGCTGTACCAAGTTCATGTGCTTGTGTCCAGATGCTGGAACTTGAAGGGCTACAACAAGGCTGGCAAATGACCCTGCACTATGGCAACACAGAGCAGCATCATGTTCATATGGGGATGGGTTTTATAAGGTTGAGGCAGATGTATTCATGTGAAAATAGAGATTTTAATGTAACCCTATGTTGTAAAAATGAGTAGAAAGATAAACTGAAATACTGATAATTGGTTCCAGCTTATATTTGTTTGTTATCATCATTCTGGTTGCTGTTATTATGGCTACTTTGGTTGTTGTTATTTCAGAGTATTCTGAAATGTAGTGCTTTGGAACAGCCTAACTCTACCATGTTTGTTTGAGGTTTGTAATGACACATATTATTTTGAGTGATCATATCCATCAGATCTCAAGAAAAAAAAAAAGTAAATGGCTGCTTCCTAGTTCAGAAGAATATGCAAACAGGAGCTTAATTACATCACTTAATATTGACCAGGAGAAAGAATAAGATGAGCTTGCCAGCTCATTTCCAAAGTGTGTTTTGTCCTTTAAGAGGGGAGGGTATGACAGAAAGTTAGGCAGTGCAAAGCAATTAGCATCATTCACATTTTATGTTGCGCTAGCATGGTGCTCTAGCAGCAAAATTCAAACATTCTTTGAATGGGTTAATGAAAGAAGAAATACAGTCGGCATGCAAGAAAAAGGTTTCCAAGAACAAGCCAAAATATGTCCCATTCTTCTAAATTTATCACAGCCATGTCACATTATCCTTGAGACTGCCAGGAATGTCAATTTTTTTGAAATTTTAAAAAAAAAAAATCTCATTTAGCACCATATGTTTGGTTAATGTGCCTGATATATCCTGCGTATTCTTTAGTCCATCCATTTCTAATACTCATTTTCTCTTTTTTTTTTTTTTTTCCCCTTGCTAAGCCATATGTTACAATGCTGGTTATTCTATCGAAGCTCCTTACAGGAGCTGAGAATGAGAGCAAGAGAACTCTGGTTTAAATCACCCAGAAAATCTGGAATCCAATACTACAGTTCTCACTCTCAGGTAAGTGGTCTCAGCATTTGAGTTAGCTTTGTAGGTGCCCAGTGCCTGATGAAAATCAGGCCACATACAAGATGGCATGGTGGATTTTAACAACTGTGACATGGGGACTAAGATAGATGACTAAATATGCAATTAGGTGTTTAATTTCTGGCACCCATGTTTGAGACTCTTGGCTAGTTTTAAAGGTCTTCTGTTTCACACCCAATGAGTTTCAACACATTTAGTGGTCCCCAGTTTGCAGCTTCCCCTCCTGTGTTGCTCAGGAATGCAGGAAATTAAAAAGTTAAAACTGGATTAAAAAAGGATGCTGCTGCCTTGCACAGCTTTCCTCAGCATTGTTCCCAAGAGCTAATGAATATTGGGGACCACTGTGCTGAACACCAGCTTTCAGCTCTTCACGTGGCCCCAAGGAAGGGGTAGTGCCAACTCATGAGGACACCTCAGAGTCTCTGCTCTCTTCTGTCTCCTTTCTGGTGCAGGGCAGCAACAAATTACAATCACCCCCAACCAGTCTCAGCTGTGCTGGCCAGCGAATAGGGAATGGAGCCAAGGATCCTCCCTGTTCCCTGCCTCTTTCTATCCATCTGCTCCAAAAGCAAGGAATAAACAAGAACAGCCAGAACACAATGGCTGGGTAACCCAGGTGTGGTTTAAAAGTGTTTCTAACTACTCTGTGTAGAGGACTCTTGTCCAAATCACAGTCACACCTGGCACTTTCAGGAAATACAGATTTCATAATTCAGGTCTGAATCTCCTCTAAATGTTATTTAGAGTGCAAGAGAAGAAAATCAGACTTTGCCTATTTTCATCTTATGGCAGCTTTTAACTACTGAAAAAAATTGGAAAAATTAACTGCTAAATAAAAAAAAGAAAATAAAGGGATTTGTGGCATAAAACACAGATGGAAGGCTGAGTGGGTGTGCTACTTTAAGTTACTGTACTCGTGTTCATGTGATTCCAGAAGGATATGTATGCCAAACATATATGGTCTTAGCCTGCTCCATTCCCCCCCCCCCCACTGGACAGAGGGAACCAGATCAAAGACCATGATGGTGCTAAATGGAACAAGATGTGTACTTTTCATATTTTTTTCCAGAAGGAAATATTAATTTGACATTGGTTTTTCAGCTGAAAAGAATTTTAATTGCAGTACACAATAAGCAGAAAATTCAGACAACAATAATCTTGAAACTGTTAGCAACATTATATTTCTATCAAGGAACTTGGGTGCCTTTTCAACATTAGAGCTTTCTGAATTTTCATTAATTTGGCGTTTCCCTAAACACACACAAGTTATTTTGTTCATTCCACATCATGCATCACACCCTTCTGCTCAATGCATAATGCAAGCGTAAATGGGATCCTTGTCCTTGAGAGACTCTTGGTTACTGGAGCCATTGCACGGATGGTGAAGTCCCGCAGCAAGACTTTCCAAAACTCTGCACTTCGCAAACCTCCAGCCCAAGTTTAATCAGTGAACGCACAGGGGTACTTCATGTTCCTCATCTTCTAAGGGGCACTGGAGCATTGTGATGGTTTTAATTCCTCTACCTCCTTATGTTTGCCAGTACTAGAAATGCACCACATAAGAGTCTTCCTTGAGTACAGCTAAAGATCTTCAAATTTTCATGTGTGAAGCTGATATATGTATTTAAATGGACCAGAAAATGATGCGTGAGAATTAGATGCAGAAATCTTTCCCAGAACAAATAAATAGCTATGAACCTATTTTCCATACCCCTATGCACCTTACCAATGGAGGTACTGAAATCAGGATTAACTCTGATGGAGTGAATGGAGTCACAGCAGTGTAAGAGGAGAGCAAGCCTCCTTCTCTCCAAATCTACACCTGTTTCTCTATCTCTGTATATCCATCCAATTTCACTTCTTTAATTACTAACATGATTCTAACAGCACACAGCTATACAATAACTGCATCTCAAGACAGCCACATTGGTAGACCAGCTAACATTCATCTCCAAAGATGAATTTTGGATAATTACCCCCAATATTCCCAGTAGCTCTCTGCCACTAGACTCTTGATGGAGATTTCATAACAAAAAACTATGAATGAAATATAGTCTGGACCTTCATTCTCAAGGGACACTATGAGAAGGAATCACAGAAGCTCTGATATTCCCATGTGGACCATGAATTCAACAACATGCAGAACAAACAGATGATGCAGAAAACCCCAAGTTGGCTATTGAAGAAAAAAAACTGATATGTGGGAAGAATTTTGCAAGGAATTTTCATCCTTCTGTGCAAATTGTTCCAGCAATTTCACTGAAATCAGTTATCAACAGAAATGCTGATCAGCTGCTTTAATTTTTTTCCCTGGAAAATCCTTAATTTCAAGCTTCTTGAAATTTTGATGGCTATACTGTCAGTCATAGTAAGTCTGTTCTCCTTAGTGCTGAGCAAACCTTGTCATTAGCTGAGATACGATCACGCTAACTGCCATCCATCAGTTTGCTGTATTAGTTACTCCAGTATACACAAAACACAATGCAGATGGAAATTCACTCATCCTAATGAAGTGCTCTTTAATTCCTACGTTCTGAATGGATACTTGCTCTCCTGGTCGCATTCTGAGTTATCATCATCACTGATTAACTACCTACCAGTGAGTACCTCGCTTCGCAAGACTACATCCAGCTTAATAAACAGTGATTTTACAGCAGAAAAATGAAAGCTCCCCCTCTATCCACTTATCAAACTACTGCATATGCATCACCAACACACACAACCTCAGAACTCGACATCTGACAGATCATCAGGAAAACAGAGCTAATCTATCCATACCCATAAACATCATATCATAGGTGACTGCCAGATACTTAAGAAGCTATCCAAAAGAAATGTCACAACTCTTTTTCAAGACACTACAAAAGGAATGTTCCAAATAAAATAAAGCAAATGCACGTACAACTAAATGAGCCAAAGAACTTAATAAAAAGAGATTGATTCAAATGAAGACCAGAATGTTCAAAAAGGACCGAGAGAAAAGGAGGGGTGCCAAAGGCGCATTAAATGGATTCAGTTGCTTTAGGTTTCAAATGCTTTTGGACTCCTCAGCAGATTTTAGCCAAAAATGATAATTTGAGTTAGAACGAAAATTCTGATGTCTCTTAGGAAAAGGTTGAAATTTCTCTTCTGTGAACGAGAGCACTGCTTCATTTACAGAGGAGAAATGCCAGTCTGTTCTTATGGAAAAATCTCACCTAGGCAATTTTAAACCTGAACACTATGGTGTTCACCATTTTAAACTCCTACCCCATTAAAGTCTGCCTTAACTGGCTTGCTGACATGTTTCCATAGAGTGTGCATTAGCTTCTCTATTTGTTTCTGTGTTTACAGCATCATTGGGATAGGTTTAGATCTCTTAAGTCAGCCTTCCATCCTGCTTTGTCACTCAAGTGGTTCTTTCAATAACTAATAAACTGGTACTAAATATATTACCAATTTCTTCAAAATACAATTTAACAAGTTTTAAGATTTGAAAACTTTAATGAGAAGTGTCATAAACAGCAAGATACCAGTTCAATTTTCCCTGTGAGTTAATGTTATTTTCAATATAATTTTTTGCACTGTATAAATATATAAGGATTTAATAAGAATAAACCCCACCTTCTAATGACGTCTTTGGACATCTCATCTAAAATTCATGGCTACATTTGTTTCATTTCAAATGTTATCTGAGAGTTTCTCAGCATACTTGGCAGATTAGATATAGGAGCAGGGACAAACTGCAGCCATCCATAGGAGAATATACCTTTATGTGGGCGCTTTGGGGATGGAACATCTATAGCTGTGAGGCAAAAAACGCCATCATAAATTTGGATGGCATTTACAAAGCCCTCTAAAAAGTCTTTGCATATGATTATAGCTGAGGTATGATATTTTTGCAAGTAAAAGACCCAGAATAGATTTATGTTTCAACTATATCTTCCTGAGATGCATATGGATGCTAAATTGCAAGTGATACTAAAGGGAATTTTTGTAGCTAAAGAGTATGGAGTCAAATTTTCTGTGTTTTTTTTTTTTTTTTTAATTTGTCTGGTTCCCCCCCCATCCCCCACACACCCTCCCCTCCCCCGAATCATTTGCCCATTATTTGCATGCCATCAAGAGATCATTGGCTACCCAAGCTATATATAACAATGATCTCTGCTAAACGCTGAAGGCATGAGATGGAGATGGGTAAATATGGAGATTTTTTCAACCTGTGACCTCAGTTACTGCACGGTAATGTTTTAAAATGACTTTTATGATGACAAGACTGAGTTTGGCATTAATATAGGGTTTGAAATCTTAATCGGTACCCGCTGCCATTGAACATATGTTTTAATTAATAAAAGAGCTGTGGTCAGGATTGAAAATAGCTCAGGTAATTTACCTTGTACTGCAAAGTCACCTGATTTCTACACAATTTGAGGTCGGAGACATTACTCCAAAGAAAGAAAGAGTTGCAAACTGAATTCATGTGCATTGTACCAAACTGGAATGGATTTATAATTTGACAGGTCAAGAGTGTACTCATGGAACTGTTATGTACTACTACCCAGTGGTTCCTGGTACTTTCACAGGATGACTGCTGAGGTTAGACAGTCACAGGACTGAGCAGTCATCTCATTTCTCCATAACACAAAAAATAATTTGTAGCTGACCTACAGCTGCTGTGCTCTTTCACTGGAAAGTGTCCATTGCCAGTTGTATGCTGGGGAATGCCTGCTGGCATGGCACTGGTGACCTGGGGAAGGTTTGGGAGCTTCCATGCGGCAGAGACTTAAACTGCTTCGCAACGGATCGGCTGTCAGGCAGGTGAGATCAGATAGGTGAAACCAGCCTCATTTTTCCGCATTCCCAATGGCTTTAGGATTCTGGGAGGAACAAAGAATCTCCCTGGAAGAAATGAAATGTTCCCATCGCAGAGAAGGCAGAGCACAGCGGTTTGGCATTGGCATCAGTTCCAGAGGAGCTGTGTATGACCAGGCTGCCTGCAGGTCTGCTTGCATGATCTGCCCACCATCTCTCTCATCTACTGAGCAATTTAAAACACATCTGACAGAGAAGCAAAGGGCTCACAGGGAAAATGTCTCTGCAAGTTCCATGAGAATAGGCATGGGAAAGGCAGAGGTAACATTTAAGTGCTCCTTCCAGTGCTATCACTCTGACAAAGTGCTCAGCACAAGCTCCCTCCTTACTAGACACCAGATGATCCACACAAGAGAGACAACATGGTACCTCCCCCCCAGTCCAACACAAAATGTCTATGCACCGAGAACAAGAGCATTGGCATTGTTTGAATAAGCACACCCACCATGTAGTGCTCCGCGGTGGTCAGGGTTTCTTAGATATCCTAATTTTATAAAAGAAAGTAAAAGAAGAAAAAAGAAACAAGGTGAGAGAGAACACTATCATATTTTGTTAGCAAGCAGGATACTGTGTGAAATCTTGGCCCAGTGAAGTAATAAAGGGAAAGCTTTTCACTTTGCTTAAGGGAAAACTTAGGAGCAAATAGTAAAATTAGCAAAATACCACATTGCAGAGAAAGTGTGTGCATTTAGGTTCAATTAAGCTGTAGAAAGGAAAATGGCACTTTAGCTTACAAAAATGAAGGGACAGAGGGAGCTATCAGAAGCAACTTTACAGGATTGGTATGCATGAGGATGCTGCTTCACTGGACCAAGAGAGCTACAGTATGGGACAGGATTTTTCTTTTTATTAGACACTTTGCTAGATAGATTTGTTGAACCTCAGAAACTGCTGCTCTGGCATTATGAAATAATCGTACATAACTTGATCTCACGAGTGTAGGAACACAGAAAAATAGCCATGCCAAATCAGATTACAGGGATCCACCTAGCCCAGTAACCTCTCTCTGACAGTGGTAACTAACGAATGCCTAAAAAAAAGAGTAAAAAGACCAGGGAAAGCATACAGTGATAATTCCCCAAAACACTCTCCCAGCCTCCAACCATTTGTCAGTCAAGGACTTCTAGGACAGAGTTGAAATCACAGTAGTGAAGATACTAGAATCCAAATGCATAGATTTACATCCCCTCCCTCCTCCCTCGCTTTTTTTCCTTTTTTTTTTTTTTTCTGTTGGATTTCTACCCCCATGAGATTTCTACCAGTCACACAAAAAAGGTTTCACAGTTTGGTGCTGGCAAGTCCAGTGTTCTTGCCACTAACTCTGAATGAGCTAACAGCTTTCAAGCCCAATGATGTTATGTGTATAAGAGCATCCAACACTTTTTCCTATGTAAAAAAAAAAAAGTGACATGTGTGCTGAGGTGCTCTAAGAGAATATACTTTGGGAGATTTGATTTATTTAAAAAAAAAAAAAAAAGGCAAGAATCTGGCTGTAAATTGATATTAACATTTTTCAGTATATGTGTAAAACACATGTTTCAGAAGAATAGAAGAGAGAAACTGTCACTCACTGGGAAGCTTTAGAGCTATCTGGCTCCCTGGGAAACTGCATGCAACTATTCTGGTGTCCAAGGGTTTGACCAGTGAGTTTCCTCTTCCTGCAAAGAATGAATGCAGAAGTAATAGAAAGTCTGAGGGGGAAGATTTTAGCAAATGGCTAAAGATACTCCTATTCTGCCCACTCCAGCAGGTAGGAAGCAGGTGGTGGTGGAGGAAGAAAAAGGGTGGGAGATGAGAAATACCTACGTTCCCCTCCCAGGAGCTGGCACAGGGAAAGGGCAGGAGGCTAACCTAGCAGAGACTCACACCCTGGCAGCTCAGCCCTCTGAAATCCCTTTGTGATACTGCATTGACATGCAACGATGCCGACAGGTCACTGCAGTCCCAGCACTGCCACACAATGTCAGGACGTTCTGCTCTGATTCGCCGGGGGCTTGCTGTGAGTCCCTTTCAGGACGGAGCACTGCTCACCGGCACTTGGTGATTGAAACTCAGCACGCTGGGGTGGCTGAGCTTCATTACTGCTGCTCCCAGGAACAGAAAAACCCTGTATGCCCAGACAGCAACAGTGACTCCTTAAGCCTGTTGTTTTATTTTAGTATCCACTTTTCTGGGGAGTTTTTCTGAAGCTTTAATTTTCTAATTGAATTGGTGTCTACGTGTGAAATTTTCACTTCATTTATAAAAAGAATCAGTAAAAGTAGAGGTCTGGGAAAAAAATAAAAAGCTTATCCTTACATTTTTGATAGCATATTGACTTGGTAAGAGTCTAAAGGCAGGAGTGATATATTAGGGAGTCCCCTATAACTTTACTTAAAGCAAAAAAGAAAAGTGATGGAAAAGTTTTATAGAGGAGAGAAGAAATATAATTTTAAGCCTCTTAAAATTGCCTGAACTGTGAAATCAAGTAATGAACACTAGAAAAGGATCTGTCAGCTGGAATCAAAGCTTAGACTAGTCAGCATTTTCTTCCTAAACCTTATTATGGCAAAGATTTTTCATCTCTGCACTCTGTTCATCCCAGCAAATAAACCGACTTGACCTCCACCTGTTACTTGGTGAAGTCTGCTGTCATCTCTGACTAAACCCTATTCTTCCCTTCAAAGCCCTCTGCACCACTGAGAAGGTGGGAAGCCACAGCTGTGCACTGATTCGAGTGGAGACCAGTTCAGAATCAGACAGCGTTTCACAGCACAAATTACAAGCTACAGAGGAGGGGAATAAAACTAGGGGAGGAGGGGGGGAAATGTAGTGCCAATAAATTCTGGAAGGGGGCAACATTTTTCATCAATTTAATAATGAGGTTTTCATAGAAAGAAGTCCTTTTTTTGTGTGTGTGTGTGATATTATGACTAGCATGTGAAACAAGAAACATTTTGCTTATGTCATAACAATGAACCTGTGCTAACACCACATAGGAAGAAGCGAAGAACATAATGGAAGCTATTTGTGTTACTTTTCTAAGTTGAAGGCATGAACTGTTTTCAAAGAGGTTCAGCTCCAAATGCATGTAGGTTTCTAGGCTTAGAAACAAGTCATGGCTATAGAATATATCACTGCTAAATAATAGTAAAAAAATAATAACATTATGGAACACAGAACAGCAAGCTATGTCACAAGGAAAACCATATATCTACAGCAGCTACTTCTTCAAATAGATCATCATGACAAAAACATGTAAGAAGCTTTCTAATACAAAGGCATATCAGAAAAAGCCATTTCATACAAAGTTGGACTTCTCTGGGTGATTAATGCTACGTTCAACAAAGGAGACAGTGTCTGTCTAATTACATTAAATACTTATCTTCGAGGGATTGGCAGGGTGTTTCTGCTCAATGTCACTTTTCATGACAATGTAATGATAGATCCGTTTACTTACCAGTGCCATTAGCAAAAATTGTACTGTTTTCTCAACTGCCCTCATATCATGAAAATATTTGATTAACAGACTGTAGCTTATCTAATACTCTAAGCAACATATTCTGCATAGTTTTTGCTCTATTAAAAGAACAAGATTACAGCTTGTAAAAATTTTATTGCATTCACACACAAAAAATAAATAAATGAATAATGTGTGATAGTTCAAGTATCTTACTCGTTCACAAAACAGGTTTGTTTGATTGAAAATATTAACTTGTACTTAAATTATGAGGATTTGGGGGGGGGAAACAAGCAAACAAAGTCAGTACTCTGAGGCACTACTTCCCATCCAGTCTTTAGTTATTATTTCCTTTTCATTTCAGCACATCTTCTGAAACTTTTAATACCTTAGGGAAGAGGGAAAAAAAACAAGAAAAAAAAAAGAAAAAGCTTTCATTCCTTTGCTGAAAAATAGATATGGCCCAAGTCCCAGGTCTTTAAAATGCACCACATCATGAACTGACTCTTCAGAGTCATGCTCTGTGCCAACATACAGAGAACAATAAACCTCTGGAAGAATGTAGAGAGCAAAGACAGTTTATAAAGTTACAAGGTAATTTCATAAACCTATACTGAAGGGAAAGGCTGTGATGTAAGGTTCTAGCAGTCTATATCAGCTACCTGATATTTACTAACAAGGTTGAACTACTATCTGTTTGTCTCAGCACTCTTCATAATACACTTTTTAACGGATGGACAGGAAAAGTCAGCAGTGTGTGGCACAGATTATTTCAGAAATAGGACAAGACAGCTCACGGCAGTATCTGTTTCAAACCATGCTTCATCTTTCCATACGATCACATTAAAAGTCTATACTTAGGAACTACAATAATTCAAATCTAGTCATAAATCCTTTGAGGGGTAGATTTATATTTCTAAGTAAACTAGCAAATTTGCAAAACAAAGAATCCTGAGGAGGAGGTGTCACTGTCAACTGGTACCACGTATCATGCATCAGTTCTCTTCCTGGCGGCTTACACCTGTGCAGGAGAAGGCACATAGGCAGCTTCCTTCAACGAGGAGTTAGGACATCAACCCCATTTGGTTACAGCTCCTCACACTGCCATGAAATGGCAGCAGGAACGTACCCAAAATCACTCCTATTAGGCACAACTCGACACAGCAATGCAAAATTAACCCAAACTATCTTCTAAAAATCCCTTGCAAGTGACTCTTGCAGCAAGAAGACACCACAGCCAACTGCCACACAGGGCTCTCCAAATTAATAATGCATTTAGGATATTCATTCCCTGAGCTGTGAGGGTTTGGGGTGTGTCTGCAATTATCTAGATATACGTCTGACACATATTATCCTTCTATCAATGTCATTTCCCTCAGTAGCCAACAGATTATCAGCAGCTTTGTGATATTCCAGGTGTCAAAAGAAGAATTAAAACCACAACAATTGCACAAACAAAGGGACAAAAGAGGGGATACATGTTTCTGAGCCCTGCACATCAATTTAATATGTGCAGCTGACAATGATGCAAATGTCCTCGGGAGAGAGGCAGCAAGATCTGTGCCCAAACATACACACACCACCGTCAGCAAGATGGCAGGGAACAGAAGCAGTAGGATTCCCAGCCCAGGACACATGCCTCAGCAGGCAAAGCAACCCAATGAAACAATCCTCTGGTTGGGGAGAATTTTGGAAGCACCTGATATGGAAAAGGGCCCTAAACAAGCCAGATGGTGCTTTTAGCTGGCAGCAGAAAGTAGGAGACAGCCAAAAACATTACAGCATTTCCCCAAGAGGCCAGCAAATCAATTTTTAACCTTTTTTTTTTTTTTTTTAAAGTGATGCTATGGATATCAAAATAATGCATTTAAAAATCACTAATTTTATGAATAACACACTTAAGAAGGCAACAATTGAAAGAGATGAGAAAGCAAGGGATTTTCACTTTCCCAGGGTAGCTGTGAATTTGACATCAGGTTTCTATTCAGGCGCTGCCACTATCTACTCTGCATTAAGTGTCAGGTTTTGTTCAGGGTTTTCCATGTAGCATTAAAGAGAAAAATCCTGCAGAAGTAGAAAATCACAGAATACCAGGTTGGAAGGGACCCCAAGGATCATCTGGTCCAACCTTTCTTGGCAAAAGCAAGAGAAATAGCACTGAAAAATCAAAATAGCACAACAGTTGAAGGAACATGGGAGAAATTATGTTTGTAAGACTGCTTTGCCCTCACAAAACCTGTGTTTCCCCCACCAAATTATTTGCTTTCTTAGATGCTGATTTTAAAACAGAGGGCAAACAATTCATTTAATACTTACAAGTTCCCATTTGGTTAAGGATTTGCATAAGAATTACAGCTGGTTTGAGGGTCTTTTAATTATTAACACCTCCAAATGGCCAGAATTTGCAATTCCACCTGGATGACAGGACTCTTTTCAGGAATCGATTTGATGTCAGGTGTCAAAGCTTTACTTTGACAATCAGAAGCAGCTCCTTCCACAGCATGTTCAGATTAGGTGTGGCTGAGGAGCTTTCACTCAAGGAATGAAAAAAGATGTAGGTTGTAAGGACTGGAAGGGCAGAGTGAGGCAAAGGAGTCCTAAAACAAGTGGTTTGCTTCAAAGGGGCACCTCACACCCAAGACTAGTCAAGTTCAAAACAAGACTCAGGATGATGCTTTATTTGCTGTTATTTCGGTTAACAGTATAGGCAAGTCCTATGACAGGGTTAAATCTGGACTACATCCAAAGTGCTCTCTCCTGTTCAGAGCAAGGTAGTACATTAGTGTGCTGCATCACAGATAATACTCCTGGAGATAAACCTGGGCTGCTGTAATGAAAGGTGACGTTACACGAAGTGCAGGTCCATACATTTATATTTTTCAAATCTCATTGACTGGAAATCCTTACTTTTAAAATAAAATATACTTATCTCCTAAAAAATGGAACTCAAGACTTTGTCTCCAGCCCTTGCTGATATAAAATAGCCCCATTCTTTTCAAGAGTACTGCTCTTGGACATGAGGACTACATCTCCCTTTGTTGGCTTTTGGGGGTTCAAAGATCTGCACGCAAATCCCAGTGAGGCAAATGAAGACTGTGCACAACACAGTAAAGCAGCCTATAATTTTCCAGCTATTTTTAGCAACAGGACCTCTTATGTTATGCCTTTTGGTGTTTATGACACTAAAAATAGCAGCAACCACTGATGTAAGATAATAGAAGCAAGGATGATCTCACTGGGGCTGTGGGCTGGGCAAGAGTGGTGTGGGCAAGAAGAGGTGGAGGGTGCTATGGGTTACCTGCTCTCCCTTGAGTGAGACACCAGTGAAACCAGAGCAAGACTGCAGCCAGTATACATGCTAGATGAAGATGGTATTCACTTTAAGTCTTTGTGAAGCTGAAAAATGAAAGAAAACTAATAGAATTTAACTAGCATCCCTAATTTGCCTGCAGTGTCTTGATCACAGCTACTCAGCTGTATAGAGTAGTGCTGCTTTCATGCTGTGAGCTCTCAGGTTATGGGTCAAGATTACAGCTTACTCACTCTGGGTGAACAACACAGCTGCTATCACAGCACATATACATTCCTGGAGGTATAGGATGGCTCTGCAACCACTCAACCAAATTGTTACCTTAGCTAACAGGCTGCTGGACAGATTTCTCTGCTTTCCTATGCTCATTGACTGCTGCGGTCAAAGTGTTGGGGCAGCACTTAAGTTAAAAGAAAGTAACCAGGGAATGATTTATTCACTGCTTCTGGCAGTAAAACAAAACAAAACAAAACCAAAACACAAAACAAAACAACCCACAGAGGAGCATCAAGCAAAATGATCAGGCCACAGACAAAAGAAGTGGTTCCTCCTTACATAGCACTGAGTAACACTGGATCCTGCTGCCACAGGAAGTTGTAAAGGTTGAAATAAAGAATGGGATAAAAACAACTGAGCACATCCTCCAGAAGAAAACTCCACTGAAGGCTGTCAAACACAAAGATGCAAATAGAGCCTTTGGCTCATAAAACCAAGCTGTTTGCTGCCAAAATCTGTGAAGCTGTGCTCTGAAAAACATCACTGGATGCCTGTCCTGCTGTTCCAGTCTTTCCCTAGGTGTCCACTACCACTCTTCTCAGAGGCGGCAGGCTAGGCTAGGTGAAAGAGCCATTTTTTTTGCTGCCTGTGGGCAGATCCACAGTTTTGGTAGGCTGGAACGTGCTGTAACTGGCAGCTGAGAAAGAGGAAAACTGCAGCAGATATCAGGCTCAATGAAGTTAAGTTCTTAGGATTGCTCTTCCTACTTGGTGCAGAACCAGGGGAACATCTCAAGTCAGTGTGGCAGACACAGTGTGGGAAAGGAAATGAAAAAAAGAGGTTTAATTTGGTCTGCTTCCTGGTCTACTTTCCATCTACTCTTCCATCTACTCTCTGTCCCTTAACACCTCTCAAGGCACATTTTACCTTTGAGTGAAAATACCTCCTTTAAAATAAAGCCTGTTTTCCTCCTCTAGAGCAAAGATCAAAACGTGTGCGCAGAGTACAGTAGCCGCACTGTGTGCCGCATGGTGGAGTGATGGTTGTACCGGGAATGTTAATAAACAGTGCCGAGAGCAGAACTTCTGCATAAGAAAAGGGTGTATGTTACATCTCTCCCCCTCTCTCCTGTCTCATGCAATATTTACACAGCTGTGCTTTGTAAAATGTGTAGGGGAGTTTTTTATTATTATTTTTTGGTAATTTATTTATCTAAGATAGCCCAGCATCTGTTTTGCGGTGAGCTTCTTTCACAAAGTTTCACAGTTGCCTTGACTGATGCAAAAGGAGGTCATGGGCCCTACTCAGTGATCCTAAAACCATTTGTTTCAACCACTTAGCCATTCCATTTGCTAATTTGTGTCCTCTTCTGTGTTTTTGGTTTGTCCTCTGCCTGGAAATGGGAATCCCTTGGGGAACTGAACTGGCTAAGTGTGTATTTTAGTTATCTGTTTTATAAAATGCAGAGATGCAGAGGAATTTGCAATAATATCCATCATTTACTGGCTCTCAATATGTACTGTATATTGGCTCTGAAGGGTACTAATATTTTTCAGCTGCCTCCAAAAAAAAAAAAAAAAAAAAAAAAAAAAAAAACCCAACAACAAAACAACCCACAATCCCCCCCTTCTCCCCAACAAACAACCAAAAACCCCAACCAAAACACCCCAGAGTTCAATGCAGTCTATGCAGTGGGTCCTTTCCCATGACTGCCTACACAGGTGATGAAGACTTTTCCTGTGTTCTGAAGAATTAATAAGCCTGAACATTTCTGTACCAGCTGCTGATCTCAGCTGCTAAGACAGCACATGATAGGAATAAACCATTTCCTAACCAAGATCTAATCTATGGAAGAGTTTATAGATCCTAGTCAACATCCTGAATTGGTCCCAAAAGCAAACAAGAAAACTAGTTCAACTTTTGGAAGACAGGTACAATACTTTCAATGTGTTTCATCTTATTTGGTAATTAGGCAACCCCATGCTGCACTATCAGATGATCTTCAAGGGTAACTGCATCAGAGGAGATGTGTCTGGAGCTCACAAAGATTCACGTTTGACAGATTCCAAATCAGCAAGGAAAACACAGCTGTATTCAAACAGCGGGTGCTTCTGTCCTTCGGAGCTTACCTCTGAAAACATGCAGAACGGGTCTGCTTTTGTCCCCATACCAAGGAAGCTTATAGATTTCACTTGGTATCAAAAGGAAAGCACATCCCACATCAGTGTCTCTGCTTTTGTGTATGTTAAACAGAATGGGTGGCAGAATATGGCTCAGCCAGCAAGGACATCTGAAGAACATTAGATCCATGGACTACTAACACAGCTCTTGATGATCTTAGAGGTATTTTCCCAACCTTAATGACTCTATGATTAGAGGAATCCCATTGTCATAAGGACACGCTGTTCCAACCTTCACCAGGGAATAATTTTCCATGCACTAAATCTTGCCTATCAGTCTGAAAAATGATTCAGATGATGCTAATTGAGGGTAAAGCCAGAAGTAGCTCAGGTGATCTTATGATCAACAGCATGCAGAAGACCTGCTTTGAACTTGGTCATTAAAGTCAGTGAAAACAGTAAGTATGGATGATGCTAGTATAGGCCAGTTGAAAACACAGCTTTAATTTAATATCTGAAGTGAAACACTTTCTGCATTTTTAAACTCAGATCTCCTACAGCTCCATACCCATTTTCAAATGATGCATTTCCTGACATCTGGAGTCAGTCAGATGCACGAAGCAGAGCCATAAGATTGACTGACTGACTTCTCCAGGACTATATTGAGGGGATGTTTTCCTTGGGGGATTACAGCAAAACTGAGGCATGTATTCTAACACTTGCATGGGATTATTAGCTTTATTAAAAATGGAAAGTATAGTTTAAGGTTGAATCTCAGAGCCAAGAGAGATGTGAAAACATCTAGGACTGACTTTTCAATCAGTAGCTCTTTCCCCACCTCAAACATCCTTCTGTGGATTTGGGACAGTAATGTGAGCAACATGGTATGTTGTCACAGCTCTCATGCTACTACATGAATTGCCAAAGAAAAGCTGAGCTATCGATCCAGTGGTAAATTGCTGTCAAAATAACTACGTCTGTTACAGCAAATGAGTAGTTCTAATCATTTTACTTGATGAATGCAAAAGACTGACAACACTCAAAGCACCACTATTGACCTGCTGTCTTTTTCCTAGCTTGCATGAAGTTCTTGATCTTTGCTGGCCTTGCCAAATTAGAGTTACCCATTAAGGTACAGCACTGGAAAAGTTCTGTTGAAAATAAACAACGACTTGTGTTGGTGAGTAACTCATCAACTATGCAGCAGCCTGATTCTGATTGCCTGGCAGAGAAACACACACATTTTGTACAGTATCTGATAAAAGATCTATAATGCGCTAACACAAACCTATCATGTAGCACCTGTGACTAACAGATTGTGATATCAAAGTCTTGATGCCTAAGTGCTTCTGTAAACGCATTAAACTTTTAGTGGCAGGAACTGTAGACTGCCAGTGACAAGGAGCTGATATGGTATTTCAGTACAAGTTGATAAGTGTTATTGCTTTTAGAAGAGAAGAAAAAAATTACATTCTTGAAAACCACTGGGCAGCTTGTGTTTTGATGGGATACTGTAATGCAGAGAGCAGGGATAAGGGAACACATGGACTCTATGAAAGTAATTTAAGAAAAGCTCTGCATTCTACGGTACCTGAGTTCCTTGTAGTAGGCTCCCATTGTATGTTCGGCTTCAGGCAACTACCTGTTCACTTGAAACCAGCTTTTTAGGAGGCAGCATGCACATGGGGCCATGGTTAATTCCATGTACAAGTAACAGAAGCATAGAAGGTAGCACAGGCCCAAACCAGCTGTGCTTCTTAGTCGTGGATGTTGGAAGACTACGAGTGGGGAGAAACGTGGGAAGCTATAAAGCCTTAAAGATGAGAAGAAGCATGGGTCTGAATGGGAACAGGGAAATGGGGTGAACAGGAGCAGAAGACCGAGTCACAGTAGACAGTCTTACAAAGGTCAGAAGTTCTTCAGAGAAAATGAACAGCGGAAGTTTGCATGAACTGGGAAGCAACAGTTTCTGTCTGCCATATCTGCAGCTCACAGCATCTCTTTAGCTTAACAGCACAAATGAGCCTGACAAAATTCTCTCTGCTGAAGACTAAAATGTTCTGGCCACCAGAGAAACATGATCTGTTTCTGACCTCCCATTCGAACAGCCAAACCATGCCGTGGGCTGGAGGTTTGTCTGGTTGCGCAATGTTCCCACAGTCTTAAGATATTAAGTTCAGTGGAGGAAAAAATGGCACTGGTGCCTGCTGATAGAAGTGTTAAGGTACGTAATGAAGCTGCTGCACAAGGCAGGTCCAACCTTAATGGCTGTGTGAGTGTGCTGCCTGACTTTTCTTCACACACTGAGAACTGGAGGGCAAGACAATGTCACATCTGGGAAATACTGAGTAAATATAATTGGCAGGGATCCTGGATGTAGACCTCTTCTGGTCTAAGGAAAAGAGACGTTTCCTTGATTTTGTCTTTCTTAAATAGGTCTGTGCGTATCCAAAGAGTTCAGCTTAGGGAAACTAATAAAGATCACGAAATTCCAGAGTCTAGTTACAATGCAGTGAAAACTGCCCACTCCAGCAAGTCACTGAAAAGTAGTGCCAGAAAATTATTTGATATTGAATGCTCCAGGTCTGAAGTTGAATGCTTTCCCAGTAAAAAGGGATTATTTTTCTATTCCTTATTTTGTATAATACATGGTTCTCATGTTTTTCATCATAGTTTCTACAGTCAGTCCCTTGAATCATTGGCAGTAATGCAACAGAATCATTGGAAACCTCTGTGTGCTCTGAGTTAGTGTGTGGCATCCAGTCTTTTGATGAGCCTACAGACCTTTTGCCTGAGGACAGATCAGATGCACTCTGCATCACTGATGCTGGGACATACCATACCTATTTTATCTTCTAGGAGGTGCCAGGCAACAACTGTGTTTAGGACCTAAAGAACGCATAAAGAACACAATCTAGGATCTCCATTATACCACTTTCTCTGGCATTTCCAAGATATAATTCTGAACAGACTCTGCAAACAAACTCTTGTGGTCAGCTGATATCTGCCTGAATGAGCCTTTCTGATGTAAGGCATAAGTAAAAGTTTCTTAGTAAACATGGAGAAGAATTTTTCTTGCGTGCTGAGAATTTGCTAAGAAGAAAGCTGTTGCCAGATTTAAGAAAAGAGTTATTGAAGCAAGAGTTTGGACCGGCTGCCTGCGTGTGATTGTTCCACAGCCAGCAATGAGAAGAGACACAGTACCATTAAAGTTAGGGGCGCTGCCACTTCAAGAGAAATAGGATCTCAGTTCTTCATCTACATAGAAATTGCTCAGAGATTATTTTCAGGCAGTCCCATAGATGGTGACATGAGAATAAGCAGCACTAGTCTGAGTGGTGTAGGGAGCAATCATGAGGCTGACTTTAATAGCCTTTTTACTACCAAAGATGTGTTCAGCAGTCTAACAGGGAGCTCTCTAGCTTTCTGCAGGTTCATATAATATTATCAACTTCATGAGCCCCTAAATATGTCTTTCATTCAGTCATGCAGTGCAAGTGTGATCTACTAATTCTTTAAGGTTTTTGCACTGAAAGTCTCATTTGCACTGAAAGTCTCATGAGGTTTTCAAAGTAAAGACACAGAAGAGCCTAGCACAGAGTGACCAGCAGCAGAACAGCTGGGGCAGAGCTGGGGCAAAGTAAAGTGGATGATCGTGGGAGGTTTGCCAGCCTTCCAGTGGAAGAAGGACCACAGAGCTCTATCCATTTTGCAGATGGACGTAGCACTGTAAATTGGTCAAGGGAGCAACTAAAGCAGAGCTAATTGTCTCTTCAGATATCTCAAGAAGCACAAGGAGGACCAACACATACCTTTCCTGGCATTGCTGTCCTCCAATCTAAGTTGTGGAAGTACAAGTACCAGGAAGACCTAACTAAAGAAACTAAAAGGATACTCTGAATTTGCCTCTTAAGTATTTTTTTTCCATGCCATGCTGTAGAAATACAATGGAAGTAAAATTGGCAAATACCATCCATTTCTTACGTTACAAAATGACTGACAGAGCACAATGTGAACATTACTTCTGGGCTGAATCGAGTGACTGCATTAAAAAAGTTGTGAAAGTTGAATACTCATATACATTAAACTCCATCTTTTCTTAGTATGGAATTAAAAACCTTATACCTGTAATTATGGCTTACCCCTATTACAAGCAGAGTTGCCACGGAACTGAACACGGGCCAGCTTTGTACAGGAGTTCAAAACCAGCCTGGTGCTGCCTTATTTTCTTACTAACATCATCTTTATCCTCTCTTGCCCTTCTTCTCAGTTTACAAGAGTTATGTACTGAAAGTGCTGAGATAAAGTAATGGTAAGGAGGATACTGCAAAAGGTATTTGAAAAGCAGAAGTAATTTACTACATGTCTGCTTTGTTTTACTTCCTAAGCCTTCCTGTTGTGAAAGGGAATTCATCTTTTCTGGCAGACTCCAGCCTTTTTAGGCCTGAGAGCTCCCCAGGAGCTTTCGAGTGCAGGTAAATGGATGCAAGACTCAAGGAGTACAGTACAAGGAACATGGAATTAATATTGGGTTGTGCTTTGGCTGTCACATCTGACGTGCAAAGAGAGTGCTATATCCTTGCTTGCAAGAAGTATCTAGACATAAAAAACGTGAGGCTGAGTCTTCTGCTCATTACTAAGGTCTGAAAAGCCAGGAATGGAAGAGTCATACTGCTGGTGGTGAAGCATGTAGTATCTACACCCAGTACAGTCTCCATGCAAGACAGATGTCAGAGTGCCCCAAGGCCCAGGGCCCCCAGGAAGGACTGTGGATGGACAATAGGTGCAGCCTGTATTCTGCACGCAGCAGAGACCCTAAGAGTAGGCACAGGGGAAACCTCCACTGCCTAATCTAAATAGCACACAGAGTGGTTTTGTCCTCTTCTGTTCTCCTGCCAGTTTGCACATATGTTCTGAGTATACAGCCTGCCCTCCAAAGACCACTTACAGGGGCAATCACAGGGAAGCAAAGCAGGAAGAAAGTATCCAAAAAGGGAATTTGTTCAAGAGAAAAAAACGGAGACAGATGTAGAGCGACTAGTCATGGCTGGCGGTAAATAACCCTCTGCCTGGACTGTTCTCTTTCTCTAAGACGAGTCTACATATTCCATTTTGTATTTCCTTTCTAAGAAGTCAAATCTTTATTTTCCTGGATTTTTTTTTCTTTCTTTCCCCTATACACTTTTCCCTTTCTGTATGGTCTCAAATTACCTTCTTGTTTTCCCTTTCTCTTCTGCAGTGTGCTCCCTTTCCAGTGTGACATTTCTCCACTTTCCCTGTACTGTCCCAGGCAACACCTTCCACTACAACCCTCCCATGGTCTCTGTGCCATGAACACCTCCCTCTGTTTCTACACATGCATAAGCACATGGGTGCTTCACACCTGTTCCTGCATTCAAGTCCCCAGTTTTTCTCATGCGCCTGCCTCAGAACTAAGCAAATGCAACACACAGAGATGGAATATTCATCCTCTTGCTCCCATAAACCTGTCAAGGCATATAGGCCAAGAAGCTATTTCTGCATAAATCTAAATCTCCTGCAAGGAAGCAATCTACTCAGAGGCAATAAAGTCAAAGGATATATTATTATCTTTGGTGTGGATCCTATTGGGCTGGGAGGTTGGTTGCTGGCTCCCCTCTGAACTTTCCTTCCCAGCCAGAACAGCCATCCCACAGACAAGTCTAAGCTTCCTTTCCTCGGTTTGATTTCCTCCTCCCGTTGTTTGGCCGGTAACCCAAAGGACAGGCTTTAATCATGGAGTTTGGAAACCTGGCTTATGCTCCTCTGCCAGCACAGGATAAAACTTCAACCTCCCTTCTGAACCAGCATCATTCTCCACCATTGATACCTGCATTATCCCATGCAGCATAAAATGAACCACATGGAAGAAGCGCCAAGTCAAACAAAATGATGGCTTTTCTCTTTAAACTTCTACTGCCAGCTTCACTGAGAAAAATCCCAAACACTGAAGCTCAGAGGCTTTTGTATGTTAGAACTGTGCCATCATTTTGACTGTAGATTAAATAAATGGCAAGGTCTTTTTCTGGACAGGAGAGACCTGGGAAAGGATGGATCTAAAATAAACCCAGGCTCCAAAGCTCCCCTCTCAGGGAGAAAAGCTGCATCAAGCCACCAAGTAATAGGAGATGTTAACATCATTTGTACAGCTTTTAGATGACCAATATATTTTCTAGGCAGATGCCCCATTGAAGACTCATAAAACATTTTACACTTCTGGAGATAAAGCACCCATGTCAAACACAAAGGGCCAGATGTTAATATCAGACCCAAGTGTGATTCCTGAGGTAAGGCAGTGCACTGTGCACAGACCACAGCAGGATGTGTCCCTCAGCAGAGAGCACCTTGTGCCACTGATGTACCACTCTTGTCCTGGCATGGAAGGACACTTCAGTATTGCTTTGTCCTTCACCACTGATGAGCTGTGGCTCTCTAGGTAATCTCTCTGCTCATGCAGTGACCCCATTTTACAGAGAAGCTGAGGCAATGAATTCAGAGGACAGACTGCTGCAAAGCCACAGCAGAAGTCTTGGGGTGGGGCTGTGTAGATATAGCATAAAGATGATTTGAAAGTGCATCCCACACAAGCAGGATAAAGCTCTTTTTCTTCATAGCTGTGACAGTGATAGATGGCTGGATGAATCTGAGCTACATCTAGTTGGTACCTGGCTTGAGTCCCTGATGTTGCAAGGTGATTTTCTGCCATTTTACAGGCAAGACTAAGCAGAATCTGGTCTTTTTCTGTAGTAAGTGAGGAAGGTCATGAGGAAAGAAGAACCTTCTCTTCTCTGACTTTTTCTTGCCTTTCTAAGCACCTCAGGAAGTTTGATATGGGCAGTTGTGCTCCTTCATGATGGGCACCCAGTGATGCCAAGAGTGGCAGAGGTGCTTTGGAGGCACATGGCTCAGCAGCTCAGTGCCACCATCTAGTCAGGACATGGATGAGACAGAAGTAATGACCACATATGGGGAAACCCACCAGAAGTGACAGCAAAATTAATAGCCAACTTCTGGCTGTTGCACAAATGGAGAACATTTGTCATTAACAAAGAGTACCCCAAACTTTGGGGGGAGCTAGCTCCCAGCCTGACAGTGATGTAGAAGCAGTGACCCAGTCAGCTTTTAGCCATCTGTGTCTGCAGAGGAGGTTGTGATCTCTCCTTTTCAATGGGCACTGAGCTTTTGTTCATGTTTTTGCCGCTCCATGAGCAGACTGGCTTAGTACAAGGTGAAGCTCTGCCTTACATCATCTGGAGCCTGGAGCTGATGGAGGAAACAGCCCCTAGTGTCCTACTGAGCAGGATCTCTCACTGAAAACACCAGAGCCCTGGGGACGGTGGCAGCAAGGCAGTTACAGGGAGCCTGGCACTTGTCTGCCTGCAGGTCCACCCTCTCCTCCTGCCAAAGTGCCACATCTGCAGTCAATAAGGGCCCACAAGCTGGCTCCTCCTCATTAGAGGAGAGAGGGCAGCTGGCAGGGGATCCTCCAAGGGCTTCCAGGCACGGGAATCAGTCCCCTCCCAGTTTGGAATAGCCCAAATTTGGTGACTTTCTGGGCATGCTGTAAAGGACAGCTGTTTGACAGGGTCTCCAGAGAAAGCTGTGGGTATGCTTCCTACATGATGAAGGATATAGGTGGCTGGCCAAGTGCCCACAGAACTGATTTTAATGCTTTTCAGGTTGAATTTACTTTTCTGTGCTGTATAGTTCATTATACACAGTTCCCTGGACAAGCATGTGTTTTTTCTAAACAAACCAAAACCATAGTATTTTAAACCCAAACAAACAAGAAAGAAAGAAAGAAAAAAACCCCTCATGTTGCGAAAGATCCTTGGGGCTGTTCAGAGGGCCCTCTCAAGCACTGGGAGGCTGAAGATGAAAGCACTGCTTGCCTTCATCTAACAAATAAGGCTTCTGTTACTTTGTTGGCAATAAATACTTGATTACATAGCTGTAAGCAAAAGTGAGGCATTAACTTCACTTCTTCATGTAGCACTGACCCAGGAAAATATTTCCAATAGTATTAAGCACCCAGATGATCTCCAGATAAGTGATCAATGGACAGTTAAGTATATAACATAACCCAAAAGATGATCAACACAAGTTCACACACAAAACTTAACTGAGGAGAGGCAGAAGAGCTGCTTCCTACACCTCATGAAACATCACTCTCAGTGACATCTCTGTTTTGCTATGAAGCCTCCAATCACACTTCATAGTATTACAGATTAAGAAAACAACTCCTTCTTCAAGTCTCTTAAAAGGCATTATTAAGTGAGCTCAAGTGTTATATCATGCTTGAAAAGTCCTTCTACCTTATATAAGTTTAGGGATATTTATTTAAGCAGGATAACAGCAGGGCAGAGCCCTCACAGGTACTGGTTTTTGCTAAGCAATTGACACCACTATCCCAGAATTGAATCTGGATGTTTCGACAGAAAAACGATCGCCTGTCTTCTCTGCATTATTTAAATACTTCAGATATTTGGCCAAAACACAGCAGTGACACACTAACAGAAACATTCACAGCTGCAGCAGCAACGAAACCTCGACAATATTCTCTTTAGAGTGTAACTTCTCTCAGAAGAAGCGACAAGCTGTTTAGAACTGGTCACCTTTCTCTACAGTGTTCAGTGTATTCTGGTAACAAGACAGAGCAACTGGAGATGAAGTTCTCGGGCTCCTGAAAGCCATGGCTTACCTGGCTCCACTTCATGCCATCCACTTGACTGGCTGCCACTTCCTGGAGAGCGCCCTTGGCTTGTATAAAATGGCTCCTCACCAGGACTGTCCATCTCATCCTCCACAGATTTGAGACGTTTTGTAGAGCTGAGAAAGCAAAAACACGTCATAAGTTTTTTGTGTATGGAAAGGAACAAAAGCAATTCTGTTGAAATCTATCTTGCTAGCCCTGCTTCAGAGGAACTTGGTTATGGAAACTATAACAGATTTAGGTCCTGGAAAAGGGGAAGCACACCTATCCTGCCTGCCCAACCTCTCAGCACCCACTTGTTTCTGATTTGCTTCATTGCCAATGATTAAGCTTCAGTGAGATACAAAACAACTCTCACAGAGTAAATACTGAAGCCCTAAACACACCTGAGTTTAACTAGAAGATAGTTTAACACTTGAGCTTTTGCAGGAGGACATTCTTCAAAGCACAACAGGTAAATAAAAAGGCAAGAATTTAATTGATATTGTGCAGTTTTTGCAACCTGAATGAGCATGGTGACAGCACACAAGACTCATTTTAAGTGACAGGTTTTTCCACAGCTTTTTCTGAAAGACAAATTGTTTATCAGTCCAAATTTATATTTTCAACCTTTTAACCATAGCCATTAAATTAACCCAGATTTCACTCCCATAAGAAGTATAGGACAGCAAATGATGGAAGACTCCATTCTTGGTTCAATGTTCACACTTTCCTGCAAATGTAAGCATTTGAATGATAGAAGAATCCATTCCTGGTACAAACCCTCACGTTATCCTACAAGCATTTTATTCTGCAACTCTATGCCACCAAGCTTACAAAGCCTCTCCCTATCCCAAACAGTTACCTCTGGCCACTGTCAGCACTAAAGGCTTATACCTCCCTCTCCAAAGGCTCAGGAGACAGAAAAGTCCTTTCAATGTTCTCTGGTGGCCCCTGACTCACACTCTAGTAGTTCTGCAGGGAGAGGATCCTCAAGCCAAAGACACTCAGCTTGGCTCTATTTTCTATAATGAGTTGCACAGACTGCAAAGGGACGTTATGGAGAATTCTCTTCTAAGTACTTTTCCAAGGCTGGGTCAGCTTACTTTTTTCACCAAATCTGTATTCTATTAAGACTTAAGACATTCAAGAACAGACTCCTCTGTGTAGGGGGAACATATTTAATGGACATAAAATATTCCACTGCAGTTTCTATTGGTTTAAAGCTTGCGGGCTATCTGCAGCTCCCCACCCAAAGTTCTCTGCACAGGTAGGAGCTGGTGGGTATGCAAAATAAGTTTGTGAGAAACAGGAAGAATAAGTCTTGTGGTATGCATGGAATGCAGGTTTGGCCATTCTTTAATTTATAGAATTGTTATGTGTCAATAGGGGAAATTGTGTGCATGCAATATAATTACCACCTGATAATTCTGCTGAGTCTGTGTGTTTAAGGAATTTTTTTTTTTAACTCACTGGGAACAGCCTAGTGAGAGGAAAACAAACATATTACCAAGTTATTAACTACCCATACTGTTTATAATTAGCTCCTTATCAGTGGTAGCTATTTGCAGAAGAATAGAAGAGCAACAACTGAGCTCTTAAGTAACATTAATAACCTCACTTTTTTTGCTTCTGGAGTCACAAGCAAATCCTACCTGAGACGGGTGCTAATGATGAGCACTGTAGGGTATGCAAAAAGGAAAAAAAAAATAATGTGCATGCTAAGTGCAAGATGTAGAATGCTCTCCCCATCACTGCAAACTGTAAGAAGTTATTGCTAAGAGCCTCTCTTTAAAGAAATTTTGTTTTAAATAAAAACAACAGCTATATTCAAATTACAGAGACTTTCCACATGGGCACTTGCTTACTGCAAAGCTGGTGGCACTGCAGACTGAGATAAAAATGTAAAAGAACCCTGGGCTGAAGTTAGACTTTCTTGTCATGACTTTGAAATAAGTGGTCTATTTCGGCTTTAGAGGGAAAAAAAAATCAATCTTGTTCCTTAATAGTGTTCAAGACTATGAGAGTGAGCGGGCTTGTTTATAAATCTAATCTCATGGATGGTTAAAGGTAAAAAATAAAAAATATCCTTGTCTGATAGCTGGCATCTAAGCCAAAATCAAAATCAGACTGGGTAGTCATCTGAATTAACAATTCACTTTTCCAGAGGCTGAGTCACGAATTTCTGAATGCTACATGAAAACTAGAATGCATCATAGACCGGGGTCCTAAACCATGTTAGTTTCTCAGATAACACTTTTAACAGCAAAAAATGAATGTAAGTATATCTTAAGACTTTTCTGCTAAGACAAAGTGACACATTTCAATATGTTTCAAATTTCCTTCTGCCGCAAGCAAAAGAAACTCCACCAATTCCAGTGGAACCTCTCCTGATACACTGTGATGAAAGCCAGAAGTTACACAAATCAGTGCAGTTTTTCCTAGAAGCTTGTGCATATAAAAAGAACTTTACCAGCAATCCAGCTGAACATTCAGCTCTGTGAATCTGAAACAGCTCCACATCTTGAGGCCCCCAAACAGCTTGTCAAAGAATTTAATGGTTACTTTCCTAGATGAGTAATGATGCTGGTCTGGGTTTCCAAGTAACCTGGTAGTAGGCAGAGATTAAATTACCTGGTAGAGGATGTGCTAGGTAAAGACCTCCTCATTGCTCCTGGGCTCATGCTGTAGTATGAAGAACTTTCCAAATCTGAGAGGGAGAAATTAGGGCCTGTTCCTGCAGCTATTGGTGCTGTGGAAACAAAAGAGATTGCAGTCAGTAAGTCATGTAAATACAGCATGAATTGCTCTTCAAAATCACCTTCTTCTTCCTCAGGAGTGTGTTTAGTTTCACAATGAGAACAGGTGGGACATGGAAATTAGGATGTGCTAATGTTAACTGGCATTGCAATCAAGAAGATGCAGATTTTATCAAGAATACAATGTTCCATGACAAACTCCTCCTTACATTTCTCCAAAGCTATTGTCTTTTTTAAACCCAAATTAAACAATTATGGCAAGACTTCCTCTAAGCTCTGCTTTTCTATTAATATCACTCTAACATTTAATGAAACTTGTTGCTTTTGCTTTTAGGACAACATTACATCTCTTGGCATAGTTACAAATAGGCTGCCTCATCCCAGTAGTGTGTTTGGCATAATCTATAAGCAGTATAGGCAGGGAAATACACACCTCAGGACCTTTGGTACATACATGATGTACATCAACAAGCACAGAGGTTAGAAATACTCCTTGGAGAAAGCACAGAAGCAGATGAGAAACCTGAGTTCTCTTCTGGCTGTGAGCATCTGAGCTTTCCTCTGGCCTCTCCTCCACCTAAAGTAGAGCTAAAGACATCTGTGATATGACTCTCAAAAACTTTTATCCAGCAGTCAGCTCCCACTGCTGACCTCTTACTACCTTACCCAGCACCCAGGCTTTATTGTAATCTTTAATTTCCCTGTCCTAGAGCCTTGGTTCTACATTAAAACATGAATTCCTACATACTTTGAAGTTTGAAGGCACAAAGCTATGGACTCTATGTGCCATATTCTTGGAAGAGGCAAGGAATGGAGCAGATTAATGTTAAAGTCAACAGAAAACGCATTTCACAATAAACCCAAACCAAACCAAAAAAGCCTCTATAGGGCAAATGCTACCATATCCACTGGTGCTGTTCCAGTGCTATTTACAGGACAATGCAACTCTGGGAGCTGACAATTGCAGATCACGATTTTCTCTCACATTTCAGAGCCATCGGAAAAAGGGATGTACTCACACAATAAAATGCACAAGCTTGGCCTGGAACCTATTGTCTGAGAGTCCTGATTCACAGCAACAAAGGCAAAGCAGTCTCAATGCCACACAAGGATGCTGAGCCAAGTTTAATCTTTGGTCTGAGAATCTGGCCCATTTTCAAATGCGAAAAAATCTTTCACTCCAACGGGGCAGGAGTGAGGAAATGAAGACAGGATAGCTCCTATCACCCAGCTAACATGTCTGGGCTCAAACAGAGGCTTCTGGGAGTGCTGCCATTGACTGTAACGGGGCCAGTATTTCACCCCAAGTCTTAAGGAGCTCACAACGTCAGATTTGACAGAGGAATATTGTAGCTTTGCAGCTGCCTCATCATCCCCACAAGACAGTTGTTGTTTGGCAAGGATCTTTTAAGAATGTCATTGAGACAGAAAGGGAACAGCCTGGATAGCCACGGAGTTTGAAAAGCACGGGATGGAAAATACACAACGCCATTAAAACTTGAGAAAATCTGGCATGACCATTAACAGGAATGAAGTTGGGAAGTAATTTATGACAAGGACACTCAGACCTTTTGTTATCTTCTCTTAACTATCATAGGCTTCCTGCAGGCTGGGTATATGAGAGGGTGTGTTAACAGAAAGAACGAAAAATTAAGGAGAGTAACATTAACTCGTTTTATCAATTTGTGCTTTCTGCAACAGTCTCCTGACAGCAGCTACAAGGGGCTGTAAAACTGATGAATTTGCATGGAAAAAGAAACCAGTGTAAGTAATTTGTGTAAAAGGTAACACGGACATGGACTGCTATAATTTAGACACCCTGCAGATAGCAGACTGCTGCAGTGTGAGCAGTTATGGGTTAGAAAAATGACCACACTGCAGTCAGTCTGACTTGAATGGAAATCAATCATAAAGGTACTCGCTGCAGCATCTACTCCACAGTTCTCAGCAACTTCCTTGCCAAACAGATTTGTGCTCTGTAAACCCTTTGCTGATCAATTCCTCTGCATCCTCTACATACCAAAGCCTAACTTACAGGTTAAGCACACTATTTTCCAAGCAGGAACATAAAAAGGCAAGTACTAAATTAAAGCACCCTTTCTTTCTGAGGCACGAGGAATTTCCTAGCCACCGCAAGATTTATGAACCAGTTTTATTCCAAACAGATATGGAAGAAAAACTGGTATCTAGATAATGCTCTCTTCTTTCTCTTACTTCCCCTTGTTTATTGCTCTCTCCCCAGATCCTGGACATTTCCAGCCCTTGAACTGGCCCTGTAGGAGAATTAAATGTATCTCCAGAGCAGGGGTGGAGTAGGAACAACGTACTGCTAACACTGTGTAAACTCAGCACAAAGTAGAAAGGGTTTAATCATACAGTAATTTCCGCCTGGGTAGCTAACATGAAGAATGCTTTGTTTGCCACAGGCCAAACCACCTTGCCACAGTGAGGAGTCTGTTTGCAAGCCGAGGGTACAGGAATCAACCTCACCTCTAATATACACCAACAGATCTAAGAGCAGAGGTCAAAGTGACTGCCTGGCCTATGGCAGCGAGTACCTAAAAGACCTTGGCAGCCGTTCCACAGGAACCATGATCCTGCCACAACCAGCTCAAGGTCTCTGGCCCTGCAGGAACTGTGGCAAATGTTGCACAAGGCTAAGCTGCTCTGAAATCCCTCCTCTTGCCTGCCTGCCAGGCACATATTTGGTGCCTGTCTTCAGCAAAGGGTATTTGTACCTTCACTCACAGTTACCCCATTAACTATCATATAACACAGCAATGTGCCAACTTGCAGAGCCCACCCGGAGCCTGTTAGGAAGAGGTTAATGCTTTTCATCCTTGTGGTGGAAGGTTGCTTCCTCTTCCAGGCTGGAATTTGGTTGAGGCTCTGTGTGCTTTCCGTCTCTGCTTCAGCCTGGGCAAGCTGAGCCCCACCTCGCAGTTCCTGCGTGGGCTTTGGCTGCGGGGAGCTCGCTGCCTGGCTTCTGCCTCATCTCCTCACCTCACCCTGATGTTTTGCAGTACTGTGCTCCATGGGAAAAGGTACAGGGCAGCCAGCCCAGCCAGGAGGCATCTGATCCTGCTTCCAATGGCTTTTCACACTGCCTTTACAGCCTGTCCACCTCACTCAGGCTCAGGAAGCTGCTGAAAGGGAACACTTGCATTTATTTGCAGGATTCCCTGCAAAGGCTGCAGATCCAGAGAGTAAGCAAAGGGATCAAAGCGGTGCAGATGGTGGCAAAACTCTGTCTAAATTAAACATCTTCATTGCAGCACCTGATAATCCACCATGCAATCTCCCTACACCCCTGTTCTTACACCCAGGAACGTGCTCTGGCCCCACAAGCAGCAGTGGCGTGGTTGGCAAACTCCACTCCAGCACAGCTGGCTGTTACATGCTGCAGCCTGCAGAAACTCCAGGCAACAACATTAAACCCACGCCATTTCCCCTGCTAAGAAATGCTCTGCAGCAAAGTGACCTTCTGTTAGCTCAGGAACATCTCCCAAGCAGGAAAGGCTGTCAGAAGCTGCAGTTGCGAGTCAAAACAATAGTCTCCACCTACATGCCAGCATCAAGATGTCATCTGACCCAGGGCTCCGACCTGGCGAGGGGTGAGGAGGAAGGGCCCCTCTGCCCCTAACACCCAGCCCACTGATGTGCACAGGCTTTCTAAGCTCCCGGCTTGGCTGCTGGCATCACAGACAAAAAATATCCTTCTACAGATGGGACACATTTTGCTTGCTCTCAGGGGTTGCCCAAAGGGAGGAGGAAGAGGAGGGGGAGGAGGAGGAGGAGGAGGGGGGGGAGCATCTCTGCCTGAGCACCAGCACTGTGATACTGGTGGGAACACTGGGCAGCATCACCTCTACTGCCAGCCTGCTCCTTTCACTGCCAGCTTCTTAGCTCAGATCTTCACCCGAAACGTCAAGAAAAATAACAGAAAAAGTAACAAAAAGCCCTCTGACTTAACCCAATTGGAACATTTATTTTGAAAAATTTATTGAATTACAGAACAGGAAACCCACTAAATAAAACCAGCCAGGCTGGCATTTGTCTTCTTTGGAATACAGCTCTCTCTTTTAGTCCTGTTAGTATTTAGTTTCTCTTTTTCCCATTTTTAGGTATTTATTTTTATAAAGGGGCTGAGATGGTTACATGTGTAACACTGTGGCGAAGTGATAATGTGTTTAAGGTTAAATGCGAGATACATGACATTTGACTAATAAACTTTTTCCTGTGTTGTGACTCCATAAACAAAGGGAAACACACTGTGCTGCTGCTGCTGCCGGGAGGAAAGGGGAGCTGGGTGGCTTTTCTATTTTTTTTTTTTTTCTGCAAAGCTTTTGTTTCCTACAGACTGTATGGTTAGTTTCAAAGAGGTTCTGCCCAATACAACAGATATGAAATGTGTGATGTTCATTTTAAAATTACAAGTACAGCCTGCTATTGACCATCTAATTATGCTGAGTTCCATTTATAAACATAGCTAACCACTAAGTTTATAGAGACTTTTTGTGCTGCTTTAATAGGATATTGATCGAGAGCAAGGTTTGAGTGGACTGCCATTGAATTGTGTAATGGCATACAAAAGGCAAGGTCACGGCAACTGTTCACTCTATGCCTGCAGTCTATTTTTTATTATAATCCTTCTTTTTTTTTTTCCTCCTTCCTCTCATGGCCAGGCCCACACAGCGTGGTTTGGATAGCAGTGCTTTGCTAAGGAATAAAGAGTATCTTTTTAAATGTTAATTTTCATGCTGCTGACTTTAACTACCTTCACTGCTGTAGTGCTTAGTATAGCAGAAAACACACAGGCTGCTGTTTAGAGAGAGCTGCTTTATCACAGCCGAGCTTTCACACACGTGCTCTGCGTGGAGGAGACCCTCTTCTTTCCTGGGCTGCAGGAAGGCAGCAGCATCCTCCCTGTCCCTGCAGCCGTCTGCCTGACCCAGACCCACCACAGGAGCTGGGACACCCCACACCTTCCCGTAGGCATCCAGTACGTTCTGGGGCTGGCAAGCCTTTCCCCGCAGTTTGTTTTGGCTGTACCTGGTCGCTGGACGAGAGGCGTGAGGAAGTTGTGCTTCCTCTGTCACACCCACGCTCCGCGTCTGGAGCGGTGGCTCTTACTTTCGTTTCTAGCTTTGCTTCACAGTGAGGATAGTTTCAGCCCCTGCCTCCATTGCTGAAGCTGCTGCTAACAGAGTCTGGCACCCACTGCATCCAGCAGCCTCAGAACTGCAGGATCCCAAGCTTTCCAAAATGCCTTGGTCACAAAAGTGCCTCTTACCTGTGGAGTTAGTTTCAGGGGTAATTAGAAAGGCCATTTCTGGGTTTGCACAGGAGCAGCGAGCAACTACACCTATGCTCGTGTGCTTCTGGTTTCACTGGCTCACTAGAAGGCTTAGAAGTCACCCCACGTGCTCCATGCACACAACTAACATCTTGAAACTCAAAGCGTGGCATTTTCAGCCTAGGGTGCAGTCAGAATTCCCTTGTTTATCAGCACAAAGAATGATGTCATTTTGAGAAATAGCACAGCACAAAACAAATATGTTTGATTTGGCTCTAGCCAATGTGCATAAATCCTAAATATTTCTTCACATCCTGGGCAGTGCAATTTGTCTGGCTGCTTGAAGGACCTCCAAGGGAGGAGATCTTCCCAGCAGCTCTCTGCCCAGAGCAAGCCAAGGGGGGGAACAGCATTCCCCATGCCTCTTTCCCTGCTCCAGCCTGCTCCAGTCTCCCAGCCAAGCGGATGGGACTGTACACTTGGCAGTGGCTTGGCACCATGGCCACCCTTCTGCCAGCACCTTTTGCAGAGGGTATTCTCCAGTGTCCTGCAGATAGCTGCACGCAGTGAGTGTTTTCCTAACAAGGGTAGAGAGGGAGAAGCTGTTGCTTGGCCAACAGCTGGCTGTCAGTTCACAAACCCTCCAATACATCTCCAATGCTTCTGCTTCTGAGCCTTTTGTTGGCAGCCCAAACCTATCTAGAGATGGAAGAATGAAGTCTCTATTATGTGAAGGGGTCTCCTCAGTATCTGGAATGACAGACAACACTTAGAGAGTAGCTCACACCCTTTGCCTGCTAACAATGTCAGAGAACTGACAGCATGGTCTGCAACACCCACATCAGATGGGGTGGAGAAGGGTTTTACATCTGAGACTGTATGATCTGCTTTCTCTGTTTTACTAGGCTGTGCAAGATTCAGTGGTTGGGTAGCATTTTGAAATAAAATCTGCATCTATCAGAAGCAAGTTTCTGTTACCAAAACAGTCTAGACTTGTTCAATAGCTCACAGAAACTGTGATGATCAGCACTGATAGGTAAGACAGATAATGGTAACAGCTGACCTTTCGTTTAATTGATTCATTGCCTAAATTTGCATGGCGGAGACAACCGCCTTTTACTTGAGACTCCTTGTCATGTGCACCTCTGGGAACTTTACTGAGTAAACCTGGCACATAATTGCTACCAACAATATTTCACAGGATGAATTTTAGATAGTGGCAGCCATGGGCCAGTTAAAAATGTGGGAAAACACTTATTTCTGTCATCATATTATCAAAAGCAAGGATGGAAGGAAAAATGAGAATGGGCATGCACAAAGATGACCTCTTTGTAAAGTAAATATTGAGCACACTCAGGAAAAGAACAGAGACTAAACCTGAGGGACCACTATTTATAGATTCATAGAATGGCTTAGGTGGAAAAGGACGTTAAAGATCATCTAATTCCAAAACCACTGCCAAGGGCAGGGACACCTTCCACTAGATCAGATACCTCATGGCTTCATCCAACTTGGCCTTGAACACCTCCAGGGAGGGGTCATCCACAACCTCCCTGGGCAACCTGTTCCAGTGTCTCACCACCCTCACTGTAAAGAATTTCTTTATAATATCCAGTCTAAATCTCCTCTCTTCGAGCTTGAATCCATAACCTCTTGTCTTATCACAACAAGCCCTTACAGAAAATCCTTTAATGACTTTTTAGAAAGTGAAAAAAAGAGATTGGCCTGAGGACTCTTAATGTGGTGAGTCTGGATGGTAGCTGTTCATAAGCTGTGCTCCCCAGCATGAAAGTATCCCAGAGACTGGTCTCAAATCCAGACACGGGAGCACATAGACAACCCAGCAAGGGTTCATATTGAAAAGCACAGTCTTTAACCTTGCCTGCCAATTTAGGCAAATATTCAGCATTTACTTTGTTGCTCTGTTATGTCAAATAATTCTTTGACTATGAGCATGTGAATTCATACTGACTTCACTGGGAACGTGTTGCTACACTCTACACTAAACATATCCTACTGGGTAGCCACGGCATGTCAAGCTGCGGGCTTCTCAGACCTCACAAAGTAAACAAGGTCATGGCTGGTCAGAACATGTCTGGGGCATCTCCAAGGAAAATCCAGGGTGCTATCAAAAGCAGTGTAGCTAAATCAGATGCTGGCACTCTTCCCTCTGAGTCAGTTCTGAAGTGATATCCCGATATGCTTTGGGGACACTATTTTTGGTAGAGGTGCTGGCTTGTAGACAGGATATAAAACCAAGGTCTTGACCTCTCAGGATTATTAAAGAGCCCATGAAAAGGAGTGCAAACCCCTGTGTCTGGAACAGATAAAAGCTGAACCTTTTTATTTTGCCCACCAGCACCTGTTTGCTCATTTCAAATAAAGTTTGTGCCTTGTCCTGCTCTCTCCCTGTGGGCAGGTGCCCCACCCTTGGAGAACTTCACCAGGAAGATCTCAGACAGAGCTCATGGTTTGCAAAACATGCTGAATGCTAGGATTTCTGAGACACAATGTTTCAGTTTAGTTACAATAACATAGAATGGAAAATTAATAAGCATGAAACGTGATGCTGATGAGATCAATGCCAGACTCCCAGGGAGGCTGGGACTGGGGCTGGCTGTGAAGTCTCAAGTCCTGAACAGGGGCGCTTTCCTAGCAGCCCTGTCCTATGCACGCATGGAGCATGGCTGACAGAGTCCAGAGGCAGATCTGCTTGTAGGGCTCCTACAGCAAAGATAAGATTGTGGTGAAGTGGGATGCCTTGCAGAGGGGAAGGGTGAATCCTTTTGGGTTTCAAAAGCCTTAAGCCGTCACACTGAAATAAAGTGATATAACACGGGGACATTCAAAGGCTGGCGATAACTTGGTTTTGTCTGCCATGGCTGCAGGTACCAGCAAGTTAGTGTACCCAGTTAGATGTGAAAGTCCCTGTTTAAGCACTTCAGTAAGTGAACTGATTTCCAGATGTGCTGAGTACTCAGCAGCTCCTCTTGACTTCTAAGCCCTCTTAACTTTGTCCTTCTCTCAAAATTCCAACCAGTTGTCAGGGAAGAAAACTCAGGAGAAATATCTGCCTCAAACTTTTTCTCTCTCTCTCTCGCTCTGGCATATACGATACTGACATTCATGTATCTCCCACTTGCCATGCTTTCCTTGTAGCATCCTATTTTTGAATATAAAGCCAATTTACTGCTAGCGCAAGTGTTTCCAAAAGAGGAAAAAACCCCAGGAAAATCCTTACAGAAACTCTGTGTTCTGACTCAAAACCACAGATTCTCTGCTAGATTTGTGCCAGTTATATTCCAGCACCAGAAGTATTTAAGCTACTTGATCAGAGTCAGCACACAAACAAATATTCCTGCTACCTAGGAGGAGAACCATTTTTACCCTGTCTGTGCTAACCCTAAGGTTTTAAAGGGGCACATAGCTGAGTGGTTCAGCTGGAGCAGAGGTGATGGGTGGCAATGTGATGCTGCTGCACAGCTTAAAAGATCCCCAAAGGACCTAGGAGCTGTGGTTTACCAGTAGTCTCCCTGCAAGGGACTGTCTGTGCTCTCTCCTTGGACTATGTGGATTATGTCATAGCAAAATACAATCAATACACCTTTGATCAATGGACCAGGATGGTGACAGGTACTCTTAATTCACTGTTGTTAGTGAGTATTGACAAGCCTGTTATGGTCATGCTGCAGTGTGTCATTCATGCTGGGGGCATTAGCATTCTTTAAAGGTCAAAAAACAAATCCTCCCATAAGACAGAATTCCATGCAGCTAATGGAAAATGCAGGCCTGGCAAAGCCAAGATGTACACCTCTGCACAACTGAGATTGTCAGAGCTGAGGTTGGTGCAATGGTTGGCATTAATAATCAGTTCATCACTTTGCAGATGTACAAACCCACGGCATGGATAAACACAATGTGCAAAAGTGGCCTAAGAAAATTCCCAGGCTTACGTGTGTGCAGATCATGTCATTTCTAGGGGTCTGGTTAAAACACAGCACTGGGTAAACTGATCTTAGTAGCCATTTATCTGCATTCTGAGTCTGCCCTTTTTTAGCTGGGCATCAACTTGCAGACTCCCTTTTTTAAAATAAACTTTCATAAATTACATTATTTCATTTTCCCACATTAAAATGTGTGGCACATAAACATTGTACACTGGTAAGAATCAGGGAGAAGAGACTCTTTGTTTTCAAGATGCTGTTTCTGAATTGGGGAAGGGGCAGAATAAGAAACAAAGGAAAAAAAATAGGATTGCAGAAACCACATAATAACTGGTCAGAAAATGATACTTACTTTGTGAGACTCTTACTAGCTCAGTCACACTGAAAACACCTGATGTGACAAAACTGTCCTGGAAGCCCAAATGTCCTACAAAACAAACAGAATGAGAGAACTGCAATTAGCTTTAAGCATTTAATGACGGTATTCTCAAATACTTTACTTTCATTTAGACTTAAAATGTGACATCTAATTTCCCACTTAGCAATAATTATTGTTTATGTAGGTGGGTAACTAGTCATACAGCTACGTAGGCTGCTTTGTGGTTTCTATCTAGAGGTTAGGAAAGCTAACATGACACATCAGGAGGGAGATTTTTACATGTTAAGGCATCTCGACAGGAAATCTGAAACAAAAGAGAACTATTTTAATAAACGGTTACCTTGGATGACCCCTAATGACTTCACAATTGAAATGAAAATACTGTACCTAGGAAACAGACAGGACAGCTAAGTTCCATAATCGTTTTAAACATTATTCTCTACAGAAACATCTGATCAGGATTATCTACCCATTCATTCAAGCAAAACAAGATTTAAAGATGTACTCTTCATTTTGCTAAGGTTACACTAGGGAAATCTTAAAATAGGTGCTGGTTAGAAAAAAAAAATTAATGCCTTCCCCACCCCAAAACCTATCACAACAACAACAACAACAAAACCCCAACCAACCAAAAATAAACAACCAAAATATTCTAGCATTTAAAACTGACTTTCAAAAAGAAAACCAAATCTCTGCATAAGGAAAGTATAAGCTTGGAGCTGTGGCCTGTCTTTAGAACCAGGGCATCTGCTTCCATGCTCACCTCCCTTGTGTAAAGAATGCTTCCCCACTTGGTATCAAAATGTTATTGCACTTTACATAACAGTATTTTCCTTCTTCTCTGAAAACATGCCTACCACCAAATGTTCATTTAATTTTCATGGGTATGATCAATTACAAAAGAAGCTGTTCTTGGGCTGTAGCCCAGCATAAGTGCATGGAGCAGGACACAGCAGTTCATGCAGGATGTATCTGGACCTCAATTAAAGGTTTGCAGCTAGTCAGCCAGATTGACCTCTTGCTTCTGAAATCAGGGTCAAAGGAGAAATCTCAGGATAAAGAGATTATTAAAAGAACTGTAAAGTCCTACTTGCTCACAGGATAAGTGGCATACCTTTTTAGATTGTCCTACTTAGAGTCACTGATTCCAGCGCACGCACGCATATATTATTGAATGTTTTGCAGGGGCACCATCTGCTCTTCTGTTAATTGTCAGATTCAAAAAGATTTCCCTACGTTTGGGATATCCTGCTGTACGCCATGCTCATCCCAGCAATACCTGCACACCTTCCCCTAGTGACCAGAGCACCAGGACTAATACAGGATGGCTTTCTTTTGGGGTTATTTAACACACCACCCCCCCCCCCCCCCCCCCCCCAATATATCTCAGTTGCCATCAACATATCTCAATTGCCATTTCTTCACGCAGAATGGGAAGCAAAAGCAATGCATCTTGTGTGCTGCAGGGTTCCAGAGGGTGACATGTCAGAGAACGTGCCAGGGAAAAAGGGTTTGGGAGAGATCTGGAGGAAGGTCAGCCATTCATCTCCAGACAAGATCTCAGCTAATTGTGCTCCTGTACAGAAGAACTTCCCTGTTTCTGTGAGGATCCTACAGTGCCAGATGAACACAGTTGCTAAGCTAACAGACTCGAGACAAGTTTCTACATCAGGCATGTTTTTATACTTCAGCAATAATGATGAGTTTTCAAACTGTGTATATGTATATCTTTGGGCATCCTTGTGTATGTGTGTATACATATGTATTATGTACACAAACATATAAATATACACAAATCTGTCATGCTCCAGCTGTAGATAAATGTACTATAAAATATTGAAATTGATGCTGAAATTCAACACAAACAAATTCCTCAATCTGCAAACAAGGTTTTTATTTACATCAAGAGAATAAATTTTTCTCTACTTCAGATGAAAAAATGTTCTTACAAGCTTTTATTTTTCCTTATTTTCAAGTTAGAAGTAGCTCTCAGATGACTGTAAACAGTTTTGCCTGATCTGCTCTGTCTTTTACCATAACAAAGGTGATGATGACATCATTCTGCTTTGAAGAGATGGTCGCTGGCCATACACAACGTTTGTTCATTGACAATTTCCCAAGTATTTTTAATAGGAAGATCTACTTTTCATATGCTGCAGCAGACCTGCCTATTGAATTAAATGATCTGTGAATTAAAAATAATTCTCTTAGGTCTTCACTGAAACCACTCATGTGCCTAAAATTAAGCATATGCTTAAGTGCCTTGCTGGATCAAGGCCAGGAGGCTTACTACTCCACAGAGCCCTTGGTAGAGAAGCCAGTCTATGCTATATAACTTCTCATACTGTGCTCATCATGGCAGTATCTGAGCAACTTCCAGAAGCGCATTCAGCAATGCTAGGAACATATGTCACGTGTTGGTTTTTTTTCACAGTGCACCATACTGCCTCTGCTCTTGGTGTCCATTTTAACCTGCATTTCCCAGGCAGGTGCCTTTCACACCAAGAGTGAAGGTGAAATTAAAATATGGAAGTAAAAAGCAAATCACAGCTAGGGAAGGAGATCTGGCTGACTTTTTAAGGAGAAGTCCAGAGCCTTTTGTAATTATCCAATAAAACCATAACTATTGCATGGGTGCCCACATCACCTTAAGCCGGCAAACACAGAAATTAAAATGCTGTAGAATGGTTTTAAACACATTCTAGCTCTCAGGGTCCTGCAGGGCATGAGAAAAGTTGACTATGTTCATTCAACTGACTTCATTCTTATTTTTTTGGGTATGCTTGAAATGTCCATTTCCTGCTGCAGGAGCACTTCTTATGTGTGTCCATATAACAGTAATCATTAAACAACAACATGTCAATGACAATGATTAGATTTTCACCCTTCAATACTGAAAATAAACATTTCACAAATGAAAGGTGAATTTCACAATGCTCCAATTTGTTATTTATTTATAAACATTAGGAAATCAGGACCTGGTCTTGCCAATCATCAGCAATATCCTGATACCCACAGACGCCCTTGGCTTACAGATGTATCTTGAACTCATCTCGATGCATGGCTGGGCTGTGAATTGGCAGTTTAGCAGAACCCCGTGAAACTTTAAAGCTTTGCCTGGCTGATTTAGATTGCGAAGTCCAGGCCTAAGACTGTAGCTTTTGCTGAGCTGTGACAACAGTGCAACAAGAAAATGAGAGAAACAGATCAAAGAAGCTAGACATGTGAAAGAAGAATGACTGGGAATAGCAGGACTGAAAAATATGTGAAGCAACCCTTTTGTGCCTATTATCAGGGGTCAAAACTGCAAAAATATATCAGTTTGGCTGTTCCCCTTAATTCTGAATGAGAGCAAAAAAATAGGTAGAGTCAAGCAATTACATATGCAGATGTTAGAATTAACAAGCTCCTTTACTGAAAAGATGATTAAACATCTTGAAAGCTTGCAAGATTTCCTTTTCATAGGGCCCTTTACGGAAATACGTGCACTGTGATACTTCTGCTAAATATCCCAAAGATAGGATATGGAAATTGCAGACTATGATCAGGTTATCTCTGCAGCTTTGTGTGACAGTCACACTTCAGTAGTAAAGCAGGTGTTCAAAATGAGGATGAGAGAATTTTTACTCACTTGATAAAACAAACTAATGGAGCTCATTCACTGAAATTCTGGGTATCAATTAAGACACCTGGCTGACCAAGGCAGGCCCTGACTCAGCAAAGCAGTTAGAGCACGTGTTGAATTTTAATCACATGCCTGACTAAAGCACATGCTGATTTGCCCTGCCAAATAAAGATGGGCTGACAAAGTTAAGCAGGCATCATTCCTTCAGCTCCAGTCTAGATGCAGCTAGAAGTTAGCTTGTTACACAAGATCTCACTTCAGCTCACAAGGATGATTGTCTTCCCCCCAAGGGGGGAAAAAAATGCCAGGCTAATAAGACCAAATTGAATAAAGCAGATCAAGACACCAACTAACACATAATATGCCATTACCCACTCACAGGTTTGGTATAGCATATAAAGGCAATGCTGTGCTGCCATAACAAGTACCACATGAAAACCACCTTTCCATAACTTGATGACTGCTTTAATTGGGGAGAAATTTCATAATGTAATTTACATATTCTTCCTTTAGATTCCAGTAAATCAGCCAGAACAAAAGGCTTGAATTATTGGACCCATATTCTGATCTCACAGAAGTTTTAAACAAGTCTTTCTACTTTTCAAACAGAGTTTTACCTAATTTTCTCCTAATTTACACTGGCAAAGGAGAAATCAGGATTAGGACTTGTTGTCTAATGCTATTTGTTTTGAATTATTAAGCAAACATTCCTATTTCAATGGGTAAACATGTTCAAAGGCAACTAACCTTCATCCTAAAATGGAATTTACAGGGAGAGTATTGTCTGCTTTCCCAATTAATGCTGTAAAAAGGGTCTCAGATGCTGAGCTACCAATTGAGAGCTTCTGCTGTAGCTTGAGAAAATCATGACTGATGCAATTACTTTTACGTAGAAAGTCTACAGGTTAAAGTTCCTCAGGATATTGTTCCTTAATTGAATATCAGAAGATGTTTTCAAGGTGCTGAAGGTATTATTTTTGTTATTTAATTAGCAGGCTTCCTTGTGTAATCCAACAGAATTAGTTTTAAAATAAAATAGTTAGATTGCACCATAAGTATACAAGGTATTTTCCAAACAGAGATGCAGCTGGTTTCCTGAAATCCAAGCTTAAATAAAACCAGGGAAGAGTTACTCCTTTGAAGATGAAAAAAGTCCAAAACCAGTTATTTCTCCTCCACTACAGTCCAAGAGACAATCTATTAAGCTTTGGAGAACAGCTTTTTGGGAGACTTTGATTCCTTTTCAGTGTTTTAAAATTACACAAGTGCCTCCAACTAGCACTGAAGCCATTTCTAAAGCCTTTTTCATGTCCAGCATCTCACTATACATAGCCATCTTAAAACCTTAAAATAGTAATAATCAATCAGGGTCTCAAGCCTATTATCTTGACCAAATGCCTGATTAAACGAAAAGCCCTCTCTGCTCAAAGTGCAACTCGATTCCTTTTGGGTTTATCCTCTGTCTAGATAATCCCATGTTTCACAAACAACATGGAGCAATAATATTGATTAGAAAATTAATGTCTATATCACACAGCACACACAGGCCTTGAAAGAGGGGATGTTATTAGAGGGAACCCGGATCACGCCGAGGACTCCCAAAAGATTACCAGTTCCATGGCTGCCCTGGCGGAGCAGGATAGGAGTGACAGAGTTCTAATCTGCATTCCCCAGCAGAAAGAAAAGAACAGACTAAGCATGCTTCAGTCAAGACCTTCATAACATTTACACTCTGCTTAATTGGGAGGCAAGTTTATTAAGCCTGGGCTGACCCAGCTGCGGCAGCCCTACGACTGCATTGCTTTCCAGAAACCATTCCTCTGCCCAGACACAGGGTCCTGCAGGCAGCCCGGCACAGCAAGGGTGTACCATGTGCATGCATAGGGAGGAAGGTGCTCCTCCCCTGTGGGAAGTGTACACCTCTGGGGCATGAGAGGGTGGCAAAGGAAAGCACCCTGGGCTGAGACCAGCCACTGCCCAAGCTCTTGTACCAGCTTGCCTTGCCTGGGGCAACAAAAGTTAACTATCATCATGAGATACTTGGTCACTATCCCATGCTAGACCCATGGGGTCATATCATGCACATTACCTTCACATCTAATACAAATGTGGAGATCAAAGAGACCATTTTATCCCAGCTGCAATATCCTGTCCAAGTGAACATCTCACCCACTCAGATGGAAGACAGCTCTATGGAGCTGTACATGGGCCTGAATATTGCATGGAGCTGTAATGAAACCTGCATTTACCAGCAGATCCCAAATACCCATTCCCAGAGGTGGCCCAACAGCCCATTTAAATTGCTTTGTCCAAAATACATTTCTCAAAGTTTTTAAATGACAAACATTTAAGTAGTAAATTAGACAACATTTTTTAAATTCATGGACTTTTTGTAGAAGAGCTAAGCAAGATATCACACATGAAAGGCGACAGAGAAATCTCTGTTGTTCCCTGAGAAATGTTCCCACTTCTATTTGGGCTTGTTATTTCCAATTTAATTTTAATGCCAAATCAATAGCTCACCTTGGACAAATTACACATTTTCTTAAGCATTAACTGCTGGGCTGTTATTCTCTCTGTCTTGCCTACCTTTGGCTGAGGTTTTAAGAAGCACCAGAACTTTCTTTGTGGCCCATAGCAGGATGGATTAGACCGTCCAGGGCATGTCGTGTTAGTACAATAGAAGAACACTTTTAAGACTTTAAAGTCATGTAATACAATTCTAGGCTGGATCTTTCTTGTTAAAAAAAGTAGAATGGGAGTGATTGAAAGAGAAAAGGGGCAATATTTGACAACAGAAATCAGCATAACCTCCTAACAGTGGCAGTCATGGATGACTGCCCTTTGACCCAGGGAGATTATGTAGGATTTCAATGACAACAGCTGGAAGTGAGCATGCGAGAATAGAGAACACAGATCTGAGGCCTCCTACAAAAGACTGCACAATCCCTACCCAGATCTGAGCGTTGATTAGAAATTGTTTCCTGGTCCTGGTTTAATAGAGTGTGATAATGAAAGTTTTGTTAACCCTTCACAATATGCAAAACCACCAGTAAACGATTTGCCTTTTTGGGTTTTATCTAAAAAGTCTGTAGCTAGCAGAACGTAAAACTGTGAAATGCTGCTGGTTTTCATGGGCAGCACCTCTGATACCAGAGCTCAAGTTCAGCTCCACTTCCCTATGATTCAGATACTCTTGGTGGCCATCTAGGATCAGCTTCTGAAGGTTCTGGGAGGTGGCTGGGAAAAAAGACTCACGTCTTCATGAGGGAATCCACTCAACCTGCCATGACAGGCTTTCTCCAGGAGTGAATCAGAACAGAAATACAGATGGAACATCTCACTGCATGTTGCCTTTCATAGCCACATCATTAAAAAATCTCTAATAACAACGCCTAATTATTATCTCAGCTTATATAGGAACGATGGTTTGAAACTGGAGCCGAGTAGTTCTTTACTATGAGGGTGGTAAAATACTGGAACACATTGCCCAGGGATGTGGTGGAGGCCCCATCCCTGGAGACAGTGAAGATCAACCTTGATGTGGCCCTGAGCAGACTGATCTAGTTGGAGGTGCCCCTGCACTCTTGTGGACAAGATGACCTTTGAGGGTCCCTTCCAACCCGATGCAATCTGTGAATCTGTGAATGTGTCATATGGAGCTCCAGGGTCTGGATTGTAAATTAGAAAATGTGGAACAGAGCAAATGTGACACCAGGCTGGATGTATCACCAGCAGCCTGATCCTGCATGGATTCACAGCAGCTTCAGCTCTTGGGAGATTCATCGCATTTTGCATTTAAGTGCAGAGATAGTGGAATTAATGGCAACTTATTACCGTTAATGACCCAATCATAGATTGGAATAAATCATGTCAGGTCCTGTCCAAGTGGAGAGCACTCGGATAGTTCCTTTCTCTTGAAGACAAAGGTGTTCTTGAAACATCCAAAGCCCTTTGAGATCATGTTAAAGACATGTGGAATGGAAAACAGTGCACGATTTAAGGTTTTTGGTGTGTTTTTTCATTTCTGATGACTCCTAACGTCATAGGGTACTTTTTGGTACTCATGTGGGTGAGAAATCAGTTAAACCGATGGTTTGACTTGATGATCTTAGAGGTCTTTTCCAGCCTTAATGATTCTATGAAATACCATTTTTGATACAATGATTAAAATTTAGAATCTCCCTCTCTACCACTTACCAAATTTTGCAAATAAACTGCATTAATATCAATAGGGGCCTATAGCTTGAAAAAAACAACAGATGTCTTAAATTAGCATATTCCTTTCCAGGTCCGCAATCGAAAAAGCAAATATTAGAGAAAAGTAGAAGAAAAAATCATTACAAATGGTCATACTCATTTGGCAGCTTATAAAATAATGTGCCTCCTCAAAAGCCTTGCAAAGTAAATGAAATGAAATCTACCCTGGGATAATAATTCTGGAATATTTATAAACAAGAAAAAGAGTAATAAAGAGAAAAGTCTGCCTCCCTGAAAATAATAATATGAAAGAGTTATTTATCTTCATATTTTCATATCAACCTTGATTACAGGAGCAATGACATCTGAGATCTCTGAGGTCTGTGTGATATTGCCAGTTCGGCTTCACAGTTGGAAGCTTGACTCAGTGTCCAAGTGAGCTCAGAGGAACCACCCGGGGTCCCTGAGCCTCCCGGGGATGCTGACAACATGTGCTGCTGCAGGGTGCTTCCCAGGCTGCCAGCAACAGGCACCCACCCTCCCACCCTTGCAGGAAAATGATAAATACACTACCCATGAAGGGGAGATGGGAGAATGTGGGTACTGCTCTCCCTGTTCCTTTCCCCCTGCAAGGCCTTCTTAAAATAAAAGCCCCTGAAGTGACAAGCTAGGCATGGCACTAACCTCAGGACCCCTTGGAAAGCTGTAAAGCCTCCTAAAGAGAATAATGTAAGGATCATTTCTTTTCAGCTGGTCATTTTTTGATGTCAGCATCATGTTTCTGATGCAGCCTGAAAACATCACTTCCTACTACTCATTTGTCTGAGGCTGATTGTACATATTTCAACTGTCCTTGCTCCTCTTACTCCTCATCAAGTATCAACTGGAATCTTGCCCCCTGAATTTTGTTCACTGGCTTCTAGGAAGCTGCTGGCAGAAGTAAGGGCTTGTAGGAGCTGATGATGGGGTTGGATGCTTTAAGTGTAACACGTAGTCACATTCTGGTCTTTACACCAATGGAGCATGCCTTGTTACATGCAGAGTCTACTTGGGTTTACACTACTTCAGATTAGAATTTAGCTACACTATTAATGCCCTAAATATTATTGTTGATGCAGTGTGAAGAACATCAGTGTGAAAATAAATGTAAGGATATTTAAAAACTGGTCTGGAGCACTTAGGTATTCAGACTAATCACGGACTGAAATAAGCACATTTGTTTCAAATCCTGTTTATAGCACTGCAGCCCCTCCCTCCTTTAAATCTTCCTCTTAACCATAGTGATGTTTATTGAATACCTGTCATTTCTCCAGCAGCATGTGCCAACAGCAGCTCTCCAGTGCCAGGCTGCATGAAAACCCTTCTGTCTCCTATTCTCCAAGGGGCTCCCTTAGATCAACTACTCACCATACCCAATACACTGAAACCCATAAATTTGCAGATACTGCAGTCAAAATTCTTAACAGGAAAGTGCACCCATTTTGCCCAGTGTAGCATACTGAAATATCACATGGTGAGAAGCATTTCTCACCATGTGTAAACTGTCAATTTGATTTGAAATTAAAATTTTTGATTAACATGAGCATTTCTGAGCCTCCCGCTGGCAGCAGCCCTATTGCTGAAAAGTGACATGATTTGTGACACACATGCTGTACAGAAGCCCCATGCCAGCAACTGTTAAACCCATTTTCATTCTGCTTTAATACGGTATGACACTCAGGAAAATAATTTTAATATTTAGGAGAAACAGGGTGAGGGCTTAAGAATTGAAGTCCTTCATGGGTGTAAAGCAGGATTAGAGAAGCAGGAAAAAGCAGCACGGAGGTCTCCCCATCTCACAAGTCCTGTCTCTTTTCAGCAATAAGGGGCCATCTGCAGGAGGCTAAGAAAGGTCCATGGTGAAGCACAAAGCCTTCTTTTAAATCCAGTTGATATTTCAAACACAGCATGAGGTACTTTCCACCTATGAACGCCGGGATGCTTATGCATTTCGGTAATTAAACCCTTTGGATTTTCTGCTTTCCGCAGTTATTTTTCTGGTTTTATCATTTCCCTGGAGATATCAGTGGTCATTGGAGATACTGACACTTAAGAAGTTACTGACACACGGAAGAGTAAACTTTTGTGACTATGAAAGACTTTTAAGCCCAGGAATCTACCTCTTCATCATGGTGGTGGGAATTTTTTTAGTTAATTTTCTTAGTTTAAAAAGCTACCAAGTGAACAGAAGAAACAGGACACTTTTTGTGGCCACAGATTTTAAGGCTGTGACATATGCAGGCAGAAGACAAAAAGTTCAGTGGGGATTTTTATAAACGTAAGCCTGTGTCACTGTTGCAAGCTGCTGACTCAACTGTGTCACCTGCACATTTCTCAGAGTGGATCTTTTTTTTTTTTTTTAATTATTTTTCTTTTTCCAGTAACATCATGTTCTGAGGAAGTTTATCTTGAAGCAAGTATCATAAACAGTCATTCTGAGCAGCAGAATAACTTTGATAAGTGTCGACACGCATCTGATTTTGTTTATGCTCCTAACACTATTCATCATATTTAAACACTCAGCTCTGCTGGACTCTCTGTTCCTAGCAAACATGGAGTGATTTCTAATTGCCACAATCCAGCAAGTTAAAAAAAAAAAAAAGTGGTATTTTAAAAACAATTTTTAGCTGGTGAAATGAAATACCAAGGTGATTCAGATGCCCTGGAAAAAAAATCAGTCCTGAACATAAAGCTGTGGGATCATTTATGTTAATAACAGAGCTTGAGAATGCAATCTGCATGAAAACCATGCTCCTCAATAGAGCTGTGATATACAGTCATTAGAAGTATGCAGGTTCTTGAAAATAAGTCTGAAGTTTAAGTAAGCGTTGTGTGTAAATATCAACTTTTATTTAGTGTATCACCGATAAATTATACAACTAGACTATAATTACTTTAGAATCTATAAAACCCTCCCTCAGCCGGTGGTAGCTAAGTGCACCCTCCAAGGTTACTCTGCAGACATGCTCGGGGCTGAACTGAGGGAACCTGAAACCCTGTGGATGCAGAATTAGGGGGCTATAAAAGTTGGTGTTGGGTTTGATTTAGTTTTTTAAATGTACACATTAGTTTCTAGTTACAAAGAATAATTCACATATTCTGAATACGTGGCAGAACTCTCTAGAGAAATCCAGGGTCCAGGAGGAGCTGGTGGGGCCAGGGTCAAGTGAGGGCAGGCAGCTTTCCCACCCTGCTTTGCTGGGTGATATGGACACAAACCCTGGCAACTTCATCAGCTGTTTCCTCTCATCCTCCCTTCCTGGCACTCCTTTCTCTTTACACCAAGGCACTTTTAAAAGACTGTCGCTGGACACCACGATAATGGAGGCTGTAGAAATATCTGTTGGAGATTAGATAGTACAAATGTGACACAAAAATAAGGATGCTGGGCACGGAAGCTAAGTCACAAGGATCAGCCAGCTCCACCTTTCTCCACACTTTCCCTTCAGAGTTGCTTCATCCACACTTTCCTCTCCTTTCAGAGTTGCTTCATCTACTGCCTCTGCTGACATCACCCATGAGGAAACTTCAATTCACAATAGACCTCAAGGAAACCATGTTACTCTATTTACCTATTGCCCTCTCCATTGCATTGCTTGGAGTTTTCTCTCCAGAAGGCTGTTACTCCCCTATTCTTTGTAGAGAAAAATAATTTCTTAGTTTAAACAACTTTTTGTTCCAAGTAGGCTGCCTTCTACTACTGTTAGTTATCCTTGGCCTTCCTCACCTTGGGCAGCAGGGGACCAAGATAAGTCTCTGACACTTTGATACACTGGTGGCAGACAAGGCAGAAAGGGATGGGTCTGGAAGCACAGTAATACTTGTCTGGGGATGTGTCAAGCTTTCACAAGAGCTTGAGCACAAAACTTGATGCTTCTGGATGTAGATTAGGCCACTGTAGGCAAACATCATGTACTCAACAAGTCTGGGCTTGTGCAGAAAGTAGTGACACCCAGTGCAGCATCATCCTTTCCACAGAGGCACTGCATACTGAGGTCTGGGAACTGGAGGGGTTGTCCACATTGCCTGCTAGCAGAGAATAAAGAGCCTCCACCAAGTACAGAATCATTGGGTGGCAACCAAGGTCTGCAACAACTTCACCTGAGTTATACAGGACACTTCCAGAGAAGAGCAAAAGAATGACTAGCAAAGGCACTGATGAGTTTCCACAAGGAATGTCTCAGCCCCTCATCTGCCTCTGACTGATTCCACTGGGAGACTGAACGTACTGCAATGTACTGCACTCCCCTAAAACCAACACAACCTCCCCCAGTGTGACCCAGGCTCTCCTGGCTCATGGCCCAGCCTCTGTCAGGTCTATGTCTCCTCCAAGTATTGAGAAGGAAACCCCACAGACTTAATGACTGACTTCCCAAGGACTGATGCACTTGGGGATAGGCAGGCAACTGCACTTACAGACAGCGGTGGAGAACCCACAGTTGTGGGTCAATTCCCCCAGCCAAGTCCCAAACTAGCAGCAGAAGTCCAGTGGGAAGAGATTGCTGGATGTGGAGAGCAACAGCAGATCTCTGTATGATGACTGAGATTGTTTTATTCTAAGGTTGTGTTTTGTAGGGCAGAATGCCCTGTCTACATTCCTTTACAGACTAAGAATGGACATTTATTAACAAGCACTTGGGCGGACAGCCCAAAACTCTAGACTCCTGGCCTGGGACTGTACAACAGAGAGAGCCAGTGACCCCCATTCGTGTTTACTGTACTTCTACAGACACATGTTGGTGTGATAGGGGCGTTCACTTTTTCAGGTTCAGGCCAAGGTCAGGCCAGAACACAGACTGAATTTATTTTCTCTGTGTAATCTGCTCAGACTGTAGCACAAAGAGGGCCTCCGAGTTCACTAATTGTGAGTGTATTGTGAGGGATTCAAGATGAACAAAGTAAACAGAAGGGGCTGAGAGGGACTTCCTTAGTCCTTATCTAATTTCATGTGGTTATCCCATGTGTGGCAGATGTGGTGGTTCCAAGGCAGGTGCCTCAAAGAACTGAGATGAGAGTAGTGGGATGTCTTGCTAGAGGAGGCTGCCTCCATCAGCTTTGTTTTGGTACAGAGGTGAGGATGTGGGATGAAACTCTTGCTAGAGGCTGGGTTGATCAGCTGAGTTCACACAGCTCTCTTCCCACGGGAGAAGTTTTCCCTCTCTAGAACCTCTTACTTCCCACTGCCCCAGTAAGTCTTGTGTAGCACAGTGTGATACATAGGGATGCAGAAATGTGGCTGTGAGGTGGAGTACTTGATGTCAAATGTCCCATCTGCCTGTATTTGGGACAATTTGAAGGTACCACAGGGTCTAGGACTTCAAATATGGACCACTCTCAGAAGCTGGGCTCGTCTCATCAGTGACAGCCATCAGGTAACTCCTAACAGTACTCTGCATGTGAAGCATGAGACTTTGTACTGTGACTGACTCTACATGAAAGACAGACCCTTTGCTGATTGGTGGCAGTTTAGCATGCAGAATGAATGAAAATGGAAAAGAAATTCTGCTTACAGGGACCTTTAAACTAAAGCAACTCAGGTAAAAAGGAAACCCATCCATTATGCTTTATAATGCATAAACATCCATTTCTTCTCCGTTCCTCCTTTGCTTGCATTACTGAAATACAGAAATAAAGGAAAAAATAATGATGGATGGATTTTGAAAGACTCAGAGTTCAACTCAGGATGGATGTGATCCCAACATTTCAGATTCTTGTCTCATTGTGGTTGGAATGGCTGAACCTCTCTTGTCTGCAAAATTAGGCAAGACATCCTGTGAGAATGGGCTCTTTTTCACAGCAGTTTAGTCCCCAGACGCGTAAAAGAATGAAAACAAGAAACGGAACAGAACATTTTTACTTTTGAATAATGGCTTCATTTGGGCAGTTTAGAACATAACTTCACTAGAAGAGTTGAGGAGGAAGTTCTTGATGCCAGTATGCCCATCCCTAGACACATTCTTCCACAGAGCACATAAACACTTTCCTAAAACGATAATTTATCTAAGAAACTCCCATTTTGTAGAAGGCAAAAGATAAACAGAATGGGAAGAAAGTACACGTGGGCAGTGTTCACACTGTTCGCTCTTCTACCCCAAAGAAATAGTTCAAAAATGTCAATGTGCCCTGCTAGATCCACCTTTGCTCTTGCAGAAAACTCTTTCTTTGTCTATTCTGGCTTTTCAGGATGAGCAGGAGAGGGCTGGGTGACTTCCTGTAGCAGCAGAATCTCAGGTCCAGAGCAATTACAGTATTAACCTAAAACATCTCTGTTTTAAACCTCCCTGGGGTTCAACAGAGAGAGAGGAATTCCCAGAAGAACCAGTATCTTCATCAATTACAGAGGGAGAGTGAGGATTTTAGGATCATGGCTGGTGTCTCACTTTAATGCCTAATGTTAGGTGGGATGAAATCCAAGCCTCAGTCTGTATACTACCTATGTTAGCATAAACCTGAAAGAAAATTTACTTTCCTCCCTGTATCTTGCCACAGGCAATCTGTTTTGACATGCTATGCTCTTCTAAGCCTTACACTTATATCTGGCTACTTTTTGTTTGTTTGTTTTGAAACTGAGAAGACTGTAAATTGCAAGTATTGCTGAGTTATCCTTGTGTTCCTGGCCTTTTGTCTGGTTCATTTGCAGGAGGGAATAATGATCTGTCACCAAGGTAAATTCAGTACCCGGCAAATAATGCCACAGTGTCTCTGCTGCCCATTTCACAGTAAGACATTCTTTTTCAATGATGTTGCATCTCTGTTCTCGTGGGAACAGTTTACGGCTGACATAGCAATAGGAGTAATAACAACTTACATTTATATTGTACAGGGGATGATCTTTTGCTTCTCTCTCCTAACAGTGGACGGCTCCCAGACCTACTGCAAATGCATCCTTCATGGCCATGACAGGCAGAAATCTGCGTTCACTAATACTGGTCTGCTTCATTCCACAGCAGTTCTCATATCCTTTGCAGCCCCTTTTATTACTGCTTTAAATTGAGCTGTGGGCCACTACCATACCATGTATCTAAGCTTCTCACAGAAACCTGTGGGGTTCCCCTCCTGCATCAAAACCACAGCCACCACAGCCTATCAAGCTGCTGTCCATCCACTCCTGCTTCTCACCTCTTGCCTTCCTACTGCAGCTCCAGCTATGACATGCTCTGCTGTACGCTAAAAAATTCGCTCCCCTCTGCAAGGCATGGGGGACATGGTCAGCTCTCTGCATTCTGCTATTGGAAATTTCCTGAAAGTGAATTCCCTGATTTTTTTAAGGACCTTGAGGTATAACATGTGGGAAAATTGCAGGTGGTCTGCACTGCAAAGCTGGTCAGGTGGGGACAACCCCAAACACCAGCAGGTTTTCAGATGGGGATGCATCTGTCAAAGAACCTTCTGTTACAGATATGATGTTAAGAGTAAGGAACAGAATTAGAAAAATAACAGGGACAGAGGTCTAGAGTTTCTGTGATCTAGTTTCACAAGCTACCTAAGATGTATTCCTCCCTCATGGTCCTGGGAGAAGGTGGGGTTGGCCCATCATGGTCTGAATGATGTTGTTGACATCCTTGGGCCTGGCTAAAGCATAGTAGGAAAATGCTGACATGTACTCTGAACGCTGGTTCAGTTTTTAAGACACTGCACCCAAGCACCACTTCTCCCTGTCACCCAGTGCTGCAGTGGACTGGGGGGGTCACATGGCAGTGAGCCCAGGGGTTGGGGTGCTGACCATGAGAGAATGAAGGAAAATATTTGTATCCCTGGTAGCAAACCTGTCATTTTCTTGTGCTTCTTTTCGCCAGCAGCAGAAGCAAGGTGCTGGTGGCTCGTGCCAGAGCGTGGCTTGCAACGGATCCCCTTGCTTCAAGTACAAGTGAGGGAGGGTGGGAGGTAATGATTAGAGACACTCTAAAGTGATTGCATTAATTGAATCTTATGAAAATGGAAAACAGTATCAGTGTGTAATAATAAAACACCTCTGTAACCACGTACATCTCTTGTTTACTAGAAAGTGCTTCACTGACTACAGATTTACTCTGGGGCACAGCAGGAAACTTTTCTCCTTTAAATTTAATCAGCCCTTTTTTTTTTTCTTGTTCAGAGAATAATACCAGCTATCAGATCTGTGTTTCCCATCCACTCCTAAGACTCCTCGGTGCAGTGCCTGGAGGTGATGGTGTGAACTCACTCAAGAATGTGAAGACATTTTATAAATCATTTGGTTTCAGCAAGAGGGGGAGAAAGGGAGAAGGCAGAGAGATGATATGGTTTACAGCACATACTCGGCAGTAACTCCCAACTGTCAAACTTCAGCATTTTCTTCAGTTGCAGCGGTGGTTAACAAAAAAATGTTGAGACAGCAGACATGAAATGCAAGTAGTGAGCAGCACATTTAATCAACTGGCACCTCTCTACAATCCCATCACCAAAAACTTCAGACAGTAACCAAACCCAGACAAAAAACTTTGCCTAAGTGAAGATATGGCACCAACTGGAGGAAAAGGAGCAGAAACTAATACCATGAAGTGCTGTAAACAGCTTGGGGTGCCCTTTGTGTGCAAGATAACAATAGCAGAGCTAAAGGAGCATGTTTACAAGTGTGGCTTGCTCGCCTCACCTTCCTCCTGTCCCCTTTTGCCATGCTCACTAGGCCAATCCTGGGAAAATATTTGTGAACCATTTCAAATAAAAGTCTCCTTCTCACCTTCCAAGAAATGGATCTAGTATTTTTCCATTTCAGTCACACTACAGCCAGGCTTCAGAGGGGATTTTCCTCTCACAGCTTTTTGAGAGTCACTGCAAACTTTTTTTCCATTTCCTATCTGGCACCTTTGGCAACTAAAAAGCAGTATCTTCAATTAAAAAATAGTACCTGATTCACTGTAGAACCAATAAGGCTTTTTCTGGGAGCCTGGTCCCATGCAAGTGCCCTGCTCTGACAACAGCAACAGTCCAGCACACGAATTCCAGGAGCTGTGCATTGCTCTTCATGTGCATTGCTTTCCTTGTGTACACAACTTCAGCTTTACAACATTAAGGCTACCTGGAAAGTACCTGATTAACCCATGGATCTGCAGTACACGCAGACCCATAGAGTGTGTGAACCAAACATGAGTATTAAGGCTAGAATACGTTTGAATGAAAATCACCTTGTACCTGTAAAGCCAGGTATGACTCATCCAGGCACTACACCACACACAGAAACCAGAGGAAAGTGTGAATTAACGACTTACATTTCCATAGTGTATCTATACATTTGGAAAGGCCTAGAGTCAACAGAATACCTCCTGCCTAGCTCAGGAAATCAGAACAAAAGAGCATGTGAGTGCGAGCGAGAAAGCACGGTCCCTTATGGCAGCTCTCAGCGCTGTCCTTGCGCTACACTCTGACATTCACGCCCGAATGAACCAAGCTCTGGCTGAAGCAGCAGAGGTTTAGGTGCTGATGGTCTTAAATGTGGTGAAGGACAAGTGTGTAAGCAGGAGGAAAAATATGGTTTGTTATGAAGGCCTTGGCTGGCTGGGACACAAAATGTGGTGTATTTCTGATGCTCTGGGTGAGCTTGGTTGCCGCTCAGGTGCTGGGGATGGGCAGTTTGCCATCCTTCATCACCACATTCACCTACAGCGGGAGAGAAGGGTGCTGAGGCAGCTGGCAAACACCCTCTTGTCCCTTTTGTCTCCTGCAGGTTGCATAGTGAGAGCCAACGCTTCATCAGCTCATCTGCAGAGCACAGCTCCCAGCACATGCCTTTAACTTCCAGTGGTTACCACAGCGCTCACCACAGTGAGCACAATTTTGGCCAGGGCATGCTTCCAATTGTATGAGAGCAGTGGTGAGCCAGGGTGGATTTTGCTGTTGTGCTCTCTGAGAGCTCCCACTCACTTCAACAGCCGACTGGCATTGCTGCAGAGAGACACTACCTAAATAGATGTGAAGTAATGAATACTTCGAATAAGCGACTGATTTCAGAGTGTGCTTTTATCCCCGGGCCCTGTATTTATAGTTCAAGCCTTTTCAATTAATACGCACACCTTAAAAGAATTAAACTACTAATTATCACATTTTACCGTGGTTCACAGAACTTTCATCAGATCTAGTAAATGAAGTCACGAGTTCAGCTGAAGAAGCTTTACTGCGCCAAATTATGTCAAGGGTATATCATGTTGATAATAAAAGATCACTTGGTTGGAAGCCTAACCTAGAGATTGGGGAGGTGTAAAAAGTTCACATTTTGGATCATGCTGCTATGGTGTGGGCGTTTTGTGGGGTTTTTGGTGGTTTGTTTTTTTTTTTTCCTTGGTTATTGTGGAAGGCAATTTTCCTGCAAGTAAGATTTTCCCTTTGTCTTACATTACAGGCATTAGGATATTCTTACTTAGAAAGATAAATAGATAGGTTTTGAGGTCTTATTTTGCAAGTTAGGCCTTGGCATCACATTCTCTTCCCACTAATAAACTTCCCTCTCTACTGGACGGAAAATGAAAGTGATGCCCATACCACAAATAAACTTCTTTCCCTATGTGCTCAGCTTATTGGTGGGCAAGTGCAGCATTCAAAAGCATCCTTCAGCCTGCAGTAGCAATTACTCTGACACAACACAACTCTCAGCTGTTAATTAAGCAGCAAGTCTCTCAAGAAGACATATCCAAAAACCCTGCTTATACTGAAAGGTGGTGATTGCTCACAGTTCCCAGCACCCTAGAAGACTGGCTGAAAGTAGCACCAAGGCAACATGCAAAGGTAGAAGAGGATGGCATGAAAGCTGCCTGTCATGAGAAGAGGGCAGCAACCTGGCACTGCTGTGGGGCAAGGAAAAGCCTTGGCAGAGCAAGGGAGGGAATCTTGCTTTGCCAAAGCATAGGAGCTATCTACCAGGGGGCTCCTGGCCATCCCATTTCCACGCTGCCCTCTAGATGGCCCTTGGTGTTACCTTGCAGATAAATATACACGAGAAGGAATGGAACGGAGCAACAGAATGAAAATCTACTTTGAAATTACTTAGAATAATGGCAGCTGTACTTATGCACCTTGTCCAGCAGAAAGGTTCACTGCCTTTTTCCTGTACACACATATGGAGAAATAAAAACATAAACTCTAACCACATTTGTATTTCTCCCCTCCTTTGCAGCATTCAGCCACTCCAAGTGTAATGAACGTTTCATGTCTTTCAAGCACTGCTTTGTCATGCTATAAGCATTCATTTCGTGCTTTGAATATTTCCTGTCATATTCTCCTTGGATGAGGGTTTTTTTTTTGTGGAAATGCTTTGCTTGGGAAGGTTAACGGCTAGCAGCAGTGAAAACTGAAGTCCCGAAAATTGTCAGTCCTCAAGTCTCCAACACTGCAGGTCACTGATGACAGAGGCTCTCCACTCAGCCCCAGCAGAGTCTGCAGAACTGACCCTGAGTGATGACCACCTGTCTTGCCTGACTGACAGGCAACACCCTTTGTTGTTGCCAACCAAGGGTCCCCTCAGGAGAGTGCCAGCTACGGATAAGCAGGCTAAATACTGAGCCTAGCAGAGGACCTGCTAAATCCTGGAAATGGTGTAACCGTACCTCACAATTTGGACCACAAAATCGCTTGACTTAGAGCACGTACCTCAATGAGAATATGATAATATAGGGGGGAAATGGTGATTTCTTTCCTAATTTTTCAGATGCTTTTTCCTGATAGTCATGAAACTGGCAGGGAAATACAGCTGGATGCTGTAAAGTTCTGGTTCTAGACTGTTATGTTTAAAATACCATATTTCTAGTTCTTGTTGGAATCTATCTGAAATGAAATAAGATGAAAAAAATGCAAGACTAAATCACACATAAGTTAAATTTATAACCAGACATATCTGCTTTTGTTTCTTTGGGAAATGCTGGCTCTCAGAACTGCCTACATGCACTCTGTCTCAGGGGTTGATGAAACACAGGTTGGACCTCATCAGACCTTTGTCAGTTGATAGGTCCTGTTAAAGTTGACAGCTGATTCTGTCCAGCCTGTAGGAAGGCAGAAGAAACCAGTCCCACCAGGGCTCTCCTGCTCGGACAGAGCTTTCAAGCCTGGACAAAGTTCCCCATTGCTGTACCCAGCAGAAGACGATCCATAAGGGTGCAAATTCATTCAGAATTTGGTCCTGGCAAGTTACAAAGGTGCAAACAAGCTGACATCACCAGGAGATTTGACTTCAGTGTCAGCTGTGAGATTCTTTATTGAAAATGCTATGGGTTTTTTTTTTTTAAGCTTTTCTGAGGAAAGTTAATTTTAGATTAGTCCCTCAGGCTGTGATAACTCCTCGGTGTTACTCTGTAAACAAGAGAAGAGAGTCTTCTTGCATTTGTAAGATTCTGATGCAAATGATACCATGAACAAGAACACTAATAAAAGCTGCCATTACTGTATTACCCTGTTTGCAGCTGTAACTGATAGAAAACTTTCTCTGCAAGGCTTGGTTATCTGCTGCAAATGAGGTGTTTCAGGAATGTTAGTCATCTGAGACCATGTACTTTCAAACAGTACCAGTTTCAGGGAACTGCTCACGCCCTGCACTCCCCAGCTGGGAATTAAAGGGCCTCTATCCAAGGACAACTGACCCTCAGACACCTCAACTCCTGCTGCACTTGCAGCACATACTTGGTGAGTAAGTGTAAAGCTGGTTGGCATCAAGTTCAGTTGCAGATGAGAGCCTGGAGGCAGCTGGCCTCCACCTGAAGTAGTGGAGGTGTGAGCCTGGGCATGGCCTGAGCAGAAGGAATGCCCCTGGAAGGCAGTCTGGTTTTGCTAAGTTAAAAACTTGGCTGTCGAAGGAATTGGAGTCTCTCAGCTAACTTTCTACTTACAGTGTAGCTGAGTGGTGGGGGCAGCCTCAAAGAACAGTTATGTTTTCTGCCAATCTCAGCTTGAAAGGAGGGTTTGAAGAGTAAATTCTGCATTCAAGAAGAGTGCCTAACCCCTCAGGCCAGGCAGGCACTGCCTTCCACTGGCTGGAGCTACCTCACTGGCATGAACCACAAAGGCCAGGGTTTGGGACCAGAAGGCAAGCATTCAAAACCAGGCTGGACTCTGTGGCCTGTTAGCTAAGGCAGAGAGGTCTTTCCACCAGCTGCTTTTGCATTTTACCAGGTTGCACATAATCCCTTCCTTCCTTGCAGCCAAAGCTGTATTAGGCCTGCCATGACCAGCCTTACCTGGAGAAGAAGGGAACTTCTCTTTGCCTATCTCCCCACTATGGCCTTCTCTTTCCCCTACAGCTTAACAGCCAGAATTTCTTCCTTTATGTTTTAGGCATGGAAAAGTAAGCACATACTTAAACCTTTTCACTTTTTTTTTTTTCCTTAAAGTTTAATACCCAAGTCCAGACCTACTTAAGCAAAGAAATCACAGATGATATTTACAAGTCCAGTGTAATTACTGAAGGGTTGAAAAACGAGTTCTGTGAGTTACGGTACATCATTGTTTTGCCTTTTTCTTTTTTTAAATGTTACAAAGAACAATATGCCTTTCATTTCCTGCAGTGCTGTTAAGGCACTTGCAGCTCAAAGCAGCAAGAATACATTAAAACTAAAAAGCATTTGGTTTGGGCATTAAACTTTTTTTTTTTTTTTAGATAATGCATCTCCTTCTACAGAAATTGTTTTGAGCAGTGTATTTGGCACATGTTTGTAATCAGCTGTAATAATGAATGCTGTCTTGTCGCTTGAAATGGGAGAATTTACCAACTTGTTTAAAAAGAATTTGCTGATCTACAATTAAAGTGGTGTGCTACCGACTTAGAGTTATCAAATCACAGTGCCACATACTCGAGAGACATCAGTTATCTGTAGAAAGTGACACAGCATTCTCCTGCTTTACACGGCACACTTTGTGTGCACCTTTACACTTCAGTTATTAATTCACCAGTACCACCACATTAAACACAAACACTGCCTGGTGGATGTTTGACATCCATTTACTGACAGCAGTGACACAGTGCTGTGCTACAATTATTAACCAGTTTGTGCTACACCCCTCCTTTGCCTCTCTTCACCAATTGGAGCAAGGCAGGATTTGACTTTTAACATTCAACAAATCTCTGGAAGGCTAGAATCACAAATATCCCCACTTTGCAGACTAAAAGACTGAGAAGTTTTCCTACAAAAGTTGAAAATAATCCTACTTACAAAAAGAAAATCTATCCCATAGCTGTTTCCACAACTGAAAGATAGAATAAAAGCCCTAGAGAGAGTCCATGGCAGTGCTGAGCTCGGAATTCAGTTGTTCCTGATCCCCAGGCATGCAGTCACTTCACTGCCTCAGACTAGCCATTTTGTCATCCTCAGTTCACTGCAAACTAGTTTGTTTATGACATACAACATCAAACCAGTGCATTTAACAAGCTTTTAAAATCAGTAACTTTTTTTTCATTGGGTGAATTGCAAAATCACTCTGTGGTGCCAACTGAAATGAAGCTTTTACATACCATTAGGCAACTACAAACTTGGGGAATTTTCCACACGGGTGTTCCACCCAGCTAGTCAGAAAAAAACCTCATTTGAGCAAAATATCAGGACATCGAACATGCTCCTGCCTTTCAACTGAAGTTGCTGGTCTCTTTCATCACCCCTCCTGCAAATTCCCTCACCCACACAACAAACAAACAAACAAGCTTTGGGTTTTCTTTCTCTCCCTGAGAAGCATTTTCCTACGCTAATGGACCTGAGACAGCAGCATCATGCACACCATTTGGTTACACGTTAGCTTTTACCCTTGGTTCCACGACAAGATATCTGGACCTTGGACCATGCATGCATGCGTGAACCCTATCTCGCCTGCATGTTTGCTTTTCATGACCATTACACTGAGTATCTTTCCCTTTCTCTAGAAAAAAAAAAAATTTCTGTAAATTTTTACAGTAGTGATTATGTAAGTGTCTGCCTGAAAACTTATTCTGGCTTAATGAAGGCTGAAGAAAAGACTAGAGTTGGTGTTAAAAGCCACCACTGAGAACAGAAGATGTCACCATCATCTCTTGTTTGTGATGACTCTGCTCCAGAAAATGCAGCTATAAAACCCACTAGGAAAAAAAAAAAGGAGTGCCTCTAAAAAAGAAAAACTTTCTTTCCCATGAACTTCACTTTAATGAAGGTTAGACATACAGGCTTTCCAAAATAACACATACAATTTAGGATGATAAATTAAAATCTCTAGTAGGAGGCCTTCTTTTTCAGGGCTGTATAGTTGACCCTTTTGAACCTACATTACTCAAGGTATGCAAAATATATGTGTATAATAAATAGCTCTAGAATTTATGGAGTGGAACAGAAAGGATATTAACAGGCAAGTAGAGAGGCCGTATAACCCTCACAAGGCCTTTAAAGATTTATTTTTTTAAAATGGAGGAATGCATGCATGTAAAAGGTAGTACTTAATCGATACACTTCTTTGTGCCTTCCAGAAAGGCATGCCAAATGATTCCAAAGCTGCCCTCAACCTGGTCATTCCCCTGTTAGCATCAGTGGGAATAAGATTATTCACAACACTATTTTTCTTTGACTTTTTTTTTTTCCTTCAATAATTCCTCTCTGTGCGGGCTCGTTCCCACTCTCAGTAAAATCAATTACGAGACTCCCATTGACTCCGGAGGGATTTGGATCAGGCCCTGTGGAAGTGGGTCTACAGCAAGTGCAGAACAACACAGTTAATATGATTTATTGTGTCTGTTTCTATGTGTGCAGTTTTTCATTTTCTGAAGCCTGCAGTTTTGCTTTCATCCTCACGTTCAGTAGATAAGAGCTGCAGATCTGTGTTGATCTACACACAGGGTACACTGCAAGCTGGGGGCTGCATGTGCTAAGAATGAGCTCAGCGTCTGCCTAGGGGGAGCAACCCCTTTAGGGCCAACAGTCTTTGTTAGATGCATTTGTATGAGAGAAAATCTCCCACACAGGCACTGCAAAAGGTGCAGAATCAGTTCTGCTAGGGTGGGGAAAATTACCCTTTAGTAAAACTGAGAAAAAATTTAAAAATCTTCTCCTGTTTATTAAAAAAAAAAAAAGTGCCTTTTGCAGATCACCAGTAAAGTTTCAAGAATTCACTCAAAGCTTGTTTTACAAGGAAGACTATGGCTCCAAATCAGAGATATTTCATTTCACTAGGCTCTTAGACATTTTTACATTATTAAACACTGGCATTGCTGCTTTTCAGGGCAGTTGTTGAGTAACAGGTTTCCTTAAGACTAAGAAACTGCAGGGTAAGAAGAACTGCAGTTTAAGAGCTGTGAAAGAGTATTTTCTAAACATGAAATAATAACATGTTTGGTACCTAATACACTCTGAATTAAAATATGAGTTAATAAACACAGGCAACATATTCCCTACCAAAAAAAAAAAAAAAAAAAAAAAAAAAAAGGCAGAATTGGCAGAACAAAAATCACAGTTTAGTCAGTTCCAGTTCTTCTTTTAACCTCACAATCCTCTGGCTACAAATTAGAGTTTGTGAACAGGATTGATAAGGGAAATTAGGCACCGTCTTTCAGAAACGACAGGAATGTTTTGAGATGGTGTGTTTAGAGAAGAGCAGCACAAAATCCATCAAAATAATGAAATCTTTCATATTTCTGTGGGAGGAAAACACATGAACCCCAAAAGCCAAATTCTTACCAACCTCATGAGCCCTATGTTCTATGTCCGAAGATACATGCCAGTATTTTAAAGCTGTTTATGTACCTAAATCTCTTTTTCTTTCCTTAATTCTGTCTGGCATTGAAACCCTAATCCAAATACAGCCTGGTTGTGAATGCAGCCCTTCAACCTCACTCCCACTTGGAGCTTATTTAGTTGCTAATGAAGTCCCCAAAACACAAACTGAACACATCTGCAGCTGGTAGGGGTTTGAGGCAAAAGCAGATAGTTGCTCTGTGAAAGGCCAATCCTCAGCTCTGTTACTATAGGTACATTACTTCTGTACAATGTGCATTTGCTTATCCCAGAAATGGTGACAGGTTTTGAAAACATAAACTCTTCACACAGGTTCTCTTTTCCATGTTTGCACAGTAGACTCTGGTACAGCGGATCCCCTATGAACATCTAGGTCTTACATTAAAATCTGATTATGGAGTGAAAAAAAAAATCAAGAAAAACTACTACTAATATTCACTTTCATTTTGGGAGACACTGTTTCTAAGTCCTAATATAAGCAGTAAAACAAAACTCAGTTGCTGACAGGCCCACGGAAAGTTGTTGAGGTCTACCTTACTTAGACATAGAATCACAGAAGGGTTGAGGGTTGGATGGGACCTCTGAAAGTCATCTAGTTCAGCCCTCCTGCTAGAGTAGGATCATTGAAAGGAAGAGAAGCTGTAGCCTTACACACACAATATCCTTTCACACATAGTCCCTACAAAAATGTGCTAGTCTTGAACGATTTTTTTGCTTTACAAAGCAAGCCACTGACTCAGTAGAAACTACTGCTACTGCTTCTACTCCAAAATTGTCCCAGTTCCCCAAAGTCACAGTCCTGCTACTGCTTCCAAATAAGCACAACCCACTGCCACCTAAACGCTGGTGCTGCAAACACACAGAGAAAGAGCAACAAGCTCCAGTAGAACCTCCCTGACCTGCTGACCCATAGTACCTACAACCTTTATAGCATGCTGATGACACAATACAACGCTGGCCTCTCCTGTATCAGCCCTGCAGTGGATACCTGCCTGAGCAGTGAGTACATTTTTAGGTGAGCACTCTTGTCCTGACACTGCTATTTCTGGGACTGCTGCTGCTCACTTTTGTTTAGCAGATTTCTGCAGCACCGAACGGGTCTGCAGAAACGTATTTCAAAGGAACCATTTTGTTTTGCAGGACTATCGGAGATCCTGCACTCTAAAATGATGGCTGGCCACGTACTGGAAGTTGTTAGGTACTTCAGTGTGTTGTGTGAGAGCATCAATAAACAAAAGGAAGTTAAAAGCACATAGATAAAAACGAAAGCGTGAAGTACACATGCCGAGGGGGTCATGACTCATGGCCCAGGAACTGAAAGCCTTTTCTATGGAGGAATAAGGATAAGGGCTGCATACAGGAGGCTTTTTAATGGCATCTCCCTAATTAAAATTATTTTTAAGGGAAAAAAAAAAAGAAAAAGTCTCTCTCCAGGACTGGAGAAACAAATGCTGCCTTAGATTAGTGAAATGGTAGCATTTTTACTATGAATACATGAGCTATTTGTAGATATCCCATGTCAATTATTCTGAGTAATCTTTTTACGTTAGACATAGGAAAAAAAATCTTTATAAATATGGGCTGTTTTAATATCCCAAAGCAGGAGCAGCAGGTAAGAACTTACCATTTTCTGGCTGGTCCTTAATATCAGCTTCACTTGGCTGGCTGGGACTTTCAGATTGACTTGAATCTGAAAAACATAAAATACAGCCAAAAATTACAGGGTCTGCTGTGGAAAATAGATCAGAGGCGCCAGACTTCCTCAAAAGGCTGAGAGTACAAACTAAGGACAGGAGTGTTGCACTAGGACATGATAAAGCAAAAGTCCCATGCCTAGGTAATATTTTCACTTGGGAAAAAAAAAAAGAAAAAAAAAAGAAAAAAAGGAAAAAAAAAAAGAATCTTGTTTACAGCACTATACAGAGTGCTTGGTGTGTGTGTGTGTGTGTTAGCAGAAATTAAGCTTTGAGAATCCTTCTTTTTAAAGAAGGCATATTTCAACCACTCTCCTACATGTGTTTTAAAATGCAGCCTCTGTGATGTATACAGACCAGAGCCTTAATCCAACACATAGTAAGTCTCCAAACATATTTCCAAGCAGGCATATAAAGGTAACTAAGCAACACTAGAGTCGTGGTGAGCGTTGTCTACACATTTCTGGAAGGAAATCTGCAAAACTGGTAGAAGCTGATTTTTGATGTACTTTGGTGGTGGTTACGGTACCAGGAGATCACTGCAATGTATGGAGTTGCCCCTGATTTGAGGTGGTACAAATGAGACCAGATACCTGCTGAATTGCTTTAGAACTTGTGCAAATAGTGGGTCCTACAAGCTCCCAGCTAACACTCTCCAAAGAACACAATTTATTTGCCTAAAATAATAAAATGGCCTGTAAAATGATATGTGTAAATATGAGTGGCTTGCATTTTATACACATTATTAACTCTCCTTTATGTGAAGAAGATTTGGTTCAACAATTACCCTTAGCAGGAGCTTTAGTCAAATAGTATCTTCCTTCTTAACTATTTCTATCACTATGAATCGGGAAAAAAAGTGATGATCTTTAAGGTCCCTTCCAACCCAACCCATTCTACAAATCTATGAATAACCTGCATGAAAAAAATTCCTCAAATTATTTTTTTTTTTGCAATTAATACAAATCGTGGGGGGGGTGGGGGGGGGTGGAATTTCCTTTTTTTTATTCCTCAGAAGTCGTTCTGCAATTTATTGATCCCATCAAAAAAGTCTTTGCTGTGAAACAAAACTTAGGAAATGAACCCACTTGCTACTGCATCAAAACCACCCCCAATCATGGCAAACCTATTCTCTGACTTCACCTTGACTTTGCCAGAGTTTAGAATTAGCTGTCTGAAATCTGACCACATTTCAGTGCGAAGTCAATGCGAGATCAAAAGGTCATGACACTTAACTGTGATTAAATTGAAAATCTTACTTCTATTGCAATGGAGTGATAACACCACCCCTTCTTTTTCTTTGAGGTATTAATAGCGCTGGAAGAAGCAGTACTACTAGTGACCTTGGGTCAAGCAATGCTAATTTATTGCTTTAAAAAGGTTCCTTGCTTTTAAGCAAATTAAGATTTTAATTACCTCAGAGCACTATAAAGAAAATGCCTATTTTAAATATTCAGGTTTTTTTTTTTTACCTGCTGACTATATTCATTAGGTATCATTCAGAAGCTTAGAGGACAATCTTGTATATATTAAAATCTACAAGTGGAAAAAAAAAAGTGCTCACAAACCAAATTCTGATAAATTTGAAATTGTGAACATTTAGAATATTTTACAAAGAAAGCTTCAGTCTTGATAATTCTGTTTAAAATCAGAGAAATTCTCCTAAAAAGTAATGCTTTGCAGTGTGTCCAGAATCCATTGCCTCTCTTTTTCTATTTACTATTTTTAATAGTTCCTCCAGTGAAGCTCAATTAAAAAAAAATTATTCTCACTTCTGCAATTTTGTTTTAAATATTGATCTTCTGAATTCTCTTTAGTTGAAGCTCAAATCAGTGACAGCAGATAGACTGCTGTGCAATACACACATCCCTCTTATATTCTGGACACTAGATTTTGGCAAGAAGTTTCATGTTTCTGATACCACAAAGGTAGAAACAAGGGTAAAATACTAGGAATGTAAAATATTTAGCTAACATTCAAAGTCAGCATTCAACAGACTTCATCTTACAGGGCTGGCAGGAGGCTTCTGCTTATTTATTAGGGTTCTCTTTTCCACCAGCAAGCCATGGTTCAACCATCACCCAGGTTTTATGTTTAAAGGAGGGTCAGAATTCCATAAAAATATATATATATAAAAAAGTTACTGCAGACATATGGGACTCAAAGCATGTTTTCCTTTCAAAATTTAAAACAACCCAGCGCAGCAGTGAGAGGGACGAGAGCTCGGTGGCAGCGGCAGGAGCTGGGCTTGGTGCTGGCAGCCCCCAGCCTGGCACCTTGGCTCCCCAGCACAGCCCCGCAGCCAGTGGGCAGTGCACAGAGCCTGAGCTGCTCCTGGAGTTTGAGAAACAAAGTACTTTTGTTTGTGTGGAGTTCTTCTTTTCCCAACACCAAAGCTAGTGGCACAAGAGGGACTCTACTGGCCATAGGACATTTGTTTGCATATTGAAACTTAACTTACTTCTTTTATCACTCTGGCTACTGTGAAAACCTATTTCCTAATTCTGTTTTCCTGTAACCTACCCTTCTGCTAAAATTAAATATCAATTTCTATGAAAAGACAACAAAGGCTTCAAGCACTGTTCCTCATGGAGAGGCACAGGGCAATAAATGTAGGACGAGGCAGAATTAAACGCGGTCTATACGGCGGTACAGATCATGGGAGGCTACCGAAAATATGCACTGGGCAAGCGTATGCTCAGCATTGTTATGCAAGGTGGCATCTTGTGGAAACCCCGGATAAGAAGACTGAGTTAAGGCACTTAGCCAAAATGTTTATATGCAGAATTTTGCTTCTGTGATTTTATTCAGATGCCGCAGATGATCCGGTACATATAAATGTGCCGCCACATGGTTAAGGGATTGGCAAAATCAGAGCTGTTGTGTTTTACAGTCTTGCCTAGGACGAGAGAGTCTTGCTCAGCCTCCACCGCTCGCTCTCTGCTTTTTCAGCCGTTGGCAGTATCCTGTCAGGGCTTTTTTGTTGGTTTGCACATGGAAACTTTAACATTTGAGTTTTCTGAATGTTTAGTGTTTTGTGGGCTTGGCTATGAGGGCAGGGGGAATGTCCTGCTGAGTCAGTTAGCCAAACAGGTGACCAGAGGAATAAATTAATTTTTGCCCATACATAATTAATATAAATGGAAGATTGTTTTCATAGGCATTTGCATTAAATCAATAAAATCACTTACTATAGAGCAGTTCAACAATTCATTTGATTTTCTCTTTTCTATATATTTGATAGCTACTCAGCAAAAAAATATACACTTTATGCCTATTTTCTTTAGCAGCAACACTGCCAGTTAAATCCTACCACCTGCAATAATTAGAGCCATTGGAAAACATACAAAACAAAATATACAGTAGATGCGAGCCCCTCTTGAATCCACGGCCCCCTGCGGCAACGAGTTTCATTGGTGCCTTAAGCTAAGGCTGGTAGGAAGCCAAAGAATCTGTATATTACAATAAAGTGCATGTTATTAAGGGGAGGATTTAAATGATTTCAGATGGAGTTGGAAATATTATGGTGAGGAACCACTATTAGGATTGCTGATTTATTAAAAAAATAAAATAAAACAAACAAACAAAAAATTTAAAAAATCACCAAGGAATCTAGTTTTATATTTAAGGAAGCTTAACTTTGAATAGCACAATGGGGTTTATTTGGGAGCTTTTTTAGTTAAAGAAAAGTTAGTGGTTGGAATTTTTAACCCTGCACTAGCCAGAGTTTGTGTGAGTATGTACACTGGAGTCCCAGTTACTGGACAAGAGAGGCTCAGGGAGATCTGATGTCAACCATAATCATGAGGAAATAGGATAAAAAGCATGTTGAAGCTATTTTACCCTCTACTTCCAAGAATCAACTATGATTAAGGGATAAAGAAAAAGCCTCCAACAAAACAGACTAATTTTCCTGAAGTAGCATTTCCTACTATGCCTCTGCTCTCTGTTCCTCTTTGAATCTGTTTCTTAAGCATGTGCTACACCAGCATGACCAAGATGCTTACGCCCAAGACCCAGGTCTGCCTGATCTCAGACCATGCAGGCAAGGACCTTTAGCTCTAGGATGGAAGCTCTGGACTTTTCAAGATACAATTTTCCCTTTTCAGCTGCAGCTCCAGCTGGGCTGCACGGTGGCTGCGTGGAAGCAGGGCTTGCAGCGCTGGAAGGGAGCTCTCCATTGTTTGGAAAGAATAAAACCTTCCCAGGAAAGTCTGGCCCGTGGACAGGACCAATGTCAACAGACTGACAATATTGTTCTTTTTTGTAGACCATGACACACATGGTGAAGAGTTGTTATGCTCCTCCACCAAAAAAGCCAGCTATAAGTGTCACGGCACTCCCCAGTGCTAAACAACTTCATGGCTACCTGACTTTGGAGAAACACTTCCTTGGGCAGTAGCATTTTCTCAAGGTGCCGTGTTTTCCAGGGCTTGCTGAATCCAGCCTGGTGTGGCAATGACCTGTAGGAACCAGTCTTATTGTCTGCTGGCCTGCACCAACTGAACTAGAGGGCGTCAAGATTATTTTTCACCTAGGTAGAGACAGACCCCACCAGAAAGGGAGCCCTCGCTAGCAGCCAGCATGCTAGCTGAGGTGCAGATGCATCTGTCCTCTCAGCAGTAAAGGTGATCCCTACGTCGTGGAGAAAATAATGACCAGCGATGCCAGATGAGCAAGGCAGCTCTGCCACTGCCCATGCTGATCCTGCTCTGCAGCTAAGTAAAGCAGGTTCCCTCTCCTCCCCTGCCAGCCCAGCACCTCGCAGAAGCACCAGAGAAGTGCCCAAGTTAAATTTTCCATTCATATCGGGTTTGGGCAGGTGGGTGGGGAGAATATTGTATAATAAAGTGACATATTTTATTCAAGTTTCAGAGTCCTATTTGTAATAAAAAATTTATATGGCTGGGTTGTGTTCATGTAATATTTCATCTGTAATTTTGGGCAGGGATTCTACCAAAGATTTATATCTATTAAAGAAAAAAATTTCTAAATCATGCTTCCTTTATATACAGCCTTATGTGGTGAGCTTAAGGGATTTACAAACAGAAAGCAGCACCAGGACTAAGGCTTTTTTACCCCCACTTTCCCTTCATTATGCATTGTAACATAAACACATAGGGATTGCTCCATATATGCCACAACTATTATTTACAGCTATTTTGGTGGCTACGACTATTTCTTTTAAGGAAGGCCTGGCTTGCTGTTTAACTCCAGCCATCACTTTCAAGTCAACTTTTATAGGGAGTTCAAAGCGCTTCATCATCATACACCTCACCGTCACACATGCACATATCCCTACCCAATTTCCAATTTTATTTCATCCCCACCCTGTACAGTCCATCCCATCCCTGCAGCTCTCCAGTGAGGTTCTGCAGTGGTAAAATCCCTGCAGTGCTGGCCTGGTTGGTTCTTCTTTTTTTTTTTAATTATGTTTTTTTTTTTTTTTGTAAGGCGAGGACTCTTAATTCCTGTACACTGGGAAAGAGATTATCTTTGATAATGGAAATGTAAATCAAAGCTTGCTGTTGTTTATTCCAGACAGACATTTGTGTGTTAAGTCTGTTTATCAGGCAACACTTTGTCTAAGCCAGGAAGTAGTCAGCCTTTGTAACAAGATGTATGCAAATTACTTTCCCAGGAGCCCTTGCCACAAAACTTTTGTGGCAAAGAACCCCTCCTTGTTACTTCACCAGTAAGACGCTACTAAGCTACCCCGTAAGTAGACTAGCAACAAAACAGCTAGCTAGACTATGCTGATGAGTTTGAATGAGCCCAAAACATGTGCCCACAGTCTGTTGCTCGGTATTGTAAGCAGACTTTGTGTATTACATCTGTTTATCAGGCAACACTCTGCCTGTTGGGGTGGCTTTGTACCAAGGTAGATGCAAACAAAGATCTCCACAACTCCCTGGCTAACTTTTTTGTTGGGCACTGAAATTCTTCATTACTCTTCTCCTCCTAGGAAATCAGAATGTAAAACTTCACCGAGAGGCTGCAAGACCCTTAAAGCTGTATCAAAATGTTTTCATTTTAAATCAACTTTCTTTGTTCTCACAAGCCCATAAATGATTTACTGCTATCGTGTGATAGCCTAGAATGTGGGGAATCTGTGTATTCCCATATTTGTTCCTTGATATTACAAACAAGTATTTGATTCACTTCTAAATGTTTGTTTTTAAAACAGTTTACAGCCTTTGATTCCTGCTTACTGATTCATTTCTGGAACATTTTCTATTTATTCCTTTGCAGTAGCAAATGTTAATTTTGACTTAATTCAAATTGTCGTCAAAGGCTTCCTTAAGAAATCCCACAGCACAGATTTTGTTTGTTATAATAAAATATTCTTAAAGTAAACATGTGACCGTGTTTTTTAAATTCCAAGAGATACAAAAATCCGTTACCCAAAGGATTCAAATTGGTTCAGCCCTTTTTCCTAGACAAAATAAACACTTTAGGACTTTACTTGTTTGTATTCTCCTCAGTGGTGCTGTATGCATCACCAGCTAAAAACAAAGAAACTTTTAGCTGCTCAGACAAAATGCAGAAGCTCCCCAAACAACGAAGCAGGGGGGTGGGGAAGCATTCAGAAAGTCTGACAGTCCATTCAATATAGGGATGATGGCCATAATGCATCCAGGGTCCCCTTGCTAATTAAATATGCATTGGCACAGTTTTGATCGATGCAAGCCATGGATCAGATGACACACCTGCAAAATCTTGAGCCCAGAGATCCCAGGAAAAGGAAAATACAGGCTGTCCCCTTATCTTTGTTTTCAAAGGCTCTCAATTTCTGTGCTTAGATATCTAATTTAATTCTCTCACCCCTCAGCAAACTGGATTAGGAAAGTCAATACTGCCATTGTGCATTGACAGGAACACACAGCTTTCCTTTTATTCAATTTAGCCATGACCTTTAGACAAAGATAATGACAACTGTCTAAAAGTAAGGTATGGCCTTAAGGAAGACCCTGCAGAGGGGCCCCTCTCACTTTCTTCAGCTCCTCTGCCTGGGAAGAGCCCACCAGACATGAAGCAAATTAAAAAAATACATTTTCTCCCTAGACCACAACAACTATCTCAGCAGAGTGGTATCCTTGCCCATGAAGGGCTCTGTCCCAACCCGAGCCCCTGGACGCTCCGCTGCCTGCATGAGACAGTGGCCGGACACTCATAAGCCATGTACCAGTAGAGGTGGCAACATCTCTGGAGGAAGCACGCGTGCCAAAGGTGCCGAAGAGGGAATGCACTGTCCTACTTTTCCTGTGGCTGTCAGGGAAACGGTGACACGGAAGGGTCAGACAAGCGATGGCGGTAGCACTCATTTCTAATTTCTGGCTGGGATACTTGGGAGGAATTGTAATCCCAGAGTGAAGCGCACGGCGCCTAGAGCCGCAAACAACCATGCGTGGCTGCAGCAGAAGGAGGAAGCGGCACGTGGATTTTCCTGGAGCTGAGCTGAAGCCAATGGAAATGACATTATTTTCCGATAGGTCTTGCATCAATATTTTTACCAGCCTTCCTAGGCTAGATAGCATCTTTCTAATACATCTGTAAGGAAAGGACAGGGAACATGCTCTAAGCTAACGAACAGCTATCAGGCACTAATCCACTTTGCTACCTACAGATACAGGTTGTACTTGAATCAGTGACTTAGGCATATAAAAATTCATATTCATTGAGCTCCACAAAATGTTAGCTGCCATGCTGCACAATGTTTTAATTCTGCAGGATTTTTTTTAGCTGCATTTAAAAATACACTTGGCATTTCTAGCTGTGGGCCAATATTTTTCTCATGTCTTTTTATACAGATTTGGAGGGAAAGATATTTGTAATGGAAAAAAATATGTGCAAAGTTGGATTGCTAAGTTTCTGTAATCTTGGGAAATAAAAAAAAAAAAAAGTAGACTATGTAAGAGCTACAAGAATCCATATGGATCAACAAGAGCTGCCCTCATATCCCTGGGAAATATAAATTAGCCTACATTTCATCATAATAAACCCCAAAATAAAAAAAATCTAATTAGAGTCTCTACCCTCAGATTCACTTCTTGAAAATTTGCTTATCCCCCTCACAAAATGATTTACAGTACTTATATCCATTTCTTCGGAGTGATTTAAATTTATTGAATAATTTCAATTTTTAGAGAGCTTCCATTTGGATCTGTATGGGTTTCTAGACATATGCAGTGCTCAGTTATTTAAAATTAATTGCAGTACAATAATTTTAAATTGCTTCACACTATACAAATCTCAAGTGCTTTGAAATATTTGAACCATTCTATTTAGAACCATCAAACTTCTAAGCACATGCATCAAAGATTTGTTTTAAAAGCCGAAGGGCTGTACTGATGATCCCAAAGTGCAGGTGAGCAAGGCTCTGGGCATGCTCAGTGCACATGGATCTGAATTTATAGAACAATTCAACAAATTCTGCTCTGATGTCAATCTTTAATTAACAAAAACGGGTTCTGTAATAATTTCAAACCACTAAAAAATTTCTGAAACTAGAAAAGCACCGTTATAAAATAATGGTGTGCATTAAAACTATTATTACTTCTAATGTATATTTATAGAACATCCTTTTATCCTGGAAATTAAAACATCTTATTAACATTAAGCTAAGCTTTACAATACCTCTGTGGGAAAGGTGAGCATAACTATGCCCACTTTACGCAGGGATAAAGGAGGCACATAGAGGTTAAGTGACTTACCTTCACAGGCACAGTTACTAAAAGGAGTAAAAAGCATGGGGCTGAGTTCTCAAGCTGCTGCTCTGGATAATAAAGTATCATTCTCACCAATACAGTCATTACAATGGCAGCAGCAGTGCCTGCTTAGGAAGCCTTCAACTACATTATGTAGAAAATTACTTGGTAGAGTGGATCCAAAGTCACCTAGAAGGGATATTTCAAGTCACTCTCAGCTTCTGTTTCACTTGCCTATTTTTTTTCTCATTAAGTATTTCGGAAAACAAGAAATCATTTCTCCGTTTCTCTCCAGAGTATTTTCTAACTCGGTTTAACAATAGCAACAGTATTTAGGGTGACTAAATAGCTGGGTTTGCAATGCCTGACTTCATATATAAAGGCAAGGGAAGATGAAATTGTGTGATGAGCAGATCTGGGAGCTTTGGTCAAAGTCTCCAGATCTGCTTCTATGCAGTTTTACACTGGTGAGTAAACCAACATCAGCAAAGCATGATTGTGTCCACCATATGGTGAGACTCCATTGGCGGTAGCACAGTCACCCAATTAATCTCTATCCCCTGCCATCCCCTTGTTATTTATTTATTGTGACAAACTCATCCTTATGGGACCCAAGGCAGGGAGATGCATATTCCCAGGCTATACTCATCCATGCGCATCCTCATTCTTTATCCACACTGGCCAAGCAGTAGCTGGCGGTCTGGTACCTCTCCTCTGGCGAAGACACACAGTGCTACAAGGTCACTACCAAGGAGGTTCTCTACATTTGTTGCAGCAGACAGGAATAAAGTATTTTTCAAACCTGCCCTCCATCAAAAAGCCAAATAAACCCCACTCCCAGACAATGAGCACAACCCTCTTCAACCGCTTTCCACAGCTTGCCTTTCTAACATCACACAAATACCCTGGCTGTTTCTGGAGACCATCAGAGGACTCACGTACTTCAGGCTGTGCCTCTTGCTAAGGTCCCTCTGCAGCTGGAGCCATTCAAGACTTCATCAGCCAGCAAAAACAAAGCAAAACCTTCACCAAATCAACAAACTGGGCAAAAGCGCCAACCTCCTCCTCCTTTTTCAACCTCTCCCATTTCTCTTTCTCCTAAAAGACAGGAATAAATTTTTCCTGTGATTAACCAAAAATTCCAGTTGGAATCTATACATCAAATAGAATAAAGAACACTTAAAATAAACTAATATCTCAAAGAATGGGCCCATTGTCCCAATTAAGGATTATTCTGTTTCACACAGGACCGCTGATAAGTGGTTAGTTCACAAAAAGTGAACTAATATTCCGTGCAAATATTGTCAACAGCAGATTAATATTAAGTTACCAATGGGGCAATATCAACAAAGTTTAAGTGCTAGGTTTTTTATTAGGGATCTTCACTAGCAGCCCCATTTTCACAATCCTCTTTCATTTTGATGTACCTGACACTTTTCTTCTTCGCTCCCATTTCAGCCCCTGTTAAGTACATACTTGTTTGTAGTGGCCAATTTTTTTTTTTAATTTTTCTCCAGGCAGATGTCTTTTCCTTGTTCTGTGCACTCTGAGGAGTTCAACGTGGCATGTGAAAAATTTCCATTTCAGGTTTTCTTAAGCTTTGTGGAAAATTAAACTGCTGGCAAAAATACATGGATATATAAAAAATTATTAACAGCAGAAAAAGCTGCTCGATAGTTCTCTTTCCTGCCTCTCTACCTTCCTCTCTCTTGTCTTTTTTCCTGACAATGACTGCAGAAATATTGCTACGAGCCCAAAGCCTTTCTCCAACTGAGAAGTGAGAGGATTTTGCCCACAAAGAATTGCCACTGATTGCTGCTCCCTGGATATGTTTCTACTCTCACAATATTGTAGACTGAGAAGAAGAACAGAGAATTACCATAAAAATCAGGACGTGTTTTGTTGCATCAGTATCATGTTGGCATCAACAACATAGACTTGGGCAGGAAAAAAAAAAAAGAAAAGCAGCCTTTTAGTAGGCAGCCTACTTGTTCTGTGGATCTGCTCTGTGTGTGTGTAAGCCACACGAAGGGAAGAGAAAGTTAAAACTGGGAGAGAAGTGGCATCCTCCAACAGAGCCACCACTGTAAGCTACAGTGGAATCCAAGGTATCAGTGCCAGAAATCATGGAGAAATGGAACTGTAGCTACATCTTAAAGGACCATTAGGATCATTAGGAATATATCAAAGAGTTGGGCATGTATATATATATAAGGCAGGATTCACTTCCCACACACACACACATATTGAAAAAGGTTAAGCTTAATGTGCTGATTCAGAAAATACAACCTAGAATCCATTTTCACTTGATCTGAGTGTTGCAGAACTAAATTTTGAGGGAGAAAATGACACCCAGAAAAGTCCAGAGCTCTCAAAACCCGTAACTACGCTGTGTTACGGTAAAATTTTAATCAAACTTTTAAAGTGGTTATGATCTGATGAACAGACAGCTTGACTTGATTACATTTTTAAGTTTCAGTTTCTATTTCTGTTTTAAGATGAAAAAGATCATAGAGTGTCAGAAATTTGAATACTGAATAGCAAAAGCTCTTGCAGGTTTAGAAAGCATATAGAAAAGCTGGCAAAAGAAAATGCTATTCCATTGCCACCATCTGCTTTCTGGCATATTGAAGAAACTTTACTAACAGCAACATTTTCTTGCATTAGAATATCTGCTAATTAGTTTTGTTGTAAATGATTTTTAATTTTTTTTTAAATTACCTTTTACACAGAAGGCAAATAGCCAGTTTTTTTGGCTGGCTACACCTTACACCATGTTTGATAACATTTTCAGATTAAGTTCAGTTTACCTCACATTTTTTTTTCTATCAAAATCCTATCTTTAGCATAGTCAAAGCCTGCAAAAACTTTGCCTTGCTGAGACTAAAGAAAAAAACATCAAACATACGAAGTGTTAAAAATCGCTGAATAACTCAAAGGAAAAAAGATAATTTTGAAGGCGTTTTGGCTGAAATCTATTTTCCTTTGAATTGCATGAGTGTTTTAAAATGTTAAAAACACTACAGAGTGACTAATGAATGTAAAAGAATGATAAAGAGTATGGGTCCAGTTATCAGTGATGTGCCTAAAACAAAATAATTTTGGATAGTCTGCCATGCAAATATTGACTAAAATGTCATAAATAATGTCTGCAACAAAGAGAATCCTGCAAAGGAATATTCTGTGGTACTTAATGCATTGAGGAGTGTGCCTTTCAGCAAGCAGTATGTTACAGAGCCTGAAAACTTCAGTTGGACAACAAAAAAAAGCTAAAATATCCCAGATAAAAATATTACTAAAGGGTTGGGCCTTTTTTGTTGTTGTTTTGGTTTGGGTTTGTTATTGTTGTTGTTGTGTTTGCTTTTCAGAAACAGACCTTCCTAAAAGTTTAAGGTACAGCATAATATTTGGCAAATGGTTCACTTAAAAGCTGACATTCCAAAAGAAACGAGTTGTCCAACAATTAAAAATAAACCAACTGTAACCACCTCACTGAGTTGTGACTGTTTAGTCTATCATTTTCACCAGTATTTTCACCCACTTATTTGCTGGCATGGCAGAGGCTGTTTGTAGGTCTATATGATACTGTAGTGAAATAAAATGCAAAGACATAAAGTCTACCACTGGCCTGGGCCAGAGCTGGGAATACAGTAAAGATTCTGTTCAAGCACTTCTTAGGACCTAAATCTGTCTCATTTGCAGAGCTCAAATGCACTCTGCTTGTAGGGTTAGAAATAAAAATGAGAATAATAGCAGAAGTTTTATATCAGGTGAAGTATGCAGGAAGGCCTCAGAAACTACTTTCAAAATCTTAGCATTTTAGTAATTTTATTATTTTTTAAATAGTGGAATCAAAATGAGGAATGACATGGGAAGTTGTACTAACAACTCCAGATTACTTGTATCTACAGTGACATATTGTGCTATGTGTAATCACAAACAACCCAGTCACTTCTGAAAGTCTACTCTAAAAATTAAACAACCAGAGCTACAGTGAAACCTTCTGCATGTGTTTTCAAAAATGTAATTTCTAAGAAAAATTTTCACAGCCACAGTGATGACAAATAACAAAGATATTTTACATTTCTAAAGCATCTTTCATCCAAGATCAAAGAACTTCATCAACATTAATTCTCAAAATACTACTTTGAAATAGGAGTGATATTAAAACTATTTTATCTTTATCTAACTTGACCAATTTTCTGTATAAAATGCTAGTTACTGTAGTATCTCTCAAAGAGGAGCTTGATGTTATAGGTTAAGTAACTTGACCAGAAATACTTACTAGAGATCAGTGGCAGAATCAACAATGATTACTTTGAGGAGTCAAGAATCCTAAACCATTCCTCCCTCCCAGGCTAATTAAAAACATGTATGCAAGCTGACTTAATGAGAACAAAAAACCCCTCTACCATTATGGGACTGAGGTGCACCAAAGTAAGTGAAGTATCTGGAATCAGCAGGCACATGAAAGAGTTGGTAGGAAATGGCTGGTGTAGTGTAGGGTGAATAGACAGATGGATAGGTGTGTGCAGGTAACAAGTTATATATGATGAGAACAAGGATGCATTTGCTATTTTTCACACTTTTGGAAAAAAATCAAGTCAAACTTTCTTAACAAAGATGGAAAGTGTGCCCAGTGAAACAGCAGAGCCCAGTGAGAAAGGGCCATGCCATCAGTCAAAAGCAGTGCCGACTCTCCCGTGGAGCCTGACACTGCAGAGGGCTGACACCTCCAGCTCAGAAAGAGCAAGAATTGACCAGCTGCACCCACAAAAAGATTGGTGGGTTATGGGAGAGGGTCCGAAGACAAAGAATTTTAACACTAAACTTAATGACTATTTAAAAATAAATTACAGGCTGTGTTACAAACCATAGAATTCAGCCTTTCGGCCAAGCTTATTCTTGACATAACCCAACTGGAATTACACTGGGGATAAATTTAGTCCAGTATTTTCATAAGGCTCCTTTTCAGATCATTTCGGCAATCAGGCTGTAGGTGGCTATAAATTATATTCTCATGTCTGCTTTGGAACATGGATGAAATGCTATCGACCATGTTCTGGTGCCTCAGAAAGCAATGTGTGTTCTGTGAGTCTGCATGGTCCCTACTCCTGATAAAAGCAGCCCCTGTTTTGAGAGGTGTGTTTTATAATCCTTTGTGGTTTTGCAGCAGAGGAACTGTTGGACAATGAAGAAAAACATTTCAGCTCCCCTGAAAGTTTGACTGTTCCTTTTCAAACAATACAACATAAGATTCGGGACATACTGCTGACACAGCAACATCAGTGCCTCAAAGAAACTGTGGGAAATGTCAAATTTATAGTCCTATGGGTGATTGGTGGAAGGGTTTCTTCCCCCCCTTCAGCAAGCCTCTGTCAAAAACAGAGCCTCTAGAAAGTTTTTGGCTACGTCCCAGCAAAGCAGAAGGAAGCTGTATCCCACACTTCCCTTGGGACTTAATGAAATATACAGCCTCTGGGCTTCTTTCAATTTGGTCTTTCAGATTGCTAAACCAGTGAAAGAAGGATCCTAGCTGTCACAAACGTCACATGTTTGGGGTCACCTGCTGCTCGGGGGTTCTCATGCCAGTTGTTGACATAATAAGAACCCCTTACACTTTAATTACAATTCACAGTGTGCAAACTCTGCAATCTGCTTTAAGGCAGACAGTCTTTTAAATCAACACCAAATTCTACTACTGCTCAAGCAGAAACGGGAGGAAAAAGATGTCCAGCTGACTGAATAATTGTATTCAAATATTTGTGATCCCAAAGAAAGGTAAGCACCATCCAGTGAAAAGAGCAACTGTATTGCCTGTAACACTTCAGCAAGCGTAGTAAAAACTAGACTTGCTTCTCACAGTCAAGCAGGCGACGCACATGAGGTGTTTTCATTTGATGAGCTCCTACCACTGGCAGCTCTTCCTGAGGCTCCTGCAGCCACAAACCTGAGCACCCAGCTGTGTTTGTCCCCAGCTTGAAGCAGGCTGGACACAATGCCTAAAGTTGGGACTGTCTATGGGAGGGAAATTCTCAAGGCCTCTTAGTACAAATTTCAACAGGACTTGTGCAACGAAAGCCTAAATGGGAAGGTGTGTTTGTTTTATTCTGGAATGCTTTATTTAGTCCGGTACAAGAAACATTGGGTCTACTTAAAAACACTTACTGTTTTGAGAAAGAGATGAGAGTCCTCCTGTTTCCTTGACCACTACCTCTTTTTTAACTGTTACTCTTACTCCTTGTAAAGTCATATCGAGACCATCAAACTTTTGTAAGTTATACCATCTTGACGGGAATAAAAGAATCCTCTCCTTGTTAGAGAAAATCCATTTTAGAATCCATGCATCTAAAAATGCCCTCAGCCAATTATGTTATTTACAAGGCCTTGGTTCCTTGGTTGAATTGATCTTTTTCCCATGGGAAAAAAAAGAGCACAAGAGTGGACGGGCACTCTGGGAGCATTTCTAGAAAAATTTCTATGTCCTCTGTGTTAGAAACGCTGTTATCTTGCAGGTTGGCAGTTATGGATCACACTGTCCACACAGAAAGTATTCCAGCTTCCTGGTGGCAGCACAACCTCCAGCAGCTGCGCTCCACATGCATTCACCCTACGAGCTCTCAGAGAAACAAAGGAGAAGTCAATAGCGTGATACGAGGGCTTATTCCTATTTAAAACAACAACAGCGACTTTGGCCATAGGAGAAGGCTGCTGCTGTCCAACTGACTTCTTAGAGAAAACACCCAACGGGTTTTCGCCATATTCAATAGCCAAATGCTGGCAAGCAGCCCTGTTCCCCTCGGCCAAAAGGGACTCAACCTCCTCCTGCCGCCTTTCCCTCCCTCATCGCTCACTCTATCGGTGACCTCAGATAAACCCGAAACGTTTTGAAATTATCATCAGACTGTGAAGCACTTCAATGAAAATCTATAAAACAAATTTATATTGTGCATTCAAATGTATAATATATACTCTTAGAACAGGATTTATCATTTAGCTGACCTTTGAAGCACTGATATATTTAGATCCAAAAAAAAGTGTGTTGATTGTGCTTCAACCCGGTCCTCTTACAATGCACCAACTCCTTGATATCCTACTATAGGAAAGATAGTTGCAATGAATTTTTATATTTCAGCACATGGGAAGATAAGATTAGACAGTAGGGACATAAAAGCAAACTACACCACATAAAAGATAAGTTTCTGAAAGTTACAATTTACACCAAATGTTACAGATGAAAATGTTCAAAGCTATTTATAGGGCCTCGTGCTGGGCCCGTTACAGACCACAGGAAGATTGCAAAGAACCAGCACTACCTTTTCCTTAATCACTTTTTCCATACCTAAAAACCCTTTGGAATATAGAAATTATTAATGACGTTAGGACTATTACTAATTCTTGTTATCCAGGTGCCTCAGTAACCTGGTCCCAAGGCAGTATGTGCTGCACAGAACTCACTACCCAAGAGGATTGTTCCTACTCTAATGGGATTATCTACAATCAAAGCAACTCATCCCAAAAGGTAAACGAGCATTTGATTTGCCCCTGCCTCTTCTTTATGCTCTTATTTGCTTCTGTCAACTGAGTGTTTTATCATGTTTTTTTTTTATTTTATTTTTCTTCTTTCTTCCCTACCATGAAGTTGCCACCAACAGTAGTTTGTCCCATGCAAGAAATGAGGAATAACAACTTGCGTAGAAAGTGAAAAAAAAAAGAAAGCTAAAAAGCAAATTATAAGTAAGGAGATCCACACAAAGTGCCATATCATTCATCTACATGCATCAGACAACAGACAGGCATTGCCCACTGAATTGCACAGGTGCAGCAAAATAACCCAATGCAAAGCAGAGTTTCTACCACAGCGGTGAATAAACAATACCTTCTGTAAAGCTGCCCTGACAGCAGCCAGTACACGGCATCTGCCCCATGTGAGTGAGCCCACAGACTGCTCCCCACTGCCACAAAACCAAGGTGCTGTCAGCATAAGGTGAGGCTCCTATGAACATGCTCAAAGTGACTTTTCAATTGCATCTTAACCATATTTTCTGTTTTCTTTCTCAAACTTAACCTTCTCTGGGGACTATTTCTATGAATAGTCTCAAATTTCAGCCTCTTCTGATGAATCCCTTTACAAAAAAAACCCCTGTTGCTAGAAATGTCTGACAAGGGAAAAGTAAGGGTTATTTTCCTACTATACAATTACTAAAAATATATGGTGGAAGAGATTCCATGCAAACCTGGAGTGTGGTCTGTTTTCCATAAAGACAAGGGAGGAAAAGTTGCAGCCCCAGCTATGGGATTGGTAAAAGTAGGAGCTACGATGGAAACTATTTTTAAGTTTAACTCTATCAGCCAGTGCAGCTAGGAGTAAGCTCCGTACACAAAATTACATGTAGACTGAAACAACCCTGCTGTCAGTATTTGTGGGTGTGAGCTGTGCACAGAGTGTTTGGTGAAGCCCAGTTCATGTTCAAAAGAAAATTAAACCAAAGAATAAGTTACTAAAAGGAGCCTTTGAAGCAAAAAGCAATGATGTGTGAAAGACAGAACCAGAAGAGTTTATTTAAACACACAGCACAGAAAACAGGGAAAACAGAAATTAGGAAATTAGAAGAACAGTCATGAAGGCACCCAGCAGCCTTTCTCTGGTACCAGAAGTTCTTATATCTATGAATATTTTATCCAAATTCAACTATCTTTTTCAAGTCCTTCCTATCAAAATTCCAGACATTTTCTTCAATAAAAGCAGAAAAGTGATTCACAATGTATTGGTAGAAGATATAAAATGAACCTTGTGTGGATATTACAAAGGATCTGTGAACCTTACACTCTTTAGATCTGCTTATTTAACTATTTAGCAGAACAATTTCAAATTTGCATATGACTGGTTTGATGCCAAACCATAAGAATAAAGCAGGAATGTCTCTCCTTCTATGAATTTCAAACTCAGATTTTTTTAAACTTACTCCTTAAATGTGAACCATGCTCCCTTCCTAAATTTACTATGTAGACCATGATCCTGTTAGAAACGTATATGCAAGTCTTTTTAAAAGTCTGCTTTTTTGTTCCCTTAAACTTCCTATCAAAAGTAAATCCTCTTGTGAACATGCTCAGAAATCAGATATTTCATGCTGGTTCCAAAAGAAGAATTTCTCCATTTAGTAAGCCAAAGTCTAAGAATAAGTGTCTAAAACTGAAAAAAAGTTAAGTTGTAAAACCTGTGTCTAAAACTGAAAAAAAGTTATGTTGTAAAACCCATTTCCTCCTTGCAGTGCAGCACTCAACCACACTCAATGACTAGAAGAATCTGGCCCATCCACTTACAACAGTTTTGTCATCCTGAAGAAGTTGTGAAAATAATCTCTTGTGACAAACCCAATTCATGGAACTCCAGATCCTTCCTCCACGTCTCCTATCTTCTCCTTGTGTCGACTCATTCTGGTATTGCTCGAGCACCATGGATGTTCCATGCCCATCCCAGTGAGTAAGGCGGGATTGCTCATCCTGTTGACTAACCAAGGTCTCTGCAGTCCTGAGTCAGCAGACAGTTGCAGAGCTCGTTTGCTTAGTCTCTGCTAGATACTAATTTTATTATGGGAGGCTAAATAAAACAGGAATAGCAGAGGAGAGTGGGGGCAGCCCACAGGGCAGAGGGAAGGCAGCCAGAGATAGTACCACAGTTTACACAGCCATGGTTTTATATACATGCCCTGAAACTCAAACTTCTGAGCATGAGTGACGGTGCCACACAACCTCAGCTATGGCACAGGTGTGCTTATACAGCTAAGAGCTGTATAAGCAGAGAACAAAGAGAAAGCCCTTGCCTCAAATGGCTTACAATTTACTAGGCCTACCAGGAGAGCAGGACAGGCACAGCATCTTACTCTACTGCCAAGTGTAAATCTTCAGAGCTCTGGCTCCAACTGGTCATAAATAAAAATGGAGAAAAGTATAAAGTAATTCTGTTCACTTTGTTTCATTTCAAACCCATGAAGGAAAGAATCTATTATATGCATCCAAGTCCTTTAATAAATATAGAACCCCCAGAAATACATGATTTAGACTTAAAATACCACCTTAGCTCTAACTACAGTGCCAGCAATGTAATATAATAAGAAACGCAGAGTATTGGCACCCTGTTTTAGGCATAGACAATGGAGTACATCTAAAAAGTGCCTAAAACTAATGCTAAGTGTGAAGAACAGCAAGAATAAAAATTACTGACTGACTGTGTATGTAGTGGGTTGATACTCGTGGGTTTGATTAAGCCTTTCCTTTTTTACATCATCCTAACTGATGCCTACAAACATCAGGCCCACGCTGCTAACAAGCTGCAGCACCCTCAGCCAGAGGTCTCAGTCGTGCTCTGGCCAGCTGTTTGACCACATATGGGTATCCCAAATGGTTAAAGAGCTCCAGACACAAAGAAGAAGGCCAACCTTGGTGGCATGATGGGCTCATGTGGACTGGAGGGTGTGCCAGTCCTTGGGGGTCATGTCTCTAAAGAATGTAGAAAATAGCCTGTCCTGTGAGCATCAGCAGGCTGTAGTGCACATACAGACTGGCAGACAAAGAGCCAGCCTTTGCAAATATTTTCTAGTTGATCCAGCCATGATCTTGAAGATGGAATTTTATTACCCTTTTTTGTGGTTAATTTCTTTATTTATTATGCACTTGAGGAGAGTTCATTGTCCAACTATTTTATTATTGCTACACAAAAAAATATATTTGTGAATGGCTCCATTATTTCAGCAGTTACCGTTCTAGTACACAGAAAGTTTCCCTTATGAACAGGCACTCATTCATTTTGCTGTGCCATTGTACATTTTATGGCTTGTCATAGTAAAAAAAAAACAAAAACCTTTTCCTTTTTATTTCTTTCAGTGCTCCTATTATTATAATAGTTTAGTAAGTGGCTTCCACTTTATTTATGTCACATTACTTGGGTAAAAGATAGCTACCCACAATAAATCTAGTTATTTTCCAAAGTAGATTGCTCATTAAATACTGTATATAAAAGAGCCCTCTGAGATCCAGCATGATCCACAAAACATTTTTTAGATATCTCTTTCTGCTTAACTAAATAATTGTAATCATGAATGTGAACCCAGTACTGTGCTTATAAGGTTGAATTAATAAAAACTGAACTTTATATAAGCCTCAGCCACAGAACATTATGCTGGTGAAGAATTTCAGGTGCAAATAATCAGAGATTACTACACCGGAGAGAATTTGCTAGTGGTCATGAACACCCTCAATCTCCTTCTGCCAGGTAAGCAATATATTCTCTGACATGATGCAGTGCAGGCTCTGCTGTTGTGTTTCAGAAGTCTTTATTGAACTGGAAGTTCTCACCCTGTCCTCCTTGCAATGCTACTTACCAGTAGGTAAAACAATTGTTTCTTTAACTAATGCATTTACAGGATGGATAATACGCCACATTTTTCTGCTTCCTCGCTTCTATACATTGGAATTAGAGCTCCAGTAGTCAGCAAACACTTTAACACAGAGGGCAAAAGGGAATAAATATACATGGTGTCTCTGTGCCTTCCTCAGTCTGGCTGGCTCACTCTGGCTTGCTGCTAACAAATACAGATCAGTGAGTGAAAAGTCCTAATTTAACTCTGTGGCAAAGTGATTTTCTGCCTCTTAATTATAATGGGTTCTCCCAGTGATAACTAGGCACTAGGTTCCAGAATTTACTGAAACTGTAGCAGTAATTTAAATTGTGGAGTGCTGTGTTACAGAACAGATCTGTAGCTAGATCTGGAATAATTCCACTAAAATTAGAGGAACTACAGAGATTTCTATCAGTTGTGGTATCACTGTAAACCTCTTATAAATAAAGCCTGCATTGTTAATGCTGTCACTGGTGAAGCAAATTCCATAACCCACAGCACTCAGATAACCTAGGCAAGCTGCTGCTAAACTGTACAAATCATCTCTTAACTTTTACTTAAAACTGAATTCAGTCACAATCACCCAGCCCCCACAGAAAGATGAATTGTTACCTGAGTAAAGGACATCACATGTTTTCTAAAGAAAAAAGGACACAGCTCTTAAGAAAAAAATAAGGTTACTACATTCATTAAAAGCAAGAAAATACCTGATAGAGGGAATGGCAGAAAACTTGTTCCTGATACCATATCCAAGGACAAGGATACAATCTATCCTTGGAAATCTCCCTACATCACAGATTATTTCTTTTTTTGCCTTTCCCTTTCTTTTCTTTTTCTCCTTTTTCCTACCCTTCTCTTCTGGAGGTCATCTAATCAAAGCAAATTATGCAGGACACAAGACTGGTAGCTCTCTTCCAATGCTGAGTAACATGGAAAAAGGAAGTGCCTAATCCTTTTATCATGAGTTTAATTTGAACTGTGAAACAGAGAGTGGTCTCTTCTTTCCAATTGCAACTTCATTAAGAAATCTGCAAATCCAAACCAAATCCTAAGAAACTCTCCTCAAGAGGAACCCAGGCTCACCATCTCCAAAGGAAGTATAGTCTTATCACTCTTGCAGATAGCAAGTGACCCAACCTGAACGTTCCCTACTAATTGGCAGTGACAAACGGCTTGGGTGAATAAAGTGCCTCCAGGCAGAGGAATTTTATCTGTGTGGACTCCTACTAAGTGAACTTCACCAAGACTAATCATTTTTTGCCAGTTTCACTCTTTTGAACCCACTTGAGATAAAGCAAGAAAGAATGATTTGCTGTCCTTTGCCCAGAGAACAAACTATCAAACCCAAAAGCAGAGAAAGAAGGCTTTGAAATGTACAGCACATGTAGGGACAGCCCGCACAAAATAAAAGCAGGCAGCAGGCACATGGGTATATGAAATAAATAAAGGAGCAATGCAGGAGACAAAGGGAGAGAGATAAAAATGGTAAGAAAAAAACAACCAAGCAAGTTATGAGACGTGAAGATGAAGGCTAAAATGTTGCCTTGTATGGAGGAGGCATGAGACCTATGCATTGTTAAGGACACAGGAAATTCCTGGAATTAAACTGTTTTCTGGGTAAAGTTCACCTCAAACCAGACTGCCAGGCAGACTTACATCTTTTATGAGCTTGAAAAGGACTGAGGGCTGCACAGCCTTTGTACTGATCTCCAAAGATGGGGAGAAGACAACCAAGAAAGAGTGAAACACATAAGAAAAGACACTGAAAAGGAGGGATGAAAATATTTGAATGCCAGATTTGATCTTAAAGGTGTCATCCAACCAAAAAAATTCTGTGATTCCGTTTCTCCTGATTTAGCTTTGCTCCATAGCTATACAAAAGACTGTGCTGTCTAGTAACATTTGCAGTTTTTTTCATGTTCAAAAATATGCACTTAGAATAATTTGCCTTGATAGCAGATAATGAAAAGCAGCCCATAAACTGAGGTAAGTTCCCACATGGATGATTACTAAAGAGGGAGGTGACATTCAAAATCCTGAGGATCACCTCTACCTGTAGCTCTGTGTATATATAGCCACTTCAGGGCACGATTTTGGGGAATGCAGCGATCAGTTCCTTTCAGCCCTTTAAAACTGAAGTTCAGACATGAGTACTGAACTATCCAGCCTCCCACCTTGTAGTGTAGCATCTTACTGCTGAACAGAAAATCTCTTTGAAAAGCTGGTACTGTTGTTGCTCTTTAAAGTCCCATGTGGTTTTTCCACAGTAATTTTTCTTAACAGTTAACTGAAATCCCCATATTACTTTCCTCATTCATACCAAAAGCTCACAGCACTGAGAAAACCACAGATACTGTAATAAGTCATGACTCATATCATCCAACATCACCCAAGCAGGAATTACATGTTTTACTGTAAGGCTATCTAGGCTATCTCTACATCTAACATTTTATCTAGAAGGTGGCCAAAACATATCACTTTCAGTATAGCGGGAAAAAGGAAGTTTTTGTGGTTAAAGCAAAGGCCAATGACTCAGATGATGTGGGTTCTGTTTCCAGGCCTCACACAGACTTCCTATGTGACTTCAACTGAATCACTCCACTTCTCTGTGCCTCAGTTTTCACATCTGTATGAAGAATGTCAGAATGTCAGATCCATTCATCTTGGTTTCTCAAATTTTATGAGACATCTGGGTGGGACATGCAAAGTGTTATGATAACTACCATGCATCTGTTGTTCTGCTGTGAACAGAACAATTATCTGCTTCCCGATGGAGAAGAAAGTCAGTAGATAGGCCAGCCTCAGAAAAAAAGAAAAAAGATTTATTCTAAAGGAACAACTCACCTCTGATTTGACCAGCACAATCACAAGCAAAATAATGCAAAGGATGCAGCAGTACAGAGTCTTGGAGAAGTAAACACTGACAGACCTCTGAAATCCCTTGACCTTACTCTAGGTTATTGCACTGTGCTCTATCAGATGCAGCAGTCTTTTCTTTTTTTCTTTTTAATTCATAATTCATAGGCATATAAATAATCTTGCACATTCATTTTGAGAGAGCACAATAGCTAAACCACTAACCCTTAAGCATAGTCTAGCAGTGGCATTTGGAGAGTCAGCCACACTCTCTCACCTATGCTGGCAAACACACTACTCTGGCTGTGAAGGAAACCACAATGTGGGAAGGAAAGCCTACAAAAGAATGAAAACAGAAAGTGTCTAAGGCCTTGGCAGAAGGACACTAAATAAAATAGAGAGTGGTGACTCATTTTGGCAGTGAATCCACCTCAACCCCTTCAAAGGCTTTGGCAAGAGTCCTCGGAGGAGACCCCAGGCTTTTGCCAAGCCACAAAACACCACAATTATTATCGCAGCAGTCATCAACAAAACAGATTTTGTAAACTGACTTGTTGGCACATAGATTAAAGAAGCTATAAAAAGGAATAACAGCTGTTTGGGTTGCCCTATGCAGAAAGTTACTATATAAAAAGTACTTTTACACATACCATATATACGTACACACAGACACACACAGATGCACTTGATGCGTACATGAAGAATATACAAACAAGCAAAAGTGCCAAAAGCTTCTGAAGGATTTCATTTCTGTCCATGGGAGATAAATTCACAGGTCTGAAAAGTTGTAAACTAAAAATCTGATCCTCTTCCCTGTCCTACTGGTTTCACAACGTTTGCTCCACATTTTCATTAGTTTCAATGGAGTTCTTTCCATTACACAACAGTATAACAACATCAGAATCTAGAACTAATAATGGCAACTAACAGATCTAATTCTCCTCCTGATTACTGGTAGCATAAATCAAAAGAAAATTTTCCAATGCAGGAGTCACACTAACATCAGGGGGATAAAATGGCGCAGAGATAATTTAGTACAAGTAACAACACAGGAGTGTCCTAACGGCTCCCAAATTTTTCACATTGAAAGATGATGTTCAGTTTTCATGCAAATAAGCAGTTAACTTCAGATATTCAGTGATTTAAAATGAGGTTTTTAGCAGATGATGAGAGTTTGTCTGAGTGGACCTCAAACACAAAGGCATACATACATACATACAGCAGATTAAAGTCTTTGATTCAAGCAAAAAAAGTGGTGATGCACCATTTTGAAGCTGATGTGTCTGATGTAGCTAGGTTTAGAATTTCCTAAACACTGCTCTTTTTTATTATTATTTATTTAAAGCAGATGAAACATTGTCCTTTAAATTCCTAGGTCTTGATTAAAGGGGCAGAAAGAAAGATGAATGAAACTGTGAACATAAAACCGGTACCCTGGTTCTAATCATTCTTTAACAGTCTTCACTAAGGACAGCAGTGTTTCCGCAATGATTATTATTGTTTAAAATCATATTGATAAGCAAGACTTTTTTTTGATATAAATAATTTTTTATTGAACTTGAACTGCTCTAAATTTTGGTAATGCATAATTTTAAAATATCCTGAAAACAAGTTTCAGAGAATCTGGTATATATCTCAATAAACGCATCTGCCTCAATTAAACTCCATGTGCCTTGACCAGTATCCAATACTTTTTTTAGAGGCTGTGTGTCTTAATCTCATCTTTTCACCACAGAATCAAGAGTTCAAATTACATCATTAAAAATAATATCCTGCTCTGCAAAAGTACTATGGATATATAGGTTGCCAGTGAAAGAGGATGAAACTGAAATCAAGGGATGTTTATAACCACTACAGAGACATAAAGGCATAGGTTATGGGAGAACTGTGGATATAAACAGCAAATATCCCTGGCAAAAGGCATCTACATCCTCGTGAATTTCCTTAAGCAAATGGATAAGGGCAAAGTACATTTCAGGGTCCTTGCATTTCTTACAGAAGAAATGATGTGGCCTATTGACCCAGCACTAGTAGAGTATACGCAATAGCAGAAATGAAGCATTTGGACTTAGGTGTCGATCGTGTCACTCGTTTAATACCTTCCAAATGACTGACTGAGGGAAGCTGCCGCAACACCCCTGGAAGAAAAGGCTTGTTTCTCCATTGTTTCCTTAAAATGTGAAAATATATTCAGGAGGTAATTCAAGACACTGAAGACTCCTGATAAGCTGTGGGCTGAGAGTGAGACTATGAGAAATGGAGGTTTTACTAATATCCACCTCAATATAGGTATTTGCATTGAAAGAGACATTCTACCATGCTGTTATTGTAACTACAAATATTTTCCAGCTGCATAAAAGTACTACTTAATATTTTCAAAATTACTTGTCCTTAGGCAATCTGTTTATTTTCAAGAGCAACCCAGAAATTAGCTATGACTGCTTATATGCACAGGCAAGCATTTAGTATGGAATGGTCAGAATATAAATAAAATTCCATACGTTTTAAGTTCTTAGACCAAACTGTTTGCTTTTTATTCTTACCCTTCAGGGGGTTTTTTCATCTTCTTTACTGCCACCTTGGACTACATAATGCATTATACAGACACCAAATTAGCTAGCATGCCAGCAGAAGCAGTAAGTTTCACCTATCCAAGTATTTAAAAAGCTTGCAAGCACACACTGTCTCCTGTGCAGCCCGGAGATCCCTGTTGAGTCTATGCCAAGTCCCTGAAAAGTTGGACACTGCATCCGGTATTTACACTAAGTTAAAATTCTAATCAGCACTAACAGCAGTGTGTTTTAATTCACCCTTATGATTTTATTTCAATCTGCTAAGTAGCACAACTGCCAGAAAGAAACTGCTATAAACTCCAGTAAACAAATGCAGGAAAAAAAAAAAAAAAAAAGAAAAATTATCTTAAACCTGTTGAAGATAAAGTTTGCACCACTTTAGACACGCAGCCCAAAAGAAAAGTCTGAAGCTTTGGTCGAAGCTGCTCTCTGCTGATTTCTTTTCAAATATCCTAGCTTCTACTTCTTTTTTCCTTTTTTTTTTTTTTTTTTTTTTTTAATAACTTTTTGTTTTCTCTTTTTTTTTCTTTAACTCCCCTCAATGTGTTTGGTACTTTTTTGCCAGGGAAGGAAAATGCTAATGTTATTTTACACCGGCTATTTCACCTCACGTCCTCCCCTCCACAGCTTTCTGCCAAGTGCTGTGAAACAAGAACACAGTAACTACTTGAATCTCTGGATGACACTATAAATCGTAGTGCCAAGGGGCTGGTGCCAAGTCCAGCATCTTCCTTATTTTGGGAAAGAAAAAAAAATCGGCAGGAAAATTCTGAGAAGTTGGTCACCATTTTGGACCTGTTCAGTGCAGTCAGACCTTGGCAGCCATCTTACAGCTTGGCAACCATTTTGAGAATGTGCCTGGCAAGCTCTCAGAGCTCGCCGACACTGTTTCAACACAGCACTGGTTAAATATAGTCCAAATTAAACAATACTGTGGTAATATCAGGTAAACTCACCCTTCATAAATCCACCCAGCACCACAGTTTACAAGTACATCTTTAAAGAGCGAGGCACAGCGTGCTTTCTGCGGAGGCCGCCCGGGAACCTTAACCCTTTCCCAGGCAAGGAGCTGGTCAAGCCTCAACAGGGCCCCCCCGCACCAAGACTGCCATAAAGCCCTCATGGAGGGAATGCTCCCTTGGGGTTAGCAGTGAAACAGGGAGGCCCTGGACAGCAGGATATAGAAGACATGTTGCATTTCACCACTGTTTAGCGAGGCCCTGGAATCCCCACTGGGGAGCAAAGGCCCCTCCAGAGAAGGAAATGCCATGTCCGGGGATGACAGGAGACTGTACATAATGACACGTAAACCCACAGCTGTTCTGGGAGAAAAACTACTTTCACAGCTTTAATTTTCTAATGAACTTTTCCATGTGCTCCGCTCCCAGAGACAAAAAGTTTGAGGAGAAAAAGTCATCCCAGCAGGCAGACATCTTAATGAAGCCTGGTTTATGAAGAGAGCCCAGCGAGAGTTGTAAACAAACACTTCCCTTTTTCTCCCCACCCCCGAAGATCGGTGTGTTTTTGGACCAAGCGCTTTTCACCCTGACAGTGCCAAAATGCCAAGGAGGACTTTGTGCCAGTCGAAGAAAGGCATGGTTGTTAGAATCCGCTTTGGCCCAGGAGCAGGAAAAGCGTTTTGCAGATAGACACTCTTGGTTGTGAGGAAGACGGAGGAGCCAGGAGAAGTGTCTCGGCAGCACTTCTCAGGACCATGGATACAGCAAGGTATTCTTGGCCATATTTCTCCCAGTATTTTAAACAATCCCTTCTCCGAAGAAGATAATTTTTCATATTTAATGTAGTGTAAACACATGTAATAACTACAGGAGGAATGCGGGGTGAGTGTTTTTACAGAACAAACAGTACTGTCTCCAGGACTGCTTCACTAAAGTTTAGTCTACATGAGCTCTAACTCTGTCCAGCCTATTTGAATAAAACTTACAAAATAATATATGGGTAAAATTCAACACTTGGAAAAGAGAGTGTGTAAAAAGGCAAATATTTGAAGGTACTAAACAGTATCCAAGTATTAAAATGACATTTTGGGGAAGTATTTAATATCTGAAGACAAATGTCTATTGGAAATGCTTACTACACACATTATATTCTGCTTCTTATCTTGAAATAATTTAGAGTGGAACAGGAAAGATCAATTAGCATAAAGTTTAAACTATAAGGGGTTTTTGACCTTGAAGTCTGAATTAAATAATGTCTGGGATTTCTATTCTTTTTTTTTGCCCTATTGAAATTTTAATTTGGGGGGGAAAAATTAAAAGCCAACTAATTAAGTGTAATTTCATAGTGAATGAAATAAATTAATTAAACCATAATTGAAATGACAATATTAAATATGAAAATATTATGCTGGAGTAGATCAGAATAAAGTCTTGACACTGCTGGATATCTTTTATATTGAAGGGCAGTATCTGCAGCCACATGACGTCAGCCGTGCTGGCATAGTTGGGAATGCATTGATAAATTGCTCCATCGATTCAGTTCTGCTTCACTTACCATAATTATAGCACAGTAATGGATGACATGAGTGATATATTTTTACTTTAGAGAAAAGCCAAGAGTTTGCCTGTTTCTTTATGAGATTAGACCAAATCCTTTCAATTAATACAGCATGATTGATATCTAAAAGTGTACTGGGGTAAGATACTTGCTACATGTTCACATCTTTAAATCTTATTGGTTAAATATTGAAATAGAATTCAAAGAGCAGCTTCAGTGCTTTTAAGTAACAGTGTCGTTTTGGGAATATGAAAGGCGTATTGTCACAATTTTCAAAGACTTTTCCAGGCCCACTTTAAGCATTTTGATTTTCTTAGGCCTAAAAATCACATTTGCAGTTACTATTTGTGCAAGGCAGGACAACTTAAACATTTGCCTTGAAATCTATGGACACTTTAAAGGATCAGGCATCCCTACTGAAGTTACATCAGGAGAAGGACTGAGAGGATTGGATTATGTTTTTCAAGCATACATGGTCCAGGCTCAGTTTTCAGCTGCTCCCTGTTGAAGTCAATTTCCACTGAAGCCAACTGTTGAGGTCCATGTGTAGACTCAAGGACAGTGTCCAGCCCTTCAAACAGCTATTCTTAAGGCCAAAGGTATGAATAAAAAGTAAGCAGAAAGTGGAGAATAGTCTGTAGTGTCTTACTGTTGCAGAGGAAATGCTACTTGGTGCACAGCCATCTATCCCTTCTCCTAATCCACCAATCTGCATGGATTCCCTAACAATGAGGTACAGAGGCACCAGCACTGCTCTGCTCCCAATATTCTGTTAACACAATTTATTGTACCTCGGGGTGGTCATCCATACAAATAATAATCCTTTTTAAAAAACTTTTTTAGAGCATGCCGCTGAAGAAAATGCACCATAAACCCAGTGCTTTAGGAATAAATAACCAAGTCATCTCAAAAAGTAGGAGAGGAAATATATTCCTGAAGAGGAAATGTGACAAAAGATGAGAGCAGGTGAGGCAGAGAGATGTCAAACTACTGTCACAAAAGGACAAATCTGTATTACAGAGATCCACAGGAGATGACTCTGGTACCAACACTGATAAGACTGCCTCATTAAATGCAGGAGGACCTGCGCATTTCTCACAACTCAGGCTTCCCTTGTGGATATAGGTCTTTCACATGAACAGAAATAAGTATGTTGTAAAGTACCATATATGCAATATTCTTGCTATTTTAGCTGTTCTGGTTATGGAACCAGAAAAAACTTTTTTTAGCCAGTCCATTGTACCTTCATGCTGAATAATTTCTACATAGAGGTGAGTAAAAAATCCCAGTTCATGGAGTTTTGAAGTCAGAAATATCTGAGGGGGGAAAAGATGTTACCAAAATGCAGTCATATCTCTCACTGCACTTTTTCAGCATATAGTCCAAAAAATACAATAATCAATTCTCCTAAAAATTTTAACCTGTCCCCTCCCTCCAAGCAGTAAGCTGTGAGATTGTCTTTACTTATAACTGTTGAATTCATTCTCTTCTCATGTTACAAAGACTGTCACTGGAAATAAAGTGTAATTTGGGATGGCTGCGGCAGCTATCAAACCTCCTCTGACACACTAGAGCGTCTGAAACCCAGACACCCAAGGTTTATATCAGAAAACTCCAGCATGTAGTGAACAACTCAAAACCAACTATCGACCATCCTATTGATTTCCAGTGGGGAAACCAAGACAGGAAAAGCACCAGAAGAGATAGGATTTCTTTTCTTCTCCTCATTGCTAACTTAGTGGCTGCCAAACTCAGGTCTTCTCAGGCTTAAGCCACCAGAGGTTTGTGTTGCAGCTAGCCAGGATGTCTGCCTAAGATAATTCAAGCTGAAAGCAGACAGTGGGAGCTGATTAGCCACTGACTTCCAACGTGACCTGTCTCAGTCTCAAAACAAGCTTCTTGACAGCAAGATATGGAGGCTACAACACAGATTAAAAAAAATACTGTTATCTTTTCAGATGGTATATGAGGACATCTGACTTTCATACTTAGGCAATTAAAAGAGGTGGGATCTTTTGGGGTTTTTTTTGTTTGTTTGTTTGTTTTTGCAACTGGCAAGTCCCAACTTTGGCCCGTCAAATATTTGAACATATATTGCAACAAAAGGTTTTAAAACATTAATTCCAAAAACTCTCTGAAGTCAATATAAAATACCGTAAGGTTTAAATAAACTTCATAATAATTCACAGTATGGAAAGAAGGTGTTAAAAAGGCCATGTATTTTTCATCTCTTTTTCTTCATCAACAAAATCAGTCTGCTGCGTGTTTCAATTACTTTGCTGAAAGTACTCCAGATTAGCATCCATGTAGCTGAAGGTACTTTTGACCTTACGTGGAGACTGGGAAAATAATAACTATAGGTGTGATTTTGATCATTCATAATTTAAAAGGAAGTGTCTCATGTTTGCTGCAGATCATCTGTTTCATGCCATTATATTCATATCTTAGCTAGTATTTTTGTGTTTAATTTGGAGATTGCATGGCCCCAGTTCAAATGAAGGTTTGGTTCTTAATCCCATGGATTTTGCAGCTGAATCCCAGCCACAGAAACACCCTTTTCCAATTATAAAGTGTATGGTTAGGGTGTAAATCCCAGTGCATATTTTATACTGAAAGTCACAATGTTAGCAAAGCACTTCAGAAACCTCTGAAGATCTACTGTAAAAACCTGATGAGTTTGTTGTAAGAAATCAGAAACAGTTTCTGCCTTTAAAAATGTGACTGTGCTTCAGTATCACAGTAAGACCATCATCTGTTAGTTTTAATTTGTTACATTAATGGGCTGCAAGGTCCAAAGTATTTGACATATATGAACTCTTCTGCTGCTCCCCTTTGTAAAACTCCAGGATTCTTTACACAGCTCTGCAGGAGCACAGACCATAATGTCTGGAATGTTTTGATCTTATCTTAAGTTTTTAATAACTTTCTTTTTTTATATACTACATATTTTACGTTTTTTATTGCAAAACTCACTTTGCAGCTCTTTATTCTCTCCTAAGTTTAGAGAGTTCTGTTCATCTCCAGGTCCCTGAAAGGACAGAAACTGAGGTGCTGGCTCTCAGCAGCAGCCATTCATCCCCAAGGAAGTGCTGCTGAAGTGCTGGGCACCCCCAGCTTCATCCCCAGAAGAAAAGGAGCCAGAGATATGGGGCTGCAGTGGGGCCATAGCCATGACACCGGGGAGGCAGTTGCTCTCTGGGCAGCCCTGCAGACACTTTACAGCTGCTTTCTTCATGGCATTCCCAAGAAAGTGATGTGACTCTCTGTGGGTGATGAATCCACTTTCTGAGATACAAGGATCGAATTGCACTGCACTTGAACAGCCAGGCTGAGCCAAGTCCTCTGAACTCTGTTTTTTTTTCTATTTCTTTTTTTTTTTTTCTCCTGTCACAGCAAGGAGAAAATGTGAGTGCATACATTTAGAAAGCTACACCAAACTACTATGTAAATACTGCATGTTGGAGTGGATATTTTAGTTTTATGGTGGGACAGTGGGAACAAGCTTATAAATCTAAGGCCCACAGTCAATGCTTAAGAAGAGATTACCTCTGAGCTTTACTTACACATTCTATTTTGGCCCAACAATTTGCAATGTATTTCTGGAAAAGGGAATAGTCCCTATTCATTCCTGCTGGCACAGGGCACGTGGTAAGATGCATCTTCCTGAGATGTCAGGGGCTAGCACCTAAGAATGGATGGTAAATTCCATCGAAGCAGTTGAGACGACAATCTGACATGAGCTGCAGTGGGGATAAAATAAACCTGATCAGCTTCAAGCCAGCTCTTTTCCTGGCTCATGACACAGGCTTTCATGCAGTCTCATCGCCTATCGTACAGCTTGTCATGACCCTTACCCCAACAGCTTCACCTCAAAGCCAAGATCTGTGAGGGCTCCTTCCAAAACAAACCCAAAGTTTCTCTGAAGCAATGCTTTTCTGAACTGAGCGAGACAAAACTCCACTTTCACCCACGTAGTAGCCTATGTACAGGCCCTGAGGCCTGTGACCTAAGCACATGAAAACATACGCACCAACTACTCCAGCTGCTAAAAGGGAGTCCAGAAGCTTAGATTAAGAAAGAAAAATTGTGCAGAAATTTCAAAGAGATCTGAATACAACTAGCATCCTATGCCTGAAAACCTGCACATCCCCATTTTTTGAGGACATAAGTTAGAGGTGGCATGACTGCCTGAAACAGGGCCTGTACGCTTCCAGCTTTATCACCAAGTTCACTAAATGAGGTTGTAAAATAAGAATAACCTTATAACTATATGCTGTTACTTGAGGAATGAGATTCTTGGTACACAGACAGTATCAGAAGAGATCATGAAAACATTATGATAGATATTAAAATGGAATTCCTGTTAGGACGTTAACTTACATTTATACATAAAAGCAGCATATTTAAAGTGTGCTTGTTAACACCAGGAGTTATTTTACTGATGGAAAGGCATTCAGAGAGCATTGTAAGGAGTTACATGGGTAACAAAGAGACTACTTTAAATAACACTAAATGTATTATTTAATAGAAGTTACCAGGAGAGATTCAGAAGCAGTACATGTGGATTGTTTGTATTTTGTACTCTAGTGGCAAAGGAAGATATAACAGCATGTTTGAACAGAAGAATCTTAGTGTTTGAAATCTTCAGCTGCAGTTTCAGGGCAAAGTTAGTAAGCACAGGCCAGATATTACCCTAACCAGGTTTCCCTCCTGACTTGCAGGGTTTGCTGGGAAGTGTGTGTTTCTGAGTCTCTCTCACAAACAACAAGTAACTCCCTGTCATCACAATGACAAACATTATGCTAAACCCCTTTTTTAGCATGTAAGAGATCTGCTTTCTCACTCTGAAAACTCCAGAGCATTTCCTAGAAGGAAAGAAAGTAAAAAGTTTATGTCAGGAAGCCATTCCTCAGCATATCCCTGTAAAAAGGAGGGTGAATACACACATGAAAAAGAGGGCAGATACATCTATTTGCTTTTTTTCTTCTTGGACTGAGAGGCACATGGCAGAAAATGGAGCGGGATCAAGTCCAAAGAGCTATCCTCTTTAAGGATACACTCTGTGGTAGCATCAGCGAGTCTCAGCCAACATTGGCTAACAGTCACTGTCTGTTTGCCAAGCAGAAGTTTACCATGTTAAACTGTCACTATAATGCCACCTTGAAGAGGCGTTATCATCACTCTTGTGATGATACACGGCAACCGTGAACGGAAACCAAGGCCGGAGCTCACACATCTGAACAACAGACAGGCCTGGTGCCATGGATAAGCAACCCAACAGACAGTGCTGCCTGCTTATCTCTGCCACGATCCAGGAGCCCTCTTCAAATGGACATTCTCTGCAAGTAAAAATTACACTGTTTTATGGCTTTGGAATATGCCAATTAAAGAATTTTCTTAAAAACACTGAGACTTTTTTATTAGCTCTCTAATTTTACTGCTTCCTTGTCCTGAATATAGTATAAAAGCAGAACAGAAAGTCACAAAATCGCTTATGCATCTCATGGAATTGATACTGACCGACCTTAAACACTGACAAAAACTCGTGTCCAAGGCATCTTGCCTTAAGAGCTTCACAGGTAAAGGACAGAGAGACAGCTGGTCACAAGGCAGGGGCTGGATTTCCCCTTTCATTAGACTTCTCCTGATACTGAATTGCGTGTATAAATCCTGGGGAAAGGAGAGCAGTACAGCAGACAAAAGTGCTATATGCTCTGCAGCCAAGGCTCTCCATGTGGGAAAACACTTAAATAATGCTGCTGCCTGGCCTAGCTAGGGTTGCTGCACAAACTCCTCATTAATATGGCAAACTTATAACCTGAACCTACAGAATGCAGGACCTGAAATTTGATTAGATACAGGGTGGGAACTTTGTTTAAATTTTATTTAATAATGACTACAGAATACTGACCTTGGTAATTACAGACTGGAAAAGCGAACTTCGCATTAACGGCACCTTATTGATTTTGCAAATGTAAAAGTACAAAAGCACTTTTATGCCTAAGAAAGGTTCTAGTTATTACCACATTTGAAAGACTTGGTGACAACAGTGTCTTGGAGAACTGTATTCTTCATTCAGTAGCACTCCTAAGCACACACCTAACTGCTGGACTCAGAAGCCCTAATATTTAACAACCTGATAAAGCCTCCTCTGTAGTGCCCTCAGCTCCCTCCCACTCAAGGCAGTACTCAATAGTTTACAGAGCTGGAGTTAACTCTAATGAGGCCAAACGCAATTTAACTTATTAAAATAGTTTATTTGATACATAATACATCAGTGAATTCATATTTATTCCCCGATACATTCTGAACTATTTAGCCAGCTGTAGGAAATGTTTCTAATACACTAGCTGAGACTTTTTTAATTACACAAATACTTTGGGTAGCAAATAACTGCTTGCTATTTGGCAAGCCCTGCAAATTATGTGCAGTTAATTATGTTCAGGTTGGTATATGGATTATAAATAACTGTGATAAAAGTCATACCAGTGCTGACAGAATTTTAGTGGAAATCGACATTTTCCAATACTGAAGTAACTGAGAGCTACGAGCAGAAATATTGCCTCCAGAAATGCAACTGTAAATTAATAGTGTATGAGAAAGGACTTCTTAGCATGCTACATATTTGTGACTTCAATTCATATTAATTTCATATTTTGCCTTAATGTAGACTTGTCCTGATAATGTCTTTCCTCTTTTTCAAAGTATTGTTTAAATTACTGACTTGAAAAACTTTTCACACAGAAATCCTTTGTAGATTTATATTTGCATGTGAATCCCAAACTTGAAGCATCAACTCTCAATCCTGTGTATAGATCTGTGTGAGCAATCACATACTGATAGCCTGCAAACCACATACTAAGCCAAGCCCTGGGACTATGGCAGATAGACAACCTCAGCACCCACAAGTGGCTAGACCACAATAGGACTGTCTAACACACTGCACTCATTTACATTCATTCCAAGGTTATTTGCTTTATAACGACATAAAATTCAAACACAAAATTTCTAACAAGTTATGGAGCTCAAGCTATTCTCCAACCAATCTGTGATGTCAGCCCGGGTTTGCCTCAACCTAACTAAGTCAAAATTTGTTTCAGGCTGTGCCTTATGCAAAGACAAACCTACCATCTGCTTGGAGTTCAGCAAACCATCTTTTTTTCCAGACATTCCCTGAAGTAGCAACCTGAATATCACACCTGTTTATCATGACAACTCCCTTTCACAGGTCCTTCTGTTTCCCTGTCCTGACTATTATATCTGTTAGCATCCTGTAGCAGGCAAGGGGAACATAACCTCTTCCCGTACACAAGGGAGGAGGCTGAAATTTTGAGCCACAGTGATGTAGCCTGTCACCAGGTGTGGATTAGCTGTTCCAAGTCAGTGCATGTCACAATGCTTTAAGGATGTGTGGAGGCGTGATGAAATTCAACACAACAACATAGATCCTCAACTTACCACATCCTTGTCTGAAACAGTCATGCCTGGAGGGACCATTTCCCATGTTATGGTATGTAGTAAAATACAAAAACAACAACAACAAAAAAAGGAAAGTATAACCCCAACAGAACAAAAGAAGACAAAAAACCCAAAGGAAAATGGATACTTTTTTTGGTGAAAGAACTATTACTAAATGTAAAGCCAGTGGAGGAAACAAAAAAAAGAGAGGAAAAAAAATAAAAAAGGAGAGCGCATTCTTCAGCAGGGGAAGTTTCTCCCATAAATTGGCAGCGAATCACTTAGTAAATGACATGCCTCAACTCAGGTGGTGGATTACTGGAAATGAAATCTTTGTCCCAGGAAAGCCAACGGCAAAAATCCTATTGATTTCAATGGGACAGGGTTGTGTCTCTAGACTTAACAGTCAATCATGCAGAATTGGCAACGGTGTCTGAACGTCTCTGTTTGTTATTAGACCACAGAAATCCGTATTAGTTTGCTTCAGCTATGCTTGTGACCAGTGCAACAGCACTCTCTTTTTTGGCATGAAGGTGCAAATAAGCAGAGTGGGTTCAATTTTTCAACCTAAGCCACATGAATGAGAGCTTTGCTATTTCTCCCAAGCATTTCAGAGTCCATTTTCCCTGTGAAAGGCATGGGCAGCCTCACCACTAATGGGAGTGCTGTGTTTACAAGCAGAGGGGAACTAAGCCTTTAGTGTTTTTGCATATTGGCAACACAGTATGTGGTTGGGACAGGAGGAAGTTTCGCTGGAAAAGGAAGATGGTGAGAAACAGTGGGAGAAAAAAATCTGGTCCTCAGACGCTAGTACTGCTATGAAGTGTACAGAGTCCTCATCTTTCTCAGTCCTTTCTGCAAAAAAGCTCTGTAAGGAACAGCCTAACCTGCGGATACTTATTATTATAAATATTATACAGCGGTATAATTTAAACAACATTTCATGAACAACCTTTCAAAATGTAAGTGCTTGGAAATTCTTGGATGACAAAGCTGCTATTTATGACTAATCTTTTTATCTGAAAGCAAAACCGAGGCCAAATAAATAGGACAATAAGAGAGTGATAATGTAGAAAGAATGCGTGTGTGCATGGCACGCACCCACGCAGAAAAACAATGAAGAGATCTACAATAGTGAAGCATATGATAAGGAAGATACTACTAAAATGGTGCCTGGAGCCCATCACTTAGATTAAATATTACGTGGAAATCACCACGGATTGATACAAAGCTGAGTAAACAAACGAGACGAACTGTAATGGGTATATTTGTCCAGACACGTATTGGTGCAATACACAAAATGGGACCCAGCGAACGTTTAAAGTGAAAATTTGTGACCTGTTAGTATCCCCCAAATGCCTGTAGAACATTATTCTCCCTTTTAACCTTAATTTTTATTCTCTGTCTCAATTTCTGCTCTGCTTCTCCCATCATAGCCTGAGTTACCTACACTGACAGCCATAGCAGGCCAAGGTAGCACAGATGGGGCAGCTGCAGCTGCATCTCACCTGCCAGACTGCAAAACCCACTGGGACACTTTCCCGCTCCCTTTATGTCTGTCTTTGTGCATTTGCAACAGCGCCTTTCTCTGGGCCTTTATTGAACGTGTCACCGATGCCGCACGGCTACAGCTACCTTGCACCACTAATAAGTCACAGATCCACGACGTGTTTCTTAACAGAGGAAACCCAAGACGGGCCTCGCCAAAAAGCATACCTTGAACATGTCACTATGGCTTCTGATTTAAAGCAATTCAATATGCCTGGCTCCCCAAAGGCAAGCACGCCCGTAGGGACAAAGAATACCTCAATGCAACTCAACAGCAAACCCTGCTGGATTAAATTGCAGTGCCGGTGGGCTCCACATTTGATCTGGGTTCGCCTTTGTCGGGGAGCGGAGTGGGCACAGGTGGTGGTGCGGGATCAGCTTGGCTTTCAGGGCGATGGGAACAATGTGTGGCGAGCCAAGCACGGCAAAACTTCCCTCATAAAGTTGCTCGTTCTGGGCTTCATGAGAAACTTGGCAAAGTTTCCCTCAGGGCTTGATTTTTTTCAAAAGCCTCAACCTCCCTTCCTTTGTTTAAACTTCAGTTTTGTGCCTAAAAAATAAGGGGGAGGGGGAGTGTCAGTTTTTCCATACTTGGCTTTGCAGGCTGCAAAAAGAGTCCTGCTGCCACCTGAGCGGGGGATAGGCTGGGCAGCGAGATGCCTGCATGCTCTCGCTTACTTCCACAAATAATCCCACCTGCAAACGGAGAAGTTAAGTTTCAAATATCAGGCCCTCAGGTTCATGGATCTTTTGAAATGAAGCTGTGTCAGATTTATGGCTTTGGTGTGCGACCGGAGGAAACCGTGGCCATTTTGAGTGAGTTCTGCCCAGAGCTTTCCAATCTGAACCATGGGCTTCGCTTCAAGATCAGAGCACAGAAAATTTTTGTAGCACACATGTGCGTGCTCGCTGAAAAATATGCCTACCTCTGTAAAGAGAAGCAGACATGGAGCACATGTCTCCAAGAGCCTGCAAAGGCAGCTATCACCACCGTATTTATTAACAGCTATAAAGTGAAAGTCCCCATGTTACACCGTCCTCAAATTGCTTTCTGTTAAAGCAGAAGACAATTACAGCAGACTGCACGCCCTTTACTTTGGATGCAGTTAAAGATTTTGCTGGCTGCTACACCAAAACTTCCCATGCTGTGTTTATTGAATATAATGATTTTTTTCTTTTTTTTTTTCTTCCTACCTTGATTTCAATATTTAGAATAGTTTAATTATATCTGATATCTACTAAATGTTAAATTGCTGCCATGGATACTGTACTTGTTTTAAGCTTTGCCCGCAACCCAAAATGTAACTAAAGATTAATAGAATGCTGAGATATTTTTGGATGCAAGTGAAATTTAATGAATAAACATTTAAATAAATTACCCCAATAATGAAACAATATGCCATTAATGCCTCAGCCATGCTAAATGCTTCACTTCTTACAATTCACTCAAATACTCAGGAAAAGAAATTACAGTGGTGTACTACATTAAACAAATTCCTTCATAAACCACGCCTATTAAAACAGTGTCTCTACAGTATTGGGAACAAAAACTGTGGCTTGTCAGTCAAAGTGTCTAACTATGGCATATGGGTAAAGGTTTCAGTCTGCTATCTCCAGACTCATCTTATGGCCTGGGTTCAACACTGCTGAACTGCTCCCGAGACAAAAGATGAACTCATTGAAAATGGGTGCTGCGAGCTGTCTGGTCAGCGCGACAGCGCAGCCTGCGTCTGGATGCACACAAACTACTGTCATGGGGGAAATGCAATGTGCTTTGGAGGGCTTTAGAGTTTCCTAAGAGCTGAAAAAGAAGCAGCCTGAAGGTTAAAGCTGGCTAGTCAGAATGGCATACTTGGCTGCATATATAGCCAGGTGGCCTGGGCATATTGGCAAACAACTGGCAAACTGCCCAATACATATGGCTTAGATTGCTTTGCTCTTCCCATGAAGCCTTCTCAGACTCTTGAGCAAGCATTCATTTTAGAGCAAAACACATCCAAGTGTTAAATAAAATCTTCCCCCAAATATACTGCATGTAACCTTTTCTTTTAAATAATAAAGACATAACTATATTAAAACAAACTAATTATATTTTTAAATGATTTCTTGCAGAAAAGTGACAACCCCCCCAGCCTTTCTCCAAGTGGATCTGCCCTCAGTCCTGTTAACTCCTGAAGTACCAAATATGCCACTTTCCCCCATATGTACTCCTTTTGAGGGGCAAGCACTCATTACAGCATTTAAGCTCTTAGCAAACCATAACTTGCACTCACAGTGAAAAGTCGGGCGCTCAAGAGGTGCTTTAGCAGTGTCCTTCACTGCTGCCACTGCACAGAAGCTACGGCAGATGTTCAGGGCTTCTCCCAGTCCAGTGGTTACTCTGTGGTTTAGGCAGATAGTTGCCTTTATTAAATGACATTTTATCCATGAAGAGTGCTTTCTCTTAAAAACTTCGAGTCAGGTCCCAACAGAAATTTTAAAATTCAGACAATTCAAGTGAAGCGCTTGACTCACACTCCAGGGAAAGTATATGTTTAAGCATTAATCCTCCAGCACAAGTCCTTATGCTAAGACTAGTGTAAATACTGCATCAAACATTCACAACAGCTTTGGGGAAAGGGCTAAACATATTTAAACAATTAACACATGCTGAACTCTAAGCCAGCGCTTGCATGCCACTGACTCTAAGCAGAGGTTGTGACAAAGGTAAATTCTTCTGAATTACAAGCAATGGGACTTCTGTTGAAAGCTCAGAAAATGCATAAGTGTTTTGCTGAACTGAAGCCTCAGTTAATGAGAAACAAGAAATAATTCTCCTCAGCTCTAGAGAAAAAGTGCTTGCCTACCCTCATCCCACTGAAACCCCTTTCTGTTTCACAAATAGAACACTGAAGTCTCAAGTACTGTGAGCCAAAATAAGACAATATCGAAAGTTTCATTTTAATGGACTCTTCACTACAGCTCTTCAGCAGTTAAAAAACATCCAAAAAGAGAAAGCCAAAAACTTTTCCAAAAGCTGTTCAAGAGCTAAGTGTGTATTACCATTTCTGCGTCACCCACAGGTAATTCTGCATCCCTAATGTATATAGACCTTGATACTAGTATGTTTTAATTAAAATTGAGGTCTTGTTAACATTTTAAAGGCAAGTATGTCACCTGACAGTGAAAGCAAGTTGTAACAACCCAGGCTGCACAATCCTCATCTCTGAAAGGACAAATACACACAGCAGATAGGAATTCAGAGCTGACTTTGGCCCAAGTCTCCAGGCTCTACCTCTGTTCAATCATTTAATCTCCTTGTCATTTTGGGGTTTTGATAGGGTTCCCTTTCCTCTATTCTTTGCTTGTTTTGTATATTTGAAGTATTAAATCATCAGGTCAAGGAGCAATTTACTTATATAGATTCTTATTTATACAATGTCTGCGTACAAGGAGGACCTGACCTTCACCAGAACCCCTATAAGCCATCATAATATAAATAGTGTACATTATTTACTTAACTTCCTTGCTTCAGTTTCTTTAAGGGGGGAGTAATATTTACAGGGATGTTGTGAGGATTAGCTCATTACTTCAAGAGCCTTGAAGATGAAACATGCAATATAAATGAGAAATATCAAGTATCAGTGACACTGATGAAATTATCATCACCACTGTAAAGAGTGGTATGTGAGAGTGGAACAGGGAGAGGAACGAAAGCACGTTGCTATAGGCCAAACCACGATGACCTTGGCACCATCTTTTCCTTCACCTTCCTCATCCCCCTCCTCACTGGCAACGAGCATCATTTGGAGCTTTATTAGAATGTCTCCACGCCAAGTTGGACATGCTCCAGGCAGAGTTGTCCTCGGCCAAGGGCAACATGTGAAGTGCTCTCAGACTACTCGAATGGCCTGGATGGAGGAAGAGAGTGGGTGGAACAAACAAATCCGGGATTGTTGTTTGTCCTGAGCAGACATCGTCACCCGAGCTCTTGACAATTATGAATTTCTCTTGACTGGAGGCTCTGATGATGGCAGCAAAGGGGAATTTTGTGCTTTGAATCCCCGGCTGCAGCCCGCTATTAGTATGGATTATACGTGCTGCTGCAATTTGTACCGGAGCTGCAACATGGCTCCTAACTGCTATGATGGCCCAGCACTAATCTGTTCTTCTTGTACCTTTATCACTTGGTAAGAAAGGTCAAAAGCAACCCAAACTCTAGGGATATTGAAATTACGCATCTAGATCTGACTACATTTGGCAAAGTATCTGTTGACCAGATCTTCACTGAATTTAGCAGTGTTATTTCATTTAATGTTTCAGGCCTCCTTACTGGGGCAAATCAGAATCCCCCTACCACTGAGTCTGAGGCGGCTGAAATCTGATGATGATGTACTCCAACACTGCAGTGTGATTATGCTTCCAGTACATAGTGCGAGACACAGGGAGACTGCTGAGCTTTGCAAGGCAAATGAAAGAAAGCCTTTAAGGACAGAGTAGAGTTACCAGTCCTTAGATGTAACGCAAGTATGCTGAATCAAATCAATGCTTCAGGCTAAAATTTGCCTTTAACCTGGGGAATTGTAACAAACTGACAAGTCAAAGCCAAATGGGAATGGGGCAACACCATACAAATCTGAATGAAAATGTTGCTTGAACCAACATGAGTGCAGGCACTGGCCACATCTCAGTCCCCAATATGCCCATGCTGCATCATGCCAAGCTGCCCTCCAAAGCCTTCTGAAATCAGGCCACTGAGGGTTTGCACACCTGGCAAACAGTATGAGAGGCTTGGGCAGGATCTGCTGGAGCCAGCTTTGGGCACGGGAGCGATCTCACTGTGCAGCCTCCCTTCCCAGCACGGCAGAGGCACACACAAGAGCTGCGGGTGATCTCATTTCCAGTAGTTAAGTGAAGTAAGTGCGTAAGTATGCAGGATTGGGGCCCTGGAAACCATGAAGAAACTAGGTTTCTCTTTTTATTGCAGACAACTGCAGTGCCTGTCTACTATGGCAATGCTTCTTTTCCCCAGAGGAGGACCTGGTCCTGGGACTTTAGATTTTCTTAATACATAAATGACATTGTAAGAAACTTTTCATTAAAAATAAAGACTTGGAAAAAAAAGTTTAAAATATTGCCTAGCTAAGTAAATACACAGATTTAAAGCATATGGAGAAAAATGAGTGCTGCTATAAACACAAAGTCAATTTTTTAGAAGAATTTTGCAAAAAGATAAACTTTTTCTAACTGTATTTTGATTAAAGTTTTTAAGCTGTTTATTGTAAGTAATTGCTTTTCCTCAAGTTAAAACAGATGTATAGATGCAGGAGTTTGTTTCTCCCTCTCCTTTGTGTGAAAATACAAAAGTGTTTCTATAAAAGAAATACAAGAGCTGAATAGTTTATGTCATTGTAAAGATAATAATAAATTAGTGCTTACTGTGCCTGTAAAGTGCAGGAGACACTCTACCCGTGCGCTCATGCAGGCAAACTTTCTGAATTCTCTGAGATTTAACATCTAGAGAATTATGGGGAGCAAAACTTGCCTGAAGAGCCATCACAAGTTTGGTGTTTGTTACTTTTTCTTCAAAACAACTTAAAAATCTTTTGAAGTATCACAACTTCCAGGGCTGAAATGCTCCTTGTTCTATTAGTGCTGGTCTTTATATTGCAAGAAAACATACCTGAAAGCAACAGTGCTTCTGGCTCTTGGCTTTGGCAGAATACGGTCCCAGAGCTCATCCACCTTTTTCTCCAAGACAAAAGGTTGTAAAGGAGGCCAAAAGCTCCACGCTTTGATACCGTTCCCAAACATATGGGAACGTACAGCTTCATGAAACTGCATTTAACAGATGTTTAAAGAAAGACAACTAACAGATCCAGAATGTAGTAATGAGGAAAAAAGACAATGTACATAAATTCAGCTGCATGTCTCTTTATAGCGCTACCAATGCCCTGGAGACAAAATGCAAATGAGCCTACTTATTTGCAATATGACACTCTCCATTCTATATTTAATATTTTCAGTCATTACTAAAAATGATTTGCTTCCAAAGTGATTTCTTCTGGCACCTAAATGGAGAAAGATTTACAGAGTCTGCAGCGTTTCGTACTTTGTCAGTTCAGAGAGTCAGGAAAAAAGCCCTGACTATCAATTTCAGATTTCAAAAGTAAGTGAAGAGGCCCCATGCAGGCTCCATACACAACCCCTGTGTCAGGTGAGCAGCCTGGAAACATCTTTCTTTTTTTAATTTTTCAACTTCTGAGCCCAAAATTTGAGTTGTAGATAGTTTTGGAGCCCAAAGACCAACTGTTCAGTTTAGCAAACCAACAATGTCTGCTCATTTTGTCCCAATCTTTTCAGCTTAAATATTCACAATGTGCCATTATTACTGAATCATTATCTGCCTTTAGCTCTGACAACAGCATCATAAGGGCTATGAAAGGCTCCTTTCTTCTCATGATTAGTCTCTAAAACATTTCCTCATCTTACAGTGCTTTGCAGCTTCCCAGAATGCACTGCTCAATTACAGTGCCGAAATTAACTGTATGCCACTCTTATTTATTGATAAAAGAATAATCAAGTGCTCCAGCCCATAGCCTGCTTTGGCCACAGGTTTTATATCAAGTTTCAAGTAATGCGTTTTTTAACTCTTTGAATCCTCTTATAAATGGGTGGCATTGTCTGTGGAGCGGTGACAACATTGTGCCGCTCGCTGTGGTGTACAAGATAAAGCACCCTTCATTTGCGTGGGGTAATCTTGTTGAAAATAGTCCTGTACAGCTGACAATTTAAAAATTAATCTTGAAAAGGAAGATTTGTTTGGGTTTTGTTGGTGTGTGGGGGTTGGGTTTTTTGTTGTTTTTTTTTTTTTGGTATCACTGGGACTGATTAGGCTTAAAGAAATCAGATGTAAATAAAACCAAGATACAGAACTTAGTAAACTTCAAGTACGGTAAAAGACATTGCCATACACATTGCTGAGAGAGATTATTTCAGCCGGAGAGGATAATTGGAAGACTTCTTACATCTACCTCCGTGGGGTGTTCCTCGAGTGGCCTGTATTAATTGCTCAGGAACGGAATGCAGAATTCTGGAATTCTGGCTCTCCTATGTGGGCTGTTTTGAAATGTGACATTAAATTGTGATTTAGCAGATAACATGCACAAAGCAAGCTGCCCCAGAAACAATAGGGTCACTTCTCTGGAGGCAGGCACTGAAATTCCGGTCGACTTCAAAGAGAGTGGACTTGGGCTTCATGTTCCTATCACTTCTACCGAAGCAGAAAGATTCTCTATCCAGTACCAAAGAATAACATGTAATTGGGCTAGAGCTTGGTCCAGTGCAAGAATGAAAATAAAAACACTTTCTAAACCTCAAAGATACTTGCTAAGCCATGTATACATTAATCATTTATACCACACGATTATTGTTCATTATTTGGGCAATAACAAATGGAAGGGTGTGGGGGTTAGTGTGGGTTTTAACAAACCACATTCTATTTAAGCAAAGCCAACTATTAAAGAAAGACCTAACTTGCCAAACCAAGATAAATATATGCCATTATTATGATCACATAAAAGCTACTACTCTCGGCATTACAATTTCTCTTATAATTGGTACTATTATAATTAAATGAATGCATATGTTTACATTTCTTCTTTGAATGGTAAAGTGATTTAGCAATGATGGTGCCTCTAATTTCTTTTAACTGTACTGGCAAACTTCACTTAAACAGTGGTTTAAATACCACACTGACACAACCAATTAGGAAAGCATCTATTAAAGTCTATATATGTTGTTAGGGAGTTTAAATGCTTCAGAACAAAACACCTAGTCACCCTTTGGTATGCCCAGGTAGGGGGGAAAAAAAAAGTAGTCTTCAGATGGAATAAGACATGGGAAAAGCCTTACAGGAAGTATATATTTAAGATATGAATACACTAGCACTCACAAATGCCTATAGCCTTTTTTGCAAGACTGATCAAATGTAGAAGATTTTTCCCTGGGAGTATCTGCCCAGTCATAAGTAATCCAGTTCGATAAGATATTTGTAAGCTGTCAGCTCTCATGAAAAGGTGGCAAGACACAAGATATATGTGTATCTTAAATATTCCAAGAGTTTGGAATATTTGTGTCAGTTTGCCCTGACACTCTAATCATCATCATACACTAGTGCTAGAAAAGTTAACTGTAGGCTTTTTTGGCTAATGAATTTTGATATCTATCTACCACAAGAATTTGTATGGTATCCATCAGCACAGCGTCCAACAACTTGAGTTACAGAACGAAACTGAGCCTTGAGTCCGATGAATTGACGGACTGTTTTCCAGCACAAGGCACGAGGACACGTCTCCTGCATGCCAAATGAAGCTGCAGGGGCTTTTCCAACTCTGCTATTACAATGGGACTCGTGGTTAGAGGCCTGAAGTGGCTCCCTTGATCTCAAAACCAGGGTGAGTATCGTTGGCATTTCCCATTATGGCTGTGGGTGGGAAGGAACTTACCTGGACGAAAGACTTTTTGAGTTTGTGTTTCTCGTGGTTTGACCCAATACACTGTAAACATTTTGGAAAATTTGGGTTAATTTGAGACTCTCCTCTCTCAATTTTATAGTTCCTGTGGGTTGAGATGGCACACAAGACCCTGCAGATGTTTTAGTTTGTCTTTGAGATGTCGATTTGGACACTGAAGTTCTTAGGAAAACCAGAATTTGCTGACCCAGAATGAGAGATCGTTGAAAGACAAAAGAAAAATGATTGCAGGCTGAAGCGCGGCTGTTCACAAAATGAGGACGGTTTGTGGCAGCGATTCAGCACGTAGGCAAACAGATCAGGAGAAAAATCTGTTACGTTTCTCTACAAACCAGGTGAATATAACCAGCAGCCCTTATAAAATCTGCTGGGGTTTTGGGCCAGTATGCATGGGTCATTACTCCGGACACTTTAGAGAAGGCTTAAAAAAACCCCAAAACACCAGGGCTTCTTTTTTTCAACTCTTTCTACTAAGCCCAGCCACTAATTCTATTAAGAAAAATAAGGTAAGCTGTAATATTTGAGTTTAATAAGCAAAACACGGCAAATATGTGAACAGAATTTCTGACTTACTATTCCTTAACAGATGTTTTATAAAGTACAGATTTAAAAGATTTGCCCGTCTTATTGTTCTGGCTGTTGCCATACTATATAGCTGCATTTTTCAGTCCCAGATTTTCCCAGCTGTAACAGTTAACTAGCAAGGGGTGTAAGGCAAAATGCCCAAAATTATTCTCTCCCATGGAAAAACACCCTAGTATAAAGGCTGTGGTGACATGGTGGAGTCAATTCTTTTGGCAAAGGAATAATTTCCATACTCTTTAAAATGGCCATGGTCATTTTAATGCACAGTTTTATGAACGATACTTTAACTGTGCCACCAATTAGCAGAGCTTTAAAAATACTTTTTTCACACAGGCCTGATAACTGTCTTTCTTAACCTTTAACTGATCTTCTTTTGGATATGCCATGCTCATAAAGCAGCATATGAACTATCAAAGAGAGTGGCACTGAACATTGATTTGAACATTATATATGAAAAAGAGGGGGGGAAAATACCAAATAGAAAGGGAAAAAAAAAAAAGGAGAAAGGAATGAAAGCCAGCTGGTTATCCAACTTTTAAAAACCATAAGCAGAAGACATGCTCTTCTAATTGGACAGAGAAGACAAGATCTGGAATAGGTGCAATTTTATTACTGCAACAGTGATTCACATAGCCCACACTCCTTTCAAAGCATGAGCCCCATGGAGTTTTATCGGACATCTGGAGCAGGGCTCTGGCAAGATGCTGAGGGACTCAGGCTCCCATTGATCTCTGCACTGGCAACAGGCCCTCCAGCCTCGCAGAGCCGAGCTCTCTCCAAATGGTAATGGATGAAGTATTTTGCTCAGAAGTGTGAAGAGAAGGAGATTTTTTTACTTTGACCCAAGAGGTATAAGATGTATTTCAGATATCTGTATTTCAGATATCTGGTCTCAAGACCCTGCGACTTCACAGAAAGTCAGAAATGAAACAGCTTACAAGAGCAGGCTATGGAAGCCAATGTAAGGCTATTGAATTTTTCAAACACACCTAAAATAGACTATGCTACATTTCATCTAAAACCGTGTGTATTCAAACATATGGCTATGGGACGATCTATAGGCAAAGGCTTCTGCACACACAGTGTTTAGCATCTACTTTCAAAATATATCTCACAAGAATTTCAGGAGGCCCCAGAATAGCAAATATTATTCACTTGATTATTAACATCTTCTCCTTTTATACCATTCAGTTGAAAAGTATGCAATCACTGGGTATTTTTGGTGGCCTCTCAATCATGTCAAAGATCGTAAGACAAGCAGATGGTGTACATCTGGGCTTACCCAGCAGTAAGGAAAATATCTCCAGCACAGGTAAAATGATAAAGACAGGACTAAACATATACCCTTCCTTTTGGGTTCCAGTCCCATCTTTCTGTTTACCTGGCTGGAGCAGGATGACCCAGAGAAGTACAATGGCAAACAGCACTTATCACATGGACTAAAAAGAAGCCTTGCAACATCTCCACTGCAGCCCTCAATCACACCACTGGATTAGGCTGCCCCAGCTCATTTAATGAAGAGTTAAGAAGGAAAAAGTTAGTGAAAGTGATTTGCAGGGAGGCGATCAGGATGAGTCTCCCTGGGATTTCAGCAGAGATGTGATGAGGGGCCAAGCCACCCCATAGCATCAATCATCAGCACAACGCTGTTTGTTTCTGCAGACCCACATCAATTTGCACTGAAAACTTGCCCCAACCTCTCAAATATTCTTTAGCTTTGTTTTGGCCACATGATCAGAGTTCAAATGAGCAACACGTTTATGGCCAAAGTCTGTCCCGAAGCACCGTTTTGCCCACTTGCATAAGAGCAAAATATCGCCCTTGGCTTGGCCTGTCCTGATGCTGCTGAAGCTCTGGGTAAGATTTTAGAAGCAGCTTCAAAAACAAAAAGACATTTAAGAAGATTATTAGTAAGGGCCTGTTGCTCTTCTGTCAGAAGAGTGTATCTGGATATGAGGGATGAAAGTAGCAGTATTTATTATTCACATCAGATGCAGCTAAGTGTGCTCCAAAACTAAGCTTGAACCTTTTTTTCCATAAAACTGGCTTGAAAGAGACCGATCACCTTCCTGCTTGAGACATCCAGAGTCTGTCATTAGAAGTCTAACAAGTTAAAGTGTAACTTTACATTAGTAAAACAGAACTATCATTGCACCCAGTGCAAGCCTCTATTGTAAGCACCAGGATGCAACTAAATTTGCATACAGACTAACTTGGACACTCTGCAGCTTACAGAGCACTCCCTGCACTGTACCCAGGGTCTAGATGCCATGCATACTTTGTTCTTTCTTTTCTTCTTTTCTTTCCTTCCCCCCCTCTGAAATACCAAAATATCAGATAGCTGATGACAGGGAAGAAATGTTAACACTGTAGTTTGAATGTTTTTAACCCTTTCCTTTCATCATCTAACACTTATTCAATCTCATGTCCCTTGCTTCGCTGTTTCAAAACCTCCCGTACATACCAAGGCGATGACCACAATGTAAGCTTGTGCACTGACTGATTAGATTTAATTAGATGGATACTTTGTTCAACTGATCTTTCAGCTATAGAAAGTATTGGGTTACTTAACCATATTGGTGAAAACATTGCTTGCATGTTTGAATGCGATGGATGTGTGACACTGTTCTGCATTAAAAAAGTGCAATAGTTGGCTCGGTTTTAATGGCTGAAGTGAGATATATAAAGATCTGTTTTAACTGAGCTTGTGTCCCTGGAAGATTGTCTCATTTTTCCCATTAGACCAGTCAGTTGAGGGAAATGTCTGTCTGTATGATCCTTGTTCTGCCTGTGTTCTTAAACAATTACCACTACGTTAAACTACTCTTTTTTCCCTTCTTTTATTTTTTTAATTTTTTTTTCAAATTCAAATCTAGCTTCTTTCCAGCTTTTGCCACTGTGTGGTCTTGCTATTCGTATTCCACCACCAGCCTTCATGCAGCACCTCGCAGTGCAAAGCTGGCTGATGTGTTTTCATGGGACCAGTTCCAGTGGCAAAGCCCCAGTCCATCGATCAGGCGCCACGCAGCCCGATAGTGCACTGGCACAGAGGGCAGCAGTCTTCGGCCGCCGGAACCAGCAGAGCTCTGGAAAGGCAAGGAGCAAAGGATCACAACTGAAGGCTTTGGCATCGCTGCCTTTCCCCAGTTAAAGTATAATAATGAGTGCAAGCCCCGCGTGCTCTGCAAACACAAGGAGCTCTGCTGTTAATAAGAGCAAAGCAAAGCCGACGTACAACTGATTACTTTGAAAAAGTCTATGGGCTAGGTCAGCCTGGCAAAGAAATTCCTCGTACGGCTCTGCTGGCAAACTCCTCTACTGTAACTGTACCTTATACAAATAAAAAATGCTTTTGCCAATAAAGTTCATACTAGGTCCCCCAAAGCAACGGGTTGTTTTGACAGAAATGCCTTTAACACTTAAGCCTTTTGCCAGTACACAAATGCTGTACACAAAATGACACATTTAGAAGTAATACATAATGTTCCTCCTTGAACTAAAGTTTCTGCTGCAGCTACGGTTCTGTTTAAATGCTAATTTGAAAGACTATGATTATTCTACCTCTCCTTTGGATTGACCTTTTTAGTTTTTATCTTTTATTATTCACTGTTTGCTCTTCACAGTAAATAATAAACTTACAGCTGAGACAAAGTCTGTATCAAACTTTCAGTCTCACTCAGTGCTCAGAGCCACACAGGATGGTGTTTTTAAAAAGCAGCTCTATATAATTATTATAATTTCAGTGATACCCAGAGTTCAGCTCCCCCTGGTCAATAATTAGTGTGATTGTGGTTTAATATAATTTTCTTTTTTTTTCCCTGAAGCAAATACAATCTTTTTAGATCAATTTGTAGATTGTTACCCTGGAGGAGGACAACAATATAAACAAAGGTGTTTTTTAATCCCATATTAACTCATTTAATTTGCACACAGATAAAAGTGTGAAAATATTTCGTTTCGCCGACACAGAGACAGACTCATACCCGGGTAAGCCTTGCTGCTGCTCCACATCAGGTCTAGGTCTGGATTAGGGAGGCAACCCCCCTGCAAAACCTTCCCTTCAACCCCCCCTGCAAAACCTCTGTGCTGAAAATCCAATCCACATGCAGCCTGAGTTATTCACACACTGAAAGGCCCCGATTCATTGCCGTAGCGCTGCTACTTTCTGCTTCAGTGGAACTAAGCTGCTTTAACCTGGCAGCCCCGAGGAAAGGGAATCCCTGCGTGGCATATGGCCACCACCTCCTCCGCTGGCTGGGGGACAGTGGGCACGGAGGAAAGGTCCCCGGGTCCTGGCACGGCCAGGCTGCCAAACCAGCCCTTAGGAAGTGCTGGCAGCCCGCAGTGCAGCCTTGTTACAAACTCATCTCCATCTTGCACAAACTTCTCTGTGGCTGGGCCAGCTTGGCCAGGCACTTCCTCTGGGTCCCTGGCCGTTGCTGGCCCCACACTTGTCTATTCCACAAGTCAAAAGTTCCCCAGGACCTCAGTGCTTGCCAGACCACGTCAGATTTGGAAGAGGTTTCACTCTGCAGAGCCCAGCAGAGGACACAGTAGCTGAACACTGAAATAAGTTTACTAGGAGAAAAGGAAAGGTGAAAGAAGAGATGAAGAGGAATGAGGTGAAGCTGAGGATGCCTGGCATGGGCTCTGATACAGGGAATGAAACAAAACTGTTAACCAGGCAGCAATGCGTGTAAGTCACTTTTACCACCAAACCCTGTTTGCTCCTCAGATGTGTTGTGCAACTGAAGTTCCTAAGCCCTATTTCAGGCAGGTTACTGCCCTCTTACACCAGCACTGTGGGGTAAAAGGGAATGACAACCAAGAAAAATTAACTCTGTCTCCTTCAGACAACTATAGAGGAGCCCAAGAGTCAGCTGCAGTCCCATCCCCTGCATTTGCCTGTGCTGCAAGTGTATAGACAACGGCAGCAACTTAATGAAAATTCAATGTTACAAACCCACTATATGGAGAAGACGGGGCATGATTGTACTTTAAACACAGTGAGAAATGTGTGGCACTGACACGCTTTCCCCCTGCCACTTCCTCTGCTCCTCTTAGATACACGTTTTTAATGACAGTTCTTAGTTTAATGATTTGGGGGGTGAATAGTCTTTTTATTACTCAACATGTATAAGAAAACAACCTTGTGATATATGAGGGAGAAAAAAAGGGACTTCTGAAACCAGGCAGGAATTCTGCATACAAGGGCAGCTAAGCAAGAGATATTAACAAGTCAGTGCTGCAAAAATTTCACTTAACTGAAGAAGGATTCATAAGCGTACCATCTGGGAACACCTAAAGAGCTCTTCTGCAGGCTGTAACAGGAGCTTGCACATGCATCTTTGCCTAGACACCTTGCAGATGACACCACCTTGACTTATGGCATAGATACGCTATAGGAGAACAAATTTGTTTACAACAAAATTGTGGGACCGCCTGCATACAGATAGTTTTCTATATCCTCTTTGAAAAGTAGTCTTGATATTCAATGGCTTTTTGCAGAGACAATACTCATCAGTCAACTGAAGCGTATCATCTTGAATCATGAATATCTCTGCAGCCAGCAAACAGTTTAAAATCTTGTGCCCACTCCTCCCCAAACAGTATGGTTCTGTAAGTCCTGGGACACCAGTCAACTCAGAGCAGGAGAACCATTCCCACATTGTTGTCTGAAACACCATTGTGCCCCAGGGGTTTTGCCAAAGGAACTTTCTGATCTCAGAAGTCAAAGGGAAGGATATGTTATATGCATACACAAGCACACTCTTACCAGTATAACAAGTATCAAACCTGGGCAACTCACAAATCAATATAACTCCTTCTGCAGAAGGCTGCTGTTATAATTTACTCCCAGTTTGCAGGGAGGGAAACTGAGGCATGCATATTTGGGATCAGACACTCAGCCCCAGTCACTGTAAGAGGGGTTTCCTAAGCATCCAGAGACCACCTGCACACATCCATGCTGCATAACACGAGTCCAAGTACCAAGATCCTCTTGGAGCTGTGTGGCCAGGATGTCTGTGGCCAAGGCATAATCTGAAGCCAACTTTCTGGTGTCCCCAGTCACTGCCTTTACCACAAGGCCACATTTCCGCTACAGATTACACTCAGACCATCAATTTTGAAAGAGCAGAATTTGCCATTAATGCAATCGGAAACGCTGGTAAGAAAGGCTCCCATTAATGAGAGCCAGCTTAATATAACAACTGACTTCTACATTTCTTATCTGAAAATACCTCCCATTGAAGCTGTGGATACAGGCTTAGAAAGAATTACTAATTCATTAATTCTTGTCAGATTTGTAGTGTCCTAACCCTCAGTTGCTTCACCCAGTGACCTGGGTAACATTAGTGAGAACTATGTAATTTAGTAAATGAAGGCCTCACTGCACACCGGGTGCTTGGGCTGTTATTTGGTCCTGGTGTGAGCAACGGACATGTGCTCAGGCATTGAGATAATCATTAAACACATTTCTGGGATCTCTGGTCCAAAAATTAAACACTTTTCTTTGCTATGTTATGTTTATAGTAAGGCAAAATTACTTATCTACTTTTCTGTAGTAAAAGTAGTTACTGCTGTTTATCCTCTGTGTGAATGCGGGTGGGTTAATGTTAAAATAGCATGTGTGGAGCGGACTGAAAGTGAAGTCAGGGTTTGGGGGTTAAATGCTGACTTTGGGAATACACTGAAAATCCTCCCGTGTTGTGGCAAAAAATGATTCAGTGGATATTTGGAAACGCATGGGCTCTCCAAGAGCCAACTGGCTGGCATGAAGGCATCTATCATATGCACTCCTGCAGAACCCTGGCATTGCACACACATGGGAGCACATTGGCCTAAGTCAGAATGAGAACCTCTGCATGCACACGCTCCAGCCCTGGGCCCTAAAACAGTCACTCTGTGCATGGGAAGGCCACGAAAGCCCAGCTCCTTCCCTGCTGCAAGGCAGAAATGGAGTCTCTTCCTTCACAGGAAAGGAGAGAACATCCTGACAAATGCCTGTGTTTTGGATGGCTGACAAAGCTGTCATGGGAAAGAGGCAGCAGCTCCCTTTGGAGATGGGAGGTGGGGAGCAGGATCAGGAAACTTCTGAGCTCTTCTGGCAGCCCAGGTCTGGCTCTGGGCCACCAATTCCCCACTCCTTGCAGCAGATCACTGCTTAAACACAAGCAGATTGACACCGAATGCTCAATGGCTGCTCCACGGTTCCTATGAAATAAATTTAGTATTCGGAGACCTGAGCCTGTTGGAGAGGTTGCACAACCCATATTCACCTCCATAATTAGCACAACCTGGTACCTCGTGGGCTGTGTCTGCACAGACTGAGCCCCACCTCAGCCTGGCAAGCCACCTCTCCCACCAGCTCCCAGAAAGTCCCTGCAACAGCTTGGAGAAATGCCTCAAGGGGCACACTGCAACACCTACTTGTGGTTGCTGGGCTGGCCCTACGGCGTTCTCCTCAGTTGTCCTCACACACATCATTCACCTTTCTTTATATAGAGATCATATGGCAAAGGGGCTCTGTGTGTATGTAGTGGGTTTGGAGGAAATTAAACTGGAACTGGGACAAAGATCTTTCAGAGCACTATGTTGCATACCCCGTTCTTGGGTTCTGTAAATCATGACCTGCCGTATGTTAACCTGATACAGTCTTCCATGTGCACTTCCCCACTCCAGAAGTCAAAACCTTAGACCCCGGAGAGATGATCAGCTCCCAGTATTCTCTGGTAACTTGTACATTTGCTCTCCATAAAAAGCACCAGGAATTCACCTTACTTAATTATTCTTTGCTTGGAGCTCCATCAGGCACGTGGCCCCATGCCTGCTGTTAGAAGTCTCAATGTCAGTCGTAACCAGGGGAGACGTGCAAGTACCTCCAGAGAGAAAAGGAAAGTACCCAGACACATTGCCTGTACAGAGGTATGTTCTGCTTATGGCTTGCAGAAGAAGTAATATGCATGCCTGGACAGTAATTCTACTCTGGGTTACTGATTAAAAACCAAACAGTTTCTTTTAATTCTTCAGGATTTTAGTATATTCTTTAATGGCGCAGTTTGATTTACGATGTTAATGGCATTCCAGTGCAAACAATGGATTTCCAGCTTTTAAATATGAACACAAAAAATGTTCTAAGAAGAAATCTTTTCATAAATGTTAATATTTCCAAAGTCACCATTACCAGTAATTAATGAACTTCAGATGCATGATTTGATGGGGATTTTGTCCTTAGTCTCTTTTAAAACTGCAGCATACTCCCACTGCCACCAGCCTGATGCACCACTGTGTCACTCCACTTTTGGGTCATACAGACTCCCAAGTTTCAATGGTGTAAGCCTGGAATAACCCAGTGAGGGATCAGGCCCTAACACAAAGAGTACACTGTATACATTTTTATTGTATAATTTATTGTTTTTTCCACTGAGCTGGCTATATTGTTTTATCCATTTGCGTGACAGGATGTCTAGGAAACAGCTGAAAGAATTATTTGCAGTGAATTTAAAACACACTGGATCAGAAAGACGCAGACACAAAACTCTTTGTTGAGCAAATAACAGGGTACTGCCCGTGTGTCAGACTGGGAAACTTAACTCCTTCATATCATAAACTACACATATGATAGGCACAGGAGCTATGCCTCCTTGATTCCCTGAGGTGATGTTCCTTACCTCGCTTTACCTACATGGAAGCTAGACACTCAGTCAGAGCCAGTTCCCAGGACACCAGTGGACAGAGAACAGACAAACAGCCTTCCTATCCCAAACACAGCTCTGAGCATGGAGCTGTCTTATCCAGCTGCATCTGCCCCTCTCTACGGATGGAAAACATATGCACGTGACTTGTTGCAACTGAACACCTACCTCTGAGAAAGCCAAAGGAGGATTTCCCTTTCAGACCTGGAGAATAAATCTCATTAAATTAAAGAGTCTGGTAAGAATGAAACCACAAATATTGTCTCTGAAAAAAAACCCAAGAAGAGATAAGCCTAAAGCCTGCGAAAAGGCAAGAATTTCAGAGGTGGGCTCCAAAAGCCTGATGTAATGACTGAAAGTGCAATGTTACTGCAAGCAGGAGGAACAGATAATGTGATTTTTCACCTATCACTGAACATGTGCAACAAGTCCCCAAGGGTTAGCATGAGGGTGGAGTCTTTTCATCAGGTTTACATTTTGTGAGTTCAAGGAGGACAATGGGTATTATTTAGACATTGTTTCTGGAGGTTTATTACAAGGAAGCGTGCCCTCAAACCCGTTTCAGGTTGCCTCGTCACTTACAGCCAAGACTGAACACCACAGCCATGGTTCATTTATTGCTCCTGAGACCTTCCTCTGTGGCCAGTGATGACCCACGAGAGAAGCCGGGCACTGCAAGTGGTATTTGTGCAGGGCGTAGTCATCTGCGTTTAAGCCACTTGGTGCTTGCATTTCAGATGTGAACATTCCTCACACGTTTAACTTAGACCAAAACTTTCATGTACTCAATTGTTCTGGTCTGGGACACAAGGAACAAGATCCCATCTGAGCTCACTGCTATTGTGCAGCACCCAAACTCTGTGCCCTGAAAGGACCCACCTCAGCAGTGCATTATTTCATGGCTAGTGAATATATGGATTTATTGGGAATTCAGAAAAGCCATAAGCCTAGAGTTACAATGTACTTGTCTCTAAGAAGGTATCTCTGCAATTAATGCTTAATCAAATTTCTTTTAACTGCTTCAAGTTATTGGCTGGCTATTGTATTTACCTTCAACATCCATTTTGATCTTTATAAAAAATGAGATCTGCATTTGCATCACTAAAAAAAATCCTTAGGCTTGCTTCCTTTAACCCAGAAAAGGAAGTTTTTGAAGCAGTATCTCCAAATCCAGGATTTGACAGCCACTGGCTAATTAACACATTATTGGCACTTTGTGGAAGCAGAAACTGAAACACAGGCATGTCCCCAGGTTCCTGAGCAGGTCAAAGGCAAAATTAGGATTGGACTTCAGAAAAGCTGATTTCTCCACTAGACATAGACTCCATATCCAACTTCACGAAAGACATTTACTTAGGGTATTTTTATCAAATTAAAGCAGACTTCATAAAGTGTAAGAAAAGTCATCCTAACAGCTACTGAATTCCCTCCATTGTTATTCACAGCAGCCCTGCAAAAAAGCCAGCAGTGCATTACACAACAGTGTAAGGTGTAGTGGCAAGGTTTTTAACAGGCTGGACAGACAATATACATTGAAAATAAAACATATGCCAGACTCTCAACTATGGAAGGCATGGAAGCCAACGGAGCTGTGCTGCATTATGCTAGCCAGGAATCTAACTCAATAGCTGGTACAAACATATACTAAATAAAAAAAAAACAGCAATGAGCTCTGCTGCATAAATAGCATCTCTCCACACTTGCTTACTATCCACCAGCAATTGGTTGCTGAAAGAGAACTGAAAGCAGGCTCTTGGCATTGTCTTGAAAAAAAAAATCAGCTGTCCAGGAAAAAAGAGACCAAAATACATCCATTTCCTTGTGAGACAGTGGTGTACAGTGTATTAAAGAAGTTCTGTCTGCTTGAATTTTATGATTCTATGATTTTTTTCTTTCAGGTACTTCATCAGTTCTGTAGATAGGCATGATAGCACCCCAATAAAGACTGAGGGCTGTGTGTTAGATCTCTAAAACTTGTCACATGAACATGAAAATACCATTGGGGTATCTGCTCTAGAAATGCAATGAAACTCACAGTAATAGGCAGGCAACCAAGACCATTCCCTATATCCACAATCCCACCTCCCATCCAAGCACTGTCTTTGGACTCCTCTTTAGAGCAGGGATACTACTTTTGTTTCTGTGAGAGAGAGAGGCAAACTTGGAAGCAAGTGCTTCATGTGATTCCAAATTGTACAGTTAGTATTTCACCATCCTTGGCTTCTAAAGCATTGTTTTCCCTCCAAAGGACTCTGGAAGGTTCATTCTTGTAAGATTCATAATACACCCTTTGACTTGCAGTGATTTAGGAGATGGCTCACACAAGCCATGCCTCTGTTTAGAAGATGAACACCCCAGATCCCCCTTAGGGACAGGACCAACCTGGTTTTTAAAACAACTCCCCCAAGCTAAACAAATTCAGATAAGGAAAACTGATGTCTGCCACCAATTTCTCCCAGTTTCTACAAGCTCTGGACCAGGCACTTTAAAATATTTGTTTGCCTCACCAGAAGAGAACTCAAAAAATGATTGTAAGATCCACTACAAAGAGGTGGGAAAAAATATACATATGTGACAGAACAGATTTAATAGCAGAAGCTATTTCAGCTTCTTTCCCCTCCTCTGTTGTCCCTCTTCTTCTCAGAAAGACAAGTTGTTCCGCAGCCATCAGAGCAAACAAAGCCTTGTTTCCTGGGGATTTGCATTGCATGTCTTCATTCCTCCCAGGACAACATCCTGCACTGCTTTCCCAACTCCTTTATGATTCATCTTCCCCTTCCCTGCAATTCCTCCCTTCCTGACCTCTGGCCCCACATCTGGAGGAGTGAGAGGCAGCTTGCGTGTGGTTGGTTCCAAGCTCTGTACATGCTGATGGACATGTTGAACAGACAAAGGTAAGGCTCACCCTGCTGAGGTTCCTCCTGGGAGGATATGGATGGGGGTGTCTCTTCCCTGCTCAGCCACAGTTTTCAATAAAAAAAGCAGAAACTTGGTGTCTTTGAGAGCTTTTATCTGTCTGTCATACTGGAATGAAATTAGCCGAAGGGATAAACGTCATGTGAGCATTACCTACAGACAGAGGGGAAGCTATTGCAGAAACCATGCTAAAATATGAAAGAACTGAGAGGCACAGCTGGGGAAACCACTTCCACTTCACAAATTATCCCAGCCCCCAAACGTCTGACCAAAGTGAGCCCTCAATTTAGCAGCCTGTAGCATGCCTTGTTCCTGCAGCCCACCAGTACCCTCTCTTCAAACAAAGGGAAGAGCACATGAGCTTTCCTATGCAAAGGCCTTGAAGGACCTTTCCCTGCCCCAGGAGGTGTGGGTATTTATGGCTTAGGGAAAGGGCTACACCTTAGAGCTTAGAAATCAAGGTTAAGGGAGCTGCATTCACCCTGGATACAGAACAGCAAGGGTTGGTCTTCAATGCATCGGCAACTTCGAAATGTCTTTCAGTGGCAACCTGACAAGGTTGTGTTTCAACAGGAATATGTTATCTCTCTTTCCAAGGCTGGGCAGGACACTTCCTGACAGACAACTCAACAGGCCCTAACAAGTGATTAAATAAGTTAGGTTTGGGGGCTATTTTTTTTTTTGCCTTTTCTGTTCCAACGTTTAAAGCCCGTCAGTTGAAGCAAAGACCTTGCTCCAGCAGTGCTGATAAGGACAACACGCCCTCACAGGTGGAGCTTGCAGGCAACGAGCTGAATGGTAAGGCAGATATCACTGCAAAAGTAATGGCTTTGCCAACATTGATGCCAACCAAGCGTTTCTGCTGGAGGAAGAGGGATCAGCATGGAAGGAGACTTCACCATGCTGTGGGCCGAGGATGGTTTATGGGGATGGCAGAATGGATGTGGTTAAAATTTTAATCAGGATGACATGTGTTGTTGACATATGGCAACGCACCACCATCTGGATTCAGAAACAGACCTGGATTTTCAAGCTGTTGCTGGCCAAAGCCAAGAACATTGCTGAGGTGCTAGGTCAGACTGGCTGGGAAGGGTTCTGCCAGCAATCCCTCTTGACACAGTATTGCTTTCATTAAAGCCGCCTGCCTGCCTACCCATCTGAGGTGAAAGAGGGATAAAGTCCATGAAAGGTGGAAGAAACAGCAAGAGAAAAGGTCAAAAAAGGAGTTGAGCTTATGCACCCACTTTCTGCCCTGCTCCAGCCTCTGCAGCGTACTCAGGTAACTCAACTGCAGCCACTCTTTTTGTGGTCGTGTAGGATAAGCAAAGTCTTTGGTTCTCGGCAGGAGTACTGCGCTTCAGTGCTAGGAGTTTCTGCCTGCCTCCCGAGCAGCAGGCATCCAGCACAAGAACAAAGCACCTGAGGTTCAACTCACTTAACCATTTCATTTCCACTGCAAGTCAAGCATGTGCTGAGTTACCTTCAGCCAAGGCAGGAAGCGAAACAGAGAGGGAGGGAAATGGAAGCCAGGTTTCTGTAGACTGATCTAACAAAGTAACAAAAGCAAATGAAAAAGAAAATTCCAAGACAACTCTTAAAAGGTTTAAAATGTCAAAGCAGCTAACATTTTATCCGAGCAGAATTCCTCTGGGATTAGCATGGCTTTACAGGCACATAATACAGTGTCTTACAGGTCCTTTATTTTATCCATCCCATTTCTCTTTTTTATTTGCATAACGCTCTCATCAATTAGTGCGTCTCTGTTTGCTCTCAAACAAATCCAGTGCTCATGGCTAAAACTACAGCACAAGAGAGACACCCAATAAACTCCTGCAGGTTGTGAGTCACTGCCTTGCTCACAACTGATCTGCCGCTCCTTTGGAAGAGGCTCGACTCTCGGCTTCACTGACCTGAATGCAAGTTCTGGGAGGGAAGGGGGGGGGGGGCTCGCCATCTCTGAAATTTGGCTCCAAATCATTATGTTGCCATGAAACATGCCTTAACCTAACACAAGCCATGGATTTGATTGTACTAGGAAGCATTGCCTGTGTAATGAGTTACTCTGCAGACAGACCAAGGAAGCAACTCATGAGCCAGCGTGAGATCAACAGCAGAAACTCCTCTTTCCTTCAGTGAAGCCAGACTTTCATCCTCTGTCTAAGGGATTACTTATAAAATTCTCAGCTACGAGGCTTGTAACATTTCAGTCTAACTCCAGGGAAAAAGTAAAAATGAAATTCTAGAGTTCTCGTGTGTGTCTTAATAAGACACCATTCCTCAAATGCTGCTCCCCAAGAAAAAAAAAGAGATGGCATCATTATACCTCCACCTTTCTTTTTTCTTTTGCTTAATGTTTGAAGACTTCGACCTTCAAAGCACAAGAAGATGAGTTGATGAGATGGGAGGCACCTAAGTGCAGGACCTAATAATGGCGACGCAATTAAGAGCTACCATATGTGCATGTTCCTCCTCTTGAAATGCAAGAATGCAGCTATCTTTTAGAATGCAGCAATAATTTAGAATACAGCTATATTTTCAAGTTCTTTCTAGCAGCATTATGTAGGACAGATCACACATGGCACTTTCTCTTGTAAATTTAAAAAAATAATGGGAATTACATCACATTTTCTTCCACTTCCGAGTTCATTTTTGGGAAGTCACAAGCAAGTTGGAGATTAACATCAGTCATCCCAGACTTCAGACAACACTGCTACAAGCTGGAAAGTACAGATATTAAAATTTATGTTTACCAGTTGCAAAGCTATTAGCTAGTTTGCAACACACATGCATATTTTGTGCATATCCACCCTAAAAAGCCATATTGTTATGTTCTGCATGTCAATATAAAATTTGCAACCACTGTCTTTTAGTTATTAATTTCAGTGAAATAGTTAGCCCTGGTGCCTGGAGAAGGCAATATTAAAAGAAGTATTTTATTTCTCAATCTATGTAAAGAAGAGAACTATTCCCTTGAAAAATGTCCCCTTGATATGTTTTGTAAATAGCTTAATACAATTTGAAATTAAACTTGATTCTGCGGCATGATATTATCGTGTCAGAAATGCGTTCTGGAGGAAAAGCTGGCAATTAATCACCCATTCCAGAACATAGTTCCTATTTCACTGTAAACCAGTAATGCCCACAGAATGCTGCACAGTCCAAATGAACAGGAAGATGTTTGTCACCCCAAAGGGTTGCTGTCAATGGCTTAACTAAGCCCTGTGAGAAGCCTAGACTGCAGGTTGTGAGACCAGTGCCATGGACTTCCACCTCAGTGCTGGATCCAAGCTGGCTTAAGACTCACAAATTCTCTGACCATGCACACTCAGAGCATGAAAACAAACAAAGCATCTTCAAGGGCTCATACAAAAGTTCAGATGAGCTGGAGGAAGGTTAGGGCTTTATTTTTAAATCTTCTGTATCCCAAACTGGCACTCTCAGATTTTGTTTAAAGCTGGGGAAAGAGAAAAACTCTTGGAAAATTTAGCAAGCGATTATGGTTGTCTTTTGGCTTTTACTTGAACTATCACAGCTTCACCTCAAAGCTGTTTTACTTCTCTTATTTTGCAAGCATAAAAATGACAAAGAAAAAAAGCAACTGGACGCATTATTCATTCAGCCATCAACCCTTAAATATCACTTACCAAGCCATAGCCACCTCACCTTTCTCCTCAGACATCCACACCCCCACTTATCCACTTTTCTCCATTTTAACCTTGCATCAATGTTTTCTATCTTCTTTTTCCTTTCTCTATTTCTCTCTGCTTCCCTCTCATTCTTACGACAGTTATTACTTAACCTTCAGGTACCCACTTAAGCAACCCACCAAACAGCAATAATGATCACACAGAGTCAATAGTGTGGTACGTAATCACCTTGCCTACTGTGTTAATGTCAGTTATCTTTTGCTAATGTACATGACATGCTTTATCTTTGCAGAGTGGCAAGAGCCAATTGCACTTTGTTTGGGATCAGCTATTGTTACTGCACCTGGGTTTTTTTTCAGCTCTTAAAGCGTTGTGGTTTTTCAAAAGTAAAAACAAAACAAAACCACATTCAGATACAAAAAACCTGAGAGCGAAGCACAAGATTCTCCTATCACACACAAGCAAACCCATCCCTGAAGATGATGGAGTTACACTAGTATAACAATACTCCTTTGACATTCACGTCATACAGCACCTTTATCTACCACCTTATTGCCTGGATGCTACCCAGAGACAGGATGCACCACCTAAGGCCCTGTGTTACCCTACCAGTTCCTTTGTTTACCATTTTGTTGTTGCTTGAGGATTTTGGTTGAGGGTTTTTTTTTTTTTTTTCTTCTTTTTTTTTTTAAGTACTGGAAGCCAGCTCCTTCCTGAGGAAGAGCAGACCACGCAGAGGGATGTACTGCAAAGCTGGACACCGGACAGAGAGGATACATTGCAAAGCTGGATGTTCCTGTACCTTATGTGCCAAAATGGTAACCCAAGGCAAGACACACCCCTGGGTGTAAAGCTGATCTAATTTGTATTAACTTCTAAAGCTCTCCTGGCCGTAAAGCCGCAGCTCCAGAGCAGGCAGGCAGTCCCAGGTATTTCTCTGATTTCTGGGGAAAGAGTTTGTGTTGCAAAGACAACTGTGGGGTAGCAGTGGACTCTGCAGTGCTGCAGCTATCTATGGGACTGAGGTGGTTCAGTCATTTACACCATAACTGTAATCTGTATAAAGAGCACTTTAGCTCACTTTTATAATACCACAGGTATACCCAGCCTGCTCCACAGAGAGAAACAATCCAAATACACCAAGGGAAGAACAACTTATTTTACATTCCTGGATCCTGTAATAATATTTGCTCTGAAGCTCTCCCATTCCCTCTACCAGAGATAGAGAGGAAAAGAGAAAGGGATCAAGTGTGTGGATATGTGTACAAAGATAAATACATGCTTTTAAACATGATGTCAAATCCTTATCTGGCCTTAAAAAACTGGCAGAAGAGTTGACTTCTTTATAGCTTTGGACCATTAAAGCTACAAAACCTCAATTAAAAAGCTGCCAGAAGATTTTTTTTTTTTACTTTGTTCCAGAAGGATATAAAACCAGTTATGAGAAAAAAAAATTCTACTTTTTACATGGAAAGTCCAAACCATAATTACTGCCACACTTAATGTTACTGCATACCAGGATGACTCTAACTCCCATATGATTACTTTTTTATTTACTATTTATTTTGCATTTTCTATTCTGTACTTGATAAGGCATAAAAAAATCCAAATTAAATAATATAACATATCATTAATACAGTTTATTTTCCCCAAGGCTACAAACATAACAAACCAGTTCGTTTACCCTTGGTTTATTCTTGCCTGTAACAATTCAGGGCAGGGACAATAGGAAGGAGCGGTGAGTGCACTGCATAACCAGGATCCAATCCAAAATATCACCTTCTGTGTCTACTTGCCTCCCTCACATGAAAAATCTAGCAATCCTATTCCTGAAGAAGAAGTTATAGTAGGCTTTTAAAATAAAGTAACAAGAAGACAGAAGCCCTAGATTTCGCTCTGGCAGGTCAAATCAAAGATATGGCAAGAGAACTGTTTGTGCTCTTACTGTATTTGCCCTCTGTAGACAGATTCCAAGATGCAGTCCGAGCAAGGTCTCTGCTTTAGATTTTGGTGTTTATCTCCGGCAGCAGTATCTGTCTTAGGAATATACAGGGTTGATAAGAGGGATAAATCCAACCGGAGCACTAAGAGGATAGTAATCGTCCTATGCTCCAATGGATTATGATCCATTTGGGGGAAAATCAAGCTATGAGATGTGGAGGGCAGAAAAAATCATGAGGGTAGAAAAGGTTTATGCCCTTTATTTTGTGCTCTGGAAAGATACAGTCCTCAGGGCTGAGGAAGGTCATTTTCCATTCTTTGCAAGCATGTCCTACATCGCTTGGCAAGGAATGGGAACCAAGGTCTGGCCTGGCCAGTCCACCCAGGAGTACGCTTTGCCCTCCCATCCTGCACAGTCCCTCCTGGAATACTCTCCTGACATGGTCTTCCCACCAGCAGGAGGACCAGGAGATGTTCACGGACCACTTTGAAACTAGAAAGTTCTCAATACACATGGGCACATGGTGTTTCTCTGACACCATGGGCATACTTGTCCTGGCCAGCTTCCAACTCTTGTAATTACATGCTGCTGACCCAACGAACCCTTGCAGTTTCCATAGGCTGTGTTAGTTTTCACTTCCTATTGTGTTGCTTTGCACTTTCCAGGAGTTGCCATGTGCAGCCCAGAAGACACCTGCATTGTGTGATGAAACTATGGAATGCTGCTTACCTTCTCAGGGAAGCTTCCTTAATTTATTACTGCAAAGTTGTTTTAGTGCTTGGAGGTGCTACTACAGTGTTAGATCAGTAACGACAAAGCCAGGTGGTGCTGATTAGTTGAGGAGGAAAGCCAGTATTTCACACAGGTTCTCCTTCTTTCAGAGACAGACCATGAAAAAAAGAAAAGTTCTGCATGGGATTGCGGCCCCTCTGATGGCCCCAGTTCAGCAGCATGCAGCGCTGGGTGCTGCCTTTAACGTGTGTTCATTTGTTTTTTGAGGGCACAGCAATTAAATGAGAAAGTGGGATGCATGAGGCTGGTTGGGGATCTGCTGCAGGGAAGACAGGGTTAAACCAGCCCTCAGCACTATGGAGCATGTTTGAAGGAAGTCTCACAAAAGTAATTTTAACTCCCTCCGTCTTGCTTGCTCCCTCTCTCCCTCGCTCTCTCCTCCCTGTCTTCTTCCCCCTTTCGTCTTCCCGACTGTACGTTACTCCTCATTCTTTGCATTGTACTTATATTCATTCCTTGTTCCATTGAAGCTGTACATGAAAAGTGCCAGTTTTGAGCTTCTGCTGTACAGGAGGAAAGAAAGGAAGAAAAAAAGAAAGAAAGAAAGAAAGGGGAAAAAGTGCTCGTCTTCAGTTCCTGTGAGCTCTCACTCACTTTGAGCACTGTTCCTATTACACAATAACATGTTATTTTGTTGAATTTTGGCATCCATCTAGCTTGTCTGGTCAGGAGCCAAAAAATTAGAGTGTGTCAGTCCACCAGTTCCTCTACAGAGAAGCGCTCCCCTCGCCCAGCGCGTGCTCCGTACTCCTGGCCCCGGGCCAGCAAGGGAAATCCATTTTACATAAAGAACACACAGAGCTCAAGTGCTCAGAGACTTTTTACCTACTAAAATAACTTTATGGACAAATGCCAGTCTGCGAGACACACGCGGCAGAGAACATTTGGCACCAAAACCAAGGTAAAGCGCTCCGCAGAGGTACCAAACTTTTTCAGAAACGAGGAAATGGCTGTCAGTGCCGTCGTGGCACGTCACGTGACTTGGCACCGCCCGCCCCATTGGCCAGCCCCGCAGCTGAGGCAGCCGCCATGTAAGGAGCGGAGAGCTTCGCCCATCGCTGCATTCTTAAAATGGCGGACCTGCCGCGCGCCCAGCGAGGCGAGCCCAGCCCCAGCCCCAGCCCCAGCCCCAAGGCTTTTATTTTCTTTCGTTCTTTCCCCCCGTTTCTTTTTCTTTTTTTCCCCCTCCTTCCCCCTCCGCTGAAGTTTTTATAAACCTTTACAGATTTGAGTAGAAACAGATTTCTCACAACTTGCTCTGCGTCTCAATTTCACAGCTCAGCATACACTCAGGCACTGTCAAAAGCTTGACAGCGTTCCAGGGAAAATATTAACTGTAAACTTTCCAACAGGAATTGAAGGCACACACGGCTCCCGTCAGGATGTCCCCTCTGCCAAGCATGGGGAAGGCAATGTTTTCACAGCTTTCCAAAGCTTGCACAGCCGCAAAAGCTGCCACGACCCCCAAGATGGTCCCGCTTGGCCGCAACATGGGCGCAATTAAGAGGGATGCCTCCTCTCTGGCGACGAAGCACGCTGCCCGCCTCACACTCACAGGCCGGACCCGTTGAACACTGCATGCTCTGATGTATAAATATTTGCCTCTGGCTAAAGTTCAAGCAGCCCTCTGTGGCTGCCAGACACAACAGAAAACCAACATCCAAGGGAAAGTGTTTACTGCAGCACTGGCCAAAGCAGTGACTGCCAGTGAGCATGTCACTTGCCTCGGCCCAGCCCGCAGGCGCTTATCGCAAAGTACCTGGCCAGCCGCCACCCCACGCCTGCCACCCTTCCTGGGAAATGGTTAATTTATTAAATGCGTCTGTTTGCCCTCGCCTGCACTGATGGCCTGGAATGAGGGTCCATGGCATGAGAGGAACACATCCTCCCACAGAGTCTCAAGGCATTAACCCTTTGTTAAGCGAGTGTCCATAATGCAACCAATTAGTGTGAGTTGCTTTCTGCCCGGCCCCGCTTCTAAAGTTGAGCTGCTATCTTGGACTCCAATGCACGCGCACACACAAAAACTTGCAGACAGCTCCTCAGCAGAGCCAACTGCCTGTGCACACTGGAAAGAGACAACCAAAAAGCGGTCATGTATGGGATGTCTTTCAGCAGTGAAAATACAATACAGAAATAAATCTTCTCACTCATCTCCCACCCTCCAAGCCAAATGTTACTTGGAGCCTCCACCAAATAAGGGTAGCTAAATCCAAGTTATTCAACTGGTGAATCAGCAGCTACAATATTCATAAAAGCAGGATAGAAAGGTAAGGAAAGGAGGCAAAAAAATAAACAAGAAGAACCCTCCAGGAGGCCTGGCTGTGATCACGGCTGTTGTCATTGTGGTCATCCTTGAAATGGCTTCCTAATGCACCAATAATCGTAGTGTTAAAATGCAGTAAATGAACATGCCAAGACTTTGCACATCTGACTCTGTGCTGTAAATGAGGCAGATTTTACTAGGAACAAACAGGAAAAACTGTATTTTGGGAAAACACCTCAGAAAATGAAAGAAGGTGGGGTTACGAAGGAAGGAAGAAATGGGGGAAAAAAGCAATCATGCTTTCATTTTATAATTTAACTAAAATGTGAAGAGAAATAATTCTTTTGGTGCCACCCTTAACATATGCATTTAAACCACTGAAATATTCTACTTCTGTCACAGAGTGAGTAGAAGTAGAAGTGTATCACAGAATTAGAGTGTATCTACTAAAGTAGATGTTACATAGCAAACTACATAGATTGCTATAGCCCTCAACTGGAATAAAAATCTTTGACGCTTAGGTTTAAAAAGTTGCAGATTCACTGTAAGCCCCCACAAATAATCTATTGACTAAGCCTATTTTCTACTATGAAATATGAGGGAGTTAACAGAGAAAATTTGATGAAAACTTGAAATTTAATGAGTAATACAGAAAATTTCTTACATAATTTTCCTATCTAACGAGAGTCCTACTAACTCTGCTTGCCCCATCCAACCTGACAGCAGCCCTCAAGCAGTGAGTGATGTCAGTGCTGTCGACCTCCTTTAGACCTAAGAAGCCCAGCACTAATAGTATCAGGACGGGCTTCCAGGAGGCCCAAGCGAATCAAGTGAAAGAGGATCACAGAGGAATGTTCTGTTCCTACCGCGAACACGACAGAATTAACTCTGAGATGCTTCCTTCTGCTGCCCTGTTTGTCCGAAAGGTCAAGATGATTAGCTCTTGTATACTCTGAACCGACCATCAAAACAAAACCTATGCTAAACCTTCATCTGCTTGAAACAGAAGAAAGCACACTTCGGAAGGATCATTTCAGATGCATTTAAGGTGTAGTGAGTTATGATTTTTCATTCTGCTTGTTAGCTGCTGTGCAACAGCAGCTGCCTGTTAACTTTTTGTTATTTGAAGGAGCTTTTTCTGAAGCATGATTACCTTCTTCTAGTAAATATAATGAAAGAAACAAAGAATGTGGATGGAATAAAGAAAGTCTAATGTTTAAGTCATCATGCATTTAGAAAAACAAAACACCATTACACGGGCAAGCCTCATTCATTACAACAATTAGTCTATCAGGCAGATTTCTATGGAAATATATCCATTGTTTACCACAGTGAGGATTCCTTTACCAATCATACCTTTGAAGTCCAAAGATTAAAAAGCAGATACACTGGAAGCATTCAAATTCTCCAAGTGTTTTGATAGGGTGTTTGTCTACATTATACAGAAGAAAAGGTACTTACCAGATCTTAATTGACTATATATTAAAGAATGATCATAGCAACATATTCAGCGCATTACCAATGGGTATGAAATGTTACACCCAATGAATGTTGTGTGACACGTACCTAATGGGTATTCTATCATGTTCAAAGAGTATAAAACAAATACAGAAAAAAAAATCCATCCAATTGTATCTTTTTCATTGAGCATCAATGTAAATATAGACTGAAGCAATCAAAATGCTAGAAATATAAATATTCCTTTTAAAGCCACTGAATCCATCACTTTACTAGGAAAGGCTTAGCTATGTTATTTGCAATTCCCTCATTGCACAACAATGTACATTACTGTCTGTAAGCTCTAATTTGGCATGGCGCATCATTAATGACCTGAATGGTGGCTGTTTCACACATACATATTTAATTACAACAGCTGAACAAATTACATATTTATGCTTTATAAAGGGGATTGCCAGTCTAATTCATTTGCTATGCATGCAGGTACAGGGCTCCATCTGCAACAGCATCTGCACAACAAGAGCTAACAATTATCCATTGTAAGTGAGTGAGTGTATCTGGTGAAACCTGTAAGAGATGCAATCGTATTAACCACTTCACTGCCTACAAACTAGTATTTTCTCAATGGACTACAATATTTTAAATAATTTATGAACAATATTACTGTTTTGCATTTTCAAAACATCCTTCATCCAAACATCTCTGAGCACTTTATATGCTATAAAAAATTGTCTTAAACACTCCTGTGAGGAAAGTAGTTCTTATCCCAACAGCATACACGGGGCAAGGAAGGCACCTAACCCTAGATGGTTGGTTCCTCAAAAAGCACAATAAGTATCAGTGGACCTGTGCTGGTTTTTGTTATTTTAACCCATGATCCTGCCCTATGTGATACGTGAGACAAAAAATTGGTGGCACAAGAAATGGAGTCAGATCTCCACAAAATTAATACAGTAGTTTAAGCTTCCATGGGCTCATGATCAAAATTATTATCCATAACCTAACCATCCTGAATTGTACAAAAACTCTTCCTGAACTATTTAAAAAGACCTCCAAAACAGGAATAATGGTTTCTAAAATTCACGGAGAAATGGCACAAGGTAAGAATACTGGAAAAATATGAACGTAATATAAAGCTTCCGGGAAAAAGGGAAGAATAATCCTGACAGGAAGAGTCCGTACTAATATTTACTGAGTCAAAAATTAACAGAACAATATCAAAGCATGTAAGAGAGGCAACCGAGCTGCCTGAACAATTAGTATTAGTGTTTTGGTGCGGAAATTTTTTGGCAAACTAGATATGTCTATGATGTATATCAAGTGGGATTATAGTACTAATAGAACAATAGAAGTTGTATATTTAGATTCTGGCAAAGTACTTATTGCAAACTCCCCTAAAATTCTGCATGTGCAGCATTATTGTGACTTGGTTCTGAAGTTATGGTGTGGATTGAAAACTTACTATAATGTGTGAAAAATTATGAGCAATCATCTCCTTCTAGAGAAAGGAGAGAGTCAGAAAGAGAGCCCCATCTTATTTAAAAATCTTTGTTAAAAGAAAAATAGGAAGGGAATGAACATCGTGCATAGCCACTAAACAGATGTTTGATGTCCTTCCAGAACAACAGAGAAACAAAGAAAGGTGCTAGAAGTTTGGAAGCCGCCTGAGCACAAAATGAATTTAGTTTCAGAAAAATGGGCAAACACAATAAGAAAACCAAATGATTACAGGGATTGAATAAAATGAGGAAATACGATGTCAAATATAAGCACACCAGTGACAGCAAAGAGATGATTATGCAAGAGCTTGCAATGCTGAATGGCAGCAGTAAAAGTCAGTGAAACTTCCACATCTTTGAGAGGTGGCAGGTTTCTCATTACTTGGGACATTTAGAAGAGAAGTAGGCAATCAGTGCTCTATAGGAAAGGCTATATACTGGTGAGACAAGATCAAACAAGTTCTTTCCACTTCTAATTTCTTTGGCTTCACAGGAATGTTAAATAGCTCGAGAATTTTCACCTAACAAATGTATAATAAATCTAAGGATCAGCCTAAGTACAGGATTATGGAAAATTATTTCAACTTCAGTACCTGAAAGAGGAAGCATTTAGGAGTAAATTAATCAATACTGAAGTTTCCCATTATCATTTACAGGCTCTATTTAGAAATAAATAGGTCTAAATAGGCTGCTTGGCATGGGGCAGCTATAGGTCAACAGTCTACATCAGACACTGTAATTTGCCATAAGTGCAGAGGTGCCCATTAATTACAGGGAAATTTGAAAGTATCCCTCAGGCCTATGCTGTAGCTGCCAAACTGTTCACTGAAGTGCAGGCACCCTCCAGGAAGTTCTGGTGCTACTGCTGCTTTAAAGACATGATTGGGCTGTGCAGTACAAAAGATCAGCTGTCCCAGGATGGATATCTCAATTGGAAGAGCTATTTTATCGAATTAACAGCTATGATGTTCTGTGAGTGCACCAAGTGCCACAGCTGTTTCCATGTCAGCATCCAACATCATCTGGATCTGCTGACCCCACTGACTTTCCTGAAACACACTTGTCTGGCTCTCCCTCAGGCGACAGAAAAAAATATATGACAGAGTACCACTGGGAAAAAAATAAATTAAATTAAAATCTCCCCTTTTAGGGCTGTGAATGGCAAAATAGGAATTACAGACATCTCCTTCCTTCAGCGGGGCAGTTCCAACTTCCTCTTGGCCCAACCTGCCCCATATTTTTGGATCCTGGCACCAGTGAGTGACAGAGGGAACTCCACACAGAACCGAAATCCCAGGCAAGCCAGCATGTAAACTCGGCACATCTTCCCCGCTGCACACAGCTGATTCCTCCTCCTCCACCTGCATGAGCAGTGGAGTTCTTCAAAGGTTTTAAACTGCTCAAAAAAGGAACTAAAATATCTTTATTTTAAAAAAGGGGGGAGGTGCGATTGCTTAGTGGACATATTCCAGACAACATCTCTGTAATTACATTTTGTTATGTTGCAACGCCTGCTTTTTCTACACCCTTAATTAGGCAAGAAAAATCAGGAGAAAGATCATCCAAATTTTTCCTCAGCTTCTTGGGTTAACATTACACACGATCAACTACTGTACCTAAATGCCCTATCACAGTACCTCAAGTGACCTTGTCAACTCTGAAAGCTGGTCAACAATCCTCTTAATGCTGGAGGAACACAAGCCAAAGTTTTAACACCACTGCCAGGGGAAGATGCTAGCAAGAAAATAAGATTCATTCATTGTTTATGTTCCCCTATTCCCCTTTTAGACATAAAAGAGTCCAAAGCAACTCCTCATTAAAGCTACACTTCAAAACAAGGCAGGGGAAACAAGACTGCAAAAGAGGTTGCTTACTCCTTGGATTAGATGGGAATGTGTGCAGGGCTGGCAGAGAGACTCCGGGATGAGGCCAGCTCTACTGCACGGCAGCTGGGTGAGAACATAACATGGCAACAATCTTTAGTCCAGCAAAGTAGTTACCCCTGAGGATCCAGTGTTTTAGCTATTTATTTTTTTAAGAAGTTTTTACTTCTCCAAAGCAATGTTAATCAAAAAAAGTAGATATATATAGTAGGTTTCACTTCTTATTTAAAGTTACACACTCAAAGCCAGAAGTTTTAAAACTTAAATTTCTGGTTTTGTTTTTTAAATAATTCTGCCTTTACCACGATACACAACAAAAGTGGTTACACTACTGCATCCGTTCTTTTTAAAGATGCACTTTTCTGCTCTGGAAGCATAGAGAAATGTATTCTATTTATAGAAGTAAATCTATGTTTTTGTAATATATCTTCTGGGACAGTTTGTTTTTGTTTTCTTTTTTTTTGTTTGTTTGCTTTGTTTCAGCCAGTTGGAGCATTTACATAAAAAAGATGGGGTCAGTTTGCAACTTGGGATAAATCTGAATGCTTTGACTGGAAAGCAAAGTGATGTTTTTTTACCCCCATTATGGGACTGAACCATCATCATGCTTAACTTGCTCCATTTGCATATCCGATTTTTCCATGCCTCATGCCATAATCAGTCCTCTACGTAGTGCTGCAATTTGCAACTGGAGAGATAATAATGGTTTCATAAACAAGATTGTAACTCCAGGTATTTAATAAAGCAACAGGAATGCAGGATTACAAAGGAACAGCTAAGGTACTGCACTGAAATTCCTCCAGAAAAATTAAAGCTGAACACACACACACAGAGAAAAAAAACGTACAATAATTGAAGACAGATTTTTGCACATTTTCCAGCCTTGTTCTGTAGGCAACCATAACTCTTTAGGCTGTCATTGGTAAAATTCCACTCCAATATTCCCCAGACTGTTGCAACGGGCGCCTGTCACTTCAGTAGCTGCTCCCACGACTATGATGCTACCACAGTTGCATTCCTGCAACACGCAATGCTTGAAGTGTCAATAAAACACACGCACGTGTGTGTGTGTGTAGAGATATATATATATATCTACACACACATATAGGGCCCTAACATCAGAGCTAATAATGCATCCAGTTTTGTTGAATTGCCTGGAAATGTGAAGCCACAGAAGCATTTTGTATCTTGCTGTGTGCATGTACAGCTGATAAATGTGTTAAGAGCATGGAGTTCAAATGTCAGATGCTGATCCAGACTGGCTGAAGCCTGCTAGGTGCAATGAACTCTCCCCCGAAGAAGTTTACTGTAAAGAGGCCAAGTTGTTCTCTTAAAATAGCCTGTGTTAGCTGGATCCAAGAATTACAGTCCCCTTGGCCAAAGGTGTACAGTTGGGATGACTTCTGCTCCCTCTTGTCAGACCTTCTTAAGCTCAGAACAGTCATGTCTCTCTTAAATTAAAAGAAACTGCTTACAGATCTAGAAATTTAATGCCAAACAGGAACAGCGCTGAAAATGAGTCAATATGGGTCAGTCAATGGACTATACTGAGGAAATCATAAACTTCTAGCATTTGCCAAGCCTAAGCAGTTGAGAAATGAATCAAAATGTTCCAGGACTCCAAATAATCTCAGAATTTCAAATTTCATCACCACGCTTCATCTCCTGCCCAGGATGGAGCAGGACTGAAGCCCAGCCCCAGCCAGTTGGTGCTCCACTGGGAGGAGCAACAAAAATTTCCAGGCAATACTCTAAACAAGCCCAGAAGAGTCAAGATGGGGATAAAAACCAGAAATCTCTCTCATTTCCCATCTGGCATGCACAACCCACCTCAGGTGACAGACATTACGATTACCAGTGGTTATTTCCTAGCATAACAATTGATCTATTCAATTGATTTGCAGGTAATATTCCTCCTGTGCAGCCTCTTGATAAAAGCAGAAAAAAGAGCCTCTTAGTAACTGTTTCGCTTTGTTTTGAAAACAATAGAGATGCACAGTATTGTTTCAGTCTGAATAGTTCATATTATAAAAATATATATTTGCATTAACCTGTTTGTATTTGATTCCTTCAAAAGTTCCCTTTAGCAGCCATCTTTTGGGCTCTGCCACTTTCTGACTTTAGAATCAAGTTTGATAGCAAACTATTATTTTTGATAAAGTTCTAAATATTCCTTCCTGTCTAAGAAGCACAAATTTGCTGGAAACATACAGCTCTGATTCACAGGAACATTTATTGTGCTGATAATTGAACTCCAGTCATATGGCTGAAAGAGGCTAACAAAAAAAAGAAAAAGACAAAAAGCTCAACTGTAATTTCGAGACATCTATAAATTTCTCATTCTTTCTGCAGAGAGGAAGCTCCCTGGGGCTTTCTGGATAGCCTCAGTTTTATTTATCACCCACTCTCTTCCAATCTATGAATGCCATAATTCTTCCTCTTGCAAAGAGATGAACACGGCCTCAATCACACGCTCCCCTTGTATCAACTAGACATTGCTAAACAGCAGTTATGGTAATGGAAAATATTGACAGCCCAAGGTCTTGCTATCAGTTTCAGTTCCTGTTGGCTAAAACACTCAAACCTGAGGTCCCAACCAGTCTGTGGTTGATTCTAACCGCTGCTGCTACCCTCTTGCTTGGGGTTTGGAAGAGGGACACAAGCAAAGGTGTTCCTAAAATGACGTTCTAGGAGGACTGCTGGCAGCAGAGGGTACGGGAGGAGAAGGTTGCAGGTCTGGCCTCACATTGGTATGGGCAGACCCTGTGGATCTTAAACTATTCATTGTGCTGTAAAGCTAGTGAGCTTGTACTACAAAAATATAAATATTGTATTACTGCAGCTCACATGTAATGGTAAAACCCAACAGGATCTGTCTAATCAAAGGTACCTGCATTTCTGAACAAACAAGTGAACATTTGCCCTCTAGCTCATTTCTGACATGGCACAAAAATGTCTGCTTCCAGGCTCTTAAATGGCTTTTTCAACTAAATGAGCTCCAATCGGAAAGAGGTCATAAATTTTCAAGAAGACCTTCAAGTAATTTTGAATATACTTCATTATTTTCACTTTACTTTGTCAATGATATTTTTTATTACAAACTTAAAATACTTCTGCAGATTGATTTTATCCTTAGTAGTTTGGAAAATGAAGACTTTCTTTTTTTTTTTCAGTGCCTTAAACAGACCTTAATTTAATACCACTATTTTTGGTTCAATCACAATCAAATCTATGTTTATAATGCTTTCCCGTGTCCAAATAGCTTTCTGTGCTCCAGCACACATTGTTTAATATTTCTGCATTAAGAGAAGCTTCTCATTTTGCTCAATCTAGGTGACTCTGCCAAGAAGTATTTCCGAGCATGAATAAACCATGAAATATATATTCAAACTCAGATTAAAAATATGCATCTTTGAGCTTGGAATGAAGAATAAACACTTGGAATCAAACCCTGGCCCTATTCAGATCAGTGGGAAGACTTTAAAAGTGAATTGTTTATGATTAAAGAGATGGGGGTTCTAGTATCAGCTTTGCACTCCACACAGATTCCAACCCTCCATTGACCTTTCTTCACCAGTAAAGCAGGAACAAAGCCACCCTGCATCGTGGCAGATCATTGTTGAAAATTTCTAAGTGTTGCTTTACTTCTCAATTCTGAGAAGCAAAACTGTCTTGCACCTTCCTGAGTTACAGGTCATACTAGGTCTCTTCACCATCACCTGCACATGCCTTTGATACAAGATCTGGACAGCTGTTTGCCTACTTTAGCTGTGTCAGTTCCCACTGACTGAGCAACTTTCCCTGAAAGTTAATGTTTCCTTTTACTTACTCTCAGGCTTTAGGGGGGTTGCATTTTGCCTTTCTTCTCTCCTGCCAAGCAATATGATAAGTCAAGACTTGTTTTCCAAACAAATGGAGAACTTCATGTTAACAAACAAGCCAGTCCTGCTGCAAATGGAAAACATTGATAAGAGAGTATAAAGAAATATTCCGGACTCCCAGCCACAATTAAACTTCTTTTCTAGTGAATCATTACAGCTGGAAAATATTGTCATGGCAGATAGCACCAGACCTTCAGCTGTCAGTGGCCTGAGGTAAGCTTGGCTATTAAGGTCCCTTCAAACCTTCCTAAGAACTTTCTGGGGCATCCTAGCTTCGGGCAGTGGTTTCCATCTAAACAACAGCCTCAAAGAACTGCAGCTGAAGAACGTTTCTCACAATTCCTTGTGTGCTTTTTAAAGCCTGGCCTGCAAGTTTTGCCCAAAGCCAGTTCTGACTGGATCTTTACAGCTGCCTAGACAGGAATCCAGAAAAAAATGAACTCTCTACTATTTTGTGGGGGATTCTTTCAGTCTCTTCAGCAATATCCAGCTCTTTTTATTTTATATATGTATGTGTGCATTTATTAGTAGTGAGCAGTATCAGGTGGCCCTGCACAAACACCAAAGCTCATGCAGTTACTTTTTAAGTTTCCCTGCACTAAGACACAATTGAAACATCCAGGATACACAAAATCAGTGTCTAGGATGAGAAAGCTGGTTTCCCATGTAATCTCAAAACCACTCTGAGTCCCACTTAAGCCCAGTTTCCCTTTGTGGTCTTTCCATACTGTCACTTAAATGCCAGTTTTGCTATGGTTATTTCAGGGATGTGGATGGATGACATGTTCCAACCACCAGCTTCTCAAAAGCAGTTTAGGAGCCAGGCATGAAGCTTGCTCCCCTGGGAGCCTGCAAGGTTTCACATGCTAAGAGTATGCCTTGTTTTGTGCCATTTCATTACCATGCTAGAGAGGCGTTAAAACTGAAATCATTGATACAATAAATTGAATCAAGTCTCATAAAGTCCACAGTAGTGTGTACTAGGGCACAATATGGAAATACTAAACCAGCATCACGGATACAATGCGTTGTGCATTATATAGATAATTACTGGACGAATCAAACATGTATCAAAGTGTTGCACAAAACACAAAGGTAGAAAAGCTCAGTAAGATCACCAGCCCACATCTGTGTTCACAGAATGATCCCTACAAAGACATTTTTTTAGTCCTTTCTCCTGCTTTCAAACAACTCAAACTGAAGGGCATTTAATTTTACCCTTGGTGAATACTCCACATTTACTACACTTCTTTGATAGTATGTTTTAAAGCTGTACTCCAAAGTCCCAACCTAAATTATCCTTCAACCTGCTTAGTGTTCACACCCTTCATATCATCAAAGATCTTTCATATCTTCTCCCTAAGGTGAGCTATACATATTTAGTGCACCAGACTGTGATAACATTATCCTCAGTAAATAGCACATGCATAAGGAATCCATTGACTTAGAGGAAGTCTATCTACAGACCAGGTTGTTAAAGAAATAAGCACAGGGCAATCTGGCCTTAATCTTCATCCATAAATCAATAATGCCAGATACCCTCTGCAGTTTCTCTTTGTTCTGACTCTTTGCAGGTATGGTCGTTAGAGCTTCCAGTGGCTGCAAAATGGAGTGTTTTCTGGGGAGTAAAACAGTCAAGTGAACGAGCTGATGAACCCCTTTAAGACAGCAGGATGGTGCCATAGAAGTGACTCAGTTGAGGATTTCAGTGGACTCACTGCTGCTTTTAGTACATTTGCTCATGGTCCTGCTTTCCATGCTATGTCCATGCCACTGGAAGGTCACTGAGACAGCAGAGTTCCCACCAAAGGGTGAGAGCTAGGACAGGTAACCATGGAGGGAGAATTTACATTATTGTCCATGGGATAAAAGAGAGGGGGAAACCCAACATTTCTGACCCCTAAATGAGGACTGTCGAGAAGGCCAACATTTAATGGTTTGTGAACACAGAGATATAAATGCATTGCTTATTCCTACTATGATCTCTTTCAAACTGGTTCCCCTGATGAATATAAGGAGTATTGATTTTTAAACCCATGTAGGTTCTTAGAGACAATGCAGACCAACTTAATTATAATCAATAAAATTTACAGACAGTGATGCAACCCAGCAGAAGCATTCCCATCAAAAAGTATGGCATGAGAATACTCCAGTTTTCCTATTGCATTGCTAGAATATGACCTTAATACATATTTTATTATGTATAGAAGCCTGTCTGTGAATCCATCAGAAGATCACCTGCATCTCCACAGTTACAACTAATTTGGTAGTGTCTACAGGTACCTTTATATAGCTTCCATGAACAAAGGGAGAGGAAAGTTCCATCAGTCTTTACAAGAGCTACTGCAGGCATCCCTCTCCTGTTGGATATTCCCTCTTATTTTCAGTCTACTTACTCTCACCATCTCTATCTGAAACTATTTCTATTGCACTGATAAAATACTAACAGGCAGAGAGACTGAAGGTGAGATTTATCTCACCTAAATGTGGCTGTTTAATGGTTAGGCTCATCTCAAAGGAAGGTGCTGCTGCCCTTTGTGGAGTCAACAGTGACAGCCAGGTGGTTGCGAAAGGATTTTGCTGGGCTGAAATGCCCTCGGGGAGTGCCTCTCCCATCTCATCAAACAGAACCACCCTAGACAACCACCTTAGACCAGGAACCCAAGATTTAGACAGATAAAACTGAGATGAGATGAACCTTAGCACAAAATATTTGTCTGGATCAAAAAGTGAAAAAAAACCAAAGTGGAATCTGACTTGGTTCAGACTAGGACAGAAATTCTTTTCTTGATGGCAAAAATCAATGGCAGAAGGAGGAACAAGGCAGAAATCTGAATCTAGTGAATCTAGACTGGTTTTCAAACCTACTTTCTTCTCTGCATGTCTCCTCTGTCACCTTGCATCTCCCTGGATGTTTGACCCAGCATTTCCAATATATGGCTACCTTACAGCATATCTGCAGCACACAGTGGTCTGTGTAGTGCCAAAATGTCTTCAATAGTGGCAGCCACCCCCACCAGAAGCTGTGCAGACACGAGCACAGCACTGTAACAGGACTATTTATAGATGGGTTTTAGACATACCATCTCATGCACAGCATTTGGCTAACAAGCTTTCAAAATCCACACATAGTAATGTCCTACCTTGTGGATACACCACTTTGCACCTTAAGTGCTCAGTGTTCCAAGTAACAACTCCTACCTTAGCCTGTGTAATACCATCAGGCAGACCAAGCTCCTGAGATGGAGGCAGCCATCTGAGAGACATGGGACCAAACACTTCACTGAGGTTATGGTGCCTGAGTAAAAGCTTAAATACACTGAAGGATGTGGGCTGGGAGAACACAGTGGAAACAGTTTATGCCCTAAATAATTCTACAAGAAAACAGTCAGTCTGCTCTCTCCCACTAACTAATCTCTGCAAAATTGCTGTATTACTAATTACCAGTATTAAATTTGAGAGGAAACAATGAGTATAAACTGTTTGACCACTCATGTGGCCCAAAGCCCACCTTTCTGTTTTCTAAGTGCTTTTGAAATAGCTCTATATTAATGGCTGTGACTTTCTTTCTGAGATAAATTAGTCTCTGTTGACAGCATAGGCTATCTGCAAGTGTTGAATAAAACCTAAGGAAAGAAATAAACCAACAAACAACAAGAAGATACCTTCTTTTTTAAATATCTTTCAACTGGCACAGTAAATTACTTTGATTCAGAAGTGACTCATTTCCAACGCTGTGCACATTAGCAGCCAGTATTATTCAATTTGAGATTTTAATTTATAACATACTCTTGGTAATGTACTCCCAATACATTCCTCACTTCCCTACCCTGTAACTGACAGAAGATGAAAGATCTTTACTGTATAAATATTTTATATTAAACCCTTCACTCTGCTGTATTTCTTCCATTGTCAGTTCCCATTTGCAAATACTATACATTGTCCAAAAAAGTGCTGATGTAGGCAAAAGGCATGTGCTTGTAGGCAGCCCTGCAGCTCCAGGAGCTGCTGCTCAGCTGCCAGGGAGAATGTGAGGGGCACTTCCTCCTTTTGGGAATGAACTCTGCTGGCCAAGGGACCAGGTCATCTCAGAGGGCTGGATGTGGCCATGCTGCCTGCCAGCCGTAGGAGCCCAAATTCAGGGAGGCAGGCGGGAGCGGGAGCAAGAAGCATGCCTGTGGCTTTCCAAGCAGAAATGTCTCTGTGTTCTGCTTCCAGCCCTCAACCTGGGTGAGTGGGGAGAGTAAAAATGCCTCTTTGTTAAGTAAATGTTTTACAAACTATCCTGTCACCTTGTCTTGGGGTGAAACTGTGTCAGTGGGCAAGATTAGATAACTTGACCTAAATCATACTGAAAACCTGTGGCAGACCTCAGCTCAGATCTCCTAACATCCTGTCTTGTGTATTACTGACAAGACCAACCCTAATCTAGTAGGAGAATCCTTTTCCAAACTGTTACTTAGTAAGGGCTAAATGCCACCACCTGGCATCCACAGTAAAACCCTCCTGGCTGAGGTCAGATTTGGCTCTTATGTCTAACTGGAATCATAGGAGACTTCTAACCACCAGCCATACACACTACTTCCCTTGACACTTACTGCTATTCTTGCTTGTTAAGCACTTGCTATCTAAGCCAAAAATACTCACTGTCCCATGAAGTGCACAAAACAGAGGTTATTTATCCTGCTCTGGGACAGTTCTTTGATCAAACTAACATTGCCAATTATTGTTGGATCTCTATTGGGCTGCCAAAGGTCCTTCGTTCAGCTACTCCTACTTTCTGTGGTTGTCCAGAAGAATTATTTTGGGATCCTGCAGTCTACAGCACACAGGTATTTCATCATGAGATTTAAGGCAGCATGTATGAATGCGCTGCCCTACTTAGGTACATAAAAAATAATTTCAGTTGGGCTAAATTACCTTTATTATCAACCCTGGTAATTCCACCGCAGCCATTTTCTTGACTGCTGTACGGAACACTATGAAATGAATCCTCTGAGAAGAAGATGGAAAAAAACAAGACAGTGATCAATGGATTCAATTAGTTACAGTATAATTCTACCAAGATGGGAAAGATCAAGATGCAATGCAACTTCTCCAGCTCAGTTCACAGAAGTTATGGAGAACCTGCCACCACTTTGGGGTATTTTTTTTTAAACTCACTCTAAGTACTAATCCATGTAACGCAGAAGGAGAGGAATTACCAACAGTACTCAGCAAAATATTGGCAGTACAGAGAGGCTGTGCCACAGGTGGAGGCTCCGAAAGAGTGTTTTAATGGACTAGATACACATTATGTCTGTATTTCTTCACACATTGAAAGCGTTATAACAACAGAGAGATTTCTCTAATGACAACAAAATAAAACCTTCCCAACAGCACATCCAAGCAAGAAACAATGCTGTCGCTACGCTGCAGAGGAACAAATCTCTCCTCTAATAATTCCCTTAACGTTTCAAAACTCATGCTTTCAGCATCTCTCCTGCAGAACGCCAAGAAAGCAGATTCCCTTAATGCACAGGTCATCTGAATTACACTTTGACTCCCAGGTGCACAAACCTCTCTGCTCTGTGCTATGTGACACCTTCTTGTCACAGGGGGTCACAAAACACGGGCACGTCCTGGCAGCTGCTGCCATTTGTGGCAAGTGAGCTGACTGGGAGGCTGTGGTGGGGATGGGAGGCATGAGGAAGACCATAAAGACACGGTTTAGTTAATCACATTATTAAGATCTTCATCACCGAGAGTACTTAGCACATGGAAATAGTCGGTTTACGGTATCGGAGCAGAGCAATCTGTATATTACGCCCGGAACATTACAGCACCGGGAAATATGTAAATGTCATCATCTTAAAAGATAAAGACATGTAGAGAGTAGGGCTTCTTCACGTTTAAAGGAAATAAGATGAATGAATAAAGCTGATCAAATGATTAATAGAATCCATAATCTTAATCTTATTATTTCTAAAGAAGAAAAGGCTGTTCAGTTAAGAGCTGGTCATCTCCATTTCATTAAGAACAATTATATTCCAACTGATCAAGATCTCCTACACCACACAGCCCTCACAGCAGATCCCTTTTTATATTTCCTGTCATTTTGGAGAGACAAACAAAGTTGCTGGGGATTTGCGAGGCAAAAGTTCCAGAGATGGGTGTAAACAGATTTTAAACTACAGCTTTGACCTCCCCCCGCCCCCAGCTCCCTCCCAGGAACACAGTGTAAGGCGACCATGTGCTTGTTTCAAGATGTCTAAATCCCAGCCATGCTATCAATCTGGAAAAAAAAAAACAAAGGAAGGGGGGAGGAAAAAAAAAAGCTTTTATGATATGTTTTCACACCCTGTTGGATTAAGAGACAGTGGGTATTAATCCAATGGTTGCTACCCCAAGCTTCCTCTTTGTGGTCAGCAGAGGAGCTGTGTGGTTGGACAGAAGGAGTCCAAAGGCATATTTTTTTTTCTTTTCTTTCTTAAAAAAAAAAATAAATCTGTGTTAAAACAAGAGAAAGTGGACCAGTTACACAGCAAAGCAAAAACCACAGCCAGCCCTCTCTGCTGTTGCTTTCCCCCTAAATGTGGCCTACAGCAATTCTGCTTTCCAAAAAAAAGGTTTAATTTAAACCATACAGTGCTACAAGCTGCCACGTTTCCAAATTCCACATTCCTTTCTAATCTGTGCACTTCAGAACTGACAAATTCTGCTTCCAATGGTACCCAGACTAACTGCAACCAAGAAATTGCTGCTAACTCACCACTCCTCCACTCGATAAGGAACGCCGAACCCCCTCCTCACCTGCCCCCAGTCCCTGGATTTCGCTGAACTTTGAAAATTATCATATTTAAAGGGCCAGATTCAATGTTTGTAGGATCTTCAGCTCAACTTCTTACACAGTGAGGAAAGCATTTCCAGGACTTGGGGCAGGAGGGGAATTCCCAGTCTGGTATAAATCCACAAAACTCCCCCAATGACTTTGCAAGAACAATTTGCACCTGCTGAGACTCTGCCCTCGGCGTGCCGTTTGCACAAGCCCACATGGATAAGGCCATTAGGTCTTCTCCACCACGCAGCCCAGAAATGTGCAGTGCAGAAAAGCCTTCCCTCATTTCAAGTTAAATAAGTAACAGCCTTGGAGGGGAGAAGTGGAGCAAAGAATCATAGAATTGTTTTGGTTGGAAGAGACCTTTAGGATCATTGAGCCCAATCATCAACCCAGCACTGCCAGGTCACCACTAAATCATGTCCCTCAGTACCACATCTACAAAGAGGACATCTTGCTTTGTCCTTGAGCAGGAATGAACCTTGGTAACACTAGATGGATGCAAGAAGAGCCCAAAACTTTGCATCCCTGCAAAAGATCTGGTGGGAAGGGATCAAAAGCTTCGAGGACCATCACTGCAGACCTCCTCCAGCTTAGGGACAGTCTGTTGAAGGGTAACTCAAGGGTACCCACCTAGTCAGCAGCAAGGTGGGGGCACACACCCACATCAGCCGACCCCCAGTCCGGAGAACAAACAGCTGTGTGGCTGTTTGTGGCTTCTTTGAGGTCCTCTGGAAGCCCACGTTCCTGTCCCTCTTCATGCTGTGTCAGGCAGAAGGAGCACTCAGGCCACCATCATCATCTCAGAAACTGCTTGCCCACACTTTTTGCCCGGCAATGCCTAAAAGTTAGCATTTCTAGCTGCCCAGCAGATGTGTTTATTTCTGTCCTGGGATAATTTGGCCCTCTTGCAGCTCTGCAGCACAACTTGTCAGTGAAGGACAACAGCCCTTCAGTGACCTCAGGGCTCTCAACCAACATTCAAGCAACATGATAATTTTAGGATAAATACACAAGTATTTACTGTATCTCCTGCAAACAACCCACAGCAACCTGCTGCATGATGAGGCACAGGATTAAGGAAAAGCGACTGGATGGATCTCACTCTGCTGAAACGAAGGAAGGGCAGCCTGTTTGGGCTCCCACACCTGCTTTCTGGTGGGGCTGCATCCACCATGCAACTCCTCCTGCCAACCCAGAACACAGGAGAAGCATATGTCACATCTCAAAAATCATGGCATTTTCAAACTTCTTTTTTTCCCTTTGCCTTCTGCTTTCCGATCCACTAAATTGCAGGCAAGGAACATTCTCAGGCTTTGCTCAAGAGTCAGAAATTCAAACTTTTCTCTTTTTTTCTCCTGCCTTTTTTTTTTTTTTATGACAGCTGAGATGCACATGGAAATCTTTGGCTACCTGGAACCTTAAGGAAAACATCAAACCTTTGAGACTCACTGTAAGAGCAACTGCCTGGTAACCACACGCATCTTAAACCACCGTTTAAATCACCCAATAGTTCAGCTCAATGCTTACTTTCAAGTAATGTCAGAAGTTGAGTGTAGAAGGCCAGGTTCTTAGCCAGAATAAATCCATTTAAGTCTCAGGCTCTTTCCCTGCTCCAGATCATTGTGTTTATATTCAGACAATACATTCGACAGGCACCAGATGAATGTTCCTAGCCTCAGCTCAATGATTTTTCTGGAAATGGAAAGAGCTTAGCTGTGGGACTCCTGCCAGGGTAAAAACTCTTCCCCCCTTCCCCTTCCCCCCCCCATATTGTAGAAGAGCTGGGTTCCCATTTCCCTCATGGTCCAAGTGATGTTAAGAAACTCCATCTAGTCCTTTTGCAAAAGAGAAATAGCATAAAACTAGAACAGAAGAAAAAACTACATTGATATAATGCATGCCTTAGCCAGGTGGTGAAACATTCAGATTTAATACTAGCGTAAACCTGAATTTTCATCACTTCTGCCAGGGCAGTCCAATAAGACCTTAAGTTTGAGTAAATGTCAGTCATTCTCAGTTGTCCCACTACTAGTCCCATAATGGGATATGCTAGCCAAAAATGGAAAGGAGGCACAGCATCTGCTTATGTTTAATTTATTTTTGCATTTTGGCGTGTTGTCCCGGGAGAATCAGTGTTTTTAAGTGGCTGCATCTTTTTGAGCCAACCTGCTGTCCTTTGCTAACATATCAAGGGCATGTTTCTGGAAATGGAACATAGTCCCGCTGAAACCAAAGAGGTGCAGGTATGGCAACCTCCAGTTTTTAAAGTTTAATATGTGTTTTTGGAGTGAAATTCCCTCAGTTTCAGTCAAACTGAACTCTAGACTCCCTTCTTCAACAAGCTGTAATTCTCATTAGCAAGAGTTCACGTTCGTGGAACACAGCAAGATGAAAGGCAGTTCAGAGCTCTGGCTAAACCAAAGCATACTGGGCATCCATGTCCACTTACTCTGGATTTATACAGAATCATTGATGACTGAAATCAACCCACTGGTTTTAATAATTGCTACTGTGAGCATGTATCTGCTGGAAAACAAGCAAGCCTGGCAAAGCCAGGCAAGGCTAAGACCAAGCATGAGCCCTGCAGAGCTGGAAGACCCTTGGAAGACAGTCTGGAGCAAGTTGCATTGATGGCAACAGTGTGGGTGCCATCAACTCAACAACACACAGAAGGGAATAACACATTCATTTTAAGGTTGGCTAAAATAAAGAGCGGAGGGGCTCGGTGCACACTTCTGATTTTCAAATGCTAATTTCAATTTAATAGCAACCTGCTTGTTTAAGGAGTAAGCGTGGTTCTAGAACACAAAGGTGCATGGATGTTGTTACAACTAAAATGGGGCTGATCGCAGGTTTTTTAACAATTTGGTAACAAGAAAAACTGGTCACATGCTGGGACATTTTATGCCAAGTCTCAGCCAGAGCAAAATTTTATTACCAAGTTATAAACCCTTGAAAATAAGGATTTATAATAGAAATGCTGACAGACCCTTAATTATAGCAGCACTAGCGGGCACTGTTGTAATAAGGCCCACATATTTTCCTCTTTGATCATTATTTATAGGATGCATTGGAAATCACCCCATTTACAACTGTATGCCCACTCAGCTAGGTGGAGGTTTCTCCATTAAGAAAGGGAAATACAAAGTCGGCTGCTGAAGAAAGCTGGGGGCTTTACCTCCCGTCGCTCCCGCAGCATACCAACCCCGAGCTTCAGGCAGTGACTAATGCCTTTACTCTGCTGGTTTGTATAAGAGGTTGAAGTTCAGGCTGGTGCAGTGCAGCATTCCCTGGGACCTGCTGCCTCTTCAGGCAGGTGATTAATCACTTGATCGATAGACCATATGATTAGGCACTAATAGCTGATAGGAGGAGAGAATAAACAACCATAAATTTGCTTTGAACCAAGTAATCCAAGTGTAAGAGAGGTCAGATAATGGCCACATAAGGCCATGTTGCCTAAGGAGCCCATATGGGAAAGATGGAAGATACATACATTTTTAAATATCTTCAATTATTATTGCATTGCTGGGCAGGATTTGGGCTGCTGACGATCTCCTCTCTTTGAGCACTGGCAGGCTGTTTAGCTCCGAAGGAGCCCGATATCAAACCACCACAGCTGTTTCCACATCAAGAAAAAAAACCCCAACCTCAAAAACCCCAGGGTGTGTGATGATTTCAAGCTAAACATCCACATCAGCAGAGGAGGGTATTACTTCACTGACACCAGGTGGTCCAGGTTGCCAGCTCTGAAACTGTGCCGGTGTGAGAAATTGGGTGGATGTAGCAGCACCTGTACCTCCCACTTTGTTCCTGCTGCCTCTGGGCTCTCCACAAGGTGCAGGTGCCAGACCTGGTCCAGCCACCGCCTCAGCCTGCAGCACCCGGGCAGGATGCTCAGCAGAACAGCTTTCCTCCAAAGGGCCATAAATCTCCAGCTCCCCACCCCCTTGCCCTCGATCTCTCTCTCCTCCTGCCTTTTCTAAGGCTCTCCACTTCCCCTGCATAAAAAATGGCCTTTTCAGGACTCAAGATGCAAACCAAGTTTATAGCCTTTTTTTCCTTCTTCTTCTTTCTTTCTTTTTTTTTTTTTTACAGTAAACATAGCCTTTGTCTATGGCAACGGATTGAGAAGAAACAAAAATGGCTGGTTAAAAGGAAGAAAAAAATACTTCAGTCACCCCAACAAAGGCAAGGAGTTTACAAACCTTCCCTGTCAGTGCCTAGACGCAGGGAAAGTACTTACTTCATTAAGTTGAAACAAAACTCAGCCAGTAAAACCGTCAGCTCCATCCGAGACAACCAGCAGGCCCCTTGCAGCATGTTCCCGATTGACCATCAGCAGACTATGTAAATCGCTTTTTCTGCCAAACAATTGTGGGGATAAATGCCCTCCTTTATCTTTGGGGCTATTTCTAAACTTCCCTTTCTCAATGACAGGACATTCATGGGCTGCAATCTGATTTTGTTGCTTCTCAGCATTAGTGGGAAAGCACATTCAGAGCTGCAGGGCTCTGCTGCCTGCACCGATTCCTCCTTCTCCTCCTGTCCCATGTGTAACACTGACTGTGTAACAAGACCGCCCCGGTGTCTGAAACCAGGAGATGAGGATGCTGTTTGCCTGGGTTCTAAAGTGAAGCTGTGCTTCAGATAACATGGAGGCTCTTGAGTTTCAAAGAGACTGAGATTGGAGTGCTCCCACAACATCGAGCAATTCAAAATCACTGGAGTGCTGCAAGGACTGTATGTACATTTGACTCCGTGTAAACCTGGGCAAAATTACTGCAGCGCTCCCAGTTCCCTTCTTTCCATTCTATTTGACATGACTGTTGCATCCCAGCTACCTGCTGCACCCACATGAAGAGCAGATCATGATCCCCATGGTGGCACAGACAATAGTTCTTCAGGTCCCGCCCTCCCCTGCTTTGCTTTGGAAGAAAGGCTTCAACCATTCAACACAAGCATATTCTGCTTTGAAGGCCCTAAAGATGACTCTTCAATAATTTAGCAGAGAACATAAACACCAAGCACCAAGAGAGTCAAGTGCTTGAACCATCAGCTTGGTGGTCTCCATTATGGGCGTGGACACCTTCTTTCAGCAAGGACTTTTTGAAAAGTAATCAGGAAAAAGTGTTCATTCAACCTAAAAAGTAGGTTTTCATTTCTTTGTATACTTTTCAAATACAAAGCATTTTCTCTTGCAATTTCTACTCTTCTTCTTTTCCAGCCTGGGTAATACCAGAGAAGTGTCCCTGGTCAGTTCTGCCATCACTCCCAGCCTGGCAGGGTGCAGCCTCCCACTACAGAACAAAGGGCAACTCCTCCTCCTGAGAAATATCTACAAGTTTCACTTTAAAAATCTATTTCTTTTTTGTATTCAGCCCTCCTGGCATCATTTGCCCCGTTGTACCTTAGCCTGGCCCCACGCTTCAGAAGCACAACTCTTATAACTATAAAGTTATAACTTCATAACTCCTGAAAATAATATTCATGGGTGTCACTACGTTTCAATCCGCCGGTGCAGTTGTCTGCCTTACCCAGCCACTGTGTCCTCAGCCATCTGCTCCATGGTTTAATTTTAAACATTAACCTAAAGGTAGCACGGTGTTTCCCATGATAAACTCATTCAGAACCATCCAGCACCTATTTATTTCTGCCATAAATAAAGAAGCAGGAGAACAATCCACAATTATTAACAAAAATATGAACTATTGTTGATCTGTGTGGCTGGACTCCTTTCTCTCTAACTAATCTTTTGAGTTAAGGGTGAGGGAAGGGACATATATACCTATGTGCAGACCTTCTCTTCCCACCCTTTACTCCCGTTGGTGGTTAAAGCAGCCAGAGCTGTTACCCTGCAATGTGAAATCTCATGTGTTCTTCAAGGATACTGACATTGATTTAATTAATTTTCCTCCCAAACTTACACACTGGGCCCGTATTCACAAAGTGCACATGAATAATGCAGATTTTAAACCTGCTTTATTACAAAGGATGTCAAGTTCATACACTGTCAACACGAATAAACTCCCCAAAGTGCTAAAATCCAGGACATCCGTGTTCCCCCCATCTCTCTTCCCTTCATCCTTCCTCAAAGGCTGGCAGGAGAATGCCAGCACCCCAAAGAGCCTCATGTGGGGCAGCCAGACTGCACTGCCCCGGGGGGAAAACACAACACTGGGGGCTTTCATATCCTCCTGGACTCACAGATCCCAAACTAATGCTTTATTGCCATTTGCTATTGCTGTGGTAGGACCCCGCAGGGCTGTGCAGGGGCAGTGGTTGCCCTGGCCCCTTCCCCGACCACTTGCAATCTAATTTAAGATATGGAAAAATGAGTGAGACAAACACTCAGAGGAATGGGGTAAGAGTAACAAGGTCACATTGCAACACTGGCAGCTATTGCCAAACTTGCAAGCTATCTGAAAGTTATTTGTATATAAAATAATTAAAATCAGCTGTCCCCTCCTGCTGCCCCAGCTCACCATCACAGGTTTGCTTGTGCCTTGCATGCCATGCAGTGGAATAATTTTGGAGCTGTGGCAGAGGTGGCTGTAGGGATCATAGCTGGGACCTGAGCAGAGAGCAATGCATGCCACAGCATAGTGGCCAAAATGCCCTCGGTGCATGAAGTCACCTTCTCTCTGGGCATGGGCTTAGCTGGTGCACACAGGATCTTTACAAAGAGCATTTCCAGAGGTATGAAATGGGCACAGGGTCATTGGTAGAACATCCCCTGTGACGACTTAGTCACCAGGTCTTGATGATCTTAAAGGACTTGATGATCTTAAAAGTTCTCTTCAAAGCAAAATGATTCTATGATTCTATGACTCAACACAAACTATCAGGATTTTCAAAAGTTGAAACCCATCAAAACAACCCAGTGAGCAGCATCCAGGAGCTGAACTTGATCCACATCAGTGAAAGAATAAAATATTCTTGGTGCCTGGCAGAACGGAGACCTTTTGATCCCCTTTTCCTAACACTGTGAAATACTTTCAGCCCAGGCATCATTGTGCATGAAAGCAAAGTGCAGAGAGGAGTATGAATACCCTCTAAGGTGTCTGCTAAAGCATTAATAATGTTTAAGACTTGATATTCTACCAGCATGTCTGAGATGTATTAACATCAAGATGGCAAGAGGTCAACCTCGGAGACATCCCTGATCTCTGCCCCGGGCATGAGGTCATCCTGATCCTACTGCTTCTCTTGCACCTTCTCTTGCCCTTACTTGACATGCAGCAGGAGCAGGAGACGCTATGGGCAAACGTACCAGAAGTGTCCAAACAGCTTTTCAGTACTGAAATGTCCCAACCAGTGGACTGTGGTTCCTCTGCTTTCCATGTCCCACCCATTCCTAGCCCAGCTGCAAGGCTCTGTGCTCATTAAAGGTGATTGAGTTGTTCTCTGGAGTCAACAGGTGCTAAGGGCTTTGCTGAGCTGACTTTTGAAAATAATCAATGTATTGACCATGCTTGACTTTTTCTACTGCATGTGAGGCACCATGTGGTGGAAGAAAGTCTGTGGGTGACAGCCTGGTCCTTCCTGCCCCCCGAACAGCAGGCTGGCCCCGTGTGAGACGCACGATGCAGACACAGAGTGAGACAGGATGTCTTCCCGCAGAAAGACCAAGTAAATAGTGTATAATGACAGGATTTCTATTATTGATGCTTCAGAAAATTGTCTTGGATCCTCAGAGGATCAATTAATCATTGGGATTGTCAACACCCAACTCCACACTTTAAGTTTTTTGCCATCCAACTCTCCCATCCTCCCCTACACACAAATGATGCAGGGGGCACAGTGCCAAATGAAGCAGAAAAAGAAAGAAGTGGAAAAAAAGCACCAAACAGAGAGGCTGTTGTCAGGGCCGGACCCTTGCGTTGGCGTGGAAGATCAAATGCAGCTGCCCCCATGGCTGCATGTGGTTAAGCTCGCTGTGCCTGAGGGCAGGCGGGATGGGGAGCAGCCAGGCAGCCTACGACGGGCACAGATAATTAAATCATCCGATTGCCGGGCAGGCCACATTAAGAAGCTCATTGGTTTGCATGTGGCCCCTTGCTGTGGCCACCCGTGAGCTAAGTCTTGCCTAGATGCTAGTAGACAATTAAGACAAATTGTATGGCTGAAGATCAGACTAGAGCACTGCCAATGCCCTTGCCTGGAAGCTCCGCTGAAGAATGAGGGCACATGTGTGTGGGAACCAAGGCTCGGAAGAGAGCTTTTAATGAACAACGTGCCAGCACTTGTTGCCAGAACACACTCTTCATTTCAGCTCTTGGAGAAAACAAAACCCTTAAAACCAGAGTTTACTACATTTCACTGATCTTCAATATGGCTGGAACTTCAGGATGCTTCTCCTCAAGCTAAGTTTGTATCAGTGAAAATATGCTTCTTGTTAAAGAAACTATTTAAAATGTGGAATCTAAAATCAAGCAAAAATAGCAGACAGTATGTTCAGCTTCAAAATTGGCTTGCACTCAACCAAGTATACCATAAACAGAAGGCAGAACTGACTATTTTTGTCTTAACAGCCCTTGGGTGATTAAAATTTGGGGCCAGAATAAACAATTTTTTTTCACATTCCTTGCAAGAGAATATGTGACATGGGTTTGGAGTCCGTTCTGATTTTTTTACTCCCTTCCTAGCTATTAGTTGTTTGCATTAGAAATGTTCCCATGTACCCGACAGCAGAATGGCTGCATTGCACCAGGCACGGTATGAATTATAGGAACACACAGACCACAGTGCCCTGAAGAGATTACTGCACAAGATAAGCCAAAGACAACAACAAAGTGCTAAGAGGGAGCAGGTGAAAAGTTAACAACAGAAGGAATGCACAAACACACAAAGTATGTGACTTTTCTTTATGAGGTGCAGTGTCGTGGACAACCCCTCTGGCCCAAAGACGCGCAGTCATAAGGATGCACCTAGATGGGGTGAAGGAAAGTAGTGTATAAGGAAGACACAGAGGTGCTTCTGAATCAAGGAATGAGGAAGGATGGAGGAGAGAGATGAGAGAGGGGGCAGAGCAAAGGAGAGATGAACAGACATGCAAGTGCTAATGGAGGGCATGGCTGGAGTCAGAGATGCTTCAAGGGATGGCATAGCCATGGTCAAAAGCCCAGGCTAAAATCATGGATCAATATGAGAGTGGAGATGGAAGAGACTGAGGAGAGCCAGGCCACAGAATGTGGCAGTAGCCAGGACTAGTGCAAAAGAACAATCATATGTTGAGGGATGGGCAAGGCAAGAGAGAGGGAGGTACAAATTGTTTGCATGTTTGCAGAGCAAGAAGTTGAAGATGGAGCCCAGATTTTGGCCATCAGTTGGGAGTGGTTCCAGTGACTAGAGAAAGGGAAAGAAGCAGTGATGGGAAGGGGAGGAAGCAAGAAAGTAACTTTTGATAGTGTTAACTAATGCTGATGGTTTCACTGCTTCCACAGAATTAGCTATGGAACTGGGCAGAAGTCACTGGAGTGGAAGCAACTGATGTGAAAGAAGGTGTAGAGAAGGGAGCCAAAATGAGGATTTTGGGATACTTCCAGCACAAGGGGATGAGAGGTTTTGCCATTTACTGAGTTGTCTCCAGCATATATTTGGGGTTCAGCAGCCCATAGGTTTGTTGGGGTACAAACCACTGTGAACCCTCAAAACTTCTCCAGACCTTCTTGATTGTGACTCCCCATCTTTTCATTAAAAATGCACATGTTAATACTTGACACGTGGACCCCATAGTTCACATTTCACAGTGTAGGAACTGCTGAGCCCTGCTGTGAGGACCACCCCAGCAATATTTATTTATAAATAAGTAAAAACACAGATTTCCTGAAAAGATCTCTTTAAAGTTGCACAGATGTCCAAAATGATGGCAAAGGGACATGACATACAGCAGGTCCAAAGAGTTCTCAGTCAAGGCACCTGATACAGGAGAGACTTGTGTTTCTGAATAACATTATTTCAGAATAATAATTAACAGTGAAATTATCTGACAAACTCTTTTCTCCTCATCCCTGTCTTCCTTTCTTTACCCAAAACTGCTCAAATCTATGTTATTTTTTTTGCTTCTCCTAAGAACAACCTTTGTTCAGAACTTCCACCTCCATCTCAGGGCTGTTTCTCCAGTTTAGCATATTCCCTTTCACACGGTGTCAGCAGAAAGGGTTTCTTACTCCAGAAAAGCCATTTCATGTGCAATAAACAAATAGCCTTTGACATACTGGTTAATTATATCAGTTAGTGACAATCTCCCATGCATGAATGCCATACTAATGAAAACACTTTGGCATGCAAAGCAGCACCGATCAAGACATTGAAGTGTCCAAACCTGCAAGCTATAAGCAGCGCAACCCATGAAACACAACAGGACTTTGTAGTTATGCTCAGAAGGGGCATGGATGGATGGCAACATGGTGAGCCTGGAGTCTAAACAAGGCACAATATTAGCCTTAGGTGCTGAATGGTTTGATTTCATGTAAAGGAAGCCATAAATTAAGGATGTAATCCTGCACCACTGGTGACAACGACAACATAGATTTCTATTGATGAAGGCATCTATTCAATACGACACACCTCTGTATCTTCTACAAAGCATTGGTTTGAGCATCCTGCTGAAGAGCATGGACCCAATCATGCCTCTCAAAGTCCCCAAACCAAGCACTCTCCTAAACCTCATTCTCTTGTACTCCAACCAAGCTAGACACAAAGAAGGGTCTCCATCCTAGGGACTTTTTCTGTAGCTCACTTACCTCCCTGTCCTGGTGGTCCATCTCCCAGACTCCCAGCAGCCAAATGGAAGAGCCTCAAGACTTCTTACCACTAATCCAGGATCCCTCCAGAAAAGGATCTTCATGTGACAACCACTTAGCATATTTCAACCTGCTCCAGAAGAGTGGCTGGGCGGCCAGGTTCCATCTCCCACCCCAGAAACCAGTGCAGTGCCTCAGCCCTGGTGCACATGTGCTGTGCAGATGAATGCAGAGCGTGGGCTGTTGTGGCAAGCCCTATGCACGCTCCCTGCACACTCACTGTGCAACTAATTTGTATGTTTACCGCAGCATTTGTCCAGGACTTCTGAATGTCTGCAGCCAAAACCATGGGCAAACAGCAAAAAAGGAGGTGAAAGCCCCCCAGGAGGCATGTGCAAGAAAGGCTACACCAATTATGTGGTTGTGATCACCATCTGCACTCAAGTGGCCAAAGGCCTTTCTGCTGCTGGACGAGGACTTGTCCTCTGCATGGACATGGGACAAGCTGTGCTCAGACCCTTCATCAATACTGACTTCTCTCAATGTCTCCCTCACTTTGACCTTTTTAATTGTCAACCTCTTCTCTTTCAGATACCTGGACTCATCACTCTCGCCAACCCCTAGCACAGTCCCCATGCCTATCGTAATGGAAAACCAATAGTCCTCGGAGACCTGGTCTCCTTCCATCCAGTAACACTATGCAGAGCTAACCACAGCCTTAACGTACTGACAGTTAAACTGCTTTTATCTCTTCTGTTTTCCACAAAGTTCTCACACAATAATCCCTCGTCATATTTTCTACCAATAAAATATATGAATAGCTAATCTAGTGGCTAACTTTACGGCAAAACGAGATCTTCCCTTGTAATGACTTCCACAGTGAAATAACAAAATCCCCATCAAAGGCAATCTTTCTGTGGCTGCTAGAAAGACCATCTTTATCCAGATGCTTGCCAGCAGTTTGGTTTTAACTCCCTTGTCCCCTTGCATGATGGAGAAAAGGTCCTTATTGTGGCCTTTCAGTACTTAGAGGTGGTGGCGACTAAGAAAGATGGAGACAGTCCTTTTAGCATGGCCTAAAAAGGCTGAACACCTCCTTATCTGTGGCTAATAGGAGGTGGGGAAGAGCATTCCTTGGCTTTTGTGGTCGGATGTCTCTAAGCTAAACAAAATACCGAAAGCTTTTGGTTACTAAATGTCTGGCAGTCAGATGTTTATCTTAAATTTAGTCATAGACTCACAGAATCATAGTGGTTGGACGGGACCTTTAAATGCCATATAGCCCAACTTCTCTACAGTGAGCAGGGACATCTTCAGCTAGATCAGGTTGCTCAGAGCCCTGTCCAACATGACCTGGAATGGTTCCAGGGATGGAGCATCTACTATCTCTCTGGGCAATCTGGGCCAGTAATTCATCACCCTCAGTGTGAAACATTTCTTACTTGTATCCAGTCTGAATCTCCCTCATTTAGTTTCAAACCATCACCCTTTGTTGTGTCACAACAGACTTTCTGATCAGCCCCTTTAAGTACTGAAAGGCCACAAAAGTTCTCCCTGGAGCTTTCTCCTTGTCCAGGCTGAACAACCCCAACTCTGTCAGCCTGTCCTCATAGCAAGTATGTTCCAGCCTTCTGGTCATTTTTGTGGCTTCCTCTGGATCCACTCCAACAGGTCCATGACCCTCTTGTGCTCATTTGCCCCTTCATCTCCTTCACCCTTTCCATTCCCTAAAATCTTTGGAGACTCATGTAAAACCCAGAGATGCTGCAGGACTGGGAGGAGACTGAAGGAGTCTTGGAGAGCCAAGCAAGGAGATGTTCCAGTTCATGGAAAGAAACTTCTGTGCAAAAACCCTCATAAAAAGCACTGCACAAACCCCAACCTTGCCAGTGGGTTTGGAAAGCTGAAGGCTGATGATGTGAGCCTACAGCAAGGCTAGAGTCTCAAGGAGAGGTCATCCTCACCATGAGCACAGAGGGAACTGGTGATAAACAAATATGGAAAGCAGGAGCTTGGGAGTCCCGGCCAGCCATGGCCCAGGTGCAAGCGGGTTCGCAGGACTCCTACACAGAAAGTTTTTTTGTGGGTTTGCCAATATTGCAAAACCACGGCGGTAAGCTGGGTGAGAAACTGAAATCCATTCAGTGGTCAGCACAGCACAGAGCTGAAGGAGGCTGTTGTGCTGTCCTCTGTTTCAGGCCACATCTTTCCAAACCCCTTTCACATGAGACAGATGCTTCTGCTTATGGTTTTGTGGGCAAGACACGAATCTAAAGCACTTGGGAGGATGGTGGCTCATTACTGCAAGAACTTGGGTTCTCCAGAGATAATTTACTGCAAGGAAAGACTTCCCAGTTGTGGCCAGACCAGAAGGACTTTTAAACAACTTTCTTTGTGTACCCAGCTTCAGGGACTGGACTGATCATGCATCACTGCAATGGCTCTTCTTAGTCATGAATCGTCAGGTCATCGTGCCAGGTGGCTGGAAATGCTGCACCACTATCTCAACGGGGTAACACTTAAGGAAAGTTCATCCTAATTAATTAAAATCTTGAATTTAAAGTGGATTAATTAAACTGCATTAAATCCCTGTGTAAACTCCTTGCTCAGACTTTAAAGTGTCTTTATTAAATTGCTAAAGCAAAATTCAACTAAACCAAATTAAGGCTGCTTCATTTCTAAATGACAGTGTCTACACGAGGACATAATGTAGTTTAGCTAATCCACTTTAAAGTTATTTCACATCCATTTCAATTGTCCCCATGTAGACAAGCCTGAGGAATCTTGTCACTCACGAGCCTGTGTACAAATATGGGTAACAACAAGGCCATTTTTGGATTGCCTTTTTAGGCAATTGTTTGCAAATATCCTTTTGGACAAGACAGAAAAGAATTGATTTTTGGTGGGACCAGAGCAGGGAAGCACAGCACCCTCCTGTGTGGGAGGACAAATGTTCTTGCCTTATCCCCACATTTGAGGAGGTGGGGAGAAAAGAGAAAGGACACATGTGGCCATGAAAGCACTTTGCAAACCCAGCTGTGTGCCCAAGGTGCCTCTGACCCTATCACAACAAGATATTTCTGTTCCCAAGAGAGAACCATGGAGTTTAGAGGTGAAACTATGAAGATGAGGAAAACAGAGGGTGCTGGGTCTGATGTCTTCAATAGGTGCATGGAGACTGCAGGTAAACAAGTCACAGTGCTGTTGACCCTAATGGCTACAAAGATATTCCCTAACCCCACTGAAGCTGCCAAGTAGGATTGGGGTGCACCCTCCAGATCCCTTCACCATATGAGGCCATACACATGGGGTATCCCCAGCTGAAAGGAGAGAGCCCTGGATGCATTTAGCAAAGTTGGTATTTGCAGAGCCCACTGTGAGAGGTTTCACAGAATGCTAGGGGTTGGAAGTGATCTCAAAAGATCATCTAGTCCAACCCCCCTGCCAGACCAGGATCACATAGAGCAGGTCACAAAGGAATGCATTCAGGGGTGTGAGGGAGTTGGTGGGACAGTAGTATGGAGGCTCTCTTCTTGACCAGCAGAATCCCCAACCTCTCAGCTGTGCAGGGAAGAGCCAACAAAGTACAAAAATGTATTTTGGTGTAGCTGGGAGAAAGCCCTGGGGGTCTCAGGTTTGGGAAGGGTCCTTGTGTTGCACCAGGCTGCCAGAGCCAAGGCTTTGTGCAGCCTTTCCAAGCAAACTGTTCAGCACTGAGGTTTCACTGCCCTGGACCCGCAATTCCCCCTGCAACACCCCGATTTGGGGAGCTGTGCAGGAGGCAAAGGGTTAAGGCAGCCCTGTGGTTTACAATTTAGTAGCAGTCAAGCCCACAGCAGCAGCAGAGACCTTCACAGGGAGGCTGGAGAGGCTGGAATAACGGCTGGCTGGAGCTGCAGAATGTCCAGAGGCAATGGCAATAAAACCAGAGTGGATGACATCCCTCCAGAAACCCTCAGGAAAAAACAGGGGGAAAAAAAGGAAAACAAGAGAGTGAAAAAAAAAAAAAGGGGGGGTGGTGGAGGCACGAAAGAAAGCGTAAACCACAGATTATGTCTGTTGGCTGTTTTTTGATAAGCTGTGCTACAAACAATGCTAATGAGTGTAAGGGACATCCTCTGTGTGGGGCGGCTGCTTGACCGCATTTTGTCTGCATGTGGCTGATTTCCTCACCCGCTGCCAAGCCCTATGGCATCACTCCCTGCCGGGGCTTTTCCTTCGCCTCCTCCTTGCCTTGCCGCTTGGCCCTCCGCAGCCGTCAGTATTTCACCCAACCTGCGTGAGTCAGCAGTAACTGAAGGAAAGGGCTGAAGGAAGAATAAACACACCGTCGCCTGGAAACTTTCCCTTCCAAGCCTTTCAGGGTCGCTCCATGCTGCCCACGTGAACTCCAGAGCAGGACATGCTGGCTTTGGAGCGTTCTTCATATTAACACCATAGTGATTTATTTTACCCCGGTTGATCCCAAAATCCACCCAGCTCCTCATGTTAATTTACCCTTCACTAAAGCCTTAGCTGCCCCCTTTTATACCACCGGGCCTTTTGCAAACCTTATGGTGATTGCCTTCCCAAGCCATCTACTGGTTGCATATAATTCCTCTAATTAAATCTAAAGGAGAGATGGTTTGGTGGAGCACCATTTCATCATTTCCCCTCTCGCTTCATGCTGTGGACTTTAATGAGGACCTAAAACACCATCTTGACTTGGCTTTAGTTTCTGGCCAGATGAGCTTTGCTTGTTAAGACGGTCTTCACTTGTCAGGAAAAATAGCTTTATTAAGGTCATGTAACGTGGAGGGTTTGATTAGAGCTAATCAGGGAAGAAAACCAGACCAAAGTGGCGCGAATCAAACTCCCTGCAACATGTTTAATGTAACTTCACTTTGTCTATCTGTTAAAAGCAGACAGAAAGAAGATCAAGTTACCCAGAAGAATGCCTGAGCCAGACGGGAGCATGTACAGCACCGTAGAGCAGTGTATGTCACCAGAGAACTGTATGGCACTGCACAGCACCATGCAGCACTGCACAGCACCGTGCACACAGCAGCTTAACCCATGTGGGCTTTCCTCAGAGCAAGTTGGAAAACTCCAGCGCTGCCATTCTGCTTTTACTGCTGTGGAGCCAGGCTTCCTGGTGCACACTCGGCACAGGCTAATTGCTGCCCAGCAGTATGGAGGTGGCCACCACTGCCCTGCAAATCACATCACACTGGTGTGCTAATCCAGAGGGGTTTCTAAACCTAAAAAATGGTGGGTGGCTGCCACTGCCATGTTCCTGACAGAGTGGGTGCACTGCAAGATCCCATCCTGCTTTCCTCTTGGCTGTTTTATCAATTTAGTGGCAGTTTTATAGAAAATGCAGTGGTGCTTTTCAAACCCAAAGGGCTGTCCTGTCACTGAGGCTTGTTATGGCACTGTCTTACCTTTTTTATTGGACATATTTTTCTGTATTTAGTCTAAAGAGCAGCTGGGAGGTTGCCCTGCTTCCTCCATGCATGTTAACTGCTCTGCTCCTTGCTTTTAGTTTTGCTTTGTTTTTACTGTGCAATGTTAGCAAACGCAAACGGGGCCATCCAAGGAGATGGTTTGGGAGAGACAGGGCAAAAAATCATAATTATTAAAGGTACATCCTGGTCCATATGTTTGAGGAATTTCTGTGAAACCTACAGCCCCGGTCAGCAGCCAAACACCATCAGCCAGGCCCTGGAGCTCCATCATCTGCAAAACACTGATGTAAAGCACTTTGGAAAACAGGATAGAAGTAAAGCCCTCAGCACACATAGAGCCCAAGGGATGTTGTTCCGCCTCATGGGGTCTGGATCCTGCTGAATCGGCTCCCAGCTACCAAAAGTAAAACTGCCAACCAAATCACCTGCATGTTTTGGTTTTGCCTCAGTCCCTGGGTGAAAGGAAAACACTGACGGATGTTTGAGGCACAGATGGATTAAGCCACAAGGTACAAGCTCTCACAAGCAAAAGCAATTAAATCAGAGCTTTTTGTTGGGTTGGATTTTTTTAAGAGAGAAGTTAGAAACTCTGTGCTATGGAAGGGGCTTTTTAAGGATAATTTTCTCCAGAGAAGTTCAGGAACTCCAAACATACACAGGGATATCCTGCTTAGGACAAGGCTCAGCATTAAAAAAACACAGTCTAAACAAAAACGTGGGACTACTCCCCTGCTCTAGTCTCGCTGCTCAGCGAAGGATGGACAGGAAATTGCCAGCAGTGGCATGGGGGCTGCTGCCAAGAGGGAGTGCGGAAACAAAAGACCCTCTATTGTGTAGGAAAACCTGACATCCATCCCCTCTGCTATACTCTGAACTCCCATAAACCTTTCCTGTGAGATATGATTTGTGAAAGCTTTCCACATTTGCAGTGCCCTGCGTTCCCCCCCTGCACACGCTAGTGGGATCTGCGTCTACACTGAGCTTCGTACTGCTGACAGCCTTCAGAAGCATTTATTTCTTCTTCTTCCTCCTCCAGCAGCCACCCCGCAAACTGCTATTAAGAAATTACTTGAGATATTTGCCCTCATGAGAGGCAGCAACAGGCCTGTGTTGCACAAAGGGCTGAAGAGGCTCAATTTTCTTCATTGCTCAGTTGTTCACCTCCAGTGCAAAATAAGGAGCTTTTTTTTTGTAAAATAGTAATATTTGATATTTCTGTTTCTTTTCAAAGCTGTACACTGTAATTGACTGATAAGTCACTCTCAATTAATTACATTTAACAAGTAGAAGATGCAGAGCAATGCTCCCTTCCCCAAATTATGTCCTTTGGTTATTTAAATAGGTGCAAGTAGAGGGATGGGAGAAGGAATAAGTCGGTAAAGTATCAGCTGTGGAAGTTTGTTGGGAACTTTCCAAAACCCTACATCTGCTTGGCAACAGCTCAGAAAGGGATATGGTTACTCTTTTAACAGCAACACAGCTTCCCAGGCTACAATATATGAAAAACAGCTTACCCCCAAGCAGGGAAGGGCCAAGCAAGTGCTGCAAAAAAAGCCCCCTGGCGCTGCTGTGGGACCCTGTCACCTCTCTGAAGCTGGTCGAGAATGAGGGCCAACTTCGTTCTCTTTCCCTCAGCTGTGGGAGCCCCCCAAGCCTCCCAGCACCCTGGGATGGGCTGCATTGCTGTGAACACCTCAAGGTCCCTTCTGACACAGCTGGAAAGGTGGGTCCAGGTCCAAGTTTTTTGGGAAGGCATGCAACACAACTCTTGTAAGCATAAACATCCGTTCACCACAAACAACACATCTAAAGGCACTGTTTTTAATTATAGCATTAATTGATCTCTCTCTCCCTTTTTTATCCCAGCTGCTAATTAGAGAGATAATATCTTGGTTGCTTTACGAGCAGCTAGAAGACTTGCGTGGAGATACTTCTGCAGTGGAAAGCAGAGGTGGATGGAGCGAAGAGCACTCATTGTGCAAAGAGGAGGAAAGATTTAGCAGAGTAAATGTTCTATATTTTAATCAATCTCAGTTTAGCACCCCACCCACCCAAAAAAAACAAACAAACAAAAAAACCACCCCACTTCCTACAGCCCATTTTGTGAGGGCAGGCAGCCATTAGGAAGATTTAGTGTCTCCGTCAGGTCAGGGAAACACGTGAAAAAATCAGAAGTAAAAACAATAGCCCAAGAGAAAGGGGGGAGTGTGTTTGGCATGTGATGAGACATTTCTCCATTGCAAGCGGAGCAGGACACGGCTGCCCCAGCCCTCCCACACCAGGAGGGGTCTGCTGGGAGCATCCCGGTGCCCCACGCCCGTCCCAGAGGCCGTAAGACTCGGCACGCTGCCGTCTCTCTTCCGAAGCCCAGGATCTTTGCTGGAGCAGAGGAAACACACGTCTAGAAGTAGTTTTACAACTAGGGGAAAGTTCCCGTGGCGGCAGGACGCGCGGCTGGCTCTGCCTAGTGTGACCCATTTCTAAAATAATTACAGCCTGAGTCACAAACCTGTTAAGACCCAATTAACAAAAATGTTATGCATCACTGATGCGTGTTTTGTCCAGAACTTTTAATTCCACAGTTTTTCCAAGTAAATTCTCTCTCTTTATTTTCTAGTCATTAAATCCCTTCCCCTGGGTGCGAGTGGTTGCCTTCCCATTGTGTTGTGAAAGGGCTAGTGGGCCAAGAAGTCAGAAGGAAAAGGGTGTCATTACTTGTTGCCACTTTGTGGTGGGGAAAAGAAAAATAAATTTAAAAAAATAAAAATAAAATTAAAACTAAACTCCTGCCATTCCCAAAACCGGGGTGAAGTCCTGAGGATGTGAGGGGGTCGGGCTGTGCCCCAGTCATGAGGTCACAGCGGGAAGGGGGCTGGATCTGCCCTGGCTTTTGCAGACAAGAGGAGGCAGTGGAGAGGATTTTATTTGGCAGATGGGTGCAGCTATTGAGCTTATGCAGTAGTGGGGTTTTGGCTGCCTGAGTGGGTAGCCTGTTGTTTACTGTTTATGGATTTGTCAGTTTTAATTATTGTGAAGTGCCCAGATGCTCTGGCGACCAGTGCCATAAGCATTTAGGGAGCAAATATATAATGAAATGTACTTGAAAACGTCTCTGCTTCCTCCCCATCCCTCTCCTCCCCACCTCCCGGGACACCCCATGGCAGAAACATCAGCTCTCCTCAGTGTGGCCATGCCGAACTGCTGGGCATGGGATGGATGCTGTGCTGAGCGTTCCACGACTGTCCCATGTCCTCCCACTTTGAAACTCCAGCTCCATCAGAGCCATCCCCACGGTGAACACAGGCTGCCTACAACAGAGGCCCCTTTCACCCCCTGGCTCCAAAGTTTGCTGTTCCTATCCCCACTGCAGGCCCCGGGCGTGCAAATCTGGAAGCAGATCTGCTTCCTTGCACCTTTCTTTTCTTTTTTACCGTCCATCTTTTTAAGGTTATTGGACTCTGTTTTATATAACAAGGTTATGTGCATGGCAAATAGTATAAATGTATCCCAGACGCAGCCGTTTCAAAATGCTCCCCCCGGTTCCACATGCACTTTTCATCTGGAGTGGTAGGGCTGCAAATGGCTGACTCCAATTGCTCAATAGCCTGCTCTTTCCTGACTCCGGTGTAATCCATATTCCTCCTCCCCTATGTGAAACGCTTCACTAGATAAATTCCACTGTATTTCAGAAAGTTTTCCACAGCTCCCTAAGTGTTTCCATATGACACTGTTACTCTACAGGTAACTTGAGTTAGAGCCATTCCTTAAGCAAAAAAAAACTCCCTGCAAAATTTTCCACTATCTCAGCAGTACTCTATGTGCTGTCATTAAAGCAGAGCACTATATTTCTAAGCAGGATTTGCAGCGATGTCAGATTGCTCGGTCAGCCTCAATTTTATGTATATTTAAAAAAAAACAAACAGCTTCCTCACTCAGGTCTCTCGCCTGCTCATTGACTGAAGGCCTTTTTAAGGGTGGAAGATGCAGCTTTCTAAGCCATGCAGGGCGCAGGCTCGGAGCATGGCTCAGGCTGGCAGCGGCATGGATAATGCCAGCCTTGTTCCTGCTGCCTTTTCACTCTGCTCCCAACCCTCCTTTTTCCCACCCATTTCCCTAGGATCGGCAAAAATCCGTAAATTGCAAACACCTGCTCCATACATCATCCTCAGGCCTGGCAAGACCAAAACAACGGCAATGCTTGGTGCTCCTACGGGGAACTTCTCCCCAAAACGCTCAGCCTTTTTCCCCAAGGATGGCGGCAACACTGCTGCGTGCATAGAAGAGTTTAATTTGTGAATACACTGATGCCAAAAGAATCACTTCTGTTCTCCAGGAAGTCTTTAGCAGTGATGGAGGGTCTCCAAAATAAAGGCAAAAACGTGTCATTTCACAGCAAAGAGCACTAAGGATGGAGGCAAAGCCCAAGCTGGGTAAATAGGATCATAGCACCCCATGCATGCTGCAACTGCAAAACATCTGGCTGGATTCTGGAGAGAGAGAGGCAATCCAAGATGGCAGGAAAGATTAATTATTGCATTTTATTCTGGTTTCAATGAACTTTTCTCTGGTTATAATCAGGGTTTTAAATGGCAGATTGGATGCATGCTGGGCAGTGGTAAGCTGAGGTGGGGTGCTCTGTCTTTGGAGATGACAGGAGCAATCAGCCAGAAACCCGGCCCATACCCATCCCACACAGCCAGTTATGCTGAAATAGCTATTTTGCCACTGGGTTAATTAATAAGCTATATTATTGATTAATTTTACACCATCCTGAACTTTCGTCAAGGAAAAATGGGTAATTTTAGAATTAATAGATTCGGTGCCACAGAATTAATGAACAAACAACTTTTTTTTTAAGGTACGGGCTCGCAGCTCTGCTTTGCTTTGATTAAAGCCCACGTTTTCATTACACAAATAATGCCCATTATCGATAGACTCCCTCACAGACAAAGAATCTCCCCTGTCTTCAAACTGCTTTTTAAAAATCCATTAAACACTCTGCTCCCATCCCAGGGTTTTACACATGCAAATACACCCCTAAACAGTTTTGATTCTCTTTTTTCTCCTCATCTATCTCCCTGCTTTCCAGATGGACCACCAGCTTCCCACCACTGCCAGCAACAGCTTGTGTATTGTTTGTTTAAAACAAAGATGATGCATTAAATATCATATACAAGGCGAGGAGAGGGGTTAAGGCTAATACTCCCAAACTAAAACACTTTGCTGAGCCAGTCTCCTGACCATCATTCCAAAGGTTGGGAGACATACTCTGGCCATCCTCTGCCTTCCCTGCCCACACTGAGGATCTCCTGCCTTCGGAGTGAGTTAAACTTGTGCGAACGCTCTCCAAATTATACAGGCTAACCAACAATTATGTCATTTCATTCAAACATTCATTCACCCATCATGTGCCCAGATTAAACAGTAACACTTTGTTTGAAACATTCTGCTGAAATTAGCAGAGCAGAATTGCCTTCACCTATATTTAAGCTCTGAGCCCCTTGTCAAATGTAGCCTCGCCTGAACTTTGACGGATTTAGGCAAGAGTTGAGCGCTTTGATATGACCTGAACCCGAATACCTCCACTGTTGCACATGCAGAAGTGGGTTATTAGATTTGTGCTGGTAGCAATGGCTCTATACAAGACAGACTCACAGATATGTGGAGCTGCTAAGATTTAAAGGAAAAAAAAACACTAAATCACAGAACGTGTTAAGATTGGGAAAAAACCTTTGAGATCATGAATTTGAGACAAATTTATGGATCTGAAAAAGTTATGAGAAGAGATTTACACTGACTTATAGCCCCCACAAAAGGTATTTTAAAGCTGCAATAAAACAGTGGACACAGGCTGGAGCTTGGTCAGTATGCTGCAGTGACCAACTCAGAAAAGGCAAACCCCAAGTTTAGGGCTGGCAAGCTTTATGCCGTTTCCTTCTTCAAGGATGGTGATCCAGGACACAAGCTGGATTTCAACCATCATGTTTTGCTTGAAAGCAGCATAGCAACCAAACCGACACCAGCCCTCTCTTGCATGCTTGTCCATGATCTCCCAGCTGTGGGATGTTGGCAACCCAGCACCCCTTAACCCAAGGATGAACCTCCAGTGTGTGCTGCAGAAGAGTGCAGAGCTACAGGATGCCCAAGGCTGGCATTAATGCTAAAATCTGTAGTGCTACCGACATCTTCAAGATGCCAGTTTGCTGCCATCAGCTTTGTGTGACAGAAGAGAATAGAAGGCAGATTGCGTATCTAATGAGCCACACATATTGAAAATCCACAGCAATCTCTGGAATACATGTGGATTTGTCTAAACCTCTAAAATATGGCCTGGATGGTGTCCTGACTGCCAAAACCACAATGAATTCACTGTTACTGTCACTAATCTCCATGTATGTTACATATGGTTGACATTTTTCTTTAACTCTCATATTTTTTCCATGTGCACCTACATAAATAAGGTAAGAGGGAGGCTCAGAGCAGGCAGACAAACAAACAACTGGCTGCCATACACAGCTTTCCCATTAGGCTCTGGAAAATGAGTCCAAAGCGTGTGACACAAATCTACAAAAGCCCATTTTCAAGTATAGGTGAAGTCTAGGTCCATCCTGGGAACCCAGATGTGCCTTCCTGGAGTTGTGTTAAAGCATTCATCCCAAAGGCAGAAGGGCTGTTCCAAGTCCTGCTGAATCCAGCAGGAATCTCGAAGCATTTCAATATGACAACAGGCACCTCTTGCACTTTGTGTGTTCCTTCAGGTCATTAATTTGGAACACATAATCTCTGCTTCATCTTAAAAAATTTTATATTCGTATGATATACATTGCCTTGACCACATGATTGGAGTAGGAACCCTTCCAGAAGCAGGAATAAACCCCCTTTTATTAGCAATGCAGTATTACACAGCGTGCAGGCAGAAAAGTTACATGTGAAGTAAGAAATAGTATTTCATGCATTCCTTCTACTTTCTAGGCAAATTTATGCCAGATTTTATTCCACTACAGCGTTCTGAGCAGCACTGCTTATCTCTGTTTCAGTGCACTTCTACTAAACAGTAGGTCAGCTGAAAACTTTGTTTACTGCCTAAGGAGAAGCAAATAGTAGTCACGCATGGTTGGCAGGGGCTTGTGATATGATATATTCATTGCTGCTATATGGCGCATCATATAATTTAAGTCTACTGTAAACAGTCTATTTATGATACACATCCCTTTTGGACATGTAAATTCCTTGGCTTGTGAGAAGAGTGTTACAGTTATGGGTATGTTCCTCCTACCAAGTGGTGCTCGCCGTTTTTAAGTGTTCATAGAGAAGTGAATACGGAGCCAGAAGAGTAGGAGACCTCTCTTAATTTTCACTTTAAATAAACTCAACAAACTCTTAAGCTAGATATTTCTTTGATAGCTCTTTCCCAGGAAATACACTTGCTCCCTTTGCCCTTTTTTGAAGTCTAGGTGTTCCTAAGAGGCTGCTCTCTTTGATGTCCTGTAGCAATTTGCTCTTCTCCAGAAAGCTTATAACCTCTCCAATGAGGCTGCAGGGACGGTACCTACAGCAAAACAAGGGTGTCGTAACCCTATTGAAACACAGAAACCATCAAGGCCAAAGGCTCTAGGACTGGGTGAGAAACTCTGCAGTCAAGAAAAAGCAGCTAGTCCTACCCCACTGAGGTCCCCAGGACTTCCCACTAGAAACTCTCTTTGTTTAGTTTCTCTCTTGTATCATAGCATGCCCACAACTAGCTTACACTCCAGTTCTGGGAAGAACAAACCTTGAGCAGTGTTACTCTGATGATGCTTGATGATGTGCATAAGGCCTCTCTTCTAAAGACCATTAACGGTTTTTACTTGCCTAGTTTATATTTGCTATTCTGATTTTATGGAAGACACTCAAGTAGTCATGTGATACGGACCCAGGTGTGCCGCATCTGACTTTGAAGTGACTGCAAGTACTTGTGCCGAAGCCAAGATACTAGCCTCCAGTATTGATTTTCTTAACTTCTCAAAGCTCAGGAAGAGCTCCTTGTTGTCTCAAGCCATCATTTCTCTTAAAAAGTCATGTGGTGACTTTCTATGCATGTGCAAGGGGAGAGCAAATCTGAGTGTTTCTGAAATGCTACAACAGGGTTGGTGGGGTCCTACCACTTGCTCCTCAAAAATTATCCTTCTTGCACAAGTTCTATCATATAATCACAGAATGGTTTAGGTTGGAAGGGACCTTTAAAGATCATCTAGTCCACCCCCCACTTGCAGTGAGCAAGGACATCTTTAACTAGATCAGGTTGCTCAGAGTCCCATCCAACCTGACCTTCTAACAGACTTCCTTTCTAAAGGGATCTGTGGGTAGCAAAAGGCATTAGAAATCTCTCGGATTTTTGCAGGTGCTTGTGGACGTGCAGGCAGGAATGGCCCCAGCCCCATCCACCAGAGAAAGCACTGCCATGTTCAGGAGAACAAGGACAGCATTATCCCTGGCACAATGTCTGTCTGAGCAGATGGGCAGTGGGGGGAGTGGGTGTCATCTACTTTCATTTTTGTATATATTAGACAGTTTTATAGTTTGCCGCACTTAAATAAGTTCCTACATCACTGTTACATGGTCTGACCCAAACTGGTAAGTATCTTCTGCAAGCCAAGAATGATGCTAACAGTGATAAGATCTGTATCTGTGCTGTGACTGGACTGTGCACTGTCCATATACACAGCATCTGTGCTCTGGAAGCTTTAAAATCTTCAGCAGACAAATAGAAAGAGGAAAAGCAAGAGTGGCACTCCCACTTTAATTCCTGATGAACCATACTATTACAGAACCAGTTAAACTGTTTGCCCAAGGCCACAAAGAAAGGCTGTGGCAGAGCTGGAAAGGGACCCAGCCTCTGCACATTTCCAGCCACGTGCTTTAACCAGTCCAGCGCCTTCTCCTAGCAAAAATTACCATATTCAATACTTTCCTAAGTACTTTTTGAATAATTGTAACCACCACTTACTTTCATCTGAGTGGCTGTGAAAAGCTACATCATCCCTTGGTTTAATTTCTTTCCCCAAGAAGAATTGCATTTGAAAAGAGCACGAGCGAGTCTGAACCTGCTAATTACACTACAGCACCAGGATGGAAAGAATCATATAAAGGTATTCCTGACGTTGTATATGCTCATGTCAGTCAGGGCCTCTAAAGAGCCAGGAAAAAAATGACTGCAACTTGTTCAAAGTAGACCTTACAAAAACACAGCTGGTCTGACTAGTTGTAGGTATTTTGTGCCCATTTCATGACTACAATAGAGGCTAAAATCTGTCACAGTGGAAATGCAGTAACACCTGTCCTGTTCTTCACAGGACTGGGCTCATCTTCAAAAAAAGTGAGCTACAAGAAGAACATGAGGAAGGGGTGGGTGTGAAAGCCAGGTACCTGCAACAGCTTCTTAGAAATCATAGCACTGATGGTCAGAGATGGATTAAATAAATGCATGTCCTATGAAAAGCTAGACACAAAACAACAACAAGGAAGAAAGAAACACAAAGAGACCCAAAATGCATCTTTACTTTGCAGAGCCTTGATTGTAACCAACTCACCCAAAGCTTGCTCCCTTCTCCGCATCCATGATGGGAGCCCACCTGAGAACAAATTTCATCAGCCAGAAAAAGGGGTTGCACTCGGCCTCCAGTGGCCAGTATGCTCAAAGGCTCACAGAGCAGCACTCAAAGACAACCTGCAGTCTTCATTAAATACCATCAAAAAGAAAAAAAAAAAGATTATGGCAGGTAAACGCCCAATTTACATCATTTAATGCCATGCAGTTTATGCCAAATAACAAAGAAGAATATCGCCTGATGCCAGTTCGTCTGATTAACGTGATCACACTTTATATTTCTTTGGAGCTTCTCCTAATGAAGGGCAAGCAGAAATTTCCCCCTGCTAAACACCTTCCAGCTCTGCTTTACCTTCGAGTGCTGTCCCTTGTAGCACACATCATTCACTTTGCTGGGCAACTTCTATTAGGCAGCTATTAATTACCTAGCCCTAATGGCAAGGTGACAGTGCACCTCATTGCCATCAAGAAGAGGAGATTGGAAAGTTCATGGAGAACCAGAGTATGAATAAGAATGAAGTTCATATTTGCATCTTCTCCTCCTTGAGTGGATTTTGTATGGCAGGAAGGACCCCCATGCCCAAATGGCTGGGACAAGGCTGGAGTGGGAGGGCTGGTCCCCAGCCATTTGGGATAGCTGAAGGAATTGCTCTCTGTGCTTCCTGACCCACACAGCTGGGTGAGGATTGCTGTTGACAGGCATCACAGGGAGAAGAGGAATAAGAAACAAAGAGGCAGGGAAACCCTAAGGTCCTCTGGAAAGGAGGGAAGGAAGCGGACTATCCTCCTCTCATTGCATTTGGAGACAGATGTTCTCAATATCCCCGGCTCCGAAGGGTAGGAAGTGGTGAGCGCAACTTGATGAGCTCGGGTAGTCTTGGCAAACAGCACCAGCTGATTTTTTTTTTTAACTTTCTGGAGGACTAAAATGAATAGTGGTTTTAGTGGCATTCGAATCTGTCCATTGCATCTCCCTATCTGTTTGAGGGATCTGCATCCTCCCAGCGCCCTGGAGGAAGAGCTCAGCTGAAGGAGCAAAGGGCTGGCCTCACAACACAGCTCTGGATGAAACTCAAGATGACTCTCTAAAAACCCACACCTCAGACTGAGCTCTTACACACTTCCAGAGCAGATGTTACTGGGACCAACAGACTCATGTGCCTCTATTCATCCCCTACAAGCACTTTCCTCTTTAAAGGCATCTGGGGTCTGTTCTGCCATTGCCATGTGGGGATTTATGTACGTGGCTCCCATTAGCATTAGTGGTAGTTAGACACATACAGCAATTTCTCTTACGCTTCAGGAAGAGAACAGAGCCTTATGGATGAAAAGTTTGCTATTAAGGATTCTTAATACAATTGAAACATTCAGTCTCTGTTAATTGTAATTTACTTCTAAGTGGAACCGCTCTGGGTTGGGAAAACCAGGATTCAGTCCAATTCAATTATGCAATTCTTGCCACCTGGTAAGCCTTGTTATTTTATAAAGAGTACTGTAGTAGAACTGGCAGATTCATTCATGTTCAGAGCGTAAGCGACTGTATACTGTGTAATCACCCGCTCATAAAAAAGAGCGTGGCACGAAAGTCAACCGCTCAATTATAATGCAATCTTTAAGAAGGAATATGCAAAACTGGTAGGTGAGATTCATCTTTGGTTCAGCTGGTTTGCAATTATAAGTTCACCAGCAGCTTGGCTTTGCAAAGCTTTTCACAGAACAGGCTCAGCCTCAAGTTAAAACCAAGCTCAAGGCCTGACCCGATTCACACCGGCATGGTTCAATCGATCAGCACCTATTTGCAGATGCCAGTGGATAATCTCCATCTCCAGGGCACTGATGAGAGGAGATGCTAAACCACAGGAACAATTTTATTGGGCTAATGCACATTCGGTCTGACTTACCTAATGAAGCTGCAACAAGATGGTACAGGGAAGGAAAATATGGCCCCAGCAACTGGGAACACTTTCATTAGCACTGGCACATGGGTACCTGACAGCTGATCAAAACCCCTGCCACACTCCACCCCTGAGGGGCTAGCAAGCTTCCCCATGTCCCACTTCTGCTCAAATCTCCAAGCATCATCACCCTTACCAACAGCTCCAGCAGCACCTTGCACACACACAGTAGCAGAGAAACATAAAATGTTGATTTTTTTTTTCAGCAAACAGGTATAGAAAAGCAGCAGAACAGTTTTACTATTCAGGATAGTGAGTGTCCAAGCGAAAAACTCTCCGCACCTTCAGCAGCTTTGGTCTAAGCCCCAACAGTGCTCTTTGCCCAAAGGAGGCAATGACCAGGAGCCAGATGGTCAAAGGATCAGAGCACAAGGCCAGGACTTAGCCACAAGCACCGGAAGCTCCTCTAAATCAACTCCCCAAAACCATAACTGGAAGATTAGATGTGAGCTTACTAAATAAAAGGTATCAAAATTTTATTTTGTAATTCTCTTTCTCTGCATTTCTGTATTCCAAGATAAGGGCCAAAACTTGTAGTGGCCTTGGCAAGTCTGCAAACACTTGGAGAACCCAAGTGGATCAGCCAGCTCTATCATGGAGGGACAGAGGATCTCTCTACCCATCATCACTACTGCTGTTACTTGGCCTCTTTACATCATTTTACAAATCCTCCTTCCCAGAATAAGAGCTTTCATCCTATAGTGGATGTGATGTCCTCCCCAGTTCCCATCCCAGCCAGAGCAGAAGGTGATCTCCTCCACAGTCTTCATCCCAGTTGAGGAGACTAAGCTGGGATTTGCTCATATGTGCAAAGGAGAGGGATGAGGAACACAGAGCTGAGTTTTACTAATTCCAGAAGCACTCTATGGACTCCCCACCTGACAGCTCTGCACCTCCAACATCAAGAGCAGGATGTTTGGAGATATTGCATTTTGTAAACAGGAGAAGCACAGCCCCATCGTAAAAATGTAGAGTATTAATTAATAGTATAACTGCAGTTTGTATTCTAGCTGTGACATAATGACCTGCCAATTTTGATTGCAAAGTGAAAACTCATCTCTCTATTTTGGACAAATAGGGTTAAGCTTCTTAAGCAATTCTTTGTTGTTTTGACTTCAACAATTTATGCAAATGAGATGTTAATTAGGGTAATTGTAACTTAAATTATGCTTGTGTAAACCTCTCCATTGGTAGGAAAGTGTGGGAATCCAGACAACTGGTATTTAAAGCAGCTGTACTAACTCACTTCTGAAAGCAAAGCATACCAAGATCACTTTCATGTCTTTACAATTTGCTTTTATGAGGTGATAACATTTTTACAAATACCATCATTTTTGCTTTTTTATATTGTAAGTGACAGTCTGACATTTTACAACTGGCTTATTGAAAACAAGAATTGAGCACTCTCGCTGTAACGGACATTAACTGCTCAATAGAGATTCACATGCTAATGAGGTGAGAGGGGCTCCAGAAAGTTTTGATAAATGCGACACACACTCTAACTAGCAGTGAATGTGAGTTGACAAAGAACATCTACACCAGGGTTCAATAAAATGTAACCCTTTAAATTAATCATACTGGCAGTATTTAATAGAATGCACAACAATCTCTTTTCTGATGGCTATAAAGCAGAAGAAATGCAAAGTCTCGACAAATGAAAGTTCCCACATTTCCCTCTTCACACTGCTACTTTCATTGGAACTTCTACAATTGTTCAAAAAAGGTAGTTACTGTAAATAACAAAGTAGGAGGTTTAATTGTTTCCTTCTTTTAGAGCAGGATGCTTTTCTTTACATTTATTTGTCTGGATTCTATCGAGCAAATACCCTGACCCCAAAGATTGATCATAAAAAGCATCACCAGTTGCACTCAGAAGGAAATTTAAGGATACCAGATAGCAAAAAACGGGCTTAAATGACCAGTTTTCTGCTGGGTACTTCTTTCAACCCAACGTGGTGATTTTTTTTTTCTCCCTTTCACTAAATATAGCTTGAAGGAAAACACACTGCATCAGCAGTTAATCAAAAGCAGAAAGTGAAGTTCAGGTACTTCATACCAAACTCCTCAGACTTTGCTCCAACCAGAGGCAAAACTAGAACTTGAGCTCCAGCATCCAAGCAACAGAGGCACAAAATTTTTCATCCCAGTTGCCTTATAGTTTAATTTTTATTTTCCCACCCTGCCAGTCCTGACCCAACGACACTGATCATCACATGTGAGTTTGTGAGATCTCAGGAAATAAAAGCACAGGAAGGCTGATCACAGCCTTTGCCTCTTTGCATTATGCTAAGGCATTATTTCTTCCTAAAGTGACAATCCCCAATACCCTTTTTGGGTTTAGCCCGTTTTAATCTTGTCAGGAAGTGTAAATCTGTGCGCTCAGCAGCATCACAAGCTTGCTGGCTGTCAACATTTTGCCTCCGCCAATGCTTGAGAAGGTATTCTTGTCATTTCACTGGGCTAGGAGACTTCTCTGTCTGACATCCCCAAGTAGCACATTGTGCCAAACCGCCAGCACACGCACCCTGCTCACCGCATTTCAAGTCATTTGGGTAACCGAGACTTTCTCTAGATACGCAACTATATGGAACCTATAAGCAACATGAGGAGTCTGTTGCAAAGAAAGGGCAAAGAAAGGAAAATATCCATGAATCAACCCCCCTGAAAAATCCTCCATCCATCTCCCCATCACCTTTGGACTTTCTGAGCTTACTCCAGTACATTTTGAACTGATCAGCAGCCCAACAAGCCTGCCTTATCCAAACACACATCCGTGCTCCCTGAGAGGTGTCAGGGGCTGCTCAACTTCTCTCCGCATGGAAATTGTGAGCCTGGAAAAATGAGCAAGCGGACGAAGGCGTGCTGCAGCTCAGAAATGGCCATTTAGCCAGATTGCATACCTGTGCTGTGTCAGCTATATGGTAGATTCATCTCATTCCATTGGTCTAATGGATAGCAATTGAATTTAATTAGCAAAACTACTTTGACTTAGTCTCATACTGTGCTGAATGTAATGAAATCTTTCTCCTCTCTCTCTCCCTCTCGTTTTTTTTTTCCCCTCAAATAAAGAATGTCCTTAACTGCATTCCACCGTTAGAATATTAAAAGCTATATATGTTACTGCTAAGGACAAACTACAGCCATCCCTTTTCATAGGCTTTAGATTTAGTTATTGTATTACATAACATAAAATAATTAAAAAGATACTTCAATAGTTACACACAGTATAAATTCAATTACCATGATGTCTCCATTAAAAGCACTTTTATAGTATGAATAAAATGCAAATCCTCTTTATGGATCAATACCAGAAACATAATTCTATGCTTCATCCTGAGAAGGAAGTTAGCTTTAATAAATCATCCTCTTTAGGTTAAAAAAAAAAAAGTTTAAAAGATATGTATTTGAAGGTAACTCTCTATAGCAGACATGATGCTGTCATTTCTTCTGGGCTCATTTTTCAATGGCAAGGTTCTCAGGCTGCACCTCCTGCTCTTGTACAGACCCGGCTAAGGAGAAGGATGCTGAGAAGAAGAAAAGCCCCGGCTGTGCTCTCCAGCACTGTGGCTGCTTGCAGCTCTGCCTGGATTTATTGAAACACCCCAGATCCGACAGTGAGAAGTTTGAGGCAACTTATCTCCCTCCCCTGAAATCAAGTGAGAAGAAATTCCTCCGGATGAGATTGGAGGGAATATCACCACCAAGCCTAACTTTTGCCTGGCCAGGTACAGTGAGACAAGTTCCTATGATTGATTATCGTGGTATCTCTGTATCTCTGACTTTGAACCATAACCTTTTTTGTGCACAATGACAGTTGGGACCTACCATTTGCCATCTGTAGAGATGGTGGGGGAGAAAAGGACTTCACTTGCATTAATCAACCAATTAAGAAGAGACTTAAAACACTAAAGCATAATAAAAACCCGACTGCTTAATAGCTTTCTACTTTTAATAGCTGCTTTCCTCTAGTTTGCTGATGGGAGCATCATTGCTCTGCCCAGCCCCTGCCAGAGACAGGGCTCTGGCTCTGGGACTGGGCACTACCCAGTCTCAAATGGAGCAGAGGGTCCTCTGTTCCAGCCAGGACTGAGTCCCCTACAGCAAAAAATTATAAAAGTTTGGAAACCCAAGTTGGAAATCACAGCTGTGCAACATGTCTGTGCTCTCTTGTTAACCGTGATCATTAGAAAATTATTTTTGTGAGGGTAAAACTAGTAACTAATCAAAGCCACAGATCACTGCTTCAGTAAGAATGAACCTTTTCTTTCAAAGCTCAGGGCAGTACCAAGAGACCCTGTACATTTCATCTCTCTCCCTTCCCACATTATTGGCAGCACATCCCAAAAGTGAGACCGAAATATCAGCTGAATAACAGGGGTGGACTCTGCACCCGGCCGCTCCTCTCTGGAGGATATCCATACACCTGGCCCAAGCAGCTCAGAGACTAATTCTGCTCTCAAGGATGGTAGTAAAACCACTTCTATGCAAGCTGGCCGACAAATCTGCCTTTCCCTTGACAGCTTTGCTAAATGGGCACCTTGTGCCACACATGCTCTTTGTGGTGGACAAGGAGATGGAGACCTCAGACCTCCACATTTCTAAAACACGTTCTCATTTGTGTCTCCAGCTGATGAGGTTGTGCCGTCAGTGGCCACTTGCAAGGCCAGGACTGATGCTGGGCTGGTACCATCAGGAGGCACCACAGCAGCATCTCAAATCACAGTTTGTTTCTATTGCCTCTGGGTTACCCACCAGTGCAGCTCTTGGAAGACCTCTTGACTTGTCTACTTACTGAAGAATAGGAGAAGACATGTTCGTGCTGATAAAAAATAAAACATTAATTAGGAAGAATCTTCTTCACATTGCTGCATTTCATACATGCCTAGATATCCTAAACTGTCCCTTCATCATGGCTCACAAATGACAGGACTGTTTTCTTTGTAAGAGGTGAAGGTTATTTATGGACAAGGTGTCCAAGAACCCCACAAACTTTACTCAAGATCTGATCAGCCAAGAAAACATACAGCGTTACTACGATAAATATATTTTGTTGATATTTAATAATTGAAATTTAGAACAAATCTGTAGAGGATGGCCAAGATGGTCTCTCTGTCCCCATGCTATATGTCCCTTTCTCTACTGTTCTTTTTAATACATTGCATCTGTAAAAAAAAAAAAAAATTGCAGCAGCCTGTACAATTACTGCACCAAAGTCCCAAGCAATCTATCAAGTCGTCATACATTTTCTTCACATTAAGCCTTTAACTTTTTTGTTTTTCTTCTACATTTCAAGAAAACAGAAGAAATTTACTTGGCTCAAAAAAAGGCACAGTGAAAATTGTCATTCATCAGGTCTGGTAACAAGAGGAGCTTGCAGTACCATTTCAGGAGAACAAAGTTTTGGAAGGTTTGTAAAATCAACAAAATTTAGAGTTATCATAAGTCTGCAACCAATGGGGCTTTGGAAAAAATTTCCTCTGAATGGGTTATTCTGACAGTTCTCTGAAGCCCATTTTTGCAGCTCTTGAAGACACCCCTGAAAGAGTGTGCTGAGGTTGCTGGTGGTCTGTCCCCTCCAAGGAAGGGACAATGACGTGGCTGGAGCTCATGGGCAGCCGGATATTGGGTTGGGTTGTGGAAAAGTGCAGCATTACCAAAGGCTGTTTATTATTAAGGAAAGTGCTTTTATCTCTTGATGGCACCCAGAAACAATGAGCAGGAACACAAAGAGACGGGTGGGTGAGAGAGAAGGCGAAGGGAAACCGGGATTATTTCAGATGGAAACTGGATGAAACACCAGGAGGAGGGGGATGTATTTGCCAATTAGTTTAAAAATTCTCTGCGCTGAGGTTTGCAGCATTTGAGGACCATCTCTACTTTATAACACTGTGTAGAAAGACGTAGATATTGCTTTCATTTCCATTAGTCCCCAGTAAGTGAGCTCCATAATAAGGCATGTCATAAAGCTCTGCTAAGGACTGGAAGATGGGGAGGTCTCTTTTATGAACTACAGGGAAAAATTTTCTCTCTGACTCTCTCTTTCCTTCACTGCCTACTCTGAAAGAGGCCCCTGTTTGGGGAAGGGAGCCCTGCATCCCCCAGATACCAGAGTCAGGTATCAGTCACAGGGTACCACCACTCGCAGGCACAAGTTAATTTCAAATGAAGGCAGAATGCTGAGCAATTTACCTTCCATGGTTTTGAAACACCAAAGCCTTGCTGCCCAAATCTGGCTCGCGCTGCCAGTCCCACTTCTTGCAAAACAAAGATATCAGTTTAGGCTGCAGGAAACCCTGTGTATTACCATCCCTAATTCAAGCACAACTGCATTTATGGTATTGTCCGGTCTTTAGGACAATTCCTGTGTCATTCCCAACATCAGGAAAATCATGTGCTTAATTATCTTCTTTAATAATTCCATGGTATGTGATTTATTAAACAGACTCCTTATTTGTAAACAAAATCAGAGCCACAAATGTGCAAAGACAGTCGAATTTCCTGGCTAAATAGGAGGCAGACAAAGAGCCCTAATGATGCACCAAAAAAGCTAACCAAAAGTGTACTCTTTAAAAAGATCACCAATTTAATGCTTTTTGTATTTCATTTATCAGCCATGTAGTCATCATTCCCCTCCCTACCACCATCTGTACACACTTTCCCAATAGACCATCACAGCTGTCCCATTTCTCACACAAACAGTACCTTTTATATGCTTCCCAACTGTTTTTAGTAACTGTTCTGTGCACAGCACTGTACTTCCTTTGTTTTCTTTTTTTTTTTTTTTTAATATGATAAAAGAGATATAATCCAAACAAACAGGTCATCACAGCAATCAGTGTAGGAAGGCAATTAAAATGTTAAATGCTTCCATGGCCACTGACCCATCCTTCAGCCGCACCAGTGGACCCAGCATGGAGGTGGAAAGTTCCCTGGAGAAGTTGCTATGGTGGACAAAGCTTGTTCAAGAAAGGATGTACACAAGCAAGACAGTCTGAGAAATCCTTATCTCTTTTAACAAGGAAATATTATTAATCTCAGATACCGTTTGTACAGCCAGAGAAAGTTCTTTGAGGCTTTCAAAGCACATTTATCAACTCCAGTGAGCTGCTGCACGTTTCAGAACTGGATGGATAGTAACACCCCCTTTTCACTTCATTCTTTCCAAAGACCCTGTGTGTCCTGACTGCATTGCTGGCTCTTGTGCCTTCTCTACGCCCAGTCTCGCTGCCAACAGTGGGCACTGCTGAGATCCCGAGCCAGGCTGGGCCACACAAACTCGGTGGTCCACAGCGGGGATGAAGGCACTGAGTAGCCAAGGATAACTCAGCCCCAAGCCTCAAGCAAAAAAAATCCACCTGGAAAGGGCAATAGTAGGAAGAGATACAGTTTGGGATAGGGAGAAAAGCAGGACTTTCTTATCAACCCATCTCATTGAAAAACCTACCGTACCAACAGGACATTCAATAATGAAAACTCTAGATACTTATTTTCTCCAGGGCAATGCCTACAGCATCTTTCAGGATGGTGCAAGGACTTGTGCGTGTCTCACTCTGCAGTACTCAAATACTCCTCAGCCAAGTCAGATCAGCAAGCTCCACATGGGATAGGGATCACGCTCACACCATCCCCATCCCACAGGCTGACAGCTTCACGTTCTGGGACTGCTCACTGCAGAGAGACATCTCACTTCTATACAGAAGAGTTTTTATTACTAAAGGTTGTATGTGGAAAGCAACTGGTCTGCTCTCAGTTCCCATCATGATTTTGGCCTCTTGTTTTTGACCAGAAAGAGAATAAAAATGTGTATGTTGAAAGTGTGTGTTGAGTGTATTATTCTGCCTACACATTATGCTCATGCATCCACAGACACCTTGAAGATGCACTTCTGAGGTGTACACCCACATCCCTAAACAGCACTGAGTTCCCCAGCTGGGTGTCTATAGCTGCATCTGTCTAGGAAGAGCCTAAACCAGGGCTGTTCACAGGATCACAGGATGTTAGGGGTTGGAGGGACCCCTGGAGATCTTCAAGTCCAACCCCCGTGCCAGAGCCAGACCATATAGTCTAGTGTAGGTCATACAGGAACGCATCCAGATGGATGCATTCTCTCGGGGTAAAAACAAAGGTGTTGACCACAAAACCCCCACTTCTGCCCTGTGTTTTCCACAACTTTTCCAACAATACCCAACCTACACCCACAAGGCTTCAGCTGCTACTGAGGCTGATCTTCCCACAGCCCAGCAAGCCAATTGTGAAGCTTTCAAATAAAATGATACAGACTTTACTTTTGAGTTCAGCCACCACTGCTTTCTACTTTTTAACAGAGAAACAAATGTAAATAGGTTTCTTGGGTATTTTTAATGAAGTCCTCATCACATCAGGCAAAGTCCTCATTGTCACACAATAAAAGCATTGCAGTGGCTATCCTCCCCAGAAGGGATGGCAACAATAGCTGGGCTTTAGAAAACCGTCCTGATACAAAGAATTCATTCTTCTGATTTACTTGAAACTACTTTGCCTTAAAAGAAAAAAAAAATTAAATTTTACCCTAAGTTTCCAGTATCTTTCAGAGATTTGGCCATTTTTTTCTATATCAAATTAAAACCATATTGGGTAAAAAGATCAGACAAAATTTCAAGCAAATATCCTTAGGATGAAATTTGACAAAGTGTTTCAACATTAAAATCTCTAATAAGTGTTCATCTTGACAATAACTGTAGCAACTACCTAAGCTGTCTTTTGATACCTTCACAAGGGTTCATCCCTGTTCTTTCAGAACATTACAAAATGTTTTGTAATACAGGTACTGGTTTAAACACAAAAAAAAAGGTAATTTAACGAGACGTGATGTTTATGACAAAGCTCATGCAGCTCATGATCTGTGTCTCAAACACAGGACTAGATCTAGACACAGAAAAACACAACAGAAATGTCACTGCCTTAGAACTTTACTCTTAGTTCTTGGTCCTTTCTTTCTCCTGAAACCTTCAGCAGACTGTGCTTTTCCCTGGCTGAGAGTTCCAGTTTAGGACTAGTCCAAGCTAAGCAGGCTCTTTGAAGATGCTTTGCTATGAAATATCTTTCCTGAGTTTGCAAGTGTGTATTGCACCTAGTGATAATCCCAGCAGCCACGTGGTGGGCTTCCTGGGCTGAAGAGCACTCCTGCTCTTAGGATCATTTAGACTGGAAAAGACCTTTGAGATCATTGAGTCTGACTGTACTTAACATGAGGTTACAGAGGTTGGCATGAGAAGAGAGATGTGCAGTACAGTAGATAGTGCAGAGCAGGTTAGCCTTTGTTTAGGTACTGATGCTATGGATCTGTTATGAATATGACAAATGAAATCAAGGAGCAGAAAAAGCACTGGCTGCAGCACCTCTGTGGCCAGGGCTAAGTGCCATGGTGGCAGGTGTACAGCTCTCATGGGTGATGTTGCATTAAGTTTTATGTCCCATGGAAGGTGTGCTCCATCCACACACACACCACAAGCCCTCAGGTAGCACAAACTCATTGGTGACACTGTCCAGTTCCTCACAGTGTCAGTGAGAAGCAGGGATGGATATGACCTCCCATGGCGTGTGTGCAGCAGGCAAGTGAGGTGGGCAGGAGAAACCCACTGACTGGTCCTGCCCAGGTAGCACCAAGGTCTTCCCACTGCACCCCATGTGGTTCATGCTGGAAAAGATCCCAGGGATACACTCTCCTGTATTTTCAAACAACCTTTTTACATCATCAAAAAATTCAGAGCACCAGCAAGTTTCATCTCATTGACCAAACACACACCAAGCACCACGCTCACACAATCCTCCCCAGCACAACCAGCTCACCTGGCCAAATAACCCTGCCTTGGACACCCACCAACCCCATGATCATTTTGTACTTCACTACAGATATATTTCACCCCAAAACATGAACATGCTGAAACATCCAATCATGTTCTGGCACACATGCAAGAAAAAAAAAAAAAAAAAGCCCATGGCAACAAAGATGACAGCTTGCCAATGGCAGCTGCTGCACGCACACACAAAATTAAACTATATTCTTCTGAAAAGGGATATTATTTTGGTATTTGTTTCCCCTCACACATCACCCTCACGCATTCCCTCATAAAATAAAGGGGGATATATCAACACACATCAAATATTAGGAGAGATGGATATAAAAAAAAAATAATAAAAAATTTCTAAAAAAGAGAAAGGCATTGTGCTGAGGAGGAATGGGTTGAAGAACACAGGCTTTAACAGAGAGATCCAACTGGGATTGGGGCTGCCCTGAAATGTTGGGCTCACCTATGGCAGTTGTATGGTATGTTGCAAACAAAACATTCAGCCCTTCTATTGTGGGAGGCGCACGGACACTGAACAGCATCAAGTTTGGTCAAGCTTGGCCCTCAGCTGTAAGACAAATCTCCAAGCCCACGCATATATATATGTGTTAAATAGCATCTGATCATACATATTTTGGCTTCCTTTCCCTGGTGTGGACCTGCTAGATGCCTCCCGTGCTGCTATGCGATGCAGGAGATTGCTGTCTCCTCACTTGTGAAGATAAATGTCATATCAGACCTCTGACATCATGTATTCTCCCAGTAATGATTTTTGATATCATAAGAGTTGTACAGGGCACACAATAAAATTAAAAAGTAGAAAGCAAGGTTAATAAGATTATCTTGTTGGTATAATAGGTAATGCATTTTGCAGTCTATCCCTAAATCTGCCCTCTCAAAACGTAATTAAATAACTGTGATTTATACTTTAGAGGAGTGCAGACACGCTATGTATCCTCCCACCCACGTATGCTAATTGCTTTCAGCCCCTAAAAAAAACCAACAAAACCAAAACAAAATCACACAGTTGTTTGCAGCTTTTTAATCCTCAAGTGTAAATAACCCGACTCAGGTCCAAGTTATGAACAATTAAGTCCAGGAAACTTTCAGAATGGCATGTCATTAAACCCGTCTTGATTTTATCTTGCTAATCTAATGGCACTGATGTGTACCAAAGCACGCATGGAAGGAGAAACAACTTCCTGGGCTCTTTGCACCAGCCCAAAGAGCCAGCGTGGCGGCTGGATGCCACACTGGGATAGCACTCGGATCAGAAGAGTGGATATTAGGGACCTGGAGAAGAGATTGAGACCCTCATTGGAGGAATCTATGGATGTATAGGCTCAGGATACCTGCTCCTGGGCCTTGGCCTGGATCTGTGTGCACCACAAAGGTGCAAGGACTGTGGGCAATGTATGTCTGCACACTTCACCACAGCCAGCACTCAACTGTGCAGCTCTCCATTTTGCACTCACGCATGAGTGTCTGGCACACAAAATGGAGGGCCCTGGTCTATTTTACAGACAGCAGCTACAAATCCAGCCCAAACCCACACGCTCTACAGGGGCCATGTCCTCCTCCTTCACGCCAAGCTGCAATGATGCCACATGAAAGGCTGAGCTCAAGCGCCCACATCCATTGCTGGGTGGGGACACAGACCCATGCTAGCTAGAAACACATTCGAAAAATACATAACTGCTGTTATCTCCTCAAAATTAATTAGTGAGGGGATCAGCCAGGGCACTGTCCTTGCAATCAGGCACAAATTACCCCCAAAGAACTTGCTGGGATAAAATTATCCCACACATGACAAGCACCATGACCCACACGCTGATCCCAGGTGGGATTTTTTGGTGGCTACCATAATGCAGGTAATAATTAACAATACCCAAAGATGAAATAAATGAAGAGCATCACATGAAAGGAATAAAAAAGAGATTTAAATGCATTTTAGCCCACAACCAACCCTCACTGTCATAAGGAAACCTTCAGGGTTGGCTGCTGTTAGGAGGCTAAAATAATTTGCCCTGAATTTACAGCCTGTAATTTAATCAGCAGCTCCAGCCCTTGCCTGCACAGAAGGGATCGGGGACAGAGTCGGACCTGTGGTTTCCAACATGGATGCCCCAAAAGCAATATCACCAAGAGCAGTCCCGAAGCCCTGGAAGGTCCACCTTTGGGACATGTGTCAAAGCACAGGCTTTTGGGGAGAAGTTGAGGGTTTACAGAGCAGCAGGCTGGGGTTTGTTTGCTGGCTGTGAAAGCCTTGGCCAGTGCCTGAACCCAAAGCATGGAGGGGAGGAGGAGGAGCTGTGAAGAAGCTCAAGACACAGAAAGCAAGGGATGCCCTTTCCTTTACATCTGAACGGGAAGCAAATACATAATTGTAATAATAAATAGCGGGTTTTATGAACAATTAGGATTCCACTGTCTCTTTGAAGGGTTTGAAAAGCTGACACGATGTTTTGGGTTCTCCAGATTCAGCTTTGAGGCCTCAACCAAGAGAAACACTCAGCCCCGCTGTGTACAGCAGTGACCACAACAAAGATTGTGGTTTCTCCCACACTCGCCTTAAATAGATCTAAATTAATGCTATTCATCATTGGGTGGAAAAAAAGGGAAATATAGAAGTGTAGTCACTTGTAGACCAGCCAGCAGTGTTGGGCAACTTTCTTACCATTCAAAGGCTTCTCCTGCTTCTGCACCTCGAAGCCTGCCAGGGCAGGAAGGTATGGAATAACAGCCCTTATACAGGCCGAGCCCATCACCTGGAAAACATCCTGGGCATACGAAGTATGTCTTTAACCCATGTATATTTATTGTCACTGTTGTTGTTGTTGTTGGAGAAAGGGGAAAGCTAAACCACATAACTGAACTCCTGCCAGGGGTTCATAATAGAGCAGACCATCCTGAGTGCCACACCAGTTAGTATCTGAATTATCACGGATACTCACCAGCTCAGTTACCACCACACTGGGAGAGCAGTTGTCCCACCCAAATCCTGTTTCTGTCAGCTACTGCCCTGCTCATGGCTGCAGAAAGTGGATGATCCTGCTCCCCAAAGTGGAGAGCACTGAGAGATGGAGATATCTTCCTGAGCCATGCGGGGTGTGTAGATCCCCAGGTTTCATGCACGCCCGTGATGCGTGGGTGCATGAAATCTGGGGTGTCAAAGAGCTTGTAGCTGTCATCTCTCCACCTCTCCTGACTAGGATATAGACCCAAGCTCCCACCCCTGACTTTTTATAGACTTTTTTATAAGGCTAAAGCAATGCAAAATCTGCCTTCTCCTGGTACTCCTTGAGGGCAGAAATACTGAGAGACATCTTCATTTCACTTTTTTCTTCAAAACTACAGATGTCTCACTGTGGCAAAATTTAGTGGAGAAAAAAACACCTTTCTGAACCCCCAAACACTAAATTTCAGCTGAACACTGAACTGAGCAGGGAGCCTTGTATGGGGAGAGAGTGTGAAACACCTTCTGCAAAGCTGGCTGAGCATTTTTTAGCAGAAGTAATCTGTCCGTGTGTAGGGACTGTTATCATTGCAAGCAAAACTTTAAGGACCATTTTGGGCATACGCTGGACCAACCACTGGCTGTAGGTTTTCAAAATCGTTATATATGAAGGGAATGTCACAGATGCTTTAAAAGTCTTTAGATGCATGTAAAATCGACATACAGATTACATATTATCGCCACAAAACAAACACTGTTTGAATTGTGGTTCTTAACTACCATTATGAGCTGTCTAAAGAGCATTTTGTTTGAAACTTGGGAGAAAAGAAGAGGGGGGAAAAAAAGAAAAAAAAAAAGCCCACTGATCTTACACCTGCTCTTTAGCAGTGGGAAGTGGGTTCTCAATCTGTTAACATGACCATCTGGCCAATCTGCATATCACGGCTATCTGGATTACTGTACGATGGAATGACAATAACGTAGCCAAAACAAAAGTGAAACGCATCAAAAAAACTATCAGTGAGGTGAGGCCCTTTTGATTTTCAAATTAAATAATAAATGTGGGATCACAACAAAGCGAGAAAGTCAGCTAAATAATTAAAAATGAGCCTTTGCTACGGCATAATTAAGTAAACAATATGGTGTGTGTTTCTATAAGAGCCTCCAATAGCTTCCACCATCAAACGCTCCACTTTTGCAAAGCAGGGCTGAGGAGTTGAAGACACTGTGATAGCTCTTTTGGTGATGTCAGGACACCTCTCACATCCCTGCAACACGCTGAACTGGCTGCGGCTATTAACAGGATTAATGCAGCAACAATCAATACCAACTGTACTAAAAGATTACGGGCGCACAGCCTGATGTACCTTTCTGATACCCCCCCATACCTCCATGGGTGTTTTGGCTTTCTGTGGTCGTTTTCTGCATTAACCAATCTTTGGGTTATTCCCATCGATGCCTCTTTGCGGTGCCTCAAGTAGAAATGTTTGAAATCCACTGATGAGAACTTAAAATTGCTCTGCTTAGAAGTTCAAGGTCATGTGCTAGATACTACTACCCAGGCAATTAGCCACAGAGCATATTTAGAGGCTAAGTAACTTTTCACAGTTGCAGAAATGAGGCTGAATTCTTGCATCTTCACTGACTTCTACTCTAAACGCAAACAAACAAACAAAACCTCTTGAGTAAATAAAACCCTCTCCCTACATTTTTCTTAAATTTGGGATTTTTTTAATGTCCTTCTGAAAGATTAGAAGATTTTCTCTGTCACAAATACCTCCCCAGCTTAATTCTTGCCCGGGGCACATAATGATGGCTGTTCAAAAAACCAAATCAGGCATTGCAGCATCGCCTCCTGGTCTGCTATCCAGCTTCTCCCACTGGAGAAGTCTCGAAAAACTGTGACCTCTCACAAAATTTAACTACTTCCATTGCGAATCTGTTCTCCAATCTGATCACATTAGCAGAAGGAACTCCAAAGCAGTAAAAAACTCCAGAAAGTTCTCGGTTGAGTGCCTACTAATGAACAAAGGTTAACTTTATCTAAAAGGTCAAATGCCTGGTGGCTAAGGTTGTGACCTTAACAACTTAAATTGTGACCTTGCCACGTGCCTAGTATATTGTAGATTCTGATACAGATCATCTGGTAAAGGACTGGTCATAAATTAGCTTTACTGTTCGACTCCCACAAAGAAAACGGTTTGCCACAATGGTTTCCAACTTGCCATTTGATACAAGCTCAGAATAAGTGAAAACTAAAAAGCGAACCCAAGCTCAGGGTGTGAAAATGCTGCCTGCTTTTAATTAAGCTGATTAGAAACTGCAAACTGAGAGCAATACTCTAGACTTCAATATTTTTTTTGGTTCAACCTCTAATTCTCAAAACACCAATCTTCCTTTCCTTTATTTATTTTTTAAAATTATTATTATTTTTTAAACAAAAATGACACATACTTTGCCTATTTGCATATTTTTGTTTTCTCTTTCTAGACGGTTCTTAAAGAGAATAATTGATTTCAGTAGCTTTGTAAGTAGCACTATTTAAATTTGTGCACATGTGTTCCTCTACAGACGACAGTGCCTACTGAAGAAAAAGAGTGGATTCAAAGCAATAATTACTGTACATGTTTAGAAGGAAAGGGACATCTCACTGCTGAAGTCATCTCGAATAAGGGCAACTTGGAAGAGAATACTCTCCCTCTCCAAAAAAACCCAACAAAAATAAAGAGATGACAAAGAGTGGGAAAAAACCCCAAGAAAAAGAGAAGCAAGCACTATGGGTGAAAAGGTCACAATGGTTTTGGCACGTATCTTCGAGCACGTTTCGGAGTCTGTGCCTCCTGCCAATACTGGCAACTTCTCAAAACTTTTAAGGAGGTAAAAACATTGTTTAGTGTTTACAAATCTTCTGTACTATAGCAGATGCTTGTCAAATCCGCTGTATGTAAGTTGACCAGCCTACCTAATATTTACATTGGTGGCTTCCTCCTTTATAAGTAAGTGGTCCATACATTTGGGGAGTGCAGTCTGATGTAGTTTGAGACAAAGGACCCTTAATATTGTTTTTTTCCCTTTTGTAATTTTCCTGTTGCGCACCCGGCACAAGCTGCCATTACTGCGGGTCTGCGGGAACCAATGGCTGTCAACTTGGCCAATGTTCAGGTGTAACAAAGACTGCTGGGATACATCGGAGGGGGGAAAAGAAGGGAAAAAAGGGGGAATAGGAAAAGGTAGCCTGTATACAAGGTTTTTGGTACACCTCTGCGAGGCGATATAGTCGGCAACTGCGCTGTGCCACCTCAAAATGATTTTGTCCCCCTCCCTGGTGAGGTTTAGCAGGGAATGTGCCAGCACATGCTACTGCATTAAGAGCACAATGCGATGCGTGCAATCAGCAAACAACGGCCGAACACGCGAAGCAGTGCGGTCTGCACTGGTGCGCTACTGCTTACATAAAACCCCAGATCTAACCCCAAAAATACAGGCACCCCAGCCTTGTACTGAGCTTCCGCAGCAAAAGTCTAGTCCAATGGACTGTTAGTGCAGTTGCTGCATGTTGATGATGAAGGTAGAAATAAATAAGAGTTCGCTACTATCAAGGCTACTGTTTGCCAACAGCGTGCTGATAAGATGGTATATCCCCAGTCACAATAGTGAACTTTTATAACATCTATTACCTGGTGATTACAACAAGGAGAGGATCCCTTTAAAGCTTCCCAGAGTACTTACACCTCTGGGTCTGGTCCTTTTCTTCCTGTCCTACATTTTTTGTGATCTTACACACAGACTAAACCAAGACTATTGTTTTCTATTAACAAATTTTGCACTCTGCAGAAGGCTGATATTCACTTAGGAAACACAATACAGAGCAGTATTTACTGGCACCACACTACATATACACCTAAATTATAAAAACCTGCACATCTTAGAGCAGTAAAAGGCAGCTTTCAGACAGGGATATCAAAACACTTGAGAGCGCATTACCCTGTTCCAATGTGAAGAAGAGGAAACTGAGGCAGACAAAGAAGGATGTGAGTCCCTGTTCTCCTCAGGACCAGTGATGAATGAGAGGTGATTTGCAACGCCCCAGCCCCAACCTCCCTTTGGTTAGCTGTTAATTGGTAATCCTTCCTTCACTGTGCCCTGTCATAAATCGCAGAGCAAACAAATAATTTTCCACAGTATTTGCCTAGCTCCCCTTTGCCATAAACGTGCAATATGATTTATCACACTGCACCAAAGTGCAAAGTAAATTTTGCAGCTTATCTGTAGGAAATACCATGAGGATACTCGAAAGTTATTTCCGAACAGGGATTGTACCGTAAAAATCACAGCAGTGATGCTGTCTCTCACAACAACCACTGCAAGGACCCAGCAGAGAGAAACTTTGAGGTAGCCAAAACTTTCTGCAAGACCCTCCATAGGGTGGGTGGAGGGTCTTGCCAGGTGGCATTGGAAGTGCAAGCTGCCAGCGTTGTAATTTGCTCAGCCTTCTTGTCAATATATATTTATATAGAAGTTATTTCTACTACCATGATTCCTGTCTCTGCTCTTTTCTTTTTCCAGCCCACCGACTTGAGTCAGGCTGAAGCCCAGGGGGACCTACGCATACCATACGTGAAAAACAGGGCCTAGTAGTTCACACACGCACATTTTTCTGCAATATAATCACTCAGGAGAACTACAATAGTATATTATTTTATCCGGTCACCATAGTACACATCCTCTGAGCACACTGAGTCACTCTATGGGCAGGGTGTATTTTGGGCTGGAGTCAGAGATCCCAAGGTTTTCATCACAGGCAAAAACATTTCTGCTCCCCCCAGTTTGCACAATATTATGAGTCAAGAAATTTGTTTCATGACCTGCTCAGCTTCTAACTGTATAAACTGTGATATTTCAAGTCAGGGTTAAATGCCTTTTTTCCCCTATAGGATTACCTGAGGGGTTGTTTCATGGTTACTCAGACCTGATGACTAGGTTTGCAATTGAGAGGCTGTCTTCTCCTTCCTATCAGAGCCTGATCCTTCAGGATTTTCACATCCCTATGGGGTGAGGATACCTGCTACTCCTAACCCACTGGCCTCAGGCACCCCAAGCCCTCCCAGACTACTTCGTGCATAGCATATACAAACTTTATTAAAGGAAAATAATAATAAAATATATAATTAAAATCTGCTTTCCCCAAAATCAGGAAAAAGGAAGCAACGTCTGCTGTGATCCCTCCTAGGACAACATTTAAGATAACACCTGTGAATGGTGTCCGAAACACCATTAATCCCAGGAAAACAAGAGCTGCTTCTACACGGCTGCACCTTAAAAGCCCACAATAAAAAAAGAATAAGAAAAAAAAAAAAAGAAAAAAGGAAAAAAGTGGAAAATTTTGGCAGTCTCCTCACCGCCCCAGGAGGGCGATAACCCACACCCCTAGCTCCCTCCCCAGCTCATGCAGCCGCTGCCATCAAGGCACGGCACCCAGCACAGAGAGAAACTGAAAAGTTGGAGAAGGTGGTATAGAAAGGCACTTACCTGCTGCGTGCACAAAGTATGCCAAATATAAATCGAGTTCCTTAACAGAAACTCCTATATGGTGGGGCTGTACGCACAGCCCGGGGTTAGAGCACTGTGGGGACTTTACAAGGCGCTCGCCATCAGTACTTTCAAGCGGAATACCTTTAAATAAAATCACCATAACAAGGTCCAACCTCCAGACCTTATCTGCCTGGCGAAGGCAGTCAATTCTTCTCATCTTGCCCTTCTGGTCTGGATTGGAAAGAACGCAACACGGAGGCTTTTTTCCTGTGACTGTGAGAACAAAATCCTCCCGAAATTCAGGCCTGATATCTTTCCGGAGCTTTGCCAGAAGTCTGGATGCCCATTTTTGCTTTACCTCGGGTTTTTCACTTAGCAGTTCGTCCTTCACGGCTCTCTCTTCCTCTTTTGACATGCGTTTTTCATGTTTTTTGAAGTATTTTCTTTTTCGGGCTTGCAGGTTGAACCATGTGTATGCAAATGCTCGGACGTGAGGCAGAAGTGCTTCAATGAAGGGATGAAATTCATCCTGAAAAAGTTACAGAGAAGAGTTGGTGTCACTGAAACCATCAACAAAAAAGCCTCCAGAAACAGGGGTTGCACGAGGCTCTTGGGTTTACTAGGACAGTGAGAATTAGGAAGGTACTTATGTGTTTTACGGGCCTCAGGATCCGTACACCTCACCAACGGACCCCAACCCCACCACCGACACATCCCTGCTTCACTTTGCACCAACCCAAACCCTCTGCTCCGGCTGTCCAAAAGCAGGGTCTGATTTCAGACAAGCACCCAGGAGAAGGCGGTGTGATGAAGGGGCCCTTTCCCCTATCCCAAATCTCTTTGAAAAAAAAAAAAAAACAGGTAGAACAAGTTAAAAGGTAAAAACCCCTCTGCAAGTCCACTTGCAGAGTGCATATCTCCCTCTGCTCTCTCCCTGACCCTGCTACTTGCAGTGTAGCCTGTGTATGCCCGCCAATTTGGCAAATCCTAAACATTTGGATGCCAATCAATGTTTGTATGGGGAAGTCTAAAGTATAGTAAAACTTTCCCTAAGATATATTGGGAAACAGCAGCAGGCAGTATAGTAAAATGCCAATATAGCTGCATACACAAATACAATGAAGGGTGGTTTTCTCTCCATTTCCTAAACAGTGAAGAGAGGAGAAAGTCACACTGACGATTTCTCCCGCACGCACAACTACTAACACAAAAATCCTAGAAAAGCAAGTGTCAGATTTTTATTTTTTGAAAAAGTTTTGTTTATGTTTAGCCAAAAGAAAAAAAAAAGATGCGATATTCAAGCAAAGCTCTGAGTCTTTCTGCAAAAATAAAAAGAAACAGGAAAAATTGGGTAACGCAGAAAGAGAAAACTTTATGACCTGTGCAAATACGGAAAGAATTATTGATTTTCTTTTCTTTACACATTGTGTCATACTTTCGTACATTTAAAAAGAAAAGCCCTGCTTGGAAAGTTAGTTTGGCCATCCGGAGACAATGCTTGCTTTGTGCAATGATGAGTTAAAGATCACCCATCTTCATTGGCACAAAAATTATCACAATTTAAATTATGCTGACAATTAAAAAAATAATTTAAAAAGGCAGGAAAGAGCTTCTCCACTTTTATTTTATTAAAAAAAAAATATATCTCCTCAAAAAGTACTACATATATCATTTAGAGAACAAAACATATTATAATATACTGAGGCCACACTTCTGTTTTTTCTATGAATAAATGGATGACCAAACTCCAGGCTACACATTAAAATGTGTATAGCCTGTGGGGGCCTGATCCAGCTCTACGTGCTGGGGACGTCTCTGCTTCCAGAGGCCGAGTTCCTTCTTTCCTCAGGATTGGGCCCTCCAGGAGTGAAAATATAAAGCAATTTGTGCAGCGTTTCTCCCCTCAGCATAATAAAAGCACCCCCTGCTTACCCCTGCAAGACAACACGGGGGATTTTTTAGATTAACTTTTTTTTTTCTTTTGTCCTTTTTAATTATCCCATGGAGTACGTTTTCTACCCAAACCATTTTAGGTTGTGCAAATATTGTTATTAAAACAGACATCTTACTTCCTTTCAACACCTGATTTTAACTTGCATTTTCTTCTCAAAAAAATTATGAAAAAATGAGAAATCAATAGTAGGAATATCTATCAGCAAAACTCTGCTGTAATTCAAGACCTTCTGCTAACTTCCCAAAAGCGTTCAGTGTACTTATTGTGAGTTGTAAATGAATTGTAAATACCTAAATCTATAGGTAATACCACAGCATTTATTTTTATTTTAAACACAGTTAAAAACTACCCAAAACCAGCACAATATATTTCATTACAGCAAAGCAGAGTGGTCATAATCACAAGGACTACAAATAATTATTAAAATATAAGCAGGTAAAATAAAATAAATCACTCCAATGATTGGCACATTCCTTTTTTTTTTCTTTCTTTTTTTCTTCCCCACTCCTCTACTGGAAAAGATTAGAGTTTCAAATTTCAGTTAAGTTTAAGAAAAAAAAAAACAAAAGAAAAAGCAAAAGATTGCTGCAAGTTTGCAGTCGGCAGATTCAAAAAATGAGAGGAGGCACAATCCCAGCACATGGAGCTGCTCTCACCCACCAGAAATGGGGGGAGGGGGGGGATAGATAAAAATAGCTAAAAAATAATGAAAGAGTAAAGCCTATAGGTTCCTACAAGCTATTAAAAATAGTAAACCCTCCCTTCTGATCCCTCCTGTCCTTTCCCTTCCTCACTGAGGGAGAGTGAAGGAAAAAAGGCCTTTTGTCAAGTAGAAGTTTATCTGCGAAGGTACACACAGAGCAGAGCCTCAACAGACCCACAATGAGCCAGGAGAGAGCTTCCAGCCTTCCCAGTTTCTAAACATGTCTTGGTACATCCTGAAATATTTTAACTTTTCTGCTTTAAGCAGCACTTTGTCCTGCCTGCTCTCATGTGCTTGGGACTTTTTTGGCTCGATGTTGGATACTATCCAAGAGAGTCGCTTTAACCTGCGCTGAAGCAGATTTCTACGATGTGAACCTGAAAGGGGAGGTAAAAACAGCGCACAAAAAAAACCCCAAAATCCAACCCAACAAACCCCACTTTAAAAGAGTGCAGGGGAACTGGGGAGTTAGGGATGACAGAGAAAATAAAAACTATTAAGAAGTGATTTTGAGTGTAAAGTCAGGGCCTGTGGCTGAAGTAAACGCGGGGCACTGCTGCTCGGTGTGCGAGGTGTGCATGTCCCTATTAAGACTCCAATGTGTCTTTTCAAAATGGTGTACGAGGAGAAAAGGCTAATGACTCAAACAGAGCAACTTTCAAACCGTCTTGGTAAACACAGTGCTCTGCAAAATTGCACCGCTTCAATCTTGTCTGCAAGGTATTAGCAAAGTCAAAGTGGAAATAAAAGCGTTCTGGACTGATCAAACAAAACTGGGCTGAAAGCGGGCACAGTGGGGGTGGAGGGTAAGCAGTTTCTGCACAACGCAATTATTTATTTCAGCATTATTACAGTTCCCCTCCCCCCCCCCCCAAAAAAAAGTTCTGCAAATGTGTTACTGCAAGTGTGTTAAAAGATGTGCAGACCTGTCTGCAGCCTTGATGCAAAATATCAAGATCTTAAGTAACTGGTGGGAAAGGACATGATCTTTGCCTTTCCCCAAGTAGGCTTTAAGGGAAACTTTCAGAGTATTTGATAAAGATGTCTGATTTCCCCCCTTGGCGTTGGATGGGTCACCGAAAAATAAAAAGGCACCAGAAAGCTGGGAAAGTGAGAAAAAAAAAGTTGTTGGTTTGTTTTTTTCTTCATTGCACTTCTCTGCAAAGTTTGAGAATAGAGCTTTTATGAGAGCAGCCTGTTTCTAAGCAGCACCTACAATCTGGGCTGCACAATTCTACGTGGCTTACACTAAAATCCCCCTCTGCTCTTCAGAAAGGTGTAAAAAAAAATTACAACTGCTACAAAAGAGCCCCCAAACCCAGCCCAAAGGCACCCGCAATAATGTAACACTGCAAAGGAGTCTTTCGAAACACTGTATTTCTGCTGATCTTTTGAAATTAAACCAATAACAGGGACCCTTAATATTCTTACAGTCCACTTGCTTGTAAATCTATAAGATGTACATATGGTTCTCCTCTCAACTCATTCCTAGATCTTCAGCAGATATGCAAATGGAGCAATGTTTAGATTTTTTTCCTGACAGATGATACAAAAATGTTCATGCTCAAAGCTCAGTGCTTGGATACATACGCTCATAACCAGGATCTCTGTTTGTTTTCTTTTTCTGAACCACTTCTGAACGCTTCCCTTTAAATCTGCAACCAAAACTTAACACCAAAAAAAAAAAAAAAAAAGAAAAAAAAGAAAAAGGAAAAAGAAAAAAAGAGAAAAAAAGGGGGGCCCCAAAAATAAATCTCCATCCCAAAAACTGGTATCAATAAAAGGAAATTGCTTGTGATTGCTCAACACTCACCCCCTTTTTTTACAGAAAATAACAGAATCCCCTAATTGATGGTTCGGAGGGAAGAGTTTGTCAGGAGGCCTCTAATCCTCCTATTACTTTTCCAAACATGCAACAAGAATGTGGGATTTCCACAACTGAGGAAAAGCAGTGTCTGGCTTTTCCCTTTTTTTATATTAAAAAAAAAAAAAGAAGAAAAAAAAAAAGAGAGAGATGGGGAAGACACACCAGGACAAGGAGCAACCAGCCCATGGATTTATTTTCTCTTCTTAACGTGCAACTGGGCCTACCAAACCCAAGCAGCTCCACGTGCGGAGGCAAAGCGATGCGGTGCTGGCCCTGCCAGGAGCCGATTGCTGGCCCTCCTGCAAAAGCAGTGCTGACAAAAAGCAGGTATTTTTGCAGAGTTGAATTAAAAGCACAAACTTTGGCCAGGCCAGAGCAAGGAGTTGCATCCCGTGTCCTCAGCAAACTCCCTCCACTCTCCGTTTCCCCTCCTTGCCTTTAATCAAGTGTTTGGCTTCTTAAACCCGGTGGAGTTTTCGTGCCCTGCCGGCCTGGCTTCTCCTCACTAGGCACACAGAAATTTGGGGGGAAGATGAGGAAGGACGTCGTGAGGCAGAGGGGGGACCATAATGAGGCAAGGGGCCGAAACTTTCGCAGCTCTTCAGACTGCCTGGGAAAGCTGCTTCCCCTCTCTCTGCATTTCCTCGCATTTTTTTTCTCGACGGAAAGAGCCTGGAGAGGCTTTCTCACCGGGAGAAAAAAAATATTCAAATTAAATTATTAAGAATAATGTAGTCAAAACCTCCTGCAGGAGGAAATAATCTGGGGTTTGAGTCCACCACAAAGCATTTCCTCGTTAAACCATTATATCCTGCTAATTGAAGGTGTGTAATTTAGCGTCCTGCAGCAGCGAGCGGGGTAAAGGAGTGGGGAGGTGGTGGGGGGGTGATGGGGGGGGTGGTTGGCGGGCAGCGGTCCGCGGCCGCTTAAGTCGGGGGCCACCGTAGGACGACCGCCCCTTAAACCACCCCTTCGCCCCCGCGCAGCCCCGTCCCGCCGCAACCGGGGACCACAAAAGTTGCGCCGAGTAACCGCGGGGGGCCCGATTCGCGGGGAGCGGGCAGCACACGACACACGCGGACAAGTTTGCGGGTGTCTCCCCCGACCCCCTCCACTCCTCGGTCCGGTAGCCCGGTTGGGAGGGCCTGCGATGATGCGGAGGTACGCGGAGCAGGGGCGTCTGCACCGCGGGAGCGTGCCCAGGTGCGGGGGACGGGTCCGTATCCGCGCCCCAAGAAAGGAGGGAAGGCAGAAGGAGGAAGGAGGAGGGTGATTAAAGCGCGGAGGCAGCGGGGCGCTCCCGCCCGCGTAACCCCGAGTGGGATGTCCTGCGGCGGTGCGGGGCCGGGCCGTGCCCGGGGCTGCTGGAGGCGCAGCGGCTCGCAGCGTTGCCCCGGGGCCGCGGTGGGGGCGGCGGCAGCGGCGGCGGCGGCTGCATCGATCGCGGATGACCAAGCACGGCGGGGCCGTGCGGGGCGTCCCGCAGCACCGCGCCCCCCTAGACCCCCCTCCTTTATTAATTAAACCATTAATAAGTAGGCGCCATTAGCCATGTGCCGACACAAATGGCCGTGCGGGAAGGGGGGGTGGGGGGGTGGGATGCAAGCGAGAGGCAACAAAGTTAGTTTTCGGCGAACTGCATTCGTGCCCCTTCCCCGGCGCGCAACCCACCGCCAACGACCACCCCACCCTCCTCCCCCCCCGCAGCGCCGGCCCCATCGCGCCCCGGCAGCCCCTTACCTGGGTGAGACAGAGCGGAGAATACATGACTGCTGCGGGGGGCTGCGGTTTGGAGGTGTGCGTGTGCGGGGAGAGAGGGAGAGAGAGAGGGGGAGAGAGAGAGAGGGAGAGGGAGAGAGAGGAGGGGAAAAAAAGAGAGAGAGAGAGAGGAGAGGAGGGGGAGCCCCGAGCCTGCTTCTTGCTTTCACATTTCCAACTCTGCCAAACTGCAGCCAGCGCGGAGCCGCTCCATGAGCTGAACTTTAACCCCGCCTCGACTTTCCCGCACTACGCGCTCGGCATGCCTGCCCTGCGCGCCGTTAAAGGCATAGCCGCCGCACGCTGCGCGCCCCTTTCCGCCGGCCGCGGCCCCCCGTTCCGCGACCCGCGCTGCGCTCCGCTTCTGCGCCGCGCCGGCCCCTCCGCGCTCCGCGCTCCGCGCCGCCCCGCTCCGCGCACCGCCCGCCCGCGGGGGCGGGGAGGGGCGGGGAGGGGGCTGCGGCGCCGCCGCCTCCCTCCGCCCCGCCGCCCCGCAGCGCGGGCAAGCCGCGCAGAAGAGGGGAAAGCGGTGTCGGGCTCTCAAAGTTTTGGGGTTTTGTATTTTTTCGTGTGTTTGTGGTTTTGTGTTGTGTTTTGGGGTTTTTTTCTTGTTTTTCCCGGTAGTTGCGGATCCGCTCGGCCCTTGGCCAGGAAAGGACGGGGATGAAGTGGGGGGGGCGATACACGGGCGCTGCGTTCACAACTTTCCCCATCGCCTTTAGGCACTTGTCATTTTAAATCATGCACTTTATGGTCAGGGGTGCTTATTTCACTTAAAATAAAAATACGTAATATAATAAATTACAAACAGCACATAAATTCATCTGCTTCCCCCCCTAATAAAAACACTCCTTAAAAGTGAAAAAATCATTAAATTACAAATACCCCCACGCCTCCTGCCACTTCAGGAGAGCATTGTTTTGGCACCGGTTCGGGTTTGGGGTTTGGATGCTCTCCAGCCTGCTCCTGGGGATTCAGGGTGTCCCCGTGTGTTGTGCATGTCCGCGTCCCGTCCCCCACCTTCCCTCCCCTTGGGAATAGCGCTTCCCATGGATGCGCGACCTTCGCGTCCCTAGGGGGTGGGGACGACACAGGGAAAAATCCGATCCACAGGGGATATAAGGAAAAAATCCCTCCATGCAGCTTGTTTAAAAGATAGTGGGGGTGGGGTGCTCCGCGTTCCCCTCCGCCCCTGGGCAACCCACAACTCCCTCGCCCCCCCGCGCTCTGCACCGTTCCCAGCATTTTGCGGTTTGCACCATTATCTTTTAAGTAACTTTTGCCGCCCTTCGGGAGACTTTTGGCTGCGGGACGGCTGGTTGCGCCCTCTCTAGGCAGGGGCCACGGACAAGTGCAGCCATTCCGCAGCCACGGACACCCTCCTGAAAATAAATGAAGGAGGGGGGAGAAAGCAAAAGCTCCTTCTCCCTCCCACCCGTGGCATTCTTCAGCGCTGAACGGGTTTTGGGGAAGATATGTAAGTTGGTTTATTTTCGCAACTCAGCGTTTTTCTTTAAAGAATAAATAATTTTTTAAATTATTTTTATATATTTTTTAAAATAAAAAAAGCTTTTTCCTTCTTCTTCTCTCCCCGCTTTTATTGTTTTCGGGGGGTGGGGGGGGGTGGGAGTGTGTGTAAATCCGGAGGTTTCCGCCGCTCCGTCCCCGCCAGCGGCCCCAACTTCGGCGGAAAAGGAGAAGAAGGGAAAAAAAAAAAAAAAAAAAAAAAAAAAAAAAAAAAAAAAAAAAAAAGGCGCGCCCCTCCCCCCCGGGGGAGTTCAAACGTCGCAACACCCACCCCCGCCGCTGATTGGATATCGCTCAGACAACGTCACAGAGCCCCGCCCCACCGATTGGCCCCCTCCGCGGTCCGTCAGATCCCGCGTTTCTTTGTGCGCGACCGCGGGCGCTCCAGACGGCGCGTACGCACGGAGTAGGGGTGGGGGGTGCAGAATCTGTCAAGCTCAGCGGTTTTCTCAAATCCCAGTAAAAAAAAAAAAATTAGAAAAAAATAAATAGGGGGGGGAGCGAAATAAAAGCCACCCCAAGGTGGGCATCCGCGCTTCTTCCGTGCCCGGACCCCGCGCAGCGCCCGCCTAGACAATAGCCGCTGCATTATGCCAAAATGTGGAACTCAACTAAAAAAAGCAGAAAGAGAGGTTTAAGAGGCGCCATGTCCCATCGGCAGGTATAAGAGTATGTGAGAAACTTTACGGAGGTCGGACGATTGGCACTGGTTGGTGGCTCTTTGGGGAGGGGGGAGGGGAGCACGGGGTCGATTTATTTTTTTATAGCTAAAATAAACTTGCAACCGTTGGGAACCCGGAAGAGAATAAACGCCGCAGCCAATTGCCGCCTGCCGTTACGTGGGTTGTTGGGGTTTCTTCTTAGGTTTGGAGGTACCTGGGGTTTTCTTTCGGTGTCTCCCAGCCCGAGGGAGGGTTCGCAGTGCGGACTGGGGCGGGCGCTGCCTCTCCCAGGCCTGCTCCCAGCGCCTGGGACTTTGCAGAAGTTGGGAGTGATTCGGCAGACGCCCTCCTCCCCTCCCTCTCCTCTTTGCCTTGACTCCCCCACACCCTCTTCCCAGCCCCCGTTTTTTTCCGCAATCGCCGCGATTTGCATAGGAGAGCCGCACCAGGGAGGTGGGAGCGTGGACACCCCCTACCCACCACTATCTCTGCCCGGCCCAGGACGGGCGGTCCCCGCTGCGGGCCTCCGGCTCTCTCCCGCTCCATCCCCAGTCCCTGTCAAACCCCTTCCCAGCGGCTGGGGTCCTCAGGAGGGCTGCTCTGCGGGAGGGCGACGGGGTGTTCTGCGGGCAGCGAGCGCCCCTTGCAAGGGTAACAGGCCCTACACAGGTAACCACTACGTCCTGCACGGGTACCACCACCCTCCTCTCCCCGCACCAATAACCCCCTTTTTCGCATGGGTAGCCGCCCCCCTTGCTTCACGGATAACCCCCTCCCTTCCAAGGGTAGTCCTCTCCCCGCAAGGGTTACCCCCCTTCCTTGAAAGGGTAACCCTCCCTTGCACGGATAAACCCCCCGAACATGTGCACCCCTCCCTCCCCCCCGCCTGGAACCCTCGCGGGCGCGGGGAACCCTCACGCCTTGCACCAGCCAAGCTCCTCTGCTGCACTTTGCTGCAAAGTTACCTGGCACTACCAACACCCCCCTCCCATTGCACGGGCACCAGCGCTGCTTTGCACCCTCCCCTGTGTTTTGAACCCCGCTCCCGGGTGCGGTAGCGGGGATACGGGCCCCTCCGCCTTCCCCCGGGCAAGCCCTCTGCGGGGAGGAACTTTCCTCCTAGCAGTGCGGCCGTGCCTGGCAGCAATGCAGCAGCCGAGAGCCGAGCTGCAAAGTCTCCAACTTACCGGCACCCCTAAAATAGTCCTGATTTCATCCCTGAAAGGATTTCCTGGCTTTGTATGTCTTAACTAGCCTTGGCCATTTTTGTAGAATAACCCTATTATTCACAGCTCCGAGGGTACAATCTGCTGAAGTCACTTAAAAAAACCAAAACCAAACCAAACCAAAACTTCAAAGGGCATGAGAAATAAGGGCAAACAATTGTCTGTATCTCTCAGCTGCCCTTGATCATGGATACCTGCTTCATTAACAGCAGAAGCATTATATTCCTAATACTGGAAGCCTCGAGATGCGTGATAATACCGCAAAACTAATTTTGGGAGGGGGGAGTGAGCAAGTGGGTCTGAAGGTTAATTACTATTTTTTTTATGACAGAGTGAGACTTTAACTCACACAACTCATAACAAGTGGCATCATTATCTTTCCAAATTTACTGCTTTCAATCAACTTGATGTATTGAGCAGAGAGGAAAAAAAGAAATAAAGGGGAAAAAAAATCTCTGATAGTGATTTTCAGTTCCAAGTTCAGGAGCCCCAGACCTGTGCTGGTGACAGCCCAGCTCCACACACTGCACATTTTACCCTCTCCACAGCAGCTCTGCTTCCTTGGTTACCTCCTGGTGACCCCTTGGAAGGAGCCTGCTGATTCCCAGCAGTCTGGAGACCACAGGTTGGAAACCACTGGCTTTGCATAAACTTGCATTATTTCAGCACGGGGTTAAGGTTGTGAGGGTTCCTCTTAGCAAATTATGGAAGGATGATGCGTACTGCATAAATTAAAACATCATGTCCCCTTGCCACGTGAAAGCATTATTAAAAGAAGCATAATAAGGGATTTCCACCATGTTATCAAGCATACAAAGAAAACTCTGAATGGGAGGGATGGCTGTCATTGGGGTAGAACAAGCTGGGATTTTAGAGAAGTTTGAGAAGCGCTTTGAATAGCCCGTCAGTTGGACAAGGATCAGTGCTGACAATAGCCAGTCTATATGCGGTATGGCCTGTTAACATACAGCAGGGATCATTAAAGGCCTCATCCTGACAATGGGGTTCTTCAGGGCCCTGGGTGATGGCAGTGGCTTTGGGAGAGCCACCACCCTGGCTGCTTGCCTGTCGTCAGGGCAGCTTTGTCCCACTGAGAGCCAGAAGATTCCCCCAAATCACCGAAGGCTTAATCCTGATCCACTTTCCATCAAGGCCTTTGAGCTGCTATGACTTGTATCTCCAAAACTATTCCAAGACTTAAATGCCATTATGATTGATGGAAATCAATGCCCAGGTGATGTATCTGCATTACTCCATGCCCCACTATGGAATTAGCTTCAAATCCTAGCAGAAATGTGGAGGAACCATAGGTTAGTGCCATGCCTAGCCTGGTCTAGCCATTCTTCATGATGTTTGTATTCTGAAGCTACTGAAAATGAGAGAGGCCTGAAGACTCTCTCCAGGGAAGAGATTGCTTTATTGTTCCACATGTACAAAAAGGACTGAGCATAGAAGGGTTTTCCTCCCCAGTCTGAAGGTTCCAAACCCTGATGCAATATAAATAAACACTACAAATGCTGCTGTGTTATCGTTAAACAGGAGGGCAAGCGGGCAGAAACTTCAATCTCCAGGCTCCAAAGTTCAGGGAGCAGCTTAAATAAGCAGGCTAATATGTTTGATGGAAAGTCACCTTACACCGTGGATTTCATGTGAATGACATTTCTGCATGCAGCATTTTCAGCCCATCACCATGACTCCATCAGGAGAGCGAAGAAGATGGAAAGGTTCTGCAGTCCCATTCTGAGAGATGGAGGCAGCTGTGCCAGAATTTGGGATAAGTGCATTGCCAAAGCCATGTATACATGGAGATGGGAATTAAAGCAGTTGTGCTAATGGCACATCAGAATAACTGCACTAAAAATTGGTCCGTTCTCTCCATTTCCCTGCAAAATCTCCTACTTCAATTGTGAGTTACTGATCTCATTGCTGCCTGACATGGCCGTATGTGGGGTCCTGGCTTTGGAGCCAAACATACCACAGAAATGCCTGTGGACTTGTAATGCATTTTCAGAGGGTCTTGAGTCTATTGCAACATGCACCACAGAGGAAATAACTTCCCAGCAAAAGTGTGCAGAGTACAGAAAGGAGGAGAGCAGAACGGAGAGAGAAGGGATATGCAGCATTTCCCCTCTTGTTTTGCTGTACGTCTTCTGATGTGGAGCAAAGTAAATGGTAATACTGTTTTAACATAAATACTGCTTTGCAAGGAGAATTTGTCTGAAAACCCAAATACTGCAAAGTGAAAGTTCCCTGTGAAAGTGAACACAGTTTAATAAGCTTGCTACGATTTACTGACCGGTAAGAACATTGCCTGCTGGCCCAACCCTATGGCAGTGCTGGACTATGCCATGTGCTAGCATGTACCTAAAAGCCCCTACCCACCATGCTGATCCCTCCATCCAGCTGGATAAACCCCCTTTTCACAAGCAGGAAAGAACACGAGTACACAGAGTTGCTCTGAGATGTATTTCATTTGTATGCAGTCCCATGGCGTTCTCGCTACTGGAAGCTGCTGGACACCTCTCACAATGGCATAAAATAATTCTGCAGTGATACTGAGTGATTGCAGCATACGGTACTGATACTACCCTTGTCCTAAATCCCATGTTTTATCAGGCAGTTTGGCAGAAACACTTTGGACCTAATCTTGCATGCCTCGATGAAAGTTTTGCTTGAATAAAGTTTGCGCAAGAGTGGTATAAACACAGTGTGGCCAATAATGTTTATATACCTACACACACTATTTATTTGAGTATATTGTATATCTATGCATCAACACAATATATTTCTCAAAAGGAAAGTGTGTCTTGTGTCATTGGTTTTGGTATGAGAGTATTTTATACTCAGAGTTTGGTCATAATGTAAGAGCTGAAATGTAAAAAATGGTGTGAAAAATAAAGTAAGAATTTCTAATCGAACTTTGTGAGATTCAGGTAACACAAATTGAGGGATCTTACAAAGAAAAGTGCTATCTAAGAGAAAAGGGGAATATAATGCAAAAATGCCAACATTCCAACATTACCTACACTGGTAGAAGCAGCAGTGGTGTTTAAGCCCCAATTAACAGGCAGTGCCTCCCGTTTTCCACTGTGGTCTGTAACTTTCAAGATGAGATGGACATTATTTCCCCATGTAAACAGCTAACAAAAAATCCTGACAGCCATCCAACTACCAAGTTATTGCTCAGATTTCTGACCTCTGCTAAAGTTCTGGGAAGTAAAAAATACAACAATCTGAGTGGCCTTTTCAGACAAAAACTCAGGCAACTTTGTACCTGGGTTAGTCAGGTGAGGAGGGTGCGGGAGCAGGTGCAAGTTTGTTGCTGCCTTTCTGGCATTGTGCATGTGTCCTGCATAATTCATCTTCAAACCTCTTTTGCAGCTATTTTCTCCAAAGTTAAATCCCCGCTGACCCAGGGGACACATGAGATCTGATCACTTTCCTCACGGATATGGAGCAGTCAAGTTTTCCATCACAAGTTTTGCTAATTCTGTCTTCTCTCTTTTCTGGTATAAAAATTACCCTTTTCAGTCCTAAATTCATTAAAATGTGGTGAAGTCTATACTCTTCACAGGAAGGACAGGCACTGTTTAATAAAGCTACTTTAGAAACTCCTCTTTTATCCCCTAAACTTTGACCTAAGTGAACTTTCAGGGAATAAAAAGTAATACTCTTTCATGGTGATTACCAACTTCACACTCTCTAAATTTTCTAGTTTTCTAGATAACTTCCTAACATGCAAGGGTCGAGCCATAAAAGTTGTGCTTATCTCACATGCAAAGGTTGGTTGTAAGAACTCAATTCTGCACGAGAACCAACACTTCTGAGGAAAACACATTGTAAAAAATCACAGAGCGGAGTGTACCTGGTACATTTTGCTTGCTCTGCTTTTCCCAGTGCCTACGGCTCCTTCAGAACAGCGAAAGAAATGTGTTGGTCTCAGCACCTGAAATTTTTATTTTTTTTTTTTAAAGCCTCTATTACTGTAATTCACTGACCTGCCGCACTATAAACCCTTGCAATATAGATCCCTGGGATGGGCATCCTGTTCTCATGCTGGATCTCTCTGGACTGGCTGCTTTGTTTTTTGGTTGGTTTTTGGTGTTTTTTTGTTTGTGGGTTTTTTTTGTGTGTTTTTGTTTTGTTTTGTTTTGTTTTCCAGAAGAGAAGCTTTTCTTTAAAATAAAAAAAAACCTCCAACAGCCCAGAAGTGTAATCCATGTGGGCTGCCTGTCACAATCGCTGCTCTCCTCTCTTAGCAGCACAGAGAAGGTGAGACCATCCTCTGCTCACCCGACTGTGGTGTTAACTTCTATACTGGGCTGCTGGGATGATTTCCATAGGGTAACTGCTGGAACAGCCAGGCATGATGCACAGGTAGCCCTTACAAAAAGATACACTCAGCTATGTTGTTATTTGGATTGCTGGAAAAATACATAAATCACACCATCACCCCACGTATGTATGCCCGACCTCTTCCTTAAATTCTTGGATGAAAAGGTTATTGCTGAGCCTATGGAGCAAGTGTATGTACGGTCGCAGTGCTGGCAGGGAGAGGCACAGAGACTATATTATTCCTCCCTCAGAAAACTGAAAAGCCAGTTCTGGAGATCCCCCAGCTTCCCCCATGTCCTCCAGAAGGAAAAAAAAAAAAAAACCAAAAATATATTTCTTTACAGATATTTTTTTTTAAAATCCTCTTCAGATTCAGATTGTTACTAAATATAGAAACTCTCGTAGCTGTACAGAATGTGCATTGCCCTGCAGCTGCTCATTTGCAATTTGTTCTGCACTTAATAAATAAATAAATAAATAAATCTCTTAATGCCACAAATAAACTTTGGGAAAGTTACATCCCAATAAACAGTGAGGTGTTGTTTAAAATTACATGTGCTACTGTATTATTAGGTCTCCACCGACACTACAATTATCTTTTGAAGCTGGCAATAACGTATTAGCTGTTCAGACGCAGAAATAGACTCGTGTAGAAGTCCTCTGCCATTTTATGAATGGAAAATATCTTAAAAGATAGTTTCCACTTTCTTCTTTTGTCCTCTCCCCAGAAGGAGCCCCTGAGCCGAGCCGCTTTCCCCCCTCACTTTAATATGCATTTATATTATCCATACATTGCAATATATGATTAACTGACACCACCACCACCACCACCACCACCACCACCACCACTCCCCCGCCGCAACACACACACACACACACACACACAGAGCCCCAAACAATACATATACTTATTGGATTAACTACTCAGTCCTCGCTGGTAAGGAAAGCAGTATCCGTGAGCTCTCGCTTTTATTTTCACGTACAGTTGCAGATCTGTGGCATGACAATAAAAATCAAGGCAAAAAAAGGTGAATAAATCCCTACGCGGGTGCGCAGTGTCCGCCGCAGCATTTGCCTGCTCCACGGCACCATTTTTTACTCGCCGAGGGAGGGAGTTGGCAGCCCGGAGGTTTCTGCTCCGGTTTTGCCCCATTTCTGCCCCCGTTTTATTGCCCGCTCTCCAAGCAGGGGCTGCCCGGCGTGGGAGGCAGTGATGGGCGTCGCAGCTCCGTGTCCCCCCCTTTCCGGCATCGCATCGCGAGACCGGGCTGGGGGGGGGGGGGGGGGAATAGAAAATAAGGGGGGAAAAATAATGGGGGAAAAATAATAGAAAGCAAAAGCCTTTAAAGTTTGCTGTTTGATTTTGTTTTGGCTATTGGGTTTTAGAATGATTTTTTTTTTCCGGAAAGTGGGAGATAAATAAAATACGCAACCTGCCATCTCTGCCTTCTAAACCGTTCACGAAGTCACTGGGAGCCATTTTCATCTAAGGTACAGGAAAAGGAAAGAAAAAAGGAAGGAAAAAAAAAAGGAAGAAAAAAGTGATAGGAAAAATAACCCCCAGGAGAAGTGCAGTCTACGCAAGTCGGCACCGCTGCTGCTGCTAGTGCTCCGCGCCCGCGCAAGCCCCGCAGCTCGCTCCGGGCTTTTTCTCTCCCCTCCCCCCCCCTTGTTTTTTTTTCTCCTTTTGCTTTTCTTTTTTAGATGTTGGGGGAGGGAGGGTTTGGGTTTTTTTCTTTTCTTTTTTTCCCTGCAGTTTCCGTCCGGTGCTGGGGCGAGTCCCGGCAGCACAGCGCCGGCGACCGGCTGATTTATCGCTGCTTCAGGCCCGGCTCGCAATTATGTCATTTTAAATCACGCACATGCAAAGTTTTTGACCAGCTCGGAGCCTCACACCCTCTCCCCACCTCCCCGTTCCCCCTCACCAAAACAAAATATATAAAATACATAAATGCAAAAATAAAAGAGAAGGGGAAGAAATCCACGGAAGAAGAGGTGCCCCCGACCCCCACCGCAAAACAATCTTGACCAAAGTAGCGGGGGCGGGGCGGAGGGAGGAATAGAGGTTGGAAGATGGAAGGACGGAGGAAGAGGGGGCACCTGGCAGCCGCCGCGCCCCTCTCTTCTCCGCGCCCGCCCCCGCCGCTTCCCGCGGTGCCTCCCCGGCGCAGGAGGAGGGGTCAGGGGGACCCGCCGAGCCCTCCCGCCCAGCGCGGTCCTGCTTGCCAGCAGCTGCACCAGTGGCGATTCTTAGCTGCATGTATATGGTGTATCCACATATATATGTGTGTGCGTATCCATACATATGTATGCATGTCTGTGTATATACGGGGGGTTACGAGGTCCAGAGCTCTTTCTCCAGCACTGGTGGGACACAGACCCTGGGGCAGCAGCCTCCAGCCCTCCCAGATCCACAGCAGAGGTGATGTGTACCAGGTGGGTGCAGTTACTGCAAGACTCTGGTGTCCCAGGGATGCTCCCACTGCCCAGTTGCACCTCAGCAACAAATTGATTTTAATTATTTCCTCACCCCCCTTCCCACCTCCACTTTGTAAATTCAAGAACTATCTCCAGGTTTTCAGTGTTGCTGAGCTCCAAATCTTGGTGCAAGTGACTTATGCCCTGCTTGGTGAAGGGAACCCACTGGGCAGGCCTCCTGCCTGTGCAACACAGCAATAACACTGAATCTCCATGGAGAATCCTGCCTCTTGCTCACAGTTTGGAAAGTTGGTAAGTGAAGAAGAAACATATAGAGTAGAGGATGACACTGGACACCTGAGGAGAAGTGGAGAGTGCCCACAGCCAACTACCTCCCCCATCTGATGGAGACTCCAGTGAAGCTCCTTTACCCTCTTTGCAGCAGTGCTGCTATTCCCAAAGACTTTTGAAACACCAGGATGGGATGCCAAAGGGAAAGGACTATGGGGGAAGGAGCCTGCTCCTACATGGGTCAGCACTGGTGCACCCAGTGCCCTCTGGCTATGGGAATGTGAAGGAGGCAGCAGCAAGACACCATGTCTCCCTTTGTAGTTGCTGCCAGGGCCCTCATTCTTCATCTCATCCCTTGGCAGCTTGGAAGTTTTCAGTAGAAGCTGGAGTAGTAGTGGTGCAGGTGCCCCAACACACAGGGACCCCTGGAAAAATGCACCCTAGTACTTAGGTATCCTAGCACACAGGTAAACCTGGGTCACAGGTAGCTCTCTAAAAATGCATCCCCATACTAAGGTATCCTGGCACACAGATACCCCAACACACAGTTACATCAGTAGTTGCATATCCCAGAACACAGGTATTGTTGGTACGCAGCCACCCCAGCACTCAGACACTCCAGAACACAGGTATCTCAGGATAGCACTTTACCTGAACATGGATTCCAGTGCACACAGATTCCCCAGTATACTGCTATAACTTCACACAGTATTCTACTACACTGTTACCCCAGCACACAAGTACTCCATTACCACATACCCCAGCACACAGGTACACTGTTACACAGATACTCTAGAAGACAGGTACCCTGTTACACAGGTATCCCAGCACACAGACACCCTGTTACCCAGGTATCCCAGCACACAGATATCCTGTTACACAGTTACCCCAGCACACAGATACTCTGTTACACAGGTACTCCAGTAAACAGGTACACTGTTACACAGGTACTCCAGAAGACAGGTACCCTGTTACACAGGAATCCCAGCACACAGATACCCTGTTACACAGGTACCCCAGCACACAGGTACACTGTTACACAGGTACTCTAGAAGACAGGTACCCTGTTACACAGGTACCCCAGCACACAGGTACCCTGTTACACAGGTACCCCAGCACACAGATACTCTGTTACACAGGTACTCCAGCACACAGGTACACTGTTACACAGGTACTCCAGAAGACAGGTACCCTGTTACACAGGTACCCCAGCACATAGATACCATGTTACACAGGTACTCCAGCACATAGATACCCTGTTAAACAGGTACCCCAGCACACAGATATCCTGTTACACAGGTACTCCAGCACACAGGTACCCTCTTACACAGGTAGCCCAGCACATACATACCCTGTTACACAGGTACTCCAGCACACAGATATCCTGTTACACAGGTACTCATGCACACAGGTACCCTGTTACACAGGTACCCCAGCACACAGGCACCCTGTTACACAGTTACTCCAGCACACAGGTACCCTGTTACACAGGTAGCCCAGCACATAGATACCCTGTTACACAGGTACTCCAGCACAGAGATACCCTGTTACACAAGTACCCCAGCACACAGATATCCTGTTACACAGGTACTCCAGAACACAGGTACCCTGTTACACAGGTACCCCAGCACACAGGTATCCTGTTACACAGATACTCATGCACACAGGTACCCTGTTACACAGGTACCGCAGCACACAGATACCCTGTTACACAGGTACCCCAGCACAAAGATACCCTGTCACAAAGGTACCCCAGCACAGAGGTACCCTGTTACATAGGTACCCCAGCACATAGATATCCTGTTACATAGGTACTCCAGCACAGAGGTACCCTGTTACATAGGTACCCCAGCACATAGATATCCTGTTACATAGGTACTCCAGCACACAGGTACCCTGTTACACAGGTACCCAAGCACATAGATATCCTGTTACATAGGTACCCCAGCACATAGATATCCTGTTACATAGGTACTCCAGCACACAGGTACCCTGTTACACAGGTACCCAAGCACATAGATATCCTGTTACATAGGTACCCCAGCACACAGATACCCTGTTACACAGGTACCCCAGCACACAGATATCCTGTTACACAGGTACTCCAGCACACAAGTACCCTGTTACACAGGTACTCCAGCACACAGATACCTTGTTACACAGGTAACCCAGCACACAGGTACACTGTTACACAGGTACCCCAGCACATAGCTACCGTGTTACACAGGTACCCCAGCACACAGTTATCCTGTTACATAGGTACTCCAGCACACAGGCACCCTGTTACACAGGTACCCGAGCACATGGATACCCTGTTACACAGGTACTCCTGCACATAGATACCCTGTTACACAGGTAACCCAGCACACAGGTACACTGTTACACAGGTAGACATGCACACAGGTACGCTCTTACACAGGTACTCCAGCACACAGGTACCCTGTTACACAGGTAGCCCAGCACATAGGTACCCTGTTACACAGGTACCCCAGCACACAGATACCCTGTTACACAGGTACCCCAGCACATAGATGACTCAGCACACACATACCCTTTTACACAGGTAGCCGTGCACACAGGTACGCTCTTACACAGTACTCCAGCACACAGGTACCCTGTTACACAGGCACCCCAGCACACAGATAATCTGTTACACATGTACCCTGTTACACAAGTACCCCAGCACACAGAAAACCTGTTACACAGGTAGCCCAGCACAGAGGTACCCAAGCACACAGATAACCTGTTACACAGGTACCATGTTACACAAGTACCCCAGCACACAGATAATCTGTTACACAGGTACCCTGTTACACAGGTAGCCCAGCACGTAGGTACCCCAGCACACAGATACCCTGTTACACAGGTACTCCAGCACACAGGTACCCTGTTACACATTTAGCCCAGCACATAGGTACCCCAGCACACAGATACCCTGTTACACAGTTACTCCAGCACACAGGTACCCTGTTACACAGGTAGCCCAGCACATAGGTACACTGTTACACAGGTAGCCCAGCACGTAGGTACCCCAGCACACAGATACGCTGTTACACAGGTACTCCAGCACACAGGTACCCTGTTACACAGGCACCCCAGCACACAGATAATCTGTTACACATGTACCCTGTTACACAAGTACCCCAGCACACAGAAAACCTGTTACACAGGTAGCCCAGCACAGAGGTACCCAAGCACACAGATAACCTGTTACACAGGTACCATGTTACACAAGTACCCCAGCACACAGATAATCTGTTACACAGGTACCCTGTTACACAGGTAGCCCAGCACGTAGGTACCCCAGCACACAGATACCCTGTTACACAGTTACTCCAGCACACAGGTACCCTGTTACACAGGTAGCCCAGCACATAGGTACACTGTTACACAGGTAGCCCAGCACGTAGGTACCCCAGCACACAGATACGCTGTTACACAGGTACTCCAGTACACAGGTACCCTGTTACACAGGTAGCCCAGCACACAGGTATACCCTGTTACACACGTACTCCAGCACACAGATACCCTGTTACACAGGTATGGCTCTTATCTAAGTATGCCACAATGTAGTCCAGGACTTCAGGATCGTAGCACCCAGTTTACCCCAGGCCACAGGTACCTAGTGCTCAGACACCCCTATACACCACTAGCTATGCACAGAAGTAGTCCAGCACACAACTATGGCTGCACCCAGATACCCCAAACTACATCCTCCCAGGAAACAGGCACCCCAGCAAGTGGGTACCCTGGCACCCAGGTACCAATCAACCTCCAACCCTGGGCAGGACCCCCCCAGCCATGCCACACGTCCCACTGCAGCATTTTTCTGGGCTCACTGGGATTTTTGCTGCTTTGAGGTTGCTGCAATTTGCCTTTAATTACAAATATCACAAGACTGTCTCCAAAGGTGATGCTAAAGGCCTTTATAAATTACCAGCTAACTTGATTTAAAAAGCGTGATGGTAGGTAATCGTGAAGGTTACTTCCCCTTGCTGTGACAAATCTACATTCAGCCCACGGACAATGGCAGAGGGGTTGCAGAGATGCCGGGTTTCTTCTCAAAAGTTACCAGCAGCCTGTGAGACAGCTGGAATTCATATTAGAATATTTTTAACGTGCGCTTACAAATACTTTGGCATACGCCTATTCCACCCCTTTTAATGATGTTGACTTCATTTCCTTTAATACAGGGGGAAAAATGCTACACCACCAAGACTTAATTAAATTAATAAGGAGAAACAACAATAAATAATTCCAGTTGCATTACTGCAGGGTTGCAAAACATGGAGCAGGGAATTTAGCTGAGAGGACAGAACAACTCTGCAGCTGAGTTTTGCCGACCAGCGCATCCAAGGGCTCCTCCACCAGCAGCTCTCCCCTGCTCTCTCCCATCCCGTGCTCCATGCCGTGCCGCAGGGACTCAGGAGCACCTGGAATGATTTGGAAACCGGCCTCACCTACCACCCCACCTCTCCGCAGCAAACTCAGAGCCCGGAGGGTGCCGCACCTCCCTGTCTGGGTCTGCTGTGTGCAGGCACGTGTGTATGTCTGCGTCAGACCCGTGTGTGCGCAGGTACCGGGCCTGTGCATGCATGCACATGTACAGACACCTACGGATGGGTGTCTGCACGTGCCCACACACGTGTGTGCGTGCATTTGCTGTGTTATCAGCACGTCTATGGATACAAGCACCGTGCGCACACGGCCCTGCAAGCTCTGGCCGCGAATCCCCCTGCGTGTGCCCGCACCCTCCCGGCGCGCACGTGCCCACCCAGCCCCCCCGCGCGCCGCTACCCAAGGCGCCCCCTGGAGGCGCGAAGCCGCCACCCCGCCCCTCCCGCGTCTCTCCGCAACCCCCCTCACCTCCGCCTTCAGCGGTGCAGCGCCTCCTGCCGGCAGGTGAAGCGGGAGGCCCGGCCGTGGGGAGGCGGGAAGCGCGCGGACGGCCTGAGGCGGGGACGTGAGGGTGTTGGTGGCCTTGACTTTGAGTCTGTGGCAGCCACAGGGGGCACGGCTAAGCCAGGACAAGAGGTCTGCTTTTGCTTCCAAACACAGCAAAATCAGGGAAAATAATTCAGATTAAAGCCTCAGAGCAAAATGTGACTTTGGGCAGCTTACCCCCTTGCTTTGCCCACAGTTTCCATCAGCCGCAGTGTGTGGATCCAATTTTAGCAGAGCCAAGCTTTCCCTGTCCCACCACAGGTCAGGTGCCTCTTGCTCTTTCCTCTGGCTTTCTGGCTACTTCCATCATTCCAGAGAGTTTTTGGAGGAGGAGGGAAGAGGCAGATGCCACCCCTCACAGGGAGAACCAAGAGCACGTTTCCCACAGCCCAACTCTTCCAGGGACACCCTTAGTGTCACCCCTCAGAGGCTGCCCTGAGGGGCACTTCCTGTCTGCAGCGGGGTCCCAAAACACTACAGTTAGAGCTGAGGTTCTTCCCTTTATTTACTTGAAGGAAAGGATGCTTTTTCACATGACAAAGCAGATCTCCCACGGGAGACAAAATATGCTCAGTAAAATGGAAGATAGGCAGGTGGCTTCAGCGTCAGGGAACATTAATATACAAGGATAGTCTCTGGCTGGTGTAAATGGATGGACTTGCACTTCCTTCACATGCTAATTTACACCAGCTGTTAGTTTGGCCTGGCCTGCCAAGGGTCTTGGAGGTAGATGTGCTTTGTCCTGTTTCCTCTCTCCTAACTGGCCCAAGTAAGGGCAGCTCTGATGAGTTTATTTAGCATTGACCATTAAGAGCAGTAAGGGTTTCAGAGCAAAAAAAAAAAAAAATGTTTATCTGGTTGTTCAGTGCTAGTATTTTCTGGATTTAGCTCTCAAATGTTGCAAACTGCTGAAAAATCACTTCCTGTTACCTTATGTCTATTACCTTTTCATTTTTAGACTGAGCAAAACAATCCCTGTGCACAGTGAGTGTCACCATGAAGGACATTGCGTGGTGTTTCCCTGAAAGACACTGATATATGTATAAGAGGATGAAACACTTCACATTAGAGGTATAGACACATGTATGTACTACAGTGTTGGTATAACTCACAGAAAAGTTACTATTGATGTTACAGGGCAGGCAAATTCAGCACCTCAGTGCAGACACTCACAGATCTGAGTGATATTTTCCTTGGATGTCCTGGGATCAGTTTACTGAACCTCAGTAGAAATCTCCTTTAGGACTAAATTTTAGAGATTGTAACCTGACAAAAGGCTTCCCAGCATGCTCCATAGAAAGGTTTTGTGGCTGCTTCTGTGAGTGGCTCTCTTCGTGGTGTTCACTGAGAGAAAATACAATTTTTTTACCCAGTCAGCCCATTTTGGGTTTTAACCCATGTAATAAAATATGACACTAGAGGGCGGCCTGTTAATGTAATTCAATAATGAAGTTGCAGCAGCTGTCCACGGAGAGCAGCCACAATCCGTGCTTCGTGCCAGGGCATGGCTGGAAGTGGTCCTGGGAATGGTGCCTTTCCCTGCTCAGAGACAACCACCATTGACCCGAGATGTGGGGAGTATCCAGAGTGTAATACCAGAACCCAAAATAATAAACATTCCTAAGAAATGGATTTCCCCACAGTCTTGAGAGCAATCCTGAAGTTAGCACTTAGTCCATCTGGGTGGAGGAAGTGGCAGGAGCTCTCCTGTCCCTTCCCTGGTGCCTTGTCCTGTCCTAAACCACTGCGCCTACTCTTACACCTAAATGATGGTGCTGTGGTTGCAGCCTGGGTTTAGCTGTCTGCACTGCAGTTCAGCGAATGAAATCTTCACTGATGGCTTGCTCTCAGTCTCTGCTCAGCCTTTCTATGACCAAGGCGGCCTCTTACAGTTCGAGAGACAGGTTTCCTTGTGTCAAACAAGGTTAATAGCTGCATTCAATTTAATTATTTAAAGATTGTGAATACTTTTAGAGAACCAGACACAGTGTGCATCAGAAATACCAGGTATTATCTAAGTACGCAGTGCTGTCATTAGTGCTATTTACATTCTCTGCTGCCTGGAAGCTAGGATTTCCTTGTGACAGGCTACAGACCGCAATACCTTTTCTCCTCAGATTTAAAATCTGCCTGTCAAACATGAACCAACAGACAAAAGTGACATCAGATAGACTGAGGTAAGACCAAGGGCGCGGGTCACAGTACTGTGTGCACTGGCAGAAACCGGTGACACTGTAGGCTATTGTACCACAGGTGGGTTCTAAGGCATCCTTGCAGCTTGCTCGGCAACAGTTTCAAGAGGCTTTCAGTGCTGTGAGACTATCAAAGGTAATTCAGCATGTTCAACATGAAATGAGAGAATGTTTTAAGCTGAACTTCAATGAGACTTTCTTATTGTCTGGAGCAGAAATTGGCCTGAAGTTACAGATGGAAAGAACTTAAATTAGTGGCTGCTGTTCTGAAAACTGATGTTCCTTAGCATTTACCAATAACATGTCCTCAGTTTTTGCTAAATTGCAAACGAGCAATTAATTTTTCAGCACTTGTGTGGAATACTTTAAAAATGGAAACATGAAAGTCTTCTATTAAAATGAAGTTGATAGTATGCACCTGCCACTAATGTACTGTACACTGTCTTCCACTCATTATAGTGATGATTTGGGTTGAGATCAAGAGTCATATAGTGAAAATCACTTCAACACGTGCCTGTTCATATGCATAAACTCCTGTGTACCAGATGGCAAAATATAATGACATCTTAAACAGCTAATTGCATAAACCTTGTAATGCAGATAATTGCTGAACCAAAGTATGAGTTAATAATTTCTCACTATATTGCCTGGCTTGACACTAATTCTAAAGGAAAGTTGTGACAATTCTAACACACTAAAGTTCACCAAGCGGTAATTAAAACTAACACTTAAAATAATTCGACTTTCAAACCCTTAATTACAATTCAGTGGAATCACTTTGTAGAAATCTAACATTTACAGATAGTTACATGATAGCTGATATTTCATAATCGTCCCATCATTGTCCCCATCTTCTAAGGCATGCTTCAGGAAGCATGTAGCTCTCCCTGGAGATCTAAGGTTGTTACGATTTCTGTCACTGGGAAACCCTTGGAAAACAGTGGTCAAGACAGAGAGTGAACATACTGGAGGTTTTTTTCACAAGTTACACTTCAGGCATCATGACAAGTAGTAGTTTTTAATCACCCGATGATGTATAAATGTAAATCAGCAGCAAGCCACTATGATTAAACATACTTGTTTTCCAAGAACTGAATTGTTTAGGCTGGGTTGATAACACCTATACTGACAGGCCTTGAACACACCATGAGCAGCTACCCTATATAGGAAAAGCTGCTGGGGGATTGAAATTATGAAGAATGGAAATATAATTAATGATGGTAAATAGAGTTTTAGGGGAAATAAGCCTTATCAGACAAACGCAATTTCTTTCTTTGATGAGGCACATCAAGTTATATGATGAAGGTAAATACTGAATGATAATGGTCAATGAAGAGATGTGATACTCATTTTTTGTGGAGATTAGAATTAACACTGTGTGATATTCTGATCAAAAACCATTAGAAATAGCAACAGAGCATGCGCTAATTAGATTAGGAATTGGCTAACAGCCTGTTAAAAAGCAGCAATGAATCAGGAAGCATTACCAAATAGGAGAGTTCTGTCAGGCTCAGCATCAGGTTAGATGCTAGTCAACACTTTCTTCCATGATTTTGGATGTAAACACTGTAAATTCACAGCTGATAAATTTGAGGGTGACAGAAACACTGGTGAAGTGACAGACAATGATGAGAATGACACTCCAGTTGCTTGATGAGCTGAGCTCATTCAAACACAATTGGTTTTAATACAGACAGTATAAGACTATGCAGTTTCTGGTGCTTGCACTTTTAGAAGATTGTTGGGAAACTGGAGAGGGTACAGAAAAGAGCACAGAGGCTATTTCAGGGCTGAAGAAAGTGCTTAACAGAGAAAGACTTAAAGCACTCAATCTGCCTAGTTTACTGGAAAAAAGACTGAGACATGACATGAGTAAAATGTGTAAGTACATAAGTAAGTATGAGATCTGTCTGGAAGTATCTGCTGGATACCAATGACATTTTTAATCTTTCAGAGAAAAATGGTTAACTGCGAGTTGAAGTCAAATAATCTCATGTGAGAATTTAGTTTTTATTTAATAGCAAGCGTGGCTGAGGGTGAACATCTAAGGGACAAAGTGAATACTGCCTTTTTTTTTCTATTTCCAAAGAAAGACCACAAGACCTGCTGTAACCAAAACCAAGTTAATGCATTTAATGCAATGACACACAATGAGTTTCTCTGGCCTTCAGTGCTGTGAGTCTCTATACATCAGCAGAGACATTTCATAAGCATTTGGGAGTGGGAATGTACAGCCATGCAAAGAAATAATCAAGTAATAACAAGTCTAACACATTTCATGGGCTCTCCAGATTCAGGCCCCGTGTGCATGTATCACACGTTCATATATCTCTAATAATGTTTTATTTTAAAAGATAGAATTGATGTGCTTATGGAGCTCCATAAAAGGCAGCCTCCTACCAGTAGCTGTGTCATCCATGGTCTGCCTCCTGGCATGAAATAGCAGATTCCTCAGGGCTCTGTGCCTCTGCTCTCCAGTAAAGGAGAAGCAGTGACGTTGGCTCTGGGCATTTTCTACCTGGAAGTCTGTTTATTCACAGTATGAACAAGATAGCCCTGGATCACAGTGAGTCATGGAAAGAATGCTAAGTAGAAACTTCACCCCAAACCTCTTTTTCTCAAGAACTTATCAGCAATTGCATGCCATAGGAAATGCTGACAATCTCTTGTCTTGCTGCTTACACTTCTTTCCTCTGTGGTCATGCGTACCCACCACAGCAGTCAAAGGTGTGTACATGCTCTTTGCATCCTGCAAATCTGTCCCTCTCTCACTCCTCTGCAAAGTTCAACATCTGTCAAAACCACAAGCAAACATAAATGTTTTCAAGACTCTGCAATACCACCACCCAGCATCTGCAATTACAACTCATTGTAAGGGGCCTCACCCCACTGTGTTCAGCTCTGGCATGCTTTCAGGGGTCTCCCATCTAAGTTTGGACATAGCACAGTTCATTCCACTCTAATAAGCTGTGAGGCCCTGATGAAAGCTGGGAGCTAAACTCTAGAAAATCTAATAGCCCAGACTGATTCTATGCATGAGGTCCGAGTAAAGGCTCAATGCAATCTTTCTGCCCTTAAACATATTTATTAGCCCATGAAACATAACTACCAGGTGTCAGTGTTGTTAGTAATTTTACGGATGAATGTAACCAGATCCAACACAAAATATTTTCATGCTCAGATATCCCCTACTGCTCCTTGTGGTCTTTCCAGCCACCCCTGCTGTGGATGAGCAGCCCTCTTCCTCTGAGGGAGCAGCACTGGCATGTACAGATGGTGAGGATCAGGCTTTATTTCCCCAGAGTAGGATGCTCCTGGGAGGATGTGTTCTCTCTGGTTATAACATTTTTGCTTTATGCTGGGCATCATCTGCAAAATCTCAGCTCAGGTGACTGAGTCAAGCTCTGCACAGTGACTCCATCCAGTTGAGCTGACATTGCTTCATGTGCAGGAAGAGATAACACTTTTTTTTGTGTATCCATCTCCTAATTATTGACTTGAGGTGGTCTCTCACCTGTCTGTAGTGAGCTGGATTTTACTGCCTAGGGTTTGCCCTCCCCTCACACTTTCTACTAACTGCAAGGTAGATGTGCCTCCAGGTGGTCTTGAGGGTAATTTCTGTACAAACCTCTATGTAGTGCATGCATTTTATTTAGCAGCCATATATAAGTGAAGTAATTGATGGTATTTCAGTATCTATATCTGCACCATAACTACTACAACTTGTCCATACAAGAGACACTGATAAGTCAATAACAAGCCAAAGCAAAAAAAGACATTGAGTGGCATTGTTAAAGGAGAACTGAGATGGCAGAAGTTTGGGGGACATTCAAATTGTCAGTGACAAAGTCTAGACAGCCAGATAGTTTCAGAGACTTGGTCAGAGATTGATCCAGTGGCTGCTGACCTGCCTTTTGGGCTTGCAGTGGTGCTGGTGACCAACTCTAAGCAGGAAATTGTCCCACTGATCGACTCAGAAGCTTAAAATGAAAGTCAAGCTGAAGTGATTTGCTGGGCAGGATGTAATCTGAGGAACTTCTTTATCTTTGAAACAACTGATAGATCTAGGGTGTGGTGGCAAGAGGTGAAGGTGACTTATTTCTCAGTCCTCTTCTCTTTTGATAGAAGTCTGATGGGGTTAGGTGATCTTCCAGAAGTGAAAATCTAGAAAATAAGACAAAATGTGTTGTCATATCTGTTTTCTGCTGCTTGCCATGTTATTTTATGCTTAGGATTGCTAGATACTTACTGTATCAACACATATATAGAGTAAACCAAATTTCTGATCATGGATTTTATTGAAACAGAATTCAGGACTGAAAACACAGCATGCATTTTGAGTTTTTATAACAAATACTGCTTAAGTTGAATCTGTCTTCTTCGTTCCCTTTCTAACCAGCTTTCACTAACATTCAAATAGTGCTAATGTAATAAATATTCACTAAACATAAACATAACTCAGAGTTCTCCTACCTGGCCATGGTTGTTTGGTACTCTTCAGAGGAGGAGTCATCTTGTCGTCTTCTATTTTCTTCAGTTTTTCAGTAGAGGGTGAGCCACCACATTTTAGCTTCTCCTAAAACTGCATGCCTGTCCTTGCTATGCATCATATGTGTCCTGATATCTAAAAACATCAGAGACAGATTGAAAAATCTGTTGGTAGGTAGAGAAGACACTCTGGGAAGAATGGGCCTCCAGAATCTCTTCTCTGCGGTGCAGCTACACTCTGCCACTAGCCTGATAAAACAGCCTTACAGAATACAATGTCATCTGGGAAGAGGAATCAGCTCCCAGTGCTAGTGAAAGTCATGGGAGATTTGTCACTTTTTCAGATGAACACCTGGAAACTGATTTTCTTTATCTTGTCTAATCTGCCTTTGATTTCTAAGACCCTAAGGCACTTAGAGATCAGAAAATTGTTGCATCTGTATAAAAAATGAATGTACCTCTCTTGCTAGCATTGGTTCTCATATTGTTCTTTCACTCACTGCTATTGCCATGTGTAATTACTTGCAGGTGTCATCTGGAACATGGTGTCTTTTGTCTTCTCAAGTGGTTTGGCCAGCAGGGACCCAACAAGCTTTGGTTTACCATGGTTAATATATTGGTTGTTAGTCTAAATGACCACTGGAGAAGGACATATTGTAAGACAAGAGCTTTCATTGTCAGTCATATGGATTGCTTCACCTCAGGATGTTCCAAAGTAGTGTTGCTAGAACAGACTGGACCTGGGTCTGAAGGCAGTGAGATATATGTAGACATACAGAACTGCAGTAACTTGAAATTCAGGTGGTTGAATTCCACTATGGGCACCAGAAAAAGGTAAAGAAACCAGTGATCGTGATCACAGTTAGACATTATTTAGACATATTATTTACTTATCATCTACTTCACATTACTCCAACTTAAGTTCTTAAAATGGGCACTTATCACTGTCTTAAAACCCTTCAGCAGTGATTGCAGTCTGCTCTGTTAATTGATGATTTCATTATTCATTACACTTCTTTATCTGTGGCTGTCAGGAAAGGTTTTGCTGTTTCAGCTATATAGGTATAAATAAGAACAGTTCTCCAAACACAATGGGGTTTTGAAACAGGCAGTAGCTTCAGGGTAAAACCTGAAGATCACCTGCAGAAGAGAACAAACTCTGCAGAGAATTTTGATGTCCATCAGCCTGGCTGCTGGAGGCTTTTCAAGTATCAAGAAACCTTTCTCAGGGAGTTTCTGCAAGGCTTTGACATTTACAGGGTGGTTGTCGGTGTTGCGTAACCTCAGGAGCATCATTATCGCTGACCTATTGCATTGCTATTGCCGCTATTTCATGTACTGTGGTCTTCAGCAGAGCAATACTTATCAGTGCTTTCCTTAACTGATGCCTTCTCAGTAAGATCTTTTTTGCTGTCTCTTGTTTCTATTTAGAATATAGAATAATATTAAGACAATAAAGGCTCTAAAAATTAAAGAACTCAGAAGTACAAGCCATTGTTGTAGATTTTGGCAAGGTTGATTTCTAAAGGTAAATTCTTGTTTACTATTTAGTTCAAAGAACAGATTCTAATCCTGCTTGTATTTTGTGGTTTAATTTCTAAGCTTTATTATTTATCAGTTTTAAAAAATTATTTGGTTTATTCACAGCTTTCTTTAAAGCTTCTCCCCCCTCAATTATTTTATCTTGGTGATGGAAATGATCTCTGTATAGTCAAACACTACTTTGTGCAGCTCCCATTGGGGCTATTCACATACCCATGTGTGCATGCAGTTCCCAGTAATGCTCATCAATGGGATGTAACATACGAGCATGGACATGAGAATAGACCCCTTGCTGGGCTCTTGACTAGACAGAGTATTTTTTTTTATGTTGATCCACATCACTCACAGCAAATGCTGTCATTAGACATCGCTGCACTTAACAGGACCAGTGAACACAAACTTCTCAGTCTTTCATACAGGTGCTGCTTGTTGGGGTTCATAGGCTCAAGGCTTTGCAGATCCAGTTCATAAACATGAACTGGAATCTGAGGTTATTGCATAAAGTAGCTTTATTCTGTGTGTTCCCTTCTGTTTGCCATCAACAATGTACCATTCAACCTCTCCACTGAAGCAAGGGCAAGAGTTTTAAAGGTATGACTTGTGACTTGCATACTTGGGTTCTGTCTGTAGCTCCATCTAGGCAGAAGAGTTGCAGCTTTAACATTCAGTACTTATGAAAGCTAAAGGTAACTTTGAGCATTTATGATTGATTTCTGTGTACCTGGTTTTAGCATCTTTAGTGGTTCTCCTAACTGTGGGCTCCCCACTATGATGGTATTCATGTGCATGTAAGTGATGACAGAACACTTTCCATCATGAAGTTGAAGTCTTCAATACGTTTTGTAAAACCGATGCATCTTGTGCCATCTGTAATCCCACTTTGCTGCAATTCAGGGACATGCAAATGTTGAATCATTATTATTTGCTAACCATATGAACCATACACTGATTTCAGTGTAATTTGTAATGTACATGTGCCCACATCTGAAAGGGGAAAAGATCAAGTCAAGATGTGTTCTCTTAGTCTCTTTTCTGCTAGGAGGTTTTCTACCTTTAAGCTGCACTTTGAGGTTTTGGAGGGTTGTGCTTTTAAACGTACAATCCTTGACAATGTTTACTGAGTTGTAATTCTGGGTGCACTAGGGACCAGTGAACTCAAAGTCAATCATGGGCAGGAAGAACGTGTTTCAATACCCAGCCTTTCAGGAGCAGAATCATAGAATCACCTCACTCTGTGCTTTCAGGCTTTCTCTAATGGCACTAGAGGCATGAACAAGCTGAAAACTGCCATGACATAAAAATGTCTGTTTTCCCAAAAATCTCACCCCAATCCCACCAGCTACACTGGGGGAAGAACTTCATACCATGGCTGAAGTACTGAACTCAGTCCTATGGGCACTGGAACTCATTTCTGAAGGCTAAACTGGAGGCACATCTCAGGACATACTCAGTAACTTCAGCAAGCAGTAACTTGCAATAGTGCCTAATGCCTGAGGTTGACCAGTGCTTCCTGCTTTAAAGGTTGATTTTCTGTGCTCATAACTACCAGGGATTAACCATTAGAGGACACTTTCTAAAATTCATGAGTTTGTCAGGCTGATTTCTTTCCAGAATGCTCTTATCCAAATGAATTAATCTATCTCTAAGAAAGATGCTAGGGAAAAAATACTTGTGTTACTATTGTAGTAGCTTGCCCTTGGAAAGCTTTGATGATGTTGTAGTTTGAAAGCAACAACTAGGAGAATGGCTGTTTTTTAAGAAATGCTTTGAGGTAGCCTCAGAAATCTATTGAATTTGAAGAGCCTCAGGGTTTGCACATGCTCTAGAAAAGTTTTCTAGCATTAAGTTGCTAAACTCAGTGCAGGTTTTAGAGAGAACATTTGGGCAGAGTGCACAGAGTCTATCTCCCTGTGCAGGGGGTTCATGAACACAATCTTCTTTCAAACATTTGCTAACTTTTGGGGGCTTAATCTTGCATTCCCAGCCATGTCCTGTGAACATCCCTTCTTCACATGCAATTAAATGCCACTTACAGAGCAGGTAATGAGTTAAAATAACCATGCCCCTCTTGTCTAGTAGGAAGTATGTCTCAGCTGGTGCTAATGGATGGCAGCTATTAGTTACCCCTCCACTAAGGTGCATTTATATTGAAATTTGGTACTGAGATTACGAAGTATTTGATTAAAATGCAAAAGAATTACACATTAGATATCATGTGGCTGGTTGGAAGCATAATTTAGCTGAGTCTGCAGATGCAGTCATGCAGGTGTTTCTGTAATTCTGATTCAGTTGGTAAAACTGTTGATGTTCAGTGGCCCTCAAATCACATAACCATCTGTGGTACAGTTCCCGGTGAAAGGAATTCCTTGTGCCTTTTATCAGCTACAATCGTGGATTCCTGAATAAAACTTCTTTGAGTCAGGCAACACTTAAATGTCAGGTGTTTTGAGGGGAGATTACAGAGACCAGGTATTTCAGCTTGCATTTGTTAATCTCTATAAGAGGATCAAGATCAAATCTGGGCTCCTTGTGGGGACATTCTCACAGTCCAAGGAAGGGTTACATTTTCTTATATAAGAAAGAATCAAAGTCTGGGTTGTGCCTGAGTCACAGTTTTTGAAACTAGCTTGGCCTTAAGCATCTCCTACAAAACAGATAGGTACTTGAAAAGCAGTGAATGCCCCAGTTTTTATAGTGTGCTGGTTTGGGGCCAGACAGATCGTCTCTTGCCCCGAAAAGGGACAAAAGAATGAGACTCACACAAATGGATTGGAGAGTGATGGAAAGTTTAAATGAAAAAAGCAATTGGTGAAGCTACAGAGAACTACAAACCACAAAGCATAGTGACAAAGAGTATCCCAAAGCGTACAGAACCCCTCACAGAATTCCCAGAGGCTTCCCAATCCTTCCCTTCTTCCCACCTGAGGGTAAACCCAAACCCCCCAGGGCTCTTTCTTCCCCCTCCCGCTGCTAGGCAAGTCTCAGGCTGGCCAGGTCTGAGACTGCCCCCCCTCCATTCTCCTCCTGGCATTAGGCCTAGACAGGCCTAAGAGGCCTTGAGGATACTCCCCCGGCATTACCCGATAAGAGAGGACATCTCCCGTGAGAGCAGAGAGGGAAGAAAGAGGAAGAGAATGACTCTGCAGATGGCCTTATAGGGTGCAGGATTTGTGGGTAGAAATACGTCGTTTCCTGTGTCCACCCCTGTGGGTGGGCACCCAGGACACCAGAGGTGTATCTCATGCGGCAGTGGCAGGGGGCACCCAGCCTTAACTGCCACATATAGGTAGAGTCAAGTTTTCTACTTAGGCCTATTACTGAGAAATAAAAAATTCACAGCTGCAACTATTGCTACTTCCAGTTTTCATAAACAAGAGGTGAGACCAGTTACTTCCAGTGCAGAATCAGAGTTAAGCCCAACACGTAGATGGGTCCACAACTGCCAGTGGAAGCTCCTGCATCCTTAAAGACATGCACATATGCAATTTCTTTGTTCAACTGAGAACTTCCTGAAGGCAGGAAGCTGTGATTGGAAGCACAGGACTGGACAATAGGCAAGGAAAACAGGGACAGAGCTTACAGGAGCAGGTCTGGTTCAGCACGGCGGTAGGGCTGTGGCATGGGAGTTCACAGCATAACACAGCTGCTGCCCTTCCTACAGCGTTTTCCAGCCCATAAGTCTCTCCATGGTGGGAACATCTAGCCCTTCACTACATTTGGAAGCAGGCTGACGTAACTCTTGGAAGATCACAGGCTTCACGTCATTAGAACAATGTGAAGCAGTCTAGCTAATATGCAGTTTTGTCTAGAAACTCTTTGAGCGTTGAGCACAATTCAAAATAAAAAAAAAAAAAGAAAATCAGAATCACAGACTGTTTCCTCTCTACCTCCTGGGTCACAATGTTTACACATTCTGAAAGAGTTACCAAGCTAATTTGTAAAAGATTTCTATTTTTTTGCATTAAAGTAAAGACCTCACAAGAATTTTAGTCACAACATATGGAAACAAGAAAAATCTGTCCTCAGTTGATGAAATATTTATTTATCGTTGAAATCCCAGACATTTGCATCTAATGTAAGGGCAAGACAAATCTTATGCATAACCTCCTGGAGAATTCAGTTAAAAGCAGTTTTGGATACCTGTAAGCAATTATGCTATCACATTCTCTAACGGATTTAATTTGGGCCAAGTAGCGACTACTGTATGTCCAAAAGATAATGAATTAGAGCAATGCTTTGGCATATCCCCTTTCTGAAATGTTAGCAGTCTCTCAAGTGACTTGAAAAATGGACTTCAATAAATGGACAGGAAAATATATGCAATTAAATTCAATCAATAAAGCTGTCCTTGACCAAAGTCCAAACATTAAAAACAACTCCAATTGAATTATGAGAAATCCTTTTCTGATTTTAATTAGATTAGTTTAATCCCATGTGTGCAGAAGTTGCGTGCCATTCCTCAGGAAGTTTATGGAAACAAAAAGCAACGTACTGCTCCATGTCTCTCACTTCAGCCTGGCCCTAGCTTTTCCTGAGAGAAGAGCCATTTTCTTAGTAACAAGGTCACTCATTCAGAAGAGAACAGCAGAGCAGCATCCCAGGTGCCAGCCCTAGCTACCAGCCTTTTCTCTTCTTCTCACTTCCACAAAACTCCTTGTCTCCATAACTACAAATTTTGAAAATCCTGAAAAATTACTCAAAATGTGAAAACTCTTTTAAATCTTAGAGTAAATGGAAGGTTTATATCTTCCCTCCCCCTTTTTCTCTTGAGTTTTTTTCTGATATAGCTGAGGATAAATATACAACAAAATCAGAGGTGCTTTAGATTATGATATGAATACACATAGGTGTAGCCCACAGACATATGCAAACCTGGAAACAGAAATCCTTCAGAAGTGAAAAATAAAGGCAATTAAAAAGTCAAAGGCTTCTGGGGACGTGTTTTTAAACAATCAGATATTGCCAGAACCCTAACACAAACCACAGTATATATATATGTAGTCAAATCCTAACTGAGAAACCTAACTTGATACACACCAAAGAGGGAAAACTTGAGGATTTGACTGTGCTGAACTACCTACCCTAGCTCTCCATCACCTCAAAGAGAGCAAGAGTTCACCTCTTCCCTTCCCCAAAGATGTAGGAACAGTTGACAAATAACTTTACAGAAGCCAAACAGCCATCAGCTGGAAATCACTACACAAGTCTTCTTGCCTGCAGGAGATCTGAACCAGCAATCCCTGTGAGGTAAACATTGCTTGGCTGCTTCTCTCAGCTGTCCTGTACAATGAAAGTATTCTCTTAAATTCAGAGAGAAACCAGAACATTAGGTTCTTTTAGATCTGACCTTTCAACCATGAAGCACTAAAGATATGAAATATGTGGATCTGGGGAATTCATAAGCAGCAAAGTGTTCATGGAATTTTTGCTCTTTGGGGACTTGTGGGTTTTCTGAAATTCCAAAATCAAGGCTGAATTATGATAAAATAATTTGCCTCAGATAAAAGACAGCAGATCAGGAGCTATTATTTCCTGTCCTATAACAAGAGAAATGAAGAACTGCAACCAGAAAGAGGGAGTAAAAGCGTTGGTGCCAATGGCTGCAAGGTCCAAGGCTTGCCTCAGTTTTCTTTTTCCAGGAGCCTGCATGAGCTGGATGAAGAACAGCCATCCCTGTATGTGGCTGTGCTCACCCCCGAGGCTCTCACAAGGATGTAACTTTGTGGTTCACCTACTAAAGTGACTCTCTCATGCTTAGTTCAAACCCCAACAAAATGTGGCTGGTTGCAGAACATGAAAATCTTCATATGGCTGTAGTGGCTGCACTGAATGTCACAGTTGCTTGTCTGCTGGCTCCATGGGGTGGCTCTGGAAACCTTCCCATGAATGCATCCCCACAAAAGGTGTATCCAGATACTTAGCGGGATGCAGAGGCAAGTGTGGCAAAACTTAACCATAGAGTAGTATGAGATATTACAATAAGACTGATATCACAAATAAACACTCAGTGCTGCATTTACAAAATGGGGGAAATGTGCACCAAGTCAATCACCTACTGACTTCATTTGGACCACATTGGCTGATGTGTCGGAAGTGTGTCAGGAGATAAGACAAGTAGGAAGACACCAGAAAAAGGGAAATATCTTCCTGCTGACAGCAGAACCTCTGCCTTGGACAGTCTTTAGCTGTTCGCACACAGCTAAAGCCCAAGAAGCTCTGTGAAGACCAAGAAGCTCTGTATTTCCTTAGCAACCAAAGTTGGCACCTGTGATATTTGTTTTCAGCGACTGACACCAAGAGTTTGAACCTACATCTGTTTCACTGAATCATGGTTAAACAGTAACTGCAAAAAGCAGTTCTAAATTGGACAATACCATCCAGATCATTTGCAGCTTGTACTGCCTGTGATTTCATTGCACATCCCACCCAGAAATTACAGGAAGCTGTGCAGTAGCAGAACATGACAAGTCTTACACAGGTTGGGTCTTGACAGCTTGACCTATTTCCAGCTATAAAACTTGCTTATGTCGAAGTTTTTCTAATGTCTTTTCTAGTTCATTTGTGAAGGATTGTCCACCTGGTGCCTTATCACAGAGTGTGGAATGAGTCCAGAAGATGGCAACAACAGGAACTGCTGTGGGGGATAACAAGGACTCTGTTATGACTGGGAACGTTTGCAGTACTATAAATAACTCTATCAATATTGTGATAATGGCACTTTAAAGAGGTCTATTTTACAAGTGTTGAATGTAAGAGAGACCACAGCTGTGCTCATTAATTCTGAAGTACGCTCCTCTTGCCCTACAATTTGCAGGTGTAACAATAGGAGTGTTGACTCAGTGCAGGTCTAGCTAGTGTTTGGATTTTAAAAAAAGGTCACAGTAGCATGATTAGTTCTTAACGAGCCTTTATTGAGTTTGGCAGAGGGAAAGCAAACGACGATAGTTTAATTGAAAACAATAAAAGTCGAATAGAACTTTGTTACAGAATTTAGCTGTATGTAAATAGCTTCTTCCCCCCCAAAGAGCAAGTACTGTAATTGACAGCAGTAGATCTTTTGATAATTAATTGCAGTAAATTATCACTTGGCACAAAGAAGGCATAATTCTAATTAATTTGTAACCCTTCCAGCATAACACTGAATTGAAAATGGCACTGCTGTAGTTTTTTTAAATCTAATATAGAACTGGAGTACAAACAACATTGTGATGCTTTCTTGTGTTTTCCTTGCTTGGAGTTGAACCATGGTGACTTGGTCCTCTCTACACAATTGCTGTACCACACAGAGATGACTCAAATGGGCAGGAGTTTCCTGCACAGTCAGAATTAATCTGCCGCAGCATGGGATAATATAATTAAGTACAGAGATCCAGACAGAGAACTGGTTCAGCTGGAGCTTGTCTGGGACATCAGTGCCTTGATTTGAGAACAGTCAGGGTTGTAAAGTGTCCATTTCATTCTCCTTTAAACCTAGATTTGATTTGAAAAGAAGGTATGTGGTAATGTGGACACACTGGACTATTTAGGCAGAGCTAAGGATAACAATAGCTGTCAAATTCATCATCCTCCATCTTGTTAACAACTTACAAATGAATTTCTTCACCTCTGGGAACACAAATCTCCCTTGGCAACTGCACGGCAGAGCTCTGGAGGAAGTATGATGGAGGGAGATCTGCTGAGGCAGCCAGCTAACAGCACAAGCAGCTTTTGACTCTGAGGACTGCCTGCATGTGCTGGCCAACAAGTCCATTTTGAGCAGAATGCTTCATGAGTGCTTATGTATGAAGTGCTGCTGCTCTCTCATCATAGCTAGAGTTCAAGGCAAAGCTCCCCAGCTAATGCTTTGTTAACAGAATTAAGATCTGGGCCCCGTCTGTGACTTTGCACACAGTCCACAGTTCTTCTATGCCCCAAAACTTCTATGTGTCCCTGGGAGATAATATCTACCTCCTGCACATCAGTGTTGTGAGAATAAATTATCTTTCGGAGAACATGTTGAGCTTCTTAGAGAATGGTTACTAAATAAGTGCAAGTATTATCATACATTAAATCAGATCAGCTATTAAAAAGGAGAACAAGTTTTCCGATCTGTAGCCTTCACTACATCAGTTTCTCCCTCCTTTACTGATTGCTGTTAGCCTTGATAATAATGAACTCAAAGATGATATTAGCAGCCTAACCTATACTATGATTTAGTCTTGATTGCCACAGATCAAGGTTTGATTTAATTGCTCTAGAATTAATTATGAAGAGAAACAAGTTATAAAAAAGAATTTTTGCTCTAAATAAAGAATCTGCATTCAATTGGAGTTCACGTTAGAGCAAATCATTAAGCTATAAAAGATTACATCTGGGCTAGAATTAAAGTCAAGCCGATTCATTAACCCAAATGGTAGCCCAGAGATTACCAACATGGTATTTCTGCTTTGGTGATCAAAGGATCAAGGAATACATGACCAGATGACCCTAATTGAAGCAATCTCAGCTGAATTTTGTAAATGAACTCGAAAGTACTAAGAAGATAGTCTCTGACTTCTGTTGGTGTGGAGAATGAATGTGTCCTGGCAGCTTTGCTTTATAAATGAAGTAAGGAGAAGAAAAGTAAAGGTAATGTCAATCCTTTATGCAGTACATAAAGCAAGAGTATTTTTCTCGAGTTATGGGGGAATTTTACCAAATTGCTTATAGCTGTCTGTTACAGCCTCCCAAATATAGGGAATTTACAGTCAAAAATTTCATCACTATTGCCCTGTCAATGACCTCATCACACCTGACCTATAGGGAGTAGCTTCTGCTGGGTTAACCCATAAATCATCCTGCATGCAAAGCCTTTCTCCCAAAAGCTGAATTAGGTATGATAGTTTTATTGTGTGAGCTACTGTTCACCAGGGACCAAGTAGGAACTGCTGCCCATATTTCACCTGAGAGTGCAGGATGAACTTGAGCCTTGGTCCCAATGGTGAAAGGCCAAATCTGTACCTGACTGAACCTACAGACTTTTGACTCTGCATCAGGGAGAGCTGCAGTTGTTTTGTCAAGGTAATAGTTGGAAGCAGAAATCCAGCTTTGTTTCAAGTTTTAAATAAGAAAAATACACTTCAGTGCTGGAAAATAATAGGGGTATGACTTCTTTTGAAAGCCTGGTATAGACATTAGTGAAATTCTGCATATCCTTATGTGGAAAATCAAGAGTCACTGAGCATAAGAACTTCCTGAAGACAGAGGCTGTAGTTCTTGTTATGAAAGAGAAGGAATTGGATGTGATAACTAGTGATGGACAAACTTCAAAAGGTTCAGGGCTTGTGCTTGGTTTGGATAACTGTCCAGGAGCTTTGATGCATATCCAAATTATATGGACCTCCTGGGCCTGTAAATATGGAAATCTTGCAAGAACAGGCTCTCTCAAGAGGTTTTTATTTTTTACTATTTTGGGCAAGTATTTTCTTGTCACGCTGGAGGTACAACAAAAATAGTAATGACAAGAAATAAAATCTGTTCATTAAGAGTACTTAATCAAGTCAAAATCAAGAATTAGTGAAAAAGCTTCTTTTAAATGCTTTCCACATCTTCAGACTTTCCTGGGGTTAAGAGGGGCAAACTTTAAAATAAATAGGGAGAGATGTATCCTGGTTCCTTCTGGAGCATAACTGTGCTGCAGTCCTTTTGAGCTGAGGGCTTTTGTTCACTTTCTCTGTTTTGGTACAATTAATTCTATGTATAACATACATGAAAGTGCTGTGCAGACTTTGGATAAACAAGATGTAGGTTAAGACTGCAAGAATACTGGCATCTTCTAAAACATGGTTCGCGCATTTGGCAATTAAATAAAGTAAACTCCATCTTCCAAAGGCCAGAATTCCCACAAAACCTCACGTGTTTGAGGAAGTTCTGGTCTGTGTGTTTACCCGTGTAAAGTTCTTCACAAACACAAAGTAGATTGTAGCTGCTGAAACTGTGTCACTTGGCTTTGTAGTGGAGATTATTTGATTTATTTACCATAAAATGCAGTCATAGAGAATCAAATTTCCTTGGATGATAAGAAGTGGGCTCCTGGAGCTGGTAAAGGTGTATAGCCTCTCTCCCAGGCTGGAGAAACAGAAAGCAGGAACACTTCTCAGAAATGTTTTCATGAATGGCTGGAGATGAATTAGTAGATCCAGTTAGGTTTGTATTTGGAAATGTGCCTGAACCACTGAACCCAGGCTTGAGCTTCCTATGTATTTGTCTTACCATTGCCAAACAGTTAAATTACGTGCCCTGCCTGAAACACCAGCTTAGGCAGCACAAACTTTCCTGTGACTGCGTAACCCTGGAGTATGTGTAAACCTGTTGTCTTGCCATGCCGTGCTCCAGGTATGGTGCCAGGGAATGGGGCAGCATCTGCCCCTCCTCAGGCCTCCATGCTAACACTGAGCAGTATTCTTCTGATCTGCACAAGCAGCTCAGGAAAACACATCTGTTGATTAAAAGCCCAGTACTGTTTCAGGTGTTATTCCCAGGTCTTGTAGGTTGTAGGGGAAGAGGTGTCCTCTGCCCTACCTCTCACAGGAAGGGTAAAACCAGTAACACTTCGAACTTGTTAGCAAAGGCTCATGGGAGAGGCTAGAAGAGAAGGTACCCCACCGTGATGGCTGGGGAAGAAGAATTTGGTTTGGAATTTGGTGTAGATGAACTGCTGCCACTCCTTTTTCCAAAAGACCAGTAATGCTGGGGAGAAGTCAAGGCTGGAGAAGGGCTTAATTCTGGTTAACTAATATGTCAGCTCATTCAGGTTCTGGAACCATAGGTGTCAAGAGTAACCACTGGCCTAGGTGAGTCACAGCAGCACATGGTAACTAGTGTAGTTGCAAGATCTGAGAAGAGGTTTACTTTGAAGTCCAGAATGGTCAGGACCAATGTGAATTCCTATGGGTTGAGCTTTAAAGAGCTCCTGTGAGGACCTTAGAAGGTGGGGTTCACTGCTAAGAAAAGATGATCTACAAGAAGATGAGGATTTGTGGTTCCTCAGTGCTAGGAAAGAGGCCAAAGCCCTTTGCAACCTGTGGTTGACATCTCACAACCTGTAGCCCAACATTATCCCTAAATGGACATGGTATCTCTTAACTGTGGGTTCACAGAATCCCAGAATATTAGAGGTTGGAAGGGACCTCCAGAGATCATCAAGTCCAACCCCCCTGCCAAAGCAGGATCACCTAGGGCAGATCATACAGGAGTACATCTGGTCAGGTTTTGAAAGTCTCCAGAGAAGGAGGCTCCACAATTTCTCTGGGCAGGGGCTCTGTCACCCTTACCATAAAGAAGTTTGTCCTCGTGTTGAGGTGGAACCTTCTGTGTTCTAGCTTGTACCTGTTGTTCCTTGTCCTATAACTTGGCACCACTGAAAAGAGCCTGGCACCTTCATCTTAACACGTACCCCTCAGATATTTATAGATGTAGATAAGATCCTCTCTCAGCCTTCTCTTCTCCAGACTAAACATTCCCAGGTCACAAAGTCTTCCTTCATAGGAGAGTTGTTCAAGTCCTGCAGTCATCCTTGTAGCTTTCCATTGGACCTAACTTGTTTGGGTTAGTTATTTTAAATGTTTAAGAAGTTGTAGTCTGCTATTTTCATCTACCTTACAGGCTGAAGTCATTGCTGCCTGCATATCTGAGCCAGTGGACCTGACTGTGCTCTTCTCCCATGGCAGCTGGTGTCCTAATCCAGTTTTAGGTCAATGGGAGTATCTCTGTTGACTTTAGTGGTGGCTGGCTGTGCTTTTGAGGAGCTGACTGAGCACACAGAGACCAGCACGTGGGGCTCTCCCAATGAGCGTTACAGCTCTTGCGTGCTGAGGAAGATGCTGTAAGCCCAGTAAGCCCAGTTTGGCTTCTTTGCAGTAGCAACACCTAAACTGACTTCCAAATGTCAGGCATTAAACATCTTTGCTGTGTTAGCATGGGATGATGTCAAGGAACTGAGTACACCCGAATCCAGCCAATGCACACAGTAAAAATTACCATCCATGTTTAGGAAGCCACAAATCAGGCCTCACACCATTGTCAGAACCATTTAAATTGTCGTTGGCCAGGTCACCTTTTCTTTTTTCAGCTGCTCACTAAGACACATTCTGGCATCTTTGTGCTCAGATGGATCTGTATTTTATCTTCAGTAGTGCCTATGAAATCTAATGTATTAATAACTTGGGGAATAAATTTGCATCCAAGACTCTGTTATTTTTATCTTGTTTTTCTCGTTAACCAAGTCACACAAAGTATACATATGAGTCTCCAAATATTTCAGAACGGTACAGCAGAATTAGGCAAATCAATTACATATTAGCATAACAGCACTAAGAATAGAGATCTCTACAGAGCTTTAGAAGAAGAGACTTTTCCACAGATGGAAAAGCTTAGGCATAGAATTATAGTTAGTCCTGTGAAAAAACAGGCGAGGAAAATGAGTATTTCAAATGTCTGCTCATGAACTCAGGCTTTTTCCTTGTTCGTTTTTTTCCAGTGTTGGCCTTTGGCTGCCCTAAAGTTGCCAGAGCATTGATTAGACACTGCTGTAAAGGAAACTGCTGGAGAGGTTAGAAGATAAACCTCAAAAGGTTTCATGCATTCAAGAGCTGAGGCTGGCTGAGGTATGCAAATATTGTATGTAACCAAAATGCAGCTGAAGCCTTTAATGGGTTCATCGCTGCAAAGGCTTCAATTTTCTGTCATCCAAGATCATGCACACAACAGAAGACCACCCTTGTCTTCACAAACTCCTAAGCCCAGAGGCAGGTTAATGAAGAATGAAGAAGTTTTACAGGGCCAAACTGGCACGTGATATTTGCTAATGGAGTGAATTCAGAGCTGCATGTGTGTGTCTATTCCTTATTTCACCTTCTGAGGCAGCTGCCCTTTCCATGAACCACCTTGAAGACCAAGGTTCCCAGAGAGCAGAGACAGCAAGTGGGGTGAGCGGCTCACTGCCACTTTCTACTTTTGTGCTGAATTATACTTCTCATTTTAGGTACTAAAGAGGCAATCTGAATGAACTTTGTGCCTACATAGTGTTATGTGGAGATCCTATTGGAGATGCTTTTGCAGAGGGGCAGGTAAAGCACCCGCCAGTTAAGGATATGCAGTGATGGCTGCCATATTTCTTGAAAACATAACCTTATTGGTAAATATATAAAGAGCAGAGTCAGTGGGAGGACAAAACCATTTGAGACATACAGGGAGCAGGCCTGTAGAGGTATCACAGCATCACAGTATATCAAAGGCTGGAAGGGACCTCAGGGGATCATCGGGTCCAGATGAGAATCGGGTCCAGAGCAGAATCACTTAGGGTAGTCTGCACAGGAATGCATCCAGGTGGGTTTTGAAAGTCTCCAGAGAAGGAGACTCCACACCCACCCTGGGCAGCCTGTTCCAGTGCTCTGTCACCCTCACTGTAAAGAAGTTTCTCCTCATGTTGAGGTGAAATCTTCTATGTTTGAACCCATTGTTCCCTGTCTTATCACTGTGAACCACTGAAAAGAGCCTGGCCTGCTCCACTTGACATCCACCCCTCAGATATTTATACACATTTCTGAGATCCCCTCTCAGTCATTCCTTCTCCAGACTAAACAGCCCCAGGGATGTCAGTCTCTCTTTGTAGGGGAGATGCTCAAGTCCCCTAATCATCCTTGTGGCTCTCTGTTGGATTCTCTCCAGCAGTTCTCTGGCTCTCTTGAACTGGGGAGCCCAAAACTGGATGCAGTATTCCAGGTGTGGTCTCAAGAGGGCATAGTAGAGAAGTAGAAGAACTTCCCTAGACCTGCTGGACACACCTTTCTTGATGCATCCCAGGATCCCATTGGCTCTCTTGGCCACATTGTTGTTCCATGGAGAACTTGCTGTCCAAGGTGCTCTCTGTATGGAGGAGGACAGGTCAGTTCCAGTACTTCTTCAGTTGTGGGCCTCTTGCAGAGCTGCAGTGGGGTTTTGTGAGGCAGGAGAGCTACCACCACATTTCACACCAGCGACTGACAGCTGCAAAACGTTGGCTGTGTCTTTCACTGCAAGCTGGCGTGCAGCTGGGCATTATTCCTTACACCTGCCACAAAAAAGTCAAACTATCTTGGCAGAGGAATCTGCATGCATAGCTTTGCAGGAGGAGAGGCAGGGCCTGCTCTGCCCATCTGCCCTCAGAGGAGCCATCTCACCCACAGCCACATCTCCACACGCAGCCACCCTATCCCAGTAAGTCTGTGCTTGATCTGTGGCTTACAGCACTGGTGATGATGCAACTATCTCTACTCCTGGCAAAGTGTGAAGCTGTAAAGCCTGTCTATAGCTGACCTCAACCAAGTATCTGATGACTTCTTTGTTTTTCAAGTCATGGTGATTCTGGGTGTGATAATGATGACCCTATTCTCTAGAGTGTCAAAAGCTGAAGAAGGCAGGTGCAAGTTTGGAGTGTTAATGGCGACGAAAGTCCAGACTTGGAGCTGCAAGCCCTTGGATTTTATACCATGTTAGTAACACAGTTTGAGAGGAATTCACAGCTGAGGGAAACAGTATCTGTATCTCTATCTGAAGTGAGATGTGTACACACATACAGTCACTACAGCTGCCTCTAGCAAGCAGGCTCAGAGACTTTCCAAAGTACATTGGTTGTGTATTCTTAAATATTCAGCATTTATTTTCAGTCAACTTTTGGAACCTTTAGCAAATCCTTTATGATGGTTTAGTGACCTGGCCTCCAAAGCTGCTGAGAGCGGATGTGCAGGGACCTGGAGGACAGATAGTAGGAAAAGCAATATGAGCCACCTAGGAACTCTGCAAAGAATCTTCTTTTAAAATAGAAGGAAAATAATTTTAAAGGTACTTTAATCAGAAGGTTTTTTAAATGGTCATGAGGAACTTGAAAAATCAAGCTTTGCATTTTAGTACCTTCAGGAGCTTTTAGACCCCTTTTCTAAAAGACCTCACCTTCACTACAGATATCTGATGAGTCAATGTAGTTAATCTCTATTCAGAACGTCACTCAACTGAGTTCCAAAACACTCCCCCCCACCCCCCCTCCCCGCCCCTTTCCTGAGATACACTGTTACTCTGCTCTTCTGAATAGTATCAATTGTAATGCTGTAGTAATCTGCAGAGGTTGAGGTTTTGCAGCTGGCTTGTTGGTTTCAACTACTTGGAGCCCCAGGCCTGCAGCAGAGCCAAGTCCAGTCTCTGCTGCTGGTGGAGAAAGATCTCTTTGGTGGCTTGCCAGCATGGGGACTGAGCCATCAGAGATGGTGCAACTTGGTGTGAAAGAGTAATGGATACCAACAGACAAAATGTAGGTGTGAAAAATAATAAGCACCTGTCTAAACTGATAGCTTCAGTTGGAGAAGGTGAGATAATGCCAGGTGATTGCATTGTACTGCAGCTGAGTGATGCTGTGGTGGGCAAGAGGAACTGCTTCCTGCAAAGGCCCTCCCTGACCCCCGCTTTCTTGGCTGCCAAGGCAGCCTAACAGCTTTTTCAAGGTAGACACTTAGTTTTAAGGCAGTAAAGTGTAACTGAAGTGAACCCACCCTTCATGCCTGAAGTGAGACATGCTATTTTCCATAGCTATGCTATGTTTGATGTCAATACCTTTACAGAGATTTAGAAACAAAGTTAAAGCAGAGGTCAATAATTAATAGGATCACAATGCCTAGGATCTGGATACATCCAGTGTCCAGTGAACCCTGGGAAAATCACCCTGGGCAAGATTTGTAGAGATATTTTTGTATGAAGTCCTATCTTTTTCATGTGATTTGTGCTGCTTGTAGTCAATAATTCAGGAATCTAAACACTGCTGGGATTCTTGCCCTTAAATCTCTGTCTCCGTTTCCATGATGCAACTCCAGGGATAACAGCTGCCTGTCCACAGTGCTTTAAGATCTTTGGGGGCTGACGCTGTCAGTGAAAAGTGCAAAGTTGTCATAAATTTCATGTTGTCTTGCACATGATGTGCTGCAGACAGCAGAGCCCCCGGCCCCCTCAGGTTTCTGTGACAAAATTCACAGCACAAACTCATCTGTGAGATCAGCTGCTGCGACTCAGAGGCCTTAATTTGGAAGCAAGGTATAGAGAACACTTCTCCTGGTGTCTCTTGCACTAGGACTGAGACATTTGCGAGATTCCTTAAAATGAAGCTTCTGAAGAGAAAAAATTCCTGTATTCCCTGGGTTGCTGGAGTCAGGCTGGGAGCACTGCAACAGGAGCAGGCTGGCAGATGCCACTGGGAGCGTTTTCCCGCTGCTCGAACCTCCCAGTCAGTTGCCCATCTCTCCCAGTAGATGATGCTAAAGCACGATCCTTTCGAGCAATTTTAAGGAAGTAGAAGATTTTATCAGGGGAAATCCGAGGTGGTAGGAAGTTTTCTGGGGCTCAGTCCTGCAGGAGGAACATGAAGCAAATACCCTTGAAAACCTGGAGGCCACTTGGCTCCTTTGTTGTGTTTGTAACAGCTTGAAAAGTAACAGGATTAGAAATTTTGCAGATTTCCAGGATTTTTAAGAAGATCATGATATGCCTACATTTGGAAGTGTGTTCCTACAGTTCTTATATGCTGAAGTATAATGCCAGCATCACACTGTCTTATGCCATTTCTTGACTCTATTGCCATCACAATGCTCCTCATCTTTATTTACACACCATGGTATTAACCTCTGTTCACTCAGACCCATTCAGGGTAAATAACTTGGAATTAAATATTCAGCAAGGATTGTAGCTTTCTAGTTGCTTTTGAAATGTGCAGAGACATTTCTTTCTAGAAACAAAGCCACGTTTTGCCTGTAGATGCTGCCAAAGTTCAGATATGTTTAATCTCCAGCCATTCTCTGGAGCCATGAGATGAAGTGGCTCTGGAGTGGGAAGTGGAGGCTCAGATATGCTTTTCCTTGGAATTTAGGAAAATTAGAGGGAGTTCAGCATTGTCTTTTCTTCCATTAGAGCTTTTCTGAGGACTTCTGGGGCAGCCAATATAATTAGTTCTCAAATGAAGTTTTAAAGTTCAAAGATTCATCTGGAAGTTATTAATAAAAACAATAAAAATAGAAAATTAAACCCTGCATTTTTTAGTGAAGAAAAGTTGCCTTTTTTTTTTCCTTTCAGTTGGATACTTTTGTATTTCTATAGTGGAAAAGTAATTTTTTCCCTTTTAAGAAAAAAGAGAAGTTATTAGTCTCTTTAGGAGACTTCTGGCGCCTGCTGTAAAGACACACACCCCCCACCCCCCTTTAGTTCTTGGCATTCAAGCCATTAGTCCTGGCCTGTTGTGTGGCAGGAAGCATGCACAAGGTCCCTGTCCTCACAGACAAATTGGAACAAATCATATTTTGGGAAGAGGGTGTACAGAAAACCAAACTGATTTCTCTGAATCTCATGTCAGCCATGTGGAGGGGCTCAGAAGAGAAGTACTTAATTCCTCATCAAGGTGCAGGTCTGCTGGACCATTATTGCTTCTACATGAGCAGTCATCAATTATACAGTAGGGCTGTATGATATAAACCCTCCCCCCCCCCTCCTAAATTCCTTAACTCAAACATTATACATGTCAGAGATCCAGTGCTGATGTTGCCATGTCCTTGACTGAAATGCTTCCTTGGGTCACAGTTATATTCTAGGACAGTCAAGAGTGCTTCAAGATATATAGACAGGTCTACAAAGCCCTTGGACTAGAATCAAATTGCCTGAAGAAAACTTTTAAGAGCATTTTCCTCTTTCAAGAAAAAAGATTCTGCAAATATTTTTTTGCAGTTTTCTTCCCACTGACTGTTTGGTTTTCCTGAAATCACTTGAGATGTTGTCTGTTCAATGCATGCTGTGAGCAACCACCACAGAGGCTCTTTAATAAGTGGAGATATTTTGCAACCCTTGCTCTCTGGAGATTGTGCTCATCCAACTGTACTGCCTTCTTCATCCACCTTGGAAAAAGGTTATCAATGGCAGTGGGATGAATGAAAGTTTTACAGAAGGTAATGAATAGGATGGACTCAGTTCTATGTGGACATTTATAGTGATAGATGAGGTGGAGACCAAGCAAGGTGGTTGTGGAGCAGGAATGTTTACTGACAGCAAACTGTAGAAGATCTGGAGAGAAGCCCAATGGGCTCTTGGATCAAATTCTGAGCAGCATTATCCTCCTGGGGTTTGGTCACTAGGCAGACAAAAACAAAGTATGCATGGGCAGAATGGATGGTGAGAGTCATAGAGAAACTCCAGGGGAAAGATCAATAATTATGTTAAGTGGAGATGAATGTGAAATATGACATTAAACATCTGACACTGATGTGCTCTTTCAGGCAAAATATAAAATTCACTGTGTAAGAGCAAAAGGGGATTTCCTTCATCTGTCTGTGACCTCCAGTATCATTTTCAAGTGGAGCTGTGATGACCACAGCTTACATCACTTTAGGCTTTTTTACTATTTGAGAGTACTTGGGAAAGAAGGATAAATGTGGCTGATAAAGATTCTACAACAGTTAAAGCCACTGAAGAATGAATGACTTCAGAGTTTCAGGCTGTTACCAGAGTAAGTGTAAAGCGCTGCCCTTTTAAATATGGCGAGAGAAATTAAAATGGGAGCCCATGAGCAAAAATATTGTGACCTCACCAAATGCCTTTGTCTAATTAGACTGCATTAGCAATTGTGTTCTTCACAAACTCCTGGGTAGAAGAGGGGAAAGGATTTATAGACAGCATTATGTGCTAGAGGGATTCATACAATGAAATTACAAAATGCATTTAAAAATACATAATTAGCACTTTTCATCCATAAATTCCCAGAGTGATATTTTTAAAAGGAGGACATTACCTAACTCCATGGGAACTAAATAACTTTAAATCAAATGAGACAATTTATGTGTTTGAGAGATGTATATATGTGAAATAAGAACATCACTTAACATCTCTGCCTTTCTTGTGCTGATTTATCTCCCAGATTTCTGGAGGTCACTCTCATTGGTAGAAGTCAGCATTTGTTGTGTTTTGCAATGCAAAAAATCTTTCATTCCCTAACACTAGAACAATATTTCATTGAATTGCTCTAGTTTATTAGACTAGTCGCACAGATGTCCTCTCTTCCTGAGCCAGATGTACAGAGCGCTGCTTCCAGCTTAGCCCAAACTGGAACATGTTGATAGAATAACATAACTGAGACCAGACATATTGCATTTTACACTAAAGGTCATGCAAAAAGCACAGGCTGCTTATAGCATGGGCTGTTTTACATAAAGACACATTTGGTTCAGCTTGGGTGGAGGGATTACTGAAAGAATGCTTGGGGAGGACAAGATGGAAAGTTGGAAAGATCTGACAGTTGTTGAGTGAATTGCCCCCAAACTGGTACATCTCTAAGAACAAGTGTAAAGGGCTCTGCAAAAGGAAGCAGCAGGAGACTCTCAGGGAAACATTTCTGCTTGAGATTCTTTCAGAAAGACAGAAGCTACTTTGCAAGTTTAGCAGGAGATTTCCTGAGGACTTTTTCAGTATAGTGGGTTTGATTGAGTGGTGTCGTTCCCTTGCTAATACCTTTCACCAACATAAGAGAAGTAACTAGAAGAGAAGAAGTCAAACTGCCTAAGAAGGAAACTGAATGAATACAAGCAAGGTCAGGATGTTTCCAGTGGCTACAGTTTCTATTTGAGAAAGAGCTTAAGAAGCATATATGGGTCCAGATATTACAGATGAAGAAGAATTGTCCTTCACAACAGCTACAAATTCAAATGCATACATTTCACGCTCACAGGAGCTGAAGAAATAGCAAGGACCTGGAGTTAAATTAATTTTAGGATGAGGGTGCAAACCCAGATCAGGGCCAAAATTCCCAGTGTTTCCTTGTTAACCAGGTCAGTGTTGTGTGGCAGAAATCTTGGGCTGAGGCCATGCTGACCTCAGTCTTTGTGACAGAGGAGTGAGTGCAAAACTCATTTGAGTTTTGGAATTCACCTGTGACTTGCAGCAGGCTTTTTCTTTTTTTCTTTCTTTCTTACCCCCCCCCCCCCCCAAGAGACTTAACCCCTACTAAGGGTGCTGCTCAGTTTAATTAATCAGTGTTCATAAAGTCTTTGAGTTAAAAGTCTGTACAGGCTGTAAGTGTCAAATATTACTGGTACTATGAAAAAATTAACAACAGTAAATGAGTATAAGCACACTGTAAAGGAGGAATGTCATTAAGGAAAGAGGTCCCATTTCAAGCTGCCAAATACAAAGGAGTGAGTCATTTATTTTCAGTATGAAAAACGTTTCTATGTTGTTCTTTAAGTGATCCTGCTTATGATCATAACTCCTTAGCTAACTGCTATAAATATTTCAAAGTGGTGACACGGTCTTCAATTCCCATCTAAAAATGCAGAAAACGAGGACAGGAAAATGGAAAAATTAGAACAGTCAGAAAAAGCACGTCTGGTTTGCCACACACTAAATACAGTCATCTTTGTCTTCTGCAGAGCTTTGCCTTTTCTTCCTGAAGACATCTGTGTGTGCGTGTGTGATTCTACTGTCCCATGCTTTGTCATTACAGCCTGGCCAAGATATATGAGTTGATAACTGTCTATCATGCTGGATCACAAAGCATCGTTTTTGTTTTCCCCTGACCTCAACTGTGACCTCTGGGACTGCAGGCAGAGAGAAATGTGTGATTTCGGTACAGGCAGGCAGGGTAACGCAATCTATTGGCACTGCTAAAGCACAGCTTCACATTTCTGTGACAGCCATTAAATTGGCCTGCAAAGGAGTTGCAAAAGGTACGAGGTGAAAGGAGTTTCTCTCTCAAACATTTTCAAGCTGTGCCCCAGCCCCCCTGGATATGCTTAGTACTCCCAGTCACAAATGAGCAAGTTTGGATTAATTACCAGGTTAGTTTAACACCAAGACTCTTAAACATTTTTTGCAGTAGTTGTGATTTGAAATAAAGCTGTAGAGATTTAGGATACCTGAGGTTTTGGAGCAAAATACATTTACCTGCTTGTTCTGTTCCTTACAGTGAGTGGTGCATTTGCTGTCAATATTCAGTGCAACGAGCGGCACAGAACGAGCTGGTCTCTCCCCTCTGTGCTTTCACCCAGCTGCCAGACTACCCTGTCCCCCTGCATCCCAAAGTCTTTTCTTGCACATTGCCTCACCTAAACACCATTTCTGTCTGCTCCCTGCAGCAGAAAATCTTTTATTACAGTAACAGGTAGGATTTCCAGAAAGTGGTAAAAGTGATGGCAGCTGTATGAAGATGAATCCAAGTACTCCTACATGTCCAGTCCCTTGCACAGCATGAAGATTGTCAGCTCAGCATGTTAAGATGTGGATTTGTCAAGAAGCTCACCTGCATGAAATCTTAGACAAAGATTCTAAAATCCAGTGCAGCAGTGTGCCCTGAGGGACAGCAGGATCATGTTACTTCACTAACATACATTTACTGACATATTTTTACTCTCTGAAGAAGAATATACTTCCAAAGAAGACAGCAAAGAGACACTCATTCAAAACTAGAGCAAACTCATTCAAAACACAGTGGCAAACTGGACTCAGATCCTCAGTAGTGGTTCTCTCTTCTCTCCTCTCATGCAGGCAATGACAAATGGCAGCTAAACTCTCTGAATGATGCTCCATGAATTGATTGAGACAGGATCATTAGAAGAACATGAGTTTGCTGAGCAGTCTAAGTGACAGGGCTGTGTAACATGTGTGGCACATTCACCCAGTGGGTATCACTTTGATAGCAAAGAACATCTTTCTTGCTCTTAGAAAGACTTTGCTCTTTGGAAAAGAGGTTACAGCACATGTTGGGGAAGTAGAGGCAGAAGATGAAATTTCAGGGCTTGCTTTCTGATCTAATCTGTTATTTATTCCATATACACATTTATCAATCAGGAAAATGCTGAAACACCCACCCAGAGCACTGAGAGTTCTTCATTTGAATTGAGCTATGTGTACCTACTGCTGGAAACTCAAAAGTGTTGTTACAAAAGCCAGGGCACATCTGATGGGATGTATGGCCTTTTACCTTGCTGATTCCAGAGGAAAGTTGGCACGGGTTATTTGCGATGAATTTTTCCCAGCTGATCGCTGTTTAGAGAAGAGCAAGAAATGACTCAAGGCTCTGAGGAAAGTTTTGCCTCTGCTCATTTCAAAGCTGTAATTCTTGTCCTATCTGGAACTGACAAAGGAAATAGATTGTGCAGAGGGTGAGCCCCTTGCAGCATGGGTTTCTTTCTGGTATGAAGTGAATATGATCGGTGAGGTCAGTGTGGGATCCCTGCTCCATCTCTACTGACACTTTTAATTCAAATAAAAGAAAAATTTTTGCCTCCAGCTCTGTAACTCAGAGACTTCTTTGCAGATCTATGTTTAATACAAAATAATTATAACTGCAAATTAGGAACGGGGGTGTTCTAGCACCTCCTTACATCTCTCTCATACGCATCTAAAATAAAAGTAACATTGCAAAACTATTGTAAGCTTCTGCTAGAGGTTAGAGTCAGAAATGAAACTGAGATGCTTAGTTAGGCACAGACACTGAGTGTGTTGGCTTTGCTGCTGATGTTCTCCTCCCAGCCTATTTTCTGCACTAAACAGTCCAGGGCATTTGTAGCAACTTTAAATAACTGTACAAGTATACCAAAGCACAGCTGATCTTATTCACACCAGGCTTTTGTAGCACAGCTTTTGGCCCTGCAGAGTACCTGGTCCTCAGCTCCTTCTGCTGGTGCTGCTAGTCCTGAGACAGGAGGACATTCAGGGCTGATACCTGCAGGAATTGATGGACATCTTCCCACCCATCACCCTCTATCGATTAATCTTGCCCAGACCAGTGTTTCTTGGGGATTTGTGTGGAGATCATAAGGGCGCCACAGCAGAAGCATGCAATGCAAAGTTCATTGACTTGGGTGAACTATGGCTATATTTGCTAGCTGCAGGATTTTTTATTTTATCTCAAGTTTTGCTTCTGTGAAGTGCTCTGATTGCAGCAGGTTCTCAGGCTGGTGGGTATCCAAGGACAAAGAAAACATAATGTGCTGAGCTAGCTTCCCATGCAGGCTGTAACTTCTTTCTGGAAAAGCTGTTTTCCAGAATTCAGTGGGCTTTGCTCTTATTTAAAAGTATATCATAACACCCTTTTTATGATACCTGTTCTCAAAGCTCTAAAATCTCATTTTGGATGTTCAGCTAAGTTATAAAAATGAGGATTTAAAATCCTCATTTAAAACTCTTTCTAAAACAGTAATTCGAAGTAATATCCATATTATGGGAACACTCTCAAGGCCGAAATCCATAACACCTGGCTGAAGAGCAGACCAGAGCCTAACTCAGATCTTGGCATACCATTTAAACATATATAACATATATATATATATACACACACACACACACATATATAACATATATACATTATATATCTTATATATATGCTATATATAAGATATATATTATCTATATAACATACATATAACAACCTTAAGCTTGAGGAGGGTACATTTAGACTGGATATTAGGAAGAAATTCTTTACAGTGAGGGTGGTGAGACACTGGAACAAGTTGTCCAGGGAGGTCGTGAATTCTCCTTCCCAGGAGGCTGGATGACGCCTTGAGCAACCTGATCTAGTGGAAGATGTCCCTGCCCATGGCAGGGGGTTTGGTACTAGATGATCTTCAAGGTCCCTTCCAACCTGAACCATTCTATGAATCTATGAATGAATGAACAATCTTGATCCCCGTTTTTCTTATGATTGGAGCCTTCAGCAAGGGAAGGGAGAGATACAGAATGAAAAATATTACTGACAGGGTATATTGTGCAACCTGAAGTATTTTATTGGCTGCTTCAGAGGAATCAATGCACTAAATAAGCATAGCTGCATCAGGAAAAAAAGAGATTGTTACCTGCATTCCATGTTTTAATTTAACGCTGTATATTTTATGTTAGTTGTGACTTGTTGAGCTGGTTAGGTTTTAGGAAACTCTTGAGAAAGGAAATGATCTTGACATTTGTAATTTACTTGTAGTCAGATACAGAAACTGAAGGTAGAAAAAATAAATAAAAATTGTCTAAGTGTACAATGGCATGAGATTAGAATAAAATGCTAAATAACTAATAGGGACACATATGAAAAATAAATATATTGAAACCAATTTAAGATTGTGAAGAACAATTCAAAAGGAGAAAGCAAATACAAGACTAGGCAACACAACACATAACATTCACATGCCTGGCTTTTCTCTGTAGTCATCTACCTGTACTGCACTGCAGCATTCATCAGGACAAGGACCTAGTCACAAAACCTTTAGCACCTCAAGCCGTTCGGTTTTATCAAGCTACAAAAGGATTATGCTGTATGTGTTTTAGAAACCACACAGGAACCTACTGATGTTTCAGGCATATATTTGTGTTCTGCCTTGGTCATTGTGAATTAATATGTAAACCCAGTTATTTCAAACTATTGCATAACTAGAATTACACCTTCATCTCTCTATATAATTGATGACATGCTTAGCCAAGCGTTATAGATATCTCAGGTCAGATGTATACATCTTAAGCACTTCTGGGTCATTATATGGTCAGCAAGGTATTTCATCCTGTGGTTAATCCCTTGCATACCATGCTATGTTTGCCTTGAGGCCACCACTCCATGCCTAGTTAAGCTGGCAGAAACCTGTTCTGCCACCAAATTGGGTTTCTGTCCACCCTGTGCTCTCCAGATGGTTGCTTGCTCTCCCTCCCCCTGTGTCAGCACAGGTGTTTCTCTGACCATGCAGTGAGGGATCAGAAAACTGATCTCAGTGAAAACTGACCTGGTTTGAAAAAGACATGTCTGTTTTTCAGACAGGCCATTTCCTTGGCTGTGTTCACTGAATGTCTGTGAGGGGGAGTGATGGTGAAGCAGGAGCAAAGTAGGCAGCCAGGGCTGGGAGAAGGAGGGTGGGACTCTCCTCTGCTCAGCTTCTCTGAAGATGGGGAAATGCAGTCTAAAAGTATTTAAGCAGTATCCACTTACTGGTATCCAGCTGGGTCATGGGCATCCCTCCAGACCTGCATAAGAGGAACACTGAAGCTGCTGAAGAAGCAGCTTCCTCTGAGGATATTTGCCATATAAGCAAGTCCCTGGGGGATTTACCACCACTGCTTGGTAGAAATTGTCTGTGCATATGCACTTTCCCTCATGGTAAGTGAGTACTTTATAAATGAAATCAACCCAAACCCTGCTGCTTAATACATTCTAATTCTAGACCTTTAAAATCTCAAAAGCTTTTCTCACTGGTGAGGTTATAGACTGCATTAGGAACCACTTGATGCTTCCATGCTAAAGTCCTAAACTCACAGGCTCCTGTAGACACTGCAGTTCCTTTTCATTTCCTTGAAGTTAGGAATAGTCAGCTTATCCCCTGAACACTGGATTCAGCCTCCGAGGAAAGATAGCAGGTTTGAGAAGATGATGAGGTGTTTAGTAGCACCAGCTTGATTGCAGATGCCATTTTTCATGAGCACAAGTTCCACCTTACATCAGCTGATATGTCCACCACAAGACCACAGCAGATTCCCTCTCCATTATGTGCCTATGACGGATCCACCCATGTGATGTATCACACAGGCAAGTGGGGTTGCACAGTCAGATGCTGACTGCATTTTGCATTTCATGATTGATTCCATGGCAGCAAGGAGAATCTATATACGGTTGCTTTACCTAGCTCTTCTCAGTCATTCAAAAGGACAACTGTAACATCATTCTGGATGTGAGCACTAGTCAAATGAGAGCTACAGCTTTGATCAGCTGTAAGAGGCAGAAGTGTGGTTCTTGCATGCAGTCATGAGCCACCACTCAGCCAGCTCCAAGTTTGGATTAGATATTAGAAGAAAATTCTTCACTAAGATGGTTCTCAAATACTGGAATTGGCTCTGCAGGGAGGTGATTGAATCCCTATCCATGGAGGGGTTTAAAAGATGCTGCTGATTTAGCACCAGAGTTGGCAGAGTTAGGTAATGGTTGAACTTGATGATCTTAAAGGTCTTTTCCAATCAAAATGAGTCTATGGTAAGAACTATCCTGTCTTATTCTTCAAAAGATGGTTAAGTTATAATGATCCTCTTCTACACGCTATCAAATTTATTTAGCAATAGGTGATGCCTTTGCCATATTATGCAGAATCCTGCTTTGACTCAGAGTTGTGGCTTCTCTGTGTGGGTTCCACACAACCTTGTTGTCGTTTGCTACCTGAGTTAGGCTTCAGTGGGTTTTGCCTATGAGATCACGTTTACTCTCAGATGGCTTGGCACAATGGTTTAGAAAGTGAGATAGGTTTGGAGCAAGAAGCAGCATCTCCCATGCACAGAGCGGCACCAAAGCTATTCTGATGACTGACATTCTTGTTGAATGAAAGGGGATGAAGATGAACTCCATCCAAATTACTATGGTGATAATTTGTATTTTAGCTGGGTCCTTTCCCATCTATAACAGTAAACTCTGTATCTTGACTTTAAGGGTGCCTAATAAGTTTTTAAACAATAACTTCATTAGTTTATGTAAAAGAACCTGTTGTAGATCATAGCTTTCTACACCATAGCTTTTAAGCATAAGAAGCTTGGTTCCTCGACATCAGGGAGCAGTATTTCTTAAGCAAGAAAAAATGTTAGAGGAGAGGTTGGCAGTATGTTTTTAGACTCAGCTGTACTCCAAAACACCCCTGAATTTCTGTAGGCCCAGAACGATACAAGCTTGTCATTGAAGCTGCTCCTATCCTTGGCAGCAAAGCAGCTTCCATGTCTGCAGCACACAGAGGACATCCTCTGCAGCTCCTGCTGACAAGGAGTGAGACTTGACTAACTGCAGTGTCCTTTGTGCAGGGCTCTAGACAAGCCTTGTGCTCATTTTGTCATGTGAAAATACATCCCTGGTACCTGGAAATGATGCTGGTGTAGAAGGTGGTGGAACCAGGACACAGCCTATTTTTCTTCTCATAAATCATCATGAGATGTCTTGCTTAGGTATGTAATAGAGACCTCTGTGTATCTATTCCCTAACACAAAGTCTGAAATACACCATCAGGATGACCTCAAGCTCTCTCCAAAATATTATATTTAATTAAACCTCACTTCCCCTCCCCCCCCCCCCCCTTACCCCCTTAAGAGAAAGTGCAACAGGGAAAGCTAAAGCAGCAAAAAATGTCAGAAGAAATGGGCAGATTTTAACAAATATTGAGAGGAAAATAAAACTCCTCAAAGAATGAAGTTCTATGAAAAAAGAATAAAGGCAAAATCAAGCATCCAGACTACAGTAACTTGCTTCATTGACAAGGTGGTGTGGAAGAATTTTTTTTTCCCCAAACAGCTCTTTTGGAATTCAAATTCTATTTTTGCTCTGCTGTTTTACCTGCCTTTGAGGTAAAGCGTAAAACTTCCTCTAAATGCCACCCTGTCATAGCTGGTCCTTAGGATATTGTTTTAAACATAATTGAATTGCTGGGGTACATTAAACATTGCAGTGTTTTAAGCAGGGGAAATAATTTAATGATGTGGTCTTTAAGACAGTTAATTAGGTTGGCATGTATGAAAGTGTAACAAGAACACCACCTACTGTAAAAGTGAATGTTCTACACTCTGAGCAGTAATTCCTCATAGCTTTACCCTGCATGGGAATTGTTAACCCCTTCTTTCTCAAATGATTTTAGGCATAATTATTGAGTTGAGAGGTGATGATCACCATTCTCCCCAGCATTAGCTGGGGGAAAATCTGAGGGGTAAAATAAATTGCAATCAGTTTAAACATCAAGAGTGATCATTTCTGAAAAGATTATTCTGGGGCCTACTACAAGTCATTTTCATAATGATGATGGATTTTTTTAGCTGGAAATAGTAAGGATTTAATAAAATTTCTGATGCTGTCAGCATGATTTTTAGAAAATTGCTTGTGGTGACCCTGCTGCAGTATTTCTGGCTTGATTTATCCATCATAAGATGGACTGTAAATGATGACAACTGGCACTGTCACCATAGCAGAAGGTGGCATTGGTCATGGTGCAGGGGAAACAGCATGGTCTATCCGTAGATCTTTAGCTGAATGTTTGTGAGAACAGAGTGGGATCTGCATCTCCTGTGCAGCCTTAACTGCGGGCAGCTCAGGCCCCCTGACCCCTGGGATTTTGGAGCTCTCAGCACCTCACAGTGAAGTGCTGGTGCTTGGGCAGATTTTGCTCATTTGTTGAAGTTTTGCTCAAAGCCAGGCAGGACAGAGGCCTCTCAAAAAGGTCTGCAGGCTTGGATCACCCTCAGACTTCAAAACAACATTGCTATTTTTTATCAGGACTTACACAAAGTGTGGTGTCTCTTCATCTTTTAATCTTTACTTCTTTATCTTACAGTAGCAAAGCCATGATATTTAGTGACTGTAATAAAGGTCCCAGTTTGAAATCCCCAGTCCTCGGACACCTTTGCCCTTCCTATAGAAGGCACCTACCACTAGTTCTAAAAAAACCACAGAGCTTCTTACTTTCCATATGACTGTGTCAGTAGTGAGGCACAATAACATCTTCCACTGAAAGAATCAGAAAAGGAAAAAGGAATCTGATGAGGAGGCACAGTGAGAGAACTCTTAAGGGAACAGAGTGCAGTGTTGGCCTGATTGAAGGCAATAGACTGATTGCTCTTACTTCCACTAACCTCCAGTTTTACTCAAAGTCACTTTCTAGTTTTATGTCTGCTGCTGAAGGTGTTTAGCATGGCAGAATGTTCTCTTCCAGTCAGAGAGTAGATTTGGTGTTTTGCAAGCGACACTGGGTGCTGGCAGGGACAGGAGCAATCCTGATTAAACAAACTCCCTAACAGACCAAGTCTTGCACTGCTAAACTCTCATGCATTTTTGCACAGGAGGCCAAGCGTATTTCAGCCACAATGATGGAGTGGGCAGCATTGTGTCAGATCAATTATGTACAAGGCCCATCTTCTCTATGATTCCCTCGATTTTTCCTCCTGACAGTTCACCTTGTGCCCAACCTTCTGTTCTCATGGAGAAAAACCTGCAGACAATAGAAAACCTAAGGCTGTTTTTCCTCGCTGCAAAATGGCATAAAGTAACTCTTTCCTGACAGGTTCCTCATGACTTTTCAGGCAAATTTATCTTCCCCACCTTAGGGGATTTATAGCCTCTCTATTTCTTTTTCTTTCTTTCTTCTTTTTATGTTCTCTTTGGTAATGTCCTGAAAACAGTGAGTGCATGTTAGTCTGCTTGTTCCTAGCTGTGGTCCCTGTGCCACTAACAGCATTGCAGGCTGATGGTAGGTGTTCCAACCTCCTCCATCTTCAGAGAGGAGCTTCTGTGCCCTGGCACTGCCCATTTCTCATCCCAGGGCAGTAGACATGGTCCACACTGGGGAATGGCCCATTCCATACCCTTGCTATGCAAATGTCAGTTTGGGCTTTAGCAAATGTTTGTTTTCATGACAGAACACACCACTGCCCAAGGGAGAGGAGTCCTAGGAGACACTCTTCAGTTCCCAGTCAATTATCTGATTCAAGTGGCCTCAGCCATTTATAATCAGTTCTATCCTGCAATATTTGATTAAAGATTGAATTTACTAAGTGAGGACCAGTGTCAGTATCCTGGGCTAATTCAAAGCACATTTCATGCGAGTGAGGTGCTGAGTGAAAATGAACTGAGTGCTGTGAGCTGGGGCACCTTTAGAGAAGAGAACTGTTCTGAAGCTGGTGCTTCATCTTTCTCCATCCTGTAAGTCCAGTTGTCCAGCAGGGTCTGCAAAATGAGCTTTGTTGGTACCCAGGCTGAAGACAACCAGGAAAACACAGCCAGGAGAGAAGAAACTTTTGAATGGCTCTGACATTCTGTGCACAAGAGGGAGGTGGTAGAGGATTGGTTTGATTCCTATGAATTCAGTTGCACGTGAGCAAAAGCAACACAGAGCACAATCAAGAACTTTGTTATAGGTGGAGTTAGATCCCCCATATAAATAGAAGTAGTACCAAACTGAAACAAAGCTTAGACTGATGTAGATGTGCAAATTCAAACCAGAAGTGATGGCTATCAGATTAAGCCCCTCCTGCAGTCCTTACAACCCATGACTGGTGGGAAGCTTGGGATCCTTGGTGGAATTGCTATCCCTAGAGATGAAGAGTTTTGGCTTAACAAAATCATTCAAAACAGCCACTGTTTGTGGCGTGTGTGAGGGGACAGACCCTCATGTCTCCCTGCACAAGATAGGAGCTGCCTTGATGCTGGTGCAAAGAACATTAAATGCAGCCAAACAGCTCAGGAATGATGACCACAGTCTGTGCCCCAGGATGCTGAGACTGGAGATGTTGCTCCAGCTGAAGATAAGGACATATTTTTTTGGTTCAGTTTGATATCTTCCACCCATGCCTTGTCTTCCTAACAACTAACTTCCTTTTTTAACCTCTCCTCTGCTCAAGACTGCTGTCTTTGGAGAGGGCATAAATGAAGCCATTTTTCTACCTGCATCGCTTGCACCTGGGGAGAACTCAACGTCCTGATAAGATTGGTTTTCCACACAGTCTTTTTTTACTTCTCATTGTTTTCCCATTTACTTTGACCTGCCCAGTTCTGCTCATACTTTCCGATCTCACTTGTCTCTCCCTCTGTAACAAGAATACCAAAAACAGATACATTAGGTGAGATATTGTGCCAAGCAGTCACAACACTCTAGAATCACTGTGTTATGGAATTAAGACTGCACATGACAAGTGGCAAGATTCATCCATGAAAAGCCATTCTTTGACTCTTCAAGACAATCTGGGCAATTTTGGTCACTGATACTCAGATGGATTTAAAAAGGGAGACTGTATATAATAAAAATCCAAGCTTCAATCAGAGGAAGTCTGCGGTAAAGTATTTTCAAATGTACACAAGTGCCAGGAGATGGTGTAAAATGTTCTGCATAACTAATTGCTTCCCCTATCAATGACTAGAGCAGAACCTTTCCAAAGAAGTGTTTTGGAATGAGCAAGATTTCATCTTTAAAGGTACATCATGTATCTTTAGTAAAAAAGTGCAATTAATCTTTTCTCAATGGAAGAAGTCAGCACTTTATGTGGTCTCTGATATTCAAGATTTTAGTTAGAGATCAACTCTGTAATGATGGGGCCTGGTGTTGTAGTGCTCTTTGAGTGAGGTTGACTGAACTCAACCTAAGCCCTTTATTTCATACTTGGGCATATGTCAAGTAAATACCTAGAAATTTTTGACCTGTAGCTGAAGTCACGACCTCTAATCACAACCCAGCCCAGGGAGAACAGTGAAAAGACAAATCATCTGGAGGCTGATGGTGAAAGAGAACACAGTCTGCCTGAATTTTTACCTTCATCACACATGATATGAGAAGATTCAACCTTATTGCAGAACCTTGTAATTCCAGCTCCTAACACTGCTGCTTTTGTGCTGGGTGCACTGGTGGAGGAAGGAGCCCAATAACCTAGATTACTAGTGAATATTTCCATCTGACAGCTCACTATCTATCTGACAGCAGTGCTGTGACAACACGTCTGGGTCAGATTCAACACTATTATGTAAACCACCAACCAAATCTTTTTTTTAATACATTAAAGGCTGCTTAAGTACAAAACCCACCCATGCAAACCTTAAAATGCAGGGAAATTTTTGGCTAAGGAGAGCCTTTGGACACCCCTTTGTGCCCACATGTTATAGCAAGCAATCACATTGAGAAACAGCCTCCACAAGAAAATCCTTTGCATTTCTAGCATCCAAGAAATGTAACGCATGCCCAAATTCTTCTGGCAAGAGGAACAAACCTTAACTCTGACCTCAGCTGGAGCTGGCAGTATCAGCTTTGGAAGGGAAAGCTTTGACTGCCAGTACCTCTTGTGTGGAAGCAGGCATAAGAGTGAAATCAGTTCTGGGATAAAGAGCACTGTCTGCCTGGACAATGTGTTGGTTGTGGTTGTTTTATTATTTTGTGTTTGTTGGTTGTTTTTTTTTTTCTTCCCCAAACTACAGCATAATATCCAACATTTCTTAAATCCCTAGTTTGTATCTAGGTCTAGAAATGCCATATTTAATTTCTGGGAAAGAGATGATGGTGGTAGGACTCAAGGTGAGAGACCCCTGTCCCTTTTGGCAAGGTTCTGGTAGGTTTTGGCCTGTGGTACCAGACAGATGGTTGGTGTGATTGAAAGCTAAGCTATTTCTTCTGAGTTGAAACAATTTCTCAGTGCTTCTGGGGCCTTTCAGCTGCATTTTATTTGACTCGACCATTCTGAGCTCGATTTATGTAGGACACCCGTAAGCTGAAAGAGAGGTCCTCACAAAGGGCTCCACAGCACTCAGAGTTGTTTTGCATTAGGCTACCTGTGCAGGCAGTGTTTCACAGCTCCCAGAACAACTTTTCACATCACTGTTTGTTCCATATGGAACAAACCATATAGCCATTTCTACAAACCAGCCATCAGTCTGTCTTGGACTGAAGTGGGGACACAGTGGACCTGGGAGAGAAACTATGCTTAGAGGTGCTGCCTGCAGATCTGTGGGTTATGGTAGTGGGACAGGATGTTCTTGAGTTTGAATGGCATGCAGCAGGGCTGGCTCCAGGCCAGGCAGTGGGATGGCCTGAGACATGTCCCTGCTAGGGCAAGGGCTCTCAGCTTCTGATGAGATATCACTTATGAGGCATATTTCATACTCTCAATTGTGTCCTCTCTCACCTGAGTGTCATGTCAGTGTCACCAGTTCCTGCTGAATTCGGAGCTCAGCAATTCCTGGGAGCTGGGAGCACCTGCCTGGAGGCAGGAGAGTGCTTATCAGCATCTTGGTTCTGTAGGAGGCTGATTCTCCAAACTCCTGCTGAGCTGTTACCCAAAGGTTTTTGTCTGAGAAAGAAAGGAATGCTTCACACCCCAGACCTAAGAACTGCTGATTCTTGGGCCACCAAGTGAAATAACCTAAACCAGCCTGGGACTCTGCCTGTACTCCCTGAAGGCAATAGCAGAGCTCACAAGGTGCACAAGACAACTACTCTAGTAGGAAGTACAGGCAGAAGGGACTTTTATACTAATGAAGTAGCTGTGATACTATCCCATAGTCATTAACAGGACCACCAACCCTGAAAGATCAACCATGTTCCTCTGATGTTAAAAGGATGCAGTGACAGAGAGCCCCTCACAGAGCGCACAGACAGATGTTATCTATGAATATTGTACCAATTCCTCAACTTAAAGCAGAATTTATTTACTTACAGGATCTGTCCTTCCTTTAATTAAAATGTGACATGTTGACATATCTTGCATAACACCATTAGGGTTAGTGGAAGTACTTTAGATCTGCAGACTTTGCGAATCCAAGTAGACTTTGCAAATGCAAGCAGGCTTTGACCCCTTTGGTTTTAAGTGCTTCAGGAAACTTATGCTCCTCATACAGAAAAAAAAAGTGGGCGCAATACTAAATTTCATCATTTCCTCATCAGTCACTGTGTAAGCAGGCAAAGAAAACACACATTGTGCAGCTGGAAAAAAGAATATTCTCTTTGGGGCTATTGAGTAAGAACATCATGTTTCATCTATCTGATATGTGAGGTATTTGATTATTTGTAAAAATCCCTGTGATTCAGCAGTACTGTGGGCTCTGTGCATCAGAGGCTGATGTGAAGGGATGTTTATTTGAAAGTCTTGTCTCCCTTAGCATCCCACAGCATCTCTGATCCTCAGCAACCTGCTTCCTCTTGTCAAAGTCTTTCCTGCATAGCCTGGTTCCCGTATTCTGCTGACATGCCTGCCTTGGATTTTGAGGAGGTTACACAGGGGTGTAGGTGAGATGTGTTACCTAAGGAGTCAGGTTCAAGTACGAGTCCTCTGAGAGGGATGTAAATTATATCTGAGTCATGACTTACACATGTAAATATACTATTATCTGTACTCCTGTGAAATCATCTGATGGTAAAATAGAAGAACTTGTCCATCACCAAGCATCTGCAGGCAGTCCTGATTCAGACAGAGAAATTAAAGTCTTTCTGAAGGAGACATCCACAGAGCCACTGATAGTTACAAGAACAAACAGGACTGATATCTGAACTGTACAACACAAACATCCTCGTTCAGGCTTTTTTAACCTCAAGCTTATCTTCTGGAGAATCATTTGCTCCTGGTATGAACCTAGTTAGATGACCTACTTGTAGGCATCTCATATCTCCTGATAGATCTGTGAGGGAAGAGAGACCTTGCCACTGACTTTTAAATACAGTGTCAGCTTTCATTTTAATGAACATCCAAATTACTGTGCTCTAAGCAAAAGGAATGGAAATCAGTACAGAAAGGGGGCAAGATGAAAGGAAATAATTTAATTTCTGTTACTTTAGTAATGTTTTTAGTCACTGCCCCAGTGCAATCACACACTGCTTTCTATTACCCTGTTCCCTGTACTAGCTGCACGAGTAAGAGGCACAGTGGCCTGTGACTGGGTAGGTCAGCATTTTTTATTTCCTTTCAGCTCACTCTAATGAAAAGCACATGCAACCAGTAAATCTTGCCTTTTCCCTTATTAAACCAGTCGATGTTCATTACTGAGGTCCGTGCCTGGCTGGGTGGGAATCAATAAGATGATCCTTTTAATCGCCTTAGTAATCAACAAGCTATTTCTTATTTCAATCTCAGCCCAGCAGTCATTGAAATCCAATGATTTATCTGCATTACCGAGGCACTCACGCACATGCTTACAGAGGAGGGAGGTTTAATATGTGCACCAATGAGAAAGAGAGACAGGCTAAATTTCACAATACAGTTGAAATTATTGTGCCAGAGAAATACCCCAAATTTCATTATTTACTTCCTAGTAATCAGTAGACGCATGCCCAAGATGACTGTGTGGGAGTCAGATGCCTGCAATGCACAGGATGAAACGCCAGAAAGCAAAGAGATTTTAATGGAGGGACTGGTTAAGAGATTCATTGTACCTGCCCTAAACTCACTTTTCTTATTTTCCCTTCTTATTCCTCTTTCTGCCTCATCCAGGCAGAGAGCACACTGTGCTATGAACTGGATGACTACAGCTCTGCTGAGCAACTACAGGCAAGTTTTGCCCCTCAGTGCCTCACCTTTTGTAAAACAAAGATTTTTTAGGCTGATTATCTTTGTAAAAAAACTTAAAATAATATCTTTCGTGCAAGAGCACCTGGATAAATCATGGCTGTGTTTCAGGAGTAAATTCTGCTGTCCCCTGGACTCTGCCTGAGCCAGACATTCTGTCCTATGAGCCTCACCTGCTCTCCAAGAGAATAATGTCACGCTCAAAGCTGGGTGAACCCTGTCTGCACTCTCCTTCATGTGCTTCTACTTTGGGTACCTAACCATAAAAATACTTCAAACTCTCATTTTTGTTTTGATTCATCCTGAACCTGTGTGGAGAGGCCAAGGAAAACAGCCACATGAAAGCAACAATGAGAACTTCAGTTTAAAAATTCCCACAAGTGGAGGGGTTGCTCACGCAAGCCTTTCTTGGCTGGGAAGCTCCTGTTGTTAGGGCTGGTTGTCTGAGTGTGGATTGTTTGCACAGGGAAGAGAAGCCAAGCACTGCAATGTGGTGATGTTGTTGTATGAAATCTAGTTTGACTGTCCAACCAAAGTATTTGGACAGAAATAGCAAAACCCTGACCGCATTGATGCAGAGATATGGCGGTGAGGGATGTGGTTTAACACCAGACTTGGTAGTCAGAGAATGGTTGAACTCCATGATCTCAGAGGTGTTTTCCAAGTGAAATGATTCGATGATTCTGTGAAATAAACAGCAAGTGTTCCCTGGATTTTAGTGATTTTACCCCATAATTTCTCAATGCTGAAAAATCATTATAGTCTGAATTATGGAGTGTGGTAATAGATGTAAAATTTGACATACAAGGGCTTTTTTTCTGTTAATATATAAACTTTAATTTTGGGAAAGCAAAAAAATAAGAGGAAATAGAGAAAGAAAAAAAAGAGTCAAAGTGCAAGTGCATCAAGTGCAGGCAGTGGAGCATCTTTCAGCTGTGCCTTCTGTTACGTAAGGCTGGCCTGTGCTTGGGCTGCAACCCGACACTGCCCCTTTCTCCCCCAAACAGAGCTTTTTCTCATAAAATTCACTCAGGCACTTCTTCTCAAGTTCTTCATGCACTTCTCACAAGAAAAAAGAAATCATTCATATCTCTCAAAGAGAGTCTCGGATTCTTCAGATATTTTCCATTATAAGCTTTTGGCACCGTTATTACCCACAGATCGAGTTACTTTTCTGATCCCCCTTCTTTCATCTAGTAAAAATGGATTATTTCATTATTAGCCTGGAAGAGTTACTGTTCACAGAGATCAGGTCTGTATATGAACAATGCCTTCCCCAGTATATTACTGAAAATCCCGTGGCTCTTGTAAGGTTTCCTTTAAACACTAGAACTCTATTTTTCTGGTGAGACCAGTGTGGCTGCACAGTCTCTGAAAGGACATTTCTCTTTTCCATGTTGTACAAAAGCTAAATGCAGTCATTTTGGGTAGCTCAGGGAAGATCTTAATTGGTGTTAATCCTACTACTGGTATGTTTGTATATACAACATATATATAAGTATGTATATATATGTATTTCCAGTGTCTAGGCTAATATTTATTGTAATCAATTATATTTTAGCTTTTTAATTACCTATGATTTAGTGTTGTTGCTCTGTCAAATCTGTTAGTGTATTAAAAGAAGTTCAGTTAAAAATGGCCACCCTAAGTTTCTCTAAAAATGCCCTGTTTGAATGGTTCAGACAAGGGGAAACAATTTTGTCTGTTGTGTTCCCAGTTTCTGTTTTTCCTGTTCCTCCTCTCCCACTGGAAGTGTGTCTGTCCACATGTAAATCTCAACGGGAGAAGCAAGAAAATATCCAGAAGGAAATGCAGATGGACATCATGAGCTGAAAAGAGAATGTTTTCTAGTCAGTGTTAGGAGACAGCCCTGCTCTTGTGTTTTCTGCCCTATTCACTGGTTTCTATGGTGAAAACCACCCCCAGCATCAGAGATCTCACAATTGTGGAAATATATCAAATGGGGCAGAAATCTCAATCCTGCAGGTCCCAGGACTATTCCTCCTCTCCTTCCAGATCTTTGATGCAGACGGCAGCAGTCGTGAACTCTGATCCCACTGCCTGCACCTCTGCTCTGTCTTCTCAGAGCAAATTATCCTCTCATTCCTTCAAAGCACTTTCCTGCAGGAGAGCGCTTGTCTGCTGAGAAGTGGGTTAAGCCCACCTATTAATTTTAGCAAGAACCACTAACAATCCTGAACCAGTGACAACTTCTAGACACCAGCAACATGAACAACAGCAGAACAGATGGAATAACAGGTAGAGCGCTCACTTCCCATTCCCCACTCCGAGAGAGCTTGAATTCTTTATGTCCTCCATGTGTCTTATCTGTTTACACTCCATCAGAACCTGTTTTCTACTTAATATGAGACAAATGGTTTACCTGAGTTCCTACATGAGCAAGGGTGGTTTCAGCAGATTTAGGGTTTATTGTATAATGACCTGTTTCCTTCTGCCGTTAACTAATTTAACCGAGCACATTGCTTCTTTTTACTTTCTTGGTCCCTCCCTCATATGCATGCTGTTTCCACCCTCATTCAAACCCATGCCAATGAGGCAAGGAAAAAAAAAACAACACCCCACCACCCACCATCGATGACAGTTGCCTAGGTTTGCTCCTGAATCTGGAATTTCGCAGGGATCCTCCGTTACGCTGAATTATCGCACAGAGGCGAGTGTAACATCTTTGCGGGATGTAGGCTCTTCCAGACTCTTTGTCCTCGATGGTAATGTCCCAATCACACTGAAGTGCTCCCAAATGTGTGAGGACTATTTAAGCTTTGTAAATGCTGTCCTCCAAAAATCACTCCAAATAAATGTTTCATGTCTCTCCTCTGCGATGCACAGGCCCCAAACATTCAGCTGTGAGGGAGTTTATATTTGTGGAACTCTCTTGAACATTTGCTGTGGATTTCAAACAGCTGCTACGCTGAAGCACTGGGAATAGTAAGATCATGAATATTCAGGTGAAGCCACTGGAATGAACAGCCGTTAATAGAATAAATGCCTAAACAGTTGTGTAAGGCTTATTAAGACCTATTGGGGCTGAGATAATAAATCCCCTCTTTGACATGTTGCAACTACTGTACTTTAAACATTTTGGACCACCTCTTCAGAACTGAAAGAAAAAATTATGTTAGTTCTGTGCGACAACACAATGAAACACCTGGAAGGCTTGGCGCTTGTATTAGATTTGGCAGAGGGATTTTAAAATACTAGCTCATCCTCACTTAAAATCATGGCACTGTTAATTGTGTTAGTTGTCAAGATTATCCAAATTACATATGGTGTGGACTGAGCATGGTTATCTGACTAGAAATTGTATTTTTTCCCTATGTTCCCTTCAAGTTTGGAAATAATCAATAACATTCTAATTTTGCCACAGAGCAGGAACCTGGACAAAAATCTACCACACAAAAAGAGGAAATGAAAAAAAGGGGGGACAGTGCATTCAAAGTTGTCTCATCCCACTGTGGAGACCCAACAAAGTTCAGGAAACCTGCTCCAGCAGCCTGGCTTTGTGTGTTCACAAAAGATGGGCATTTCTCTGGCCAACATGTCTGCTGTAGGGATGCCTCGGTGGTTGCAGCAAGCACAAAGCGCTGGGTTTGTGCAGCTGCTCGGAGCACCGAGAGTGGTTAATTGTTACAGGAGAACAGTCTTCTCCTTTGAATTTAGCTGTCACGTTGCATTACGCTGTGCAGTATTGCCTGGTTATGGCACACTGTGTCACGAAACATAAAATTTGACAGGATGCAGTGTAACTCTTGCAGGTTAAAATTTAAAGGCAAACTCAGTAATATTTGATCAGTTACCTGCTGTCAGTTCAGATAAAGGGCATTTGATCTGCAATAGCAGGGCTAACTTGTTAGAAGCAAACTCGCGCACAGCAACACAGGGCTGCCGCCTTCATCTCTGCTGCAGCTGTGAACTGAAGAGTGTTAGCAGGGCAGCTCAGGTGCACTTGGAACTTTTAAAAATTAACTCACTTGACTTCTTTTAAAATATTTTAAGGAAATGATCAAAATACCACCCTATCCACCACTATCTGTTGGTGACAAGCAGATTCTGGCTAGTTGTTTCAAGAGGAAAGTCACAGGTTGCTGAGAGATCCAAAAGACTGACTCCATGACACAGAAATTTGTACAACCCCCCACTGTAACACACCACATTTTCTGAGGCCTTTCTGCATGTAGTGATTTAGTTGTATGAATGATCTCAGATGTGTTTGTTGACTGCCCTGATGTATGCAGCATACTGTATGAATCAGTCTTCTGCATGAAAGAGAAGATGGTCAGCATGAAATAAAAGCTGAAATACCACCATTTCCCCTCATCTCTCTCCCTGCACTCTCCCTGTTTTTCTGTGACCTGTTTATCAATACGAGAACCAAATCTGTTTCGGAAACTTCTGTGTCATGGTTACATTTTGGGAGGAAGGAACAGATGGAACAGATTAATTAGTCAAACTATGTTTAAGTAGAAAGGCATTTCTTTCCATGAGTAGCCAAAGGCTAGAAAGAACATATAAGGGACAAGGAGAAGTGCCTCAGGACTTCTTGCCTGCTGGAGTGGCTGCACAGTTTAAGATTTTCAGCAGCATAAAGGGTCTTTGATTTCAGCTGCCATTAAGATGTAGGTCAGGAGGTGCCTGGTTTGCAGGAAGGTTCCCTCCTGCTTGTTAAAAGTTGTCATTGCAAAACAATTAATATACCTTATTTTATAAGGACTCTGGTGTATAATAATTCCAACCGGCTAGTCCTGCAATATGAAAGGAAGTGTCCCTGCTGCTAGTATTCATCCATGCACACTCATTCCTGCTCATCAGCAGGTACCTGCCTAATACCATGCACCATCATCTGTCTCCAGTTTTCCAGAGCCTCAGGCAAATGCTCATTTTGTCACCTCCCCATTTTTCCTGTTTGGAAGAATTGCCACCACACTTCAGGCTACAGTGTTGCTAGCTGCAACAAAGCCAGGCCAGACACACCACTGCTTTAGAAACTTCACAAGACTTGGTTTAACATTAGTATTGATCTTTGCATGGTGACACCACCCTATGTGAAAAAAAGCAGTAACTGGTTTAGAAATCACGGTTCAGCTGGTTTAGCACAGCTAACTCAGGATAGTACCACACACTGGGTGTTAGCTGCAAGGCTGTTCACTTGGGTTCCGTCATACTACCTAAGAGTAGATACTTAAGCAAGACACCTACAAGAGGACTGTGGTTGTCATAGTAATATCCCTTGCTAGCCAGTGGAGAGAGATATGCCCATTTGAATGTAATTCAGCTACTTCATAGGCCTGGATTTTGCCACAGACTGCAAAGGGCATAACTGACATAATTGATTTAGCTACTCATCAGATGATCACCCAGCAGAAAAATTCAGGCCCTTCTTGCTGGTTTGGTTTCAAAGGAGCAATTCCCACAAGCAATCATATTTACCAACTAAAATGTGTAATTCCTCCTTTGACAATTTTTGGGGAATGTGTTCTAGTGCTGTTTCTATTTTTATTTTCTGTCACAGAGAGGAGGGGAAGATGGGCACGAATCTGGGATGGAAACAGTTATTTCAAATAACTGAGTCGGGAGAGATTTTGGCCAAGAGGAAGATTTAAATCTAACCCAGATGTAGCTTACTGGTGTCTGGAACAGGAGACACGGTCCCAATCATAGAGTAGCACCCAAGGCTGGCTCAGGAAGCAAAGGGATGTCTGTCAGTTGAGGAGAAAACTGTTTTCCTAGCCCCCAGCCAGAGGAAATGTCCTGAGACTGCAGCTGGGAGTGTGGGATCAGGGAAAGGACGGAGCTTTGAAAGCAAATCCCACTGACTTCTTTTCTTGTTGGCAGAGGAGAAGGCTTGATAGAAGCACTAGGATGGTCTGAGGAGAAACAAGAAAGTATTTTATTTCTTGCATGGTGTCTGAGCAGGGGTCTCTGTGCATGGGAGTGAGCAGAGTCAGTGTGGCCTCCCTCCCTGGGCCAGGTGGGTGCCCTGGGCTGAGCTGGCATGGCATCATGCTGCTGACACAGCCAGCCCAGGATAAAATTGGTGTAATCCCCTGCCTCATCACCTCTATCAATTCCAAAATGCCAAATGCCAGAGGCTGTTTCTGAAGTGATAGTTATGGACACAGCTGTACATCCAGGTGTATAGGTACAGCAGCCCTTGGGCAGAGCTCTGGCCACTGCCATTAGCTAGGCATCAAGGCCACAAAAATTAAACTCTGAATGAAGCTTAGTTCTCCTGAGCGTTGATGAGGAAGATGATACATGATGGCACAAGCAAGGAAGTGAAAGAAAACAGAGAAGATGCTATGCAGGACTTTCTGTAGGCTTGGCTTTCTTTTCCAAGCAGCTTTCTGAGATTTGTATTTAAAAAATCCTTTTAAATTCACTGTATTTTTCATTCATTTGCTACTGTTATGAGGAAAGAGAAGGCAGGAAAGCAAGGAAGGAAGTGAAAAAGAGAATGTTTCCCTGGTTATCTTACAGCAACTCTGGGCACTAAGATCTGGAGTAAATCTCACAGAAAACACTACCTGTACTGGAAAACTGCAGCTTGTGGAGTTTGGTCTCAGTGACACATATGGAAACAAAAAGAAAGAAGAAATCACCAGAGGCCTGTTTAAAAAAGCAATATTAAAAAGAAACAACATGTAGATTGTAATGATTGCTGCTAGATAATAGACTAATTTATAGGGTTTTGTAAATAATGCTAACACATGCTGAGGAAGTCTGGCTTCACAGCTCCCCCTTATCCGACTGCAGTCACTTGCTGTTTAAGAAACTTGAAGTGATATTGTTCAAATCAGTTGGCGCCAATACTTATGGTTCTTATCAACAAGGTGATATATGGCAACCAGGGCTCATGCTACAAAAATGTTTATCTGGACTCACAACATCTCAAACCCTTTGAATGCAAAGGCTGAGATGTGGTACAGATCCATGAACAGGGAATTGAAGCTGATGGAGTATAGATCTGCTTTACTAGTGGCCTTTCATGGACCTTTTAGGAACAATCTGGGAACCCTTGGGAGCCTTCATCCCAGAGACTGAAAACCATGGCTGTCTAATTTTAGGATAGGTATGTGGTTATTGTATTCATAATAACATTAATTCATTTCTTACTGTGTTTTCCTTTCAAGGGAGGAACTAATGAAAGCAGGATTATTTCCAGAAGGGGGTTCTGGGCCCCTCAGTTCAAGAAGGACAGGGAACTGCTTGAAAGAGCCCAGTGCAGAGCCACAAAAATAATTAAGTTTGGAGGAGACTAAGAGGTGACCTCATTAATGTTTATAGATATGTAAAGGGTGAATGCCAAGAGGATGGAGTCAGGCTCTTCTTGGTGATGCCCAGTGACAGGACAAGGGGCAATGGGTGGAAGTTGAGGCATAGGAAATTCCATGCAAGCATGAGGATAGATTTTTTTCACTGCGAGTGTGACAGAATGCTGGAACAAGTCACCCAGGGGGGTTGTGGGGTTTCCTTCTCTGGAGATATTCAAAACCCACCTTAATGTGTTCCTGTGTTATCTCTATTCTAGGTGATCCTGCTCTGGCAGGAGGGTTGGACTGGATAATCTTTCAAGGTCCCTTCCAACCCCTAACGTTCTGTGATTCTGTGATTCTTTGGCTGATATGTACTTGTTGGTGTGAGGGCTGTTGAGAGCGGGGCACAGGGTCAGGATCCCAGCAGATGCAGTAGTAACATCCTGGCAGGAAAGAAATGGAGCTTCTCTAAGTGAAAAATGCTGTTTGCTTGGGAAAGAAATGTGTAACGACTGTGTATGAAATTCAGGGAAGAAACATGCTATAACATGGCTCCTGACTTCAGTACTACATCTGCACAGTGAGTGTAAACCTTTGTGTGGAAGGAAACACTCTGGGAAATGCCTTAATTTCACAATAACCCAACTGATGCAACACACCTGGGTGCTACATGCCTCTGCTAAGCAGGGTCAGCTAAATGCAGTGGTGACTGAGGAGTCTGAAAAAGATACTGCACAGCCTTCTGCAGCCATTGTGGAGGCACTGCCATGTCTTGAAACCACTGCAATCATCAGTAATCACTGATTTAACAGTTTACTGCACTGGTGGGTCCACAGCACCTCTTCTAAGTACTTCCATACTTAGAAGAGATGCTGTTAGCTAGCACAAAGCCAGGATGAAGAACCTCCATGGCTGGCAAACCTGCATGATTAAATAAATATATAAATGAATGTAATTCATTGCTTACATGCAATTATCATGTAAGCCTGGCTGGTTTGCCTTTCTTTAGTACAGGGGTATTCTTGATTATGATCTGGGTTCCATGGATACCACAAGCAACTCCAACTTCGTGCCTTTAATGCTTGCACTGTAAAAAATGCTGTTTAAATATTCATGCTGACCTTAGAAAGCTATCCACTTGGCCATCTGGAGGACTCCATCCAGTAGTATTTTATTTTGAAGGATATATTCTGATCACACTGGTTAGGCTAAATAGACTATTGGTCCATTTGTTTTGTGACTTCCATTTAGTTACTCCTCAGGATGTCAGCCAAATTTATCTGGGTGGAGGTGAACGAATTCTCTAATAACACTATAGATAAATAGGGGATGGTTAGGAGGTTACTCATTCTCCCTGTCACTGCTGGGAATGGAAGTGACCTTGTCTGTAACTAGCAAACCTTGCACCTTGCAACTCGCATGAAAATGCAAAGCAAAGCCCTGCCAGGTCAGAGTGAGAGCCCAGCCTTGTGCTGAAGGAAAAAGAGGTTTACTTGTTAAGGCAGTGCTCGGGCTGTGTGCTGTGCAGTGACACAGAGTGCACATGCCCTGGGCTAATGGGAAAATGAAGGCAGAGGCAAGACACTTATTTAAGTTGAAGCGGGAAGGAAAATGATTATGTGACATCAGAGAGGGATAGGAAGCGGAGAAAACACTACACAGAGCACCAAAGGCAGAGGTGTTGCAATCCTGCACCTGGATTTGAAAGGAAGGACCAGTTCCCCAGGGCTGCCTGTGGGTGCTGGCTTGAGATAGGAACAGAAATGGCCCCTGGTTTCATTCTCTTAATTACAAAAAGGCACTGTTTGGAGTAAATGAAGGTTCATGGCCATCCAAGTTCTCCAAAGGCAATTCTACTGTCCAGGGATCTCTTGAAACACACTCACTAGCAAAAGCCATTTGCTGTACACTGTCTTGTCCCTGAGATACTCCACCAGTACAAGGTTAGAAGAATTGTACACGATGAACAATGCCTATTTTGGCCTTTTTCTCCAAGTTGGGTGTGGGGGCAGTGGCGATAATGCTATTTGGCTGATTTATTTGTGTTAGGAAGGAGGGTGGAAGAAGGGGGAGTTTATCCATGGTCACGCTGACTTTTTCAAGCTGCTTTGGAAGAAAATGCATGCTTAATTTGCATTCAAACTGCATCTCTGGTTCCTATCTCTCAGTAATGCTTGAATAGATTGTGGTGTGTACAAACCTGGCAATAACTCCAAGCTGGACTGACAAGAGATAGGAAACATTACTTAATTTGTCTATTTGGTTTTACTTTTTTTTGGCCTTGGAGAGAATTTTACTCTTTGCTGCTTGATCATTTTCCCTGTGATTCATGTCCTTTCAAGAAATAGTAATTGACAAAAATAAAGCACTGTGGGTATTATTTAGTGAGCCCCAGCTAAATTCACACAGTCCTGCTTAAGAATCTATGCCCTCCATGCCACATTTGTTTTAAGCTTCCAGCCTTCTCTAGACAGTTCTTTTTTTTTTTTTTTTTCCTCCTTTGAAGGCACAAAAGCACTTTAGTCAGCACAAATTTGGAGGTAGAACAAAAAGCCTGTAATAGCATATCTCATGCTGCTATCAATTTTCCACTGGTGGAGCACTCCGGTACGTGAAGTCCTTTGTCTATATTCAGAAGTCAGCTTCAGTGACATTACACAACCAACTACAACATTATGGTGTGTTCCACACTGTTTTGAATTGTAACTTGGAACAAAAAAAAAAAAAAAAAAAAAAAAAAAAAAAAAGAGGGAGAATAAAATAAAGATGTCTTGGAACATGGCCAGCACATAATGATTCCAATTCTGAAGAAATCCAACAACCAATTACACTAAATTCAACATTTTCATGTACTATAAGTTTAAAATCTCCTCTAATCAAATAGAGAAACCCTTTTCCCCCATTAAGCTATGGTTTTAGTTACCAGTAGGCCTCTAAAAAATCTGTTTCTGCTTAAAACGAAAACCCTGAAAGTTTATATTTACTATTTGTATGAAAAAGGGTTGAATCATACAATTATAGATTTTAGAATACTAAAGTGACGTAAAAGAGAACTAATCATAATCCCAAATTCATCAGGATCCCATCCCAAAGGTAACATTCTATCTTAATAGCCATACTGAAATGGTTGCAATTACATAAAAAAAAACTATTCATTGGTAACTGAAAAAAGCCTCCTCATTAAGCATATGATGGCCAGCCTTGAAAATAGTTGATTGCAAAAGGATGCAACCACTTTGCTTGTATTTCCTTTTCTGGTTAAACTCTCCTTCACATATGTTCAGTTGGTTCCAAAAAACCACACACACACAAGAACAAATTGAAGATAGTCCCATGAGACATGCTTGCACTCCCCGCAGCTTCTTTGGCGAAGCTGCTACCTTGTAGGTGGGGAGAAAGAGCTGGAAGTGTCCTCAGTGCTGATCAGTGCAGATGCAGAGCACACTGTGTTGTCTACAAGGTGTTCTGTGAGAAGGAAGCTCCTCTGGAGATGTTTTAAACCCTGCTCTGGACAACCTCAGCAAATAATAAGGGATGACTTAATCCCCAGCTAAATTTAAAGCTGTTCTATGGGTGCACAAAGGCCCTCCTGCTTTTATAGGTGTCACACAAAGTAGGACTATGAAAGGTTGGTGTCTTTGCTAGTTTGGAAACAGAAGCAAAAGCAAAGGAAACTAAGCCATGGTTTTGTGGAGGTGACAGTATACGTTGGTGAAGCAAGAAGACCAACAGCAATTTTGTTATTGTGCCAAGAGAGACAGAGGCACTTTCAACTTGATATCAGCACCTGTGTCACTTGGAACACTGCCTCGCTGTATGCAGATGTCATGTAAATAGTTATGAGGTGCTTATGCATTACTAGTCCTCTTATTCTTCAACTTCTGCAAGACAGAACTGTCTAGCAGGGACAAGCACATCCTAAAATTACATCCAGCTATGGTGGCAGTAGATCAATGGGACACACTATGCAGAGACAAAAGGAATCTCTCTTTTCCCTCTTTGATCTCAACAAGGCTGGATGCTTTTCCAGGAGTTAGTCTCCAGTTGAACACACATCACACTCCTCCACTTGGCAAGAAAAGGATCAATGTCTGCAGTCTGTGGCATACAGGAGGTCAGATGTGATGATCAAAAGCGCTGGCCTCAAATACCTAACAAACATCTTCCAAGTAACTCTCCAAAGTAATCACATCACATGGAAATGTTGAAAATAATCCGCTTCTACAACACAGGAGGTTTACACACCAAGTGCTGTCACTGTTTGGGTGCAGGTTTGGAGCTCTGTTCTACTTGAGATTACATAAACTCAGCAAAAGGACACTCCCTATCCCAGAGAGCTCACATCTGAGTGGAAGATGAGATACAGATCAGATACAAACAGATGGAGAAGCACAAGGTAAGACAGAAATGATTATGTGTTTAATAAGCATCATCTGCAACACATCAGCTGCAGCTTCTCAGTTAAACTTTTCCGTCTACAGGTTAAAAAAGTACTCTAGTTGTACACCAGCAAATTCCAGAATGCAGAACACACCACTGACATACCCATCCCTTAACAGCTTATGCATACATCTATCCATGCCACATATGTTTATTACAGACACAGAAAATAAATCTTTTAAACATCTAGGAGATGTAGCTGAGGTGATGTAGGAGCCTGAAACTTTGCTATCATAACCTAGGTTTCTGTGTCCCTTTAACAAGGGTAATTAGACCTCCAATGGGACGTAGCTTTCCAAGTCCTCTAGGCATGCCAGTGCAAGACAAGTATTGCCCATATATATCTTTAAACATCTGAGCCTTTGAATTGCAGTGCTCTGTAGTGATGAATAAATGCCTACTTGGACATAGAACAAAGATATCAGGCTAGCTGAATAGGCAGCATTTGAATTGTACAGAACATACAGGCACTCTGTTAAATGAGTGGCTGTTTGCTCGCTTGATCAATAGGAAAAATTGCTCTTTCTCTTTCTGAGCACACACTATTTGCAGTAAGGAGGACACATATATAAAGCCCCAAATCTATTTTTCACAATTGCCTGGGCAGACTTGTGAAAATAGAACCAGGGCATCATTTTGCTGGTGAAATCTCTAAGTAGTGATTCAGACACAGAAACCATTGCTAGCCCCACAGACGTTTGGGATCTATGCTCGTCCGGAAGCGTGCAGGCTGGTAAAGCAGGATGCCAAGCCTGACCTACTTTTGTCCCTACCTCATTCCATCAGAACTAAATCCTGGTCCTGCATTCAGTCTGGAAAACTCTTGTGAATACAAATGATTCCAGACATGGCTGATAGACTCAGAAGGAGACCAAGTTATGTGTTTACTTGAACCCAGCGCGCTTGGGACTTTCAGGGACTTTGAGGTCATGCAAAATTGCTCCCCCCGCAAAATGAATGCACTTTTTATGTAAATAGGCTTTGGAACAGCTTCAGAACAGCTTCAGGTTTCTGTGGAGGATTGTTTTTCTCTCAGAGAGGTGGTAAAACTCAGCAAAAAATATTAGAATCTGAAACTTTCCCAAGCTTTACTAAAATAGAAATGAAAGGCCTGTGTTCTTAGCTAGCATAAGTGGGTGCAGATCGGCTGTATGATAATTACCATGTAGATCAGCAAGGCTTGCATTTATTTAGCTGGCTGACCCACCTCTCCTATTGATCAGTTTTGCAGCTGAAATCATCACAATAGTGTTTTGCCTGACTGAAAAAGAAAACAAATGACATGTCAACAACTTCAAACACAACACATCCACAGATCATTATTCAGTTTGCTTTCTGAGCACCTCTAGGAAATCTCTGTGAATGTGGTGGGATTGGGACAATGTTTCAGCTTTGGACTGCTCTGGAATGGAGAAGGCTTCCTTTGGATGGTATGGAGAAGTCTTTGTCCTTGGTCCTGATGTCACTTATGGATAAGCCAGCTGAGGCAGTGGCAAAGCAGGATTGATTGAAGATGTATCCTTGTGAAGACATAGGGGTTGCCTAAATTTCTGCTTTTGATGTCTGACTCCAACTAGTTTAATTTGGGTACCCAATAATATGCTTGCTTTCTCTGCCAGGTGGATGTTTGTGGTAACATTTTCATTAGGTACAAACTTTTATGAGAGTTTGTTACCTGACATCATCTGCACCAAAACCATGCAAAGCTCAGCCAGAACAGATGGGAGGGAAAACACGTGGTGCTGGTTGTGAATGGAGCAAGGGGCTTGACTTCATTTCTCTTCAAGTAAGGATTTGGTAGGTGATGCCCAATTAGTGATGACCTGCAAAGAGAGCAGTTGCTGTGTTGTAATAAAGTCCATTGGTGAAAGATGCCTAAACTGAAACCCTTGCAACTTTAATTTTTTGGTCACCTGACTGAAGTTTGCCTAAATCCAACAGCTCACACACTGTTTTCATCCTTTCACTGCTTTCATCCTTCACCAGTTATACCTTTCTTCAGCTATCACGAACAGAAATACAGCAGTAAAATCATAAACTGGGATAAAAGGAGAGATGGTGGTTCCGATTTGCTGAGCAGCCTCAGATGTACCAGTGCAGACCTGGAAGACAGGGCCTGCTGTGCAGATGCAGCCATAAAACCAAAGACAGTAAGTGAAAACACTAATGCACTACACTTCTATGGAATGTTTGCCCACAAACTTTATTTATCCCGGGTATGTGGACAAGGGTTGGAAGCAGCAAGTTACTTGCTCACAGTAGCTGCAGGCAGTAAAGCTGAGGACTCTACCACTTACCAGGAATTCAACACAGAGATGGAGTAAACCCCAGCTACTCTAATTCTCACTCTCCTTGTCCAACTGCTGTGCAATGCTGAATCTTTCCTCCTAAACCCTCCTCAATTTTCTTGAATATGCAATCTGATAATGCTGCTATGGAAACTTCAGACCCGTGTAGGGTCATTTCATAAAACTCCATAAAAGAGGTATTTATGTCACATGGAATTGCAGAATCACAGAACATTAAGGGTTGGAAGGGACCTTGAAAGATCATCCAGTCCAACGCCCCTGCCAAGCGCAGGATCACCCAGGGCAGGTCACAAAGTAACATGTCCAGATGGGTTTTGAATGTCTCCAAAGAAAGAGATTCCACAACCTCTCTGGGCATCCTGTTCCAGGGCTCTGTCACCCTCACAGTGAAAAAGTTTTTCCTTATGTTCCCGCGGAACCACCTCTGCTCCAGCTTGCACCCATTGCCCCTTGTCCTATCATTGGACATCACTGAGCAGAGCCTGGCTCCATCCTCCTGACACTTGTCCTTTATGCATTTATAAACATGAATGAGGTCACTCCTCAGTCCCCACTTCTCCAATGGGAAGCTAAAGAGCCCTAGCTCCGTCAGCCTTTCCTCAGAAGGAAGATGTTCCACTCCCTTAACCATCTTTGATGTTCCTTCACTACAATCAAGTTAATAATCACCATTAGAAACACAATGAAATGGGACCACACAAAGCAGAGTAGGCTCCCCTTGGAGTGTAAATTGCATAGTACTCCAAGAGGAAGGCACATTGTATTCCCTTCATGGTTATATTTAAATCCATGTTTTCTTTAATTTAAATCTACTCTATCAAGATTTCAGCAAATGGAAACAAAAGTATCCTTTATAAAAAGAAAAAAACTGACATGATAGCATCCTTCATGCCAGGCTGGCCCTGTTGTGATTTTACATTGAGGGTGCATTTTAATTGATGAAATGTGCTACACAGCACAACTTGAAAAAGTAACAACCTTTAGTTACCATTTGGAAATGTGATGGAGGTGCCAGAAGTTAAACTCTTAGGACTAAATGAAATAACAGAAGCTCCCTATCCTTCCTTGAAGACGCTCATTAGTTTTCACTTTCTCACATTCTGTTTGCCATGGATTTCATCCAAGAATGACGGATGTAGAGTTATTAAGCAAGTGATAGTTTCAAAACTCCAAGTGTCAGTGCTCAATGTTGAAGCTCAGTTACCTTGCAGAGGACAAGAGGCTTAAGTACCAGTACCCTAGAGCTGGCATAAGTGTGGAGGGAATGATCATACGGGAAGGTACTGTCTGAACAGTCTGAGAGACACAAGTCTATTAGAGGAACAGAAAAGTAAACAAATGAGGAAGTTTGAGGAATAGTCTGGTATTTTAATGCTTCAGCATACACAGGAAACCAGTTCAAGGGAAAAAAAAAAAGGAGAAAAAAGAGGAAGGAGGAAGGAGTATTGGTTGGTATGCACAAGGCAATGAACAAATACCTGTTCTTAAACCCAGTCCAGGACTGGGATGCAGAAGCATCTCAAACACTGTAAGGCCTCTTTGAGGGAACAGGCAACTAATATTTCTGATTATGGGCTTGAAGAAAAGGAATGTGCATGTACACTCTTTTCAATTCTGTGGGCATGCTGACTGGTTGTGGTCCATGAGGCATGCTCCATTGGAAGGGTACCAATGAACTTGCTGGAAAACATGGAGGGCAAGGCAGTATTCAAAGCCTGGCCTTCTCCAACTGGGAAACAGAAAAGCAAAAAATTTTGCACAATCTCTTTCAATCTTATCTTCCAAGTAACATCACCTCCACAGTGCCTCCTTTTGCAAAGATTTGTCCATCTCCAGCCCTAGATGGACATTTCATCTTATCCTTTCACTTCTATTTCCTACCACATGCTGACACTCTGAATGAGTCAAACTCCTGTGTCAAGCTACACCCAGTTTTGTTCACTCTTTTTATTGCTTTCCCCACTTGATGATTTTTCTCACGACCTAAAGTGGAAACAAAAAAATAACCTGAAAAAGCTGGTTATGTAGGGAATTTTTATGTCCTAGATGCAGTAAAATACTAACAGGGGTCTGAGTGAAAAGCCTGTGGGGCAGTTTCTTATTTGATTTCCAGACTCAAGTGATTTGATGTGTGTCATCTTGAATCACATCCCAGCTCTGGAAGTCTACCTCACCCTAGCTGGTGGCCTGTTTCCTACTCCATGCCTGGAAGCCAACAGGGTCATACCTGGAACCAAAGCCTGAACTCTCCTTCTGCAAATATTTCTCTGTTTAAACCACAAGATTCAGCCTTGTTTGCAAAGATTTAATTTTACTTTTGAGTTAACTTATACTCACTGTTAACTTCCAGTCTGGTGGTGGTTTAGACTGGCAGAAACCTCTCAGAGCAGCAGATTTTACTAAGTTTTTGTTATTGTCAGATATAGAAATTCAGCTTGCAAGAAATTGGCTTCATGCAAGCTGTTTCAGCCAAAGAGCTCAGTTTTAAATCTCTGTCCACAGCACCCATAAACCATTTATCTCACCTCCTTTTAATTCTATTTTATGCAAAAAAATCTGCACCTGTATTTCTTATATTTGATAATCCCTTTCATTTTCCTTTTCCAAGACAGCTAGAGTGATGAAAAATCTACTTTTGCAGCATTGCCTTCTGAGGAGTGAATTTTGGGCACCATAATTCAAGGGACGATAGAGGTTAATTTGAGATATGATGGGGGGAAACATGAAGAATGACTGGAGTGGTAGATAACATGACCTGGTTATGGACAGGAGAAGGATTCGTTTCTTTCCTCTCTGTAGCTTCCATGTTTGACATTAGCAGGCCTTCCCTGTTTCCTTTAGGACACCTTTTTATGAGATTCTGTTGTCCAGAGTGGGTGAGAAATAGGAGTTGCAAGGAGAGACTTTGGGGTTTGAACATCCTCTGTGAAGCACTGAAATAAATTGTCTCATGAGGTCACTGATTATTCATCACTGGAGAGCTTGTCAATGTCGGAAAGCTGACCATGCTTTTGGACAGCTGACCTCTTGGGCTTCCTTCCAGAGAAATTCATGGCAAATCCAAGAGGATTTTTTTTTTCCAAAAAAAGGATAGCATTCTGTGACATTTGCCACCAGGCTGAGTAGAGAAGCCTTTCATAGGGCTTTTATGGAGGGAAAAAAAAAACATTCAAGCCTATTCAGTGGTGTATCACATATGAGTTAGTGGCTGGTCCCTATTCCCATTCCCTGGAGATTTTAAAGCCCTGTTGCAACAGATGCTAGGACCTGGCAGTTCTCAGCCTTGGCTTTTGTTGTGGCTTTCCCACTTCCCCTGATCCTGTCTTCTTGATCTGCTTTTTAAGGCACCCATTGCTAGGCCTTTTCTCTTTTTTGGATTCATGCCTGCATCTCAAACTCATCACTATCCTTTCCCATGGGTTTAGTGTCAGATCCTTTATGTACAGTTATCTTTCAGTGAGGATTTCATACGGCCCCAATTCGTCTTGTCCTCTCCAAGCGTATTTTGGGCAGTCCTGACAGTATTCTCCAAATATATATTATGCTGGAAGTCCACACATTTATTTGTTACTGGGTTTAGTCTCCCTGTAATCTTAATTAGAAATGTAATTAGATGATGGCTGCTATTCCTTGGGAGCTCCCAAGCACACACTAATTTATAGCCCACCATTACTCAGTACAGGTCATAGAAAAATCCATTTGTTGTAACAGCTGTTGCAGGGCATGGATGGGAAGCAAGGTGGCAGGCCATTTCTAGAAAGGTCCAGAAGAAAATGAGTGTGATTGAATGTTCTGAATCTAATAGAGTGCCTTCAGAAATGGAGGAGGGCTGATTTATCTCTGCTCTACCAATTAGACCATTATAATCCCTGCCAGTAAGAATTTTTAACATAAGGTTTGCTGATGGGTTCATGAAAACAGGGCTGGTCTGAACCCTGAGAAATCTCCATTGAGATCCTCTGTCCAAAAGAAGGCTTGTTCCTGGCAGAGGTTTGTCTAGAGTTTGTCTACCAGGCTCTGTTACAAGCATCCTGGGGACATTCTAAGGAGGGCATTTTTCTAAATGGATGACAAGACAGTGAGGTCTGGAACAAGAACAGGGGCAGCAAATACATCCTATTAAGAACTAAAGTATTTAAGAGCTTACAGTGATACATTCCCGAGAGCTCTAAGAGTTGGGACAGAATGGTAAGAGTGGGTCTGCACCAGAGGCATGGATACAGAGGTGGAAGAGAGAATTTCTGTTCCAAAGAGCTTGCAGAAATGAGTTTTGTCTGCATTTGAGCTTGAGGGTTTTTTAGGCTTTGTGATTTGAATTTATTTAACCCAAATCAGTTTGCCTATCTCTAATATTGGTCAGGATTATAGGAAGGAGATGCTTTGCATTGGCAGATTGCTAAATGTGGGCTGCAGAGTAATGTGCTGCTCTTCCTCAATCATGTCTGCTAGTTTAGTATGGGTCTGGGCTAATGCTGATACCTTCAGACTAAATGTAGATGCAGATTCGGTCCTAACTCAGTTGGCATGTCCAGTATCTGTAGATTAAGCTTCTCATCCCATGGTTGGAATTAAGATGATATGCATTTCAAAACGGTCCACTAACATCTTCACTACCAATATTATTACCACTGTGCAGGTGAGACAGTGAATGGAAGGAACTCTTTCAGCTTCTGTTGAAATACATGGAAAAACTCACACTGACTTCATAAGAAGCTAGATCAAGTTCCAGGGCTGCATGTCAGCAATTTTCTGAGTGGTCCTGACTCTGCAGAGGGGCCCCTACATCATGTTACATTCCTTCACAGAAAAAAGGATGTGGGAATTTTTTACCCTTCCAGAGACAGCTCTCTTTGGAGATCACATTTGTTTTCTCTGTAAGTGAAAGAAAGAAATGGATGTGAAAAGCTTAACAGTCAAACTCTCATCTGCCTTTTGTGCTGGCAACATTTTTTGGAGGGGGAGAGGAGGGCAGTGTGCACGTACATGCACTCACAGCTAAGGTCTTAATTCTATCTCCGGATGCTGTGCATAATCTAGAGGTTTATCTTAATGAACTATTTCTGTTATTACTGCAGGCAAAGTGAGATTTAATTTGATGTGTGATATATCCCTGGATTAACTACCCTTTGGTTTTATTTGCTCCATAATGGTGAATTTTTGTTTATAGACCCATTTTGTAATTACATCCCTGAGCTCTGAAGGGCTACAGCAACACTGCTCCATTCTATAGGAAGTCAGGATCCAGTTCCCTTCTCCCAGTCCTGTTGTCAGCTGTGTCTAAAACAGAAGCTGCACAATATGATGTTCACCATTTCATTTTGCTTAATAGCAGCTTTGCAGGACAAAGTCCATTGAATTGACAGACTCTCCTTGACTGACAAGACTGCAATTACCACTTGAGAGGTGTTTGCAAAGTCAAAGAGAAGCTTCACCTTGACAAGCGACAACAGTGTGTGTTATAACAGGCTCCAGGAGCAATCAGTTGAAGCCTTCGTGGTACCAAGACACTGAAAGTGTCACAATACCACAGAGGCTGTACGTGGAGCTGTGGGGCATAGGAGTACATGGAGCAGAGTTTCAGGAATTCTGTATTTCCCAGCTAACCTCCTCTCAGTGGGAAGCCTAACCTTCAGCCCATGCTGAAAGATGCAGTGCAGGCTGGTGGTAATGGCACTGGGACACTCTCCTGCTATGCAGCCCAGCCCAATCTCTTCCTTCATCTCTTAGTCAGGAGGTCTAGGACCAACGTACCTGCACTATCTCATGTTCGCAACTTCTCTTTAGCACCTGCATTAGAATCATGGAATCATAGAATTATTTTGGTTGAAAGAGACCTTTAAGATCATAGACTCCAGACTTTAACCCAACACTGCCACTAAACCATGTCCTTCAGCACCACATCTAAGTCCCTCCAGGAATAAGGACTCCACCACTTCCCTGAGCAAAACCATCAGTTACCAGAAGACACAAAGAAGCCTTCCTCAAATCCGTTTCATTCGCTTCCCTGGTGCTGATGTGTTTCAAAGAGCTGTGACAGCACCCAAACCTAATCCCCTGGTAACATATGGCACTGCATGCAGGCAGAATCATGTCTCATTGCAATCATGGTGATCTTAATTAGTACTACTTATAACAACAGAAGTCAGCCTAAGTACCAGGAAAAGTAAGTGGAAGCAAACAAATCCAGCTGGGTATTAGTATGCTCCACGGAAGGGATTCTGGGGGGAGGGGTGTGACCTCTGACTGAAAGCAGCATTGCCCTGACAAGCACACCAGCTTGACCCCTCACTCGTAAGCACGCGCTAAGCTTGCTGGGAGCATGGGCTGATCTCCCTGCCCGGGTGACTCATGATGGAGCAGCAAAACTTGCCTTCCACCAAAGTCTGGAGTGATGGAGCATTGCATGAGTGCCCTGGAGAGGGGACCTCCATGGGACAAGGCAGAAGCTATGAAGTTAAACAGAAGGTCATTCTTGTCTGGGAGGGAGGTGCTGGGTTCACTGTCTACCCAAAGAGAGTCACACCAAAAAATCTGTGTATTTTCTAGATATACATCACACTGAAGACAAAATGTTTTTGTTTACTGTCAGACAAGAAAGCTTGAGGCCATTAAAGTGCAGAAAGGCTCCAGTTTGTAAAGAGTGCCTGCAGATTTATGCTGTACAGGAAGTGTTTGTAATTGCTCCTGACATGTCAGCCATCATACACTTCCATTAAAAGTTTATATCCACTTGATTTGTTTTTTTTTTTTACTTTTTTTAAAATTTCCTATTTAATAAAATTAAATGTCGGAAAGAAAAAACCCCAAAACAACAACAACAACCAACCAAACAAAAAACACCAAACAAAAAACCACCAAAAAATTAAACCAAACCCAAAACAACTCAGTCCAGCCTGGACCAGTACAAGGTGGGATATTCAGGGCTGACACCAAAGCTGTCTTCAAAATCACCTACTGTTTGAAGAGCCATGCTTCCTGCCTTTTCCCAGCTCAGCCCCAACCTGTAGTATTGTTTTAATGCCTGGTGAATCTCAAACGGCCTTTAAGGGAGGAAAGTGATTTAAAAATATTTTTCTAAGAAACCCCAAAACACAAGCAGCATTTTTATGAGTGAAAATCTAGGAGTATGCATCAACACTTGCAAACGTATCTGAGGGATGCAAGGAACATAAATTCTGGGACTTTAAAGTCGTCACAAGGCCAAATTCTTGTTTCCTTTACCCATATGAGTAGTGCTGCTCGAGTCAATGGCTTGAAACTGTTTCTGTAAATAAAATGAGTAAGACTTAGCCTGAAGTCTACAGAAAATAATATGAACAATTTTTCTTCCCTCCAGGGAGGAGAAGCCAAGCATTCCTTGGCTTGACCTGTCCCCATACAGCCCACGGGGCAGGATCCACCATCCCTGGCTACCCAAGTACTGGGTACCCTCACCCTTGCTCTTTGTGCGGCTTCTGCTTCCCCTGCATCACACTCTGCCCTTTCCCAATTGCTTTGCTGGATGAGGGAGGCAACACCGGGATTTTCTGCCTATTCCTGCACTGGAAGTGAAGAGGACCATTGACAAGAAGGGAGGGGACCAAAAGAGCAGAGGTCTACCTTTGCCTTTCTCTACATGTTCAGGTTAGGATTTGGGACAGTCAAGCCTTTCCAGCACTAGTTTTGATTTTAGATTAGATGGAAGGAAGAAATTCTTCACTGTGAAGGTGATGAGACATTAGAACAAGTCACCCAGAAAATCTGTGGATGTCCCATCCCTGGAAGTGTTCAAGGTTAGGTTGGATGGGACTTTGAGGAGTCTGGTCTAGTGGAAGGTGACCCTGCTCATGGCAGTGGGTTTAGAACTACATATCTTTAAGGTCCCTTCCAACACAAACTATTCTGTGATTCTAAGATTCTGACAATCCAGTTTGACCTCTTCTACTACTGAAAGGGAGGAAGTAACAATAGTGTGCTCAAGAAGTTCAACAGACCTTGCACAGGCTTTAAAGGCTCCCATAGAAAATTCATGCTGGTAATTACAGCCCTGCTACACATTTCTGGAGAGAAAATGTTGTGCCTTTCCACCCCCGACCCCCCCGCCTCTTTTCAGTCTAGAGCCTTGAAGTGAATGCTATGTCTGCTACTTGCCTTCTACTGTAGCAGGTCATTTACTGATCCTTTTTTCTATGCTAATAAGGGTCTAATAAATTTAACACCACTGAAGAAACTCCAAAGACTTGAAGACAGACATTATTACAGATTTGGTATGTGCAGTGAAAGGGAAATTGTTTGCAGCTCTTATTGATCAGGAAAGGCTGAGTTAATGCAATTGCAGAACATAAAAGGAAGAAATATAATTAAAAAAAATAAAATTAATACACCAGTCTCAGAATCTGAACTCAAAAAGCCAATAAAAGACATGTAATAAAGCACTCCAGAGAAATTAAACTCTTTCACAGTGAATATTAAGCTATTTACTGAAAAGTGCAAATACCAGCATGGGCATTCCTCACCACTCGGGTATTTAGTCCTCCCTACACTCACTGTTTCACAAAATCAGTGACTGCAGCTAAAACTACATTTCAGTGATTGCAAATTGTCAGCAAGGTCTACACCTTCCTTACCATAGAAGCAGCTCTTTGCAGTCTCACTCTGGGATGCAGAGTAAGGAACTGGAAAGAAGTTGGTCAAGGAAAATGCTGATTTCATCAGCCTGAAGAGAGGACAGCTAAAAATGGAACGTTTCATGGGGAGTTGGGGTCCAGTTACACAGTGACGCAAGGTGTCCTACAGTGAAACGTCCAACTTAACAGTACCCTGTTCTGGGAACAGTGGTATAACCAAGGTCAAAAATCATGTGCCAGACCCCATAAAAATCATGACATTGACCAGAGAATCAAGAGACTGAATAGAAGTAATTCAATATATATTCTTTTCATTCATTCTATGACTAGTTTGGATTTTCTAGGGTGCAGATTTTCAAGTTTTGCTCCATTTCCGTGAAGACTCATTCCAAAGCTCAGATTAATGACATGCTCAACTTAAGGCAATTCTTACCTTTGAGGAACCAAGTCTGGTACATCAAACACTGACTTGCAGCACAGGCAGAACCAGAGGTTTGTGCGAAATCAGCTAAAAGCAAGAAAACACCCTTACTCCTCAAAGTGTGAAGATTAATTAACTTCAGTAACTGATGAATTTAAATCTGTTTTTTTAGCTGATAGGTTTTGTTAAATATAACAGGAAGAGAAACTACAGCCTGTCCTGTTTTCTGTAACGTTCTTTCTCCCAAAATCCTTGGGCAGGCTGGATTTCAGCAACTGTTCCGGAAGACACTCCAGCCTCCAAAGTAGGCTGGGGCTGTAGGTCTTATTAGAAAGCAAAAAAGAAAGCAAAGTCCCTGCAGAGCTTGTGCTCTCATTTCCTTCATGAAGAACAAGATTTTCTTGGCACTTTCAAACCAGAGTGGGAGGCAAGCACATCCTTTTAATGCGTCCATCCAAAAAGAGCTAAAATATAGATCCTTCATAGGCCATATATTTAAAAAAAGAAAGGGTGCTTTTAAATAGGATGTCCAATATCTGGTGACTAATGGATGACAAAGAGGTTGTGGGGTACTGTATTAAATGTTCCTAGAGACAAATCAGTCGATTGCTACTCACCAAGTTGATTTACAATGATAAAGATTTCTATTTGTAGGAACTGCTCTGGCTTCAGTCACCTCCTCTTGCAGCTTGGGACACACAGAGATAGAAAGCTTTGCTTTTTCCAGAGGAAAGAATTTTTCTCTGAGCTAGGACTGTCTATTTTTCTGGTTATCATGACTAACCTATCAGACTAATGAGCTGATGGCCCCAGAACTGCTCTGTTATCTAGGAAGGGAATGATGTGACCTCGAAGAATCATTGTGTCATACTTGGTAGCAGCTTCATTGTTTTATTGGTACCATTCCCTGTGCTGAAACAATTTGAAAAGGAAATAAAATACTTCTCTGCATTTATCAGTTGTGAGGAAAGAATGCACAGTTTCACCTGGACTGCTGCCAAGGGAGGAGAGAAGTGAAGCTGGCCTGCGGAGTGCAAAGGAAATGCTCTGGAGTCACTGGCAAGGTGTCCTTGGAAGCTTGAGTCACTGGCCACAGCATACGTCTGTCAGAGACCAGAAGCTCCAGATAAGCTAAGCAGAAATAACTTCTTGTTTCTGTGACACTGCTTGCTCTGCTTGAGCTCTGCTTTCTCTTCACAGTTTCCAGTGGCATAACCTTTTTAAGGCACTAATTTGCAGCCTGTGCTTAGGACACCAGCTCCTGTTTTTTTGTGCCCTGACCTGAATTCTCTTAAGAGGAGTGCTCCTCATTTACTGCATTAAGTCCTGTGGCTGATATTGTTACCACCATCATTCTGGAGAGACTCTGGGAGTATATTGAAGATAAATTTTTGATATCAAGGTCAGAAATAGAACAACAGATGAAAAAGATCAGGAATACAGTTGCTGATTAGCCAAGCCCTGTTGTTCCACTGCCTCATGGTGAGCTAACAGCTAAGATTGCAGAGTGATGTATTTGCTGATGCAACACCCAAGGTGGACAAAACAACTGTACTTGGGGAAGGCTACATAAAGAGCAATTGCAGCTTCAAAGGAAAGTACTTGCAACATGAAAGTTGTGATGGGCTTGAGAGGGTGTCAGAGTGACAGAAGCCCTGGAGTTTCCTACAGGATGCCCATTGATAGGAATAGCAAGGTCATGATGGATCTCAAGGATCCATCAATCACTGGAGCACAGACTGCAGGCAGAGCATAGCTGGAGTGACACAGCCACTAGGACTCATCACACGAGGTGTTGCACAGAAGTTTGTGAAGTAGCTGACTCAGCCTGCCTTTGCCCTGAAGGCGGCTAGCAGATTAGCAAGAGGAGATATGTGAAGGCCATGGTTTTATAGGATGAAGGTATCAATTCTCTGTCTTTCCATGGATAATCCTGTTACGGGATAACGTGATTTTAGGGCAGTCCATTTTAAAGGACAATCTTTTCAGCCTTGTCTGACTGGAGTCTCTAAGTCCTTCATAAGTCCCCTCACACAAAGAAACTGGGAAAATCTTGACTTTTACAACCACTGAGCCTCATTTCAGCTGATTTTGCCAACCCAATCCAATTTATTGACATTCTCAGTGTTACTCAGTTATGCAAATGCACTTAAAGGGTCACCACACAAAGAAGCTCACAGCCTGCCACGTTTGTATGCTACTGTAACACATTTCAGACACTAGCCAGAGGAGGACCTGCTCACACCACTGTGTTTATCTGTTGCTCTGCTTGCTGGTTTTACCTTGACGGTGCCTTTACAAAGCAGTGATGTCTTATCACTGATGTTTTAAATGTGGGTAAAGTGAGGAACAAACAGACTAAATGAGTTCCCCAGAGCCACTGTGAATGGCAAGAACTGAACTCACATGAATCAGAGCAATGGTAAAAAATTGGCTTGTTTCCCCAGTTTGTCCTGCTTTCATTTTCACCAAAAATTCCCAAGGAAGGTGTTTATGGAAGAGAAGGTTTTACACTTCTACATTCCTAGCTAGTCCCCAGGCTCTCATTTTTTGCTTTCTCTATGGAACACTAGCACACAAACAATAAGAAGTGTTTCACTCTATGCCAATAATTAACTAACTAAGGTCTTACAGATTAGTGGGGCTCTCCAAAAGCAGACTGTCATTTCCACTTGGTTTGCTTTCTGGAACTAAAGATCTCGTTCTTTAAACCTAAACAAATCAAGTTCTTTCCTCGGGAAGAGGAAATACTTCTGCAACTGATGCTGAACTTTAATGATGGTATTTGTATTTACTGCAACAGCACTGAGGAGCCTGAAGAAAGGACCAGTAGGGAGAAAAGTGGCTCTGCAGCACTGAAACACTGCAAAATTAATGAATTAGTGTATTTTCACATGTTAAAAGGTAACAAAGTGCAAAGGAAAAGCTGTTTTTATTGAGCTACATTTCCATGGTAGCTCAATAATCCTGTTCATTCTCACCTTCATCTTTCAAAACACATGTTGTGATCCCTTAAAAAGGGTTCCTCCCACCATGAAAAAACCCTAACCCTCTATCATTGTCTTTCATCTCTGGGAACAATTGGCTTGCATAGATTCTGCACTCCAGCAAAGTCAAAAAAATATGTGTGCACATGATTTTAACTCAATGCCAACACGGTCATGTCCTGTCTGGGGAATATCACTGATATTTTCTGGAGTAAAGCGGGAAGTGAATTTTTTTTACCTCAGTTTATGTTTCAAACTATTCCCTTGTATTTAGATGTTTCTTCAGAGGGGAGACAACTCATTTCCTTAAGAAATTATATCCATCCACCAAATGTTGTTTCTCACTGCACATAAGTAATAGGAGATTTCCTACTTTTTGTCCACTTCTACCCCATAGATTTAATATGTAAACTGGGAACATGCAGAATATATTGCTTGGCACAAGTCAGAGAAGTTTCACCTGTGAGAACACAGCATGAATTCAACCTTTGGCTGCTTGTACTAAACCACAGGGAGAATCTACGTTTAAGTGATGTAAAGTTCACAGACTACACACAAACCCACAAAAGTAAACCCATGGAGGAACATTTAGGCTCGCAGACCTTGCTGACCTTCCGACTTGATCTTGCTTGAGTCAGTAAGGAAGGAAAGAGCCTTGTCCCAGAGCAAACACAAAGGGAGCACAGTGGTCTCCCCTTGTTATGAGGAGCTCCTGGTACTTGGGGGAAGATGCCAAGGCACAAATCCCTTTCAGAGGACTGGGTGGGAAAGGAAAAGATGATCTCTTTCATGAAGAAGTCAAAGTGATTGATGTTCTGGAAAGTGTGTGTGTGGAGCACACTTGCTCTCATGTTTTACAGTCAAACTTCCTTTTGTGTTCCAGAGTTTATATTTAAATATTCATTTAAACTTCATGCACAAAGCACCCGATATTCCTTGCTATCCTCTGCAGTGAATCCTCAGGATTAACTTCCATAACCTCAGTATATCACTGATCTCAGCACCACAACAGGTGAGTGAAATTTATACCATGGTTTGCCTTTCAATTTCACACATTTCTCTGTGAACCTTAAGAGATAGGAGGATGAGATTTCTATTTCTTGTCTTTTTTTGGGGGGGGGGGGGGGCATGGGTTTGTTTCTGTCAATCGTTTTAGGTTCCAGATGATCTAGATCTTACACTATTATTTTCCCTTTGTCAGAGGTCAGCTTGTATCTTACTTCACTTTAAACGTGAGGCAATATTTGTTGCTCTGTATGTGGAAACACATCTCCAGAAAAGCTCTGCTAAGAGCAGAGTGACAGCCAAAAGTTTGATTAACTTCACCTCTTCTGCAGCCTTCTGCAATGAATACAAATGGCTGTGAAATCTTTTCCACCAGGCTAGTGGAGGAAGGAGAAGAGCTGGCTGGAACTTTGAGAATTATTATCCCTATAAACCCTTTCACACACTTACCACTCAGGACAAGTAAAGGGCCAAAGACATGCCAAGCAATTACACAGCTACATCGGTCTGTGCACAAGATAGTCCACGTCATGTTTGCTGTAATTTGCACTCACTATGTTGGCACTAGCTCCACCTGTGTCAGATGGCAGCAGAGGAAACGACTTTTCTGGGAGACTGAATCCATCTCAGCTGTGGCCAAGCCATGTTCTTGTTTTGGAAAGTCTGATCAGGAACAGTACCTTTCATTCTGAAGTGGAAAATATACTTACGAAACTCAGATTCCTTAGCTGCTGATTTTCACCCTGTTTCTCACATTCTCAAGCAGTATCAAGATGCTCAGAGTATGTTGATGACACCAATGCACCTGACCACAGCTTCCAGGCAATTTTTGAGATAATGTTCAGTCCTAGTTCTGACCTTAGCCAGTTCTTTGTTTCTTGGTGAGAAATGATTTCTTAAAAAGGTTTTTATTTTCCCTCACTACTCACTTGAGTTGAGAATAACTAGATTAATCTGTTTCCTGGTTTAGCTACAAAGACAGAAGATCTACCTTTCTCAAATCACTATTTTCAGCATTCATGACACAAAGAATCTTGGCAAAGTAGGAGGAGAAGTCAAGATTGTAATTCTTCTTTTACATGTTTGCTAATACTTAAAGAACTACAAAAGAGGTGATGTGGTCATGGGAGTGAGTCTTGTCCTTGTGCAGGCCAGGGTTCAATGTTGAACAGATCAATCAACCACTTTGTTGGTAGAGTGAAGGCTACTGTTCTCCTCTAAGCAGAAGTGGCTCACTTATTTTTCGCAATATATTTTGAAGTTTCCCTTCCTTCAGTCTTGTAGAGACACAAAGCCTAATGTTGCCATAAAATAGACCACAGAAAAGGACACAGCAAGACAGGTGGACTGGTCCTCATGGGTTCTTGAAGTCTAAAAAAATGCAATACCAACTACTAGAGAGGTAAGGATTTGTTGGAACACCTTGATTTTGACAAAAGAATTTTTACCAACGAGAAAGACAGTCAGTTATCTTGGTGTAAATCGTGTGTTGACCTGACTCACCAGAAACCGTGAGACCAGGTCAGAAGTGCTAAAGGTGTCTCCATTTCCTTGAGAAGCATGTCTGTCCAGCTGCAGTGTCTGCATGCTGTCCACAGTGTTAAAAGATCCAAGGGATTTTGAAGAGCATCTCTATCCTCCCAATGACTTCCCTATCATTCTATTAGCTGCACACAGGCAGGACAGAAAAGCCCCTCACTTTATCTGCAATATGTCCAAAGACTGTACATGGATTCCAATCTTGGACTCTTCTAGCTGTGCCCTTGAAAATCAAGTCTCCTGTTGGACGTGGATGCACAGACTTAGAGCAGCACAAACAAGGCTATTCTAAGAATTAGTTATTGTAACCACATTGTCCCTCAGGACTAGTTTGGCACAGCACTGTAGCTGCTTTCTGCTATTTGCTTGCCCCAAGAGGTCAGAGAGTTCAGAATCACTTCTCCTTCTCCCAGTAATACCATGTTTTGTGCTGCTGCTTCTGCATGTACCTGCCAATTGCTGCAGGTGCTGAAAAACAAAGATGAAAGCACTCATATGGTTCTTTTGGGTCACAAACCCAACTCCTAGGATTAAAAGCCCAAAAGGACCTGTTTTTTTTCCTTCATAGGAAAACCTAACAGGGAATCTATGGAGTTACATCCAAGTGCCAAGGCCTATGAAAGGATTTATTCTGAATGTTTTTTACAAGATTCCTTCCTTGTCGGAGATAGGTCTAGCAGGATTCCCCTTTGTGATATTGCTAAACCCATCTATTCAAAATTTATGATACACAGTCCCTAGAATACCAAGATGACTTTAAAAACACAGTGTAGATTAAGGGTTTGCTGGTTTTATTTTAAATTCTTTTTGTAAGGCTTCAGAAAGCAAGCATTTACTGTTCTCACAGGCTTTCTTTGGCAAACAGGAGAGCTGGAAATTCTCTTTAATTTGTATGAGGTATTGTGTTTGTGAAAATGATCACTGATGCCCTTGCAGAGATCTGGGGGCTGGAGTCAGTCATGTCAAGACTCAGGATCAGATGATAAAAGTAATTTTATATAAGGTGTGTGTGCATGCAAGCATGTATTCATGTGCACAATTTCTCTGCCTGAACTAGAATTAGTTAGGTAATATTGTTTCCACACTCCAAAAAAGTACCCACAAATACAGTTTTGCTCGTGTTTTAAAATTTTTCTAGTATCTTTGTTTGTGAACTCCAAAACCTGGAGATTATTCTGCAGTTCCCTGTTGCATACAGGTAGAAGGAATAGATGAGGGTGTAGCCTAGCCACCCAAAATGTCCTGCCCTGGGAACAAACAGCTCTGTTTCATATGTGCCAATCCCTCAGCTTCTGGCATCCTTACTATTTACAGCAATAACACACACAGGACTTCCAGACATGTACCTGCAGGTTGGTGAGACATAAGCTTTCTGATTTAGGCAAGTAAAATCACATAGGGGAAGCTGTTGTTTTAAAATGTTTTGTTACGTTTTTCTCTATCCCTTTCCTGGACGAGTTTAATTTAGTATTCTTAAGAAAAATCCCAAACAATGTACAAGTTACACATTACCTTCTATCAGATTAGTGAAAAAAAAAATTTTAAACAAGGTTGGCTTCAAAAAAGTATAAATGTATTTGAAAACTAGCATTTTTTCCTTTCTTCTCTTTACCTTCTACTTTAAAGAAAAACACTTTCTCAGTGGAATAAGGTCTTGATTTAGCTTGAAAGCACAGATTTACATCTCATCTTTGAGTCTCTGTGGTGCCTCCTGAGCACAGCAAGAACTAGTTCACAGGACAGTTCCAAACCAGCATTTTAGAAATATAAACCCAACACCAAGCCTTCTGATAAATAATCCATTCAATCCCTGGGAATATCAGGAAAGACAGGAAAATAATGGCAGCAATAGTAAAAGCAAGACCTGCCACTATTAATAGAGGAGCTCTACAAAGTGCACATTAAGCAAAGCTCATCTAAACATGCTCTGGTTTAATTAGATTGAGTTTAGTCACCTAAAAAAATCCCAGCAGAACTTGTGGTGGGGCTTTGCCTGCTGCTTCCTGCTGTGAGCCCACCTGTTTCTGCGGGCCTTGCTGCCCTGGCACTCGAAAAAATCCCTGTGCCGGCTCCCCAGGCTGGGGCAGGCCTTGGGGAAAGGTTTCCAGGCTGCCTTGACACAAGCTTTGGGGGGAAAAAGTTTTTTTCAGTGAAAAACTAGATTCATCCAAGAATTGCTGTGCTACGAAAACAGAGAAACAAATAGTGCTATGCATCTAACTTTGCTTCGAGCAGCGGGTTTCCAGGCAGGGAACAGACTTCTCATTTTAAGTAGCTTTTCATGCTCTACACAAAATCCATTAAAAAATCTACACTGTTATAAGACACACCCTCCCCTCAACAGAATAATCTCATATTTTTTTTTAAATATATATATAAAAAAACCCAGCCAAACAAAAAACCAAATGCACACAAACACAGCATGTATCAGGAAAAATGTCTCTGTACTTTTGGTTGTATCTTTGGATGCGGGAAAAGTCTCCTCCTTGGAATAGTTTCTTTTCTGGGGAGTGCTCAAATCCTGATTCAAATCCCAAAGAAGCAGGACTTGCAGGAAACACCTTTGGAAACGCAGACTGGGCAGGGAGGAGGCTCCTGTGAGCTACAGGCTGGGAGTGACGGGATCTATTTCTATATAAACAAGCCCAGGATCAGCTGAAGTTGCTGCTCACTGGCAAACGAAAATAAAGAGACAATTCAGAATCAAAGGTGAGTCAAAGAAAAAATATGTCCAATAAAGGAGGCAGCCCAGACAATCAGTCAGATGCCAAAACATGTGACAGACCCAGAGGCAACTCCAAAACAACTGAACCAACTGCCTGTGGAGTCTGCCAAGGAGCCAGATGCTCCTGCTTAAAAATATCTTCCACTGCCTTGGCATCTGCATTTTCTGCCTGCTGTCAAAAGAGGAGGGAGGGGAAAACCAGAGAGTGGAGCCAGAGCAGGGGCTTGGCGGGCAGCAACTAATAATATTTTTGCCATTTTAATTCTAAGTACTTTGGATTCTTCATTTGCAGCTTGTCGTTGTGTCAGTGGAGAGCAAAACAAAACCTCAGCCTGGAACAGACTGGGAAAGGAAAAACAGGCAAAACCCTCTGTGCAGAAAAAGTGATGAGGAAGATCTAGTAATTCCACATTGCTGTGGGTGGCACGTTCCTGTTAAGGTGATAAAAAGCTCTAAGCTGCTGTAGTTGGCAGCTACTACCCAAGGAAGAGTCTGTGCGCCTGGAGCCAGACCCCTGGCTGGTTGCGGAACGGCCCTTGAAATGGAGCTGGGCACACGATACTTCAGTGTGTACACACAGGGTGTCCCTGAGGTGCCTCAAGCTGTGCAGTGGGGATAAATGCAGAAGGACTTGTGCTGAATGAAAGTATTGCTGCTATTAATCCTAGGTGTTGGTTCAGAGAGGCTGTGGCTGCTCAACAGAGGCTTAAACCACACTTTTACAATATTAACATTTGTAAAATTAATATTCATAATTAACCCAGTGAAGATGCAGAATCTTTGTTACTGTAGTCGTTGATTAAAAGACGTTAAATAAAATACACGTTCTGAAAACTATTCAGTAGGAAAAGGTCAAAGAAAAACAGTCAAAAAGGAGAGAATTTGTGCAATTACTGTTATAGGATGAACTGTAATGCAGAAAGCATTATCACATGTCATTTGTAGTGAAAGTCTATCTCTTGTACGAAAGTTTTTGTCAGTGAATATGCTCCTTAGAAATTAAACTGTAAAACTGTTTCATGTATCTTGATTCTTTGAGTGAGAATCATCAAAAATCTCACGTGGCCTGCCCTTCTGTCACTGAAATGATCTTGTGGCCTCAGTTTCTGCACACACAAAACCTCCATGCTTCTGTGGCGGATGCATCCCTCACTGCCCCGTCTTGAGCAAAACTACCACTATTGGAGCTGAAAGTACTGAATGAGACTGAGAATACACCACTTTTTGCTGAAGAGTGATTTTACCTGAAAAGAGTGTTTGTTTCTATAAGATAGGAATCAGAACTTGATCTTTCTTCCGAGCTGCCCAGGTGGGGTTGTTAGTCAGGAGGGTATGGGGCACTAAGTGCATTGAGAAGTGCCTCAATCAACAGACTTCAAAGCAAGAAACTCGGTACTAAATGACAGGTGTATCAGAGCCTATCACTGCCTTTTAGGAAGCAAACAGCACTGAAGGCCAGTTTGAGCAGGGATGGGGTAAAATTGTACCCCAATCCCAAACTCTTGTAAAGAACAGAAAGATCCTTTTGTGGTGCCTGACTTATTTTCCTGCTCGGACGTGTGGTGAGGCTCAGCTCCACGGTGTTTGTTTCAGGGCAAGGTTTCACAATGGCTGGTCGCCGGCAGAGAGGGCGAGCTCTGGGCTCGCAGCTTCTCTCTCAGTCCCTCAAGCAATCTGGCAGCCATGGGACTGCCACCACCTTTTCTGCACTGAAGGGCTGAACTCTTTGCTGAAAATCTGTGCTACACCTTGTAGATTAGATTTTGCGCACAGAAGCCATTTGCAGCAAAATGCAATCGCAGTAAATAAATAAGTGAGGGGAGCCAAATCGGCAGCATGGTGGATCCACAAGCTTAGCTCAAGCTGATGGAAAGAGCTTGCAGTGAGAAACGTTTCATGCAAGACTGGTACCGAGATTGGAAAAATGTTGCATGTCTACAGAAACTGACTGATAGCAAAGGAGTTTCTAGTCCCCCTCATGGCACACACAAATGTCTGTTAAAGACATAAATATTTAAAAACAACAGCTAGACTAAGAGGGTTAGCTTTCATTTCATCTAATTTGGCAAGCATTAGATACACCCACCAGAAATCATTTTATTTGGTGTAATTTAATAGCAGATCTACGGTAGCATCACAGCTTCTGACACACCGAAACAAAACAATGTGGCCTTTTATTTGAAGTTCAGAATTCATACAAGGCTGCATTTCAAGTGCTTGATTAAAACCTTTCTGTATTAGTCACTTGTTTTTATCCTCTGTTGCTAAATTTATTTGCCTTCCCGCATGTAATACAGAGACTTGGATCCTTGTTCAAATATCTGCTTTTTCACTTCCCTCATGTTTGATCTGGTTCTCAGGTGAGAAATATTGGCAAAACCTGTTAGAATTACACCCACCAATGGTAGCATCCAGGCTAGCAACATGAAATTACATAAACTGTGCTATGCCTGCCCTTTGGGTTCTTACACATCAGAATAAAATTCCTATAGAAATCAATCTGAGATTTTAATTTATTAAAGCCTCTCTCTTCCCCCCCCCACCCCCCATTCCCCACATCCTTAAAGGGATAGATGGCAGTACAGAGGAGTAAGTGAGATAACATAGAGAACATAGAGTAAAGCAGGTTTTGCCTGGTCACAGATGACCTTCACAATATGCGTTTTGCAATTTTAGGTGGATTAGAGGACACTAATGATGGCTTTGAAATGAGCTTTTGGATAAAGCTTGAGAAAGTCTAATCGTTACAAATCCACTACTTAAGAGAACAATTCTGTGTGGCACACCGTAGCTTTAAAACATACATGTCTTGTTTTCTTTCTTGCTCTCAACAAGCTTGTTTTGCTTTCTTCTTACAGGAGCCCAGTGGCCGTTTCCACTTTCTGCCCTGCCCTTTAATTTAAAGAAGCCTGTAGGGTTTTTTTTGGCATTACATTGCCTTTACCGTGCCTTTTGCATTTTGTTTAGGACTCATAGAGTTAACAGGCTGGGGAAGACAGGGGGGTGGGGGGGTGGGGCGCGGAAAAAAACCACTTGCATTAAGCCTGAAGCCTGTCACCTTTTCTTGGCAATTACACTGCTAATGGCTGGGTCCCAAGCAAAGTGGCAAAGAATATCTCTTCTCACGTTCCCAACTCACAGTGCATTCCCAAATACCAGATGGTGTTTTTGGAATCCATTTCACTATGTTTGATATGACAATACTTTTGTATAATGCTAAATTATATATAACTATTTCAAATAGCTGATAACAGAACAAGGCAAGCAAAGGAATATTAGAAGCAAGGAGGAAAGAGAGAAACTGAAGACTGAAGGTTCTCATCTCCTCCTGTTGTATCTTGTGTCTTCAGATTTTTGTGTAATTTGAACAAAAGAGGAAATAAAAATGGTTCAACTGACTAGCTCTCACAGTGATACTATACAGAAATGGTGTTGTTTCCTTTCCAGAATTTGGTGTACATCTTAGGATGCCTGCCAGCTCTACAGGAGGCAAGTGCAAGATCATAAATAGTGCACAGAAAGTAGGAAAAAAACGAAAAGGGGAAAAAACCCCAGTCATGAGTAAACAAGCCCCACTGCTTTCTTTATAAAAATTTCCATCAAATCTTATGAAAAATAAATCCCAGAAAATTAGGAGGGGTAAATTGGTACATCTCCATTAACTTCCATGGAGCTATGCCAGTTGACAGGAGCTAAACATTTGGCACAAGATATTTAAGTGGAAGGAACTTGGATCTGTGTAGTAAATCATTTCACCGAAGGTGAAGCCAATCTCGCTTGCCCCAGATTAGCTGGTCTGGTTTTATGTTAACACTGATGGATTTACAGGAGTTGGAAAACATCCACTGAAATCAGGCCTGCAGATTTAGTTGCAATACAATTCACCACACTTAAACTGAAGAACAGAAGTAGCTTGGCCATTCCTCAGGAGACGGCCAGGACCTCAGCTTTAGGAGAGACAAAGATTTTCCTTTTACTGGCCACACTACAAAATTTCTTAAGACCGAGGGAAAAAACTATTCCAGATAATCTGTGTCCCATCAGCCTGCCAGTGATCACACTTCCATTATCAGAATCCCATCCTTTAAAGACTGGTTAATTTTGTGATTTCTAAACTGAGATTGTTTATTTTCATGTAGCCAGAACTTTGTTTTCTTCCTTCTCAGCTGCAGCTCAAGGCACATTTTAACAACAAGCAAGCCTTCAGGATAAATCCTTACGAATAAAAACACTCCCCAAGCTTAACAGCAACATGAATACTGAAGGTATAAAGACACAGCTTCATGAGTAATTTTTCTGGTTCAAATCAGTTTGGTTTTTTTAAATTTCCCACCCCCCCTGCATATGCTGCAAACCTGTAGCACACAATCCAAATGAAGGTTTCATTCATATGGTTGTGTATGAGCAACTTACTACCTTAGTACCTACTTTTTACACAGCAAAATACTGACTTTTTCTCCCCTCTAGATTACTTATACTAGCAGCATACAGTGCAGATTATCAACCCCTAAAAGGACCATACAGATCCAGTGACTACTACATAATTAACAGTAACTTGTAGTAATGCAATTTAAGAGTCTTTTTAGTGGGCATAGATGGCAGAATGTATAGCCCATCTTTCTTTGTCATCCTAGAAAAGGGGCCCCATGCGGAGCTGCTGGTTGCTGAGTGATGCTTTGTAGTCTGTACCAGACAGTTGCACAGTACCAGCTGCATTGGCAGGTAGCCGAAGTGCAAAGAGATAGCTGCCAAGCTATGCTATACAAAGGAAGCAGTGCCAGCGAGAAAGGGACCTTTGCACGAAATCACCTTTGACCCTGAAGCCAGCATGGATCCCATATTCATCAATTCCAGACAATTGCATCTTTCATTCCACCACAAACTATGATTAGAAAGGGCCCATTTGTGATAGTGATTGTTAGTTTACAGTTCCCAGAGATTGGATTATTTAATCTTTAGTTCTGTTGGCAGCAATATTTTCCCTAACCTTTTGTAATGGCACGCCAGTGATAATCTAACATATGTATATAGGGAGACATACAAACACATACACACAGGCACCTCCCTTCCTCCTGAGTGAGGAGATAAAGATGTGGAGAAACAGGAAAAGCCACGGTACACAAAACTCACTTTGTTTGGCAAACATTGTGCTAATGTAAATTTTCAGAACTGAGTCTGGAAAAGTGCAGTGCCTTCCCTGGGCAGCAGTGGCTCAGCCTCTGACCATGGGCCTGACTTTTCTTCCTTTCTTTCCGTTTGATAAGAAAGCTTTTGCTTCATAGAATTGAGACATATCAGAGGCGTTCTTTTCAGGTAGCTGCAAATTCCTTCTCTTTCTAACGTCTATAAATACTGACTGTTTGTAGCACATGTAAAAAAAAGAGGAATATAAGCAGACTTTAAATGAACTCATGAGAAAGTGTTTTTGCTTGTCATTGATAGCTGAGGGGCATGGGAGGAGAGAGTGCACAGAATAAAAGCAGCAGGGAAGTGTCTAGGCCTGGTTCCTGCCACTTCTCTCCTGTGTGTCTAGCTTTGACGTTGTGAGTCCTATTGAAATCGATGGTAGAACTCACGAGGTGCATGTGCATGTCAGCATTTTCAAGGTTGGGAATCTTAGTAAATGGGTCTTCAAACAGCAAACTGCCTCAGTATCTTCCCCCCCCTTACCCTCCCCCCCCATTCACACAGCACTTCTCTAAGCAATAAAGCAAGTTGCTGGCACAGTCAACAAGTAGGTAAAGAATATGAGGTGTCTGAGAATGTAACTCTTAGCAATGACTTTCCAGAGTGTTCAAGAGAAAGAGGGGTATAGCCCACAGCAGAATCAAATGAAGAACAAACATTTGCAGTTGGAAGTAGAGAGAAAGTGGCAAACAAAAAAAGGATGTGAGTCTATAAAATTTTAATGAAAACCTGTTTTGAAAACCTTTGGTCTTATCTCAGAGATGTTAGCTGAAAGGGAAAAAAAATCCCTCTACCTGACGGCTGGCCGCATTGTGCTGCACCTGACTTCTGGCTCACATGCAAGACAGTCTGTTCTTTATTTTCACTCTGTATGAAGCTAATGGAATTTGCAGTTGATTAACCTCAAATCTGGAGTAATGATCCAGCCTGGGACTGCAGCTGGCAATGTTGGGGCTATTTGTACTTCTTAACTCAGTAAGACAGCAACAAGTATAGTGACACAAAGGTAAAGGTTTCGAATAGAAAGGTGTCAGAGGTGCATTAAAGGAGATGAGACATAACTTCAGAGTGCAGACAATGCCCCCTCTCCCCATGAAGAGTTCAGAGCACCAACTCTTAGAACAATTAATCACAAAGTAATACAATGATAAGTACATGGCTACAATTATTCAATGATATTCTACAGGGGACACTCAAACCCAAGATTTACCCCTTCTGCACACCAAATCCATACATTAGAAAAAGGTCATCCTTTGAGGAACAGCCTCTCCAGAAAATTTAGGAGACACAGGGTCCTAAAACTTCTCTACAACTGCTGTTTGTCTGGGGGAGAGCAAAGTCTTCGTTAGATCAGCACCACAAAATAGCATTTGAAGTAGAATTACACTGTATTATTTGTATTTATTTGTGTTGATTAACTATTCTGTCTGAAGCATGAGAAATGGCAGTGCAGAAAAAAATATCTTGAATTGCTTTCTGGTGGTGGTTTTTTTCTTAATAGAGATGTTTAGGTTTTTTTCTTCACAATCGTTCAAAGCTGCAATGAACAGAATTACAGAAACGTGCACCAAACCTCACTACTAATTTAGTTTAGCAAGTGCTTCACACATCTTCGTTTACTGAACAATGTTACTTTCAAATCATGACAACATTCTTCCTCCTTTCCTCATGACTAATACAGTGCTATTCAAGCCGTTCCTCTTCACACACTTCAGATCTTTACAAATCGTTTCCTCAGCTTTACCACCTGATTTCTAATGAAAATCAAACTGAGAAAGTTCCTTCCTCCAATGTAAATTCCCCAAGCCCAGGCCAGTATCAGGCACTGCTGGAAAAGGCATTTCCCAGCTTTCCTTCCAGGGCATCATTTGGAAGAGAAACATCTTCAAAGAGGTAGATGAAATGTGTAGAGAGCTGGAAGGAGCTGTGCTTGCTCTTGGGCTCTTGCACTGTTTATTGAATAAATAAGTCTTAATGTGATAACTCTTAATGTGATATCTTGAAAACCATTTTTCAGTCTGAGGAAGATCATCCTTCCCATCCTATGTAAGACTTGTCAAATTAATGACTACAAGTGGACTTCCCTAGCGCTACATTAAGTCTGTACTTTATTTATATATCCTGCATGTAAATATACATGTGCACACACACACGCACACACACACTGTGTGTACTATATGTCAACAACTAATCAAAAATTGTTTGCCCACAAGCATATGTGAAAAATTCATCTAAACAATTGTACATTTAATTTTTAATGAAATCCCAGTAATCCACTCAATCTACTAAACTCCTCTGTACTATGAAATGGTGGCATGCGCAGAGATCTCAGTGCCTTCCCCAGTGTGAGCATACGTAACACTTCAGGCATCTTCAGTCAACTTTTATTATAATATTATCTTGATTTTGAGATCACTGCTTTTACTTGTGTGCAGAGTGGAGAAGCATATGCTATATGAGTAACCCATAGTGTTTGGCTTAAAGGCAAAATAAAAGTCAGCAATAAGTAAACAGTAAAAAAAACCAGACTGCAGCTAGGCTGTGGAGTCTTTCCCATCCATTAGGTCTTTCCTGTCTTTAGCTTCCCTAATTCTCCAAAAGCTTGTATTCATAAGTAACTTTTAAATAAAAGAATGTGTTTCAATTAAAACATCTCTCTTCAGATAATGTTGCAAACCTATTAATTAACATCTAACACCCTTTTTGAGGTGAGTTTTATTATTCTACTCCATGGATGTGGAGGGTGAGACACAAAGAAATTTAAGTGATATATTTGGCAGACTTCTACAGACACTGAGGGAAAAATGTTGTGTGCCTGCTTGCAAGAACACATGTTTAAGCAGGCACCTGCATTTTGCAGGTGCAAACACCTACAGCATACAAATAATCGTTCTAGGCCATGCTCATGCACACCCATCCTGGAGCATGCACCCAGCAAACTCATTAGAAGACAGACATCTGCAAGCACAAACACCTATATGGAACTGCAGGTGTTTGATCACTTCAACCCAAAGCACATGAACAGATGTTTACATCAAATTGAAATTGTCACCATCCTCAAAACTCTGCACCTCTGTCATTCCACCCTTATCAGTGTGTTTTCATATTCCAGAAGGCCTCATCTCACACTCATTTTCAGGGTACAATTGCCTCTCATTTTGTCTCTAGCTCCTTATCCTGTTGAAAGGAAAACCAAAAATTCCACAGCCCATGGATATTTCTGTTATTAGGCAGCCACTGATTCAATTTATGACTAGATAAACATTTTTTTAGTTAAGGTTTTGTGTTCCTCCCCAGTGTTGCTGCACATCACTACTGCAAAGACCTCACTTTTGTGCAGGATTGGTTCTTAGAGCAGATTGATTCTTAGAGCAGAGTTGTGTTGAGACAAGAGACAGAAATATAGGCCACACCCTTCAAAGATGGGAACAACTGGTTCCTGTAAAAGTGTGTTGCTCCCAAGTTTTATGTGGTGTGAAACCACAGACACTGTCAAGCTACCAGAGGGAAACACCATGATGGAAAGCAATGCCACAGGGGCACCTCATCAGTCTGGTCTTAATTTTCTTTTTCTTTTTAAAAATGTTTTCTTTTCTTTTTCTCAGTTTTCACCAAAGTTTACAGCAAACTCCCCTAAAATATTCCCTCAAATTTTGGAATTGAGCAGATGCAATCAAAATCGGTTGCACCACTGATCACAGGACATCTCATGGGGCTGGCACAGAGCCTCATTTTGTTCAGCCACTGCTTTTGTCCTATGGCTCTTTGGCTTCCTGCTATGGAGTTGCCTCAGTGCAGAAGAGTTTGGGCACTGGAGCTACTAATCTGCAATTCAAACCAAGCCTCTGCATGTCAAAAGAGGAAAATGAACCCAAAAAGTTATTTGTCTGTGCAGCGGTCCAGTTACTGGAGGACCAGAACAGTTGGTAGCCCATATGTCACTGAATGGGATTTTAAGTAATGAAAGCAAACCAACTTCAAAGAGAGATTTGGAGAAGGAGGAGAAAAAAAACAAACACACAAACTCCTGTGATTTAGTGCCACTACTCAGGTGTAATCTCTTGGCCACAGCATTTCATAATGCCGGAAAACATATCCTATCAAAGCCTGCCCTCCTTCCTTCCTCTCTTACAGCGCCTGTGCCAAATACCCACATCTTGGTCAGTCCTTTCCTTTCTATTATTTAGACTTTCTCTTCTCAACACAAACTTTGGTTAGAAATGAGCAAATGACATTGCTTGCCAGGAGCCAGGCCTTCACTAAGGACTTCCCATCATTTTAAGCCCATTTCCTCTTCCTACAGGCCTACATACTTGTGTGGAAGGTATTTCTCTGCAGAAGATTCTTGGAAAATTTCATTAAGAGTGGAAAGAATGAGTCTGCATAGAAATAAAATGAATTTCAATAACTCTACATATCTCTAGTAAAAAAAAAAGTATTGTATACAATTAGGTGAGACAGTTATAATCTGTAAGAAAGTTACTATTTTCTTTTAAATTGTTTAAGAGCTATTCATTGATTTTTGAACATGAGGCAATTCCTTGTGTTAAATATCTTATGGTATTGTTTTTCATTACATGGGGAACATGGGCAGTTGATCTTCTAAACCTCTAGGAAATCAAGATAAAAGGAGTGGAAGCAACAAGTCCTAAAGCAATGCTTCTATGCATTGCAATTTGCCTAAACTTAAGTCCTCGTTAGCAGTAGATCAGGAGTAAATTTGTGTTTTACTTGTGTTGATTTATAATCCTGAGGATGACTTCTGATTTCCTTTTTGCAAAAGCGTTGCTGATTCACCTTCCAGTCACTGCCCTAAATAACCCATGTTTAACTCGTTCTTTACCTTCTCTAAAAGAACACCACAAAACAAAATTTCTGGTAAAAAAAAAAAAAAAGGAAAGAAAAAAAAAGAAAGACAACCAGAAGTGCACCTGGAATCACAGAACTGGTCTAGGTTGGAAGAGACCTCAAAGTCTAGTCCAATCCCCTCTGCAGTAAGCAGGGGCATCCTCAACTAGATCAGGCTGCAAATGTTTCTGTTTCTTCAATAGCAATCAGAAAGACTGACTTGAATACAAAAGGTTAATTTGAACATAGAAGGTTACACTTTGGGTCACTTTGGAATATTCTTTATATTTTCTTCATCTAAACCAATAAGCCATGCTCTACCTCCCATTTCCATTCTTTTTGCTAAAGATGACTACTTATGAATATCAGTGTATTTCCATGCAGAATCAGGTCCATTTTCTCCAGCCTAAGTGGATTCTTGGTTTAAAACAGGAAAAAATCCCTTCTCATTTACTCAGAAACTGTCTCAGGTATGTAAGTACTCTGTCAGTGACCACACACACCCTGTGTCTTGTGAGTTAGCCACATTCAAAGCAGAAAGGTCTGAGAGCATTATCTGTGCTCTTAATTTCCACGCTACTCCTATTGACAACCTCAATCCGTGTGTGCAATTCCAGTTGGGTTGTGAAATTAATATGGCTGTTTGCTTAAATCAAGGGCAACCTGTACTCCTCTGAAAGCAAAGGTACTGCAATTACTGGGAGTAAAAGCCTACAAAGCTTACAGTGCCATCTGTACTACCCAACACTTCCACCCATATCTAGTTGTATTGCTAACTTTGTGTTTCACAGGCTCTGAAGAAAAAAACACCAAAGACGACAGACATGCTTATACAGGTAAAATATTTTGAATCTCATTCCATCAGTCAACATGTCTATTTAATTTGTTCTAATGAGTTTTATCTTCTGTAAAACTACTCTTCAGTAATCTACTGTATGGAAAATAGATCCAGAGATCATCACTGCAGTGAACAGAAGTTCTAAAACCTTTGCACAAAAGAGTTATTGCAGGTTTGTGTAGCACCTGCTCTCAAGGCACCTCCATCAGACCAGCTTCCACTGCTGTGAGATCAGTCGGATTTCCTGGGAGTGTGGAAGGGCTTCTGCTCTTTGTGAGTGGGTGAAGTGTAAGTGTATTGCATATGTAAAGCATGAGTATGTCCATGCACAGAGACCTACTCCATTTGCAATGAGTTCTGTGATAATTACATGTAGTACTTGTGCCAGGGACATTAATGGAAATAACAAAGATATTATCAATCCAAAACATGATGAGAATATTTCTTTTCAAATATCAACAAAGAAACAACTTGATTCATCCTAAAATCATCTTTAAATATTAATCAGTGTCCGTGACCACGTCTGAGGGAGAGGAGTAAAGCAGCACAATGAGATCCTTTTCGTACTAGGACTGAAACACAGTGAATCTTTTGATAAACCAAAACCATTACCTTTTCTGTTTTGTATGAAGATAGGGAAAGCAAATGTTTGCTCCCTTACTTGAAAGAAATTCCAGGTTATTGGTGTTTTTTTTTTTTAATTTGTATGGAAACTATGGGAATTTGCTAACACAAAGTGTCAAGAATATTCTTTTATTTTCATTTCCATTTTTTATTATCCTCAGCATTAGTGTAGGACTTGTCTAATGTAGCAGGATCAGACTTCCAGAAGCCTTCACAAGCATGTCAATCAATTTAAAGATCCAGTCCTGGTGTCTAAACTGGAGTTTATTATCAGTCCTGCAGCCCTTGAATTCAGATTGAGGTGTCAGACCTTTCAGGCAGTATCTATTGGTTTTCTTTCATAGTCTGGCATTCAATACACTTTGGACACCTTCAGATCTCAATCTAGTGTAGAATTAAACAGAGAATGATGAGAAATAGCACAGAGGCACCTTAGGAATAGCATGGACTGAGGTTAGAAGCCCTCCTATTTATCCTGCTGAGGACAGGTCCAGACCCAGAAAAGTACCACTACTTTCTTTGCCCAGCAAGCACAAAGATTTTATAACTGGAACCAAGATGAACTCTGAAAATAATAGCTGGGCATCAGAAGTGAGACTGAGCTGGCTTGTAAGGGTACAAAGCTGTGCTCTTCCTCATATGCCTAGACAGCGATCTACACAACATCCTCAGAGGGTTGCAGTGGAACTTCAGACAACATTTTTTTTGGATGAACTGGCTTTTCTCTCCAGCCCTTTCTCAGGATGTCCTACAGCTAGACCATCATGTTACAAACCACATGAAGGTTTCAGGGGAAGAGGGTTAACAAGGGTTAACATGAGTTAACATTCTCCTCTTACTAAGAATGATGTCATTTCCCTCCCCCTGCCCAAAAGTATCTGTTGCTTGCTTGGTTGCATACTGAAGTTAATTTAAAATATATATTATAGACCTGCATGACTAAAAATTGAAGGAATTCTCGTATCAGAAGACATTTCTAGAAATTTCACGTAAGCCTCCATATGCTTCAGTGTTATTATAAATTATTGGTTTCTAGCCACAAACCACCCCTTTTCTCCACAAAAATAAAGGCTGAGAAAACAGAAGTATTGATGCTTTGTAGAAATTGTCCCAATGAGTTTGTAAGCCAGTATAACTTACACAGGACTGATAAGTAAAGGAAGTTCAACCAGACAGTTTAATCCTCCAATTTCCTGTCTTCTAATCAGCCACTGACTCCTCAGGCTTTAAATTAGAAACATTCATAGCAATATTCAGGACAGGTGAAGGAAAAGGAGTAGAAAGCAACTAGGACAAATACTTGTAGGCAAAACGAGGGCATGTACAGAAAATTACACTCTATGGTATGTATGATAATGCATTGAATACATGTATTTAAGTTATGTATGGAATTTAGTGACTCTGATAGAGAAGAAATAATTTTAAGAAGCCTTATCCAGCAGCTGAGATGTGTATGAACATACAAGGAGTTACTGTGGAAAACAAAGAAAATCCATGCTGCAATGTTACACTCTGTTCACACTTGGTTATTTTTATAGAGACAGGAGCAAGATAAGTATTAATACATGTGTGCTTTTTGATATACAGTGAATGAGAAGTTGGAAGCACAAATCAGCAAAGCCACATACAGTTCAACAGCACGTGGGGATTACCAGGACAAACCTGCATGAGAGTCTGTATGTGCTTGTGTAGATCTGGTCAGTGATTTAAACAAGAAATACTACTTTTGAGTGTTTCGTGCTCCTGGACTTCTTTAGCTTCAATAGTAACACTTAACATTCCATGTGATGAAATTAAAGATTAGATCCATCATTATTTTTAATCCCATTTGCAATGAGATGCTTGGAGAGGATTCTATTAATTCTGAATTGATGGAATTGTTAGTAGTATTCAGAAATTTTCCTATTTGTTTTTACTGTGTAAATTACCTGAGTGATTTTAGCTATTCCTCTGGCAATATGGAGCGCAGAGGTGTGAAAGAAAACTACCTACCAAAAGATTTAGTGAAAAATTGATGTGGAGTTAGAAACCTTTTGAGTAACAATATGACCATTTCCAGTCCTGTCCTACTGTCCTGAACAGCTCCTCTTTTAACTTATGGCATCTGAAGAAAATAAGGGCAGATACCCTGACCTGCAGATCGATAGCTGGGTATCAAAACTAGAAAACAATGATTTCAGATGACTGGAAGATCTGCTGCAACTGTCATATTCAATAACAGCAGTTTACATGCCAACTCATACATAGAGTCATTTGAAATGGCTTCTTATTTATTAATTAGCCTTTTCTTTTTCTTTAGATATTTCACAAAGGAGGGCAGTATGGGGCTCTGAAACGGTCTGGACTGAGATAGCTCAAATTATGGTCAAAGTTGGCTCCCAGTCTCTCAGGTAAGTAAACCTGAATCTCTCTGCTCCTCCTCATGCAATGACTCCAGGTTGGTGGCTGTGTATACCTTGAGCAGAATTTGGCCTAGGGTCTTTCTTTTGGTATTGTAATTGGGAATTTTCCTTCTTAGCTGCAGATGTATTTCAATAACCCTGTGCAAAGGAATTATGCAGGCAATCCCCTATTAAACACATAAAATAGTCACATCTTATTGCCTTGCTAGAGCAAATAATTTAAAAAAGTTTGAAATAAATGTTTATAAAAGTAGCACAGCTGCACATATTTCTACAAATGCAAGACAGAGCTGAAACTTTTCCATGACTAACCCTTTAGTGTCTCTGTGACAGTATCAAATTTAAATAAAAAGTGGCAATAATTACAAAATAATGATATTTTTTTCCAACAAGCTCATTAATCTCATGTCTCCAGGCTGCTGTACCAGTTAAAGTATTTGTTATTACATACATATTGAAAAAAATATAATTCCTTCTTCTTTTACAGCCTTTTGGAGGAAACTTTCTGCTCAACTGACACATTACAATAGTCAAAATAATAACTATTTCTGCATTTACTTGATTAAGGCATATGAAAAAATAATTAGGTGTCAAAAGATTGCCTTAAAACTGTGGTGACAAATGCAATTATTGCCAAACTGTACAAAGTCCTCTGGGTTCTACTGAAATAGTTGGAAACATTTGTAACTGCAAGAAAGAAAAATAATGTTTTTCTTTTACTTTTGACCTCTTGCTATTTTGGCAATTAAGATAAAATATATTAGCCATTCCATCAGATGGCTGGAGAGGAAAAACTAGCTGAGATGAAGGAATATGAATTAAAGGAGCATTAATAAAGACTATCTATGAAAGAAAATAGGGTCAAAATTAGAACTCTGCATTTTAAAGCCACCTTTCAAAACTGCAAGCTGCTTTGCCCAATGCTAAAATCCATTCATTTTACTAATCATGCAATCAACCAATCTCTATTATCTCCAGCTAGCTAGCTACAAACATGCTATAGACTGGAGTGAAAGAGGGAGAGTGTGAGGTTGAGAGACAGAGAGAGAGAGAGAAAGAGAGAAAGAAAGAAAGAGGGAAAGAAAGAAAGAGAAAAAGAAAGAAAGAAAGAAAGAAAGAAAGAGAAAGAAAGAAAGAAAAAGAAAGAAAGCAAGAAAGCAAGAAAGCAAGAAAGAAAGAAAGAAAGAAAGAAAGAAAGAAAGAAAGAAAGAAAGAAAGAAAGAAAGAAAGAAAGAAAAAAAGAAAGAAAGAAAGAAAAAAAGAAAGAGAGGGCGATTACTACAGCCAGCCTTTTATAAAGCCGTTCCTTTCATTATAACAGGTCTTTTCATCAAAACAGCACAGAACCTTTAAATTTGGGCACAATACTCCAGTACAGTACACAGCCGTAGCCTAAAATGGATTTAGAACCTGCTCTTGAAAGAAAACAAACTCCCTCATTTGACATACAAATTGTTTACGATTCATTAAAAAGCAAAATTGCATATCACAGTGCTGGCAGCTGAGTCCATATGGGTGCAAGGGGTATTCATTCATCTCTTTGTGTGCTGGCAGTACCAAGCCGAAGTTTAGCACTGCGCAGCCGAGATTTTGTGCAGCCAGACGATGCATGAGGTAATTTTCAAAGCTTTATTTGTCTTTAAAATGTTAAAATCTGCTTTCTAGCTTACTTTTGATTAAAAGAGTGTGGCTAATGTGATGAGGTTGGGGGGGGTGTGAAAGAAAAATGAGAGATACCTACTTTTTGTTGTATGTTTTAGATTTGCAGGCTGTTTGAAAGACTGCTTATTACTCCATCAATAATTGAAACTTTGTACAGAAATTATTTGCAATTAACACATCTATTGTAAAGAGCTTAAATTATTCATTTCAGTTAAAAATAACATCTTTCATTTAGCACAACTTCTACTAAAACAACAAAAAAAAAAAAAAAAAAAACAAAACCAAAAAAACAAAACCAAGGCTATATTAGTGATTTTCTTGTTGTTGTTGCTCCCTTAGAAAATAAATGGTGTGACGTTTGAGTTTAAGGAGAACTTTCTGCAATGTTTAATCTAAACAACAGCATGTGTGGTTATAAAACTGTTTATTTTTAGGCAAGTGCATTACTAAACGTTTCCAGCATTTTTAACATATTGTATTCACAGCACTAAAACATCTGTGAAATGAATGTGACCAAAAAGAAACTTCCTTGGACAGTTTCTATAGCATGATAATAACTGCCTAATAAATTTGAAGGCTACTTAATAAATAATAAACATGGACATACCTCATGATACAAGCAGCTGATAGACAATTAAAGAGGAGTGGTAATAAAAGAGACAAATGGCTGAGAATAAGGCAAAAATCACAGCATGATATAAGTCATAGGGTTAAAATTATAAGTAAGAATTGATAGCCTTATTTACAGAGGTTTAACAAGCTAAAGAGAGAAAAAAAAAAGTCACATGAATAATCAACAGTTTATGTGCATGCAAATACCCCTTCCCCCTCCAACTTCCCCTGGCAGAAAGTCTAATTGGAAAATCAGTACTATAAGTAACATGGTTAGCCTTCCCCATTCCCAGTAACCAAAAGCTGTGTGTTACGTTTCGCTGGCAACTGCTGGCAAACCTCTAATAGACAGTTAAAAAAATTAAGAGTTTAGACAAAACAAAATGGAAAAACCCAAGCCCAAACACCTTTAAATACAAGCCACATGACAGACACAATGGCCACCACCAAGCTGCAGAATAAAAACCTTCCGGATCTCACTTCTAAAAGTCTTTCAAGTCTTCCGAGGTCTTAAACTTTCCAAATGATACCAAAATCGGTCTGGGGTGGTGAGGAGGAGGGAAAGCCCCCGACTTGTTTCAGTGTATCATACAATGAAAGTGATCATGCCTTGTTTTGTAATTCCACTCGCCAGTCCTTTTTTAACTGATATCTATGCGAAATGAGCTGAGGTTCACGGTCCAGTTAGGAGCGGATAATACATTCATTGTCCTGGCAGCAAACTTTTCCTCTCACTGGAAGAATTCACGCTTGCCACAAGAATAATAATTGCAGAAAACTAAAATGCACTGCTAACGAATTAATCCCTAACGGACAACACGCTAACGAGGGCAGCAATGATTTGAGGACTCTCTTCCTCACAACAGGACTCGCATCTTCTGCCACAATGGGCTATTGTACATCCTCCTAACTCACTATACCTCTTATAGATTCAAGATGTCAAAGGTTGTCTGGCCCGGCTGACCATGACATGCTAGTTAACTCGTTCTACGGAGCACGTTGGGACTTTATTGAAACTTTAATTGTGCCCAAAAGCAGCTAGAGCCAGACTATGTGGGATCTGTAACACATGGCTCCAGGTCAGCACAGCCTGGTAACCTGTTCTAACATAAACAAGCGGAGGGAAAAGTTAGATCGGGGTCTCCAACGAAAGGCAGTGCCTCACAAAACATGCTCCTCTCACACGTGACGGTTTTACACCACGACACGACCGTACCGTTCCAGGCTTTTACAGTAATCGACTTGCTTTGTAACGGACTGAACTTTCCACCTCCCCTCTTCACAAAATACTGCACCGTAAAAAATGCACACACATAGGAACACTTGAAAGCAGCAGATAAAGTAAAACAAACTGAGTGTTAGGCAACCGACTGAGATGAGTTACTCTGTGCAAGGTTTTTTTCTAACTACTTCTTTGAACACTTTTTTTTTCTTTTTTGTTTTTTGTTGGTTGGTTGGTTGCTTTTTTCCCTTAAGGAAAATTTAAAAAGCTTCCCTCTGGAAACTGTAGTGCACATTAACAGTCTCCTGTTACACAGGGGAAAGCACACAAGTGGGACAAGTGTGAGGCTGCTCTATTGAAGAGTGTGAAAAAAATCAAATGTTAATTTGATAAATGTGAGGTCTGGGACATTTTGTCAAAGAGGGAGGGAAAGTAGGAAAGGGAGGAAAAAAAAAGCAGCCCTGCTGCCAACTCACCATCCACCAAGTTCTGGCCGAGATGTCGTAGCAGAGCTGCCATTTGATGGAGCCGTCGGAGGTTTTCCCTGCCATTATGCTGTCAGCAAGCTTCATCTGATGCTAACTCACGGGAGATAAGACACCTAATTGAGAAAACATTTGCACTGGCATGTTGGGCAACATGTAGCCCGGTCCATACCATATGGAATCATGGGTAAAAAAAAAAAAAAAATCTCCTTGACAATGAACCAATCTCTCACAGACCCAGTGGCAAGGTGAAGTGGAGATGAAAAGTCATCTGCTCCTAGCACTGTCTTCTCCTCTCTCTCTCTCCCTCTCTCTCCCCCTCTCCTCTCTCACTCACTTTGTTTTTTTTTTTTTGGTAAATAAGATCCCACTGCTCAACATCAAAGAGAGGCAGTCAAAATTAGGACTTCATCACTCATAAGATTTCAGTCTGCAAGGTTTTTCTTTCCTTTCCCCTTTTCTCTTTTTTAAGAAGAATAAAGAGATTTAATAGGACAAAGGCAGGTAGTGGACTGCGGAGGGAGATTGCCACAGGCTATTAGCCTAAAATTTCTGCTTGACAGATGGAACTGCTTAGAGACTATCATGCAATGTTTTGGGTGTGTTTTTTTTTTTTTAAAGACTTTCAGGCTGATTCAGTATCTATTTATCGCAACTACTTTTCTCATGTACGTGACTGAGGGGGGGAAAAGAGAAAATTACTGAGCAAAAAAAGGAAAAACATTGCACCTTTTTTTCCTTCCTTTCATAATTTCGCATATAATCATTTAAACAGTGAAAGGCAAAACACAACTATAAGCTGCTTGAGTTAATTTCTCAATTCAGTGACAGAAGCTTTCTGAAGGAATCAAATGCTCTTTCATTTTTTTGAGGCATTAAAAATTTTGTCTCGTTATTCCTTCTTGATTTTCTATAATAGATCTTACTGTTTAAATGAATGACTTTTTATATGAAGGTTCAAATGGATAAAGTGCTCCCTAAGAACTCAACAATTCCTGTCTTTTTTTTATTAATATAATTTTTCTACCATATGTTTTTAAAGTGGTTTGTAATGTTACGCTTAACCATCAAGTGATAACTACTAAGATTCAGAGGTTTTTTTCTCCCTCCTGCAAAATTTCCCTGTGACATTCACAATTCACATGAGAATTTGTCAGATAACTTGGAAAAAGACAACTCCAAAACAAGCAGTTTTGGAAAGTTGCGAGATACTGCTACTGTCCAAGAAAATTGTACATTTTTCCATTTCCCACTTCTGGTGCACTGTAAACCCAACAAAAGTATTACTTTTATGATAGCTGACTATTAAACAGCCACTGAATGCTTTCCGTTTAAATCATCCTGTTGTACCACACGGAGAGACAGTTGCTCAGCTATGACCACCACCACCACTCAGTAAGAGAGCACTTCACTCTATACAGTAAGAGCCTTTCCTCAAGTGCTCGACAAAATGAACTTCTGAACTGGCAAGCGGATGCTCGCCAGGAAGATTTCTTAGTCTGTTGAGCTATGGCTGATATAACTTGCTCAGACAGAAACAGCTACACTCTGCAAATCTTTTCACGATTTGGATGGGGTATTAAAAATATCCATTCTGCTTTAAACAATATCCATTTCTGTTTGTATCAAACAAGGGGAGCTCGTGGGCACACAATTCTCCTTTTGATTATTTTGTACACTAACTATTGTTTAACTGTTTGGCTACAGCAAAACAGTAATTCCGGGCTGTATAGATTACAGAACTGTCATTCAGCACAGAACAGAACTAACTTTCATTGAGCTTCAATAATACCTTCAAATTTCTGTGATGTGTGAGATAAGAAAATGATTTAGGGAAAACACAAACTGTTCATGTAACATACAGGGGTTAGTCTGTTTTTACTGCAGCTTTAACAATGTGGACTGCATGAAAATATATTACTACATGATCTATGCAACTTGCCTCACATCCCAGTTTGCTTTTTTGCTCCAGGTAGCAGGTATGATCCCACTGCTATTAACAGCAAAAGGGTCCAATTAGCACGGGAAGTGTTAAGATTTAGTCTGAATCCAGGAAAAAACATAAAACCGAAAAAAACTGACACGAGCTGTTCTTGCACTGGCTGGCCAAAGCATTTATTGTTGTCTGTTGATGCAGGTTTGTTAGCCTGCCCTTTTGGGAGTTGCTGTTTACTTAAAAAATACCTTTCCTCCAAATAATCGCACGAAATAAAGAGTAAGACGCTTAAGTAACAATCAGCCTTTGAATCAGTGTCAGATTCAATTTTATGCTGCTCTCCCTGCTGCTACTTCTCAAACCAAACAACTTACCCACTCTGCTTATTATTTATTTAGTATTTCATACCCAGCTGTGCTGCATGTCACTCCAACCAAGTTCTGATCAATCTCTGTTTGGTCTACGTGGTTTTTCGTCACCTGATGTAGAAATAGATTGACTGACAAACTTTCGATTGCTGCTTTAATCACTTATTCAAGACTACTTAGCTCTTCCTACACCAATAGATGACTTTACTTCCTAATATTAATTAAAATGACACTGAATAAATGTTTTTTTTTTTTTTTCAGAAGAGCATTCACTTTTCGGCTTATGAATGACAGAAGCCTGAAACCATTTCCTTCCTGATGGTATAATAGTTATGTACAAAGAAATGAGGAGTGCTGTTGGTTAACGGCATTTTAAATTCAGAACAATTAGGTACAGTTAACTTTGCCATTGTTCTTTCTGATGCTGGGGATGGTGGGTTCCTACCCATAGAGCAATTATTCCTTTCATAAGCGGCTGTTGTTAATAGCATTAAAACAAGATTAAATACAACATGTTAAATATTGCAATTATTGTGGAAAATAAAATTATTTGGTGAGCATAATGGGGAGCAAATCAAGCATTTAACATGATCCAGGAAATGCTACTCCAAACAATTGCATTTGTTTTATGCAATTTTCCCCCTTTGATTGCTGACAGATGCCGTTTTGGAAACAAACATCTAAGTAGTTTTCCTTCAATCAGGAGAAAAAAAAAACCCACGCATCAGAAAATGGCTACATGTTTTGAATTTAACTCTTGTCAATCAGCATTCTGCATAACACTCCCTGTGAATAGTACTGGGACAAAACGATGGCTTCCAAAGACTCATAAGCCACAAAGATATTTGCTTCTAAATCAGACTGTTCTGAAGAAAGGAAAAGCCTACGTGCAGCGTAGACATTTGCACAGACACAGCTGCAAAATAAAAATGCTTGCAATACATGAGTGATAGTTCAAGTTGGAAATGAGTTAGGCGTATGTGTTTGTGGGCTACAGAAGACTTGTTTTCCAGACAGCTTTAGGCATCAAGCAATAAATGGAAGTACTTGCCAGTTGCTTTCTGACTTCCTACTGGAGAAGTGACCAGTTACCCACAAATAATTTGTGTAATTGTTGGGCAGAGTTACCTGCCGCAGCAGAATGAGCAGATCTGGATGAGGTCATTGCTGCTATCAAGTGTACAAAACCAGGAATGAATGCTAAAAATGGCTAATAAAAGTATATTGATTCAGATGACTATACCAAGCTGGCATTTTACAGTATACTGGAAACTGAATGCAAGAAAGAATTAGAAATGTTGGCATAGCATGTGGTTTCTCCAAACACTGGCTTCTCCTATTCACACCGCTAGAAGAAACGTGGCTGAATTGCATGCAGCTTCCAGCGCTAAGCACTTTTGTAGGATCTTAGTACTCCTTACTAGATTAATTTCAAGGTGTCCACTGCTCATTAACCCTTTCTTTATTCTCTTTGCCTCCCCCTATTTCTTTAGTGGTGATTGCAACTGTGTGATTTTAGATCTGTTCCTAATTTGGGAGGAGTTTTTCTTGGGAAGCCTGAAGTTAGATGAGTTGCGAAGAGGATTTCCTTATCTCAAGCAGTGACAATTAGTTCAAGTGCCATGTGAGAGCCAGCAACTGATTTTTGGACAGCCTCTGAACTTATGCAAAGTTGATGACAACAAGTGTGTGTTCTAGCTTTTAGAAATCCTATAATCCTGGCTTCAATCAAAAGGATCTGCTGTTGCTGAAGGCGTAAACAAAGAGAGAAGCAGCATGTGACCACTGCTCCTCCACCTTCAAGGACTTCTCAGCCAAAATGAGTGCAACAGTAAAGGATACTCCAGATGACACACACATTTTGGATGATCTTGCTAAAGCCAGGGAAAGGAGTCCTTTCCCCTTTGTAGGAAAGTTATCTTTGCACTCTGCATTTTCCCCTGTAGCTCTGTTATGTGTATCCCTCTCATTTCTCTGATTTTCTTCTTGCCATCTGTATTCCCCTTTTGCCTCATCTGAAACAAGCATCAAGATCTTGTTTCTGACAGAACAGTCTGTCAATATGGAAACACACTGACATCACAGACAGTGCTGTGACTTCATGTCTGAAAGAAACAGGAGGAACAGATGAAAGGGAAGGAATGACACATACAAACATCTCAAAAAAATAAGTGAAAATTCTTCTCTACCAGCCCAAAATGTAAAGGAATATAAACCAGATTTATTTTTAAGTCTACTTCCTAATTTGTGACTGTAACTCAGCACATTTCACCATGCTCTTTGCCCTAAAGAGGTACCCTAGCCCTGAGGAGCACATGCTTTGTGGCATCTCTGTGGCAGCCATTACAACCTCTTGAGAAGGGCTAAATAGGGACTAATCTGGCAAAAAAAGCTAATATCAAACATAATGCTCACACGTGGGAACAATCTTTAGATGGAAAGGAGGAGTCCTGCCCTGGACCAATCTGAAACACACAAGTAAAAGTAGATTCACAGAATTTAAAAAAGAAATATTCATCAAACTCACAAAATTTTGATGCAGCTGGATCAAAGGTAGCATTACACCACTGCAGTATCCAGAAAATATTTAGCACACAAAGGGGAAATATCACCTTACTATGATTGTTAATATTTCATTCTAGGAAATGTCCAAGCATTATTTCCATTACTAACTTTTTTTTTTTTTTTTTTTTTTTTAAGAAGAATTTGGGAGAACTTAGAAGCCTTCAGTTTCCCTTAGTATTTGAAATATTTTTTTTAACGTTAGAGGGCATCCAGAAGATAATGCTTTCTTGCCATCTAATAAGGAGATTCATAAGTAGCAGAAGAGGAGCTCAAGAAAACTAAAAGGTTAATATATTCTAACTAGATGTTGGGTATAGAATGTCAGATCTGTCAAATTTCATTACAGTTTGCTGCTCAATGAAAAAGATTTGATTTCTTTTGCCACTGTCCTACTATGTTCAAGTCACACAGTGCCAGCAGCAACCAGCCAACGACCACAGGCTGGCACTGAGCGGGCCCGAGTGGGAAGCCAGCCGCAAGGACCATCTGTTTCCGATTTCTAGCGAAGCCAAGATGTGCAGTGAAGTGCATTCCATTCACCCAGCCAGCCTTCTCCCTGCTCAAGTTATTAGTGTTACAAGTGAAATTATCTTTTCCAAACAGCAGGGGAGCTATAATCCTTATGGAACAAGACTTAAATGGAAGGGGGGGAGGAGGAAAAAAAAACAACAAAGCAAAATAAAAAGACAGAATTAAAGGTCGTCCCCCCACTTCAAACATCTTTTGTTAGAAGTTGTTGATGATGCTGTTTGTAAACGTAATTGCCATGTTCATTAGTTTTATAATTGTAAATGATGTTTTATTAAGAACTATATCCTCTAAGGGGAAAAAATGTGTATGTTGATTCATGGGATCTAATGTAATAAACCATTCAAATACACTTGGAGTGTTATTTATGAATAAAGTTAAAACTGACAGCATGAATGCTCATTTAAGTTGCTCTAACATTAAGTGCCTTGGAAAACATCAATGGTTTTAAAGCAGAAATTGAAGTGAGAATGCATAAATAGTGCTAATTACATGCTACTTACATTGTTTCAATATGTAATGCATATGTTTAACCTCTCAGAGAAAGGATTGGTCTTGGCACAGCAACTGTGGGGATTTAAGGGAACACTAAACTGATAACTGAAGAATGAGCTCTGACATAGGATATTCGTCTCCTACTGTTACCTAAATGCCAGGTGAAACCACAGGATTTAGAGGAGGGCGGGTGGAAAGGGGGAAGGAAGGAAAAAAAAAAGACAAACACAACGAGGTGAAACTGAGAAGTTTATTTCAAAGGGGGAAACATTTATCCTTTGACACCATTCCATTCCAGTGACTTTATTTCTAATATACCATGAGATTAATGATGTGGCTACTGTCACTGGGTCTGACGAACACTGGCAGAGCTGGGGAACAGTTGCTCCCTCTACTATTATTGGACATATTTGTAAATTGGCATTTATAAGATGAACTTGTTCCCTGTGCCAGCCAATGGGGGGGGGGGGGGGGGGGGGGGGGGGAAATCTCATTCATCAGGGCAGATTTTTTTTGTTTTCTGTTGGATTCTATATAACACACAGTTGGTTTAAGATTGGCTGATTTAGAAACTTGTTTAAATTAACAATAGTTGACAGTTTTCACATCATATAATAATCTCAATGTGACTTTTATGCAAATTAATTGTAGATAATTGAGGAAGCAAATTATCATCATGAAACAGATTTCTGAAATACCAGAGGTGAGTCAGTATCTAAGCCTTTGCTCAGGGAGGACGCAACTGCTGGATGGAGCCATAATCATTCATCATCCTATCCCCTATCTGTGTATTCAGAAACATTTGCTGTAGCTGTATGTATTGTCTACCTTTAAGAGGTCCTGGTTTGCCTTAAGTGAAATATATTTCAGACTCTCTGGAGCTGTAAGAAACAGCCCTTCTGCATCTCTCCATGCAAGCTTGTTCCCACATATCGAAGTAGGAAGAGTGCAGCAGAAGGACCCAAATGACCACAAATGGGGACTTTGGGATTGTTCCAGACAGTTTCTATATTTGAGGTCTACACAGTGTGGGTAGGAAGAAAGGCCAGCAGGTCAAAAACATGAAGCTCTGCACACTTCTGTCATTAGCTTGGTCAGATATTGGATGTTGAGTACTGGTTCTTACTGTATACATGAAGAAAGTGACCTATTTATTCATACAGGCAAAGGCAAGTTTCATATCCTCCCCTTTGAGTTTGTAGGTACCTCCACAGAACCAAGAACTACTTTTGGATTCAAAGACTGCAGTGTCGCATGGCATAGGAAATTAATCTCTGACACTTTTGACTTTTACTAATTTTTCCCGTTTCTAGATAGGATTTGCTGTGATTGGCCCACAGTAGAGGGGAAAAAAAAATATAACCTCAAAGTCTCCCAGGAAATGGCTTTCTTGCATAGGACCTACTTAGTCCAACACTGCTGATGGACTTCCAGGCAGCGGTGCTTAAATCGGTTCACATAAAAGACTATAACTATTCCTTCATAACGAGATACTTCTATAATGCACTCTGCTTAGGGCTGTTCTTGAGGAATAAAGAATCCAAGACAGATGTGGCAATGACCATCATATTAATCTCAAAGACCAAATCCTTCAAAGCAGAGGAAATATGAACAATTAAAACAATAAATACATTGAATCATATTAATTTCAAGTGCCCTCAGTACTAACTCCAGTTTCACACCTGAATTTGTAATTCTTCAGCCATGAATAAGTAAATCCCCTTTTGTTTTGAGAACAAGATTAAAATGCTATTAATATTAAAGCCACTCCTGTTTGCTGGTTCATATGTCAGTATAAATATCCTCCTCTTCCTTTGCTTCACCTCTTGAATGCCAAATTTGTCCTCTTGATCATACCAGCTGAACAGCAGCCAGAAGGCTGAACACTACAGGTAAATGCATACAGAGATATTTTAGCAAGGGCCAAGCTTCGTGCCAGCAAATTGTACAAGCAATTCCAGCATTATCCATTGAAGTAACTCAGGACTACTGAACAGTTTACAGCAAGAGAACACTTTGATGACCCTAAGTTATTTACACTCTTGTGTAATCTCTGCCACTGGACATCACGTTATAGAAGAGACGTGTTATTCAGAACACATCATTCCCCCCCCCCCCCCCCCCCAGTTAACTGGTCATACTGACAAAGCAGCTTTGGAGATGAAGTCTGTAGCACTTGTCTCTTTCCTTTTGTTTTTCAAAACAGGTTTCGAAAGCCTGCGGGAATCTTCACTAATCAAAAAATCCAACCCACCAAGAAGAAAGAAAAAAAACACTTTTAACTAATCAAGCTGAATTTTTTTCACAAGTTTACAACTAATAAAGAAAATACTACTTCAGACTCCTGGAAGTCAAATCTAATTCAAAACATGGTATATTGTAAGCTAAGAGGAGGTTGTGTAGAAATACTGACTTCTATATTTTTTCTTGCATTCACTGGACATTTCTACCAAAACAAGACAGTATACTCATTACTCATCAGGTCTGAACACCTGACACTATCTTTTTGCTAAGGGACTTCCTTTTGCAAAGGATAACTGACTGACAGATAAGAAAGCCCTAGTCAATATTCTAAAACACAGATTCAAGGATGCAGATGCAGGGATTACAAAGCACACCTTGATTCATTACAGTCTTTTCCTGATACAGGGATCCACCATTAAGACAACAACAATTTTTGCCTACGAAGGCTCCTTTGGAGGCAGTCCAGGCCACAAACAATCCTGGAAGTTGCTAACAAACAACCTGCACTTCATGTTCAGCCTACCCATGACACCCTGTCTGGCCAGTGTTGACAGCTTTTCAGTCTACATGCCATTCTGAATGCCTGCAGGTAAAGCAGAGGCGGTGGCCCTAATGCTGCTACATCTCTGGTCCCTCACAGGCTTTCTTGCAGCTTTGCACTAGCAGGAGTTCATATGAACCCAGAAAGCAGTCTGGGTGCTGTACTTTTATCTTCAGAGAAGAATAACTAAGCTTGTTCTCCATGCTTGGGGTCAGATGTGCTTGGTGCCTAACAGCTTGGGAATGCTCTCAAAGCATACTTTGAAGCCTACTTGGTCGTAACAGCTGGAATCTGTGTCTCCATTACCAGCAAGCTGCTCTGATACTCTGAGCAAAAACACAAGCTGAGTCACAGTAGATGACAATGCTGCTGACAAAATGTTTTAAGCTGCAAACTAAAAAAACAATGGGATTATTTATGGACTGCAATTCTTATTTTAATGTCAATAAATGTATTGGATAAATTCCCCTTCATTAGCTGGAAACCTCAGAAGGAAACAGAAATATTCTGGTAAACCACAAGCTTGTTCTTAGTGAATACATGGCTACATTTCCACTGTGGAGGCATACCCAGACTGTTTTTTCACTGGGACAATAAATCTCTGGGAGTGAAACCCAGAGTCTATAAAAGCAAGACCTTCAAAATAAGGGAGTGTGACACGTGGTCCTTGGAGGCTCCAGAGGATGATCCTGGAAAATATTGAGAGGAGCTTTTTCTTCTTATGAATGGAAAACAAGTTTTCTGAGATCTACCATTCCACTCAAACCAAGTGGTTAGAATGAGTCTGCTTCACTATGGGAGTTGTTTGCTCTCTTATCTACTGGACTGCACACGTTCCAGAAAGAGCAAGCTGGTTTGACTATGGTGTGCTGAAAAAAAAGAGGAAAAACACAGAAATAGCATATTAGACCTCCCTGATTTCCAAGATGCAGAAAGAACAAATCTTTCCTTGCAACTGGATGATCTTTGAGGTTGCTTCCAACCCTGACAATGGATATCATGCATCAATCCATATGATATGCTGAATACAGGGCTCTCTAGTCCTTCTCCATCCTACCTCCTCACTACTAGAAGCTTCGTGGAAAAAAGGGACCCAGAGTTGCCACTGGGCCTCTCCTATCATGGGATAAACTCCATCAGATCAGCAGGATCAGCTTCCAGTTCCTTAGAATGATTTTCAAAAGGTAGAGCAATTAATATCATGCCAAGTAATGCTGATGTTGCCATATGTTTCTGGAGGGAATAGTTTCATCTCAGGATGGAAAATCCAGACAACATGGTCACAGATTGCTTTTTCCTTCTTTTCCTCAGCACCAATCCATCTTTACTTTTCCTTTCTAAAGCTGTGGTTCTGTATCTCTCCTGCACCTTATGGCTTGCAAATTATTTCCAGAATTAAAAATGTGGTACTCTCTTATCTGTGCAATATTTTTTTTATAGCATGACACTAATGACATTTTGAATTTGCTTCAGAGTGTTTGTTTGGGGTTTTTTTGTCGTTATTGTAAGGACGAGACACACAAACAATCACATCCGGGTCTAAGTACATTTTTAATCCCATTCAATTTATTTCAGATGCTGAATCCTCAGGAAGGAGGACCAATGCCTAATAAATCAGGTGTTTCTTCCTTCAGTGTAAGTCACCTACTGGATCAATAAGAAGCAGGGAAAAAGACAAGTTCTCTCTTTTGCATGAGTTAATGCAGATAAATAGCTTCATGTAGTAGGGCAGAGCATATTTAAAGCCCTACACTTAGCATACTGGACATGCTTCTTGTATTTGAGGAAGACTAGAAAAGTATTTGCTAAGGGAGTACAGGCATAAGAATCTGGCTTACAGCAGAAGGTAAAACACAGAATTCAAGTCCTTTCTGTCAAAATCCACACAGCAGTATTCCCATTTCAGAAATCCTAGACTTTTTTTTCAATCTAACGGCTATGAACTTGATGCTTAGCTAAGCAGGGACCAGAGCAGGTTTCTGGGGATGGTGCTGGAGCTTTGGTAGCCCTGACAGTTAGCACTGGGTTGGTGGGACACTCACCTGCCTGCACAACCTTCCCATTCTCCCAGCTTGAGCAAGATCACTCCTCTGTCCTCAGTCATCTCAAAGCAATGCAAAATCTATCACAATACCATTTATTTTCTGCTTGATAAAAATTATTCTCACATTCTCTGTAGATAGCAGGCATGAGAGAAACCTTGAATGGAATCAAAGAGCTACAATTTACTGACACATAAATGTTTCCATAAAATGTTCAGTTCAGGTTATTTGCCTACACACTGGCCAGACAGCATTGCTTCTGGGTACTTACCAAAACCAGAAATTCTACCATCATACTATGAAGATTCAATGCAAGTAATTGGCACAGCATTATGTTGATATGAAACAAAGCAATGACATGCCTACAAATTACAGATACTTTTCAGTAACAGGACAAATCCTAGTTCTTGAAAGTGAATTAATCACAGGAAAGAAAATTGTTTATCAAAGGATGGAGAAAAAAAAAAAAAGCCAAACCACAAACTAGTGCAGGTTCACAGTTCTCTCTGATGTAATTAAAATAATTATGATTTTATAACTAAAGAGTAACTTTGTCCAAGTATTACAATAAGACTGTTCCTTCTAACGTCACCCTGTCACAAAAAGCTTGCTGATATACGGTATGCACTATATATATTTGCTTTCACATGCAAACATGTAAGCACATATCCAGGGTCTTTATTCAGAAATTTACATAAACCTCATACTGAGTCAGGCTTCCAAGCCTATGCACCTGAATATCCTCCAAATGAGACAGAATGAGCTCTTTTGCTCCTCATTCTGTCTGTAGAGAGGCAAATGGCCACCTTTAAGCACTTACTCTGTCAGGAATGGACATTATTTTGCCTAGAGCACCTCACTATGTCTTAAAAAACCCAAAATCCACACACACAAAAAAAACACCGCAAAAACAAACAAACAAACCCCACCAAAAACAAAAAGCAAAAGAAACAAACAAACAATACAACACAACACAGAATCAAGTTGCTTCTTGTAATTGCTTTACCTGAGAATAGAGATCACTTTCCTAAACGGAAACATTAGCTAGAGCTCACTTGTGCTGGAAGACCAGGACTCCAGTGGATAATCCAAAAGATTATTCCACAGTGGATTAACCCAGACAATACTTATCAGAAATGTCACACCACAAATATGTGCCAAGAGCATGTTACTGGGAAACCTTCCTGGACCACAGTAAAATCAGAGTATTATGTATCAAGCAACGCAAACCACTTTCATAGTCTGTGAGCATACATTGTAACTTCTTGTATCATAAACCAAGTAAAAAAATTAGGACAATTAAACTATTTTCCCCCCTCCAGTGTCACATCAGATTGCATTATATTGACAGCTCCACATGATCTCAGGGGGTCTGAAATGTCATAGTCTTTAGTCATACCTCTGCCGATATTTCACCGACTACCATCCTCCCTGGGGATGAATATGAAGGGATGGGACATTTTGCAAGTGCCCATCTTCTCATCTCCATGCATACCCTTGCCCTACCCTTTATGCATTTCATTATCTCTCAGATCTGCAGTCATCAGTTCCCTCAAGTCTGCATCACCTTGCTGAGCAGTCTTAGCTGCATTCAGTAGCAACAATCTTATTCCATAGGTTCTCCCATCTTTCCACATATCCAAGCTTCTGTTCAAACCTTCTTTGCTCCATGACTCTGGCCTCTCTACTTACTCAGTGTATTTCTCGTTTCTTTTTCCTCACGCTTCATTCTGTTATTCCCTTGCCCTGTCCCACTCCAGACCTCTGATTATCCTCTGCCTAACTCCTGTGACCCCCAAACCAAACCAAACCAAACCAACCCAAACCAAACCCAACCAGTCAGCTTTCTCCTTATGTTGCTTCAAGGCCTGTCGCAAAGGAGCAGAATGGGAATACTTGGTAAGAGTTGCTTCTAAATTCAGGCATGCAGCTCAGTAAAAGATAAACTGAGTTAATATAAGAAGACAGCCTTGAAAATGCAGTAATTCATGCCAGGCTTTATACTGCAGTTCTATCCTGCTCCACACATCAGAGAAGTCACCTACACCCTCTGCTTTGAAACCCACCTCTGTGGCAACCTGCAAGTCAGAAAATGCTCGATTCAACCCACTTAATTGGGACACTATAGTACAAAGATAGTACAAAGCCAGAATTGTTCACAAATCTTTGCACTTTTTGCCTTCAACATCGAATACTTGGGGTAGGGATGTTATTAACTCAATTTATACTGAGTTATACAAAGGGGCCATGAATGTGAATTTGGATTCTGGACAATTTCATACTATGAAATAAATTTTATGCTGAATAAATACCTACAGACAAAGTTTTACCTACTGTTAAAACCTGTCCTATTCTAAGATTTAATAACAAATGTACTATCTGGTGCATAATAGGCAATTAATTTTGTTTTGCATTTACTCTGTTTAAAACCTAAAGCATTTAAGAATATTTGGAGTATGCAAGACTATCATAAAATCAATTTCTGTTCTGGTTTATAGCCAACCACTTAAAGCCTTAATTTGCTACAACTCACTTATGTTCAGACTTATAAATGTGGGACCAGATATCTGCTAAGCTTCTATCATGGGCTTCTTAGAGCTGAACTGGTTAATTACTGTCTCTCACATCCACTGTCTCCACTTGTTTATTGCCTGCATCTATGCATTTACAACATCAGTTCAGGTTATTTGCACTTGCTTGAGAACCTGCTGCCTCCTTCTGCTGAGGTTTGAAGGAGGGAAACTTTGTTTTTGCTGAGGAATATCCCATTTCACTTACAAATAAACAAACAGCAGAGGAACTGGCAGGAAGTCATGGCCTGTTGGTGAGAAGGGCTCTGTCTTGGCAGAGGGCAAATGAGGCAGCATCGTTTTCACTCCAGCACAAAGTCACTATTCTTGGCTACTTGACCAAAGGAAGCAGAAGCAGAGGGGCGACTAGCAAAGCACGTCTGCAGGTCTGTATTTCACAGGAAGTAATGTAGCTCCTCTGCAGATAAGTTTCAGTGAAGAACAAAGGCTGATTTTGTTCAGTGCTTTGAGAATGATGCACTGGACCTGGCCCTAGCTTTTCAGTGCCTGAAAACAAGGTTTGGAGAATGAAACCTACTTTCTCTCTCTCCCTTGTTCAAATTAGCTGCATGATTTTCAAATTACCCCTATACTTACCATATGAGGAACACCTAGAAGACATCCAATATTATTTCCAATTAAATTCACATTTATTGATTTTGCAGACTACACACAAGCGTGTTTGAGGTAACTGTAATGGCAACAGCAGCTAAACCAGTTGCACTAAACTTACCTGCCAGTGCTGAGTGGCCTTTAAACCTTAAGAAACAAAACATCTGACTAAGAACCAGACAATGGTGTAATAATACATTAGCAGGCAGCATCATCACTGACTGCAAACATTTCGAGCCTACATAGTTCATGTGTATCATAACCTCAGAGGCATACTACCACCGGGTTTCCAGCAGCTCAACATTTAACATGAGATGAAGTGTGGTTGTGCATGATACAAGTAGCACTAGATATAGTGGGAATCAAAACCATGATCATGTTAAAAGCAAATCGCAGAGCAGGTTACCTCTTGCCCTCTCTTTTAGCCTGAGCAGCATATTCCAGTAAGTACAGAAAAGATACCATCAAGTACTTCTTTATAGTTTAATTCTATTTTACTCTCCATTGCTTGCAATGACCTTGCCCTCTTGAAAGCTGAAGAATAAAATTCCTTTCTCTGTCAATTTTGTGCTTTCTTTCTCAGGAAATAGTGGGGGGGGGAGGGGGGAGGGAGGGAAAAAAATCTCAAAACATCAGCCCATAAGAGAGGAATTAGAGATTAAGGTTGAAGATAAGAAGTTTTTAATAAAAATTTAAAGGCACTGCTAAGTTTCAAGGATGATCATCTCTTCTCCTCCTCATTATTGCTTATTTCCACTGTGCCCATCCCTGTACAAACAGTGGAACATATTAAAACTACCTATAGATAACAGTGCAGTCTGAGCTTGCTCTTTAAGGAGGCCAGTAGGGTCTCCCTAAAATACATTCATGGCATTCTGGGGGCAGTCGTAAAGTGTGATGAGAACAAGGTACCAGTGGTCTTGCGTGAGGTCCCTGAGTCTAAGCACTATCTCTACAGCAGCTCACTGATGTGCAGTCTAAGTATTCCCTTGGTGGCTAGCTGATTCAGAGTCAGATGGTGATCGGAAGAAAAATGCTGTTTGTACTGGCTCGGGACTAGGAGACTGGGAGGCACGCAGGGCAGATGTGATCACCTGGGAAGGTAGGCTGAGGGCTGTATCTTTACTCTGGCTTGGCAGTCGAGAGCTGGAAGCAGTCTTGGTGAAGGAGAAAATAGCCAGAACTCCAGACTGGCAGCCTCTAATTCCTTTTTTGTAAACTGCAGTTGGGAAATTGTCTCTTGGTGGTTATTGACAGTAATTTTTCTTTAATTTCAGAACCGATAAGATTATTACTTCTATTTTTTTGTAGCTTAAGATCATATTTCTGCAGGCCATTATTTAAATATTTTTGTCATTGGTATGTGCTGTGTATCAGACATAGAAGTGCTCTTTATAATTTAGTTATATTGTTTAAACATTACACTCACAATGTTGTACATTCCTGTATATAATCTGTAACTCTCATTAGCTGAGGGACTAGATTTAATCACTTCCTTCTCTCTGTGAAAGAAAGAGTAACATGAGAAACAAAGATCTCCTCTCCTCAGTTCCTTTGCCAATCCTCAAGCCATGAGAAGCAATTCAAGAGTTAACTGTATGCCATCACATCTAGTGATTACTCTGATAATACATGATTACACTGGTTTGTTACTTTAGGGTCAGCAGATGCCATAGTGGCAGTGAGGGAAAAAAAACAAACTTTGCCTGCATCTTCCCTAGGTTTCCCTGCAAACCTCACCAACCTTCCTTCTTTTATCCTTTTCTTTAGGGATCCTCACAGAAGCAGCTCAGCTTTTCAATACACTGGGGAACATGACCTCTTCAGCTGATTTCCCCAGCCCAGCTTCTGATATATAAAATTAATCATGAAAGAATCAGAAACTAATTGACAGCATAGCTAACGACTCCATTCCAACAGACAAACCTCAAGCAGCAACTGAAATTATTCTTTTGCCTGCTATTCAGGTAAAATTAGCACAACTCCCAGAAAAAAAAAAGTTTCTTAAACCACTGTGTTTCAACTTTTAGGTCATAGCTTACAGTAAGTTCTTAAATTGCTGGGGTTTTTTGCTGCCTACTTCTTTCTAAAATGATTCTAGTGCACAAATAGGAAGCTTAGGCTCTTATGTGCAAAAGCAACTGACATAGGAAAGCAGGCAAATTTCCAAAGGTTGGTCTTGTTTTCAGTTGGTTGCAAGTTGAGATGCCAGCAGTGGACAAGACGGTCTTGGAAGTAAAGTCTTAACTTAAAAAGGGAAATAAATAGTTGAAAGAGAATTTGAAGACGGAAAGACTAAGGCAGAAGATGTAAATCAAACTAATCGGATTTCCAGATCAGACACATTCAGTGAGAAAGGCTCACCTCTGGATAGTTAGCACTGCAACCACATCAGTGCATTTTTCCTGTGGTATTTTCTGACAGAGTATTCAAGATGGGAACCATCTGTGGGATTTCAGTGGGGCTGGGGGTCTGCACATCTGCCACAGCATCATCTTACACATGGGTGTAGTGTGTGCTACAGTGCCATCTGATGCTGCTGAAGGCAGAGGTCAAATGCAAATGACAAGTTGTGTCCTCTGTAGGGACATCCTTTAATTACTCTGTTCGTAGCTGCTTTCTCCTTTTCCACCTTTCTTTACTTCCTAGAACACAGTGGAGGAGGGAAGGGGAATAGCAAGTGGCTGTTGACTGACTCAAGGGAAATTATATGGAGAATTTCCTCTGAAATAGTACTTTTTGATCCCCTCTCTGATCAGTGCAGTGGCCTAAGCAAAGCCACGATCTTCTGCTTCCCCCTCTAACCCTCTGAAATCCCCACGCAGCCATAGGGATATGGGCCTGCAACTAATCCAAGAGCAAGAGCCTGAAGCTAGAAGGGGAAAGAAGTGACTCCCACTAGTTTCAGAAGATACAGCTGTAAGAGGATGTGTGGTTTTGGACAGAGTGCTGCTGTGGAATGCACTGGGGACAACTGGGAATGGATCCTTTCCTCTCCTCAGGTACCACCCAAAATGCCCACAACTTTGCTGGTTCAGAAGATATTCAAAGCAGACTGTAATTTATTATGTCCAGCAATAAACAAAATATTAAGTGCATTTTTAATGCTGTAGAACCTTTTAAAAGACTTTTAAACCTTTGACTGTGGAATATAATCAAACTTGTTTTGCTCTCTGCACAGGCCTGGCCTCCAAACACATAATTAAGCAGTCAGAAATTGCAAAATTGTTTCGTTTTGTTCCCACACCACTCAAATATTGATAAAAGCTTTCTCCTTTGTCAGTTATTGCCCTGTAATTGACAAGTCCTGGGTAATACAATATGATTTGGGAGCTTGAACACCGTATCCACATCTTCCCATGATTTTCCACCACTATTTCTTTGCGTTCTCTATGGTTTTAGTGGCTGTGAGCACTCAGGTAATGTATCAGCTACTACTTGAAATGGAAGATTTAGAGCTTAAGCATAAAGGAACTTTTTTGTTTCTTTGAGGCAGAGGGTTATGGTTTCCTTTAGAAAATTATTCCATTTCTAAACACTGGAAGTATTCACATGCACCAGCATATGTGGAATGACTGGCTAAATTTTGTAGCTCAATTCTTATGGACACAGATATGTGTCCTGGAGACCAGAAACACCATATGCTCTAGGAAGCAAGTGCTGAGGCTTCTGTGCCATCTTCTGTACTCCTCCTACTCCTCAGACTGCCCAGTACACTGAATATCCAAAGCTTTTCCATGAAGGAGGTATACTATTGTGTGTACCTTGTAGCAAACAGAATTTTTTATTCAGTGCTAATGTATAATCTGTATACAAAAAACAAAAAAAGGCAGAAGATTGTGTAAATAGTTTAAGAATGTTCTCTTCAAGATACACAATAGTAGATTTCTGGCACTAGCAATCAGCCAGAGAATATTTCCAACATAACTGTTATTGCTAGAACGTCTACTATTTATCAAAAAACCCAACCTAGATTACAAGGATGAAACCAGAACTAGATCAGACATACCCAAGGAGAGAAAAGAACCAAAGAACACCAGTGTTCTCATAGTTTTTTTCCAAACTATTATCTAGCAACACTTTAATGCTTAAGGTCCCACAGAACAGTTCAAACTACACAGAAAGAATATTACTTGCTATTAAACATGGAGCTAAACAGAGGCTCTTGAATCCCAACTCTGAACAAGGATCTATGCAAAACATCCAGATCCTTGGAGAATCATCAGAAAGAGCATAAGGAAGACACAATACTTCTATGTGCTTTTATGGGTAAGAAGGGGAACCACAGTCTGCTCTTACAAGAGTAGAGAGACTGTTCACAGTCTGGATTTGTACTTATTTTCCAGCAGGAACTCCTATGTGCCAAAGACCGAAGGTCCAGACTAACTAATGTCTGGAAAGAGGAAACATCTCAACTTTGGATGTGTTGTGCCAGGGTGATTTGCCAGCACTTAGCTCATGACATTTAAAGAATAATTTGGGATAGCAAATGAAAGTGCTTAAGGAAGCAAATGATGGGACTCCATGTTGCAAGATACTCCAAATGCTACAACTGACAAGTTCAGAAGCTTGATGAGGCTAATATTTGCTAAATATTTGCTCTTCAGAGTCAGGCTCCTCTCAATTCTCCTTTCTCTGTCAATTGCCCATCCATATTAAGGCAGATGAGCAGCCTTCCATACTTGGTCACAAATGAAATAGCTTTGCCAGAGTCACAATTCTGCTCCCATCTCTATGGATGCAAGGTTGCACTTTCAAAAGCAGGCAAAATTAGAGTTTGGTTATACCTATATGAAATGGTGAAAGGTACTTCAGATTACCACCTGGGTAAACTACATTTAGCCCCTAAAATGGATGTTTCAGGGGTTTCATGTGACAATTTCAGGTGGTTTAAAATAGAACTAAAGACCACTAAAAACCTTCTACCCATTTTTCCCAATATGTAGGTTAGTGTGTCTGTTCGTTTGACAACTTTGTGCATTAAATTATTGCCATTTGACCCCTGTGGTTTTGGCAGCCATAGTTAGCTTCCTCTAATTAAGAAAGAATGAGAAAGGATTTCTGTGCATTTAAATACAAATCAACAAGGACAGCATCACTCCAGCTAGGAATACAGACAACCTGTTTGCACGCATACTGACTCTAACTGACACTGTGGCTGCACTTCCATATAAACTCTTATTTTCAGGTCAGCATGCTGACCTAGATGAAGAAACTCACTCTTCAGTGAGTGCTGGCTTTTGGAGTTATGCAGCTTGCCTGCATGCAAACAGAACCACCTTCACACCTGAACATCTGACTACATATTTCAGCATTTAACTATTGCACAACTACATGAGGTCCTTGGAAGCTACAAACTACATGCCACTTGCTAATCACAAGTAATAGGTCACTATAACTTTTTATTGACATGATTATTTTCAAATAACTAAATTAAGTGGTTTTACATCTGCTTAAAGAATGAGAAGGCTGTTAATATGAGCCCCAAATGTCTGACAATTAAAGAAAGTTTTAAGGTCTTGCTCTACCATTGCTCAGTGCCTACAGGTCTGTTTGCAATCAAAGAGCATCTAGGCTGTTTGTATCAGCATTTACAGGACCTTGAAACCAGCATGTCTCTGCTCCCAAACCTTCCTCATGGAGCAAGAGCCCTTGAATTTCACAAAGATCCTCTTTTAAACAGTTTTTTTTCCAGCTTCACCTTCACTGAGGGTGGGGGCACATCTATACTTTTCTGTGCTCTGATCAAAAGCTAAAAGCCAGAAGAATCACAGAATCATAGCATTGTTTGGGTTGGAAGGAACCTTTATAGGCCATCTAGTCCAGTTCCCCTCACAGTCAGCAGGGACATTTGCAACTACATCAGGTTGCTTAGAGCCCCATCCAACCTGACCTGTAGTAGTTTTTTTTTTTTTAAGTTTAAAACCATTAGCCCTTGTCCTATCACAACAGGCCCTGCTGAAAAAGTCTATTCCCATCTTTCTAACTGATCCCCTTTAAGTCCTGAAAAGCCATTATAAAGTCTCCAAAACATGGCTGCTCTGTTCTGGCTGCCTTCTGCTTGTCACTTACTGTATGGGAACTGTGGCCAACATACTCTGCAGCTAACATCAATCTTTCCTTGTCACCTTCATTTTATCTTTTCAAGGCTCTGTTATAGTGAGCAAGGTGGGAGGCAGAGGGTGGGGACTGCTGGTACAGAGGCAATCCCACTCTGCTGCAAAGGGTAACTCCCTGCTCCTGGGCACTTTGCCCCCCCTCAATCACTGCTGACATGGAAAGGCGGATGGTGGCTATGCTTCAGCTCATCTCTGAACAAAACTTTGGAGGAGAATCTGGACAATTCAGATGGTGTGGGATGGATGTCAACAAGCTGGATCCTCAGTAATTAATGGTTCATAAAAATTTCTGGTACCCAGAATGAGCCTGGTTATGTGACTGCATCAATCTGTTCTAGGGGATGATCAGAAGCAGGTGAGAGGACTAGCTCTGTATAACCACTCTCAAGGCTGTTCCTGGTAAGGATGGTGGCCAGGCTTCTTCCAGGGCCTTCATGCAACCAAAACAATTCTGTGATTCTATACTCTAACAATAAGCATAAATGGCCTCCAAAACTCAAAGGCCTGCAAGGGATAACAGACCTTAGTATTTAGAGCCATGCTCCTTGGTTTGAGTCAACATTCCTCTCCAGTGCTGAAAAAGAGATATCAGACTAAACAAATAATGAAAAATAAGGCAGAGCTTCCACAGAGAGGGTGATTGTCCATTGAAATGGGCTGCCCAGGGAGGTGGTAGAGTCGCGATCACTGGAGACGTTCACGAGAATGCTGGATCAGGCACTTAGTGCCATGGTCTAGTTGATTGCTTAGGGCTGGGTGATAGGTTGGACTGGATGATCTTGGAGGTCTCTTCCAACCTGGTTGATTCTATGATTCCATGATTCTAAAGTAATGGAATTGTCATGGTGGCACTTGCTTGTAGTCAGAATTACTAAATTACAAAAAAACCTCGCTGAGGGGACTTTCAATGCACCTTACCAGCTAAACCAAGGAATGAGATATACACAGGCATTCAAACTACTTTGTCTGGAAACCAAATAACAAAGTACTGACTTTTTTTTTGGTCAACCAGTAAATAACATTCAGTGACTACAGCAGCAAGCATTGTGTGGAAGAAATACTACCTTCATGCAAGAAATACTGGACTTTGTGGCAAGAAACTTAATCCAGAACTGAACTTCTCTCACTTCATTCAGAATTCTATCCACTTTCTCCTCTTTCTAAAAGATATTTACATTTACTGTTTAAGACAAAATGTAAAATATCTCCTGACCCTTGGAAGATGCTTTATTTCTAATAAGGATCCTTTTCAAGAAGGCTTTGAGTACGCAAAAGGAAAGATGAATAGACAGCTAAATATTCTCTAATAAGAAAAGTTAATAAGGAAAATAGTTCAAATATTTCTCTCTCTGATGGTTCCATTGTTTTGATTTTAAAGGCACAAGTGAAGCTTATATTCAGTGATGCATTCCCACGACTAAATCACCTGTAAGATTGCATTTTGCATTTGCAGTTAAGCAATTTTTCACAATCATGTAATAGATTAAATTAGACTTAGTCTCCCTTGAACATTTTTGTGCTAGGCCTGGGTTATAGATTGGAGTTCAGCAACATAGATTCTCATTGAAGCAGCAGACTTGAAGGCACTTAACACTGTGCAGGAAGGGCTTAGCTTGAAGAATCAAAAATGAGAACACAAACCTTGACTTGCACAGAACAAATGTATTCCACTTTCAGTACCTTACTCTTTTTCACTGCCAACTATGAGATGGAATATCAAGTTGTGCCATTTTCTACTATTCCCTAAACATCTTTTGAAGGTAAGAAACCAAACAAATCCACCTTGCTGCACTTAATACCTCGACATAGTACCCCATGAAGGAGATAGAGGCTCTGAGTGAAAATGAAAAGGCTGCAAAAGTTCTTTCATGTAGCCAGCAACAAACTACCCATTCACATCATTGCTGAAGAGTGGAGCCAGTAGCAGGAAGAATTAACACTAAATATTTGCTTTCATCTTTAAAATGTAAATAGTATTTAATAAAGGCATTAGGAAACAAAAGAAACAGTTTGCAGATATTGGCCACAGCATACAATAGACTCAAGGAGTCCAGTTGAGAGGGAAAAAAAACCAAACTACCACCCTTTATCAGACAGTCTGCTTTGAATAACATTGTGGAGGACATAAGCATTTCCTAAGAAAGAAATGTAATAATTAAGCCTGATTTTCTGCTACCTGGCTTGTGTTTAGGGCCTAGTACAAGGTGCAAATGGAAAGCTTCCTTTTGATTTCAGAGGGCTTTTTCTGTGTGTTGCTTAACAGATTTGTTAATGAAGTGTCTATTGGTTAAAGAATTTCTCATTTCACACGGAATGCCAAGTTGGAAGGAACACTAGGGATCATGTGGTCCAACCTTTCTAGGTGATAGTGTAGTTTATGTGAGCTGGCTCAGCACCCTGGAAAGCTGAGTCTTAAAACTGTCCAATGTAGCAGAACCCACCACTTGGGAAATGATTCCAAAGTCTGGCCATTCTTCTTATAGGGAACAATTTTCTTATGGAGTCCAATGAGAATGTCCCCAGGAGTAAATTGCACTCATTGCCCTTTGTCTTTTCCAGGTGACTCCTTGTGAAAAGGGAGCGTCCATGATCCTGGTAGCCACCCTTTATGTACTGGTACATGGTAATAAGGTCTCCCCTAAGCCTTCTTTTCTCAAGGCTAACTAACCCAGTTCTCTCAGCCTTTCTTCATACAGCAGGTCTTCCAGTCCTCTCAACATTCTCATGGCCCATCTCTGGACACTTTCCAGCCTGTCTGCATATGTTTTGTACAGTGGGGACTGAGACTTCTCTGGATAGAGGGAAAACATCTATGCTTGGGTTTTCTTCAGAATGAGGAAGAAAGCGTCAGCTGACATTATCTTGGACAAGAGAAATTCAAATACTTCTCTACACAGAATATATGCAGGTATGAATACTATTTTAACATTGAAAAGGGGGGGAATTTTGGCTCTTACCCCTGATAATGCCTACAAGAAGGACCTCCCTTTACTCCTATACTGCCAACCTGCTGGGTCTGCATCACCATTCACATCTCCTTTCCTTAAGTTACTGTTTGCTTTGTTCTGCTCTGAATGAAACCAAGGAATCCTTAAGTGAAAGTTATTTGGGTCAAAACAGTAAACCACATGAAACACCCAAAATAACTCTGGGGTTTTTTTGTTTTGTTTCGGTTTGTTTTTTTCCTAGGCTTAGTCAGAATTCTAGCCAAATTGGCAAACATGATCAGAGCTTCAGGTTGGTGGGTATGAAACAAAATCCCCCCAAAATCTGAAAAACAAGTTGCTTTTGCCTTATTTTAAGGACTTCAGTGGAGAACATTAAACAGCTCTGTGTAACAGGATTAAAATAAATTTACCTTCCAGGGGCTGAAACATCTTCCTCCGTGTTTAATGACAGTTTTATTAACATAAGCCGATGCAGGATTAGACTGTAAATATTTAAATCCCAACACTTCATGGAATTAAATCTAGAAAGGGGAAATTTTCAGACTGTTCCTTACCTAAAATAATCTATTCCACCAATGGGTTTATACAGTCTACTCTTCTGATAGGTGATTTAGGAAATGGGATACTAGTTAATTTATGTTTGGTGTAATTGCCCAGAATACTTCTGAGCAATTAGTACTCTGGTCTGAAGGACAAAATTACTTTGACAAAGTTATGCCTAGAGGCTACTTCTACGATGGAGACTCAGAGTCCGAGCTTTTTGGTACATATCTGGGATTGACAGGGACTCAATATGTAAGGATATCCTTTCACATTCATTTGTGTGATAACCTCAGTTTTGTTGGCACAGGAATATGTTGCCTTTTCACCTGACTGAAGAAGCTGGCCCTAGAATTTGTCTTCATCATTTTGGATGGCAAGTTGGAATCAAGATTATTTTGACAGATGGCATCTAGCCTGTCTAATATGCGTTTTACCTGCTCCATAAATATTGATGACTTTAATACATTTGTGTTCTGCCATATGCTTCTTAAAGGTACACTTCCAAAACTTGACTTGGCTGTGTGCTTTAAATGAAATTAATCTCCATTTTGTAGTACTATAAATGAGATCAAGATCACATGCATTGTGTCTGATGATGGAAGACTGAAAATGGGGGTGTGTGTGAGGGCACAAGGGGATAATTCTATAACCTTTACATCTCTGCTTCATTCTCAGAGTCCTGAGATTGTGGATATTACAAAGGGACAATGTGCAGGTGGAAGGTGTTTTCATAATATAAACCTTATCACACAGAAAGGAGATTTAGGGGAAAGGAACTGCCTGTTCTCAAAATTCTGCCACTTGGACAGTGTTTGAAGCATTTACTTCCTCTCTGTAGTGAAACCCTTCTGCTTTGTCCACTGGCTGACCTGTCAAATGTTTCCAAGAAAAAAAGAGTTGGGAAAGATGATGCTCTTATTCAATAACTACTGAATGAGGTGTTTTCAGACCCACAGCTGTATGAGCATCTCTTAATATGCAGGCTGATATATTATCCAGATATTCCCCTGCACAAGCACTCTTTCCTACATCTTGCCATTTATAGGACTTACTGCTACATGCTTGCTGATGTTTCTCTGGACTCTGTCATTTCCAAAGCAGATGGGGTGTAGAGTGACAATTGGCCCTCTTATTATTAGCACCACTTTCCTGCTTCTCCACCAAGGTTACAGACCCGTTCACAGCACTGTGACTGAAATGGGAGTGGGGCCAGGGCTGCTGGCAGGAAAATGATAGATGTGGGCTAGCAAAAGCCCAAGAACCATTCCCCCAGGCTCTGGTAGCCTTGAAAAAAGCAGCAATGCTTCCAATGGGAGCAGCCTTGTGCCCCATGGCTGGGAGAAGTTGGCTTTCAGTCACAGCAGTTTTTCCTCTGTTGAATTTGCCACCTTGCCTCATCCAGCAGGATGGAGAGAAAAAAACCGGCAGTTTTATTACTACCGCTTTTCACATTACACTTCTGCTGCTTCCTTTTCCCACTCTAATTAGACATTCTACAAATAATGCCTGGGATATCCTCTCTGCATTTATTTTTCAAGTCTTTCTATGGTATGACTGAATAGAGCAACACAAAAATATATGGCATGCCCTTCACTGTAAACTGTAGGAAATCAGAACAACGATACAACATTTCATTCAATACTAGATAATGTACTTAGTGTTTTACAACAGTTAGAAATGATAAAGAGATGTCATATTTTATAAATAAAACCAATTCTTTTCAAACAGCATTTTTGTGGGTTCTCAGTGAAAAAGGAGTTTTCTTAAGTATGAAACTGATAAAAGAAACTAAAAAAAAACTTACAGCTAAACATAGTTGTATTTTGACAGGAATTTGTGGAAGTCTTCTACTCTGTCAGGTGCACTTTTATTTCCTAACTACTTTCAAAAAAACCCTGAGAGATAATAACTTAGAGTATTAGTTAAGATATTATTTGCATATGCAGGTATTTTTCCATCTTTAAACGGTTCCTCTGCGTTTTTGTAAAGTTATTTATTCCTCTTTACAAGGGGGAAAACAGTATGCCAGAGCTTATCAGCAAGAGAAGAAAAAGAGAACTTAAACTTGTTGAGAATATTTGCAATGTACTTTGCTTGATAAACAATAACCACTTCAGCACATAAAAGGAGAGGTTAATGGTTCTGCTGATGCATTGCTACATTAGTAAAAGGCATAGGCTCAGTTTGTTGGCACTGAAATCAGACAAGAGTCCATCTACAGCCCAATAGAAATACGGACAGCTAAGTGCTTCAACTTTGCTGAACAAAGTGTAATACCAAGTGACACTAAGCACCAACAAAACTGTCAGGAAGGTTTCTCTGCAAAGTATAAATTGAAGAGAGTTTACACAAATAAACAAATAATTTCCTAGTTTCTCTATTTTTATAGCCCAATTGTAAGAGGTTTGGTCTGCGTCTGCTCTCACTACTTCGACTGGGCTTTCAACTACATCTGTGAGCAGGGCTATGAATAGAAGAATTCACACAGTCAGAGCCAGGATTAATCCCTGTGTACTAACTGACAACATGGCAGCAGCCACACAGGTCAGTATTTATCAAAACTTAGAGTGACAGCACTATCCAGAAATGCTTGCTGCAGAGGGTCTGGGCCATGATGGGCGTTTTGCATAAGATTTGATTTGCCTGAAGAGACTCAAACTGGTTACATGAAGGTAAACCTGATGCAAGCCAAAGCCACTCACAGAGGCAAATGATACTGGGTACTGCTGAAAGGGCAACATCCTTTCTATATGTTCAGCACACCTTTGCTATGCATGTCAAAGCTTGGAAAGAGCTCACCTGACTACATTTAAAAAAACCGCAAACACACAAACAAAAAAATCAAACCCAAACCAAAACAAACAGAAAAACATAACTCCCCCACAACACAACACCACAAAAACCCCCCAAAACCACCCCCACGCCCAAACCCCAACCCAACATGATTTGGAAGAAAGCCAGAAACATCAGCCTGTAAAGTGCTCAAAAACAGGTTAGATCCTTAGTAGGTGTAAATCAAAAAAGCATCACCAGCTTTTGCCTATCCAAATTAATTTTTGCCAGCTAAGAATATATCCTTTCTCTGGCTGGATGAGACAAAAGAAGTATGGATACCACATGAAGAGCTGGCATTTCTGAAGCCAAAAGTAATTTGTTTTAGCCCATAAGAGCTTCAGAGACGTCCAGGAGTCAGTACTGGGCTGGAACAGAGTATGCTAATTTGTGCAGGTGCTAAAGCACAGTAACTTGACAGTGGTGAATGAGAAAAAAAAAAAGTGTTTCTCTGTCTTTCAGTTCTGATTTGATGTCTCTAAATGCGGCAAAGGCTGAATCAGTTCAGAAGGTTTGTTTGACCAAACACCCAAGAAGGAATATATAAAATAAAGCAAAAATGGAAAAGAGCATTTTCTTAAGTGTTAGACCAAAATTGCAATGAGAAAATCCTCTTTCAGAGCCATTTTTCCCCCCCATTTATTTTTCATACTGACATTTTAACATTAGATCTGGACAAGCCATAGCAAGTTAGAGCTACTGTGGCAGAGGAGGTTAACAAAAGCATCTGTAACCCTCTGAGAAGAGGAAACCTGATTCTTCTCACTCTTGGGTAAAGTTTCTGGTTTCATTCTTGTTTGATATGAACAATTTTACAGCTACTTAGTTACTTTTATTTTTTGCAAGGACTTAGATATGACTGCAATGGCTGAGGAACTACTGACTTACAGCAGTATGCCTGCGGTGTGCTGGCAACATGTTTAAAAACCCAATCACTTATGAACTGCATCAAGGCTTACAACAGCCATGTCCTCCAAAACACCCAAGCATTTGGATCAGAGAACAGCTCACTGAATTCAGAGTAGAGCCTGCACTGGGCAAAACAACATAAATGTTGTTCCTTGATCTGCTCACATGCCCCAGCAATGTTTTCTTTCTGTCAGATAGCATCACAGGCAACAGTTACACAGAAATATCCACAACAGTTAAAAAAAAAAAATCCCTAAAAATAAGTTAGATTAAATCATTCTGCATAGCAGCTAAGTTTCCCCCAACATGCATTATTTCTCACTTATTAATCTGGATGTCCAAGTGTTCTTTTGTCACCTATTAATTTAGTTTTATGATTTTTAATTTCTTTTTTTTTTTTTTTTTAATTTGCTGGGGTTTTTTTACCAGTTATGTACCAAAGACAAGACCTCCTATTTACCTTTTGGAAAGTTAAGTTTCTTTAGCAGTTATACTGTACTGACTGATGAAGATGTTCTGAATGTGTACTCTTGAAGGACACCCACTGGCTACTTAATTTTTCCAAATCTTCATCTATTAAACTTTAAATAATTGTACTTCTTGTTTCATTTTATTCTGTTCTTTGCCTGATACCCAAGCAGGCCCTGAATGATCCTGTTGATGTACATTCTATGTGATGAGTCCTTTTCTAATTCGTTTTACTAGAATATTAGAGAATACATCTGGCAATCCCAAAACATAATTTGTCTAAAAGATGTCTTAACAGAAGGAAATATTTATACATGGGAGAAACTATTTGTGAGATTGGAATTCTCTCAGGCCTTGCAGGATGGCAAGGGTCACAGTCCCTATCTTTAAGGCTTGTGCTAATAGGGTGAAGATGGTTAATGCAGCTGGTCTCTGACTTGAAAATGGAAAATATATAATTTTGAAGTTGTTAGAGGAGAGAGCTAGCCTGAGGGAAGAGAAAAGGTTACACAGGTGTGAGGAGAACCTAAGGTATGCTCTAAGAAGACATTATATTTATTAAGATGCACTCATTGACCTTAAATGGAATGTTATAGAAGTCAGATCTTCATGGTTACATATGATCAAACCAAATGTATATTACTTCTAGTTTCAAGTTTATTATGTTTATAGAGTCCCTACTGTTTAGTGAGGCAGTTATTTAGATAAGCTAGGCATATATAGATAAACTAGGGACACATTTCTCAAGAGCTCTCAACCTCTTAAGAGAAAGAAGGCTCTGCAGATAACCAAAGGAGCCAACAGTCTTTCAAGCGTTTTTCTTTAATCTGACTGTAATTAGCTACTGTAGCTACACAATCAGCTATCCAAACCAGAAATTAGTTCACTCGGGGTTCAAGTTCAGAAAATTAACTTTGTGAGTAAGAAGTCCCACTGACATTATTCTGCATTTCCTATTGAAGCCCCTCTAAGGGAAGCAGACACTGCAGGTTTGATTTGCACATGATAAGCACATGTCTGCAGTTAGACACCTGTGTTCTCATGTTATCAGCAACTACACTACAGAAGCCAAAGCCTCAACTGCTTCTGACAGACCTAAATCATCAGGAAGTTGTGACAGTGAAAACACAAAACCAGTGTTCGTAATTCCTGGGATGCTGAAGCCTGGATGAGGTTTAATTTTAAATTCTTTTTCCCAATATGCACACAATTTACTTCTGAAGTCCTGTTTACTGTGTACTCTGTAACAGCACTCAGGATCCTCTTTTATTGTCTGAAGGATGGATTAGTAGAGTTAATGTATCATAGAATACCCCCAGAAAAGTAAACTTTTGCCCCACCAGTTTACTATAATATTTCTTGGTTTGATAAATGAGGCAGCCAACATGAAAACTTTTACTTGTTCCTAAGGCTTTGTTGTCGCTATTGAAAATTATTTCATTACTTTAGAGGGCTTATTTCAAATCACTGTCACATCTTCCTTTTGTTCATGTCCCTGTAGTGTAAGTGAAACCTTTTTCTTGATTACCTTCCCCTCAATCTCATTTCTACGCATTTCTTTATGTTGAATTGGGTAAGCCAATCAAGTTTCTAGACTATTCCAAGTAATTCATATTTAAATTACATGCTTCAGACCATCAGCAAAGAACTTCTGATATGGGTTTTGTTGGTGGGAAGCAGCATAATTTGTTTGACTAATACTGTCAGTCCTCCTGCATTTTAGACTTTGCTGGAGTTCTCATTCTCATTAGAACCCTCTAGTAAGTAATACACAACTTACTAGAGATTCACATACACATTATTTATGGAGGAACCCCTACGTAGCATCATACAGTCTTAACAACATTGTTGACTAAGCAGTTCCACCCAGAGAAGCATTTCATCTTGTCTCGAGAACACTTCCTAGTAACGGTACTACAGTGTCTTTCTTGCTGTCTACTTCAAGTAGCAGTTCAATTTTTCCATTTTCAGCCTACCTTGCAAGGGTTGTTTTATATTTGTCTTTATCGAAGAGTCAATTTCCCACCAAAAAAGAGCTTTTAAGGCCTCTGCAAACTCTTTAAGCAGTCTTTTATTTACCCAGCCTTGAGTAGTGGTTACTGTCCAAATTCAAGAAGCAGAAGAATGTTTTTATATTCTTCATCCTTCTGTAGATACACTACATGACCTAGCCAAATGAAATGGCATTTCTGAGCCTAAGGCTACTTCAAAAGGGCAAAAAATAATCCATATGTAAATGTAAAGAAATAGATGGGATTTTAAATTAAAAGAGGTTTAGTAACTTTATATTTATTATTCCATATACACTGGAATAATGTCTAGTACAAGAATTTTAACCGTCAGTATAGTCATTGTTTAATTTCTCATGTTAAGTCGTCTCTGGTTGAATACAAAACCAGTGACCTTCACTGAATTATGAGAGCTATTTGGAACACCTTATGTCTCAGTATCTACATCTTACTCATGCATTTTCTGACTGCTAAAGACAAGGAGGTGAAGACCTAAGTCCACTGCTGACGCTGGGAGGATAAACTACTGATTTCTGCAAAAGAAAGTCGTGTCTTATATTAATCAAAACCTAAAGCAAACCAATCCTGAAATCAAAGCAAATGCTCTCAATCTGTTTCTGGGTTACACAGTATCTCATCTTTCAATTTTGCTTAAGATACTGTCAAACATTTAAATATTATGAAAATACTTCCTCCAAAACATGGGTAAATCAAGTTCCTTGATTATATTCTTAGTTCTGGTAAGGAAAGAGGTAAATACTGATGTAAATGGGACAAGTATTTTAACCAAAAGAGAAGTCTGATTGTATTGACAGTGTTATCAAATGCCTTTTATGTTGGGAATTGAATGCAATCATTAGTTTTCAGATCACTGCAGCAGCAGGAAGACTAATCATTAAATCAAAATCACCTCGTGAATAGATTTAGTGTTGGAAATACACATGGTTATCATTACTTTGATAAAAATGAAGACTTATAACAGCTTCCTCTCCTAGTCTCTGTTCCTCCATTACATTTGCTCAATTCAGTTGCTCCCTGCACAGGTGTACATGCTACAGAAATTTGGCTTGATGCACGTTTACCCATCTCATCCAAACACAAGACTTCTTGGGAAACTCTTAGCTTCCACTTACAGAAAAAGAAAATCATATTATGTAAATGGCAAATCAAAATTCAGCATTAGTAATTGCTAAAAATTCTGTAAACCCCTGCATGTTTAGTGGTAGCAGCATCCCAGAACTTCACAGCTCTCATCCTCTGCTGCCGTATGGTGCAGCTCTGCAACAGAAACCTATACCAGTAACTGAAACTGCTGTCAGGCAGAGCCAGAGGGAATGGCTTAAGATCCTGATTTGTAAATATCACTGGACCACTCTGAAGTGGGCTCATTTCTGGCTTTGCCTTAAGCATCAATTGAAGGGCTAATTCTGTTTCATTTCCCTCTCTTTTCATCTATTTAGCATAATTAATTTGATCAGCCCAGTGAAAGAGTGCTTCTTCTCTCATGCTGCAATGATGTAATTTCTTTGACCTCTATTTCAACCTTTTAGATTTAAGAGGTTCACCTAGTTAGAAATGGTGACTGTTGCATTGTTAGCAGGTATACTGCCAGAATAATTACTGCAACTGGTGGAAGAACGTGTGCATTTATTTCAGGTTGCCTCGATGTCACTTGCATTGTACACCTCCTGTTGTGTTGTGCCAATTACATCTCTTTTTAGGCAAGGATATTTAGATAACTTTGGGAAAACAAACTAAATCTTAAAAGCTCCAGGATCACAAAAAAGGTCCACTTAGACCTGCAGGAAGAATGTTATTGTACCTTCAGATGCAATCACATTTTAAAAACTATTTTTAATGGCGATAACTATTTCTGTTACTATTACTCAAACTCATCAAAGCTCTTAAGCATATGCTTACCTTTAGGAAAGATGACAATTAAATCAACATATGCTCAAAATCTGTCCCCCTGAAAACACTTCTGCTCACTTCTGGTGTGCACGCTCTCTGCCCTGGGTTATCTGTGCTTCCAACACATAACCTGAGATGTTCTTTGGATAATAGGTAGCATTCTGGCCCATTCTCCTCTACCATTCTATCATCTTTACTCTTTAAAAACCTACTTTGACTCTCTAGATTCTTTGGGAGCAAAGGCTGTGGAAGGTACAGGATATATCAGGGGTGCTTTCATCACTGGCCTGTATTATTATTTTTCATACAGAGCATTCAAAGCATTTTGGAGGCTATAAATTTATAAGCAACAAGGCAGATGATGGCCCAAATAGATCACAGTGTAATATATTAATAGGACAATGCCATGCTCTCAACTGATGTAAATACAATGTCCCAGAAGGTCACTGTGGCTTGGGCACAGGGGCGTTCACCTCAGTTTCATGCTAAACTCAACCATCCTCTTTTTTTTTTTTTTTAATAGACATGCTATGATAATAATTGGGGTTTTGTTCAAAGCATTTGTTCTGTAAGACATGATACTCAAGGTAATACTTTTATTTGTATTTTATGGGCTCTTGTTTTGTTTCGTTTACAATTATCAGTGCCTGCTGTGGGTTCTCTGGAGAGCTTTTTTTCAGAAGCAGGTGCATTTTCAGCTCATGTAATGGATTTACAGATATTTGGCCATAAATAGATAGTGTTAAACACTGCTGTAAAAATGAGATAAATGTTTATTACCCAAAAGGTTAATAAAAAAAAAAAATCCACCTGGGACCCTCCAGAAAAGAATTAATCCCTTTAAGCCTGTATTGAACCAGTGACAGTTGTGCAAGATTCACAAGTAAATTGCATCCCTAAAACATCCTAAAAGCAAGAAAAAAATCCCAGACTGAATACCACACTAAATGGAATGAAAGGCATTCATGAGCTAGGTACCATTTATTATCTAATTTCAGCACTGAGTAGCAGCATCTGTTTACAAATAACCACTTCCAGCATTAGTTAAGTTCCACGTTAGGTTAGCATTCCTTCCCAAGTTTATTATCGAACAGTATTATTTCATCAGAGTAACACAGAAAATCTCAGCTAAAAGAGTTCTAAAATAGTCGACAAATAATCCAAAACGTCAGCAGGAAGAGAAAAGAGCTCTTGCCAGGCACAAGGCACTTAATGTATATAAGGTATTTTCACTGAATTGCTGAGGTTCTGACACCTGGTGATAATGGATTACATGCACTTGCCATTTTGCTCCTCTTACACCTTCTTGTTGAACACAGATATGACATGTAGTAGCCCGGGTAGAATTTATTTTCATAGGGGTACAGATGATAGCATAACCATCAGACTCGACAGTTAGCCATAATTAAGTGGAACTAGTGTGACATGTACACACCATACATGGTCTTTTAATACAAACTCTTCCATCTAGCCACCTTTCTCAGCCTTTTTTTCGGTTGTTGCTGTTGGTTTTGTTTGTCTGTTTGTTTGGGGGTGGTGGTGCAGAACTTAGGTTCTCCCCAAATCATTTTCCTTCTGGCCTCCCCATGTTTTCAAGTGTCCTCTTTCCTTATTTCCATTCATACTTCACTTCCGATGTTTTTTTTCTGAGCAATAGACTGGATAGCAAAGGCCATCTATTCTTGCTAGATGTGGTGATTGGAGTTCAGGGTCATTTGGCCCTCTAAGCTCTAAACAACCTGGCTGTCATCTCCCTCTTCTGGCTGGCTGATAGAATGAGCCAATACATCTAAATTTGCTTCCCCGAAGGAATCCACCTACCAAAAGCAGGTAGACTTAGGATAGCTAAGATAGGTAGATGATTCCTGCACCATTTGGCAGGTGATATCCCAGACACTCTGCTCTCATTCTCTTTATTTTTCCAAATGGCTGACAGATTCAATCTAGATGAGAACTGCCTTCTTCAAGGAAGGATGAAAAGTGTGTAATAATCTGCATTTATCTAAATGAGTGCTTGAAGCACACACTCAAGAAGAACCCGATTTAAAAGGTGCTGACTGAGATCTGAACTTTCTTACAGCTGCAAATATGCTTTTGAGTGCAGGATTTTACTCATCTCAACAACTGAAACAATCTGAACCATACCTCAACAACAGGTATTTAAGCCACAGATTTCAGCTCCTGAAGTTTTGAAACCCTGTGTGGGAGGACAAGGCTGGTGTGCACCTTCAATGCATTTTTGGTTAAAAAAAAAAAAAATTGCATTATATCAAAACATGAGTTTCAACGCTGTAACAATGTGCATCATGCAAAGTAATGAGCGGTAAAAAACCTTTTGCCAGCTGAACACAAAATACTTCTTTCTTCAGCTCCTAGAGTAAAAGCTACTGGAACATTTACACAATTAATAATTTGTTGTTTAGAAGACTGGCTTAGGATATTGGGATTGTAGGCTTTAAATTTATAGAAGTCCTACAGCCTTTGATATATCATTTTGTGCTTTCATTTCCCTTTGTATATAAATGGGTATAGCAATGTGTCCTTACAAAGGCACAAAAAAACCCCACAACTATGAGGTAGTTTAGTCTCACAAACAAAACATTTGAACAACACTTTGAAACAATATCTGGCCAGCTATTGGGTCTTTTTTTTTTTTCAGGTTATTGTATTCAAACTCTGTTTTTATAAACATTTTCCCCAAAAGCCATGTACTTGCTTTATGCTGTCTTTCCTCTTGTGTTTATTATCACTGACACCTTCCCAACACTACAGAATTTTTCAGAAAACCAGCCCTTTATCCCAACTAATAAAGCCCCCAAAACCTTTTTCTTTTATTGGATACAAAATGCTTTAAGATATAACTGTTCCTTTAGATGCATCTGTGGTAGCACGAGAAGGAATTTTGAAACTCTACTTTCTTTCAGAGTACAATGATGTCTGCTAGAAATCTATCCTGAATTTAATGAAGTATCACAGCATATCAGATGCTTCAACCCCCCACAAACTTTGTGATATTTTAAGCTAGTGCATAGCTCCAATTAACCCCGCCTTTGTGTATCCCCAGGTTTGGAGTCCTGGGCTGATAAAATAGCCTAACTCCATCCTGAGATTGACAAGTTATTAATTAGGACAGCAGGCCTGTCACAACCCCTACGCATCACCAGCACTTCCACTTGTTCCTTGGAGAGATGTATTGTCACCTACTATTGGGATTAAGCTTCTCAGTTCCAAAATACAAGCCTCAGTCATGACAGTGGATTTAAAATATCTCTATTGGTATTTTTGTAGCCCGTTGGCCAGCATTTCTTCCTTTTTGATTTTATTGATGAAGTCTCAGACCATTGAAAGCAATGGGGGTTTTGCCATTGACTACACTGGGGCCAGAATTTCACTCTACATCTTCTACAGTGAATCCTGAGAGAAAGAATTTAATTAACAAAGTAGACTATCAAGTGCAATGGAACAAAAGAAGCCTTAAAATATCCTCAGCTGTCTCAATAACAGAGATAGCGACTTGAATAATTTAGGGCAGGACGTAATCTATATAATCTTGCCATACTGGCAGAAAAAGCAGCAACCAAACTCTGATAAACTAATAATGAATCACTGTTGTAGGAGAATGCTTAAAGCACTTGGAAAAAACCCATCAGTTAACAATGCTGTTGGATTCCAAAGTACAGGGAAGCTTCTACAAAGAATGACTAAAGGGTGACATTCTTGGGACTCCCTGCAAGTTGAACCCTTGCCTTGACACAAAGGGATTTGGACTCAACAAGAGCTATAAGTTTCCATATTCCTGTGTGCATTGTGTTACTTCGTATTATCTAATGAGGCTGTTGTCATGCAGTGGTGATGATCACATGCTGCATGAACTAGCCTCTGTTGACAGCAATTGCAGATTCTGTTTCAGAGAGTTCTCAGTTGCATGGTTTATACCTTCTACCAGCTCGAGAAGCCAATAGAATACATAGAGTATACGTAGAGTCAGGACAAAAAGAGTGAGAAAAGAGAATTTTGTAGGAAAACAGGTGAGATTTTCTATGAGAATATTGTATCTCATTAAGAACATTCACATTTACTATCAGAACATTCACATTTACTATCAGATACCCTGAAGTCACAGTGCTAAAACAGAGCTTCAGCAAGTCTGCTGGTTTAGAGACAGCTGCTTTTGTTGGATTAGATCCACAAAAAAAGCTCTAGCCAATGCCATGTAGGTCACCATGTGGGGTCCTAGCACTTGCCATACTGCAAAAACATTATTTAAGACCAAGTTTTGTGGAGGTGCCAAGGGCCCTCTGTAGCATCTGGGTGTGCTGGTTTCTAGTTCATTGCTCAGACAAAAATCCATGGTTTAAAGGCAGAAAATGGAAAGGGATTAATAGAGGGATTTTGTATAATACAGAGCAATACCCAGATTTTAGTCTTCTGTGTTTTTATCGAAGCCGTCAATGTGTAGGTTTATAACCACTGTTCTCAAAACACTTACAGGCCTATGGACACCTTGTAGAATTAACACAAGTACATAGAAAGTGCAAATACACGGAAAAGCAACACCACTGAGAATGTGTATTGAATTCTATTCCAGCCTGTGCAATGCCAATTTTCACAGCAAAATTAGAGGTAGTCATAACAATTAAAAAAAATCCTACCTTTTTCTTGCTACCCTTTTCTAGTCAACATTTTACAAGGGTGCTCTGTATTAACACCATTTAACTACTGGTTTGAGCAGAAAAGGATTTAGCCATTTTAGATCAAGTTTCTAGTAAGCAAGAGTCAACATTGCAGATTTATGCATGACCAGTGTAACACACATTGGCTAAGATTTCAAGGCCTGCCCAGTGGGGAAACTACACAAAAGCATTTTTCTGTTCTTGGTAGAGTTTAAGTCTAGGTTCCCCCTGGAAAAGGGGAAACATAACTCCCATTTTCAAAAAAGGTAAGAAGGAAGAACCAGGAAACTACAGGCCAGGCAGTCTCACCTCTGTGCCCAGTAAGATCATGGAGCAGATCCTCCTGGAGGCACTACTGAGACAGAAGAATAGTAAAGAGGTGATTTGGTACAGTCAGCAGGGCTTCACCAAGGGCAAATCCTGCCTGACAAACCCGATGGCCTTCTATGAACAGGTCACAACATTAATAGATGAGGGGAGAGCAACTGATGTCATTTACCTGGACCTGAGCAAAGCCTTCACACTGTCCCACATCACATCCTGGTCTCCAAACTGGTGACACATGGGTTTGATGGGTGGACCACAAGATGGATAAAGAACTGGTTTGATGGCCACACCCAAAGAGTGGCTGTCAATGGCTCCATGTCCCAGTGGAGGCCAGAGACAAGCGGAGTCCCTCAGGGCTCAGTCCTGGGACCAGTCTTGTTCAACATCTTTGTCGGTGCCATGCACAGAGGCATTGAGTGCACCCTCAGCAAGTTTGCTGGTGACATCAAGCTGTGTGGTGCAGCACACACGCTGGAGGGAAGGGATCCATCCAGAGGGACCTGGACAGGCTGGAGAGGTGGGCACAAGCCAACCTCATGAGGTTCAACAAGACCAAGTGCAAGGGTGGGTGGAGCCAATTCCAGGCACCAATATAGGCTGGGCAGTGACTGGCTGGAGAGCAGCCCTGAGGAGAGGGACTTGGGGATGCTGGTGGATGAGAAGCTCAACCTGAGCTGTCAATGTGCACTTGCAGCCCAGAAAGCCAACCAGAACCTGGGCTGCATCAAGAGAAGTGTGACCAGCAGGTTGAGGGAGATGATTCTCCCCCTCTACTCAGCTCTGGTGAGTAGAGACCCCTCCTGGAGTACTGCATCCAGTTCTGGAGTCATTATTACAAGAGGGATATGGACATGCTGGAACGTGCCCAGAGAAGGGCCACCAGGATGATCAGAGGGCTGGAGCTCCTCTGCTATGAGGAGAGACTGAAAGAGTTGGGGCTGTTCAGTCTGGAGAAGAGAAGGCTCTGAGGTGACCTTCTTGTGGCCTTCCAGTATCTGAAGGGGGCTACAAGAAAGCTGGGGAGGGACTTTTTAGGATATCAGGTAGTGATAGGACTAGGGGGAATGGAACAAAGCTGGAAGTGGGGAGATTCAGGCTTGTGATGGTTTGAAACTGTCTTTTTAATTTTTCCTTGCAAAGTTCAGAACAGAGAAAGTGAAAGAATGTAAATAAGTCACTATTGGGTGTAAGAAAGCAAAATAACGATTGTTCTGAACACTTCCATTGGATAGATAGAAATGTTTAAGAACTATTACCCAAAACAAAGTAGGCATTCGGCACATTCTGCGTTCGGCAGTGGGGGCAGTTGCTGGGCTGTCTGGCTGCTGTTTCTTCTTCTCTTCTGGCTGAAGATAACACACTGACCTTGGCAGCTAAGTTAACAACTTTCTGCTTAACTAACTCTGCTTCTCTGTCCAGGGGGGTCTGGGGGGGAAGCTCCTGGGAGAGAGAGGCCCCTTTGGGAGGGTCCCCTTGGGGGGAAGCAAAGGGAGATCGGTTGTGCTTTTTCTGTTGATTGTATATATATGTGAATGTTGTGAATTTTGTATATTTGTATATATTCATTGCATTTCATTGTAGATTTTAGACTCTGCTTGTAAATACAGCTTTTCATTTGCTTCCAGACTGAGCTAGCCTGGTTATTGTTGGTGGGGGGGGGAATTTCAGCTCACACCGACACACTTTTTATTTTTGGCGCTCCAACTGGGGGCTCGATTGCTTGTTTGATTTATTTCTGCTCAGATTAGGAAGCAAAATGAAGCTGTTTTGGATTTTGAGTAATTTTATTTCATCTATTATCAGTGTGATTGTCTACAGATGGGCTGTTTCCTGCATGATAGACAAGATTGTGAGATACGTGGCATATAAGTCATTTCTTTGGGTTAAGAACAAGTTACTGAATGTTGGTGAATTCTGTTGTGGTCTTATTGGGCTAAGAAGCTATGGTAACTCAACTATGGATCTGCTAGCAGACACATATGAGTTTGTTACTCCTCTTACAACTACAGAGGGTCCTTGGAACCAGTGGTACCCTAGATATCTTGTACTAGCCTTACTCTTAAATTTGTTGCTTCTTGGAATAATCATATGGCTACTGATAGCACTGTGTCAAGAAAGACATAAGGCTACTTGCTCTTCCAACTCTGCTGTGAATGTGAAAACCAAGCCAGTAAATTTGGTGGCCACTGTAACCAGAAAGCGTAAAGGAGCTGCAGGAGGAGATGCAGATGCTGCAGGAGATGGTGCAGATGGAGATGAGGGTCCTTCTACTCAGGGTCCCTCTCATAAGAAAGATCCTTCTGATGAGGAAGAGAGGGTTAGCCTTAAAACTCTGGTAGACCTCTTGAGACCCCACATGGATGATGGAGATGTAGGTCAGGATGTAGACCCTGGTAGATTAGCAACTGCTGGTAGTGCCTCTGAACTCAAAGAAATTCAACGGAGGATTAAAATAGGATTATGGGGACAGCGACCTCAGGATGATGATGATGAGGAGGAGGAGGATGACATACAGTCAGCTAATGCACCCAGACAGGAAATTAGACATGTGAGGAAGGATTACATCAGAGGAGATAATGAGCCAGTCCTGTCTTGGCTAGCCAGGTGTTTTGATATGGGAGCCCCAGCATTGGTGGTAGGCGACAAGTCGGCCTCTCAGTTGGGGATGCTCTCAAAGGATACAGGCATAGACAGGCATCTAGGCAAGTGCATTGGTAAAGTTTCTCTGTGGGCACGCCTCCTACTGGCAGTCTCGCTGAGGTACCCCAGCAGAGATGATTTACCATGGAACCCTAAGCCTTGGACCACAATAGCTGAGGGAATCAAGCGTCTGAGAGAGTTTGCTGTGAGAGAAGTAATGTATGGAGATCATAAGACTCTGAATCCTGATGAAATTCCTGTTGGAACAGGCCTTGCCAAAAAGCTCATTAAGCTTGCTCCTCCTAATTATGCTACTATTCTGGCAAGCAGGATTGTGGCAAGAAATTATGGTGGAGCACCTCCTACTGTTGGCCATTTCACTGACCAAATGAGGCAGTTGGAGGATAGTCTTGCACGTACTTCTTTGGTTTCAGCCATTGAAACTTTGTCTGGAGAAATGAAGAATTGCATGAAAGAGCTGAAGGAGGAACTTAAAACCTCCATATCCAACTTGATGAAGGGGGATGATTCTAATTCCTCTTCCTCCAGATGGATACAAGTTTCAGCTGTTAGGAACAGACGTGCTCCAAGAAGGCCATTCCAGAATAGGTCAAACCAAAACAGACAGCAGAGGCAATCACGTGGCAGTATCTGGATAACTCTGAGTGATTAGTTTGGTGAGAACATGAACAGATGGGATGGTCAACCAACTTCTGATCTTTTCAAGAGGTTACGGGAGCTGCAGAGGGGCAGATCCCGAGGTAGCAATACCAGGAGGGTAGCTGTCGCTTCCTCAGTTTCCCAGAACAACTCTGATAGCTCCAACAGTGGTCCTAATTCTGATGCTGGACGTTGTGCCAGCTGTACATGTGGATGTAATCCCCACCATTAGGGGTGCCCTGCCTTCTGCCAGGGGGAGGTAAGGGATAATGGAGATAACAGAATCTATTGGGATGTGTACATCCAGTGGCCTGGCACTTCAAAATTTCAGAAGTACAGGGCCTTGGTTGACACAGGAGCTCAGTGCACCATAATACCATCAAATTATCAAGGGGGAGAATCTATAACTATTCAGGGAGTCACTGGTGGATCTCAAGAGTTGTTTAAGATAGAGGTTGACATAAGTTTAACTGGGAAGCAGTGGAAGAAACATACTATTGTAACAGGACCTAATGCACCTTGTATTTTGGGAATTGATTTTCTGAGAGAAGGGCGTTTTAAAGACCCTAAGGGTTACAAATGGGCTTTTGGAATAGCAACTGTAGAAATTGATGGAGGAAAATTGAAGTTGTCCATTAGACCTGAGCTTTCAGATGAATCTGCAGTTGTTGGACAACATGAGATAGAGGATGTAAAGCTGCCGGTTGCTTCTCAAACTGTGCATCACAGACAATACAGAACCAACCGTGACTCTTTGGTGCCCATTCAAAACTTGATTCGTCAGTTGGAGAGTCAGAAGGTCATCAGCAAAACTCATTCACCTTTCAACAGTCCAATCTGGCCTGTGCGAAAGCAGAATGGAGAGTGGCGTCTGACAGTTGATTTCCGTGCCTTGAATGAAGTAACTCCACCCATGAGTGCAGCTGTACCAGACATGATGGAACTCCAATATGAGCTGGAATCCAAGCAGGCCAAATGGTATGCTACCATAGACATTGCTAATGCTTTCTTCTCTATTCCCATAGCAGAGGAATGCAGGCCTCAGTTTGCTTTCACCTGGAGACGCATTCAGTACACATTCAATCGTTTGCCCCAGGGGTGGATTCACAGTTCAACCATCTGCCATGCAGTGATCCATGATGCTTTGGAGAAAGGTGGAGCTCCAGAACACATTCAGTTCATCGATGACATCATCGTCTGGGGTGAGACTGCTGAAGAAGTCTTCGAGAAAGGTAACAAAATCATTGACATTCTCTTGCAAGCTGGTTTCGCTATCAAGCGAGACAAGGTGAAAGGACCTGCCAGAGAAATCCAGTTTCTGGGAGTGCGGTGGCAAGATGGTCACCATCGCATCCCAATGGATGTGATAAACAGAGTCTCCACCATGGCAAATCCCATCAACAAGAAAGAAATCCTGCGTTTCTTAGGCATAGTTGGATTTTGGAGACTGCACATTCCTGGATACAGTCAGATTGTGAAACCTCTATATGATATGACTCGAAAGAGAAACAGTTTCCAATGGGGTCCTGAGCAACAAGCAGCCTTTGACCAGATCAAGCGAGAGGTAGTCCAAGCAATGGGTCTGGGACCTGTCCGAACTGGTCCAGAGATTAAGAACATTCTGTACACGGCCACGAGTGACAATGGTCCAACCTGGTGCTTATGGCAAAGAGCTCCAGGGGAGACACGAGGACGTCCTCTTGGTTTCTGGGGTCGTGGCTACAGAGGCTCAGAGGCAAACTACACTCCAACAGAGAAAGAGATTTTAGCTGCTTATGAAGGAGTGAAAGCTGCTTCTGAAGTGATTGGAACTGAGTCACAACTTCTTCTAGCTCCTAGATTACCAGTTCTGAATTGGATGTTCAAAGGCAAAGGTTCTTCACCACATCATGCAACAGATGCTACCTGGTCTAAGTGGATGGCTCTGATAACACAGAGAGCTCGAATGGGAAATCTCGAAAGGCCTGGTTTGGTGGAGGTGATCACAAACTGGCCAGAAGGCACAAGCTGTGCTAAACCTCCAGAGGAGAGAGTAACTCGTGCTGAGGAAACCTCTCCTTACAGTGATCTGTCTGATGATGAAAAGAGATATGCTTTGTTCACAGACGGTTCCTGTCGTCTTGTTGGGAACAAGCGGAGGTGGAAATCTGCAGTGTGGAACCCAACGCGCAGAGTTGCAGAAGCAAGAGATGGAGAAGGAGAATCCAGTCAATTCGCAGAGGTAAAAGCTGTCCAGCTAGCTCTTAACATAGCTGAACGTGAGAGATGGCCAAAGCTTTATCTCTACACCGACTCGTGGATGGTAGCCAATGCCTTGTGGGGTTGGCTGAAAGACTGGAAAAAGAATGGATGGCAGAGGAAAGGAAAGCCAATCTGGGCTGCAGATCTGTGGCAAGACATTGCTGCTCGCATTGAGAGAATCCCAGTGAAAGTGAGACACATCGATGCTCACATTCCTAAGAGCAAAGCTACTGAGGAACAACAACACAACCATCAGGCAGATCTAGCTGCAAGAGTTTCCCAGGTGGACACAAACTCTGATCCTGATCCTGATCTTGACTGGAAACACCGAGGTGAGCTGTTCTTAGCTCGGTGGGCCCATGACTCATCAGGACATCAAGGCAGAGATGCAACCTACCGATGGGCTCGTGACAAATCCATTGACATTTCCATGGATGCTATCACACAAGTCATCCATGACTGTGACATTTGTGCTGCTATTAAGCAGGCAAAGCGGATCAAGCCCTTGTGGTACGGTGACCGATGGTCCAAGTACAAGTATGGTGAAGCCTGGCAGATTGACTACATCACTCTACCTCGTTCTCGATCTGGTAAGCAGTATGTGCTGACTATGGTAGAGGCAAGCACTGGATGGCTGGAAACTTATCCAGTTCCTCATGCAACTGCACATAACACCATTCTTGGCCTGGAGAGACAAATCCTGTGGAGACACGGAACTCCAGAGAGGATTGAGTCGGACAATGGAACTCACTTCAAGAACAATCTTGTAAAAAACTGGGCCAAAGAGCATGGCATCGAGTGGATATTCCACATTCCCTACTATGCACCAGCTGCAGGGAAGATCGAACGCTACAACGGTTTGCTGAAAACCACTCTCAAAGCCATGGGGGGTGGATCTTTAAAACCTGGGAGAAACATTTAGCACAAGCAACCTGGTTGGTGAATAGCAGAGGTTCAGTGAATCGAGCTGGACCTGCCCAATCAGATTTGTTGCGAAAGGAAGAAGGTGATAGAGTTCCTGTTATCAGAGAAAATAATCTGTTAGGCAAAACTGTTTGGGTATTTTCTCCTTCAGGAGAGGCCAAACCTGTCCGAGGGGTGGTTTCTGCTGAAGGTCCTGGTCACACCTATTGGGTGATGCAAGAAAATGGTGAAATTCAGTGTATTCCACAAAGAAATCTAACTTTGGCTGAGAGAGGTTAAATTCAGAGTGTTGCGCAGACACAGCATTGCGCCCAAGACGAGAGTCCGTGAGATCTACGGTGCACGAACCCTGAGAGCCCTGAGTCACCTGAGAGTCCCTGTTCCTTTCTTCACTCCATCTGTGAGGAAACAAGCTGTTTGCTGTTTTTCCTGTGATTTGACTCTTTTGAATCATCTACATCTGAAATAGCCGGAATGGACTATGGTCTTTATTCACCTATTGTTGTAGATATTATTTTGGATTAGATAGATGATAGTAGCAGCCAATGGAATTGTTTAGAAGGGGTGGACTGTGATGGTTTGAAACTGTCTTTTTAATTTTTCCTTGCAAAGTTCAAAACAGAGAAAGTGAAAGAATGTAAATAAGTCACTATTGGGTGTAAGAAAGCAAAATAACGATTGTTCTAAACACTTCCATTGGATAGATAGAAATGTTTAAGAACTATCACCCAAAACAAAGTAGGCATTTGGCACATTCTGCGTTCGGCAGTGGGGGCAGTTGCTGGGCTGTCTGGCTGCTGTTTCTTCTTCTCTTCTGGCTGAAGATAACATGTACTGACCTTGGCAGCTAAGTTAACAACTTTCTGCTTAACTAACTCTGCTTCTCTGTCCAGGGGAGTCTGGGGGGAAGCTCCTGGGAGAGAGAGGCCCCTTTGGGAGGGTCCCCTTGGGGGAAGCAAAGGGAGATCGGTTGTGCTTTTTCTGTTGATTGTATATATATGTGAATGTCGTGAATTTTGTATATTTGTATATATTCATTGCATTTCATTGTAGATTTTAGACTCTGCTTGTAAATACAGCTTTTCATTTGCTTCCAGACTGAGCTAGCCTGGTTATTGTTGGGGGGGGGGGGAATTTCAGCTCACACCGACACAAGGCTGGACATGAGAAGAAGTTCTTCCCCATGAGAGTGGTGAGAGCCTGGAATGGGTTGTTCAGGGAAGTGGTTGAAGCCCCATCCCCGGAGGTGTTTAAGGTCAGACTGGATGAGGCTCCGGCCAGCCTGATGTAGTGTGAGGTATCCCTGCCCATGGCAAGGGGGTTGGAACTAGATGATCTTCCAACCCTGTCTGATTCTATGATTAATCTTAGCAATAGACTTGAAAGAAAAGTAGTGCTGTTCCCAGCTGGGCTAGAAAAACAGAAGTCCATCTTCAGCTGGTTCAGGTCCATGACAAATGCAAGACTCTCATCCAAACTCTAATTAACACATTCCTATTCTTTACACGCTGTTATGCACACGAGGTGCTAACCCACAGTAACACAACCCAGCAAAACAAGCAACCATATCACAACCTAGATACACAAGATTTTTACTAAATCAAGATGCATAAGTAACTGACTGATGACCAAGAACCAACAGTATTACCTTTGCAGAAAGCTGAAGAGACACTCAGAGGAGGATCTTTCCTGAGAGGCACACAGGAGAAACTTTCGTCACCATTTCTTCCAAATTTCCCATCAAACCCTTCTTTAAAACGATAAAGAAAAAAAACTTGCTTCCTACCCACTTTATCTGAAGTCCTGCCTCTGCTGAAGGGGTGACATAAGGCTCTTTCAGGTACCATCAGAAGTAAAAACTGTTGTGCCAGAAAGACGTGGCCCTTAGAAACACATAGGTGGGCCTTGAAAAGGTTCACCTGGGTATTGTTGCTCACCAAGTCCCTACGTTCACCTGCAGGACATTAAGTCCTTAATAACGCCATGTAGGAAAATTGTGGATGCTCGGGTTGTCCCCATAAGCATGAAATGGCAAAATGCTTATTTTTTTACACAGTCATCTTCCAGAATTATTTATATACTGCAAGGCCTGTGTTTTTACAGCATTTGAGGCAAACAGAATGCTCTTGATGAAATATCAGCTCTTTCTGTGTGCAGAATATGGCATTAAATTTGCAGAGCAAAGGAAGAATTGGTTTACTTGCCTTGAGGGGAATTAAGAAGTGACAGTAGGCACTTAACAGCAAGTTCCAATTACAACATTTAAATATAATTGCATACTCTGTTAATCTATGTCAGGGTGGAATCATTTTAATATGATTGTCACAGATTCTTCCTAATATTAGGAGTGATGTGAATGAAGATGAACCTACTGAAAAAGTTCAGTTCCAGGTCTTAATATACTCTCTAATTCTGTCAGTCAATTATGCTACAGCAGAGTTCAAATAAAGGTCTGGGGATCTAGAGGATGTAGCTACCTTTATTAAAGTATTTCTATTGTAAATACATGTGTGGGTCAGGAGACAGTTATCATTTGGTCTTGTTATTTTTTACGAGCCTACTACTATTAGAATAGGCTCTTGTGTATAATGATTTAGATGTGTCATGGGATCTTATTTCAGATGGAAACCGTAATGTGAAATAACAAAAATTACAGCTTGACCTCTGCAGAACTCTTCATTTATACATTGCCAGTTGTGCGTTATATGGAATGTTACAAGAGACAACTATAATCCAAGGATCTAAAAGCACTTTGACTATCTCTTATAAACTCGAAACTCATTATATAATGGAAACTAAGGTATACAAAAAAAATGGAGATTCATGTTTAGTATGAATCTCAAACCTTAACATAGGTTAAATTTCAAACCTTAACATAGGTACCACTTTTATGGTAATGGCAAAAATATGTGGCAGACTGTTTCTTCTCCTGTAAAGACCTCCTCAAGGTTCTCCTGTCTCCTTGCTCCACCACGCCTATGCCCACATTGGGATTTACTGTCTCCACAGTTCTAATGAAACTGATTATATGGCTGCTCCTCAAATTTGACCAAAACTTACCTGAGTTAAAAAATACTCCCATTTGGAGGACTTTTTAGTCCAAATCAGCTCATTGGTCTGGTTTAGCAAGCAGCGCAGACAGTTACGTTATCACAAATATTAGAGCACTGCATTGCAGCTGAGAGGCTGGAATGAATGACTGCAGTAGAGAGGGCAGAGAAATTTTATCACAAAACTGTCTAAAGAGCTTCCCAAATTGCTGCCTCCTACTAGAGAGTATTTGAAAAGTCTTTATACAAGCTCAAACTTCTGATTACATACTTCATCAAATGTTCCTGATGTTTTGTGGGCTGTGTATATAAACAGAATTTACTACAGAAAAGCAGCCACCTCCTTGGAGGAATCTGTTAGTTTTATTGTAGTGATGACCACGATCAACCACCAAAATAAAACAGGAAGAAAGCCCCACACAACAGAAAGCAGAGGATGGAATGACAAGACAGTAATTAACCAAATTTCCCTATTTTTTTGTGCAAATAGTCACTAGATCTTTAGACAAGTTTATCTCTCATATTAAAACACCACTGCCACCAATAAAACTATCTCCTAGCACCCTGCTAGCACCGGGGCTGCTGTAAACATGCAGGAAGAATGCCACTTTTTGAATCACTGGATTTTCCTTGGCGGTTTCCCATCCAACACTATAAGACTTGGCTGTGTTTAACTTTCAAGATCAGGCAGGATCTCAGCCAAAGTGGCATGGCCACATATTTTCTTCACCCTCTGACCAGCTGCCATGTTAAAAACACAAGCTGCAGATACCTAGCTACATAATTCTTTAAATTTAAGATGTTCTCCTCTAGCATTTTATTGTCTTGTTTAGTCTCTGAATAATGGTTTCTAGCCAGTTATTTATATTTATCAGTCACCCTATTTTCTCTGTAGTCATTTATGGAAACAGAATAATTTAAAAATAGATTTCCTTTCATGGAAAGAACTAAAAAAATTCAAAATATAGAGTTTCTTCTAAAATGGTTGTCCTGAGGGCTTATGAGAAAAGACAAAACAAGAGATGTGCATTTTAGAAATCAGTGAAGCAAGCGAATGTTTGTCCTACGAGCTCTTGGATAACACTGCACAGAGCTACCATATGCTTCCTAGTGCTCCCCTAACTGCCAGCTGTCTCCACCTTGCTCCTTCCAAATGGCAGAGACGGCAGCTGAATTGCCAAAATCGATGTTTTGACCTGCAGTTATAGGCAGCAAAGAGGCTTGGGGTCATGTTGATGGGAACACAAGCTACATATAAGTGGAGCAAGGACAAAAGAGGGTCATATCGTTCCACTACAGTCCCACAAGGGTAACACAGGAAAAGAAACAGTTCTGCTAATCCAGGGTAAGATCAAAACCAAGCCTGGATTCTGAGCAATATTTTATATTCATTTCTCCTCTCCTTTGCAAAAGAGGCAAATGTTAAAGAAAATGATAAGCAGCAGAAAATCAGATCTGCTGCTCTTTGAATTCATGTCATGATCTGAATACACATAAGCCTAAAACAAATGAATTGTCAACAAATGTGCATGGTGGGAAATCCATGTTACAATCACCATTCCATGATCTCCTGCCTCATAATGACCCACTTAGCTTTACTCCATCTCTTGTCCTCTCTTCCACCTTTTCTTGCTACGTCAATGGAGAACCATCATGAGAACAAGTCATCTTATTTTAGGCTCCATGCCACACTGTGCCTCTTCTCTAAGTGTTGGTAGTTCTCTGTAGTGAGATGCACTCTAGTGAGTGGCACCCGTCACACAGAAATGGCATGTTCTGGCTACCTGCTGGACTTGGAACTTGTACTACCCCAAGCCTACTGACACATGAGGACTAAGTGTGCTTGTGTGTGTGCGCTTCTAAACTTGGCGGGGGTCGTAGAATCCTAGAATCACAGAATTGTTTCATCTGGAAAAGACCTTTAAGATAGAGTCCAACCATCTACCTAATACCACAACGGCCATTAAACCATGTCCTGAAGTGCTATGTCTACACTTTTGTTGAACACCTCCAGGGACGGTGACTCCAATACCTCCCTGGGGCAACCTATTCTCTATTGCCTGACCAGTCTTGCAGGAAAGAAATTGTTTCTAATATCCAACCTTAACCTCCCCTGGCACAGTTTCAGGGCATTTCCTCTCATTCTATCACCTGATACTAGGGAGAAGAGACCAACCCCCACCTCACTGCAGCCTTCTTTCAGGGAGTTTAGAGATCAATAAGGTCTCTCAGCCTCCTCTTCTCCAGACTAAACAAATCCAGTTTCCTCAGCTGCTCCTCACAAGACTTGTTCTCTAGACCCTTCACCAGCTTTGTTGCCCTTCTCTGGACATGCTTGAGCAACTCAATGTCCTTCCTGATGAAAGCCTTCAGATTAAGGGGAGAAAATCCACCAAGTAATTTCTCCTTGATCCTGTTGCATTGCTAAGGACACTATAGAAATCTCTGAGGAACCTAGTGTGAGTCTCCAGCATCTTTAACATTGCTTTAATGATTATTTTTCCCAGTGCATTATTATTTTGGTGAACCTGGTGATTTTTACTATACCAGCTGGAATCCTAAAGCTTCCTTCCTATAAAACATAAAACTGGATAGGTTATGACTGCCTGATTTCAGTTACTCTCTATGGTATGCATCTCATGGGAGATTTTATGAATTAGAGCTTTTAATAATGAAACACATAATAGGCAGGTGTGAGGTAGAATGTAGAAATATGTCCTTATCTCAGTTATAAACTGAAAGCCTGGGAGAAATGCTAATAAACTCTTAAAAGCCATTAATTTAGTGTGGCCCAAACAAATTGTGTAAGGTTTGGATGTGAACTTAGAGATCGTAAAACCTCAAAAACTCTTATGTGTTTGAGCCGATGTGTGATGGTTTGAAACTGTCTTTTTAATTTTTCCTTGCAAAGTTCAAAACAGAGAAAGTGAAAGAATGTAAATAAGTCACTATTGGGTGTAAGAAAGCAAAATAACGATTGTTCTAAACACTTCCATTGGATAGATAGAAATGTTTAAGAACTATTACCCAAAACAAAGTAGGCATTCGGCACATTCTGCGTTCGGCAGTGGGGGCAGTTGCTGGGCTGTCTGGCTGCTGTTTCTTCTTCTCTTCTGGCTGAAGATAACACACTGACCTTGGCAGCTAAGTTAACAACTTTCTGCTTAACTAACTCTGCTTCTCTGTCCAGGGGGGTCTGGGGGGAAGCTCCTGGGAGAGGGAGGCCCCTTTGGGAGGGTCCCCTTGGGGGGAAGCAAAGGGAGATCGGTTGTGCTTTTTCTGTTGATTGTATATATTTGTGAATGTTGTGAATTTTGTATATTTGTACATATTCATTGCATTTCATTGTAGATTTTAGGCTCTGCTTGTAAATACAGCTTTTCATTTGCTTCCAGACTGAGCTAGCCTGGTTATTGTTGGTGGGGGGGGAATTTCAGCTCACACCGACACACTTTTTATTTTTGGCGCTCCAACTCGGGGCTCGATTGCTTGTTTGATTTATTTCTGCTCAGATTAGGAAGCAAAATGAAGCTGTTTTGGATTTTGAGTAATTTTATTTCATCTATTATTGGTGTGATTGTTTACAGATGGGCCATTTCTTGCATGATAGACAAGATTGTGAGATATGTGGCATATAAGTCGTTTCTTTGGGTTAAGAACAAGTTACTGAATGTTGGTGAATTCTGTTATGGTCTTATTGGGCTAAGAAGCTATGGTAACTCAACTATGGATCTGCTAGCAGACACATATGAGTTTGTTACTCCTCTTACAACTACAGAGGGTCCTTGGAACCAGTGGTACCCTAGATATCTTGTACTAGCCTTACTCTTAAATTTGTTGCTTCTTGGAATAATCATATGGCTACTGATAGCACTGTGTCAAGAAAGACATAAGGCTACTTGCTCTTCCAACTCTGCTGTGAATGTGAAAACCAAGCCAGTAAATTTGGTGGCCACTGTAACCAGAAAGCGTAAAGGAGCTGCAGGAGGAGATGCAGATGCTGCAGGAGATGGTGCAGATGGAGATGAGGGTCCTTCTACTCAGGGTCCCTCTCATAAGAAAGATCCTTCTGATGAGGAAGAGAGGGTTAGCCTTAAAACTCTGGTAGACCTCTTGAGACCCCACATGGATGATGGAGATGTAGGTCAGGATGTAGACCCTGGTAGATTAGCAACTGCTGGTAGTGCCTCTGAACTCAAAGAAATTCAACGGAGGATTAAAATAGGATTATGGGGACAGCGACCTCAGGATGATGATGATGAGGAGGAGGAGGATGACATACAGTCAGCTAATGCACCCAGACAGGAAATTAGACATGTGAGGAAGGATTACATCAGAGGAGATAATGAGCCAGTCCTGTCTTGGCTAGCCAGGTGTTTTGATATGGGAGCCCCAGCATTGGTGGTAGGCGACAAGTCGGCCTCTCAGTTGGGGATGCTCTCAAAGGATACAGGCATAGACAGGCATCTAGGCAAGTGCATTGGTAAAGTTTCTCTGTGGGCACGCCTCCTACTGGCAGTCTCGCTGAGGTACCCCAGCAGAGATGATTTACCATGGAACCCTAAGCCTTGGACCACAATAGCTGAGGGAATCAAGCGTCTGAGAGAGTTTGCTGTGAGAGAAGTAATGTATGGAGATCATAAGACTCTGAATCCTGATGAAATTCCTGTTGGAACAGGCCTTGCCAAAAAGCTCATTAAGCTTGCTCCTCCTAATTATGCTACTATTCTGGCAAGCAGGATTGTGGCAAGAAATTATGGTGGAGCACCTCCTACTGTTGGCCATTTCACTGACCAAATGAGGCAGTTGGAGGATAGTCTTGCACGTACTTCTTTGGTTTCAGCCATTGAAACTTTGTCTGGAGAAATGAAGAATTGCATGAAAGAGCTGAAGGAGGAACTTAAAACCTCCATATCCAACTTGATGAAGGGGGATGATTCTAATTCCTCTTCCTCCAGATGGATACAAGTTTCAGCTGTTAGGAACAGACGTGCTCCAAGAAGGCCATTCCAGAATAGGTCAAACCAAAACAGACAGCAGAGGCAATCACGTGGCAGTATCTGGATAACTCTGCGTGATCAGTTTGGTGAGAACATGAACAGATGGGATGGTCAACCAACTTCTGATCTTTTCAAGAGGTTACGGGAGCTGCAGAGGGGCAGATCCCGAGGTAGCAATACCAGGAGGGTAGCTGTCGCTTCCTCAGTTTCCCAGAACAACTCTGATAGCTCCAACAGTGATCCTAATTCTGGTGCTGGACATTGTGCCGGCTGTACATGTGGAGGTAATCCCCACCATTAGGGGTGCCCTGCCTTCCGCCAGGGGGAGGTAAGGGATAATGGAGATAACAGAATCTATTGGGATGTGTACATCCAGTGGCCTGGCACTTCAAAATTTCAGAAGTACAGGGCCTTGGTTGACACAGGAGCTCAGTGCACCATAATACCATCAAATTATCAAGGGGGAGAATCTATAACTATTCAGGGAGTCACTGGTGGATCTCAAGAGTTGTTTAAGATAGAGGTTGACATAAGTTTAACTGGGAAGCAGTGGAAGAAACACACTATTGTAACAGGTCCTAATGCACCTTGTATTTTGGGAATTGACTTTCTGAGAGAAGGGCGTTTTAAAGACCCTAAGGGTTACAAATGGGCTTTTGGAATAGCAACTGTAGAAATTGATGGAGGAAAATTGAAGTTGTCCATTAGACCTGAGCTTTCAGATGAATCTGCAGTTGTTGGACAACATGAGATAGAGGATGTAAAGCTGCCGGTTGCTTCTCAAACTGTGCATCACAGACAATACAGAACCAACCGTGACTCTTTGGTGCCCATTCAAAACTTGATTCGTCAGTTGGAGAGTCAGAAGGTCATCAGCAAAACTCATTCACCTTTCAACAGTCCAATCTGGCCTGTGCGAAAGCAGAATGGAGAGTGGCGTCTGACAGTTGATTTCCGTGCCTTGAATGAAGTAACTCCACCCATGAGTGCAGCTGTACCAGACATGATGGAACTCCAATATGAGCTGGAATCCAAGCAGGCCAAATGGTATGCTACCATAGACATTGCTAATGCTTTCTTCTCTATTCCCATAGCAGAGGAATGCAGGCCTCAGTTTGCTTTCACCTGGAGACGCATTCAGTACACATTCAATCGTTTGCCCCAGGGGTGGATTCACAGTTCAACCATCTGCCATGCAGTGATCCATGATGCTTTGGAGAAAGGTGGAGCTCCAGAACACATTCAGTTCATCGATGACATCATCGTCTGGGGTGAGACTGCTGAAGAAGTCTTCGAGAAAGGTAACAAAATCATTGACATTCTCTTGCAAGCTGGTTTCGCTATCAAGCGAGACAAGGTGAAAGGACCTGCCAGAGAAATCCAGTTTCTGGGAGTGCGGTGGCAAGATGGTCGCCGTCACATCCCAATGGATGTGATAACTGTGATGGTTTGAAACTGTCTTTTTAATTTTTCCTTGCAAAGTTCAAAACAGAGAAAGTGAAAGAATGTAAATAAGTCACTATTGGGTGTAAGAAAGCAAAATAACGATTGTTCTAAACACTTCCATTGGATAGATAGAAATGTTTAAGAACTATTACCCAAAACAAAGTAGGCATTCGGCACATTCTGCGTTCGGCAGTGGGGGCAGTTGCTGGGCTGTCTGGCTGCTGTTTCTTCTTCTCTTCTGGCTGAAGATAACACACTGACCTTGGCAGCTAAGTTAACAACTTTCTGCTTAACTAACTCTGCTTCTCTGTCCAGGGGGTCTGGGGGGAAGCTCCTGGGAGAGGGAGGCCCCTTTGGGAGGGTCCCCTTGGGGGGAAGCAAAGGGAGATCGATTGTGCTTTTTCTGTTGATTGTATATATTTGTGAATGTTGTGAATTTTGTATATTTGTACATATTCATTGCATTTCATTGTAGATTTTAGGCTCTGCTTGTAAATACAGCTTTTCATTTGCTTCCAGACTGGGCTAGCCTGGTTATTGTTGGTGGGGGGGGAATTTCAGCTCACACCGACACACGATGAAAACCTGGAGACGCTGAACATGTCACAGGCCCTAGGAAAGGCTAAAGACAGTGCAATCACTTTGGCAGTCTTCATCACCCCAGTATATTCCTGAAGGTTTAATGACCACCAGAACAAAGATTGCCAGGATACAAGTGCTACAACCAGGTCACCTACCAACAGGGCAAAGCCAGATACCAATGTGCAAAAACTTGCTTTCCTTACTTTTATCTACCCTTCATAGAGAAGCAAGACCTGCAGAAGCAGGCTCCTGTGGGGACAGCTTTTAGGTAGGGCATACTATGTTTGCATCATGTCCTTTAATTCTTTTTGATTTTCAAACATCTCTTACAGACAGCTAAACTTCTCAAGATTGGGTAAAAATCAGTATTTGTTTATAAGAGAAAACTAATTGAACCTTATGAGTACCCTATTGGAGCATTTATGAAACAAGTTGACAGTATTAGATGTCAGAGAATCTTCAGAGGATTGCTCAGAAAGCCTCAGTTGGAGCTTGTGTCACCAAAGACAGTTACCCTAAGACATAAACTCACAATAAATTCCAGTCTTCCTGAGCTCTAATTTTCACAGCATGAATTGTTTCAATTCTCTGGTCTTGAGGCCTCCCAAAAGTGGTTCTAGACAGATGCCAGAAACTTCAATGGCTTGTTCAAGAGTCATAGATCACAATGGCATTAAGCAAATTTCTTCAGCCCTGGAAGACAACCACGAGTGAAGCCTAAGGCTGCATTGCTGAGGTGACTCTTCACCAAACAGGAAATTTTTTCACTCTATAATTTCTTTGCATTGCCAAGTGGAGCTTATTTTGTGCTTGGTGCATTTGCTCTTATATCCTGCAGAATGCTCTGCACTTCCAACACCTCCTTGGTAAAGAATGGTACAAAGAGCAAATCAGGCTCAAGTAATGAAATAGGACAGTGCTCCCTGTGTGTGTACCAAACACATACACACACATGCTCATGATTTAAAACACCCCCCTTCTCCCATCCAGATGTATTTGCTTTTCCCTAATGCTTCCACTTCGCCAGTGTCTCCTAAACAGGAGATGCACAACAGCTGGTGAAACAGCACAAAGTCAGGGGGGAGAAGCTATTAGAGGAGTTAACTGGTGAAGCCTGGACACCACTAGGAGACATTTTCCATGTCACTGTGCATTCAGCATGGTATCTGTGTCATCACATGGTGTGGCAGTCTTGGCAAACCTGTTCCAAAGCTGAGTTTGCTGGCACTTTGCAGCTACCATCATCCCTGCTGTTGTTGCTCTTTGGCTGCCTTGCTGAAAATGTTATTCTCTTGTCACCTCTGCTGCTACAGACAGGGAGAGCTAAGTTCGGCTCTATCTTATCTACATAGTCTGTCACTAGGCTGAGTGGGATTATTTTGGACTCCCTTTGAGATGGCATTTGATCATAATAGGTGTCCTGCAAAAACAGGGGTGTAATTATTTTCTGCTTTTATCCAGGAATAGAGGGAATAGGGGAGGAATTCCTGATTTTCTTCAGACATAAATGTGTTCAAGTCAGATCATTTCAGTTGTTGTTTTTTCAGTGAAGATCATTCATCAGATAAAGATCCCCTGAATTTAAGACTTTAAACCTGAATCCTTTAAAGGGACAGCAGACCTTGCTGGGAGCAGTAATTATCTCTTGTGTGTAAATCAGCATAGAAGCTGGAGTTAAGACAATTTTGTATTTGTCAGAGGCAGCTCCTTCTACATAAAATTGTATTCACTGTGGTTGTGCAGTTATAAAAACAGAAAGGCATGAGGACACAGCAGCTCCTGCCTCATTTGTCAAATGTTTGGAGCCTATCATGCTCCCTACTGTATCAGACAAACTTGTTTTTCCTACTGTGCTAGTCTTTTTCTGCATTTCACCACCTTTCATATGTCCCATTAAATTGTTCATTATTTTATGTATTTTGAGGGCTCCTTCAAGGCAATTACTCTGGTCTGATGCAAACTTTGTGCAGACAGTAGGACATTACTTATCATTCCATTCTGCTGCTCTCATTTACCAGGGAGAGAACACACTTGTTCACTGACACCTCTGGATTGCAGGCAGCAAATGTTAAAGGGATTTGCTTTATATCCACTCTATGGAAGTCCTTCTCAGTGTGCTAACATTTATTTAAACATACTTTGAGGGGTTTTGCTTTTTTTATTTGCCTTTTTTTTTTCTTGAATCTGCATGTAGGTGAAGCCTTGGGCAAGTCTCAAGGAGGATGAATTCCTAATTCAGAAAGAATCTGGTTTGAATGTTCTGAAGCTGGCAGTAAGGGGCCACTTCATACAGCCAGCACTGTTGACATAGGTTTACAAGCATTTTGGAAAAGCAAGATTCAAGATCTGGGTTCATTATCCACATGCCACATTGTCATGCTAGGATATACAAATGGGAAGAGTAACAGCTGCCCATCAAGTTATCTTTGGAGAAGTAGAGCTACTGTGTTGTGATACCTTTTCTTCCTGAATAAAAGGAAATAATAACCCCTGTACATCCCCTACTTCTTTTAGGAAATTCCCTGTCTCTGAAATGTTTCATAAGTTCCTTACTTAACCTGAATTATATATCTGATGCATGCCTTTATTAAAAAAAAAAAAAATCTTTTGCTGTAGGAAACGAAATACTAGTCTTTAAATGCAATTTAAATGATTTTGAATACTAGTCTTTAAATGCAATTTAAAGACTTTGAGCAATTATAATTTCAAGGTCCAGCTATCTCTCCTCTGTCCTGTATAGCTGAAAAAACTTCCAAGTTATTTTTTTTTGTCTTTGACATTTTTTTAGACCTCTACTTATTTTACTCCCTTTCTGCTCCTAGCTACTCTGTTGCCAGTAGGATCCTGTGGCATTTAGGGACGTTGCAGTGTTTTGGAAAACTTGCTCACAGAATAAGGACCAAAGGGACAAAGTTCTCCTTGTCCCAGATATACCAGATACACTGAACATACATAGACATGCATGAGCCTCACTGGACATTCATATAGACAGAAATAATGCTGGTGCTGGCTAACAAATTTGCCTCAAGTATTTTCTTCTCAAGCAGTCAGAAGAGTTCCCTGATACCAATATCAAGTAATTTTTATCTAGTGTGTTTGGACTAACCTAATCAACTTGATATGACTCTGTATTTTAATTACAGCAGAACAACTAGAACAGTGCAGTACGACTTGGAGCAATTTTGCTCTAAACTTTACCAGACATTGTCTGGTTTAGTTTATATTTATGGCTGGTTCCTTAGCTTCTGGCAAGGCAAGTATTTAAAAAATGAACATATGTTGCATAAAATGACAATGCATGTAAATGAATTACTTTACAATGACATATATTTCTAGCATAGCCCTCTCTCCACTGAGCCATCTCTATCGCTAGCGATTCTGGTTGTGTTCTGTGAAGTCTGTGTGGCCACATCTGGAAAAATGCAGCTGCGTTTCACAAATAATTCATTACCTGCAAATGTAGGTAAAGCAACCTGTGAAAAGTAGAGATGAACTTTCAAATCATTGATCTAATGAGGATGGGGAATACTGCAGCAATTAGTGCTCTGGGAGTAGCTGTTAGGGTTCATAAGCTATTTCCCTGGGTTATTGAGTGTCTGATTCCTGGATTCAGGTTACTTACATTCAGCGCAGGTGCTACTTACTCATCTGCCTTGTAGATGGGTTGCAGATATGTGTTTTTAACGTAACTTCGAGGAATTATAAAACATTGTGGTTAACAGCTTTGGAGAGTGCTAATAATAATCATACTTTCTGCTTACTGCTCCCCATATAACCTTCATAACTGGATTTTTAGTCTTAAAAACTGAAACCGAATGAGAGAGAACAGAATCAGAACTGCCTGAAATGTCAACTCTTAGGAGCACAGCTTGGAGAGCAGACAGATGGACCTAGCAAAAAGCAACTGCATATAAAAGTGCTATAATCCGTTGGAGCAGCATGTTAGTCGAGAACAATCAGATTCAAAATTGTTCCTCTGAAATTTTCTCGCTGGCAACCAAACATTGTGACTTTTGTCATCATGCTACGAGGATGAATCAGATGGGTGACAAGAGCCAGGGACTGGAGAGAAAGCAGCAGATGTGAAGACAGAAAAGGGAAGCCAGCACAAAATGCTGCTACTGCTTACAAGGGGAGATAGTGATTACGGCATTAATCAACATTCCATAATCAATGGCAAAAACCCTGAGGAGTGCCAATATCTGTTCATCTTTATGCACATGCCAATCCTTCTTTATAATGCTGTCCCTGGGAGTACTTTCTAGGTTATAAAGATTGTTGCCATGAAAAGAGATAATTGTAGTTCATGACCTGGAGGCCAAGGTAGTGCATAATAACACTATTGTGCTCTGGGATGTACAGAGGGCTCTATAATGAGGGTGGAATGTAACCAAATACAGCATTCCAGCCTAAAGTCAACAATGCACTTTAAACAAAAAATTCTAGCTGTGTTATTAGAAATATGCTTTTGCCAGGATGTAATTACACAGAAAACCAAATTATATCACAAAAGTGATAGCGTTCCTGATATCAACAGCCAAAAAAGTACTTTAGCCCAGGATCTTACCAGACCTGTGAACAATGGAAAGTTGTGTTGGAGGGCCTTTAGCCTGGGGCCAAATCCTACCTTTGAATGCATAAGGTTTAACTCTTTCCTTACCTCTTGAGTAATGTTTTCTGTCTTGCTCACCCCACAATTACATCCATTATCTGCCGTAGTTGGGAAGTAGTTCCCTGTATAGTACTAAAATGTCCTAGTTATAAGCCTTAAAATTATCTTAGAGAGACTCTGCCTTAGTAACTTTTGAGCCTGCTGTTTCCAGAAGGCTTTGGCTTAGCATACTGGATAAGGAGGCCTCAGGGATGCTTTACTGGTTTTGGCAAGGACCATACTAAAAACCTAAACCAATTCTGACTTCTCCTCTTTACTGGTTGCAATTTCATTTTCTGTTTTCATACTTTTAGAAGAACACCAGAGTGCCCTTTTTGTACTCAGACATATAGATACTAACTTGCTTCACACTAAGCTGGGAGCTGGCATGCTTTTTTGGAAGACTGAAATGTTAAAAGTTTATGGGAAGTTTTACATAAAATGATAGTCTACACCATACTCCCCAGGAGAAAAGACAAGGCCCCTTTAAAGATAGGAAATTATGCTTCATTTGCCTTGCATGGTATCTGAATATACTGGATGAAGTTTCTTTATGTGATGTTATGTGACTGAACGTAACCAAGCGTAACCATATGGTCCATAAAATAACTTGTGAAATAGACTTGCCTTACCCTGGGAATAGATGTTGCTCATTTATGATCCCCAAAATATTCTGTGTCTGAATCACTTGCAAGCAGTAGAAGGGAGCTGAGTTGTATTCTGAAGCCACTGCAGCAGACAGAGCCATGACACCAGTTCAGCTATTAAAAAGTACTTGTAGGTCAAAGATACAGAACAATGTGTCATGCTGATTGCTGTCTCTCATGTTTCCTAGTGCAGACCTGTTCAGTGTATAACACTAATTATTGTTCTTATTAATTAATGTTCCTGCTTACATTGAGCTGAAAGTTATAAAGAACATCACATTATTCTGGTTAGCTTTCCAAGGCAAAGAATAATCTCAGAATCCAGTTTTCCTACACATCTACCTCAAGAATAAAATAATCTGTTTGAAGTGATCCCAATTCGTTTCTCTGTAGCTTTAGTCTCTGTCTGCTCTTCAACAGCTAATTCTTTCACATTATTTTGGTGTGTAGCTTAATCACAAAAAACTACACCATTTCAGATGCCCACTGGTTTCTGGTTTACCTCTTGTAATAATGATTTTTAAATCCTAGAAGCTTTCCTGACAAATCTTGAAAGACTGTTAGCTTTTCCATGTTTGGCATTTATAGTGGCATTCAGATGTTATGAAGTCACTGGATGTTACTAAAATGGATCATAACAACAAAGTCAAGACTCAGATCATAGTTAGTTCAATAATCTGGATTAGCCTGAATTTGGAGCCTGGGTCTAGGCTGTGACAAATAGATACAGGAGTTTGAAATGGAGTCTTCCTTAGAATAAAAAAGGCTTGGATTTTTTTTTCTTTTTTTGAAACTTAGTGGGGTGGTTGTTGGGTTTTTTTGTTTGTTTGTTTGTTTGTTTTTTGTTACTTTGAAGAATGGCTGAGCACAGCTGACCACTAACAACATGGTCTGTGAGAACAGAATTGGAGCACACTGAGCACTTGATGGTCAGTTCAATCTCCATTCTTCATTGTCAATAACACCCATGAAATTCATATTTTAAAATAAATAAAAGGACAGAGAAAAAAGAATAATTTCATCAGTGGATTAATCTAATAATCTTATGGTAAGACTGGCAATGACCAGTGTTGTTTTAAAGCATGATGAAAAGTGCTTTTTGATTAAAGCTGCATGGAAAAAGTGCACTCCCTGGTTCTTAAATATCTTAATGAAAATAGTTTTACTATCAGATACATCTTTTTCCAGTTGTCTTTGAATTAAATAATACTAGCTAGAAACCAATGGCTCTGGAAATAAATGAAAAGGAGATACTTCCGATGAATATTCAGAGGTAATTCTATATATTATATGTTATAACCTTATAATTAAGAAGTGTAGTCTACATTCAAATATTGCATCAACTACCTGTTGACTTTATTAAATCAGTACTTCTTTTTAACCTATTAGATTTTTGAGAGGCATCCATAAAGATCTAAACCCCCACTAAGAATATAAATCTAGAAGTGATGAATTCTATTTCATTATGGAGAATTCTGCCATTACAGAAAGAAAAATAAATTTGATACTACTAATAAAATTCAAATTTCCTATGGTGCTGCTTGACTATATCATCTTATGCAAATTACTCTGTCAATAACCAGTTTCATGTGCTTTTTAAAGACTGAACATTCATCTTTTCTAGTTTGTTAGGTAAGAGATATTTTGGATGTGTTCTTACATGTGAATGTGCATGTATGTGTAAGGAAGTTTCCCTCTTCTCTGGATGAGGTGAAGTGCCAAACCCACACAAAACTCCATTTTCTCTATTTTTTTCCAGTCAGAGAGTGTTCCCACAGATGATGGTGGCAGAATTATCGAGCATTGCTCACGAATGTTTGATGGAAAAAAGATAGAGCTACTGACTTCCTCACCACTGATTTTATGAGACTTATTTAACCTCCAGAAGGAGCCAAGTGCTTGAACTATTTAGAATCAAACTATATTGATGAGAACCAAATATAGTTTTCTTACCAGATATTGAATTCTTATCCACATCTGGCTCTAGCATACAGTGATAGACAGGAAAAAGAGGAATTAGAGGTTAAGAAATATAGTCCAATAGTAAGACACTAAATGTGGGGGCGAAAAAAAAGGAAATAAAGTTTTTTTGACCTTTGTCCTTTGGACACCAGCTAGATCTTTTTCCTCACTGTGACATAAGCACAGCTAAAAGGGAATGAAGACACAGCAAGCACATCCAAGTTCTTCACTTGCAAGCTTACAGTTTTCTTTCTAGAAAGGCAGAAACCTGGGCACACTACACTGTCAGCTGACACAAATGGTGCCTTCTTTCTGTCACACTTCATGTGGTGTGCAAACCGTGAGATTATAGGTTTATTTTCCCTTGCTTCATTAAATATGTATCCTTGAGGGAAACAGGCACAATCAGAATTATTCCCTTAGAACAATTTCATAAATAGCACGTGTTTTGCACAGACTTTTAGGAACAGGCTAAAGATTCAGCACTCCTTCCCTAGAATTTTTCTCAGGTCCTTCATTTTATTTTTCTCTTCCCTCTGGCTGGTAAAAAGTTGAACTCTTTCCTCCATAAAATAATGATCTTTCTAAAATAAGAAAATAGAAGCTTCTGAAAACTGTGTAATGATATTCAAGCTACATAAAATAATCCCAACATCTGTTTCTCTGTCAATTTTCCAAAGCCTAACCTACTAATAGTATGCTAGACGGATGCTGCAGCCAACTATCACACTACCTGGATCTTTCTGATTAAATCAATGCAATGGCATGTGAGGCAGCTTTTGTGACAACAGAAAATGAGGGGGGAAAAAGAGATGCAAAAAGAATCACAACAACAAAATTTAAAAAAAGGAACATATACCATCAATAAACATTAAAAGTAAACTCCAGAAAAAATAAATTTCAGACCAGTGGTTTGTCAGAACAGATTTGAGATGTGCTGTTTTAACAGTCAGATCACTTCCGAGATGGTTTCTTGTTGATTTTGAAATCATGGCTGAGCAATGAAGTACTAGGTTGGTATAATTTTCTTTTCCTGAGTGTGTTTAATGGTTGAAAAAATGTTCTCTTCATTGACCTTGACATTTCACCCTGGGTACTTTCATTCTGGGACTGTTTTTTATCTGTGGGCAATCATTTTAGTGCTAGGAATTCTGTGCAGGCTGCAGAATTCAGCATGTTCGGACATTAAACATGTTTTATTGCAAGACAATGATCTCAGTTAATGTTAATAGCTGGGTTTGATAAAACTTTTTTCCTAACTATGTTGGGCCCATAGACAATACGAAGGAAAAAGAGGCTGTCTTGGCGCCCATTTCTATGCCATACTTGAAAAGATCTTACTTCTGGTAGAAATATATAATGCAACTAATGACTCTAAGGACCTAAGAATGGCAAACAGAATCAAACTTCAGATCCTGCTACTTTCATTTCCCATCCATAGTAGTATGCAGCTGAAAGAAGCATATTAGAACAGAACAAGTAAAGAGTGATACCTTCTCTCAGATTCTGAGAAGCTGCCCTGCATGAATTTCCAAAGCTAGAGATGTTCACACCTTTGTATTGAACAGCCCTTGCTGCACTTTGCTTCTCTCCATTTGAATAATCTGGTTTTGTGTTGCCTTTTGCTTGCTGCCTCCACAGCTGTCTGGGGGCAGCAACTTGGAAGAATTTGTTTATTATCTTTTTTGCGCTATTTAATGTGAAAAGTGAAATTCATCTGCAGCTACCTCATTCTTCTTCATAGATTCTGCATCTAACTTTGAACTAATTTTAAGTAGCACATTCCCCTATAACCCTAATACCTCCCTTTGTCTGTAGCTGCCTTTCTGAATGGAGATGCAGTGAGTCAGTTACAGTGATGACATGCCCACATTGACTCTTTTGCTGTGCATTGTGCTATATGACAGAGTTTGTTATCTAAAGACTCTCAGCATATTAGCTCTCTAGAAAAATTGTAAAAGAAAAAAAAAAAGAAAAAGAAGAAAAGAAAAAAAGGTCAGTTTTTAATGATAGAAATCTAGGTATCAAAATGAGATTGAGAAGAGAAAAAAAAAAGGAATGAAGTAGCAAACTTTAATGATAGAACACCTTCTAATTACAATAATGCACTCCAGGGCTCAAATTATCAAATGATAATTTACACCTTGGTGATTTGACAGCACTTGGCCTTTGGCCTTCTGCCTAACAACACAATAGGCATAAATCATTACCAAGCGATTCACACCCTGTCGTGCCTTATTGCTTAATTAATTTGTCTAAAAGGCTTTCCATGAGAACTTCTAGCAAATGTCTTTGCTGTACATCTTTTAACATGAAGGTCAGTCATTCTCAGCTCTTATTTCAGCCTCCTAAGTTTTAAAAGTGTCCACCAAGTTTTTGCTTTACTACACAGTCATTGAAATTTCTGTTTGCATTATATGTTCTTTTAGTCAAGTTCCCCTGTTGTTCTGCTGCTGCTGTGTCTGTGCACCCATGGATAGAGGTTAAACTCATGCTGAGCTTTAAACTGCACAGAGCCTAGAACAAACGATCTTCTGGGTCAGTGGAAAATTGCACTCGAGCAGTTATTATTTTTGTTAACGAGTAACTGTATGTTTACTCAAGCAGAATATCAACCTCATATATAATCTTAGAACAAGTAAAGTTACACTGTTGAGGTAGACACTAAATATTTTGAATATAAATAATGTGTAGTCTTGCAATGATCCAATCCTAAGCCCCATCAGTGTTCTGAAGAATAATAAATCTGATGATAGAAAAAAAGGAGTTAAACAAATTTATGAAGAATATAACTACTTATAGCCATTAGACAGGGTGATCCAGCTGCAGCCTTGAGTGCTTAAGCAACTGATTGCTCAAACCCAGAATATTACACAAGGGGAATGTCACTCTAATGCTATTATTATACTCTACCCTCTGAATTCACCTCTGTCTCCTCCAGTAGGGAGGATGCTAGGTTAGATGGAACAAACATGCAGAAAGGCTAATTTTGTGTTCATATGAACTTTGATAACTAGAATTCCCCAATGACTGCTTGCTGCTACAAAATTAAGAAAATACTCCATAAACCTTTGCAAGGGCAGTATTTTTTCTAGATATTTACTCAGAACACTTCTTTCCTGTGAGGGAAACAGAGCACTGGCCCAGTTTACCCAGAGAGGTTGTGGAGTCTCTTTCTCTGTAGGGATTCAAAACCTGCCTAGATATGATCCAGGGCAACCTGCTCTAGGTGACCCTTTCTTAGCAGAGAGGTTGGACTAGATGATCTGCAGAGGTCCCTTTCAACCTACAGCATTCTGTTATTCTGTGACATGCAAACCCTATACTACCCCCAAAAACACTTCCTTTACCAAAATAATTTATCACAGCATCACAGTATATCAGGCTGGAAGGGACCTCAAGAGATCATAAGGTCCAAGCCCCCTGCCAGAGCAGGATCACTTAGGGTAGTCTGCACAGGAATGCATCCAGGTGGGTTTTGAAACTCTCCAGAGAAGGAGACTCCACAAGCCCCTGGGCAGCCTGTTCCAGTGCTCTGTCACCCTCACTGTAAAGAAGTTTCTCCTCATGTTGAGGTGAAATCTTCCATGTTCTAGTTGGAACTCATTGTTCCTTGTCCTATCACTGTGAACCACTGAAAAGAGCCTGGCTCCCTCCTCCCGACACCCACCCTCAGATATTGATAGACATTGATCAGATCCCTTTTCAGTCTTCTCTTCTCAAGACTAAACAGCCCCAGGGATCTCAGTCAAATTTACTCATCATACAGACTGTCTCTCCTGGGAATGACAAAACAAACAATATGTGACCAATCCTTACATCTGGAATAGTCACTGTTGGAAGATGCCCAGAATCTGGAATGATGAGCATGGCAGAAAACTGAAGGTAGCAGCCATCAAGGCAATCTGAATTACATCTTTTGGCAAGCAATGGTCTCCTAAGGAAAAGCAATTCTATGGTAATTTTTCTTCTAAATTCCCTTTGCTCTAAAGATCAAGTTTTACTACTAATAAGAATGTGGCTTTCATAAATTTCAAGTAAATGGATCACTTTTAGTGAGTGAAGTGGCTCTGACTCAAAAAATGAAGTCCTTTAGCTATTCTTGCAAGAACAGGCACAGTGAGAGGGCCACAAAGCCACCAGTGTGTCTCCAATGTCCTTCACTTCGTATAGAACAAATAATGGTGAGTTGATTTCAGGCCTACCCAAATATTTGGTCTTTCTTGCTTTAACTATCACCTAGAACTAAGCCAAATGCTTGTTCTGATTTTACTTTACTGATTCTAATTTTTGCATGATATGACTTCTCTCAGACTTCATCTGCTGGATGAACAGTAACCGGGCTGGAAAGTGTTGGTAAACTACCTCTAGCCATGGAACAGTCTTTATTGGCCACATGGAGGTTTTTAATGTCTGCACAGCTCAATGCAGAATCAGGTTTTGTCCTAGTATTTATTTTCTTGGATACATCTGCAATGCTTGTTAGAAAACAAAATGTTACATTGTTGTTGAATTCTTCTATTTTGGGAAACTATCAATCTCAGGAAATTCCACTCTCAGGTTATTGTGGACCAAAGAAAGAACACAATTTGAGGAATACAGAACTCAGCTAAACAGCAGAAAGGCCTAAAAGACCTAAAAGTCTTTTTATCTCAAAGCTACCCCAAAGCTCTTCCTTGATTATTAATGTTATTAATGTAAGTAACAAAGCAGTCCTAGGAAAGCAAAAAGCAGACACACGACTACACATAGCTTCCAAGAATCTTATTTGTCCTTACTAGATTTTTATCCTTGAAAATTAAAAGTCACTAACTACAACCTATCTTCTCTCAACATAAACACCTGCAGATCACAGAAATTTTCTTCACTTCTTTGACAGTTAAAGAAGGAATATCTAGGAAATGAAACCCAAAATATGGGCAGCTGGGAATTTGATTGCAAGAGAATAAACTGTTTCTTTAAATTACACTATCCAAATTAAATCTATTTTCTAAAAATACTCCTTATCAAAAGATACTTTCTTTCTACTATATAAAAATGCAACTATTTCTCAACTCAAATTTCATCTGAAAATGTTCCAACACATTTCCTTTTTTTCTTGCCTTTGTTCATTTGCCTCCCACCCCCAATCACAAATGACGTTTTCACCTTTCCACTTACTGGAGGTTGAGTTTCCATGGTTTTAGATTTAGTCAACCACCAGGAGAGGTTTAGGTTGGACATTAGATAAAAATTCTTCACCAAAATGGTTGTCAGGCCCTGGAACAGAAGATTTGTAGATGTGCTGCTGAGGGATGTAGTTTAGTGGTGAGCTGACTCTTAGTGTTTGGACTTTATGATCTTAAAAGTCTCCACTAACCAAAACTATTCTGTGACTCTATGCTTCGTGTAATGGTTAAATCAAGATGGTGATGTCAGAAATTGGCTCTCCTTGTCTACAAGTGTCTCGACTAATTCTGTAAGGGTGACTGGGACATATCTTCAGTTGTCTTTCAGCAGATCAGTGCTCAATGTTGTAGCCATTTGCTCCAGAGCCTGATGAAGGGTTTTTGTGTGTGTGTGTCTTGTTTTGCACAATGGAAAGGGTGCTGTGAAGAAATAGAAAATTAAGCCAGTCTTGCAGTAGGATGCTTTGAAGAGGAGACTGCATCATCCACGAGTATTACTAAACCTCATTCAGTGCTGCTGAAGAAACTCCCAGAATTGACATAATTTTTGAAGCAGTTGAGGAGTATAAACTACTGCATATATGCAGCATGTGCACAACACAGAAAAAGCAGTGCTAGAGGACAGTTTGTTTGTCTAGACCTAGTCACAGTAATGCTTGGATGAAAGCCATTTAAGTAATTTGAGGTTGCAAAATGCATGGTTCTGGTGTTTAGATGACCATTAAAAAAAAAAGGAGAGAGAGCTAATAACTGTATTTTCTTTTTGTTTACTTTCATATAATCTCAGCAATAGGAGGCCAATTTTATTTCCTGCTGTTCTATGACCTGCATTGCATCATGGATACCAGCTGAGGGTATGAATGCACTACCACAGTGACCCTTCTTCAAAATATCTCTTTGAGCAGAAGCTGGGCTAAAGGAATTCACAGCCCAACTTCCACAGCCCTTTCCTGATGTCTTGCTATTGCTAATGTCTGATGATGTGACTGCTCCTGCGAGACCTTCCTCACCCACATCAATCCAAAGATGGTGGGTTCATCTGAAGAAGGCAAATCATACAGTTCCTTCTTTTTTTTTTTTTCAAGCAGAGTTCCTTCCATAAAGGGATTCCAAACCAGATCTTTGTAAAGGCGAGATCTAGCAAAGGAATTGTAACAAGTAATGCAGGTCAGCACAGGGAAGCAGACTTTCTTAGCTGGTACAGTTGTATCATGAAGAGGAGAGAAGATCCAGCTGAGAAGTCATGAAACTGACGTTCTCCTAGGTTAGGAACAGGTTTTCCAGGGAAGGAATTGCTGTAAAATACATTTTTTTTCAAGAAACAGCAGGAAAAATTTCTTGATTCTGAAGATTTCTTGTTTATCATTTTGTGAAATATTTAGTATGTTTGCAGACCTTGTAGATGAGGCAGCAGATTCGGCCAATGGTCTTATCAGTTGTCACCTACTAGTTTTATGTCATGTGTATGTTGTTCCCACAGAGCAGGAGATCACAACTTGGAGGTGGCAGGTGACTACACTTTCTAAGACACAAGGTAAGCTGGTCACCTGTAACCTCTCATCAGTCCAAGTGACTTGCTGTGCTCAAGTAAGTCATCCCAGGTTGCCACAATCAGCTGTTTAGCCTGAAGGAAAGGCAGTCCATGCCAATACATAATACTGCATAGAATAAGCAGATGAGCTCAACAGAGATGATTTCAAAGGCAGCTGCATAGAGATCTAGCTGTTCCTTTGATTCCTTTTATTTTGAAAAAAAGAAATTCATTCAGTGTCATTTCATCTCCTACAACTGTTGGAAAAGTATCCATGGGTCTGGCTATCAAGTTAAAAAGAAACTTTATGGGGACCACCCAGAATCTGTCCTTAGTTATCCAGGCAACAGAGCTTTAATGAAAGATTCTATTTTTTCCTTAGTTTTGTCTTAAATCTTAAAAGGCAAGCAGAGCCCTTTAAGCACTTAGGCAGCTGCTCAGACAGTAGCTTGCTATGTCAGCCAGCTTCGCCCACAACCTCTGGCTTCCCTTATCTTAATGTTGACCTCTTCAGTTGCAGCATTGGCTTTTCAGACTCTAAGCCAGTTTTGATCTTTTCATTTAAAAAAGCAGGTCTGGGTGGCTGGATGCATCTATGTCTTGTTACTGACTTATTATTAAAACATGCCCTGAAACATAGCATTAACTGTGGGAATAAGTTTATTTCTTGGATTTCTGAAACCCTGGTTCTTACATTTATCAGCCTAATTTCTGCTTGCTTCACAAGATATTCTGATCTTAAACAATAAATGCAGCTTTCCACAGTAAATGAAGCATCTCTGCTATTTGCCAACACTATCTTTAAAACAACAACTGAGTGGCAGTTTTCTTTATTCTGTTTCTGAATCCAGATGATCCCCATTTTGCAAGTGTACTGACTCAGCCACAAAAAGCTAAACCAAAGCAGTCTATACTGAAAAGTGGAACATGGCAATCTACTTAGGGAGAATCTCCTTTTGGTTTTCATTTGAGTACAAGACCAAGTTTCTACTCATTAGGCTAAATTTTACTGACACAACACCTGACAGGCTAATCGCAGGCAATGAGACTATACAAATGTAACTGAATTTCACAAGAGCAGCATGGTGCAGTCAGAAAGATTAGCTTGCAAATCCTCTGTAAACACTGTAAGCAGGAGAATGGGAAAATACTTTTAACAATGTCAAAACAGAATGCAATGTCTGAGCAACAACAGGGCCTCCAACATTTAATCACTTTGAAAAGAAATCCCAGATTTGAAGTGCCCTTTAAGATTCATCAAACCTTTGGGGCTCATTTCCTGCGGTAGGAACCCAGATATTCCACAGTTTGCAAGGAAGCCTTGCAGAAAAGAAGTATGACCCAAATGTGACATGAGAGCTCAGCCTGACCTGTGAATTGTATCCAGATCTCGGTCACCAGCACTGCTCTAGCTCTGGCTGCTTTTGATTAGGAGATTTACAAAAGGGTCTATGACAAATATTTTTCCTGCTCTTTCATTCTGTCTGATAATTAATATAATTGTAGAAATGGAGGCTGAAAGGAGTTCATTTGACTCATACTCTTTACCAGTACCTCGAAATTGTGACCATACACATTTGCATGCCTGCCATCTGTACATAAAACCCTAGTCTTTGCTCCAGTAATGCTGACTTGGTGAACTTACAGTCTCTAGATTTGTACATCTCTGCAGCATTGCAGGTTACTTGTGTAAACACCGACAACAGGAATAGCATCAGCTGTGTGTGTCTGTCTGAGGGCAGAGTGCAGTCATAATCTCTAATAATAATAGTGACAATATGTGCCATTTAAATAAACCTTTTCATCTTCAAAGTCCTCTGCAGGCACAAGGATTCACCCAACATCTAACTGCTGTGGGTATTATTAGCATCATCCTACAGACACAGTTGGAGGACAAAGAAAAACAATCAGGGTTGCCCAAAGCCAGTTGTGGAATCGCTAACAGAGATTATGGTGAACTGGCATTACCTGGAAACTTTGTTTAGAGACCATCAGAAAGAATACCACAAAAACCTGCTCAAAGAGCCACAGAGAAATCTGATGCTGTTTGTGTGATGTTGCTCTTTCCGAAGAATTACAGGGCTATATCGCAACCATTAGCCTCTCTAACAAGAGGAAGAGAGAATTTTCAACCCATGAAAGTTGTTCAGGATTCTCCTGGTGGTAGTTGAGGGTGTTTCTCGTTGTATTGTGAGGAAGGTTAGATTGATTTGTTGCAGAAAAGTGCAGCATGCTGCAGTGAAAAGTGAAATATCACCTGAGTTTTGCTCCGGTGCATGTTGATTTAAACCACATTGAACTAAACTACAATGATCTAGAAGGTTTGTATCAAGCCAGCTTGCTATAATTGTATGATCAATCTTTTTATTTGTAAAGGATTTTGCTTTCATAAGAACAAACACCCCTGCAAAGTCTGAAATGCAAAAGAGTATCAAAACTGTGCTGCAGTAGCTGAAATACTAAGGCACGACTTCCTGGATTGCACCTCTCTCAGAAACATAATGTGGTTTAGATCTAAGCTTTGGGGAATAATGTGGACAAAAAGCCTTTTCAAAAGCAGAGAATAAAAATGGTCTTATTTGAAATTTGAGTATAATAGCTGGAAAAAATACCACCCTCATCTTTATAAGCCTGCTATTCAATCCACATGAAGTGAAGACATCATAACACTCCTATTATCACCCCACTGGACATGGAATGGGTAATAAACGTAAGATGCACATTACATACTATGTGAGAGACCTGATCTTGAGCTGCTTATTCCAAGCCAGAAGTCCTTTTAACTCTCCTTGACCTCAGTGAGAAACTTGGGCTTTCAAGAGGCAATATATCTCTGGGTGTGTTGAAAAATACCTTTAAAAGAAAGACTTACAAAATATATTTACCCACTTTGCTGTTGTTGTCTTACATCTAAATATAATACATATGGTAACATAAAAATATGGCAGCTGAACACTACATGAAAAATAAAAATTATGTCTTTTTTTTTTCTTCTATCTAGGTTTTGTAAATTATGTAAGATTAAAGATATTCTGCCAGAAAAAAGCACATTATCATTCCAGAATTGTATTTGCAGTTATAGTCTAATGTAAAAAAAGTTTAACACACTCTTTTAAGTTCCTAATGTGAGTAAATACAAAGAAGACACTTATTACTGAAGCAGCACAATATGGGAAAAAATGTGGGGACTCTTCCCTAAGGAACTACAGCTAATACTGAAAATCTTCCCATCTAGTGTGCTGTTCATTTTTCTCCTGTTCTTTTTTTTAATAGGAGACAGCTATAAGCATACCACTCACTCTCTAATATTCCTACAGAAATGGCAACCATATGGGTGCTGGGGTGGGTGCACGAAGCCCTAGGGTGCCTTTAGCCAGTTCACTTGAAATCTTGGGTCTGTCCTGTCCTATCACCCAGCAGCAATGGAACGTTTGTTCCCTGAAGGACCGGCACGCTGCCAGCAGCAGGTGTTAGGCTGTCCTCTGGGATGAAGGCAGCAGGCAGGAGCACTGATGTGTGCCTAAGACAAGATGTTGCAAATCTGCTCTCATAGAGACAGTGACAGCATCTGGGACACTGTTGTGAGTCACCATTCGGTGACCATTAAAAACCAGTTGCCATTCCTTTCATGATAATAAATTAAAATATCATTCCACAATGTGCTGGTCTCAGGAAGAAAATTAAAGGATGTGTGTATGGATAAACATGTGTGTGCACTCACACACACAAGCCTTTACAGCACCCATTATCAAACTGTGTGCAAGTGACTGTATATTAAATTAACAGAGAGGGTGGATTAGTAGGATAGGTTTGTGGCTACTATTCTGACTACATTTTAGATTTTCTTAAAACAGAAGTCAAGAAGAAAATATTTAGGAGTCAGTAAAAAGTTACAAACACTGTTAGGGACATACATCCTTTTGAATGAATGATTTTATAATTAATAACTAATTCTAACACAGTTGTACTTATCCCTAAAGAGTTTTAAGTTTTAGACGTTATTTACACAAGCTGAAATGGTGCTTCTTCTGTCTATATCCAAAGCTGAGCAGGGTATTTGGCATTTTAAGAGAAGAGGGTTTAATATAAATATCTGCATGGAAACAATAATAGATCAACAGTAGCTGTCTGTTTTGAAAATGTTTGCATAGATCTGTAGGCAGGTGCATAGATATTATTTCCATGACCTCTTCCCACAGAGATCATACACTTCTACTTCAGCTTGTACTGGATTTGAATATAGATAAAGCAGGTTTTAAAATTTCTTAAACAAGCCATATAGCAAATATTCAAATAATGCTGTGCCTTGATTTCTCTGGAGTCTTGTTTCAGCTTGGCATGCTTATCTTCCTAGGGATCTAAATCCGAGACCTTCCATCTTACTGACCTTTGTGGACTACAACACGTGGGATTGACGAACTTAATGACTGGGCCTCCCTTTGACTAGTGGTCTTTTGTCAGCAAGGCTCCTGCTTTAATTTGGGCTGGTCTTGACTCAGTTCAGATCAACAGCACAACTGTCAATGATGTCAACAGAGCCAGGGTTTCACCCTTGCCCTTGACACTTACAAGGGTTAGCATTATCATGATGGGGTGCTAGAAGCAGTGCTTATCAACATGAGTGGTTTCAGGAGGAAAATTCAATGCCTCCAGTCATATTAAATCCAACACAGTTTACCCCAAGTAGCTTTTATCGTCATGACTATTTTCCCTTCATCCGTGCTCACTCTGTACTTTGCTTAACAATCTCTGTGGTTGTTCACTGCTTTTAGTCTACCAAACAAGTAATTTGCTCACTCACTTCCATTTACACTTTCCTGTTAGCACTGTTTTGCAGGTTTTCCTAGTTACATCCACGCACTGCTGAAGAGCACTTAGCTTGGCCCTTCCACATTTCACCACATTTTATTTCTTGCCTTTTTCTTTCTTATTTCACTGTTTTTATATGAAAATTTGTTCTCTCCCCCCCTCACAAATGTAATGTTCAAAATAAAATCAGGTTGCTGTTTTGATAGTTTTGAAGAAAATAAAATTATTTGTTACCAGAAGAGATTTAGCCAATAACAAGAAAAGAAAAGAAAAGAGAAAGGAAAAGAAAAGAAAAGAAAAGAAAAGAAAAGAAAAGAAAAGAAAAAAGAAAAGAAAAGAAAAGAAAAGAAAAGAAAAGAAAAGAAAAGAAAAGAAAAGAAAAGAAAAGAAAAGAAAAGAAAAGAAAAGAAAAGAAAAGAAAAGAAAAGAAAAGAAAAGAAAAGGAAAAGAAAAGAAAAAAGAAAAGAAAAGAAAAGAAAAGAAAAGAAAAGAAAAGAAAAGAAAAGAAAAGAAAAGAAAAGAAAAGAAAAGAAAAGAAAAGAAAAGAAAAGAAAAGAAAAGAAAAGAAAAGAAAAGAAAAAAGAAAAGAAGAAAAAGAAAAGGAAGATATTGTAAAAGGCAAAACTTCTTTTCTGAGCCTTTTCAAACTAAATATTTCTGGTTTAAAGAATGCTAACACTTTTTGGTTAAGAATACTTCTAAAGTTTTCTCTCAGAAACAAGTATTTTTCACATAAAATTCAACCTAAACCTGTAGGATGGCAAGATTCTCTAGAGATTGTAAGTAATATAGAAGGGAAACAGGAGAATTTATTTACATTTGAATGAATGTGAATCAGAGCACATGTTTTTTAATGCTTATTTTGTGATGGAACTAAAAAAATCCATTGGTCACTCAGCTATTTTTTGCAATGTATGGCAAACAGAAAATGAGAGCACTGACTTTAGTGGCAAGATCAAACAACACCCTGTAGCCAAGGTATTCTTACCAGACACTGGGCCTATCCGTTACCTACAATGCTACTACTGACTCTAAATCTGTCAGACATGTAGACATTTCTCTCTAGTTATTACAGTGTCTTCAGCATAAACACCTAATAAGACAAAACAAACTCCTTCATGAAAGAGAGACAGAAAAACACAATATTAAGTGCAGCTTTGAACTTCTGATTTTTTTTTTTTGGGGGGGGATTAGCTGCTGGGTATGTGTTCAGCGACATAATGACATCAAATCCAAAAGGTGCCAGTTACCAGTAACCCTTTGACCTCTGCTAAAGCTTGGTGATGTGCACCTCTAAGGTCCCAGTTCTTCTGATATTTTTAGCTGAACACTGACATTTCCTTCAGTTTCCCACATTGTTCACTCACCTGCTCTGCATTTAAGATAATATTTTCAAAGCCAGGCATGTAAATTTGCACATGTACATCTGCACACGTCAACATTTGAAAATCCAGCTCCTGGTTCACATGAAAAAACCCCTCCATGATCCTATTCCAGTGTGATTTCTGTAAATACCCCTGAGAAAGGTGAATGATTTATTGAAACCTTCAACAAAGAAACCACATGCTGCATCGTTTTGATGCATCAGATGTGAGTTGTCTTTTTTTGAAGAAAAAAGCCTTTGTTGTAAATCAGCAGCACAAAGAATTAAAACATGAAAACAAAAGCATATTATTTAAAGAGCAGCCTGTTCCTTAAACTGTTACTGTGCTTGGTGCCAAACCACATTTTGTGATATATCATGTACAACCTCCTCTTACATGTTTTCCTGTTATATTTTATATGATTTGGAGTGAGAAAACTCTGATAGTTCTGTCTTAGACTTACCAATGACATCAAAGGCAGGTCCACTCATAGATCTGGATTGCAGCACAAGAAGTTCCTCCAAGGATGATGACTCTAAAAGAGGTGGAAAAATGTTTGCTTAGTTAGCAATGTTTATGAAAAGAAATCTGATAAAGCTAGAAATGTGAATTTACAGTGGATCTGTCATCCTTCATAAAACACTCGCTGGACACAGCATGACAGAGACCTTGCTTGTGAAGTGCAACACTTAGAGAGCAGGGACACTTCCTTCCCATACAGGCCTAGAATTAAATGACAGTGACCTAAGCTTGAATGTGAATATAAAAAATATCATCTACTATTATTGCTGGTATGCAAGTGAGTCTGTAGAAGTAAACATTAAATAGTTTATTTCATACAGGGCTATCTCATACTCCATTTATAATGGAGTAACAAGTACACAGCGACCACTGCAGTGCAGTGTGTATCTACCAACTTCCTGCTCAAATCTATTCTGGAATGTTTTGTCTCTAGGCTTCTCTCCTTCATCACTACATGTTCACTAATCCAGTTTTGGAATTCATCTTGATTAACTTTCCAAAATGCACCTGAGAGGGCAAGCCTAACTTTTCAGTGCTAGAGAGAAGGGTTCAGCAGCCTGTTATAGGTCTTAATTTTAGTCTCTCACTGAACAACCCCAAACTCAGAAACACTCACAGGTTGCAAAAAAAAACGGTCTGACAAGTTAGCAATGAAAAAAAGGACTGAAGCTGTTTGTACTGAGGGTGATGCTGACAATCAGAAGGTATTTGAAGGGTAAATCTTTCTGTGACTTTTAATAAAAAGAATTCAGTGAAAGTGAGTTAGGAAAGTTTATTAATTCACCTATTGCCTAACAACTTTCCTTTCCTTTTTGAAAAAGACTTCACATTACTCCTGAGCTCAAAGAACAGAAAAATACTTGAGCCTGTCTCTTGTAAAGTAACTGGGGCCAAGAGCTTGAAGGAGTCATAGCCTGGAGCTGCAGACTGGTGTGGGAAAGAATGAGATTTGAGGCGCGGGGAAGCTGAATAAAGAGATGAGAGCTGCAGCCAAGGAGCAAAAAGGACTGGGTGCTGGTGGAGAGAGAAGGCAGGCTGGAGGATCTGGTACTAAGCACAGGAGAGAGCACCACAGCATGGAAGGAAAGAAGGAAAAAGGTAGTTGTGGCAAAGGTTCAAGCAAAACAAACTGCAATTGGAAGCCAGTGGGGAAAGCACATGTAAAATCTGCCACTTCTTTTTACTGACCCTTTAGCTTAGACAGAGAAGTCCATGCTACAATAAAAAGGTCCTAGACTCAGGAGTGACTCACAGGGATATCAGTGTCATGCAAGAACTCTTTTCCATTTTATTTATGATCCTTTTAGAAAGATGATAGGCAGGAACCCTAATAAAATTATATATATTTCAATGCCAAGGACTCAGAAAAATAGATTACAGTAGCACTGTTAGTTCTTCAGCTGAAATTGCATTCTCTTTGTTCACATGCTTTATATCTTTAATAACATAACAATGTGCTACTTTTTTCTACAAGTCCTTGCATAGTTCTGAGCTGCCTTGGGTTGAATCAGGGTTCTGTAGTGAAGCAGACCCTTCTAGATCCCCACATATTGAGAAACTGGAGGTAATAAATGAGGTAGAGATTCCTGGAAGTGATAGAAAAGTCAGGTCCACTTAAGACTGAGATCTGGATTCTCTAAGTGCCATTACTGAAGTCATCATGTGGTGATAGGCAAACCACATAGTCAATGATTCATGGTCACTTATATGTACCTCGTTTTCAGAGGGCCCAAATTGATACTCAAGGGTTAGAGGCAGTGAAGTGCTGAACTAGATGAAGCTGAGGACAAAAGAAAGCCATGCTAGTAAGATGTAAAGTTTTACTTGAGTATTTTCATAAAACATTAATAATAAATTCAAATATTATTAAAAAAAGCAGTGTCAGCTATGAGTACTTTGAAAAGATGATTTTTTTTAATCTACACTGAAAACAGAAAAAAGCCAGAATCAAAAAGTCTCTTTTGCGCACATTATTACTGTGAATTCAATGGATTTCAAGGAGCAAAATGACTGAATTCAATAAATGACTAACATCACTCAGGTGATCCAATTGCTCCAGATACTTACCTCACTGCATTTTAAGGAAATAATGGTCATAAACCCCCAGTTTCTCTAGTCAACCCCAAATATGAAGATGTAATGCTAAGTATTCTAAAATATAATCTTACATCAAGAGGCTTTTCTTTTTTTTTTTTTTTTCCACCTATACCTCATTTCCCTTCATCTTCTGGTGGTATAACAAAAATTAATTAAATCTTATTTGTCTCATAGGTAAATGTTACAGTAAAAAGTGCTACAAAAGAGCAGAAGAGGAAATAAATAACTTTAGGGAGCAAACAAGTCCTGGGCCCACACATTGAACTGTGAGGAAAAACAGAAGTATGTCTGTACTATCTATCTTACATGTGAATGTAAGAACAGGCAGTCTAGTAAATGTAGCATAATACATACACAGAAGTTGTACAATCTTACTTTCAGCTTTCTAGTGTTTCAATCTTTGAAGTCCCCTGTCCTTTTAACATTCCTTGAATGCTATGTCACTGTAATTACTGTGTTTGCAAAGTGAGATTTTCTTTCTCAAATGGAGTTATTCACTGTCAGCCCAGAGTGGGAAGAGAGAGACTCTTGGAAAGAATGAAAAGCTGCAGGATTGTAGCTTACCTGTTCAGATCTCTTGCACACATGGCTGGAAGATTTTCCCCAAAAATGTTCATTCCAGAAGAAGGCTCTCTTTACCTGGTTGAGAATGAAGAAAAAAGCTGCTGTAACACTATTCCTGAGTAGCTGCATGTCCAGTTCTTAACCTTGGGTAGGGGCATGGTGGAGGCATACCCAGCTCAAGAGGGAAGCAAATGTGAGTTGCACAAGAGTGACCACTGGTGGGAGAAAAATACCTTATGGTTTGTTAGACAGCTTTGGTGAAGTGTGTTTATATTATGGTTAGGCAAAGACAGGGTTTATGCTTGTGTTTTGCCAAAAAAGACAAAACCACAGAAAGAAAGTAAGAGGAAAAGGAAACAAGTAAACAAATGTGGTTTTACAGAAACTGAGGGACGATTTATCCTCAGCACAGCAAGCAAAAACTTGGAAAACATTTGGAAAAGTCAGAAAACAAGTTAAAGTTGGTTGGCAGACTCTGACAGAGCTGACAGCTAAAACTACCCCTGGCATGTTGACAACAGTGTGGCATCAATCTGTGTGTAACAACCTATCCTTGAAAAACTCCATCCTGGATTTAAGCTAGCACTTCCTAACCTTTTCTTTACCAAGCCTCCAAACAGCAGTGCAGAAAAAAAGAAGTTTTCAGACATGACTTTTAACTCATTCATGAGTGGGCAGGACCTGCTCTGACCACCCTCATGGCAGCAGCCTCCAGCCATGCTTCCTCAGGGGCCTGGCTCCCTCTCTCCTGCCTTATTGGCTGGCAGAGGCCTCCTGTCCCCAGATCCCCACTCACTCCCTCGCCTGGGGTCTCACACTTACCCCACGTTCCTGCTTTTTTAATTCAGGAACGTGTTTCTGTCCCCTAAAGCAAGGCTGTGGCAGGAAGATAAGGAGCATCATGACAACATGGCTTCCCTCACTGTAACCCAACCCACTGCAGGCTGCCTGCTGCCCGAGTGGGCCCTGAGCACCCTTTCCTCAAGGGCAGGAGTTACTGCTGTAGGGTTAGTACTATATGGGTGAGTGTAATGTAAATGGAGACAGTCTTCTCAGTGGTGTCCAGTGACAAGGCAAATGGCAATGGACATAAACCAGAACATGGGAAGTTCCATGTAAACATCAGGAAAAAATTCTTCACTCTGAGGGTGACAGAGCATTGAACAGGCTGCCAGAGAGGTTGTGTGGTCTCCTTCTCTGGAGACTTTCAAAACCCACCTGGACATGTTCTGTGTGATTTACTGTAGGTCTGCTGGGTTGGACGAGATGATCTTCAAAGGTCCCTTTGAAGCCCCTCCATTCTGTGACTGCAGAGGTGTATGAGCTGCTCACAAAAAGGCCAGCACCCGAGGCCTGTGGCTGCTGGCGCCTGCTCCGTCAAGGATGAGGAAGCAGCCATGGAGGTTGTTTTGCTTTGGCTGCTTGGGAAGGGATGAGGTTGTCACACTGGGTGGACCCCGAAGTGTCTCCTGTCCTTGAAAGTCACAAATGGGATTCTCAGAAGGTCCCCTATGGTTTTCTGGTGGCATACAGGTTCTTGAGTGTGTCTGATGTAGGAAGTAGAGAGTTATGTAAGTAAATCCTGAGCTTAGGCCCAACAACAGCCATTTCAATGTTGCACGGTGGATGGAGGCACATACCTGCACGCCCTGTTCTATTGCTGCGTGCTGTGGTATGAAGGCATATACATCAATGCCATGGCACCATTTTTTTGGTGAAATTTCCAGCTGCATTCACTCTTTTCACTGTTAATATCCAGGTCATCCCTACCTCCACACAGCTGCAAGGGCTTGCTCTACCTCTTGGCAAATGATTGACAGTTCTCAGCTGAGGTGTGCTGGTAGCAACAAGCACAACCAACCTTTAGCACGTGCATAGATGCATAGATGTGGTGCTAAGGGACGTGGTAGAGTTAGATAATACTTGGATTCAATCATCTTAAAGGTTTTTTCCAGCTGAAATTATTCTATAACTGATTCTATAATTTTATGATTCTTTGAAACTTCAGCCACAAGAAAAGTGGTGTTAGAAGGTTGCTTTCATACAATGATCTCACACACTACCATATAAGATGCCACAGGAGTTATATTTTCTGCTTTGTTACTACACCTTCAAAATAGTTTTGTTTTCAGAATTTATACAGTTGTGTCAGTTCTTGTGGTCCTCAGATTCCTTAACTGGATGATACACAGATAGCCTGAGTTGTCAGTCACCCTCTCCATCTCTCCTATCCGTTACTTGAGAGGCTCACCTCACTTCCCATGCATCTTTACATAATATCCCTGAGTGATTCAGCTCAAACAGCTCAAATACATTAAGGATGTATGTAAAATGTCAGCTTCTATATGGATGCAGCCAAAGGTTGCACTGCACAGCTAATACCCAAGCTATAAGACCATATTATTTTGACTACAAAAGAAAGTTGTGCTTTCTCAGTCATGCTATGCCTAGCTATCATTTCCTGATGCATGCCACATTGAGCTTGATACCTAGCAATTGAAGGGGGGAAAAATTAATTGCTAACCTGTGTTTTATCATCTTTTGATGAAAGAAAAATCAAATAGAGACCTTGCTTATTCCTGGATCCTTCAAAACAATGAGATTACACAGTCTGAAGTCATCATGTGTTGCATTTCTAGCAAACAACTTTAAGAATTATTTTACATATTGCTAAAAGAAAAAAATCTTATATATGCTGCCACGTAGACAACCTGTCATCCAGCCCAGCAGACTGCAGCCTTTAGACTGTTGGCTGTTGTGTCACTGGTTGCTGTATTACATGTATTGAGCCATTTATCAGAAAAATGACGATTACTTTTCTTCCTAATTTCTCATGTGCTAAAGCCATGTGAATATTGGGTCTGTTTGGTTTCCAACTGCAAAAACAAATAAAAATTCCGTCTTTAACACTTAGGAAACTGTCTATTTTTAGTTTGGTTTCCTATGGAAACAAGGCATCTGTGATCAGGCTGTCTCTGTGCATGTATCTGTCCTTGTGTACCCTCTAATAATTTTTTAATCTAGTAGTCTTTTACAAGCAAGTGTGACAAAATGACAGAAGTTTCGAGGTAACTGAGTTCTAATGAATTTTATGAGAACAAGTGGCCAGATAGATGAACAAAAAACCTGTGGCGTTGCCCAGCTGAGGAAAGGCTGCAGCATGAACTTACATCTTATGAGGCTCCAGAGAATCCATGGAGGTGAGTGCTGCAATATATTACACCACTACACAGAAAAGCTTCTGCTCAAGGTCACACTTTTATGCATCTCAAATTCATAAAGTTTAATTCATCCCACTGCTCACACAAGTATTTGTTTAATACTTTCAAAGTCTTCCCTTCACCCCTCACTCAACAGATTAATCAATCCTCCCCTTTCCTGGCAACCAGCAAATAATCTAGTCCCAGATGTTTTCAAATTTGACCTGTCATTTGGGTAAGAGGATCAGGATCATGTGATACTAGTCTATGAAACCAAAGCTCCCCAAATGGTGTTTTCTGCATCAGACAACTTTAGGGAATGCTTGGAAGAAAGATGTCTTTGGGAATCAACCAGTGAGCTCTGCAAAGAGAGGAAAATAATGTAGGACTCAGCTTTCCTTTTTAAAATGGAATTAAAATAAGTCAGCATATTAAGAAATAAATGTTAAAGGGTTTGGTTATTGGGAGAATCAAGAGAAGAAACGGAAGCAGTAGCAAGGCATGATGCTGAACAGAGCTTGGTAGGGAAGGGTCACTAGTTCAGATTATTGAGTTCCTTTTCTTTCTTTTTTTTTTTTTTTTTTAAGTCCATCTCTTGCCATGTCTTCTTAAAATTTCCCAGAGCTGTAAAACAAGCACCTCAAAGAAGCACCTTCTGGGGTAAGGAAACTGGAACAGAACAGAGAGTAGTTAGTAGTGCATATGTAAAGTTTGCTTAGATTGCAGATTAGAGATGTTCTGGTTGACTTGGTGCAAGCTAACACTTGAACTGGAGTCACTGAGGCTGAAGGTAAAGACACTGCTATCTTTCTGAGCTGGATTTCAGTCTTTACATCTATACTACTTCAATTGTGTATCCAAATTAATAAACTCTATCCCCAAGGCAGAGCTGCTTCTGGATCTGTTCTGTGGAAGTGCTGCACAGAAATTTACTGGCCCAAGCTAGTGCTTGCCTGGGGCTCTTTGCAATGTGCTCTGTTGTACAGTGAAACGCATACAAGGCACTTAAGGAGCTGTGACTGTAGATGGGGTGTTACTAGGGGAGCTAGCAAGGCTAGCAAACTGGGGAGAGCCGCAGCTTCCACTTTCCCTGGAGACCAAATGTTTTTCAAATCCTACTAAGGTCTACAGAAAAAATCTCAGCTGATTTGTGGCTCTTTTCCACTTTCTAGGCTTACAAGAGCTCAAAATCCTGGGAGACAAATAAGCCTTTCATTATGGAAGCAGTCTTCCTAACAAGAAAATATCCTGGCTGTAGACATGCTTCTCTACAGCTCTAACAGCTGCCTTGCCTCCCATTGTGTGGTGGGCACAGAACCTCAGATGCATGGAGATAATGGTGATATTTATCTTCACCACAATGAGATGAGGAGGAGGTCCCATGAAGTAGATTTTTAATTTTCCCCAGATTAGTGTTATGGTTGCCATTTCTACCATGAAGAAGGTCCCTTCCAACCCAAACCATTTTAAGATTTTATGTGGCTTCACCCCCCCCTCCTAATGTGTTACCAAAACCAGTTACACTGATTATTTGCTATTGTATGGATGTTAAAATTAGCGGTTTCCTAATTTCTGATCTTTACTTGGAGAAACAGTAGAAGTCTTTGAAAAATAAAAATAGGCAGTCATATTTCTGAGACTATTTGCCTGGCACTGGAACGTAATACCTTTTAGTTGTAGAGGTTTTTTTCTTTCCAATTTCCACAACACTTACCGTAATTCATTTTAAAAAAAGAGTTTAGAAAGCAGTGGATATAATTAATGTATTGATCTAGTTTTCCATTATGTTGTTATCACAGGTGAAAAATGTGCTTTTGATGAAATTGTTGATTAAAACTACCCAAAAAATCCATTACATCTAGCTTACTTTTCCTTACCTAATGAAGCAGATGGATACAAAATGAAGGAATGCCATATTGACCTTTAGGAGAAATATATATGGCATATAACTTGATACCTACAAGATAATTAATACTAATCTGACCTTTTTAGTTTTTGGGCTCAGGTTCTGTTACCAATAGCAGCCACATAATATGCTGTATGTTTTCACTAGAACAGGTCATGCACTGGCTAAGAGAAAGAAAATGTGAATTAACTGGAGCTGTTATCAGCATCTCCTAGATTCCAGTACAAAAGAGGAACAACTCCATCTTCTTTCCCAACCTTCTCTTATACCTTGGTAGGTCAGGAATGTGCATAGTGTTTCTTCTCTAGGCAACATGTTTTAAAGTGGGAACACCAGACTGCTGACCAACATTAGAAAGTGCAGAAATAGTCACACGATCACAGGATGATAGGGGTTGGAAGGGACCTCTGGAGATCATCTAGTCCAACCTCAAATCAAACTAGGATATTGGATGATTTCAGCAAGATAGTCCCAGTCCTGTGCTAGTCAGTCATCTTCAGCAGATAGTGCCAGTCCTGGGCTAGACAGTTTCAGCAAGATAGTCAATCCTGTGCTAGTCAGTGCCCCTGAGCAGGGACCATTAGTGCACTTGCTTTGCCCACCATCAAACATGATGGCTGATTTTAGTGATAACATAGTGAGGACTATGTAACTACGTTATTATGGCTTGCCTAGCATGGAGTTACTCAAAAATGGCTTTTGCTTTCAAAATTCACATCAACCCTACGTGAGATTAATTTTAAGTGTAGGCAAATCCTGAAACAAGTACAAGGAGCTCTGTAACACAGTTTTAAGGAATGTTGTATTCATAAGCAATTTTTCTAAATATTGTGGCAATTATTTGCCTTCTCTAAGACTAAAAAAAAAAAAAAAAATCCTAAATGTTTGCTGCATTATTTACCAGCAGTAAGGACACTTGATTTGTCCTTGCTGCAGTAAGGACAATTCATATTGGTATACAAACAGAACTTGTGCCTTGGTTTCTGCTTGATCTGTGTTTAATGTTAGCTTTTTGATCTCCAGCAGAAATTAGAATATTGGGTTGTTTGGTTTTGGTTTGGTTTGGTTTGTTTGTTTGTTTCAGGAAAAACAAAAGAATCCAAAGCAAAACCCCATCCTCTTTGGTTTGGGTCAAGTGCAGATCTTTTACAGTTCACATCTCTTAAAGCTCGTAAACGCTTAGAGGGTATTTGTATTGAATGAAAGGTGATTTCTGAGGGCAAGCTCACAAGGAAAAATGCCTCATCCACATTGGACATTTCTAGCTATTAGCTATAGCAGTTCTGTTACTACATCTGTGACATACTGCTACTACTCTCCAAATGTCAAAGCATAGGGAGAAAGATGCAGACAAACCCTTATCCTCTCCTTCTTCAAAGCATGTCCAGCTCTCCTGGTCATCAGAGCACTGACTTTTTCCAGACTGACTCTACCACGCTGCTTTGTTTTCCCATGGCATCACTCCTCTCTGCACTGTGAGAGCCACAAGGCTGACCTCAGACACTTCCGTACCTGCAGTATGCAGCATAATAAGATAAGAAGGCTCCACATTTCCAAACCCAAATATATTCTGCACTAGGAGAACTGGTTAGCATTGCGCTGCGACTGCAGCCGGCGCTCCAGCCATTCTCATTCAGGCTGAATCCTTGGGTGCCTTCACTCGTGCAACCCCTGCTCCTCCCTTCAAATTTTAGACAGGCTGTTATCAGCAGTTGTCTGCCTGCTATATAGACCAAATGGAAAGGCTCCCCTTTCTCAGGATCACCACCTACAACAAGTTTCTCAGCTTCAGATTCTTCCCTGTTTCTTACTTGCCTGTACTTCAGTGAATTACTCTGTGCTCCTTTCCAGAGACTCTGACTTCTCTTTTACAGGCCTGTTAAATTCTCTCTTTCCTCCTTCTCCCTTCACTTGTCTTACAGAAACTATAGACTCTTTCTCAGTCTCAGTTTCTTCCTTTTTATCATCTGCCTGTTTCATACTTTGCCTGATTTTCTTCCTACAGCATTCTGATCCCTTTGGGTTCAAGAACACCACCCTTCTCTCAGTTCTTCCAAGCTTATTATATACCCATATATACACACATACATATATATATATACACACACACATATATACATTTATATATTTTCCCAAGACTAGATCATTATGCAAACTGTGTATGCTCAATCCATAAATAAAATATTTTGAGAATATTTTTGTATTTCTTTCTCTTTACAGTCAGCAGCTTAATCATCTCTTCTTCCAAAGATGCTTGCAATTCTTTTTCTGGCTAATATAAACAATGTAAATAATTCATGTATTTAGTAACCATAAATATTCATTTTTCATTTGAACCAGACAGTGGTCGTCTAGATTAAATTAAACTGCTTTGGATTCAACAGCTGGCAATCTCCCCATGCCAAATAAAGGATTTTAGTCATACTTATTTAAAATATGTAACTACCAGAAATGGAAGGTAAGGAGGAGAGGAAATGGACTCCCTTACCCAAACATATAACGCATCTGTCTATTGACAGTACTTTCTGCAGACTTTGCTACAAGCAAATATATTTATTTCTGGAACAGGCTAAATGGGTACTGAAAGGAAGAATACAGTTTGCATACTTTATGAGCACAGATAGCTATGTCAGAATCTCTTACTGGTTTTGGAGTTGAATTCTTAATGAGTTGTATTCCTCTTGCCTGGGGAAGTTTGGTAATTTTGGGTGCCATTTGAAAACAAAAACAAACCACAGTAAAAAAGGGGTAGTGAAAAAGAGGTCTCCTTCCTCAAGAAGATCTTTCCATATAGTATTGAACTCTTAAGTTGCATTTTCACTTATTCATAATTTTTATCATTTATGAGAAACAGGAGCTTCATGAGCATGGAAAATGAGTTAATTTTAAATATGGGAGAGATTTAGGGAGTCTGCTTTGAACATTTGGAGAAATGGTGGTTTCCTTCCAACCTGTTCCAATCAACCACGCAAATATCATGCCAGGGTAGGAGGAAAGGTACAAAAATGCTCATGTTTTCCTTCTGTGTTTCCTTGATGTTCATCTATGTTCTAAGACTGTAAAATAGGCTACAGGGCAGGAGGGCTGGGAGCTGGTATATGTTTGCTTGCTCAGGAAACAGGAGTGCATGTGGTTATTATAACTGTTCTGAGCACTCCGTATAAACCAGAAGCATTTAGAAGTCAAAAGCAAAACTTGCTTCCTGACCAGATGTGGTAGAATCACCAGCCTTTAACATATCTCAGGCAACGAGCTCTGCAGAACAGGATAAAGAAATTTCTCCAAACAATTGCTAAAATGCTACATATATCTTCATGGAAAAGATATGTTTTTAAAGCCAGTCTGAGATAAACCATGTTAAAATCCTGCTGAAGACAAAGCAGTTGGATTTTAACAAGCATTATCTAGTCAACAGTAATAATGAGCTTATTCCATAGTCAGGTAACATAAATTAAACCTGTATGTACTGAATTACGGTACTGGATCTTGGGCTAAAGATAGAGAGTACATCTTCCTGTTCGGAACAGGCTATTCTGAACTGGACCTGTAAAGTTTGAATGTAAGTTCAAAAAGAAGTGGTTTATAGAGTCAAATTTTTTGGTGAATTTTCCCCGATTTTCAAGAGTTGAAGATAAGGATAATGGGATCCTTTGGGTCAGAATATGGGGGGAATTAAGAGCTTTGGCTCTGTGATTTCCTTGAGAGGCTTCCCCACTTTGCTAGCAGCAGCCTTGTAACTCATAGAGGCATTAATAAATCCCTTGTGCTTTTATTTTTACATGCTTCTGGGTTCTTTCCAGCATTCAGCACGATTTAGAGTAATGGAAGGCAAATACTGAGAAGGACAGTGGAAATACTCTTTTTGTGCATGCTCACCATAAAACATTTGCAGGTAGATCATCTGGAATCACAACCATGACTCTGCCTGGTGTTGTTTACTCATTTGTTGTTTTCTCCATCTGCTCATTTATTGTCCTGGTTATGGTATTCTTCTCTCTATCTCCATTTCCCCCTGCTCATTTGTTTAAGTAGAAATATCCTTCTCTCAAGCAACTGCGTAATATTCCTTCTCTTTTATGTATATATATTTGGTTTGCAAATAGGTACCTTAAAAAGCTGAGACAAGACAGAGAAACCATCATGAAATTACATCAGATTCTTTGTATATTTAGACTGTATTCCTGCAGGTTTTCTCGTATTTGGCTCTATTTGTATTTTGCCAAGGAGAACTCCAAAGAAACAAAATCTAACTTACCATTCTTTCCCGAGTTGCAAAGATATTTGGTCTGATCTGTTAGATGGTATAAATCAGGAGTAAATTATTAGATTATAAAAGAACACAGGGTGAGCAGGAGCCTTTTTTTCTGTCAGATGGTGGTGAGGGCTTGTGGTGAATGAAGCCTATGCCCAAGGCTATATCCTTAAAGTGGCGGGACATGGCCTATGTGTTCAGCTGGAACCCCCTCTCCCCTCTGGAGGGGGTGGTGGGGGAAGTCTGGGTGCCACTTTGTCTGAGTAGACAATCTCCTGGGTCATTTGGGGCAATGGCGCTCAGGAAACATGCCCATGCTGGCTTTGTTCAAAGGTTATGCTCACATTATATTTGGTGAAACATCGTTTCATTGGTCAATTGCTCTGTTTAACAAGGATGCTCACAGGACCAGTGTCCGTGCGGCAAATGTTAAATAAGGGTCGTTTTGGTAGACCCGTGTTCCGTGCCCGGTATCCGTGTTCGGTGCTTCGTGTTAATACCCGCGCCTGTTCCCGTGTGCGTGCCCGTGTTTGCCTCGTGCCTTCTGCCGCCGAGAGATCTGCCTTGCCCGGGACTTGGACCGACAGCGTTCGAGCACGTTGCCGCAAATCGCCACTTCTGCCCAAAGGACCGGCACCCTCCCCAGCCGATCTCCGTAAGATCGCGGAAAGGGTCGCCTCAGCTTTGCAGAGGAGCCGCCTTTGGCCGTATCCTGCGGCCGCAGCGACAAAGGTTTTCCCCTGGAGCGGCAAGCTTGTTTACACAGCGCACCCTGTGAACTGACTTGCAAAGCCTCCAGGAATCACCGGTAATCTTCCAGGACCCTTTGTTCCGAGAGAAGCCACTACCACGCGGCACGGCACCACGTGGTCGGCACCATTTGTATCACGTTGTTAGGATACATCCATGCTACGATTTCCGGGAATATAAACAGTGTCAAGCAAAGAACCTCGAGAACTTTCTTCAGTTAGTGAGTAAACCAAACATTTCTTCATAGAGTTTCTGTAATAAATAAAAATGAAATTATTTGTTAATCATATGTGAGGACTCTGACTGTTCTCTGTTTACCCTTTCCTAGACAATCTGTTCAAGCCAAAATGTGAAATAGCCCCCTTATCACCTTTCCAAATACCAGAGGGCTTCTCCCCACACCGGTAAATACCTGTGGGGCCAGTGACAATAGGTGACTATTGCTGTCATCAGGGCAGGGGAAGAACATTTCACACCTTGTCTCCTCTATTCAGACCTCTGCTGATGAGACAATGCCCAGGCCAGGGCAGAGCTGTGGGGGAGCTGTAGACCTGACTCACATCAGGAGAAACTGAAGGCCCTGGGAGGTTGATATGGGCTGTGAATACAGCTAGGGAGCCTCCAGATTGGGCAGATTGGCTTTGTAAATTCTGTTAGTGCTCTGACAAAGAGTTCCTCATCCTATCTGCTAAATCCTGCAGCCAGTGTTAAAGGAGCAGGAAATCTGGGGCAATGAGTGTTTAACTGTGGGGTTCAGACTTCAGGTCTCTGAATTTGGGTTGTTCGGCACTTCAACTAGTTCCTGTATCAGACAGACAAAAAGCTCAAGTTCAAATCACAGCAATAATGAAAGCAGCTGAGCTGGGATGTCTAAAAAGCCACTGAAATATGAAAAACAAGATTTAAGGAGTGGATACTAAATATGTAGCTGTTACATAATGTCTATCATATACATTGCTTCCCTCCTCATGGCAAGGAGAAGAGTTTCACTGGCCTGGACACATCTGCTGTGCCGTAGCTAGTGGAGAGTTTCAAATTCCTTGACTTTAAAATGTAATGAACCACCTACTCTATCACAACAATAATTGTTTTCTACATATTTCTTACCCATAAAATACGTATCTAATCCGAAGTCTTTGTAATAAATAGAAATGGAATTATCTGTTAATCATATGATGTTAAGTTTAAATGATGTTAGATTAATAATTATCTTTTATAATAGCTTAATAGTGGAATGTAGGTTGCTTTGCTTATTTGCCAAGACTTGTAACTAAACTACAACAGACAGCCTTGTGTATCATAGGCAGCTTTGTGTATCTGTCAAAGTCCTGTATTCTAACATTCCTAAGCCGGATCCACGACTCCTTGCTGGATATCTACGCATATGCAGAATGATAAACTGGCTCCGAGTATGCAGAACAAGAGATAAGGAACTGAAACAATGCAAAGAGACTGAGATGATGCTGAACTCCTACCCTATAAAAGGAGTTTATACGATACTGTCAGATGTGAGCCGTGGAGGAACAGGAGATTCCCCTGGCTGCCCAGTGCTGTTTTTGCTCACTTACCAAATAAAACTTTAAATTCAACCACATAAAATTGGAGTGGTCATTTTTGTCAATTACAGTTTCTGTGGCGGTTTGTGCAAACTGCCTGTTTATGGGCTTGCCGATTCCCAACAATCACTCACCCCCCCCACCCCCCCCTCACTCCAATATAGTTTCACTTTCTAAACATATAGATTTCCTCAAAGTATTCAAAGTGCCTGTATATATACATTCTGCAGAGTTGATTCTTTCCGACTGAATACTAGAACCTGTAAATACCAATTGGATATCACTTGTAATATAGTGTTAATATTTATTAAACCTTTATAAATATCTCCGCTGCTTATTTTCGGCGAGAATTTACATTTCACAACAGGGCTACTCTACTCTTGGTTCCCTGCTAAATCTGCCCTTTAACAAAAGCATGTGAGTGTGATATTATAATCTGTTATTGTTATTTTCAGCTACCTATTCTGCCTGGAAGTGAATTTTGATCTGCAGAGCTGGGTAGCCACTGGAGGCTGGTTGATTTGGCCTGGCTCACTGATATTGTAGGCTGAATTAAAACTTACAGGTTTTGACATGTCAGGATTCCCCCCGAAAAAAAGGATTTTCAGTCTTTCCATGGACCTACTGTTTGACCTCTGGCCAACTCACTCACCTTTCTTCTCCTCTCTCTCATCTGCCTCATCTGTTTGGACTTTCAGCTCTTGAGAGCAGGCATTGTCTCTTCAAGTGTATTTATTTTGTACAGTACCTAGCACTGTGGGGCTCCTGCCTCAGTTGGAACCACTGGGTGTGACTGCAATGTAAATACTGAGTAATAATAATGGCATATGTGGGGGTGTAGAAACAGGAAGAGAGAGGAAAATATTTTCCCCATTCTTGTCTGCTTTTTGTTGTTCTATTTCCTATTCACAGAAAGCATACAATACTGATTAATGAAAAATTTCTGGCTCCAGTTCAGTATCTGGCTTCAGTACATTTGCTATTTGATATCTGAGATATGTACAACATGTTCACAGTGAATTCTCCAACTGAAAACAGTAGAGTTCAAACCGAGTCAATTAATTCACAGAGTGAATGGATTCAAGCCCAGATTCTCGTGCCTTGTGGAGGCCTTTGTGAGTCTCCTGCCAAAAGATATCTGTTTATAAATGCAGTAAACGTAACTATTTGATACTTAAGCTACTACAGCCTTATGTGATTTTTTTTTCCTTGTTATGGCTGATCTCTGATAATTGAGTTACATTTTGCAGACATTTCAGGCATTCTCTATCTCTGTGCTTTCTTCTCCCTCAAGCACTACAGCTCAGCCAGTGTTTTGGACGGTTTCACATTTCCTTTCTCTTTGCTGCCTTGGATATTCTGCTGAACTAAGACATAACAAAACTGCATCCAAAATCCAAACATCCTTCTAGCCAGGCTCTGTCTTAAACCTGCTTTGTGGCTCTTGCCTGTGAGAAACCTCACCATTTCTGTGGAAGGAGAGGAGAGAGAAAACCTTACAATGAAAATGATTGCTGTGTTCTTCACTGATGACCCAAGAACATTAATAATACATCTTTGTGGAGTAGAAGCTCTCATCTCTAACATTCATGCATTTAATTAACTGATGTATGTAGTACAGTAGGCATGTTTGAAAAACATTCATTGCTCATGAGGAGTATAGCAGGTAACTTTATAAAGCCAACCAGAAAAAACAATATATGTGGAACATCTTTATCCATGTGAAAAATTCAGTGGGGGTGGAAATTTGGCCATGAAATATGGGTTGGCTTTAATTTCCTAACAGGAAACATTCAGGATTTCTTTATTTTATTCTTAAAATCCTTTTGTTTGTTTATTTGTTTATTTTTAATCTCCTTATTGTGCCCCCTCATTTCTGCCTCCAGTAAGGGTGCCTCAGGGCTCTTTTAACTGTGCCTTCCTCTCCTCTCTTCACACCCTTTGCCCATTTTTAAATCCAGCCATTCAACACATTCACCTGCTGTCTTTACACCCACTATCCTCTGACCTTTCTGCTTCAGAACTGTTTCAAATCATCCACCTCAGAGCACGGAATTGTCTTCTTGGCTCTTTTGCTGCAACTGAAATGCTTAACTCCTAACATATCTTTAATATTTTTTTTCATCCCATTTGTTCTTTATGATTCTTGGCTGCACCACTTTTCCCTTGCTGCTCAGGTCTGCAGCCTGGGATGATCAGGTTTGATTCATTCCAGTCTTTGGCACAGAAAACATGGAATTAATTCCTTTCCATCCCATAGACTTCCCATCCATTGGGGTCAAAGGAATGACATAAGTAAAGATTATTTTCCTTGCAAATTCCTCAAACAAATTCTTCTAATTACTCATCCTATTTTACCTCATCATACCTACTATTTCATTAATCTTTTGAATCCTTTCTTACCTTTGTCCCTACTATGTTCTTAAGTCTTCCACTGCAGCACACATCTACCTCTGCTCCACCATGGCAACTGGACAAGATGCTCATGAACCAGCATCTCATATGAACACCTCTGGCTTTTACATTGTTTCTCATCATGCATGGTGCACTGAGTGTCACAATCTCCTTTTGGCTATTAGGTTTGACTTATGTGAAAATAACAAAATCAAATTGGTCAGCAAAAGAGACCTGGAGAGACAGGCAAGATTAATAATATCCATGGTTTAAAAATGCATTAAAAATGCATGCACCATGATATTCCTCCACCACCCCAAGTCTCATGTCCCATTTCTGTTCTGAATGTCAGGAGCTGTTTCTTTATGTGTATTTTTGCAGCACCCAGCACAATTAAGTCCTAGTCTACTATGTCACCATAACTGCTGCTGGGAAGCAGCTGTGACGGATGAGTAGTCCCTAACACCATGCTGAAACATTAGAACTTTTATTTAGCTGCCTAAAAAGAAGAAACATGAGGCTGGTACAATATCAAATTAGTATGGTTCTCGATATTTTTAGACTAGGAATTAGAAGATGGATTGTAGCTGCCAGAAGTTCTGGAATGGCCTCACCAAAAGGGAAGTGTTTCAAGAACAAGTTAATGGATTAACGAAGAAAGATCATAAACCAGGATAATGACAATCTTGAAACCACCCTTTCTGATCACAACGCTTGGGCTGTTTGATTTGCTGATTAATTACGCACTAAAGGATGGTGAAAAGAGATTTGATCAATGAACAGGAATTCCACTTTGATTGTGTGGCATTTAACTAATTCCATGATTTAGGGCTTCTACTTTTCCCAAAAGCAACAGAAACTGGCTTGATACAAGGTGTAGTATGTTATTGACTAGGTGTAGCTGGAAGTCTAGTATCTAAATATGTTTTCCCATTTATAATGGCACATCTTAACTGCTCAGGCGAGACACTGGAACAGATTGCCCAGAGAAGCTATGGATGCCCCATGCCTGGAAGTGTCCAAAGCCAGGTTGGATGGGGCGTTGAGTAACTTGATCTTGTAGAAGGTGTCTCTGCCCATAGCAGGGGGTTTGTAACTAGATGATCTTTAAGATCCCTTCCAATCTCAACCATTCTTTGATTCCATGAATGGTGGATTTAGGTCCATAAGCTCAACTCATGGAATCTGGAGTTTGTCCTGCTTCCTCCTGCTCCCATTCAATGGCAGGTATCTTTCCACTCTCCTACAGGAAATAGATGAAGCTTGCCTGTGGTTTCTGGAAGGCATTTTGTGTCACACAAAATGAGCAACCTGTGATCCATTCTGACTTGGGCACCTGTGCTGGAGTTACCCACATCTGCAGGGACTCAGCAGCAGCCTTGTCACACACAGCATTTCCCAGCAACTCCCATTGCTGTTCACCAGGCATCTCCTGCCTGCACATGAAGGCAGTTGGGCTGTGCTTGGCAGATGCTGCTCAGCTGATGGGATTCCTGCAATGGGTGGTACCACCTTGGGCAGGCAGTAGCACTGCTGTCAGCACTGGCACGCTGAGCTGTTATTTGTGGTGTATTTCGATAAGGAAAGATAGCTGAGGAAATAAGTGTCAAAACTTAAATCATTCTGCATTGTAAACTGTTGAACTGCTTTAATTCTACAATAGTTCTGCTTCTTTCAGTTTATTTAAGTTCAGTCACAACTAGAAAATCAGTTCCTCAGTATTTCTGCAACTGCAAGTAAAACTTGCCAGCAATCAGAAGGAGGGGAAAAGGTGAAGGGTTGAAACAGTAAAGTCTAGAAAATAATGAAATGCCAACATTACTGTGCTGGTAGCAGATCCCTAGAAAACCAACAAAGTGCAAAAATGATCATGCAAATGAGCCAAGAATAGCAAATCTAAGAAAGCTCCAATACTCCCAGGAAGGTACAGGAAGACTTTTGTTAGAAATTCAGAGAAGCCAAGAGCAATTCTTTCTTCCATTTCTCTCTTTAGAGCATTTATTAGGGTTATCATTCTAAATCTGCCACTCCTTGTCTTGAGGAATTCTCTTGAATTTAATCCTAAAATAAAACCTTATGTGTACTAATTTTAAAAAGGCATCCAACAGATTCTTCACTGTACTCATTTTGCATATATTTAGGTAGAGCTTCATTCCAGCACTGCTCATGTGTAACAGAAAGCTATGATTTCTCTCCTCCTGCTTAGGAAAATATCAGTATCACATGGTTGAGGCATCCCATCCCAAATCACGGACACTGTCTTATTGAAAACATGTGAAGCCAAATATCTGGTCATCAACATTTAACAGAAATGAATTTTCAGAAAACTTTTCAACAATTTCAAATAAACAAATTGTGTTGATGGACAAGTTCTAAATTCATCCATTTTAAGCTGTAAATTAATCATAGTCTTAGCAATGGCTTCTGTCATGCCCCAGGTTGATGACTCCCTCCCAAATTTTCCTCATACCTTCCCTTCCTTTCATTCTGATGATTAGTGCTCCCTTGGGATGTCTGCTCCAAGACATGCATATCCAAACAGCCACATTGATTCTAGCTTCTCACAGATCCTCTTTCCTTTCTCAGCCTAGAGCTCAAAATTGCTATTGCTTTAAAATATCTCCATAAAACATCTCTGTCCAGCTGTCTCCTAATTAACCCTCTTTCATGTTTTGCTTATCTCTTTACAACCCTTTACTCAGTGTTTCTTTTGTCCATCCTTTTATTTCAAAAATTCTCTCTCCTTGTTAAATATTATTGGCTTTTGTTGTGTTTATAGTCAAGTGATTTAAATTTAGTTCATTTTTGCTCTACTCTCTTCAGTATTTTTAGGTAAATGATGCTTCATAAATGTATGCAGTAATATAAAATACTAAAAAATGAAATTAAACAGTCAAATAAAGCTAAGAGTGAGGCTGAGACCTATTTGCAGATGTTCAATAAAGTCAAAAAGAAGCTGATTTGAGGGGATAAATTATTCATAGCTAATTATTTGCTCTTCTTTAATGCTAAATATCCTAAATTTCAGCCTCCTGCAGGCAGCTCAAGCAGTGATTCCTGAGTTTTTTAACCAACAGCAACAACCACACAGAGTTTTTGAAGTGGTTTTGGTCCCTCTGGGTTGACAGGTGCTGCATAAAAAGCAGACAGGATATTGTTATTAAGACTCTTGAGAGTTTGAAGCATAAAGTCCTGTAGAATGAGCTGAGATTGTATCTTCAAAACACACATATTACAGCTTTAGTGTACTCATAGGCTCCAGGCTGTTCTTTTGGCACAGGTTTGAGCAAAGAGCAGTGTGTGAGTTGCTCTGCCCTGAAGCCTTGATGACTCCAGCTTGGGTCTGAATTGTAGTTCATCATCTAGAGTGCTGTGAGGAGAGAAGATGAGAATAGAGTATTTGTCTGAAGTGCACCAGGAGTTTCTGCTTCTCCTATGCACATGCTGACTTTGCTCTTTGCCCAAAGAGCAATAGGTAGGTTCATGTTCCTGGTCTTTCTCCTTGTTTTCCACCCACCCTAGGGTATGTAAAAATTGGGCACAAAGCTCTGTTTTGTCACATAAAACATGAGATGGAGTTTGCCTGGGTCAACCTGCAAGATTTTTCTCCAAACACATAGTTCAAGTCTCAAGCTTACCATGGATGGTCATTTAGGATTTGGATGCTCTGCACTCTGGCCTGTTTTATTAAAAAATATTTCTACCTCCTTTTTAGCCTGTAATTCAGATCATTCCAAGTCTGGAATATAGCCATCAGTTACTGAACTAAACTCTGTGTGTGTGTGTCTGTCTGTCTATCTATCTATCTAAATATATATCTGGGTATATATCTAGGTATATATCTGACATACATTATCAATCCATTAGAATTGTAAATCCAATGTAAGGATTACAGTGGAAAATAACCTGCTTTATTTTTTCCTTTCCTTTGTTGCCTTTTCTTCCTTTCTTTTTTTTTTTTTTTTTTCCTTTTCTCCAAACTATGTCATTTAAATGAACTCAGACAGCCCAAGTCAGTCCTTTGACAACCTAAGCCCTTTGGTAGTCAGTTCTGCCTGGCACACAGCCACTCACTCCTGCACTTGCCTGTAATGAAATCCTTTCAAATATATCAGCTCCCTGAGAATGATGTGCCTCAGTGTAAGATTATTATGAAGGAACCTACAAAACAGGCAGCTACAAAGTGAGGACTATTTATACACATCATTTTATTTGCCTTGTAAAAGGCTCTTCAACACACAATGAGTTCCAAGTTGTTTCAGGCTGGCTGCTGGAGTGCATTGTACGTTTGGTATGTGTATTTCTGTGTAGATCGATATGTGCATGCTGCTGGAAGGGTATTAGCTTAGCGTCTTCAGAGTCAGATCAGGCTGTGAGAAGAAGTCAGTGTGTTTATACAGACACTGAGTAGTATGGTAAAGGGCTTGTTTTTTGGAAACAAATGTTTAATTTTATTATCATAATGATGAGAACTTTCAGCTTTTAATGGCATTAGTTCCTGTTTACATTACTCTTGGTGTTGGTCTAAGCTTCATTTGCCATCCAGACATAATTACTATCTTATTTTATTTTTTTTTTCCACAGTGAAGTGAAGCATTTTAGCACAGCTGAATTGCTGCAAGCCTTGGTGGAACAAATCTATTAGTGATGTGGCTTGAAACAATACACAAAAGAGCCCTGTGTGTGGTCTGCTGTACATGCTTTTCACTTCCTTATGTTAAACAATAAATCTCTGAGTCAGCTAGAACTCGGAGACTAACATCCAACGAGAGCCGCATTTTATCTTTTATTCATTGGCAGGAACATAGCTGTAGGAGGTATTCAAATCACACTTTTATTTAAACAAACACAGCTGGATCACAGCCTCTTAATATAGCAATTCTCTAATGAAAAATAACAACATAGTATTTATCTCTTTTCTTTTGTGCAGCTTTCAATTTGCTAAAATTAGGCAGACTTCAATCCCATACAAAATTGGCATGTTTTCATGACCAGAGCTCATAGCAACTAACTACAAAATTATAATGGGAATGTAATTATAGCAGGGCATGTGAAATACACATCCTTTTGCTGCTGTAAGCTATATGGGGTTATAAAATTATGCTGTAATAACATCATTTATCTTAAAGAAGTCAGACAGCTGATTTCGTTTATTTAACTTGAGTTCTCCAGTCATGTGCTGTGTCAGGTTAACATTAATGTATTACACAAAGTAATACAATGTAAGAAGTCAGGGCTTCTCCAAGATGCATTGTTCCCTTGTGTGCACAAGTTAATTTCCTCCTTTGTCCCTGTGAGTATTTGGAGACAACCAACTTGAGATTCAAGCTCTTTGGGAACCTGGTTAAACGTGGGGTTCTATCTTTGCAGCTGCACTGCCTGTTTCTGTGGCTGTGATTTGGGGCCAACAACTTGTAGGTAACTGCAGAAGGATGTGACTACATAAAACAGTTGAGTCACCTGGCCACAACCTGAAAGGGAGTTTGGAAACAATCACCTTGACTTTTATATGGTGTAATGATTAGTATTGGCAAATATTGCACTCATCTTGGGCAAAGTAAGCATACTGAAATCAGCAGGAACTTTGTAAGTCATTCCTATCTCTGCTCTCCTCAGGATTAAGCAGAGTACCCAGAATACCATATTTCTGTGAGAAAGTAGTATTTAGTGATGATTTTTAAGATTATTCCAGACAGTTATAATACACTTGGACTAGTGGCTCAGTGAAAGTAGATTTTCAAGAATGGGACAGGGCCATATAACACTAGAAAAATACTAACAAATGGTCAGGGAGGACAGGGAGCTTCTGTATTCCCACTCAGATATTCTGCGAAGCTGTGTGACCCTGCACAGAAAGGATGCTTAGGGCAGGGAGAATATCATCTGAGAAAAGTCTCCTCTTTGAGAGAGAGACTGATTGGATATCAGGTGTCACTCAGCTATTTGTATTTTACTGTAACAAATAAGGATAGTAATTATTCAATGGGACATTCAGGCACAAGCCATAATAAAGGCCACATCTCCGGATGTATTTCACCAAGCACTGGGATGTGCAGTCATTTCAAATCCTGGCTCTGTAACTTGGGATGGGCTCTGGAATATCACCAGGGAGGTGTATCCACATCCACTCCTGGCGTGGAGTCGTTTAGGGCTGTTCTGTCTGAGGAGCCACCACCTCAGATCTGGATCCCTCAGAGGGTGTTGTGGCAGGGGGACACTGACTTTGCCTCTCTTTTGGACTCAGGAATTTAAAAATAGTGTTTTTAATCGTGGTTTATCATCAGACTTGGGTTAATGGTTGGACTGGATGATCTTAAAGGTCTTTTCCAGCCTAAATGATTCTGTGATTCTGTGATCATAATATCATTGTAACCTTATGCCCTTTGTGTCTTCCTAATCAAGCATTTTTAATGGACATTATGAACTCTCCCTGATCTTAGTGTATTAAAGATGTCTTTATTTGTATGACAAAATATGCTGTTCTTGATGAAGGACATAAGTTTGGCTTTCCTAAGCAGCCATAAATTCATTGTACACGTGTAATTCCTGATGTAGAGGAGGCTAAACAAACTCCCTGTTCATTTCAGAAAGCTGGTGTTTAGCACACTTTCTATAACAGATTTTGAAAAGAGTTTAGCCTGTTTAAAACAACAGCCATATGGTTCTCAGTACTGGAGGGCTGGCCAGAGCATAAATGGATATGACACACATTATCAATAAAAAGTCATTATACCACTAAACACACATCTGCAATTTTAAGGACATTTGGGGTCCAAGTCCACATTTGTTCAAATTAATGGGGCATGGATATCTCATGTGAGCTGAATTTTGGGATTGTTATTTTGGATTACAAGCTCCATTACCCAATAAAAATACCAAATTTTCTTTCATTTCAGTCAAATATCTTGGTTTTTTAAAAAAAATATCATTTGCATTTGTACCTAACTTATTGTGTTGTCTCTTATTTTTTGAGGTTTTCTTCTTCTGCCTCTGTAGATGTATCTATGATATAACATCAGAGCTATGTTATCTTCCAGAAGATGTTGGTCAAGTTTTATTGTCTTTTGAGTGTAACTGAGACCTGGCAGTCTCTAAGTGCCAAACTGCAGCTCCAGAAAACAGAATTTTACTGACAGGTGCTTTTGGGTTTACGTTTTGCCATGAAATGCTCAGCATTTTTGAAATGCAGTCAATGTTTCTACAATCTAACCTCCCTCAAATAAGGGTGGGTTTATAATATGCACTTATCTGGTTTTAGAAATAGTTTGTAGGAGCTGAGATTATTCATCACAGTGTAACTGAGGGACAAAAATTTCTGTGAAAATGGTTCTTTGAGACAGGCTTTTTTTCCAAAGGGACAGTTGCAGCTGGCTATTATGTGCCCATGAAGACAGCATTGAACCTGGGAAGCTAAAGCAAAAGTACAGTGAAGAGTTACTTACAAAAATATAATCGTGAGTTCCTGAAACCTCAGGTAAGACAGAATCTGATCATAAAACAGGCTATAAATTACAATATGCAGTCTCAAGATTGTATCAAATAGAAAGCTGATAAGGACCCTGAAAGCTGAGAAGAGCTCAGGAAATTTCATGACTACCTCCTGCAGGCTCAAGCAGTGAGCTATCATTTCATACCACAGAAGAATCCATGGAGAAATGCTGAATAGTTTTCCTTTATCCCAGACAATAGTTCTTGAAGAGCTTTCCTCTTCAGTCAGTGTGTGATTCCACTTTCCAAACAAAATGGGGCTCTACTATTTTTAGTGGTTTCTTTTTCATTTCCCATCTCTATAGTTATCATGTCTCTCTAACACGTTTACTGGCATGTTTGGGGAGAGGCTATTTACACAGGCCTGCAGTGAAAGAATGAGGGGCAGATTTGGACTGGATATCAGGAAGAAGTTCCTCACTATGAGGGTGGTGGAACACTTGTACAGGTTGCCCAGGGAGATGGTTGAGGATATCTTTGGAGATATTCAAGGTAAGACTCAATGAGGCCCTGGGCAACCTGGTCTAGTTAGGGATGTCTCTACTGACTATGAGGAGGCACCTTCCAGCCTGGATCATTCTATGATAGTATGATTTTATGATTCTGTGGTTCTACATTTCTTGTTTCACCACTCATTGATAACCTGCAAAATTCAACCAGGAGCCACTTGGGTGGAGTGAAACCTTGAGAACAAACAGAGCTTATGAACACAGCCTGCATTCCTAGAGACGTTTGGAAAGGTGTGGAATAGAAGAGTAGTTGGTGAGTAAATATTCCCAGAGAGACATTTGGCAAACACTGCTACTCTTCCAGGGACTGTCCATCCCCACCTCAAAGTGAAAAACAAATAAATTAACCTTGGCATTGTCCTTGAGGAATGAAGCTCAGTCAAAATTATTTCTTTCTATGGGTGTCTTGCAGATCATTGTAATGACAAGTAACTTGTCTGGGCACTGTGACAATTTGTGGATTTTGTCTTTGGATGTGAAGTTTCACTGAACACAGCACTCATAAATGCAGATAAATTCCTTTTGGATCTAATTCCACTATGGTCCACTCCACTATTAGAGATGGGTGTCAAATGTTAAGATGGGATAAAGCACTCAGCTGTTCCAGATGTTTATTCCAAACCATTTGAATAAAATAAGCTGAGGCAGAGCAGCCTCAGGAGAACAAGCTCTCTCACAAGATGTTTGATACTTCCTGTTTCTGATTTTGCAAAAAATAAATATTTCTAAGTACTGTTTCAGCTTTTGTGCTTCTATTCCTGATTAAAACCAGGAAATGTGACATTACATTTGGGAGCTAAATGAAATCAAGGGAGGGAAATCAAGCCACTTCATGATACTTCACAAGCATCCTAGTTCAGGTTCTTGGAGAATTGAGTGATTCTCCCATTCCCAATATGCAGATCTTAAGAAGAAAAGCAGCAGTACCAATTCAGCAGCATAAGTGAGAGTGACATAGCTGAAAGAAAATTCATTCCCCAAAATGAAGTCAGCAGAACTGTACAGCGGCAGTATGTTACTGGTTCTGTCATTATTCTGCAGAAGGCATCAAAACAAGCAGGAGTTCAAACATTAAATGGAATTAACAGGGAAGCAGTGCTGGTTTCTAAACACTGGCCTTCACTTTCAGTGATCATCAGGAATACCAACACTGGAACCTGCTGATGGAATTTCATGTACGAAACTCTGGATGGCCGTAGGAGAAAGACATTTTTGTGTTTGTGTATGAGAGAGTACACAGAGTTTGCACTAAATGAAAACTGGAGAAAGCACAATCCTGGCCATTTAGAAGCCTATCCAAATGTGCATTCCATGTAGCCTTTCTTGCAGGGGGGTCTAGCATGTCCGTTCAGTTTTATGGCGAAATTTGGGATGTCTTTCGTATTTGCTGTAATGACATGGTGCAGGAAGACATTTTCTTTGCTCTTGTAGATGAATACAGAGTTCATCTGCCAGTACATTGACAGCAAACACAACCTCACTCTGCGTTCCAATTTTAACAAATTCCACCTGGCTGCATCAGTGCAGCACCAAGTTGAAGTTAATGTATTTACTGGCAGGGCTTTCCTGTTCAGGCTTGGCATGATGTTAAACACAAGGCTTTGGCCACCTTGGAAAGTGGACAGGTTGAGCTTGTGTCTGTTCACAGTATGTTGTATAAGTCCCTGGAATCATTGGAGTACTGAGGTCACTTCCACTTTGAACTCCCTTTTTGTACAGTTGCTTGCTTTTTTAATGCACAGTATTCAGCTGTCACCCCTCTTCCTTCCTTTCAGCAGCATCAGCACAAGGCTAATTTTGATAGAAAGCCTGGGGCAACCTGTCAAAAAGTTTAAAATCAGATTTTTTATTTATTATATCATCATGAGGAGGACATAAAATGTATTTTATCACATGTTTTTGCTGAATTGTTAAACCATTAGTCGTGTTTTCCCTCCCAAACTGGGTGCAATGGACCACTTGTGTTAATGGCTCCTGAATAGCTACACCAACATGGTACTTTCGCTCATAGCTTACACTTCCATTGGGTGGTAACTTAGGCAGAGAATATAATGATGGTAGGCAAAGTTTTAAACATGGAGTGCTAAGAAAGTGTTCTTTTAGAAGTAGCTACAGAGGTGGTTCAAGGTGCAGATTAAGTGATCAGCCCTCTAACGTGGTTGCAGAATGGCTGAGCTGGCTGCACCTGAGAAGAAGTAAAAGATTTTTTCTAGCCTCTTAGTGATAAGTTATGTCCCAGCTTTCACTGTTAAACCAGCACTTAAAGTACCTCGTCCTGTTCCCATCCCTATCTTCACCTGGCTTTGTTCCTAACCCCACATTAGGAAGAGGAATGGAGAAGAAAGGATCCAAGTTCTGGGAAGTGATACGTAGGTTGTGTATCCCTGATTAGTTCCAGTCACAGTACAAAAAGAAAAACTGAGAAAATACTGACTTAAAAAATACTTTCTGATGCTTCTGCTTTAAATCACTTAAATCTCACTTTTGAAGACTTCTCTCTGTAATCTTATTCAACATTCACAAGGAGCAAAATTCTATAAAGCCCCACGAGGGGAGGAGAGCTTTTTATTTTAATAAACCTTCTTGAATTGATTTCTGCTCTGGGACACTAGGCCAGAAGAGTGTGGAAAGCAAGGAGAGAAAAAGACAGCAAAGCAGACATTGGTCAGCCAGACAAGCAACGTGCACACATTGCTGAGCTCTCTCCAACACCACCATCACACAGGAGGCTTTGCCTGCAAACATGGTTGGGTGATACCTTATAGATCCAAACAGGCTGTAGCTCCATGGACATCTCTTTGAGAGATATGTAAAGGAAAACTGGGGAAGGGTAATCCTTCTTTCCTTCCTTCTTTACTCTAGGCCACACCTGGCAAAATAAAAATCAAAACAAAGAGAACTATGTAGACAAAACACTTGTTTTGTTTTCCAAAGACTGCTAATCTTTACATTCTATCTTTAATCAAGGAAACTTTGTTCAGAAAAACTGCCTTCTCACCCAACCACTTCATGGCCTTATTTACTGACAATAATAAGATAACGAACATATATTGTTTCAACTTTCCAGTTAGATGTGCCGAAGTACACAGTCATGGAAGAGGAGCTCAGGGTTCAATTTCAGAAGGTACTTCATTAACAATAATGACATATAACCCCCCACATGCACTTGGCAGCAACCTGAAAAGGGTTCATGAAGGACCTATTTGCCTCCCCCATCTGTGAAAAAATGCCAATCAGAAAACAGCTGCTATAAAAGGCTGCAGCCCAGCAGGAAGAGGAGTGGTAGGTAGAGAGGTGTTGGAGAAACAAGCTGTAGGAGGTTAGCCTGCCAAAGAGGGCTGATGGAGTTAGGAAGGGTAGGAAGATTTGATCCTTTGCTTGTTCAATACTAGGCTGAAGGAGAAAGTGGGTGTGGAGTCCCTGGTTTCCAGTGGGAAGGAAATTTCAGCTTTGGGAACCCTGTATATTTGGTTTCTTTACTGGCTGTGTGACCTTCCAGGCTTTGGGGAGTGATTTTTGATGTTAACTGCTATCATGTGAGGTGGGGAAAGGTAGTGGGCTTGAAAGAATCCTCCTAAATACTTTCCTGTTTTCAGTGAGAAGGACAAAACCAAAGTTGCTGAATACTGTGTCACCTCAACCCAAAAGATGAGTTTAATTAGAAGCCATGAGTCTAGCAGGATATCTCTATCTCTCTGCCTCTCTACTCCAGAACTTGCGTGTGGTTGTGCTTTTACTTATTATGGATGTGCTGCAAATGATTTATGTAGAAAAAAGAGGTGTTTGCTGGGTTAGGTTTCAAACTCAGTAACTTTTCTTTCCACCTTCAGGTGTGCCAGAGAGAGACAACATAAGCAGAGGGACCGAGCTTCTTGGATGCTACTGGAGAGGAGGTAGGATTGTGGCGTCCATACAGTTTTAAGCTTCCTGTGAGACTTCTCTCCCCTTGTGGGATTCCTTACTTTAGTCTTTACAATCTATCTAGAGGCAACTGTGCTCTGTGGGTGTTGGTAAATACAGGTACAATCCTGGGATCTCATTAAACTTAAACAGGTCTAGGGGGCAAAAGGGTCATTTAAATTAATATTAGCACAAAAGTATGCACTGCAGCTTGGAATGGAGAGGCTTGAGGAAGTTAAAAATGCCTTCAGCAAAATAAGATGTGATAGAAATGTGTCAGCTATCAAAGACACTGACCAGGAGCTGAAAATGGCAGTAGAAATGCATTAATAAAACTTGAAAACAGCAGTTTAAGGTGTTTGGCAGCTCTTTTTCTTCATATCTGTTGAAGAAATGGGACAAATATCCCCCAAATTTGCTTATGTCATCTGTCAACAAATGTGGTGTGGACTTTGTCAGTGTTGTGTTCCTCAAATATTTAATTTGATACTCAGTGTTTACCTGTAAAGTAGAATGTACAAGGAAGAGCAGGAGCCACATGGCAGATCTGCAGATAAGTTCATCTGCAGATAACTTCACTTGTGTAGTTACTGCTAAGATTTCTATGTGTGACAGCAGTGGACTGGAAATCACAAGTGGCTGCTAACGAAGTGAAAACCAGGCAGCTTTGCTGAGTGTATAAGTTGGAACTTGTTGAGACTGGAATGGGGAAAGGACATCATAGTGCTTCTTGCTGTTGTCCAAAACGTTTACCAACTGTGAGCTCTGCTCGCTGTACTTGGAATGAGACTACTGGAAATGTTGATGTTGGTATAGACTATTGATTTTTATTTGTACTGTGTTATGTTGGCATCTCTTTCACATTGTAAGCTGAATCTACTGCCTTGTGTGGGGTCCTTGTCTGTGCCAAGCTTACCTAAAGCAGTCTTTAAAGTTGGTGCTCAGGATTTTGGAATGCCTGCAACTTGACTTTGTAAGTATTACTTTTGGGAAAGAGAAAATTGCTGGAGGTTATGATCCTGAAGGAAACAGATCATTTTGGGCAAAGCAAGGATTTATTCTTGAAGAACAGTGGCTCCACTCCATTACTTGAACTTGGAATTCTTGGTTCTTACTAAAGCCATATGATATGCTACTCAGACCTATCTGTATACTGAAATTAGGAACCTTGCACATACCATAGCACAAAACCAGAGCTGTTGATTATGCATGCTTGGATGAGTAGATTAGCTCCAGTGTGCATGAGATGTTGGCAGATTCCCTACTGGGATACCAGGATACTGGCTCCGTCAGGTCTTAGCTCTTACATTGTATGCCGTTTACAACATCTACAATGCTACCTGAGTTTTCTTGAAGTCACAAGGCCTATGCATTTTTTTAAGTGAAGCTAAGGTAAGTGTGAGTCTAGAAGCAGGGGATGAGTAGGCAATAGAAATAATGCATGTAGTTTAATGCTGAGTTACTCTGTCTGGGACCACCATAGTGTTGGTGAACTATGAATGAGAGTTCTGAGAGATATCACTAGCTGCTGCTCCAGCAATTCTAAGAAGCTGCTCTAGAAAATAGCTTAATTTTTCTGTTTGTCATGTCTGCATGTGTCAGTGGGTGCTGAAATTCCCCCCCACCAACAATAACCAGGCTAGCCTAGTCTGGAAGCAAATGAAAGCTGTATTTACAAAGCAGAATCTACAATCTACGATGAAATGCAATGAATATGTACAAATATACAAAATTCACAACATTTACAAATATATACAATCAACAGAAAAGCACAACCAATCTCCCTTTGCTTCCCCCCAAAGGGGCCTCCCTCTCCCAGGAGCTTCCCCCCCAGACCCTCCTTGGACAGAAAGCAGAGTTAGTTAGAGCAGAAAGTTGTTAACTTAGCTGCCAAGGTCAGTGTGTTATCTTCAGCCAGAAGAGAAGAAGAAGAAAACAGCAGCCAGACAGCCCAGCAACTGCCCCAACTGCAGAACGCAGAATGTACAGAGTGCCCCACTTTGTTTTGGGTAGTAGTTCTTAAACATTTCTATCTATCCAATGGAAGTGTTTAGAATAATCAGTATTTTGCTTTTCTTACACCCAATAGTGACTTATTTACACTCTTTCACTTTCTCTGTTTTGAACTTTGCAAGGAAAAATTAAAGACAGTTTCAAACCATCACACTGCACCTCCATCTCTTCAGCTGCTTGGGAAGTATTCTTGGGCAAGACATACTTGACAGGTAGGAGGAAAAAAATATCAAGTGAAGCAAAATGCTGGCTTCTTCCAACAACAGAAGTGTTGCCACATTGGCTGTGGCTCTCATGTTGCCATGTTAGCCACATAGAAAAATGGCATGGAAAGGAAAGCTTGAATGTGGTTGGGAGTTCTCACAGTCCTGTTTCTGTGTTATTTGTGTTTGTGACAGTATCAGCTTTTTCCACATAAATACCCGGAAGGCAGAATTTCTTTTTTTTTTTTTCTACAGAAGCTCCAATAAATAATCGCTTGGTGCGTGCTCTGCAAACTGACCCTCTTCCTGAGATAGAAATGTGAGGGCTTTGCTTGTTGTCAATGAGCCTGTCATGGTTTTCAACATGTTACTTTGCAAGAAATTAATTTCCAGTGATCAGCTTATAAACCTGCCATAAGGAAGTGTGCTTTCACACTAGTCTAGTGTACTTCTTGTTTTCAAACTCTCAGGGATGTAGAAATACACCAGATTTTTGGCAGCACATGGTTTAAAAATCAGCACCAACATATCTATTGAACATCTCAAATGGGTAAAGGAAAGGGCAGGTTTCATCAGGGGTCAGTAAACAACGAACATCTGCCTTGCCAATCTTTTCCTTTACCACAGTTTTGTGCAGTTCCAAAAATCCTTCAGACATATGTTGAACAGAGTTTAAGGCACCCAAGCCTCCTGCTTGAGCTAATATTTTGGCCAGTGCTTAACCCTATGTAGTTCAGTCAGGATTTTCTTCTGACTGCAAGCAAATTGAATAGGGTGGATTTGGCTAGTGTTTCAGGCTGGGAAACTGAAGTTTCTGGTTTCCAGCAGGTTAGATGTAGTATGGACAGAAGCTGTCGAAGCCTCTTGTGCAGTTACCCAGGAAAAACAGACGAGTGAATTATGAACCGATGTTCTTCACCTCTCTTTGTCAGATCTTGGCATGTGACACTTAGTGTTAATGTGCTTACTGCAGTACATCCCTGCCCAGCACAATCTGCCCCAATTGGCCATAATAAATAGTTCCACAGTGGTCTTCAGCCAAGTAAGTGTTTGACCTAATAATGCATCTTATAGTCTGCCTTGGAGCTCAGCAATGCCTTGCTGTGCAGGACACGACAGTGCTCTGTGAAGGTCAAGCTAAGCTAGTCTGCCAGCAAGGGATAGCCATCTGGTGGCCTCTTACTGAAAGAATCAGCCTTCATTTCATAAACGTGCAGTCAGTGGGTTGCCAGCAGATGCATTTAATTCTGTGCCTGGATGTTGGGAATGGTGTGCAGGGAGAGAAGTGATCCATAATGAAGCTCTGCTCCAGCCTGAATGAGGCTTTATGGATAGACTGACACCCTGCAGCAAACAGCAGGTCGGCTCTGTGGATCACGAGGAGTGACTTACTCATACTACTCTGCTCTATCAAAGCATTGCCAAACTGAAGCTTGTGAGTAATCTTCAGGAGCATTCACAAGAAGAATCAGTTGCAACCATCCAGTGTGAACACGATTTGCTTTTGCTTTCTAAAACCCAGAAAGCTACAATCTCCTGGCCCAACTTCGTAGGCAGCAAATGAAAGGGGCCAAAATTAGTGTTGGAGAAACTGAGACTAAAGCCCAGTCCCAAGAGTGTTTTTTGGCAGTGTGAAGGTATATGGCATTCTGTTCAATCCTTACTTAATTTGTCTAAAATGTTTATTAATGTAAATAATGGTGCTGATCTTGGACAGCAGGAAGGCCTCATGAAGGACTGAGCAGAAATTCATTGTCATGATTAACTTCATCAGATACTCTGTATCTTTAAATACTAGTTGGACCATGTATGACAGCTCAATCTTCTGTTATCTCAAAATGTGTGGCAGGACTGATAGACCTTAATGATTCCATTGTCTCAAAGAGTGACATACCTGGTCTGAGTAGATAGGGAGGTGGTTTTGAGGGCCTTTAGTAGCCTTCAGGGAGAGCTGTTGGCCTGGCAGAGATTGCCTTAACAATGAAAAGAGATCATTTCTGTGGAGGTGGGAATTCCCTCTTTAAAACCACTGCAACAGTACCATGGAAAGACCAAAGGCATACCCCACTCCTGCACAGCTCTGTGATTTGGAAAGACATCCCCAGCAACCCTTCCTTTGCCAAAAGGATATGAAAAGGACTGCAGCTTCTGCCGTCCATGCATTGCATCTACTACAAAAGGCTCTGCTGGGATATACCCCTCCCTCTGAGGCTTTGTAAGATATCACCACCCTTTTTTTCTTTCTTTCTCTCTTCTTAGCTCTATTTTTTTTCTTACTTTTTGCTCTTTTCTCCCCATTTCCCCTCTATTCCAGTCCAATCTAATAAACTGAACTCATCAGCCATTTGGTGTCAGTTCACTTTAATTTACACCAAGGGAATTTTTTTAATCTTAACATCACCGCCAATTCTACTTAGGGTTTTTTTGAGACACTGTGTTGTGACGCTACGTCTGAATTGAAAAATGCTGCCCTGGATGAAGTGAAAGGAAAATAGAAAACCGCTCCAGAAAAGGGAAGCAAAAAACCCAAACCCAAGAAAAGCACTTCTCCCCCCCTCTCACTCCCACTTGCCTCCCACCCCTCCCCCCTCCCCCCCCCCCAAGAAAAAAAGGAAAAAAAGCCAACCCAAAGAAACAACAGGAAAAAAAAAAACTAAGGAAAAAAAAAAGCTGACGAAAGCAAACAAACAAGTACCACAAAACAAACACAAAAAGCAAAAGAAAAACTTTCTCCATTTTTAATTGAGATTTGCCTTGGGTGGAGAGATTGTGCTGGATTTTATCCTGTATGCAGTGACTTGTCCAAAATACTGTAGATGTATAACTGGCCTGTGCTGGTGATATTTCCCAGCCACTTTGCATGGTTTTAGGCGATTGCATATTGTAATAAGGTCACAAGTTTATTCTTTTAGCTCTAAATGTTGCTGGAAAAAGAACTTCAGGATCCGTGTCTTTGAAACGGGAAGAGAATTAGAAGTGCTATGGATGTAGTCAAGTAGCACAGCTGAGCAGACATTGAAGGGAAGAAAAACTGAGTAGCTGAATTTTTTTATTTTTTCCTAGAAAATGCAATTCTTTCAAACTGGAAAGCAAGTACTTGGTGGAGTTTCACTTATTTGTGACAGAAGAAGGAATATTCTAGCAATGTCCAGATGTTTCATTTGGACACTCTATACAAGCAGCTGTTTTTAATGAACCCCAAGTCAAAATGCAAATATAACATTCTCAAGGAGTAGAATATTTTTATCCATTTTTGAAAGTATTTTTCTTGGAGAACACAAGTTTTGGTGCCTAGATTTTATTCTGAATAAAAGAAACAAAGCTTCATGAAGCATGATACATCCCTTTGTGGCTCTGCTGGTAATAAAGTGTTGGTCAGAGATAGGACAGGTCCTGTAATGATTTCATTGAGTGAAAAAAAAAAAAAAACACAACACAACCACACAGGACTTTATTGCTGTGAAGTACTTGCTTACATGTAACTTCTATCATGCACAGATTCACCTTTCAAGAAGAAGCCTTTCTGATCTGTAGTGACTTGTCTCTCTTTACCAGTCACAGTGTAAAATGTGTAATACCTGACAACGTCTGGAATGCCCTCTGCTTTCTTGCTAATAGGATCTACTCACAAACTAGACACAGAATCATGCACCATTTAAACAGGAAATCATTGAATTTATTTGGGTAACAAGTCAGTTTAAAACGTAGAGACATCAATCTACTTAACCTGAGTCTTACTAACTTACTGAGTCTTATTGTGTTAGGAAACTAAACCAGCATTTCTTACTCCTGCATTCTGGTCCAAAGTAATTCATTCCCAACAGTAGCTGATTATGTTTGAGATAGGGAAAAAAATGTTCAGTGTCTTCAACGACAGCAGGTGATTTTTTGCTCAAAATGAGTCCAAGTATTTTGAATCCTCTTAAGATTCAGTACTACATGGGCTGATGACCTCAGTAAGAATCAAGATGGCAAAATATGGATTTTTCTTTCGTGCTAGAAGCCTCGCTCTGATAAAGGATCTTCCTTGGCCATACACAATATACAAGTGTGTGTCAGTGTGAGCTGAAATTCCCCCCCAACGACAATAACCAGGCTAGCCCAGTCTGGAAGCAAATGAAAGCTGTATTTACAAAGCAGAATCTACAATCTACGATGAAATGCAATGAATATGTACAAATATACAAAATTCACAACATTTACAAATATATATATATATAATCAACAGAAAAGCACAATCAATCTCCCTTTGCTTCCCCCCAAAGGGGACCCTTCCCAAAGGGGCCTCCCTCTCCCAGGAGCTTCCCCCCGAGACCCTCCTTGGACAGAAAGCAGAGTTAGTTAGAGCAGAAAGTTGTTAACTTAGCTGCCAAGGTCAGTGTGTGTTATCTTCAGCCAGAAGAGAAGAAGAAGAAAACGGCAGCCAGACAGCCCAGCAACTGCCCTGACTGCAGAATGCAAAATGTGCAGAGTGCCCCACTTTGTTTTGGGTAATAATTCTTAAACATTTCTATCTATCCAATGGAAGTGTTTAGAATAATCAGTATTTTGCTTTTCTTACACCCAATAGTGACTTATTTACACTCTTTATCTGTTTTGAACTTTGCAAGGAAAAATTAAAAAGACAGTTTCAAACCATCACAAAGTACAAGTTTCTTTTATATGCCATCATGCAGCAGTGATATGCACAGCCACTTCAGGTCTCAAGATCCTGTCTTCTAGTATTGATTATCTCTTGATGCCTGCCTGCAGAGTTAGAGACTTTTAATTTCATTTCATTTCATTTCAAGAAGGTTGGAAGAGACCTCAAAGATCATCAAGTCCAACCTGTCACCCTAAACCTTATGACTATCTAAACCATGGCACCAAGTGCCACGTCCAATCCCCTCTTGAACACCTCCAGGGATGGTGACTCCACCACCTCCCTGGGCAGCCCATTCCAATGGCCAACCACTCTCTCTGTGAAGAACTTTCTCCTCACCTCCAGCCTAAACCTCCCCTGGCGCAGCTTGAGACTGTGTCCTCTTGTTCTGGTGCTTGTTGCCTGAGAGAAGAGACCAAACCCCTCCTGGCTACAACCTCCCTTCAGGTAGTTGTAGACAGTAATGAGGTCTCCCTTGAGCCTCCGCTTCTCCAGGCTAAACAGTCCCAGCTCCCTCAGCCTCTCCTCATAGGGCTTGTGCTCAAGGCCTCTCCCCAGCCTCGTTGCCCTTCTCTGGACATGCTCCAGCAATTCAACATCTTTCCTAAACTGAGGGGCCCGGAACTGGACACAGTACTCAAGGTGTGGCCTAACCAGTGCCGTGTACAGGGGTACAATGACCTCCCTGCTCCTGCTGGCCAAACTATTCCTGATGCAGGCCAGGTTGCCATTGGCTCTCTTGGCCACCTGGGCACACTGCTGGCTCATGTTCAGGCAGCTGTTGACCAGTACCCCCAGGGTCCCTTTCCACCTGGCTGCTCTCCAGCCACTCTGACCCCAGCCTGTAGCTCTGCATGGGGTTGTTGTGGCCAAAGTGCAGCACCCAGCAGTTGGACTTGTTGAATGCCATCCTGTTGGACTCTGCCCATCTGTCTAGATGGTCAAGGTCCCTCTGCAGAGCCCTTCTACCTTCTAACAGATCAACACCTGCTCCCAGCTTGGTGTCATCTGCAAATTTACTGATGATGGACTCAATCCCCTCATCCAGATCATCAATAAAGGTATTGAACAGGATGGGGCCCAGCACTGATCCCTGGGGGACACCACTAGTGCCTGGCCTCCAGCTGGATGTGGCACCATTCACCACCACTCTCTCGGCACGGCCCTCCAGCCAGTTCCTAACCCAGCGCAGAGTGCTGCTGTCCAAGCCACAGGCTGACAGCTTGGCCAGGAGTTTGCTGTGGGGAACGGTGTCAAAGGCCTTGCTGAAGGCCAGGTAGACTACATCCACAGCCTTTCCTACGTCCACCAGGCGGTCACCTGGTCATAGAAGGAGATCAGGTTGGTGAGGCAGGACCTGCCCTTCCTAAAGCCATGTTGGCTGGGCCTGATTCCTTGGGCATCCTTCAGGTGCACAGTAATTGCCCCCAAGACAATTTGCTCCATGATTTTCCCTGGCACTGAGGTCAGGCTGACAGGTCTGTAGTTCCCAGGTTCTTCTGTCTGTCCCTTCTTGTGGATGGGTGTCACATTGGCCAGTTTCCAGTCTTCTGGGACCTCTGCAGTGAGCCAGGACTGCTGGAAAATGATTGAGAGAGGCTTGGCCAGCTCATCTGCCAGCTCTTTCAGCACCCTAGGATGAATCCCATCAGGTCCCATGGACTTGTGAATATCCAAGTGACTCAACAAGTCTCAAACTAATTCCACACGGATTTCAGGAGTACAACACTGCTCCTTGACCCCATCAACCAGCTCAGGAGGCCAGTTATCCTGAAGTCCTCCTGCCTTACTGTTGAAAATGGAGGCAAAGAAGGTATTTAGAATCTCAGCCTTCTCCTCATCCTTAGTTACAATGTTACCCTCCACGTCCAATAAAGAGTGGAGGCTCCTCTTGCCCCTCTTTTTAGCATTAATATATTTATAAAAATGCTTTTTGTTATCCTTCACAGAAGCGGCCAGTTTAATTTCTAACTGTGCTTTTGCCTCTCTAACTTTTCTCCTACATGATCTAACAACATCCTTAAACATATTACTAGTTGCCTCCCCCCCTTTCCAAAGGCGATAAACCCTCTTTTTTTCCCTTAAATCCTTCAGGAGCTGCTTGCTCATCCAGGCCGGTCGTCTTCCCCGCTGGCTCGTCTTACGGCATGTGGGAACTGCCAGTTCCTGTGCCTTTAAGAGCTCCTGTTTGAAGTAGGTCCAACCATCCTGGACCCCTTTGTTCTTAAGGGCTGTTACCCAGGGAACTTTCCAAATAAGTTGCCTGAACAACCTGAAGTTTGCCCTCCAAAAGTCCAAAGTGAGGGTTCTGTTACTGCTCCTCCCTATCTCCCTGCATATTGAAAACTCCACTATCTCATGGTCGCTGCACCCTAGACAGCCTCCAACCATCACATCTCCCACCAGCCCTTCTCTATTTGAGAACAGCAGATCAAGCAGAGCCTTACCCCTGGTAGGTTCACCTAAGAGCTGCATCAGGAAGCTGTCATCCATACACTCTAGAAACCTTCTGGACTGTCTCCTTTCTGCTGAATTAAGTTCCCAGCAGATGTCTGGTAGGTTAAAGTCCCCCACAAGGACAAGGTCTGATGATCTTGAGACAGCTTCCAGCTGCTTATAGAATATCTCGTTGGCTTCCTCGTCCTGGTTGGGTGGTCTATAACAGACTCCAACCAGGATGTCAGTTTTGTGAGGCCTCCCTCTGATTTTAAACTTCATGTATTTTAACCTTCATGTATTTTGAGTAATCTTGGTACTCTAGGTCAGTGAGCAGGGAAATGGGTGACTGTTTCCATGTGTGTATCAATCTGGTAGCATTTTTTCCTCGGTTATTTGCAATACAGAGGCAATACCAGGCAGAGGTAAACAGGCCAAAACACAGTATTTTAGCAGGTCTGTAACACAGCCTTTTCCACAACCAAGGTCCAGCTGAATCTCATGTTGGCAGAAAGCCAGACACATACTCAGGAATAGCTACCTACTCCTGGGTTCATTGTCTGATATCACCTACAGCCCCTTAGTTGCAGGATACGAGCACAGTGTCTTTAGGATATGCTCCTGCTGGAGGATCATGCAAGGATGTGATGGTGCTGAGCTGAATGACTCTTTCCCAGCTGTCTTGCTCCATACTGAAGCTCTTTTATTACTAATTGCAAGGAATCAGATTGTGCTTACAGGGTCAAAGTTCAAGTATCTACTGTATAATTCTCTTGTAGGACTGTAGTGAGTCAAGCTTGTATTAATACCACCTCATCTTGGAAGCCTTCAAAGCCTGTCAGTATGTCTGATAGTGTTTGGCACTTAGATATGACAGTGAATGGTAATTTGCAAGTGCCTCAAATGGACAGAAAATAGTTTTCATTATTTTTGCTTGATGAGGAGTGGTGTCAAGTACTGTGTAAGAGCTCAGATATTATTTAGCCTGTGGTGTTCCTTGACAGGTGGCTGTGAGTGGTATGAGTGGCATGTCCCATCCTTGGAGCAGGTCTTGAGTGGTTGGGTTCAGTTCCTGGGCTCAGCACTGACCTTCTGGGTGACCTTGGGTGGAGGAAGCAGCTTGTTTACTGCTTTTTCAAAATGCTTTGAGGGTTACAGATGGAAATGCTATATAGAGGGAAGGCATGACTGTTGTGTTGATGGGTGTTGGGGAAACATGGGTTATGAAAGAACAAGTGAGTGTAACAAATAAGCAAGAGGAGCAGGAAAGCATGGAGAAGTGCTTGTGGAGAAGTGGAGAAGGCATGAAGGGGCATCCACTCTTCTCTGCTGCTGTGGGACTTGAGTGAGAATGTCTGAGTGCCGATGTACTCATACCCTTGACACCAGGACTTCTGTCAAATCAGCCAGTCTGCTCTTGTATTGGCTTTTGCTTCTTCTCTCTGCAGACCAAATGGTGTACTTCTGCTTTGAAGAAGCTGTAATTACAGAAGAGCCCAGCAGCACTTTCCTGTGGTGGTAATGGATATATCAGCACTTCCACAAAGTCCCTTGTGAGGGATTTACAGCTCTGCCATTAATATTAGCCACACACTGGATGTATAAGCTGCTTGCCCCAAAGTCTTTAAAAAGTTTAAAAGAGCGTAGGCCTTGTCTAGAAGCAAACTTGCACTAGTTTGATAAAGTGATTTTGATGTGGTTTGGCTAGAATATTTCTTATTTGTACAAGCACATGTCTGGCTTGAGGGTGACTTATTTCAGCCTGTCCTGACTTCAATAAACTAGAGGTTAAGCAGAAATTCTGTAATGATTCACTCTTTGTGCACAGCATCCCCTGTGCTGAACAGGTTTGGTATCTACTGGATTAAATAAAAGAAGTTTCTGATCATACAAATGAGAGGCAGTGTTTAGTCAAACTGGTCTTGAACATTACTGCAGTTAAGATTCTATAGATGTGTGCAGCCGCAGCCTAAAAAGACAGGAGAAATACTGCAACTCCAGCTATGTTGTTGCTATCATGGTGTTGAAACTCAGAGGAAATATCAGAACCTCTCGGTTCAGTTTAACAGAGCAGCACAAATATCCTTTTATCCTTTCCCATCTCCTTTGTTACACTGGGTAGACTTAAGAAAACCTTTCTCTTCTATTTCTGTGAGTTAAAAATTACAGACACACACTGAAATAAACAAAAGCTTTGAATGTCAGAGGTAAAGCTGAAGGCTTTTTCCAATGGATGATCTTCAGTATCAAGAATTCATGGTTCAAAAGGCATTTTCCTCTAGTAATGGAGTCTGAGGCAGTGTTAATATGTATGGCATTCCCATTCTGAGAAAATACTTCTGGCAGAGGAAGGGGGGAGGAGAATGGGGAAGGACACTTCTCTAGAATATAGATTTCCTTACAAGCAAAGAATATGAAGCAATACAGGAGGCTTTGCAGGGTCATCAAAGTAAGATTTTAACAATCAAGTCAGATCCTGGGATATCCATAGAACAGTGGACTGACCCTGGGTTCTTGAACACTTTCCCAGTTCTATTTTTTCTTTCTACATTTTACAAGCTTTGCAATCCCTTTGCTGAGTTTTGGCTTTAGAGTGGAAGTTCTTCCACACAAGAACTTGCCCTTCTGTGCTCCTGTAGTGTGCAGTGCAATGGGTTCCATTGATGAATTTCCTCATCCCTAATATTAATATTTATTGCTACTGCTGTTGCCATCACTTAACAAATTGATTAGGAAATGGAGAAGAACATTCCAAGAGAGCCTCTTGATCAGCTCTTAATCAAGACCCAATCTGATTTGTGAATTTTTTGAAGTCTTTATTCTGTTTCTGAGGACAATCTAATTTAGGAGTTTAAAAAAGCATACAGGAACTTTTCTTTTTTTTTGGTAGGATATGCTTTTATACTGAAAACTGGAATGTATGAATCTGTTTCACAAATCTTTGTTAGCCTATAAAGGTGTGTTTTCCTTCTGAATGTAAGGATGGAGCAGGTCCAGAGGAGGGCCATGAAAACGATCAGGGGGTTGGAGCACCTCTGCTGTGAGGATAGGCTGAGGGAACTGGAGTTGTTCAGCCTGGAGAAGAGGAGGCTCTGGAGAGACCTAACAGAATCATTCCAGTACCTGAAGGGGGCCACAGGAAGGATGGGGAGAGACTGCTTACAAAGACCTGCAGTGACAGGACTAGGGGCAATGGCTTCAAGCTAGAGAGGGGCAGATTTAGATTGGATGTTAGGAACAAGCTCTTTACTATGAGGGTGGTAAAACACTGGAACAGGTTGCCCAGGGAGGTGGTTGAGGCCCCTTCCCTGGAGGTATTCAAGGTGAGGCTAGGTGAGGCTTGATGAGGCCCTGGGCAACCTGATCTAGTTGAAGATGTCCTTGCTGGCTGCAGGGCGGTCAGACTGGATGACCTTTGGAGGTCCCTTCTGGCCCTGCCTATTTTATGATTATTCTAATTTTAAAGTTATTCTAATTTTAATATTTTAGAGCAAAAAGTACTGAAGTCTTATGCTAGGATTTTGAATATCCTTAAGAATTCTTGTACTTTCATGAGCTATAGCTGTAGCCCTTCTGGCAAGAAGCTCCTCTTGGTGCTAATGCAGAGGTGAAGGGGTAGTCTCCTGATTTTTCTCTTCAATATAGCACAAGCATTGTAATGGAAGCTGAAATTATACTTAGATACAGAATTTGTGGAACTGGCTTGATGCTACAACTTCAGAATTTCACAGCTCTGCTTCTCATGCTACCATTGCAATAAATATCGGAAGTTTTCAAAGTGCCAGAAAATTCAATAATGTCAGCATCCATGTGAGTTCAGTACACATGAGGCTAGTAACTTCCTAAGGGATATGCTGAGCAGTGCAACTAAACTGCAGGAATAACTGCTTGTGCACCCCCAAAGGTGGTCTGAAGGACTAGAGAGTAGAAACTTTATCACAGAGGTCTCAGAAAAAAAGGATGGGGGAAAGTGTTGATCCCTTGCAATGATGTTCTGGCCATCTGATTACATCAGTCTTCAGAAGAAGATTTTGTTTGGCCAGGAGGCAGTAGAGAGTGCACAACAAGGTTCCAAAAAGAGAGGTTTCTATGCATTTTATGTGGATCTTGTGTCCTGTGTGGAAGCACTTTCCATGCCCATGAAAATCATCCTGGTGCATCAGCTTCATCTTGTCAGGCAAAGTGGTAGAGGTACCCATGGGGTTTTCTTCTGTAAGACTAGGACTGGGGGTACTGCTTGGCTGAGTTCACACAAGTTAATATACAGGAGAATGTTTCTGAACATTCAGTCAGTCTAACACTGTAGTTATAGCTGAATAATATTGCAGACTTGTTAGACACTCGACCCATTCCATATTTAATACTTTCAGAATTAATAACTGATTCAGCTTGGGACATGATGAATGTCCATGTCAAAGTCTAATCATATCTGGCTTTTGTTCCAGCATATTCCAGAGACAAAACATTCTTTATGACTCTCCTAGCCTATGCATTTTTAAAGACACAGAATAGAAAGTCTTGGCAGCAAGCCAGTCACTGGAATGATATTCATTCCAGGAATATTTTTAAGACCACTGCTTGGAGTTCATCCTCCTGGTATTCTTCAGTTCTTCACTTCATAATTGAAATATCCTTTTTTTAATTATTATTTAAAAATTATATATGGTTTCAGCCCATTCTACTAACAAGACCTAAAATCTAGTGATACAAATTATTTATTTACTTATATCTAATCAAAAGCCATCACAGCCCTTTAAACTTTACAGAAGACATTCAGAGTAGGTTGTAAAGTCAGTGTATGATTATGTATTTCAATCTTCATCCCTTATGAGACATTCAGGTGAGCTACTACTATTTGCATTTCTTATGTGGAGAACTCTAGAAATGGCAAAGAACCGTATTTTTCTGCTGTTCCTCAAGTCTTAGTAATATCATAGAATGGTTTGGTTTGGAAGGGACCTTAAAGATCATCTGGTTCCAATCCTTCTGCCATGGGCATGATTGTCTCCCACTTGACCAGGCTGCACGAGGCTTCATCCAACCTGGCCTTGAATGCCTCCAGGGAGGGGGCACCCACAACCTCCCTGGGCAACCTGTTGCAGTGTCTCACCAGCCTCACCGTAAATGTAAAACGTCCATCGTATTTCCTTCCTACCCTGTCTGTGCTTGTTACACTAAGCTATTAGAGCAATGGCAGCATACAGTACCCCTAGATCTCTCGGAAGTAACTTCCAAGGTAGTATGTGCACTAGTGAATACTTGGTATATCTAGCATGACTTGAAGAATCTGGCCTGCAGCAGAAGAGCAATCCAAAAAGGTCCATCTACTCTGAAGATTTCCAGAAATAAACCCTTGCATTTACTTTCACTCATAAAATTAATGACATTTGAATAACAATGCTTGGAAAAAGAGAATTTGGTCTTAACAAAATGTGCCATTCTGGAAGTGGTTTCGGTTATTGATTGCTGGATTTGCAATAATTCTTGAAAGTAACCTTTTCATTTTCATGTAGAGACATTGCAGAGGTGCTTGCTCAGCAGGATGTGAAGATGAACTCTGCATCCCAATATATAAATAACTGACTAGGCTTTTAGCTTTTCTGTCATAAAGATGCTTCACTTGCTTCTGTTCTATGGGAAAAGAAATTTTGACTTTTGGATTTATAAAGATGAAATTACCTTGGAGATCATCAGTGTTGGGAATGTCTTCCAATGAGAAAGAAACATTTGTGAGGCTGTCATGCGAACTGGCAAAGGTCAAATACCCGTACCTGTTCTGACGCTGAATAGCACTGCGTTAAAGGAATAACTCCAAGGTGACAGCTTGCAAAATTGTGGGTTATTTTAGGGAAGAAAGGGTCTGTGTGATCACCTAGCCCTGCTTTGTGGGTCATAGAAAGGTAGCCATTCTTTTTGGATGTAAGCTTGAAGACCAAGTCTGGCTGACATTTCAACACTCTTATTCTCTTTACGTGATTTTTCTTCTCATAAAACGGTAGCATCTTGCTTCAGAAGTACTGCACCATTTTATGGTTATGTGCAGTCCAAAGAAAATTCTGATTTTGTATTTGTTGTGTTTGAATGGGGGAAAAATAGAAAGTAGAGTGACTAATTCTGATCTTTTAACAGCTTATCTAGGAAAGGGATGGATTTACTCATCACTTTCAGGTTTTATGTCAAGATTTGGTATTATTTAAGGTCAGAGTGAAGGCACAAGTACAGAGAGTAGACTACCATAGGGAAATTCTGTGGCATGGGTCATGGCGGGGGGATATGACTGGATGCACAAACGATCCCTTCTGGCCTTCAGACTGCTAAATTATTTCATGCATGTTAACCATAGTTTACAGTAAACATGTGCAGTGGAAATTACCAACATAATGAAACAGACTGTAGTACTTTGCTGTATTTCTTTCTTATTTTTCCACATGTGAACAAAATGTCAAAAGAACTACATAACAACATGGCACAGTACAAGCTATATTACCGTGCTCTTCTAGGACAGCTTTCCTTGTTTCTCTAACTGTGAAGGAAAAGAGATATTCTTGTAAAGACTACTGTGTTTGTAATAATTAAGGGTTACGGTATGTGGCTGGTATAAGAAGGGTGTTGATGCTGGTGCACTTGTATCCAAAACTGATGGGTTCCCCTTCCAACTCCCACCTGCTGCTAGCTGGCTAGCTGAAACCAATAACACTGCATGCTAAATATAAGTGGCTAGATCCTACTGTGGATCCATCTGCAAACATACCACATGCCAGTTGCTCTAGGTAGGGTATCTTGGCATGGACATCTGTTTACAGGGAAAGCCTTTCCCCCCTCTCCCCCTTTCATTTTTCCCTTTTTTTCTCCACTGCCCTAATCATTTCCATGTATTTCAGACTTGAGTTTCTCCATGGACATGAGAGCAATTAGCCAAGAACTTACAAGCTCAGCAGAGTTAGGGGAGTAGTTTATAAACAAATCAAGGTTGCTCACAAGCCATGTTTTCTCAGATCTGGTGAAATGGTAAATGCAGTCGTCTCTAAATTATTCTGACCAGCAAGGGCAGATGGGATAACCTGGGTAAAGAAAACACAGATACTCCAAAACACTTGTAAATGAGTCAACAAGATTGTATGATAAAAGCGAGGAAGGGAAAAGGTTTATGGTGCTTTTGGCTTAGATTCATGGGTGTTATTGATCTCCTGAGCTGGGAAAGTCTACACAGCATGCTGCTGTATTCCTTAGCCTAAGTATGCCAAGTAAGGTATGAATATTTCCATGGTTCCACAGCTCTGAGAAATACCATTTTCTCAGTGGAGACCTTGAGAGGGCTGTGAGCAAGAGCAATGCTGCTCCTGAGTCAGGTCTGACTTCTGGTCATGGAGGCACTGTGGGTGCAGCTCTCTGTACTTATGGCATGGCTGATCAGCTGCACAGGCATCCTGCCTCATGGGTGGCAGAGCTCCCTGCATGCAAGGCTTTCCTGGGATCAAATTTGAGTAGATATTCTTCTATCTGCTCTCTGTACTGTTGTTGCTCTCCCACAGTTTAGTTAAATAGCTTCTGTCTGCTATTACAATATGGTCTATTTGCCAATACTAAAATTGACATTTTCACACACTTCTCTAAACACACTGCTTCAAAACTCAGCCTGGCTTACATCAATGGTCTTTTCTGAGCTCCACAAAGAGCATATTGTAAAAATAAAAAGTACCTTGTACAGTATAACATAGCCAGACATACTCTACTATTGGGTATTTTCAAAGCTGCTGACCTGTAGTCATGCAGTGTGGTAGTAAATGGCAATATGATAAACCTCTATAGCCATAGCATGTGTGTAAATGGGGGGAAGAAAAGATTAAAATACCCTTTAATGTGTTGCTATATACCTTAAGTAATCTGTAGGACTTGTTTCCAAAACTAGTATTTATTAGTATATCTGATTTGGAGCATATAAACACTAACTATTTCTGACCACTTAAATATCCACTCTGAGTTCAAATTCTGTGTTACTACATATTTTATTCTTTAGGTGCAACTTGTGTTCTGAGCTGTGCAGAACTACATGGGGCTGATGCAATAAAGTATACTTACTATGTTTTAAAATGGAGCCTAAAGAGACAGAGCCTTCTAATCTGAATGGGCAATAGTATCTCCAGGTATTCCTTCAGAAGCCAAAGTCTTATCTTAAACAAGATTTTCTGTTGCTAATGGATACTAGTTGGGCGAGTGATGTTGGGAGTGATAGTGAAGGTGTGTGTGTAGGTGTTGCACATAGTTGGGAAGCAACCTGAACCTTTGTGGTTTTCAAGTTATTATGGATGAGAGCCTATCTCTAACTCTGGTTACACTGCAGGGCATCTATCCAGTGTCTTAGAATCATAGAACTGTTTGGGTTGGATGGAACCTTCAAAGGAAGGGGAACCTTCCCCTGCAGGGAAATCTTCAACTAGATCAGATTGCTCAGAGACCCATCCAATCTGACCTGGAATGTTTCCAAGTATGGGGCATCTAGCACATCTCTGGGCAGCTAGTTCCAGTGTCTCACCATTTCTGGGCAAACTGTTCCAGAGTTTAATTCGCAACCTGAGCAGCAGCAATATTTATGCAGATAGCTCCACTGAAGTCTACTGGGCTCCTACAGTATATCATGTGAAAAAGGGTGGGAGAATGAGGCTCTGAATATGCAACAGGCAGATTACCAGGAGACCAGGTAGACATGGGCAAATTTTCTGCACTGAAACTTTCCAGAATCAAGCCTTTGTTTTGTCACTGCCAAACCTGAGGAGGATGATGCTGATGCACACCTACTTGGTAAATGTCTAAGGAGCTGGGTTTTTTAAGGAGAGCCAGGTACATGTATAGCAGTTGTCTCCTTAGCACAGAACCTCTCCAGCACTCTAACCCTATACTTTAGTCACTACTGACAGGTAGAGGGCAAATTTGCATAATGAACTGTTTAAATATTCAGTTTTATCAAGGCTTCAAGGCACTATTTGTCCTCCGCATCTTCAATAGCTAGTGACCCTATCTAAATCAACATCATTTGTCAAATCAAATTAGGCTTGTTGTTAATTTCAGACAGTGATGTTCATCTTTTTGATGCTTTCAAACAACTCTAAGGTAAATCCCTGTGACATAATGCTGCTTAGATATGCTAAATGAGTCACTTGTTCAATGCTGCAATTGTCAGAAAAATATGAAACTTAGCTCTAAGGTAAATATTGTTGGGTCACTTGAAATGTATGCAAATTTGACATTTCTCTGCTTATTAGCATATCTACACATCAAAGTTTTCTATATATCACATCAGATATTTTTGATTCAGGAGAGTTAAGGTCAGTGGCACTTGGCATACTCTTTATTTTGCATACACAAGATGAGAAATTAAAATCTTCTTAGGGAAACTTTCCAGCTCAAACCTTACTTCACTGAAACAACATTGCAGGGGAGCTGGGGAAAATAGCAGAGGTATCCATTTTTCAGTGTAAAACTAATAAAGGAATATTAAGAAATTATTTACTTAACTGATGAATAACAAAGGAAAGCAACTAACAAAACAAAAAGATTAAATTAGATATTTAGGTGCAGAGAGAGTGAAAACTTCTCTTAATCTCTGTAATGAATTTGCCTGTGTATATGTTTGATTTTAATGTGAGTCTTTTTTTTAGTGAAGACAAAAATAGGAGGTATGTCCTGTTCTTCTAAAAGTTGTGTTTTGATTCCTGGCTCAGATATGTCAGTGGCAGTTTTGCACTGTCCTTCCACAAACCCATCTGGCTGTGAGGGACTGCTAGAGTTCAGAAGTTCATTACCACCGTGATTGTTTCCATAGATGTTAATGGAGCTGGTCACAAGAGTTAATTGTTCACACGTTTTGCACATCAGGCCTTTAGAGATCATCAGTAAATTGTCAGTGGATTCAGGTCTCCAAAACTGTGACAATCCATTATGTTCGATGACAGTCAGGTGTCGGTTTGAATGGTCCTAGGCTACCATGTATGTCAGCAAGGGAAGGATTATTTACATAGCTCCTTTGAAGTCCTGATATCTGAACAGGTATCAGTGTCCATGAGGGCAAGGAAGTGCAAACAGGGAGAATAGACTCAGTGCATAAGTCCAGGGACTTTCTGCTCTGCTGCATTGGAGTAACTCAGTCATGTAGATGTTATACTTTTTTTTCTTCCCTCCAAAAAGAGTGAAAGTATTTCAACTGCAGCATCCAGAGAATGCCAGCAAAATTTTGCTTTAAAAATAAAACATTTTTTTCAAATTATTGGAGCAGAAAGATGTGTCAGACACCACTAGCATATGTTTATTTTTCTTTCTCTCCTGTAACTGAAACATGGCCAAACTCTGTTCTCTTCTCCTTTATGTTGGGTATGTGTGCATATACATACACAGACATAAAAATTCATACTTGCATGAAGACCTTACATGCTACATTCCAGAAGTGACTGAGTGACGTTAATATTAGCACCTGGAAAATAAGACCTAGAGATGCCTGCTGATTCATTATTACTGCAGGGCATGTAGCCCCACTCTACCACATTAGTAGCTGATGTTTGATGATAAATCAATAATAGCTTTTATCTTCTAAGTAAAAGATATTTTATTCTCCTCTACCTTCCCCATGATGGGCAATAGAAAACCAGGAACTGCACTCATATTCTTAAGGCAAAATTTAAAAATTATTTTGGTGTAAGATTCACATTTGCAAGCTGCCCATGCTTCCCATATTGGCAACGATTTTGACAAATGTAAAAAAGTCACTAATATTTTGACACTTTCACTGCCCAACTATGATACCAGCTGGCTGTGAATTCAGTTATTCATTGTTCTTCTGTATTTTAAAGACTGGTCCAGAGCCAATGTACTGGACCAGCTCCATTCATTTTCAAGATTGAAGTTTCAGCTAACTGTAGTGGCCATTTTTTCAAATAGATCTGGAAACCTCATCCAATTTAACAGGATCATGCAGAATAGAAAAAATCAAGTGTGCATGGAGATTTAAAGCTCTGCTCTTCAAGGGAAGGAATATATATGTTTCAGCATGAATCAACTTAGTCTTCACAGGATATCTGGCTGATTCCATTTATGTTTCTAAGCCATGACCAGTGTTTTCTTCACAGTAAAGCAAGCCAAAACCCAAAATCTTTATAATGGTGAGATGGATTTAAAATAAAATTGAGCTAAGTGATAACTGTTCTCAGTTCTTAAAATGAGAAATCACCACACTGGATTCACGCTGCCTGCTATTTACAAAAACTCGGTTGCTACTTTTAAAGGAACTAAAACCAAGCTTACATATTTTGGGTTCCTGGTAGGCAAATACAACTTAAAAATGGACAGAGATGGAGCTACCTAAGTCCTTAGTGCAAATTCTTCATAACTCAAGGCTTTTCTGATCTGAGCAACCTGGAGAGCAGCTATACATCCAGGGTAGCAGGTCCTTTCAAAGTGCCCTTCTTTAACAAACAATAAAAATGTGCTTACTTAGTAAGCCTTCTTTCTTGTGCCTGCTAACGTTTTACACTATTTCCCAAAGTCGGTGACAATATTCATCCCTCTGGCTTGTAATGCACTGATTAAAAAACAGATTGCCAGCAGTCATCTGCTATTGTCTGCCTTCTTAAATTCTGTTTCTGGTTTAATTTACTTGATTGTTCCATGCACTATTCATGAGTTCTATAATATCCCAAACCTTAATTTCAACAGATTAATACTTACTAATTATTCAACATATGAACCTGCACACGAGAATTGTACTGCATGCACCATCCTGAGGCACAGAATGCAATGTCGAATCGTTTTCTGATTTCAAGTGGAAAACAAACTAATTATGTGGAAATATGATAATATATTGTGCTGCAGGGACCAGCCCTTTGTCTGTTTAGAAATGTTTACTCATGATCGGCTGCCTGTGTTATTTCTTCCAGGAGGAGCTGCCCTTTCTTAATGCATAAACATTATTGACTGGTCCATGATTCTTTACTTCAAGGAAGCTGATTTACATAATTTTGTATTACTTCCTTCTGGTGGAAACAAACAAGACATCCCAGGAAAGTAATAATTGAGCTAGATGGTAGCAATCTTCTGGAAAGATAAGACACAGAAGTCCTTGGAAATGAAGGATCATTATTTCTCTTTTATTTCTCCTAGTTTTTCTTCTCTTTTTTTAAGCTGTCATGCAGTTTTGCCTCTGCGCTGTTTGATTTTATGTGTGTCGGCATCCAGCACTTCATCACAGCATGGGGGTGCAAATCAGCCATCAAAAAACTGAAGTAGAACATGCTCCCTCCAATATTCCGTCAACCTACTCCAGTCAAAGCTAATTGGGTGATGCTGGGGCTGTGAAATACTGGGATACTGGATCATTCATTGTTTGGGAAAAGCTTGGTGAAGTCCTGCCATGGTCGGTGAAGCTTCTGGCCTGTGGTGTCTCCCTCTTACCAGGCTAGAAACTGTGGAAACAGCAAAACTTCCCTGAAATGCTGCTCTGCCGAAAAAGAAATTATTTAGTCAAACATAGAGGTGGGGGAATAAGACCTCCCCCCAGAGCAATAAATTTTTGCTTCCCAGGCCATGTGAAATGCTATACGTGCTACAAATTGAAAGTTTGAAATATATTTTCAGAAATTAATCACCAGAGAAAACTATGAAAATAAAATAGAGGAATCGAGTTTCTCAAGGGACCCTGATCAGTAGTGGCTTTATGAAATGAGTCAAGGCTCTGTGAAAACAAACACCAGCAACAAACGAGAGAGATAAAATCTGGACCCTAAAACTACATTTCAGTAGGCCTTGAGTGATACAAAAAAGTTTAGCCTGTATCATAATAGTTTCATTCCCACTAGAAAGACAGCTCTTAAATAAAAGGGAGGGTATCTTGCTTTCCATCCTTCTATCTTCCCCAATAATTTTTAGTTCAGAAGCTTTACAGACCTAATACATTTCACTTTTTCCTCCATTCCATTTATTTTTTGCTTTATAGTGGCAAAACAGTTTGCAGATTGTTTGCTTTCTGGTTCATTTGTGGTTTTGCTACTACTCCTATTTCTGTTTCTATTGTTTCTTGCCTGAAGACCCTAAGGGGCAATCAGAAGTACAAATTACTAAAGTAAACAAAATCCCTGTCCAAAAGTTCTCATTCTAGTATCCAATTTTTGGCTCCAAAAGTAAGTCAGGCATTCATTTACTCATTTTTTTTTCTTTAGTAAATCTAATAGAAGTTTGCAATTACATTACTTCTACCTTAAAGGGTGAAAAATGAGTTGCTGTGATCAGAAGTTATTCCACTCCTATCTAAAATAACGTCTTTTCTCCTTTGTGCTGCCTGTATAGTCAGATACCAGAAGTCCCCTTATGCCTGTCCTAATCCTGATGCTCACTAATGACTGAGAGAAAGGATGGAAAACAGAACTTTTCTTGGGATGAATCTCTTAGTTTGTTCCAGCCGCTGAGTGGCAGTGCTTAGCATGTTGGAAAGGCAGTGCAAGGAAGCAGGGGAGAAAGGAGGAGGTTTCCCCAGTCCCAGAGCGTACTGTGGATCCTGCTACAGCCTGCAGCTGTACTCCTGGCTCTAGGCTGTGATCTCATCTGATCTCCAGCTCAGCTGTGTCAGATCAGGTCAGTCCCTGGCTGAGACATGTTCCTGGAAAAAAAACAAACCAAACACAAAACAATTGGAGATGTTTCCACAAGTAAGAAGTGACTGAAGGTAGTCAGTCAGGCTGGCACTGGATCAGACCCTACTGGCCAGGAAAAAGATCTTTCTGTCACCTCTGGCTCCACACCTGCAACCAAACCAGCAACGCTTGCTGGCAGTCTGCTGCGGAGTCAATGATGCCAACTGTGCAGCACTGTGCACTACCCCTTAGAAGAGCTGCTGCTCTACTTTTACAAGTTGGGAGTGATGTGATGAAATATCTTGGTTAGGACAAGGTAAGAACATGAAACTGTATCTGCCATGTCCTGAACTACTGCTCCGAAAAGGGTGGTCTTCTGGTCATCATGATCTGAGTCCCTTCAATCCAGCTTTCATAAATCCTGTGCATCTTTTTTGGCAAGAAGGCAAGATCTTAATGTATTTCTTTCCCCCCAGCACTCTGACTGTACATGAGTATAAAATAAAATAAAAAGGGAGGATTTTCTCATGTTTGCCTGGGAGTTGGGAGCACCCTGGACTAGCCAAAGTGGTTGCCTGGGCATTGTTAATGTGAAGATGCAGGACTTGCTAGAGGTGGGAGGTTGCTGCAAAGCCTGAAGTCTTTGCCTGGCTGAGGGTACCACCACCCCTTTCACCCTTTAGCAGAGTTTAAGCCCTGAGCTGAGAGCAGCTGGCAGAGTAATACCTCCTGCCCGTATGAGTGCATTACATGATCTCTTTGAGATTTCTGTGGCTGATGGGGTTTAGGGTGCTAATACATCTCTTGTGGGTTAAAGACTCTGCACTTGTTAATTCCTGGTGTCTCTGAGCACATGAGTTGTTTAATTTTTTGTGCTTCTGTGGGGGCCATTGAAGGCATCGGGAAAGTTTGTTCTATGCTGCTCTGACCTACCTTGAGACTCAGATATTTCTTGTTTCAGATATATAAGCCATTCGGCTGTGGTTTGTGATGTGGTTTTGCTCAAAGGAGGAACTGGGCAAGAGGCATCCTTGTTTCTGGATAAAGGGATCTTTTCTTAATCCCTCTAGTTATATTAATTCCTTCCCCCCCCCCCCCCCCCCCCTAATATGTGTGTCTCTGTGGAAGGACAAGTTCTCCTTTTCAGCCCATTATTCCCAGGTGGTCCCCAGCAGATTTACCTTCCACCTCCTTGACTTGTGCTTTGCTGCTTTCCCTGAATCAGCTCATTTCTACCAGCAGGACAGTGCTCACAGGATGTTTTCTATGGACAGGCTCCTCCTCTACTGTAGTTTGTCATTAACAATCCATAGAAACCAAGGATGATAAAAACTGTGTGTCTTCAGCCAGTCCATCTGAATGGGGCTATGCCTTGCACCAATGCTTGTTTTGGCAAACACAGCAGCTCCTACAGGCAGGGCTATTTGAAACCAGTCCACATCCTTTAGGCAAAATTTATGGACACTGGCTGCTCTATCAGAAATTGCTATAAGTAAGGTGCTGAGCGTGATCAGATTTACCATATCCACTTTTTGTAGTGTCTCTACAGTGAGTTGGCTGCCTTTCACTGGAAAGAAGCCTGCCATGGTTAATAACTCAAATGATAAAAGCTGAGAGACTTTTGTTGAGGGAGTTACAGATCCAAAGCCTGTTGAAACAAATGCAAAGAATAGTATTGTCTCCAGCAGGCTTTGTATCAGGCCCAGACTCATGACCATAACACAGTCTTTTTTCATAATTTTTGTGAGAATGGCTTTTTCTTTTGTGCAACAAACCATAACTAAGGGAAGTGGGGAAGAAAGGAAGGCAAAGAGAACCACAGAAACTGTGCTAAAGGAATTTAAAATGAAAAATGTATTAAAAATTTAGTATGTGAGCAAACCTAAACTACTTTGCTCTGGGAGGGTGAAAGGGAGGAAAAGAAATTATTTTAATACATAGCAGGCAAGGACAAGCACAAATCTGACCATGCCTGAGAAGAGCAGAGAAGCCACAGCCTTGACTCACATTGAAAAGTTCTGGCAAACACTTCAGTTTAAAAGAAGGTGTGAGAAGGAAAGAACCCAATCTGGCACATAAGGCCCTAGATGTTTGTGTGAAGCTATACCACACTTAGCTTTGGAGACTTTTTGCCTGATCTGAATGCATATGTTTGATAATAGGGAATGGCATATTTATGTGTAATCCTTATGTTACTCAGGAGTTTTTCAGAGGGTTCAGGGAGTCAGCACAAACAGTTCTGCAAGCTTCTGTGTCATCCTCACCAAAGCAACCTGATAATTAAGGTTCTGGCTCTGTAAGGAAGGTAAATCTAACAGCATTGGGAGCTCAGGTGGCATGCAGGCAGCTCAGAGATTGCCACCATGGAAAGACAATTATCTCACATGAGCAGAGTGAGTTTGGGTTGGCCATGCAAAAACTCCCAGCAAGATCTGTTGCATCCTACCTGCTAGTCCTCCTGTGAGCATCACAGCACAAAATGAGACTTTAAAGAGCAGTAGTCAGGCATCCTCCCAGTGTTTCCATGTGTTTTGAGTTTTTCTGATGGTCTCTACTTGAATTGACCATACTTTTGTTTTGTGTTGTTTGTTTTGGGGCTTTGTTTGTTTTTTCTTGGGGAAAAGTTTTCTTTGAAGAGACAAGAGAAAATCTGGTTGTGCCTTCCAGGACTCTTTATTGAGTTAGTTTCTTTATGAAACTGGTTGTGTGAGTCAACCATGTCTGTATGGAGACTTCTGGAAAGAGCATTATCACAGAGTCTCTTAAAGAAAATGTTTCTCCTTTGGGTGTTTTGTTTTGTTGTTTCTTTTTTTTTTTTTTTTCTTCTAAAATCCACTGTGCAATCAAGGAGATACATATGTGAAAGCAGGAAGATGCAAAGATGCAGGTCTAGGCCATCCACATTAAAGACCCAAGAGGGGGAAACAGGCCCCCTCATTTTCCTGCAGCAGTAGACTTGAGTAAGAGATGTCAGTGCAGCTATGACATCTGTTTACATGGGGATTTTATGCACCTGTTCACTAGGCAATAACAAATGCTTACCATGGTGGTAGCTGTATCACACGGTACATATGCTGCTTCTGACATACATAACACCTCTTTAAGGAAACACATGGCCCCATATGTCATGAGAACTTGTTTACATTCTACAATACAGTAATGGAAAATGTTTCATAATAAATGTTTTCATCATTTTTGTGTTTAAGGAAAGAATGCGAATTTCATGCCCTAGCTGTCGAGCTGAGTGTCCTCCCTCATTGTTCTCATTGAGAGACGATTGGCTCTGGACTGAACATCCTAATTTCCAAGTTCAGAGAAGCTGAGGTCTCAACTGGTCAATTTTAAGGGCTGACACCCATGAAAAAGTAACATTAACCAAAAAAAACCCAAAAACCAAAAAACACCACTAAGAATGGATTTGGGTGTAAATCAAAGAATGTCTTTATTTGGCTTACTATCAAATGACTAATATCTGGTCGCTTTGGCAAGAGCAAATGCCTCCTATTGCCTGTGTAGCGTTCTTGAGACACTGAAGACACCTCAGAAGCCCCATCTTTTAGTTCAGTCACCCTGGAACCAGGAAAAATAATGATTTTACTTCATATCTACAAAACGAAGCAGGTCCCTGCTCCAAGGTTGTCTTAGTCCTACCTCCTAATAAATTAATTTGAGCAGGTTTTAGCTTTGATATGTTTGGTTGTGATTATTCAGATTTGCACTGCTGGTTTAAGGCTTTTCCTTTCTAGTAGTTCTTCCATTTTCACAAACACTACTCATACACAGGAGTCCTTTTCCTCCACTCATTCCTCACTGTTCAGGAAAGATTTTGTCCTAAATTAAACTAACAGCACAGTAAGAACTCAAAGAAGCAGGTGTTATTGCCTATGGAAGACAGGTTAAAGAGTTACTAATTCTTACTAGAGGGAATTTTTTTTCTTGATATTTGGCCTAGCTGTCAGTTTCTGATATTTACTTTTGTGGAGTTACATCACTAGAGTGAAAATGAGACTCTATCTTGTAAGGGGAACCCAGCAATTTACAGACAAAACTGAAGTGTGAATGTTAGAGGTCTGTGGACAAACATCTTTTATTATTTTGCTGTAAGGAATGATACATTGATACGTTATTCAAATACAGATTTTCTGTGTTTAGTCTTTCTGCAAAGCAGTTTTCATCACTATTTCAGCAGCTCACTTGATATAAAAGAATGGATGAATAGATCATCAATTCCAGAATTTAATAGCCTAAGCTTGTCTCTTTGTGAACAGATTTAGTATTGTTTAGCAACAAAGAATCTTCACGAATTTCATAGCATGTCCACCCCAAGTACTCTTATTAACTTTTATTGCCTCTTCCTCGTTTTTCACATGCATATATGAAGAAAATTCAAACATTTTATTTTCTTTATTTAAAGCCAGTTGCTTGATAACTTCCTTAAGGGCCTCTAACTGCAGACTTGTGAGAAATGCAGTGTTTGGATTTTTGCCCCCTCCTCCCCCCCTTTTTTTTTTTTTTAATTCGTGTAGACTTAATTCACTGCAATATTTACTTCTCTCTCCCAACCTCCTTCCAGGACTGGAAAATCCTTGTCTGTTTTGGCCAGGCTTGGACAAGTGATGTAATTCTATGTGATCTAACAAACAGAGGCCACTGAGCACCTCAAAACCTTCTTATGAAGCATGTCAATAATAGGAAGATAAAAAAGCCAGAAAAGTAGCTCAGACTGCACTTTCACTGGCATTTTCTGGTTTAGACTTTTTCTGGCTTAGACTTTTTCTCAGTGTTAGTTTCTGAGTTCCTTGGGGTTTGTGCAATATATTAGGGCATGAAGGCAGTAATACCCAGATGTATTTGAGGACAAATATTTTGTGTACTGTATGAGCTGAGTATGTATTTTTGTGTTTTGTGTTTCAACCAATCTGCTCCAATGTGCTACCACATGAAAGTACCTGTGCTAAAGTAACCTGTTTTGCAGAAAGTCAGCAATGGAGCAGATGTAACCTGCAGCATTCACAGGGCAAAATTTATTCCTACTCTGACACTTAAAATGTCAACTAAAAAAGTTAAAATAAAAGACCTCCCAAATTCTTTTCCCTGTAGCTTGCATACAAGAGAAAAATAAGGTATGTTTTTTCAATACTTGAGAAGCCTAAGACCCTAATTCATGTTAAGTCTTGTTGATTTCAAGGATACTTGAAGTTAACCATGTGCTTGGTTGCCTTGTTGAATCATGCCATCACAGGGTGGTTTGGATTGGAAGAGATCCTAAAAAGCATCTGCTATGGTTGGACCTCCTACTAGACCAGGTTGCCCAAGGCCCCATCCAACTTGATTTTGAGCGCTATCAGGGTTGGAGCCTCTAAAACTTCTCTGGGCAACCTCTTCTAGTGCCTTAACATGCCAGGCTTTCAGAGTCCTCAGTTTCATCTACAAATATTTTCATTTACTTAAAAGTATCCCTTTAACACAAACCCAGGTTTTTGGTGTGGGGTTTTTTTTCTTTTTTTTTTTTTTCCCTAGGATAAATTCTCAGCTGATGAAATCATAGAATCAGTCATAGAATTATAGAATGGCTTAGGTTGGAAGGGACCTTAGACATCTACTCCAACCTGCCATGGGGACACCTCAGCTGCTCAAAGCCTTATCTAACTTGGCCTTCAGCACCTCCAGGGAGGAGGCATCCACAATCTCCCTGGCCAATCTATTCCAGAGTCTCACCACCCTTATACTGAAGAACTTCTTCCTAAGATCCAGTCTAAACCTACTCTCTTTCAGCTTCAAACCATTCTCCCTTGTCCTGTCACTAGACACCCTTATGAGAAGTCCCTCTCCAGCCTTCCTTTAGGATCCCTTCAGGTATTGGAAGGCATCATACATAAGATGGTTTCTCCCTGTACTGAAGCTTGGTTTTCATGCCACAGATGTATACATATATAAAATGATATATCTATATGTATATTTATGTATAAAATACATCCATTTGTAGGTTATTCCCACAATTGGGCTCCAGGCTCCTTTTGAGTTTCTAATTGTAGATGAAATAGAGGGGATAGCAAATCTTGTTTGACTTAGACTTTTTGGCAGTCATTTCTTACTTTTAAATACTTCATAAATACAGCAATTTATAAGATATTTGAGCCCCATTAAAGTGCTGCATTTCAATCCATATAATTATTTTTTATGTCCTTTGGAAGAGGAGGATGTTTAGGCATCAACTGAGTTAGAGTACACAAGTACCTTCTAAAATAGTGAGTGTAATCCTGTTTTCAGGATTTTTGTACATTAAATATGCTACTGAATTTGCAGGGAAATCCTACCTATTAATTTCTCCTATAAACTTTATTGGCCTGCCCTGTTGCTCCTGTGTCTCATAGCAAAGTGCTGACAAGATTTCTGAATCGGAGAATGGCATCATTTTAAAAAGAAAATAACCTGAAATCCCTAAAGAAGAACAGTTTCCCAGAATTTTAAGGCAGAGCACAACATTCCATCAGTCTGAAGCCAACCTTTTCTTTTTTTTTTTTTCTTTTTTTTTGTTATTTTTTTTTTACTTACTTTCAAGTCAAGAAACAGTATGATAACAACCTACAGAAACTTGGCAGGGTAATTAAATCATTTCTCCTCCAAAGTCTGATCAAGCTGCAAAGAGAAAAAAAAAATCCCAAAGATGAGACAAATTTTATTTTGCTAGCCTGTGCAGTGAGCAGCTTGAGAAGCCTTGTTCCCTCACTGCAGGGAAGCAGGGCTCACTCATAGCAGAGCCAAGCAAAATTTCTGAAAATTGGTATTGTAATGTTTACATAATGAGATCATATTATATTTCCCCCCCCTTATGAAGTACAGGTGCAAAACACTCTGCTCCCAGAAGTGCAACTTCCTATCCATTTCTTTCCTAAGCAGTCCTTGCAAACTTAACCAGCCAACTACTAATGGGTATTAACAACTTGGGCTAATCTTTTGGGGGTCTGCCTTTTGCAATCCTACCAATCAAAAACACCCATCAACTCAAAATGTTTCTGCTCTTTGATTTTCTTTCTCTCTCTCTCTTTTTTTTTTTTCAGCATGTTTAATTTTTTGAGGACCAGTCAACCTCCAGACGAGCATCTGCTAGGCTCTTAATAGGGAAAGAAGCATGCAGAAGCCTTGCAAATGGAAAAGCCAGGATTGGGTCTGACCCCAGATGGTGAGTGTTTGCTCTTAACTAGGAGGCTCTTACTCCTTCAAAAGAAGGGAGGTAGCACCCTCTAGCACTGAGCCTTTGCTTCCACTCCAATGACAGGCATTGCCAAACATAAATCAGAGTGATAACAGCCTCTGCTGGGGATTCAGACCTGCATTTTCCTGCATGGAAGATAAAACCTTTTCTGGTTCTTAATTCAATCACATACCCAACTGGCAATCTTGCATATCAAAATGGGAATCCTGGGAGGCTGCTGGAATATGCAGATCAACAGAAGCTAATTAGCATTTACTTGCAGCCATCCTTAACTGATTGGCAGCGCAGCTGTGGGGACCAAGCAGAACATGCTGAGTTGCATATTTGTATGGCCAGCTGCCATTTGGTGGGATCCAAAATAGTGTAAACTACCACTTCACAGTAACTCAGTGACCTTAGTTTTGAAGTAATATTGAATGGACATATTTGGCTAAGTGTATAATTAGTGCTTATTTCACCTGACATGCAGTTCAACAATAGGCTGTGCAGCAGTACCTTCTTAATTTGACATGTTGATGTCTTAATTGAGATTGACAACTTGTTAGAGAGGTACTGTATTTCCAATGCAGGCTGGGATCTACCCATCTAAGCATATGAAACAATGTGCTCTGCTGCCTTAAAACATATTCCAGCTATTCAAAACTGAACAGTCAAAGGTGAGTAGAGCTGACTGATGAAAGCAATGGGCTCACATCTTGCAGGGGGTTATGTAAGTACTTTTATTGCTTTGCTCAAAATACTCAGTGGAGTGGGGTGTGACCCAGGAAATAAAAATGTCAGGATGCATAAAAAAGAAAATGAATGGGGAAAGCATGTTTGGGCAGAAGGAATATCAGCATTGCAGGTCAATTCAGACAGTGGTGGTGAAGTGAAAATGAATGAAAGGTGTACCAATGATTTACTCTAAGCCACTGAGATAAGACTGCTCCCTCTCCAGGTTAAGCAGAATTTTGTAGCCTGATTGCATCACCACCCTAATCTGGAAAACTATGTTACTGTATGTTGGGATACCTTTGCTTATAGGCAAAAATAACCAAACCAGATCAAATTTATGTGTCCATGACAGACCATATATTGAAATGACCTCTGTGACTTGGCATATTTTCTCTGGGTGGCTGGACTGGCTTGTAACAACTAGGAATGTGGTCCTGTTTCAGAATGCATGCTAAAGAATTGCTGGGGGGGGTGGGGGTGGGGGGAACACAACAACAACAAGAAAAACAAACCCTGAGTTTATCTGGGCTGATAAGTGATAGAAAAGGTACAGCTAGGATTGCTATTCTGTGAGAAGTAGAGGATTATAGCAGTGCTATAATACATTCATGGATTGATAGAATGGTTTAGATTGGAAGGAACTTTGAAGATCATCTAGTTCCTACCATCTTGCTGTGGGGAGGGATACCTTTCACCAGACCAGGTTGCTCAAATTCTCATCCAACCTGGCCTTGAATACTGAAAATGTAGTAGTGTAGTGATTAATAACAGAGCTCTTGTTTGTGCATTTCCAAAAGGGGACTATATCCTGTGGGGGGAAGGAAAAATCTCTTCAATCAAATATATCCTCATTATTCCTGTGTCACATTCAGACAGAAGTTCATCTGCTATTCCTCACCTGAGGAATATATGCCTTAATCATTACTTGCCTTTCTTGGTGTCCTTGGGGTAAGCACATTCAGAGATACTTTGAAGGGACATGACCAGAAGGCATTTCATGATTATTAAAGCCCACACACATATAAAACACATTCATGATAACACAAAGGAATAAGTGCCAGGTTAACAAACTTTGTCCTCTGCACCCTTATGAACTGTGAGCTGCAAGTGGAAAGAGCCTACCAGGCCATTGGGTGCAGTTGACCTGCTTCTGCTGAAGTCTTTGCTTGATGTTTGTTCTTTGCTACATTCTCCATTTCACCAGCCTTCATGCATAGACAGCTGTTGAATGTTAAAGCATGAGGAGAGCAACTCTGTTCTTGAGCCCTGGTGTGAAGGCTTTGCACACATGACCCCAGAATTCCCTAAAGTGGATCAGGTCTGCATATAGGAATTGCCTTGGCTCTTTCTGTAGCCACACTAAATCAAACCATCTGTCTCAATCAGCTACTGGAGGAGAAAAATCTCAACTTGACTGGTAAGAAACCCTCCCAGATGAATACTTCTGAGCTAAGGCTTCACAGACAATTTATTATCATTGTAATCAGTTCTACAAGATGTAGTAACTTCTACAAGATGTTGTAACCTGCTGACTCAAAGGCATCTGTAGGTAACAGGAATTCTCCCACTATCCTGGATGTGCTTCAGATCACACCCACAACCATCACAAAATGGGGTATTTCTGTTTGTGGACACAGAGAGGGATGCCCTCATGTTAGGGAAGTCATATGTGTCAGGGGTCTTGCTCCGGCCCAGACAGATGTTGGTTTCCCAGATAGCTACTTGGACAGATTTTGTGAGGATCTGAGCAGGTAGCTGGTTGAACGCAAAGTGAACGTCATAGGAATCTAAGCTGATGGGCAGCTTGACAGCATATTGGGTACCTTGCTGCAGCTCTGGGTTTTATTTAGGTAGGAAAATCCAGGAGCCTAGGGGCATTGGCTGCTGAGCCCCAAGACTCCCATTCATCTGGGACTTCCAAGTTCCTGTCTCAGCCAAGTGGAATTTTAATCAGAAACTTGTCCAAATGGTTTGATAATTTTTGAAACTTCTAGATTTCCTTCTTTTCCTTCCAAATCAGAATGAAAACAAACTTTGGAATATTAAAATAATTCCTGTGCCAGGATTGCGTATCTTCATCCAACTCTACTTTTGAATTTGTGTCACATTAGGGTTTGTGACTGAGCTATGCCATGTCACAGCACGCTGTGTGACTGACAGCCTGCCATTATAAGTGCTCATCACAGTGCCATATATGTATAAAGATGTTCTAAGTTCTGCCGACAAACAGACATGGTTGTTTGGGAAAATGTATATTTGCTAAGAGACAGAAGCAGTAGTAAGGGCAAGGCAATGAATTAATTCTCCATCAGCCTATTGTTGCTGTGGCACTGCTAAGAGTATAAATCTGCTTATGGTGTATTTTTACTTCAAGGGCTGATATGCACAATCCACACAAACATCTTCCTAAAGATATCTGAGCTGGCAGGTGCTATTAGCTCCATACTAGGCATCTCTGTCTTAATGGCTGATAAAATGAGCTGCTAAAGAGCTTCTGATTACCTTTGAGCATGAGTTTGTAGCAAATAACAAAGAAGCAGCCTCATTCGAAGTTGAGGCAGGCATTGCAAGACTCTGTGATGAGCTGTACGAACATCTCCAGGTGTTTCTGGGGAATATATTGACCCTGTGTTGTGTACTCCAGGCAGTGCTGAGTACTGCTTCATGAGATTTTCACACTTTGACTATGGCACTGTGACTGCTCCATCACCTTTCCAATGAAACGGGTTCTCTTAGGAGGCTCAAGAGACTAAAGTGGCCAAAATATGACCTGCTGAGTGGTCACTAGGCAAACCTTTGTGCCAAACCTGAGGCTGTGCAGGGTGACCCTGCTAGCTTTTAACCAAATTATATGCATCTCAGCTTCAAGCTAGTGAAAAAAGCCACTCTACCTGTTTAGGAACACATTCTGGAATTTCACTTAGTGGTGGTGTCCATCCCTCCCATCCAGGTGAGGGATGAGCAGAAGGATAGTTCATCAATCAGGCAGGCTCTGGGACACCCCCTTGAGAGCATTTCTCCTGATCTGTGGTGATGCTCTAAGTTAATTGGAGAACTACAGTCTGAACACCTGTTCTGCAGGCTGAAGTGGGATGCGGTCCTCACTAATGACTTTTGCTTCTTTTCCACTATGCAAAACAACAAAAAAGACTAATCTTAAAACTGCTCTTAATGAGTATAACCAAAATATTAACAGTAGTAAACAAGAATGCATTTGCTCATAACTTGTCATATCAGTGTGATAAATTAAGCCAGAAACACATTAACGTTTGACAGCTTAAACAATGCAGGAAAAAATACAAACCTCACAGGGACTATGTGAAGCATGTTGGCAGTTTAACAGACATTTTGAGATGTAGATACATATATCAACCTTTCGGAATTTAGTCTTGATAACTCCTTTTCCTCCGTGTGCCAAAACACTGCTCTGTGAAGACTAATGAGCCCCAGATTTATTTATCTTTGGTGGCTCAGGCAGATTCATGAGCCCCTTGAAGATCTTTTACGGCAGGCATGTGATACCAGCGTGTGACACCAGAGGCAGGACGTTGCTTTTATGCTGATGGATAATATGGTGTGTTAAAAGATCTCACAAGAAAGATGTGCTTGGCCATCTGATACAAGGGACCCCATTAAATCTCTTTGGGATTATCTATATGAGTGCATTGTCCTGCCTGTTAGCTTTCATATGTGTTTTATATTCAGAGGTGTAACAACAAATGCTTGGAATAAATCTCACACATGAAACAGGGATTATTATGTCTAACAGCAAGCTTTCATGTCATGCACTCACCAGATTTTTCTGTGAGTGATTGGTTTATTCCAAACTTCTATTTTTCATATTGTGTGAGCTCTCAGATAAACATCATAGCTCAAGACAACACAAGGCCACCTAAGTAAAACTTCTTCCTTTTGCTTTCCCCAAATAGAATTCTGCTTCTGCTTTTTTTATTCATCTCTTTCCTTTTTTAATTTTGCTTTTCCTTTAATCAGAGGTTTGGATTTGGTTGTTTTTTTGAGTTTATGCTTGCCTTTTTTCAGAGCTGTGGCCATTACTGGTGAAAGGAGTTACGGATATGCACCTTTTTATCAAAGGTAACATGGTATTTTGTGTAGGCTTCTGCTGGAGATGTGAATTGGTGATTTGTGAACTAATCTTTGCTCAGTTCTGAAGGGGGTGGTTTGGGTCAGTCATGCCCTCAAACTCATAACTGGTTTTTACCTCTTGACAGGACAAAGTCAGTGCAAAGGCACCTTAACCTAAAGCTATATGAGAGTCCCTGGATGACCTGTGGTGGACCTACCTCTCCTGCCTTGGCACCAGAGTTCTGGCCAGGGACAGGAGGGGCAGCTAAGGCAGAGGCCCAGCAATAGCTATAGGTAACAAAGAGTAAGTTTAAATAACTCTGATGAACACTTGGCTTTCTGCTTTCAAATTTCTTATTCACCATTAGTGGTGTAACAGAGGTTCTTACGTACCCTTTCCTTAGTTACGGTCCAAAAATAACTTATTTTTTCCTTGAATTTAAATCTGATGTACATGTTTAAGTAACTTTGTTGCTTCTTTCATGTTTTAGCAGATGGATTTGAACTAACTTCTGCACAATAATTCCTTCTTTAGCAGAGACTGGTCTGTATTCTCCTGTTTCTTGTAATGCTTTTGTAATAATTTTTGACAGGTGGGGACAGCTCATATTTTTTAGATGGGCAACAAGAAAAGTCAGTAATGACTTCTCTCTCAATTCCAATTTGAGAATGATAAAAATCCAAATGCAGCTAGAACCACACAAAACTTTCTGTACCAGTTTGATATATGGGTCCCATGAAGAAGATGCAATGCGTGTATGTCCTTGTAGCCTGTGATTTGGGAAAGAAGAGTAAAGAAAGGTGTTTTTTTGTTTGTTTGGTTTTTTTTTTTTTTTGGTTTGGTTTGGTTTGGTTTGGTTTGTTTTTTTTTAGAAAACCCGACATGTATAGGGAATATTTTTGGGGTGTGTTTGTAAAACAACAAAAACCAAAAACCCCAAACCCTTATTTGAATATTTAATAAGTAATCTAACACCTGGACTTTGCTTTTCTAGGAACTGGCCTTTGGCTCTTTCTGATAGTGATACTAAACCAACGTCAGCATTTATTGCACAGTAAAAAGAGGCAACAAACAGTTCTGAGATTCACTGCTCATGGCTGGCTGTGTTATTTACTGAGAGCAGCATGCTCCTGTGACAGCCCAGTCAAGCCTGGATTCCCCACGTGCTGTGCGTTGTACTTACACACGGTGAGAGACAGTTCCTGGCCTGAAATGTTTGCAATCCAAATAGATGTGGCAGGTGAGAAGTGGATAGTGGGAATTTTCTTTTATTATAAATGGGCATCTGAATTGGTGAGAGGTGGAAGTGATTCAGCCCTAGGCAGGAATTTTGCCTACTCCAGGTGGTTGGCGAGCCTTCACTTGCAGATCGGGCTGCTCTCTCCAGTTCTCTGTTTCATGAGTGTAAAAACAACTATTCAATTGTGATGTTCTGAGCAGAACACTACCACGAAAAGCAAAAAAAAAGAAAAGAAGCCATTTCACATATGGAGGACAGTCCATTTCTGTACCATAAGGGATGACTCTTCTTGTTCCAGTAAAGCCCAACCTCATAACATACCTTATAACCTGTTAATTATAATTTCTTTTTCTAACACTTGGATCACACTACTAAATATTTTAAAATATCTATATATGTGTTTTTTAAGCTGCTTGGGTTTGGGTTACACCTTTTCCATATGCCCAACCCACACAATCCCATCAACGCTTTCACACACCAGTCAAACACTCTATATTTGTGTGAAACTCACTGAAGGAAAAAAAATTCCTATTACTACTGCTACTAATACAAATTCATTTCTCACAACTATTAGTATTTTCCTGAACGCCACTGAATGAATTTCCCACAGCTGAATGTCTATGTTCTGTTGATTCACTGAAGATTTCTTGATGTATATTCATAATTACTCCAATCCCATCACCATGCACCTTATTTGTTCCTTTTTGCTTGACAAAGCTCCCTGTACAAAACTTAATTACTTTCTGTATGAGCAATCCCTTAATACATTTTATATTATGTTGTTAGTGAGAATGATGTTCTGAAAGTTGATATACATTGCAAGAGCAGGTGTTAAGAGAGGCAAGCAGGGGACAACATCTCTTAGTGCATGAAAAGTCTAATAATAGACAATTTGTTCACCTGGCACTGGCTGCATAAGCATTTGAGATGAGCTCATTGTTATTTGGCCATGAGCTTTCTGCTGGTCACACAGATGAAAATATGGAAAATCCAGGTTGTGGAAACAAAGGTTTGCTAATATTAGAACAGCATGAAATGGTGCATGATAGAGCTGGGGAGATTGCAGGGTGAGCTGAGGGATTTAAAGCAGTGAAACAATTCTGTAACTAGGAAAGCAATCAATAAAGACACATTTCTGTATATTCCTGCAATAAAATTGTGTGTAAACATTTTCAATAACTCTGCAACTGGGCAAGCTGTTCAGAGCAGGCTTGCACTCAGAAGAGCAGTTCAAGCTGCTTCCAGGCTCGTTGAAAATGTGGCCATTAGTTAGGGAAGCTCACTGTGAAAAGTAGAGTTAAGCAATCTGGTCAAAATTGAATCATCAAGCTATAAAGGCAGTTCTCCAGGCCCTGACAGGGCTGACAGAACCATGGAGCAGTGCTTAGTGCACTGTTACCTTCCACTGGAGTCCCAAGTATGCAGGGGTTCATGTCCAGACCCAGAGCAGCTGGTGTGAAGAGGAGGACCCCGGGTGCACATTGATCATCTCCATGTGTGGTGTTTGTGCTGTGAGCATTTGGGTAGCTCTGTTTTCAAAGCATGCCTGCTTTAGAGGAGCCTGGAGGAGAGCAGGGATGGAGTCTACACTTGGCTGTCATTCTCATCCACTCCCAAAAGATACAGTGGAAGCAGTGGTTCAACTAAAAGGACAGTACCAAAGCTGAGCATTCCCAAAACACCTTCTCTGAGTGTATCCTGCCTCTAGAATGAGTGCCATATGTGCTCCCCCAGCACAGACAGCAAAATGGGCATCCTCATTGTTGTAATCTGAAGCAGATGAAATCACATGAATTATACCATTAATTTTCATGTCTTTGCTTTCAGGGAGCAAAAATCCTTCTGATCTTTGTGATTTTCTTTGATTTCCATAGGAAATGCCACAGGACCCTATGCTGCTTACTCTTGTAAGCCATGAACACAGCTGCTTCTCTGGATCCCAGGGACATTAAGAATGAGACTGTAAATGCTATTGGACCTCTTTCTTAAGGCTGTGGAGATGAACTCAGCATCAGCGGTCACAACTGGTGAGATCCCTCTTGGCTTCCATTCTACTAAACCTTTATCTTCACAATGTCAGGTTGAACTTCTAGTTCTGTTGTTAATCAGATGTCTAAGCTCCTCAAGATTATGGGTGTCGCTTCCAGGAAACAGTAATCTTATGGTCTTTTCAATTGCCACGTGTCAATGACCCCCTACCACCATCCAGTGTGCTGGGCTCACTTTCCAAACCATAACTGGGCCAAAACCATTTGGGGCCAAAAGCTACCTCCCTATTAAGCTTAAAGTATAGTAGATTGACAGTTTTGTTGTCAGGCAAGGCTGACCTTACACCAGTGCTAGCATCTGATGTGGTACTGCAAATGTTTATGGTAAAGTTAAACTCATCCAGCCACAGACCAACATAATCCTATACCACCCTCCGAAAAATGTTCATTAGAATGCTGGGCACTGATGGCTTTGCCTACTTGTGAATTATTTTTTTAATGATTTACAAATCAAGTGTCTAGTAACTCATGTTTAAAATAAGGAATATGCTGGGGAAGCTTGTAGACATATATCAATCAATTCCTGCATTGCTTGACCAGAGCAGTTGTGTGGTAATGCCCTTTGTGCTGGTGTGCAGGTCAGTTTGGCCCATATATGTACCACGGAAAAGCTGAGGACCAGAGAGTCAGTTTCTTCATATAGCTGGGTTTGTCTTCCATTATTTTTTGTTTTGAAATGCCATCTGGAATTCAGCACATAAGTATTTAAGTTTCTAAAGGGAGGTCACAACACCCAAGTGCAGATCAGATTGCTTTTCCCTGCAAAACCCCCTTTTGCATTCCAGCCTGACAGAGTCTTGTTGCAGTTACTCAGTACATAGCATAACTAAATGCTTTAAATACTAATTAAAATAGATGATGTTTAACTGTTGGCCTGTGTCATTTGTTTATGATGGAAGACAGCAGTGCAGCAGAATCATCTATAACCATTATCAGCAGAGTGTTTCTTTACTTCCTCTCTTCTCATCCAAGCAATACATAAGATCCAGACACTGACTTGGTTTTTGTAAACAGCCTTGTTTCCAACAGAATCTCTTCCCCCACCTTTTCCACTGTCTTATCTTTCAACTCATCCTGAACCTACCTTAAAACAATGCATTCCAGCTTCCCTAGGTTTTGTGTGTGTGTTTTGTTGTGTGTGTTTTGTTTTGTTTGTTTTTTTTTTTTTTTAATACTTGAAACTTTATATTGGAATTGTTTCAGGCCAGAATGCTTGCAGCCCCATTCTCTGTGTACAGAAGTGTGTTCCCATTAATCACAGGGAAAGCTGAGTAAAGTGGTCCTGTCCACATTCTCATTTTAGAAAATTAAAAGGCAGGGTCATTATTAAAAGGCAATTCTGTGAAATGTTTTCTGATGGAGGGAGAATTGGGACACACACTACATTGTCAGGTGCCAGAAATATGATACCAAGAGACACGATAAATGAATGTATCAATACAAGTTGTTCTGAAAGAGGCAGTCATAAATCACAAAGCAAGTTGCAGGACATTGCTTTCTTGATGATACTGGAAATGTGCTCTACATGGAATTAAAAGAAAATCAAATTTTCTTGTTTGTTTGCATGGAGATGATATAGAAAGTGGAAATACAATTTCCCTGAAGTAGAATCCTACATGGAATACAAAGTTCTGCAGCAACCGTTAGACCAACTTTTGCAAAGAGGGGAAGGGTCTGTTGAAGAGTGCAAACCAGCAATTTGCTGGAGTAAGAGGTTATTTTAATCACACAACACTTAGGGTTAGCAAAGGTCTGCCCTTGGATCAGTGATGCACTACAACAAATTGAATCACTGTACTAAGAACAGATAAGTTACTGTGAAGTTCTGCAACAGATCTGGAAAGACCTTCTTCCTCACAAAACAGCCTGTTTTAGAATGAAAAACAATCCTATCATTTGCTGAGATCATTTATCAGCAGAATTTGCCCTGTCTCGTGCTGTGTCGCTATTTTGCTCAGGGTTCATCTACTCTGCTTTCGATGGAGAAATTGGTTGCAGACCACTTCTTTCCTTTTTTTTTTAATCTGAACCATCATCTGCATTAGTAGGTGCACAACCTGGGAAGCAGAACTAGTGAAAAGAAGGGGTCTGAAGAGTTCGTAGGGTGGCTGAATGCTGGGCTTTGTAAAAAGTCTTTCTTCCTAACAGCTGGGGTTGCTGTGGACATGTCCTTGCAGACCTCATCTAGCTCATGTAGTTATTAGACCAGATACAGAGTCCTCCGTATTCCCAGAAATCTTCTAGCCTAGCCACTCCTCTCTTCTCTTCCAGGGATCTCTCTATGAGCAGCTTTCTGCTGTGCCTATAAGAAGTGGTCTGTAGGTTCTATAATTCTCTGTAACTGCCTTTGAAAGTAGAGCCTTGATAAGATTTGGAAACAAAGACCAGCTCATTTATGCAGCTATGTGATCTTACTTCATTTGCTTTGGTTTCACCGTCTGCCTCTTGTCCTGCTTGTTGTTTGTCACACTCCCTTGTGCTCTGGTTTCGATCAAAGGAGCTCTTCATGCTTTCCATTCATACAGTGTAGGGACAGGCCAGGAAAAATTCCTGGGGCCTTAAAAAACACAAATTTGTTTGGAGAAAGCCAGTTTTGAAAAGGCAGAGGGAGAAGAGACTTGGCAGTCATGAAGGCAATAGAGCAAAGGGGAAGTAACCATTACTTGACAAACCTCACCAGCCCTTTCATCACGTTGCAAGGAAAATCCCAAATGTTTCCGAGCAGGATCACTGGCCATCAGCTGCTATCTCAATAGAGGTTATTCAGAAACTACTGTATTTTTGGTATGCCTAGATTTCTTTTAGTGATCAGATGAGTTTCCTTGCTTGTTTTGAAGTAGTATTCTGGAATAGCAGTCTGGGTTTTTTGAATTCGTTACCTGAACCCCAGCTACACAGTGCAGGCAGCTGAGATGCTTGGGCAGCCTTTGAGGTTCATACACTATTGATGCACTTTCTGATTTCATAACTCGTTCTCATCCAACAATGAGTTATTTCCTCAGCAGGAGCAAAGAAGCTAATCTGGTTGCCAGACTGAACAATGGAAGGCAGAGATTTCAAAGCTCAGTAGCTGGAATTGAAAGACTTGGTAATTTAGGAGTTAGGTGAGTTTTTCTCTTTAGTATAGCCTGCAGGTATGCCATTACCTGCTAGTAAATAGGTAATAAATAACCACTAAGAGCGTCACCTTCTTCCTATTTATTCTCTCACATGATATTCTATGTGTGCCACAACAAGAATTCCCTGGTTGGAAAGGCACAAACCACAGCCAGCTCTCCCTGCCTGTACAAGTCTCCCTTCCTGTACAAGTCTGTGTGGAATTGGTGCCTTGGACTGTCCCCAGTACCTGTGGGACTGCAGGTAAATCACTGCTGCTGGAAGGGAACTTCCAGCCAACCTTGATACGTCGCTTGTCTCATGCTTCTCTGTGTGGCCAACCTGGTCCCTAGCCTGGGATCATTCTCCAGCTGAGAAGCTGGCTTTCCTGTAGCAGTCTGGTCTCTAGACAAGGTCGTGTAGTGGGGCATGATTGTTGCATTTCTCATTCTTTCTCCTGCATTTCCTTTTGGTTTTAAGCCCCTTGCTAAACCGGCTAAAAGGTGTCTGTCAGAAGATTGATGCAATAAACTTCATGCTATATCTCCAGTAAGTGAAGTATGTTCTGCCCATTATTCATCCAGCTCCTGGAGTTGGACAGATAGTTTATATTAATAAAATATGCACTAATATCAAAATATTTTTCAAGCCAAATCTATTAATTACTTTTTCCATTATCTGCTTGGCTCTACACATGAATAAATGAAAAGAAGCAGAGAAGAGGGAGACATGACACAATCTGTTATGTAAATCTCCCTGTCCATCCCAAACCATTTTCTGGGCCAATACTAATTTATATCAGGTCACTCACCCATCATAAATTGATAGTTATTAATAAGTTATTAAACTGATACAGAATTCAGTAATATTTCTTCAATTAACAACGCCTTGCTCATGACTTGAATTAATCTGTTTATTTTTGGTGAAAGGGGACAGAGATCATGACCAGTTTCAGGCTCTATGCTCAGAAAACTGTGGTTTTCCCTATGTGAGGGTAGATGTTGCATCAGTCCTTAATAGCTGGGAAATATTTAGGATCACATTGCTTCACCATGCAGTCCATTTCTTCACCAGAAGCAATGAGCTACTTCATGCCCTCCCTCTGGGGCAAAGTATAGGAAATCCAGGTTTCTTCTGGGATGTCCCAGCAACATTAAATCCTCTTACAGTTTTGCATCTTTGGGATGTGACTAACTGCTTGAATCTGATTTCAGGTACACTGATATTTTGGAGATAGGAATGCCATTTTGGAAAAGTCACGAACAATGTGGGTCCTTGCTGAAGATGCATGGAATTATTAAAATCCATTTCACAGAGTCCCAGCATGCGAGGGGCTAGAAGGGGCATCTGGAGATCTAGTCCAACCCCTCTGCTAATGCAAGGTTACCCTGAACAGGTTGCCCAGGATCATATTCAGGAGTGTCTGGAATCACTTCACAGAAGGAGACTCCACAATCTCTCTGGGCAGCCTCTCCAGAGTTTCAACACCCTGAAAGATGGACGGCTCCATAGACATATGCCCTCAATGTATCTGAGGTCCAGAACATGTTCTCCCCATATCCTCTGAAGCCTCCATGTTTCCTCCTCATTACCTTAATGGGTGACCATGCACTGTGCACTCTCCTTGCCTTCACTTGAATTTTGCATTGAGCTTTCAATTAGCAGGATTCAAACTGAGTATTCTGGCGGCACTTTCCTCTCCATAAATCCAACTCTTATTGCACATCAATTTTTGATACTTTAGGAGTTGTCAGAGATCCGCTCTGGTGTGCCTAAGGACGAGGAAAGAAACTCATGCAGAGTTAAGATAAAACTGTTTCCCATAGCCATCAAGTTATGGTGCAAGTAGGATGGTAGGCTCCTCTGTGCAGCTGGTAACCAGAAAACTGGGAATTTAATGAGACAGACTGACAGCATAGTGCTCAATTTTCATGACAATCTTTTTCTTTTTCCTTCTTTTTTTTTTTTTTTTTTTAAATGCAAGAATGTTGGGTGGGCTTTCACATCCCCAACTTTGAATCATTTGAAGTTTGCCAACCCTCATGTCTTTCATTAGTCAAGGATAATTACTTCATTTCCCATCAAATTTTCTTCCTTTTGCCACCTCTGCTTCACTGCCTGCAAGGAAAAAATGTATTGTAGAGAGGATGCTTTGCCCTTAGCATAGGCTGGATTGTTTAGCTCTGATGCTGTTCTCCTGGGCAATGAGGCCCAAAACTGAGCCACTGCCTAGCTGTAATTCAACCTATTTATCCTCAGACTTAACCCTTTCTTTATCAAGAGAACTACCTCTTATCTTTGATGGTATCAGTCATACCAGAATTTCCTCCTCTGAGTCTCAGCATGCAAGTACAATCCTGCTGCCTCAGTGGTGTGATTTGAAAGACATTGAAAGTTAAATTAATTTCTACTTTCTCTTCATCCCACTACTCTGCCCTGGCGAGGCCACATCTGGAATACTGTGTCCAGTTCTGGGCCCCCCAGTTCAAGAAGCACCTCAGGGACCTGCTTGAAGAGTCCAATGCAGAGCCACAAAGATGCTGAAGGGAGTGGAACATCTCCCTTACGAGAAAGGCTGAGGGAGCTGGGGGTCTTTTGCTTGGAGTGGAGGACACTGAGGAGTGACCTCATTCATGTTTATAAAAATGTGAAAGGCAAGTGTCAGGAGGACAGAGCCAGGTTCTTTCCAGAGATGCCAAATAATAGGACAAGGGGCAGTGGGTGCAGGCTTGAGCATAGAAGGTTCCATGTGAACATAAGGAAAACCTTTTTCACTGTGAGGCTGACAAAAAACTAGAATGGGCTACCCAGAGAGGTTGTGGAGTCTCCTTTTCTGAAGACATTCAAAAGCCACCTGGGTGTGTTCTTGTATGACCTTGTGATGGTTTGAAACTGTCTTTTTAATTTTTCCTTGCAAAGTTCAGAACAGAGAAAGTGAAAGAATGTAAATAAGTCACTATTGGGTGTAAGAAAGCAAAATAACGATTGTTCTAAACACTTCCATTGGATAAACAGAAATGTTTAAGAACTATTACCCAAAACAAAGCAGGCATTCTGCACATTCTGCATTCGGCAGTGGGGGCAGTTGCTGGGCTGTCTGGCTGCTGTTTCTTCTTCTTCTCTTCTGGCTGAAGATAACACGTACTGACCTTGGCAGCTACGTTAACAACTTTCTGCTTAACTAACTCTGCAAAATGAAGCTGTTTTGGGTTCTGAGTCATTCTATTTTATCTATTATCAGTGTGATTGTCTACAGATGGGCTGTTTCCTGCATGATAGACAAGATTGTGAGATATGTGGCATATAAGTCGTTTCTTTGGGTTAAGAACAAGATACTGATTGCTGTTGAATTCTGTTGTGGTCTTATTGGGCTTAGAAGATATGGTAACTCAACTATGAATCTGCTAGCAGACACATTTGAGTTTGTTACTCCTCTTACAACTACAGAGGGTCTTTGGAACCAGTGGTACCCTAGATATCTTGTGCTAGCCTTAATTTTGTTGTTTCTTGGAATAATCATATGGCTGCTGATAGCACTGTGTCAAGAAAGACGTAAGGCTACTTGCTCTTCCGACCTGCGTAGATGTAAGAGGAAACATAGAAAAGCTCAGAGAGGTTCAGAATTGGTTTCTGATTCTGATTACGGTGACCAGGAAATCACAGTTCAGGTTTGTGAGAAAGCTGCCGATAGTTTTGACTCAGAGCCAGCAGCAGTAGCTGCGGGACCTCTGCCAGAATCTGAGATAACAGACTCGGGTACACAGGCAGACATAGTTACACAGACAGACTCGGTGACACAGACAGACTCGATTACACAGGCAGAGAGGGGTACACGGGCAGACAGGGGTACACAAACAGACACAGCTGCACAGAGAGAAATGGATGCGCAGACAGACATAGTTACACAGAGAGAAATGGTTGTCCAGGCAGACATAGCTGTGCAGGCAGACGCCATTAACGAGGCACAGTCTCCTCCTCCTCCCTCTGCTGCCCAGACGGACGCAGCAGTGTCTGCAGGATCTCAAAGCACACCTCCTGCCAACCCTGCACAGACTCCCTCTGCTCCTGCTAACCCTGCACAAAATTCCTCTACTCCCTCCAACTCTGCTGTGAATGTGAAAGCCAATCCAGTAAATTTGGTGGCCACTGTAAGCAGAAAGCGTAAAGGAGCTGCAGGAGGAGATGCAGATGCTGCAGGAGATGGTGCAGATGGAGATGAGGGTCCTTCTACTCAGGGTCCCTCTGTTAAGAAAGATCCTTCTGGTGAGGAAGAGAAGGTTAGCCTTAAAACTCTGGCAGACCTTTTGAGACCCCACATGGATGATGGAGATGTAGACCCTGCTGAATTAGCAACTGCTGGTAGTGCCTCTGAACTCAAGGAAATTCAACGGAGGATTAAAATAGGATTATGGGGACAGCGACCTCAGGATGATGATGATGAGGAGGAGGAGGATGACATACAGTCAGCTAATGCACCCAGACAGGAAATTAGACATGTGAGGAAGGATTACATCAGAGGAGATAATGAGCCAGTCCTGTCTTGGCTAGCCAGGTGTTTTGATATGGGAGCCCCAGCATTGGTGGTAGGTGACAAGTCGGCCTCTCAGTTGGGGATGCTCTCAAAGGATACAGGCATAGACAGGCACCTAGGCAAGTGCATTGGTAAAGCTTCTCTGTGGGCACGCCTCTTATTGGCAGTCTCGCTGAGGTACCCCAGCAGAGATGATTTACCATGGAACCCTAAGCCTTGGACCAAAATAGATGAGGGAATCAAGCGTCTGAGAGAATTTGCTGTGAGAGAAATAATATACGGAGATCATAAGATTCTGAATCCTGATGAAATTCCTGTTGGAACAGGCCTTGCCAAAAAGCTCATTAAGCTTGCTCCTCCTAATTATGCTACTATTCTGGCAAGCAGGATTGTGGCAAGAAATTATGGTGGAGGTGATCACAAACTGGCCAGAAGGCACAAGCTGTGCAAAACCTCCAGAGGAGAGAGTAACTCGTGTTGAGGAAGCTCCTCCTTACAGTGATCTGTCTGATGATGAAAAGAGATATGCTTTGTTCACAGACGGTTCCTGTTGTCTTGTTGGGAACAAGCGGAGATGGAAATCTGCAGTGTGGAGCCCAGCACGCAGAGTTGCAGAAGCGAGAGATGGAGAAGGAGAATCCAGTCAATTTGCAGAGGTAAAAGCTGTCCAGCTAGCTCTTAACGTAGCTGAACGTGAGAGATGGCCAAAGCTTTATCTCTACACTGACTCGTGGATGGTAGCCAATGCCTTGTGGGGTTGGCTGAAAGACTGGAAGAAGAATGGCTGGCAGAGGAAAGGAAAGCCAATCTGGGCTGCAGATCTGTGGCAAGACATTGCTGCTCGCATTGAGAGAATCCCAGTGAGAGTGAGACACATCGATGCTCACATTCCTAAGAGCAAAGCTACTGAAGAACAACAACACAACCATCAGGCAGATCTAGCTGCAAGAGTTTCCCAGGTGGACACAAACTCTGATCCTGATCCTGATCTTGACTGGAAACACTGAGGTGAGCTGTTCTTAGCTCGGTGGGCCCATGACTCGTCAGGACATCAAGGCAGAGATGCAACCTACCGATGGGCTCGTGACAGATCCATTGACATTTCCATGGATGCTATCACACAAGTCATCCATGACTGTGACATTTGTGCTGCTATTAAGCAGGCAAAGCGGATCAAGCCCTTGTGGTACGGTGACCGATGGTCCAAGTACAAGTATGGTGAAGCCTGGCAGATTGACTACATCACTCTACCTCGTTCTCCATCTGGTAAGCAGTATGTGCTGACTATGGTAGAGGCAAGCACTGGATGGCTGGAAACTTATCCAGTTCCTCATGCAACTGCACGTAACACCATTCTTGGTCTGGAAAGACAAATCCTGTGGAGACACGGAACTCCAGAGAGGATTGAGTCAGACAATGGAACTCATTTCAAGAACAATCTTGTAAAAAACTGGGCCAAAGAGCACGGCATCGAGTGGATATTCCACATTCCCTACTGTGCCCCAGCTGCAGGGAAGATCGAACGTTACAACGGTTTGCTGAAAACCACTCTCAAAGCCATGGGGGGTGGATCTTTGAAAAACTGGAAGAAACATTTAGCACAAGCAACCTGGTTAGTGAATAGCAGAGGTTCAGTGAATCGAGCTGGACCTGCCCAATCAGATTTGTTGCGAAAGGAGGAAGGTGGTAGAGTTCCTGTTATCAGAGAAAAGAATCTGTTAGGCAAAACTGTTTGGGTATTTTCTCCTTCAGGAGAGGCCAAACCTGTCCGAGGGGTGGTTTCTGCTGAAGGTCCTGGTCACACCTATTGGGTGATGCAAGAAAATGGTGAATTTCAGTGTATTCCACAAAGAAATCTAACTTTGGCTGAGAGAGGTTAAATTCAGAGTGTTGCGCAGACACAGCATTGCGCCCAAGAGGAGAAATCCATGAGATCTACAGTGCACGAACCCTGAGAGCCCTGAGTCACCTGAGAGTCCCTGTTCATTTCTTCACTCCATCTGCGAGGAAACAAGCTGTTTGATGTTTTTCCTGTGATTTGACTCTTTTGAATCATCTACATCTGAGATAGCTGGAATGGACTACGGTCTTTATTCACCTATTGTTGTAGATATTATTTTAGATTAGATAAATGGTAGTAGCAGCCAATGGAACTGTTTAGAAGGGGTGGACTGTGATGGTTTGAAACTGTCTTTTTAATTTTTCCTTGCAAAGTTCAGAACAGAGAAAGTGAAAGAATGTAAATAAGTCACTATTGGGTGTAAGAAAGCAAAATAACGATTGTTCTAAACACTTCCATTGGATAGATAGAAATGTTTAAGAACTATTACCCAAAACAAAGTAGGCATTCGGCACATTCTGCGTTCGGCAGTGGGGGCAGTTGCTGGGCTGTCTGGCTGCTGTTTTCTTCTTCTTCTCTTCTGGCCGAAGATAACACGTACTGACCTTGGCAGCTAAGTTAACAACTTTCTGCTTAACTAACTCTGCTTCTCTGTCCAGGGGGTCTGGGGGGAAGCTCCTGAGAGAGAGAGAGGCCCCTTTGGGAGGGTCCCCTTGGGGGGAAGCAAAGGGAGATCGGTTGTGCTTTTTCTGTTGATTGTATATATTTGTGAATGTTGTGAATTTTGTATATTTGTACATATTCATTGCATTTCATTGTAGATTTTAGACTCTGCTTGTAAATACAGCTTTTCATTTGCTTCCAGACTGGGCTAGCCTGGTTATTGTCGGTTTGGGGGGGAATTTCAGCTCACACCGACACAGACCTACTCTAGGTGATCCTACCCTGGCAGGGCATTGGACTCAGTGATTTTTTTCAAGGTCCTTTCTAACTCCTTAATGTCTGTGATTCTCTTAAAAGAACTTCAGCCGAGCTTTCTGACCATCCAAAACTCTTTGGAGCCATTTTGTCTACTGTGTATTTTGAATAATGTCACCATTAGTCAAAGTTGCTACTGTCCCTGTATGTATTGGGGTTTTGCAGTGGTTAAGCTATTAGTGTTGTGTTCCTGATACAGCAATGCTGTTAGTGCTGGTGTCGTTCACAGAAATGCCTCCTGTTATTTTTACAGACCAAACTGATGAGGATATTCAGAGAGAGTGAAGTGTGCCTGGTTTCAGCACTCAGGGAAATATTTGTATGCAGGATTTGGATTTTCCACTTCAGATATACCTGAGAAATAAGATGAAATTAAACCAGCTTGAAGATTGATGCAAAGGTACTGGAGTTGGAAGACTTCGTGGGTTTAAAAGTGTGTACTTGTGCCTCTCCAACTGTTATGAAACCACTCTCTTGCTTTGAATAAGTTCAAGTACCTGCATGCAGTGCACTACCACAGGACTGAGCTTACCCCAGTTAAAATACTCTGATTGGAAAAGGGCAAGAGCTGCCAACAATACATTTTGCAGATGCCTGTTGGCTTTGGAGCCTGTCTGTAGCCCCATCGGTGTGAAACAGCCCAAATATTACTGACCCTTCTGGGCATGATGTAAAAAACCATCTGTATGCAACAGCTTTGGAGGAGGTCTGATGGCATGGGCTCTGGAGCAGGGTGGAAGGGGCCACATTCTGCTACTTGATTTATTGGCTGGCCACATTAATTTGCTTTGCTGTGCAGGAGGATCATCATGTTGCCAGGTGGTTGTTCCAATTGGACTGTGAATCTAGCTAATTGCCAGGGCACCTAAAACTCGTGTTTAACCTTTTATGAAAACAAAACAAAAACTTAACGTAAAGCATCTTGCAAAACAACCCCCTTCAGCTATTGATTGGAAGTCATAAAGTGGAACAAGAATTTAGGACAGGATGGGGTTGTGGACCCAGCAGTAATTTCTGATTTCTCTTGTCCTCATTGTACAGATAGGACTTGTCTTAGGGCTGTGTCCAGAAAGGATGCTGATCTTTGGTATTCTCATCTTTGCACGAGCATATCGCAGCCTGAGACCAGGGAGCCCTCTCCTTTTCTTCTGCTTCCTAAAGCAGTTTGGTAATTCATCTGGCAGGGAGAGGACACAAGCAGAGCCAGCTGGAGGGACAGGGTCACTCCCCAGGCTCTGTTTTCCATCCAGCATTAGCACAAGTTCTGCGTGACCCAGTTGGCTCTTTGAACACCCAGTCTGCCTGGCCTTGTTGTTCAGCATCTCCTCTTCAACTGCTTGCTATCCTGAGGCAATCCTTATGAGCTGGGACTGCTTCTGATGGCCAAGAACATGAAAGCTTTTGTCACCTGAAGCATTATCCACCCAAGGTCCTACTCGCTTATTTGACACACACTGTGACAGGACTTATAATGGTAAAAGTAAATGGAATTATTCTCACAGGTTACAGGTGGTGCCTTTTTCTTTTTTTTCTTTCCACCTTGTTACAGCAGTTGTTAAACATTTGAAAGCTGCTGGGCACACCTGAGGGACATGTCCACTCAGTTTCTTAGGAAGTGATAACTTTCCTCCAGCTTTTTAGCAATGATGCAATAAATTATTCCCCTGCCATAGAATTTAATTGCACAGTCAAATACATCGTTTACAAGGCTTTTAGCATGCCCTGCTAAACTCTCCACTTTTTCATCTAATCTCTGTAGGCCATCCTTCCATTTTCAGAGACCTGCTTGGGCTTCATTCCTGTTAAATGTTTCAGTAAATCACAGCAAGGAGGGAGAAAAACCTGACACATTTCCCTAGAAATGTTCCCTGCAGCCTGAGCTCCCAACCTTGCGGCTTCGTGTTCAATAGGTCAGCCAAGACACCATTTGTCATTGCTCTTTAATTACCGTGGAACCTCTAATCCAGGCCACAAAATTCCTCCCTGCCCATACTTCTTTTTACTTCAGAATGCATATCTAATAGCAACCAAGGACTTTTCCTATTTTCTCACTTGGAATCTGTTTTGGGAGCTTGGAATTGCTGTCTAACTGAATCAGTAACATCTGTGACTGCGGGGCAGCTTGAGCGGGAATAGTTAGAGGGTTAGACGGATTTCTTGCATTTTAAGGCTCTCTTCCTCTGAAGAGACTGCTTTGGGGCAATCCAATTGCATTTAATGCTGCTTCTTTCCTTTCTTTCTTTTTTTTTTTTTTTTTCCCTTTCCCCTTTGGTGTTTAACCCCATCTTTTCTCTCTCTTTTTTTCTCTCTTCCCTTCCCTCCAAGTTGTTTAGGCTTAAGTAAAAATGATTTTAAGAAACCATGCCAGCATTTTGAAAAGGTTCAGTTTCAAACACATGAAAAGGAAAAGTCTGAAGGGATTCCTAGAACTGTATTGCAGCTTGCAGGTATGGCTTTGATTTTCCTTTTGGCAGGCTTTTGCCATTGACTCTTTCATTGCCCTTCCAAGAAGCACTGCTGGGTGCCTAAAGACAGGCATGCCTCTTACTCTTGGCAGGAGAAGATAACAGTAATGCTACAGTTGGTGCTTTGAAAGATTAAAAGCAACATATTTCCTTACAGTAGTTTCAAACTTCCTCAAGTTAATTTAAAATCCATTTGAGAGCATGTTTAACTATTAATACTGGATTTTAATTTTTATTTAACTTTTTTTTTTTTTTTTTTTTTTTAGTTCTGCACACACCCTACCTGTTATTTAAACCAAATAAGAGGTAGATTAAAGTCAGAGCAGTTCTTTAAAGTGCATTAACTTCTTAGAGTAGTCCTTTTCCTCCCTTGGAAGAAATACCCTGTGCCTCTATGACTGGTCTCTTTATGATATCTCTGTAAAAGTTCTGGCAAGAAATGGCCATGCTTTGAGAACAAATTTCCATTTCTCAGAAACTTTTTGCTGCTCCTTCCCTTTTTTTTAGTGGCAACCGATCTCATTGCTAGCCAAGCAGACAAGAAGAGTGTCCCTTCCCCGCCTTGTGGGGCAGCTGATAAATTGTTCATATGACTAATGAGGATTTTGAATTTTCAGGCATTTTTAAAGGCTTGTATCACTTCAGCACTGTTTCTCCCACACCTGCATGCTTCAGGCAGTCAGGTGTTTAAAATTACTGACATTGAGCTTTGCCCCTTTTCCTCCTGCAAGTGCTTTGCTCAACAAGGGAGTCCTGTGGCTATTTTGTCTGTCTGTCTGTGTGAGGACTTTTCTGTGCTAATTAGCATGAGGGGAAAGGGGAATCTGAGAGGGCTGAGTTAATTGGCAGAAGGGATCACATACTTTGCCTTATATTAATTCTGAAATGACAAGACACAGGTGCACTTTCAGTGATGTTTGAATGCATGCTAGCACTTAAGGTCTTTTCATATATTTTTTCCCTTCCCATGGATTGATCTTGCATTAGTAGGAGCATACCAGGAAAAAAAAAATCTCAAAATAAGGAAGCTCTTGCTGAAATGAAAAGCTACATGATGTGAAAGGGCTGATTATGTTTGTATTACATCTTCTCCTGTGAAAAAAACCAAGACCCCCAGCTAGCAGGAGAAGAAAGGTCACTGGAACCAAAGAAACATCTGACTCAGTGCCTTAATTCTGAAGGAAATGAGCCCCTTGGAGATGAGAGATTTTTCTGATATAGTTCAGTGGAAGGCATGCAACTATGAAAAGAACTTTTTCATGTTATTTGTTTCCTGAATGAAACAACAAATAAGGAGGATTATGGATTTAAAGGCAAAAAAACTTAATTTACATGTAGTTTGGGGTTTACCTTTAAGTGCTCCACAGGCAGTAGGCAATGCTGTATCATTCTCCCAGATTATCATCCACACCATCCTTAATGAAAAATAAGAGTGAAAGATTAACAAGAAATTAAATCCCTCATGTATGAGGCATCCAGAGTTCCATGGCTGGGCTGTAAAAACTCTTACCATCACTGGGTTGCCTGATGGCATTGGGTCCTGTGGTTCTCACATACTGCTTCATACCTACCACAAATGAACATTTGAATGTAAAGGAGATGGTAGAAGGCCTACTGTCTACCCCTTCTCTGTACAAGGAATTTGATATGTGTATCACTTTTTGAATTCATATTTGAATTCCATATCCTGAGCTTATATTTGATCCCCAACTTGCTTTCAGTCCACACTTCATGGAGCTAAATTTCCACTGCCTTTTGTTGAAGGTGGAAATAAGAGTTTGTACTACTGCTGGTCTATAGTCCAGAGAACATCCTAGATGAGTTGGCTTGCATAATATTTCTAGGATACTTTTGTCTGTTCTGCTTGCCCTGACATCCATGTCTCAAGAGTGCAAAATCCTTCCTATATATGCAGTAATCACAAGAGGAAGTATGAGCTATGGGCAGCATGAAGCATGGGTGCTTACAAAATGGTGTGGATTCTACAGCCAAGGTATAGGTGGTGAATTGAGTTTGGCTATAAATGGGAAAAAAAAAATCTTAGCTTGTTCCCTGGCATCATAGGGTCACTGTGAACACAGGTCTTTGTGGTCAGGGCCAGATATGCAGGAATGCATGTGTAGTGGTAGCCACTTTATCATAGGTTGTTTTGGTGAAGGCCATGGTCTAGGGTCATGGTTTAATGACCACAGTGGTGTTAGGTCAATGGTTGGACTCAATGAAAAAAATCTCTCTTGTAGAGCTTCCAAGAGTTTAGAAATGTGCTGCAAAATCTAAATCCTCACATAAACTGTAGTGGCATTGTGAAGTGTGAGCACTATAAGTCTTTACAGATTATTGGTCACCTGAAATGTATTTTAGAGCTTTGGTGCATATGCCAGTCGCTCTTGGACAACAGTTTTGCTCTGAAAGGAAGACAGCTGAGTAACTTCACCTACCTCACACCATAGCAGGAGACACAGAGCGTGCTTAATGCCATGCTTACAACAAAAGTCACCGTTTTGAGAAAGCAGATCACTGTGGAAGTTGATCAGAAGTGCAACAGAAGATTGTTTTTAATGGCTTTTGGGGGAATATTAAGATTTATTCCTGTAAAGACTTACTCGGCATGTTGCACAAACTCCTCTTAGCACACTAATAAGTCAATGTGTTACTGACTGCTTAGCCATTATAATTACAGCCACATGTTGTCCTTTTTACAAATAGGTCTGGCTTAATTGCATAATTTTTCAGCAGGATTTATGTGGTTCTTTTTAATCTAAAATTAGTACAAGCACAAATGAAGTGCAAACTATTTTCCATCACTGAACTGTGAAATGTTCTCCAGAATAAAGATATACCAACATGTTCCTAAAAAGATGTAATAAGCAGTCAGGCAACTTTGAGGTTTGTTTGTGTCTGCACCTATACAATTTTGTGAAAAGTAAGAAAAAATAGATTAAAATATACATTAACAGCAAAATGAACAAAGAAGTCAGTTAAATGATCTAAGCCAAGCAGCCTTTTTTGATTATCACCAGTGAACCAAAGGATGGGGGAAATCATAAATCCATCTTGATATTGCTAGCTTTCAGCATTTATTAAATGCAGTAAGAGCTAATGTGTTTTATATATGGAATCAATCTATCACATGTATATATATATCACATTTACAAGATGCTCTATAGGCCAAGATTGTGTTGGTCTAAATTTTAAATTACTGTGATTAATATTCCACATGACCCACACAGCTCTGAAGGGCTAAGGGTATGCACAGGGCATGTGCAACCTGATCTAGGTGAACCTGCTTTAGCAGTAAGGGTGGACAAGATGATCTCTGGAGGTTCCTTCCAATTCCCACCTGTGTCGGTGTGAGCTGAAATTCCCCCCCCACCAACAATAACCAGGCTAGCTCAGTCTGGAAGCAAATGAAAAGCTGTATTTACAAGCAGAGTCTAAAATCTACAATGAAATGCAATGAATATGTACAAATATACAAAATTCACAACACTTACAAATATATACAATCAACAGAAAAAGCACAACCGATCTCCCTTGGCTTCCCCCCAAGGGGACCCTCCCAAAGGGGCCTCTCTCTCTCTCAGGAGCTTCCCCCCAGACCCCCCTGGACAGAGAAGCAGAGTTAGTTAAGCAGAAAGTTGTTAACTTAGCTGCCAAGGTCAGTACGTGTTATCTTCAGCCAGAAGAGAAGAAGAAGAAACAGCAGCCAGACAGCCCAGCAACTGCCCCCACTGCCGAACGCAGAATGTGCAGAGTGCCTACTTTGTTTTGGGTAATAGTTCTTAAACATTTCTATCTATCCAATGGAAGTGTTCAGAACAATCGTTATTTTGCTTTCTTACACCCAATAGTGACTTATTTACATTCTTTCACTTTCTCTGTTCTGAACTTTGCAAGGAAAAATTAAAAAGACAGTTTCAAACCATCACAATATAGCAATTGCAATACCTACAGTTTAGAATGTGTTAACTTAAATTTTAGAATGTGACTTCCAAGAGTGTTGGACTTTGGATGCTAACATATAAACGCATGACCAAAACTCAGCTAGACTCAAAAGCTTAATGCTAGAAGCAGATGAAATCCCTTTTCAATCTGTATCTTATTGGGAAAAGCTGCTTTGACTTGAGTAGAGTAGTGATCTTGCCATGTAGCATGAAGATTTACTTATTGCTTTAAAGAAGTCTAGTAATGCTTGGTGTCTCTCCTGAAGCTCACAGATCCCTCTGAATTGCCCAGTGCTTTCTCCTTGGTCTGGAGGAAGCATTTGACCCACAGGCCTGGAGCTTTCTCAGTTCATGCTATATTAAGCATTTGTCTAACCCTCAGCAGGGTTTTAGAGATCTGTCAGTCCCACCAGCTCCAGGTTACATTTGCTTGAAGGATTTTCTGGGTTTATTCAGCAGTAAGCTGCAGCAGAGCTGATTCCTTCTGCTTCTGGAAAGGAATTCAAGCTGTGGATATCTGCCTGTGTGCCCAGATACAGCACTAACAGCTTAAACACAATGGGCCAGATGGGTTGGTAAGTCAGATGAATCAATCGAGAAATCAGCTCAATAAGGACTTGAGCAACCTGTTGTAGTGAAAAGCATCCCCACCCATGGCAAGGGGGTTGGAACTAGATGATCTTTAAGGTCCTAACCCAAACCATTCTGTGAATCTGTAGTTTTTGGTGGGTCAATCAGCCACAAAAGGTCCCCCTGTTGCTTAAGCAAGTGCTTGGGCTTGTTCTTATTCTAAACATGAGTTTCTCTAACATTTTTTTTTTTTTTTGCTCATGTCATCTTGGTGAAATTATCTGTAGTATAGATAAATGCAGCTTTTGAGAGCTACTCAGTTTTGTGTGATACATGATTTGGGCAGAAAGAAGGAGAAAGGCTCTATTAGTAAAAATATATGGATATTGAAAATAATCCTTGGTTTAAACTGGATGTTCCTGAATTTTATGACTTGAAAGTATTTTTGTGTGTCTCAAAGGGCCAACATTTCAGACTTAAAGAAGGGTCTGTGGTGACTTGGACAGTGTGATTTCAGCCATGAAAAATGCTTGTTGCTGTGGGTGTAAGTGGGTTAACAAACTTACAAACAGTAGCTTGTAGGTCACTGCCATTTCTCTCTGCTTCAGCATGTCACCACAGTAATTCACACTCTGAAACCTTAAGGCTATATCTGGTAACGTGCTGCAAACAGAAGCTTCAGCTGAGCTGTCTCATAAAAGCGCCAGTCCTGAATGAGCAGCGTGATCCTTGGTGGATCCTTACTGCCCATGGGATACCCAGCTGTTTCTGTGTTGGCTTAAAGTGAGGTTTGTGATGTATGTTATCCTGAAGCTGAAAGATCTGATAAACCAAGGAGGTTGGCTGGACTCATTTCTGGCAGCCCTTTAGTCTGGATCCTTTGAGATGACAGCAGAGATGTGCCCAAAACCTGATTGTAGTGGTTTGAACCAGGGTACCAATCCTGAGCATTTTCCTGCCTCCTGGGGAGATTCTGATTGGACTCCAGAAGAAAGTTTTTCACCATGAAAACAGTCATACATTGGAACCATCTCCCAAGGGAAGTAGTGAATTCCTCTATAGGTGACACGTTTTAATACTCAGCTGGACAGGGTGCTGGGTGAGTTCATTTGACCTCGAGAGGTTGGATCGGATGGTCCTTGGGGTCCCTTCCAACCTGGCATTCTGTGATTCTCCTTCTATATATTCACAACTTCTGCTTTTACTAAAAAATGTTATTTTGTAAATTAAAAGCAAGCACTGAGGAGTTTGCTACCATTTGTAAATCAGGAGCTGAGTGTTTACTTGGTAATTCTCATGAGGTTTTCCCAAATGTACTTCTCTGAAAGCATTTAAGCACCATGAACTTCACTTGAAAAGAGCAAAGTGTGGTGCAGCAGTAGGATGCAGGCATCACAAGTACACTTGGAAAAATCATAGATGGAAACAGCAGCACTGAGGAATTTTAAAGAATGTTTTCCCAAGGAGGGAATGGATGTGGCACCACCCTCAGTGAATCAGGCTTGACATCAAGTCCTTTCTGGTGCAAAGGAGGTTTGGACCCCATTGGCCTCTGGTGCAGGACATATGAATCTTGCACTGAGCAGGAACCTGTCCTTGGAGCATGAAGAAAAGGGTCTTCCAAAACAATGGTCTATTAAATAAAAGCAAGGGAAGAAGGATGTTCTGCCATCTGCTATGTAACTAATGATTTGTGAGGCTCTGTGATTTTTGGTTACTGCCACAAATGAACAAGCATTTCTGGTGCTCTCTGTATGGTTTCGAACATCTTCAGGTAAACAGTTTATGACTGGTTTTATTGCGAAGTATTGTTCCTCTCCTGACAGAGCAACCTCATCCTGTCTGCCTGCCAAGGGAGCGATCTCCATCTGTTGAGCACTTGTCAGATGAACTACTGACCTACATGAATCTAACACCCTGCAACACCTGTGAGCTACTCAACCGTGGCCACCAGGCCACTGAGTGACATGGAGCAGGATGCACCCGCAACAGCTTGGAAGAAACTGGGTCACTTTTTTACAGATTTGCATCAAAACTCCTTTTAATAGAAGTAAAGCTGGAAGCAATTTCAAGCCTTTCTTGAGCAGAAAGGCTGCTCTTGACTGTGAATGCCCAGAAATGAACACTGAAACGTTAGCCTGTCATCTGCTGAACACTTTAACCACATTAATGGAGGCACCTGGACTCAAAAGATTGAAGCTCTGCTTAGATTTCTTAAGTCGGATATTCTGGTATTCCTGGTACCTCTTGAATATGGAGAAGCAGCAAAATTGTCTCAGGGAATAGAGACACCAGCATGGAATGGGGACAGATGGTGTATGTTACTAGACCAAACTATGGTTTGGTGGTCCCAAAGAGAGTGGTTCCTGTAAGACAGGAGTGGTTTTAACAAGCCAGTGACACAGAAAGTTGGGAAATGAATGTTTTAAGCATGGGATCTTTCTGATGCCAAGGACAAGGTGGTTCTTTGCCCTGCCAAGATGCTGAGGGCATGGGAAATCAAGGTGGGGAGAACTGTTGTCTTGAGGCCTCAGCCTTCAGAAGACTCAAGTGGAGCCAGTGGAGATATCATTGCCTGCTTTGAAGATGTAATAAGTCACTTTAAGCAAGAGCACGAGTGTTCCTCTAGGTAAGTTCTATTTAGGTAAGTTCCACGTTTTCCTTGTGGAAGGTTTTTTCCCAACTTGTCCTGCAAACAGATGATATTCCCTGAACTGTGCTTTCAGGTTTCAAAACCTTCTCCATAGCCTCTGCTCCCCAAATAGCTTTATGCTGAGATGAAGTGTAGACAAATACACAATTAAACCTAAATACCACTTTGTAATCAGAATTGCTGAGGGGTGTGTTCTATATCCTCTCATAGCAACCATGGGCCACATCTCAGATTTGGAGGCTAAATGGATCTTTGTGCAATAGTTTCCATGGTTGCACAGGGTTTCATCTACTAAATAATATTAATATTCCAGTCCTTAACAGAATAACTTCTACAAAGGCAGTTCTTTATTTTTATTGCCTGTCTTAAATTATTACTGTAAAAATGAGTGAATAAAGTTATAGCATGTTACTAGAGTTTCTAGATTAAAAACTCCAAATGTTGTTGAGATTGTTCTAGCAGGAGCTCAAGCCTACAGTACCTTATGTAAGCAAAATTTCAAGTGCCTCCTGAGTTGAAACTATAGGACTTGGCTGGTAAAATAATGGTTTCTTTTTCTGCTTTACCAGCTTGTTAGTATCACTTAACACAAGCTGGATTGCTGCTTGTTGTCTGACAAAGGTAAATATACTAACAATGGCTGGCTGGTTTTGGAAGAGGACAATATGGAGCTGAGAACATACAGATGGGATCTTTGTTGTGATAATGTGACTTATTTTAAACCTAGTTCATGAAAACCCATTTAAGGGAGTGCCACCTTTTGTGCTTTAATTCTGAGTCAGAGCTGAGGTGGAGTGCATCAAAAGAGTGTGTCCAGTAGGTCCAGGGAGGTTCTGCTGCCCCTTTACTCTGCCCTGGTGTGACCACACCTGGAATACTGTATCCAGTTTTAGCCCCCTGTTCAAGAGAGACAAGGATCTGCTGGAGAGAGTCCAACAGAAAGCTACAAGGGTGACTGGGGAACTTGGTCACTTCTTCTATGAAGACCAAGATCTGGGGCTTGATTAATCTGGAGAACAGAAGGCTGAAAGTGGGTCTTATCAATGTCTATAAATATCTGAGGGGTGGGTGTCAGGATGAAGGTGAGGGCCTCTTTTCAGTAGTGGCCAGTGATAGGACAAGGAACAATGGGTACAAGCTGGAACACAGGAGGTTCCACCTCAACAAGAGAGGAAGCTTCTTTATGGTGCGGATGATGGAGCCATGGGAGCAGGCTTCCCAGAGAGGTTGTGGGAGTCTCCTTCTCTGAAGACTTTCAAAACCTGCCTGGGTGCATTCCTATGTGACGACCCTAGGTGATTCTGTTTTGGTGGGGAGTTTGGACTATATGATCTCTGGAGGTCCCTTCCAACCCCTAACGTTCTGTGATGCTGTGGTTCTTGTCCTTACCTTTGTTGTCACCTAGGGTTTTCAGCGGCTTGTCTCTGTTGGAATTTGTCCAATACCTCATTTTTTTATGCTCTTCTGCTGCTAATTGTGGCAGCTATTATGAGAAGAGTACTCCAGAACTATGCTTTAGCCAACAGTCAAAGAAAACTCCTCAATGAACATTGATGTGCTTGGGTATCTGCAGCTGACTGGGACTTTCATACAACTTAAACCCACAAGCGCTTAGGCTGTATGAATGGTTCCTTTCATAGTGCCAGTAACTTGCAGGTGCTGTCCTAGTTCTGGGATAAGTCATGGATTAATGAGGGGTAGGATCATGGGAAAACCTTGCTGTGGAAAGTTTGTCCATTTGATTTATAGGAAAAGATGTGTTCTGGCAGTCCCTTTTGATGTTTCAAACCTCAGTGGGTCTATCCAGCTCTATGCAAACATAGCATGTATCAATTCCACAGAAAAAAATATGCAGAGGCCTTAAGAGAGCTCTTCAGAAATACAGCAGAGAGCTTAAAGAAATTGTCCAAACCTGTGTGACTTTGATATTTATAATGATTAGCTGCTACTAAGATGTAATCAGCACTGACTCCTGGCCTCTGCTCTACAACTGAAAGCCTGTGAGAGTGTGTAGAGCTCTCTAAACCTTCTGGTGATTCGTCTGAAGTGTTCATTATCTGGCCCACAGTTGTGTATTAAAATACTGTTTACGAAGAAGGGCTCAGTGGGCAAAAAGTTTAAATTCTTAGCTTGTGTAAACTGCTGTTTTCCCACTAAAGCCAACAAAGTCTCCTTGTGACATACCCCAGCAGAGGAACTGGTCTCTAACCAATGTTCAGTGTATTGTTCTTGGCTGTGTCCATGAATATTTCAGGGTGTACTGAAGCTGAGCTCTGAATGTATTCATTCATAGACAACTGCAAATGGTCAAAGGACAAGCTTCTTGATCTTCTATGTAATAAATCCTCTGCTTTCAGGTTTCCTGAACTGGAGACTATCATAGAAATACTTGTTCTTCACACAGAGATCGGGAAACTGGACAAATGCCTCTGGAAGTCTATGGGTCCCTTGGCACGTTTGACAGAGTGGACAGAAGCATCTCAACCTTTGTTCACTGTGGAGCTAGGCAAGGTCTGCCTACATGTAACACGTTTTTGAAGCTACTGCTTACTGCTTCAGGTCAAACAGTGCAGAGGTGAAGAGGTACTTACCTGAGTATCTGTAAAACACGAGCAGAAGGAATGTGGCAGATATTAAAACGATCAGTGTGTGTTGGGATAAGCTTTTATTTTGATTTCAAAACATTTGTTACAGAAACATTGCCTAGACTTTAAGCAAGGGTTTATCTTAGTTTGCAATTGATCTAGTTTTGGTTTGTTTCCTGCAGCTTTTCTTTACAGTGGAAAACCCATAGAGCAAAACTGAAGTGAAAGGAATTTTGGGGGCTGTGAAAGAAGTACAGAATTCTCCTTAGAAGAATCTTTTGCCAGCCTTTCTTTAAAATCAACACTTTCTAGGGTTGCTTACAATCCAAAGATACTGGACAAGGAAGACTAATAGTGAAAGATCAGAACTTTTTCAGCCTTTCTGGGTTTCTTAAGTGGATGTGAATTCATCTTTCAGTAATGTACAGCACTGATTCATGGGACATGCAGTGCTGAAATCTGATTTCAGCCCAATGAACACTTCAAAATACCATAGCGGGGGGATTTGCTTATCTTATGTACATCACCCCATGGCATACTGGATTAAATATTTCAATTCAAAATGATCTTCAGCAAGAACTTCAATCTTTCAAATCAAAACCAGCTTCAGCAAGAACTCCATGGTGCATCTTTTTTTTGCAAAGGGCAGAAAAACAATGACAGGTCTATTTCTTTCTCCTAAGAGAAACATTTTTCTTTCAGGATAATTTTTTTAAAAATTTCTTTCAATGTTTATTTTTTTCTGTAGAACTGCTCACCTTGTCCTGATAATGGTAGGGTTTACCACAAACCCTATGCCTGTGCCTGAATGTACACCTCCACACAACTCCAAAGCCCCTTGACAGGACACTGATGAATAAACTTATTTTCATACTTCAGGTTGTATTTAGACGTATATAGCCTGTCCTCCTTCCCCTGTTAGGTAGGGTGATCCAGATCTGCTATTATTGCCTAATCAAGAGTGGTCAGATTGGACCATCACAAGATGCTTTAGCAGTAGTTAGGATGTAACTTCTTTAAATGTGCAAATAAAGCCCTTTGTGAATTTTTTCCTTTAATAAGCCAAACCAAACTACATTGTCCCAGTAACAGGGCCTGCCATTCAGGGTCAAAAGAATTATGTAGTATAAAAGCTAATAGTAGAGATTTCCTGGGTGTGGGTCTGTGTTACCAGTACCAAAGCCTCCCATCACCTGACATGGATGACAACCCCATTTGTTTACAAATTACCAGTCAGTTTCTTTTGGTTAGAGCAGATATTGACTGTTTGGCATCTATTTAATGACTCTTTAGAAAAGCAATAAGGTCTTGCCACCTACATCTAAGCTGTGATGATTTATTGGCCTGTGTTGTGCTGCTGGGCATGAGTTGGGATGTTGTGGCTTCCTGCTGCCTGGACGCTCATCACATCTCTTTATGATCAGCATTTTGAAGTGCTTTGCCATGACTAAAAAGGCAATAATGGTCTATCACAATCCCTGTCCCTTATTTTCTCTACAAAGCACCTGAGATTGCCTGTCTGAATTAAATTTATGCTATTTATAATAAGCAGAGGAGGCTGGCGTGTGTGTGTGTGTGCATAGTTTGCTAACATTTTGCCTGCTAGCTGGATCTTCATTGAAAAGACGATGGCCACCTTGGCATACAGACAAAATCATTTTATGAATTCTGAGAAGCCTGTGGGTTGTCACCCCTATGGAGGATGTATAGGAGATACGCATATTTCCCATTCAGAATTCAAGATGAATGAGCACAAGCTGGGCACAAGGGCCTATCGTTTACATCATGTCTTCCTACACTTAACTGATGTAACTAATAAAAAAGCAAGTTTGGAAATCTGGCAGATTAGTGATTGGATTGCTCTGTGCATCTGTGCTAAGCTGTGGCTCACCCTTCTTTGCACAGTTGTTAAAGAGGTTAACAAAGAATCTTGCCCTTTGGAATGGGAATTTTGCTGGCAGCATCAACTGGGACAAGATTATTGGCTGTCTGAGGCAAAGCTTAGTAGATAACTGTTGTTTAACTGTTAATGTTATAGCATTATCCCAGTTACTTGTTGATGCATCTAAGAGTTGCTTGATGTCTATAAATACACATCCGCACGTGTACACATGTGCCTTTGGGAATTCACATGCTAATATGCATGAAAAAGATTCACTAGGCATGCTTATTTGTAAACAGAAAATGGTGGCACTCATGTCCTCACAAAGGGAGCTGTTACAAACAACTTGAAGCTGCATGCTTGTCTATATTCATCTTAGAAGCTTATCAGTTCATTCTAGCACACTGACAGCCACTGTTCAAGCCACTGAAGATGCAGAAACCCCAAAGGAGAAGGTAACACTGTATGTTGGTGACCTCTCACTACAGAGATATTCACCCATCTGGAGAACTGAACACAGATCATTGCATCCTTCACTTGATAGGATTTGCATGAGCTGAGAATTGCTACCTTCCACCCAACATGTCTCCTTCTGGGAGACAGGTCTATGAAGTAACAGAACCTGGCTGTCTGCAGCCTGGACTGCTGTACTGTGTCCAAAGCAAGCTTCCCAGTCTGCAAATGTTGCATTAATCTTTCACGGAGTGTTTGTTTTGCTAGGCTGAGTTTCAAGCAACTGATAACGTGTTCTCCTGTTGCAGTCCATTTTTCAAAGAGAAGTGTGAAGACTGATGCTCCCAAGATTGGGTGGAATATGAATGTGATGGGTTACGTATAATCTTGCTTCAACATATGACCTTAGAGTGCTTTCAAGAGTATGTTAGTATGTCTGTGCTGGTACGTTTGGGACAGAGGAGTTATAGCCCTTTGAAATCTGATGAGTGTTTTTGAAGACAACCTTTGGACACAGTCCTTCTCCGTTGGTGTTAATTCTGCTAGTGGAGTTACCTTACTGTGAAGAAGAAATACATTTGTTTGCTTAGTTAGTAATAATCAAACCTTCCGCAGGTTTGAAGGAAAAACTCTGAAGGCTTCTGAGGACTAGATAAGATACTTTATTGCTCACAGGCTAACTATTGACATGCCTGCAATTTCAGGAGATAAATGACTGTCTTGAGAAGTCTTAGTCTTGAGATGACTGAGAGAGGATCTGATCAATGTCTATCAATATCTGAGGGGTGGGTGTCAGGAGGAGGGGGCCAGACTCTTTTCGGTGGTTCACAGTGATAAGACAAAGAACAATGGGTTCAAACTTGAACATAGAAGATTTCACCTCAACATGAGGAGAAACTTCTTTACAGTGAGGGTGACAGAGCACTGGAACAGGCTGCCCAGGGGGGTTGTGGAGTCTCCTTCTCTGGAGAGTTTCAAAACCCACCTGGATGCATTCCTGTGCAGACTACCCTAAGTGATCCTGCTCTGGCAGGGGGCTTGGACCTGATGATCTCTTGAGGTCCCTTCCAGCCTCTGATATACTGTGATGCTGTGACAGTGTGCCTGGCATGTTCTCACTTGTTCCTACAGTGCTGCTGCTCTGTCCAGCTACATCACTGAAGTTACAGCTCTCACAGGCACTTAAAGCCCCATCCTTCAGAGTGTTTTTGCATTTAATTCCTCCAAGAAAAAAAAATGGATACCCAAATACATTTTAGGATGCAATTCTGGAGCCTCCTAAGTGTGTAGGATCTTTAAGTAGGAGATGTTTTTCTGGATTTTAGGTGTTTTGAAGAAATTCTGTGCTATTTGCTCACTAGCAAAACAAAATCTAGAAACATTTCCACAAGTCAAGAGAATTTTAGTATCCAGGATTAGAACAGAAGGATGCACTGTAATCTCAAGGTCTTTTAGCCTGCTTGTGTACTCTGAAAGCAGGTGACTGGGCAGTCAGTCTGCTAGAAAATGGTGATTTCTGTGGTGTTGGTATAACACAAACCCAGTGCATGTTTCATGTGCATCTACTTGCCCTCAAACTTCTGCTGAGAAAGCATTTTTTGCTTAAAACCTTTTCTGCTAAGAGTACTTCAAAAGTAGCAATACACACAGTATTATATTTTTAAGTGTATCTTTGATAAAAATATATATTCTCTGCCTGAATTTAAGGTGGGAATGTACTTGCAGAAGTTGTCTGATGGGGAGAGAGAATAGTTCAGTGCTTTTTTTTTCTGGCTTGTAATTTTTAAGACATTTTCCTTATTTTTATTCTTTCCTTGATCTTGCATCTTTTCCTAGTAATGATAAAACAATTAAAAGGCAGAAAGGGGGAAAAATATCTTTTGAAATATACCAGGAAAAGATTGCACACCTATTTTTTTTTTTACCTTTTTTTTCTTTTTCCTTATGTTTGTTTGTTTGTTTCTGGTTTTGAATTGTTTCTAGTCTTAAGGTCAAATCTCCTGGTTAAGATAATGGTCTAGAAGGACCTAAGGTTCATGCAGACATGGCATGTAGCAGGCAGGTTGCCTGCCCTATGCACAAGCACTGTGAGAATTCCCTAGATACAGGACAGTCTTGTGGTATTGAACTCAGCAAGTATTGGTGTGGTAACAGGTACCACTAGTAACAGGATAGCTCATCCAGGCTCAGATAAACAAAGCCTCCCTTCCCCAAATGAACCACTTAAATTGGACATCACTGGTCAGGCCACACCTTGAGTCCTGTGTCCAGTTCTGGGCTCCTCAATTCAAGAGAAATGGTGAGGTACTGGAACGTGTCCAGAGAAGGGCAACCAAGCTGGGGAGGGGTCTGGAGCACAAACCCAATGAGGAGAGGCTGAGGAAGCTGGGGGTGTTTAGCCTGGAGAAGAGGAGGCTCAGGGGAGACCTTTGCCTCAATTTTCAACAGTAAGGCAGGAGAACATCAGGATAACTGGCCTCCTGAATTGGTAGATGGGGTCAGGGAGCAGTGTAGTAGTACCCCTGACTTCCATGAGGAATTAGTTCGGGACTTGCCGAGCCACTTGTGCTCCAGGCCTCTCTCCAGCTTCATTGCCCTTCTCTGGACACGTTCAAGTGTCTCAATGTCCTTCTTAAACTGAGGGGCCCAGAACTGGACACAGTACTTAAGGTGAGGCCTCACAGTGCTGAGCACAGGGCACCAGTGCTCCTGCTGGCCAAACTGTTCCTGATGCAGGCCAGGATGCCACTGGCCTTCTTGGCCACTTGGGCACATTGCTGGCTCACGTTCAGCCTGCTGTCAACCAGTACCCCAGGTCCCTTTCCTCCTGGCTGCTCTCCAGCCACTCTGACCCCAGCCTGTAGCTCTCCATGGGGTTGTTGTGGCCAAAGTGCAGCCCCTGGCACTTGGACTTGTTGAATGCCATCATGTTGGACTCTGCCCATCTGTCTAGACGGTCAAGGTCCCTCTGCAGAGCCCTTCTACCCTCTAACTGATCAACACCTGCTCCCAGCTTGGTGTCATCTGCAAATTTACTGATGACTGACTCAATCCCCTCATCCAGATCATCAGTAAAGGTATTGAACAGGATGGGATGCAGCACTGATCCCTGGGGGACACCACTAGTGACAGGCTGCCAGCTGGATGTGGCACCATTCACCACCACTCTCTGGGTCCTGCCCTCCAGCCAGTTCCTAACCCAGCGCAGAGTGCTGGTGTCCAAGCCACAGGCTGCCAGATTGGCCAGGAGTTTGCTGTGGGGAACGGTGTCAAAGGCCTTGCTGAAGTCCAGGTAGACTACATCAACAACCTGCTCCACATCCACCAGGAGGGTCACCTGGTCATAGAAGGAGGTCAGGTTGATGAGGCAGGACCTGCCCTTCCTAAAGCCATGTTGGCTGGACCTGATTCCTTGGCCATCCTTCAGGTGCACAGTGATTGCCCCCAAGATGATCTTCTCCATAATTTTCCCTGGCACTGAGGTCGAGACTTGCTGGCCAGAGCCTCAACCAGCCTGGCCTTAAACACCTCCAGGGATGGGCCCTCAACCACCTCCCTGGGCAACCCATTCCAGGCTCTCACCACTCTCATGGTGAAGAACTTCTTCCTCACATCCAGCCTGAATCTCCCCACTTCCAGTTTTATTCCATTCCCCCTAGTCCTATCACTACCTGATAGCCTAAAAAGTCCCTCCCCAGCTTTCTTGTAGGCCCCCTTCAGATACTGGAAGGCCACAAGAAGGTCACCTCAAATGTTAGGAGGAAGTTCTTCACAGAGAGAGATTGCCCATTGGAATGGGCTGCCCAGGGAGGTGGTGGAGCCACTGTCCCTGGAGATGTTCAAGAGAAGACTGGATGAGGCACTTAGTGCCATGGTCTGGTTGATTGGATAGGGCTGGGTGATAGGTTGGACTGGATGATCTTGGAGGTCTCTTCCAACCTGGTTGATTCTATGATTCTATTCTATGTTGCTTGAAAAATCCAGGTTTGCCAATTCCTTTGTTGTATTGATAAGTTATGCAGCTTGTTCCACACATACACTGCATGACTTCTTCCTAGGGTTTTGAAATGCTCTTATACTGTACCATTTGGTAAGCAAGTCCCTGCTAAAGTCAAAGTATAATGCTTGTTCAAGACTTTTTCTACACAAATGTGAATTATTCATCGAATTTATTCCAGCTGGGGGTTCTATGTGTGCATGTGTTCTTTGCTAAGTGTCTTAGTAAATACTAAAATCCCAGCTACATGAAGGAGATCAGCAAAATTCATGTCAGTATTGTACGAACATTTGTGAAGGGTGAATTTTAAGTATGCTGTGTAAAGCCTAAAATGCTTAAGGCTAAACAATTAACTTCTGCCCTAAGACCAATTTGTCCAGAAGAGCAGGAAAGTAGAAAAGAAATTAGTATATTTGTCCTGAAAAACATACAACCATACGAAAGGATTCTTTGGGTAATTATAATAGGCAAAGTCTTGGAGGTGTTGAAGAGACTTCATTGCTTTCAATAGCAAAATATTTAGAGGAGAAATAAAGCTGAACCTATTCATTTGTATCTTTTTTAAGTGGTGAGTGGTGAGAGCCTGGAATGGGTTGTCCAGGGAGGTGGTTGAGGCCCCATCCCCGGAGGTGTTTAAGGCCAGGCTGGATGAGGCTCTGGCCAGCCTGATCTAGTGTGAGGTGTCCCTGCCCATGGCAGGGGGGTTGGAACTGGATGATCCTTGTCGTCCCTTCCAACCCTGTCTGATTCTATGGTTCTAAGTAGCTCTAGTAACTTGTAAGATGTGTGTCAGACTCCCAGTAGTATGATCACCAATTATATTCCAAAGAATAACAATAAAAGCTTGGTAAGAGGAAAGTAATAGTGAAGCTTCTTCAGTGACCTCAACAGCTTTAATTGCTAGGCTTTCTTTTTCTTTTTAGGATTATTTTAAAACTCAAGAGCACATTTTTCTCTTCTGTGGAAGTATTGCAGTTCATCTACAGTGCTTGGTCTTGTTCTCATCCTTCTCAAACTCTGCACCTCTGGCTATTAGTCCTGTATCTTTCTTATAGACATGAGAAAGCTTCTTTCCATTAATCGGAAAGCCTCAAACCCCATCATAGTGGAGTAACACCCCAGTCACCTTCTGTGTTTAATGTCAAAGAGAAAGCATCTTTGTGTTACTGAGAAGACACAGCAGCTTCACTTCTGACCCAGCAGCCTTGGACAGAAGCAGATAAACTCCTCCTTGTCTTTTTTTGATGTTTGTCTTTCAAACTAGGAGGAAACAATTTCTTCTAAGAAAGAGAAAACATTCTTTATAAGCTTATACCCTATGGACAGGCAGTGGTTTCCAAAGGGCCCAATGCTATCCATGTTTTCTGACAGAACATGGCAGGACTAGGAGGCAGAGGCATAAAACCTTTCTGGGACAGCAGATTAAGAAACCTTTTCACTCCCACTGGAGTTCAGAGGCCAAGAGGGATGAACTAAACAGCACCCCACCCTTGGGGTGGGCTGTATTTTGTCAGCAGTACGATGGAAAGAAATATCTCATTAGGCTGTTTTTTCTACTCACTGCTTTGATTTGTTGTAGCAGGTCAAAAATGTTATGACTCACTTGGTAGTTTGAATGATCTTTCATCAAATTTTAGCCTTGCAAGGTGGACTTTTAAGTATAAGCTTTCCATTAGAGCACTGGAAATGTTCACTTATGGCCAGCAAGACTCCAGATAGTCCTGTTAAGCTCCAAAATAGGGACTTACAGAGCCTTTGGATTGGCTGACATGCATTCAAACCTTTCTAATCTGCAGGGCAGAACCTGGGGGAGGAAGAGTCTTCTCATTCCTATAACACAGGCACACTTGCTTAGCATCTGAAGACCTCTTCTGATGCCCAACAGCAGGTAGGTTTGCTGGTGGAGTGGTCAAATCTTGGTAGAGTCCCTCTGTCTGCTGCAGATTAAAACCTGCTTCATGCTCCTGTGAAGATCTGAAAGCATTACCTGAAACCACCTTTGTTCAGATTCCTTGATCTCCATGGAGCTGCCAGGGTGGAAGGAGCATTGTTTGCAGGCTTTTAAACTCAGATGCTGAATTTAGATTCTTTCTTTAAAAATCAACATTGCTGATTACTCCCCAGAATCTAAAAAATAGGAACTGTAGGATTTGGGCTGAAGTTTCAAGCCTTTATCTGATGCATGACTGTGTAATGCTGGCAACTAATTAATATTTTTTTTTTAAACTGGGGAATTGTATTTTTTGTGAGGAAAAACCCTAGCAGGGCAGAGGAAGGAGGTGGAGGGAAGCAGAAATCAGGGAAGACTGCGGCATAAGCTTTCCCTTCTGTTACCTGCAGGCACATTTAAACCAGCTGTTGCTGAATTACTGAGGATTTTTTCCTAACATCTAAGATATACACATAAAAATTATGATCCATTAATTCTGCCAGCTTAACCAAGTGTTTAGACACAGCACCCTCTACTTTAACTACTTCTCAAAGGTATAAATGACTGGAGCTTTTCTCCTGACATCTCAGTTGGATGACAGCCCCATGTGGTAAGGAGACCTCCTTCAGCACAGCCATTCCTTCTTGTACAGGTGAGGACTTCCTACGGTTTGATGTCTTGCCCCAGCAGAAGCGCTGGCTATGGTGTCTGGTTCTTTAGATTTTTGCTGTCTCCACACCTCATGTGGATGCCAGTCATGAAGCCACATCTTTTGCCTACCTCCATCTGGCAGAATAAAGTTGAGGGACCAGGTCAACGTGGTAGGTGTATGTGAAACCAGTGGGTCTGACGGTGATGAATTCAGAGTAATGTTTTAAGTGGGAGCAGCCAAGATGATCAATTGGGAAAGTGGGCAATGCTGGACTTCAGTTCTTCCCTTGCTCCCCTCCCCTCATATTTATAGGTTTCTAATTTCCGCTGGATAATGAATATCGCTCTTCATTATAATTATGTTAAAAGGTACCAGCATGATGACTCAGAAACCCTTGAAGATACAGTCATATTTTCAGCAACAGATGGATTTAACACTGCAGATGGAGTGTTAAGAGTGCAGGTAATAACAAACTCAGCAATGTACTGTACTGAAATATAATTGGAAGGTATTAATCATATATTGGTTACTTCAGCTTCACTAAGTAGATGTTTAATTTTCATCAATCTTTTTACTAGATTCCCGGAAAGATTTCTTGGTAGACAGAGTGTGGCTTCTAGGTGAAATGATTGCCAAAGTTATTAATGTCTAAGGCCTTGATCTTGCAGTCATGTGCCCATGGCTTACCCAGGCATGCAGAATAAAAATAATTTGTGTTAATAAGGCTGTCAAATGCGGCCTCATTCATATGGCCTAAGTTTCAGCTGGTGACTAGGTACTAGTAAAACCAAGACCCTCTCTGAACTTGGAGGCTGCTGGAAACCTACCAACAAGAACAACTGGTTGCAGGATTTGGGGCAGAACTCAAGCAATTTGAGTAGCACCATTTACAGAGGTGAATCATGAGTCTAAACCTTTTGCAGCACTGGGAATCAGCATGTAGACAAGTCTGGGATAGGCTGGGTTGGTTGTTTTGTTTGTTTGCTTGGGATTTGGGGGGGGGGAGTTGGCATTTGGGGTTTTGTTTCTGTTTATTTATTTGCCATTCTTTATTTTCCCTGACTATGACCTTTTGAAATTATTTGCTGTCTTGGTTTGAGCTGAAATATCTCTGGACTGAGGACAGAATGAATTTGCCCCAAAGGAGTAAGCTACAACATCTGCATACAGAGAAATATTTATTGCTGTTTCCAGAAACTTTCACATCTCCCTGTTTGTTTGGGTTTTTTAATAGAATAACAGAATGCCAGGTTGGAAGGGACCCCCAAGATCATCTGGTGCAACCTTTTATGTGATAGTGTAGCTTAAATGAGTGGGTCCAGCACCCTGTCAAGCTGAGTGTTAAAACTGACCAATGTAGGGGAATCCACTGCTTCCCTTGGGAGCTGATTCCAATCTCTAACTGTTCTCATGGTGAAAAATTTTCTTCTGGAGTCCAATGGGAATATCCCCAGGATTAACTTGTACCTATTGCCCCTTGACTTTTCCAGGTGACTCCTTCTGAAAAGGGAGTCTCCATCTTCTTGACAGTCACCCTTTACGTACTGGGCCTCTTCCTAGACCTTGACTTTTCCAGGTGACTCCTTCTGAAAAGGGAGTCTCCATCTTCTTGACAGTCACCCTTTACGTACTGGGCCTCTTCCTAGAGGTCATGTTTGAAGCCTGGGTAATTCAGGGGAGTTTTTGCAGGACCAGGGCAATCAGTGATGCCTGCTTGCATACCATGACTGCTTGCATATCATGACTCTGATTCTTTTGTTAATGCTAGTTATAATTAGGATTTCATTTGTACCATTAGAAAGTGGTCTATGCTTTGGGGATGCAGGCAGTGCTGCTGGGCACAGTTCCACCTCAGGCAGGAAAATCTTCATCTGTTTTAGGACAAGAATAAAAAAGATGATTTTTGGTGAAAACTAAGAAATGGCTTGGGTTTGTTTTGGCTTTTTCTTTTTTTTAATATATTTCTGTGGATGGTTTGTGTTCACATTCTTCTCTGTAGGATCAGGCATCTGGTGAAACTCCATCTCCACTGATTTCCTTACAAGCTTTCCTTTCCTTGGTAGCGTGCCATGATGGTTATGGACTGATCAGGCTTGTAAACAGCAGCATTCGTTACCTACATTTGACGTTTGGCTGAAGACTTTGGTCCTTTGCTGAACTAGTTTTCTAGCTAGCTGTGGACCTGGAAAATGTAATGAAAAATCGGAATTCTTTCTGGGAAGTTGTCTCTCACTTGATGATTACAATATTTTTATTTTGGCTGATGAGGAGAAAAAAAGATCAAGTAATGAAATTTAATGTGACTGGAAATAAAATGTAGCATGGCTAGAAACCATAGGTGAACATGCTCAACAATGCAAAATTAGTGTGCTGTCTACTCTCTGACAGGCATTTGTACACCAGGGAGATACAGACAGGTACTGATCAATGGACCATGATAATCAAATAAAGGTCTGTGAATATAAATTACTTCAAATATGGTGTTTCTTTAAGGTTACTGGTCAGGAAGAGTTGTTTGTAACACAAGTCCCATATTGCTGTTGTGCAGAGGGTTCAGCTTGTTGCTAGAACATGAAGATAAAGAATAGTTTTGTTTAATTTTTACTTATGATTGCAAATAATCCCTCTCTTATCTTGCCTTCCTATTCTGTCCAGATTATGTGGGTGAGCAGTGAGCCCTAGAGCTGCAACAGGGATTGCAGGCAGGGATGGGTATCTGGAGGGGGAGGATCAGCCAGGATCACCTCTGAGCACCTCTATGAGTGCTGAAGGTGGTGGCACAGAGCTGATGTACGTAGCTACCCAGGCTTTGACACATGGGGTGACATACAGGATTAGATTTGTGGTGCCTCAATTTTCTCAGCTGGATGTGATATGAAGATCCTTCTCCTCTGTGCTACTGGTAAAAGAGACTTTTCATCTTTCTAGCTTCAGCACTCAACTGCTGAAGTTGGTGCAGAGCAGGCCACAAAGATGGTCAGAGGGCTGCAGAACCTCCCCAGTGGGGACAGGCTAGGAAAGCTGGGGCTGTTCAGCTGAGAGAAGAGACGGCTCTGGGGAGACCTTAGAGCAGCTTTCCAGTACCTAAAGGGGGCCTACAAGAAAGCTGGGAAGGGACTTTTTACAAAAGCTTGTAGTGATAACTTGAGGGGCAATGTGCTTTAAGCTTGAGAAGGGTAGACTTAAAATGGATATAAGGGAGAAATTCTTCCCAGTGAGGGTGGTGAGACACTGGAACAGGTTGGCCCAAAGAGGTCATGAATGCCACCTTTCTGGAGGTGCTCAAGGCCAGGTTGGATGGGACCTTGAGCAACCTGTTCTAGCAGAAGGTGCCTCTGCCAATGCCATGGGGATTGGAAGTGGATGATCTTTGAGGTTCCTTCCATTCTATGAATCTAGAGATTTGAATCTTCTTTTTCTTTTTTCTTCCCCCCTTTCCCTCCTTATTTATGAGAACTAATTGAGTAAAAAGTGATTTAAATTGCCAGGTATCTTAGTTTGGTTTTAAAACTTGTTTTGCATTTGTAGTATGGAGGTTCAGTTTCACTGTTCACCAGGAGGATAGGACATTTGGTAATTGTTTGTGAGGAACAGGTGGATAATGCAATGCATCTACTCATAATAATTGAACTTAATATACATTAAGAAGCTGTCTAGGTCTGTAGAGGAGATACTAGGAGGCAATAGATCCCCTTTAATAAACCCTCTCAAACTTTGCTCCAAAAGGCTTAAACCCCAGCTCCACCAAAGGAGGCTGATCAAGGGAGATGCAACTTAAATCACTGGGACCCATGAAAGCTGCAGACCCCTGTTGTCTCCTCATTGACATCAGGACTGTCCCCGTTTGCCCAGCATCATTGTAGGATATGCTGCTCGATCTTTCCAATTACTTTGATGACTTTTTTTCATTTGTGATTTGTGACAAAGTGTTTTTGGATGAAAACTGTAAGTCAAGCAAAATCACTGGCTTTATGGAGGCATTTTATTTGCTAACTCAGGCTGTGTGAAATACGCTAGATGTATCACAAAATAAAGGTAAATATCATGTATTTGAGAACTTGATAAATTATTGACAAAGGAAAAATGGCCCTAGTTAATCAGTCTGATGGTTTTGTCAGTGTTTGTCCCTGGAGTATTCAGAAGTAGTGGATTGTGCTTTAATGCTGGTCTGGTCTCACCATTTGGGAGAGAGAAAACAAACATTCTTGAGTCTCAGCTCCTCATCAGTGTCTGAACTTGAATGAATCAGCTGTTGAGATGAAGGAAATGAAATATAAATTGACATGAAGAAAATGTTCTCCCTGCAGCTGCAGAAGCAACTATAGTTGTCAAAAACTGATTTTTATTCCTTCAGAGACCAGCATTTTGGGTCACATCATCCTATTCAATAGCTGCACTTGGTATAAAAGTTGGACCTAAATGTATCGCTTTAATATTATTTTTTAAAATGCATTAAAGTAAATTTAATGAAGGATTGTCTTAATTTCAAGTCAGACTTCTAGGACATATTTACAAAGGAAAATCAGGATGCTGCTCCTATTTCTTCTTTTTGTTCATTATTGCAAGCAGCATTTAGTGGTCTCAGGGTAATTAAAAAAATTAATGGGTTTGGTTTTTTTTATTTTAAGATTTGTACTGAGTAGTCTGTGTTGCAGAAATGCTCCTGTTAGAGCAATGTGGTAATATATTGTACAGGCATCCTAAACAACATTGCTCTCCTGAGACCCCCACCTCAAACACTGTGTCCAGTTCTGGTGTCCCCACCATAAGGACACAGCTGTTGGAGTGAGTCTAGAGGAGGGCCACAAAGATGATCCAAGGGCTGGAGCACCTCTGCTATGAGGACAGGCTGAGGGAGTTGGGGTTGTTCAGCCTACAGAAGAGAAGGCCCTGGGGGAACTTTATAGCTGCCTTCCAATACCTGAAGGGATCTTACAGGGATGCTGGACAGGAACTTTTCATAAGGGTGTCTAGCAATAAGACAGGGTTTGAAGCTGAGGGAGAGTAAGTTTAGACTGGATCTTAGGAAGAAGTTCTTCAGTAGGAGGGTGATGAGACTTTGCAATAGATTGCCCAGGGAGGTTTACAAGGCCAGGTTAGATGAGGCCTTGAGCAGCTGAGTCTAGTTAAGAGGCATCCTTGCCCATGGAGCCAGGGAAGGTTGGAGTAGGTGACCTCTGAGGTCCCTTCCAACCTAAGCCAATCTATGAAATACTAAATACTCTGCTTGGGGCAGTGACTCTGCTTGAGGCAGTGATTTCAGAGCATTTAGATTTGTAAGACTGAGCACTAGAAGTCTCTGGCTGCTGCACTGAGTTACCTGGAATAAATTCCTTCAACTCCTGTTGCCCATGTTGTCTGAAGTGGAGCCTTTATTTAAATGTTGTGTTTTTCTAGGCAATTTCTTTGCTGTGCAATTCTCCTGACTTTTCTTTGAAACTGTGCTTAAGTGCACAAGGGAACCTGACATGCTTTCTCCCTGCTCCTCTTCTCATGCATGCTTGGAGAAATGAAAGTGCATTAAAAGAAAATCATCCTGCAAAATGCATTCATAACACAGGGGAGAAAAAACCCACAACCTGTTTGTTGGTGTTTTGGAAATATCTCATCCAAACCTGCTACTCAGTTCTCTACCACTGCAAATACTCTGTAGTGCAGATATCAAATTTATCAAACTTAAGTTATTGTTCAAGCTGTTGGCATGGAGAAAAGCTCTACTTCAACATGTTAATCTTTCATTCCAGTTCAAAAACGGCTTCTCTTCTTTTCCACCTGCTTTTAGGTTTGTTTGGTTTTTTTTTTTTTTCCCACCTGTGATGGCAGCTTCTTCTGAGAAAAGAGCAAGAATTCCTTGCTGCTTTGCTCTTTCTCCCAGCAGCAGAGTTAGTCATCCCACAGGCAGAGTGGACTTTTTGGGCACCTCCAGTGTTGTGCTGCCTGTCTGAATAGTAGTCCTGGTGGGTATGTCTTCTGTAAGTAGATGTCTCCTAGTTGCTGTTAAATAATATATATCTGCCTTGTGATTAGCTGCATTGAACATTTGTGGAAGTTAAGTCTTTGCCCCTTGGATTTCTGAAACATATTCCATTAAATCCCTTTTGTTTTCATAGAACCATAGAATCAGACAGGATTGGAAGGGACCACAAGGATCATCCAGTTCCAACCCCCCTGCCATGGGCAGGGACACCTCACACTAGATCAGGCTGGCCAGAGCCTCATCCAGCCTGACCTTAAAAACCTCCAGGGATGGGGCCCCAACCACCTCCCCGGACAACCCATTCCAGGCTCTCACCACTCTCATGGGGAAGAACTTCTTCCTTACATCCAGTCTGAATCTCCCCACTTCCAGCTTTGTTCCATTCCCCCCAGTCCTGTCACTACCTGATAGCCTAAAAAGTCCCTCCCCAGCTTTCCTGGAGCCTCCTTCAGATACTGGAAGGCCACAAGAAGGTCACCTCAGAGCCTTCTCTTCTCCAGACTGAACAGCCCCAACTCTTTCAGTCTCTCCTCATAGCAGAGGAGCTCCAGCCCTCTGCTCATCCTGGTGGCCCTTCTCTGGGCACGTTCCAGCATGTCCATATCCCTCTTGTAATAGGGGCTCCAGAACTGGATGCAGTACTCCAGGAGGGGTCTCTACTCACCAGAGCTGAGTAGAGGGGGAGAATCACCTCCCTCAACCTGCTGGCCACACTTCTCTTGATGCAGCCCAGGCTCTGGTTGGCTTTCTGGGCTGCAAGTGCACATTGACAGCTCAGGTTGAGCTTCTCATCCACCAGCATCCCCAAGTCCCTCTCCTCAGGGCTGCTCTCCAGCCAGTCACTGCCCAGCCTGTATTTGTGCTTGGGATTGGCTCCACCCAGAAGCAGGACCTTGCACTTGGTCTTGTTGAACCTCATGAGGTTGGCTTGTGCCCACCTCTCCAGCCTGTCCAGGTCCCTCTGGATTGATCCCTTCCCTCCAGCGTGTCTGCTGCACCACACAGCTTGGTGTCACCAGCAAACTTGCTGAGGGTGCACTCAATGCCTCTGTGCATGGCACCGACAAAGATGTTGAACAAGACTGGTCCCAGGACTGAGCCCTGAGGGACTCCGCTTTGTCTCTGGCCTCCATTGGGACATGGAGCCATTGACAGCCACTCTTTGGGTGTGGCCATCAAGCCAGTTCTTTATCCATCTTGTGGTCCACCCATCAAACCCATGTGTCACCAGTTTGGAGACCAGGATGTGGTGTGGGACAGTGTGAAGGCTTTGCTCAGGTCCAGGTAAATGACATCAGTTGCTCTCCCCTCATCTATTAATGTCACCTGTTCATAGAAGGCCATCAGGTTTGTCAGGCAGGATTTGCCCTTGGTAAACCCATGCTGACTGTATCCAATCACCTCCTCACCATTCTTCTGTCTCAGTAGTGCCTCCAGGAGGATCTGCTCCATAATCTTACCAGGCATAGAAATGAGACTGCCTGGCCTGTAGTTTCCTGGTTCTTCCTTCTTACCCTTTTCGAAAATGGGAGTTGTTTCCCCTTTTCCAGTCAGTGGGGACTTCCCCAGACTACCAGGACTTCTGGAATATAATAGAGAGGGGTTTAGCAACCTCCTCTGCCAGTTCTCAGTACCCGTGGGTGTATCCTGTCAGGTCCCATGGACTTGAACATTTTCAGGTCCTTCAGGTGATCACGAACCTGATCTTCACTTATGATGGGCAGTTCTTCCTCCTGGTCCCTGCCATTATCTTCCATGACTATTCCAGGAGTGTGGCTGGAGGCCCTTGCAGTGAGGACTGAGGCAAAGAAGTCATTGAGAACCTCAGTCTTTTCCAGGTCACTTGTGACCATTTCACCTGTTTCCTTTCTGAGGGGCCCACACCTTCCCTAGACTTCTATTTACCATTAATATACCTGTAGAAATTCTTAGTGTTCCCTTTAACCTCCCTGGCTAGATTCAATTCAAACTGTGCTTTGGCTTTCCTAAGCAGGTCTCTTGCTGCTCGGGCAGCTTCCTTATATACCCCCATTCCAGCTGTCCTTTCCTCCACTCCTTGTAGAGCTTCCTTTTAAGTGATAGTGTGTCCAGCAGCTCCTTGGTCATCCAGGCAGGCCTCCTAGCATTCTTCCCTGCTTTTCTCTTTGTTGGTATACATTGCTCCTGGACACAGAGGAGGTTATCCTTGAATACTGACCAGCTGTCCTGTGCCCTTCTTCCCTCTAGGGCTTCGTCCCACAAGACTTTCTTTTTTATTTATTTATTTGTTTTATTTTCTTAAAGATTAAGTTGATTTGGGGCATGACAAAAAGTCACATTGAGCCCTGGTCAATCTATAAGATTGAATGCTCCAAGCAAACATCTTTCCTTACATAACTGGTATGTCTTATTTTAATACAGTACATTTTTAAAGTTGAACTTTGAAGCTGATCCCTCTTCTCATGCTTGGTGGCACTCCCTTATGGAACAGAAACTTTTTATTATTTGTAACGGATTTGTATGCTGTCAGATGAACAGATGCTAGCATGCACCTGTAGTCTGGCTCCACTGGGAACCAGATTTACTGCCACTGTTTAGAACTGTTTGGAAAATTTTTGAACAAACTTCATGATGAAAGAAGAAGTTTTTGTGTAAAAAAAAAAAAGTCTAGTGAAAAGCATCTGCTTTGTATGTCTGCTTTGTTGGGTTAGGTTTTTTTCTAAAACTAAAAATTGATGTGTATCTTTTGACTTGAGAAATTCTGTTCAAAATATCAGCTTTCTGTGGAAAAAGGAGATGGAGAAGATCTATCTGAGGACTTGTCAAAATTGTGTCCAGACATGGTGATGACAACTTCTGTGTTTTAGCTACTTATCACAATTTGTTGATGTTTTAGGTACTCTTGTTTGATATTTGTATTCATTTTGCTGAAGCAAGTGGCTTATTTAGGATTTATTCCTGCTTTTGCCATTGATTTCCTTTGCAACCCTCAATTGCAACTTGCAAAGTCTCAGTTTCCTGAGATGTTGACCACTTTTTTTGTGCTTTGGTTTAGGAGTTGGTGGGTGAAGGTAAAGGGCTGGGGTGAGCAAGGCAACTTGGAGACCTCTTAGCCTTAACTCTGATGTCTCAACTTGAAGGAATTGATTTAGGGATGAGCTCCCCAGATCCGGACACCAGAGAGATAGTATCTCCGCTGGGCAGTAAACCCTGGGAGCAAAGTGCAGCTGTGTAAAAGAAAACACAGACAGACTGGCTCCCTAGAAGACCACTGTGACCTGTAGGGTTACATGGTGACCTGATAACAAGAACAAAGCAAAGCTCGGGACAGAATTATGGAGTCCCTTTATCTCTTGCTTGACGGTTGCTTAAGCCTTGGAAAAAATATATGCATTCATGTGATACTTTCTCTCTGTAGCCAATCATGAATTTACAACTGTAGTATGGACATACCAATGACCAATTACAAGCTGCCTTCTGATGTTATGTTAACCTATATAAAGAAAAAGCTTTGTACAATAAATTGACACTTGGCTTGCATCAGGCCTCGTCCTGTCTCTCACATCGCAGCATCTACTCAGTCATTATTTTCCAGCATGAATTGGATGTTAGTTGCTGCAGAGCACTGGGCAAGCATCACCTGAGCATGCAAGATCCAGGAAAGACAAAGTCAACTCAAAGCCACCATAGAGAGAAACTAACAAATGAAGGATCTATCATTATTTTGGACTCGATGATCTTTGAGGTCTCTTCCAACCTTCTTGATTCTATGATTCTATGATTAGAAAGCAGTAAGAATCTGGCTTATTGAAGTCAGCAAAACAAAGCCTGAGAGGGAGGTAGCAATTAAAGGATGGTTTAACCAGTAGAGGAAGAAGACTGAGCAGTTCTCAAATGAAGGTAAGAAACTTTAAAATGGGAGCGTAGTGTGTCTGTGAAAGGAGCTTTATGTCCTGATCATTTATGACTGAAGGGGACAAAAGGTCAATATCAGATCTCTATGCTCTTTGTTCAAAACTTGAGCTGTCATCTTCTCTCCACCATCGATGAACCACCCTCCAACCCACAGGTTTCTAACTCTGTTTCCATCTCTCAGACTGATTTGTGTGTTCCTTCAGTGTGATTTCTGAATCAGTGTTCTCTGTTCCTCCCTCAGGTATCGTCCTTATGTGGGCACCTTCTCTCTCTGATGGAGAGACACATGCAAATGTGGCTGTTTTGATGAAGCTTTCATCCACATCTACTACCTCATACCACTCTCCCAGCTTAAAGCCCAAATGCTGTATCCTTGCCCTTTGACAACTAGTGTCCCAAAACCCATGTGGGCACATTGTGTAACACGATTTCACTTTCATATTTAACCTAAATTGCCACTTGCATAGATTTCTTTAAGTCTGTATTTGCACCTGCATTGTTTTGCACCAGACTGCAGTGGCAGGACTTACCCTGGGTTGAATCACAATCACAGTTTTCCCAGTTGTAAAACCCAAAGTTTAGCAGGCGGAGGCTGTCACACTGTCACAAACTGGGTTGCATGGGAGCCAGCAGCAACGCTCTGCTCTAAAGATGACTCATGCTGTTTCAAACTATTTGGCTAATCAAATAGTTTGAGATCTGCTGCTTTGCAGGCAATATGTAATATTTACTCTGCTTTTATGCACTACTTTACATTTCGGATCCTTTGCCATTAGGATTCAAAGCATGTAGACTGCATCTAATCCAGTTTATCCTGTTCATCTTGGCAATGCTTGCAATGCTGACAGTTTCAAGAAAACACTTAATTTGACTAAGTGTTTTCAGTTTACTTCTCAAAATATTTGAAATCATTAAAGCCAGAATACTCCCCACACAGAGTTCATTACAATTTGTGTCATCCAGTGGTCTTTGTCTCTGCTGCTGGCTGAAGTAGTTTACCTGGTTAAGGCTGGGCTCAATGTTTGAGAATAATTTTCATGGTTTGATGCTTTTTAATATGACTTTTGAAGAGGCTCTTAGAGCAAAAATGAGAAATTCTGGGGATGTGGTGTGATACGCTGTCTTTCTGGCCTTGTTGAGCTGGACAGGGCACCAGGGGGCTGAATGCTGAGCTCTGCTTTCAGGTGCTCTACTGCTGTATGGTCCATGTATTTGTAAATATTTGTATTCAATGCTACCCAGCAGACGTGAGGCACAGTGAAGGGATGTAGAGCAGCCTGGTGGTTATGAACAGTGGTTCAGTAGCACTGGAGTGTGCTGGTGCAGATGGGGTCACTGGCTGCATCTCCATTCTCTTCACAATACACTTATAGCTGAGTACTTGTCACAAACCTCTCTGAGTTGGTATCTCACCCTTCGCCTGCTGCAAACCAACAGGAAGAAATGTAATCTAGGCTCACTGTGATTGCCAAACACAGATCCTGGATAGGACCAAGTGATTGGATATTGAAGTTTGGTAGCACTGGGGCATCTGTCTGTGAGGATGAGGCAGCCTGAAATTGCAGGACCTTGAAGGGCAGGTGATAGGATCATATTACAACAATGCAGAGACAGCTTGCTTTGGCACATCTATGTCATAACATTTTTCTCTTAGATTTTTGTTTTGTTTTGCTTTCCTTTCATATGATTTGCTCAAGACTTCCCTTTCAGAGATGGGTGCTGGCAAGTTGCAATACCACTCCAGTGCTACAGAACCACTGTTCATAAGGGAAGGTCCAGAGCTGCAGTAAGAGTAAGGAACTTGGAAAAATGCAACTGGTGTGGAAGAGTGAACAAGGTCACTGGTGACAAGGCTCTGCTCCATCTGTGCAGGCAGGTTCCTGAGCAGAAGCATTCCAGCAACATGGCATTTTGTCTCATTATTCCTTTCCTTTTAAATTTCAATAGCTAGTTATTTGCCTGCTTTTGGTTAGGAGACAAAGCCCCTCTTTATGCAGCCACACAACGCAGCTATCTCATGTAACAGAGAAATGAAATGCAAATTCCTCCAGTAAGACCTAAATGGTGCTTGCCTGGGGAAGAAGGAAGCATTTTCTGGCTACAGGAACAGAAGAAGGTGGTGTTGCCCAGTGCTTCTGACAGTCAGTCCCAGAAGGTGGAAGAAACCACAATTTGTGGAGTCTTCTGATAAATACTGGCATTAAAAATTCCCACGTCCCCGTTTCATCTCTCATAGAGCAGGGACGAAAAGAATCATTCTGCTGTTTTATGCCATTCAGTGAAGCATTTTAACCTGCATTATTTTGTACAGCGCACAAGAAGATCCCCCAAGTGTCTGCACAGAGCAATATACATAGTAAAATATTTTGTAACATTGGGTCCAAGTAATTTGTAACATTGGGTCCAAGTAACCAAGAAGGTTAAGTGAGTACCATGTGTGTCGGTGTGAGCTGAAATTCCCCCCCCACCGACAATCACCAGGCTAGCTCAGTCTGGAAGCAAATGAAAAGCTGTATTTACAAGCAGATGAAATGCAATGAATATGTAAAAATATACAAAATTCACAACACTTACAAATATATACAATCAACAGAAAAACACACCCAAGCTCCCTTTGCTTCCCCCCCAAGGGGACCCTCCCAAAGGGGGCCTCCCTCTCCCAGGAGCTTCCCCCCCAGACCCCCCTGGACAGAGAAGCAGAGTTTAGTTAGAGCAGAAAGTTGTTAACTTAGCTGCCAAGGTCAGTACGTGTTATCTTCAGCCAGAAGAGAAGAAGAAACAGCAGCCAGACAGCCCAGCAACTGCCCCCACTACCGAACGCAGAATGTGCAGAATGCCTACTTTGTTTTGGGTAATAGTTCTTAAACATTTCTATCTATCCAATGGAAGTGTTTAGAACAATCGTTATTTTGCTTTCTTACACCCAATAGTGACTTATTTACATTCTTTCACTTTCTCTGTTCTGAACTTTGCAAGGAAAAATTAAAAAGACAGTTTCAAACCACCACAGTCCACCCCTTCTAAACAATTCCATTGGCTGCTACTATCATTTATCTAATCTAAAATAATACCTACAACAATAGGTGAATAAAGACCATAGTCCATTCCGGCTATTTCAGATGTAGATGATTCAAAAGAGTCAAATCACAGGAAAAACAGCAAACAGCTTGTTTCCTCGCAGATGGAGCGAAGAAAGGAACAGGGACTCTCAGGTGACTCAGGGCTCTCAGGGTTCGTGCACCGTAGATCTCATGGACTCTCCTCTTGGGCGCGATGCTGTATCTGCGCAACACTCTGAATTTAACCTCTCTCAGCCAAAGTTAGATTTCTTTGTGGAATACACTGAACTTCACCATTTTCTTGCATCACCCAATAGGTGTGACCAGGACCTTCAGCAGAAACCACCCCTCGGACAGGTTTGGCCTCTCCTGAAGGAGAAAATACCCAAACAGTTTTGCCTAACAGATTCTTTTCTCTGATAACAGGAACTCTATCACCTTCCTCCTTTCGCAACAAATCTGATTGGGCAGGTCCAGCTCGATTCACTGAACCTCTACTATTCACCAACCAGGTTGCTTGTGCTAAATGTTTCTCCCAGTTTTTCAAAGATCCACCCCCCATGGCTTTGAGAGTGGTTTTCAGCAAACCGTTGTAGCGTTCGATCTTCCCTGCAGCTGGTGCATAGTAGGGAATGTGGAATATCCACTCGATGCCGTGCTCTTTGGCCCAGTTTTTTACAAGATTGTTCTTGAAATGAGTTCCGTTGTCTGACTCAATCCTCTCTGGAGTTCCGTGTCTCCACAGGATTTGTCTTTCCAGACCAAGAATGGTGTTACGTGCAGTTGCATGAGGAACTGGATAAGTTTCCAGCCATCCAGTGCTTGCCTCTACCATAGTCAGCACATACTGCTTACCAGATGGAGAACGAGGTAGAGTGATGTAGTCAATCTGCCAGGCTTCACCATACTTGTACTTGGACCATCGGTCACCGTACCACAAGGGCTTGATCCGCTTTGCCTGCTTAATAGCAGCACAAATGTCACAGTCATGGATGACTTGTGTGATAGCATCCATGGAAATGTCAATGGATCTGTCACGAGCCCATCGGTAGGTTGCATCTCTGCCTTGATGTCCTGACGAGTCATGGGCCCACCGAGCTAAGAACAGCTCACCTCGGTGTTTCCAGTCAAGATCAGGATCAGGATCAGAGTTTGTGTCCACCTGGGAAACTCTTGCAGCTAGATCTGCCTGATGGTTGTGTTGTTGTTCCTCAGTAGCTTTGCTCTTAGGAATGTGAGCATCGATGTGTCTCACTTTCACTGGGATTCTCTCAATGCGAGCAGCAATGTCTTGCCACAGATCTGCAGCCCAGATTGGCTTTCCTTTCCTCTGCCAGCCATTCTTCTTCCAGTCTTTCAGCCAACCCCACAAGGCATTGGCTACCATCCACGAGTCGGTGTAGAGATAAAGCTTTGGCCATCTCTCACGTTCAGCTACGTTAAGAGCTAGCTGGACAGCTTTTACCTCTGCAAATTGACTGGATTCTCCTTCTCCATCTCTCGCTTCTGCAACTCTGCGCGTTGGGCTCCACACTGCAGATTTCCATCTCCGCTTGTTCCCAACAAGACGACAGGAACCGTCTGTGAACAAAGCATATCTCTTTTCATCATCAGACAGATCACTGTAAGGAGGAGCTTCCTCAGCGCGAGTTACTCTCTCCTCTGGAGGTTTTGCACAGCTTGTGCCTTCTGGCCAGTTTGTGATCACCTCCACCAAACCAGGCCTTTCGAGATTTCCCATTCGAGCTCTCTGTGTTATCAGAGCCATCCACTTAGACCAGGTAGCATCTGTTGCATGATGTGGTGAAGAACCTTTGCCTTTGAACATCCAATTCAGAACTGGCAATCTAGGAGCTAGAAGAAGTTGTGACTCAGTTCCAATCACTTCAGAAGCAGCTTTCACTCCTTCATAAGCAGCTAAAATCTCTTTCTCTGTTGGAGTGTAGTTTGCCTCTGAGCCTCTGTAGCCACGACCCCAGAAACCAAGAGGACGTCCTCGTGTCTCCCCTGGAGCTCTTTGCCATAAGCACCAGGTTGGACCATTGTCACTCGCGGCCGTGTACAGAATGTTCTTAATGTCTGGACCAGTTCGGACAGGTCCCAGACCCATCGCTTGGACTACCTCTCGCTTGATCTGGTCAAAGGCTGCTTGTTGCTCAGGACCCCATTGGAAACTGTTTCTCTTTCGAGTCACATCATAGAGAGGTTTCACAATCTGACTGTATCCAGGAATGTGCAGTCTCCAAAATCCCACTATGCCTAAGAAACGCAGAGTTTCTTTCTTGTTGATGGGATTTGCCATGGTGGAGACTCTGTTTATCACATCCATTGGGATGTGACGGCGACCATCTTGCCACCGCACTCCCAGAAACTGGATTTCTCTGGCAGGTCCTTTCACCTTGTCTCGCTTGATAGCGAAACCAGCTTGCAAGAGAATGTCAATGATTTTGTTACCTTTCTCGAAGACTTCTTCAGCAGTCTCACCCCAGACGATGATGTCATCGATGAACTGAATGTGTTCTGGAGCTCCACCTTTCTCCAAAGCATCATGGATCACTGCATGGCAGATGGTTGAACTGTGAATCCACCCCTGGGGCAAACGATTGAATGTGTACTGAATGCCTCTCCAGGTGAAAGCAAACTGAGGCCTGCATTCCTCTGCTATGGGAATAGAGAAGAAAGCATTAGCAATGTCTATGGTAGCATACCATTTGGCCTGCTTGGATTCCAGCTCATATTGGAGTTCCATCATGTCTGGTACAGCTGCACTCATGGGTGGAGTTACTTCATTCAAGGCACGGAAATCAACTGTCAGACGCCACTCTCCATTCTGCTTTCTCACAGGCCAGATTGGACTGTTGAAAGGTGAATGAGTTTTGCTGATGACCTTCTGACTCTCCAACTGACGAATCAAGTTTTGAATGGGCACCAAAGAGTCACGGTTGGTTCTGTATTGTCTGTGATGCACAGTTTGAGAAGCAACCGGCAGCTTTACATCCTCTATCTCATGTTGTCCCACAACTGCAGATTCATCTGAAAGCTCAGGTCTGATGGACAACTTCAATTTTCCTCCATCAATTTCTACAGTTGCTATTCCAAAAGCCCATTTGTAACCCTTAGGGTCTTTAAAACGCCCTTCTCTCAGAAAGTCAATTCCCAAAATACAAGGTGCATTAGGACCTGTTACAATAGTATGTTTCTTCCACTGCTTCCCAGTTAAACTTATGTCAACCTCTATCTTAAACAACTCTTGAGATCCACCAGTGACTCCCTGAATAGTTATAGATTCTCCCCCTTGATAATTTGATGGTATTATGGTGCACTGAGCTCCTGTGTCAACCAAGGCCCTGTACTTCTGAAATTTTGAAGTGCCAGGCCACTGGATGTACACATCCCAATAGATTCTGTTATCTCCATTATCCCTTACCTCCCCCTGGCGGAAGGCAGGGCACCCCTAATGGTGGGGATTACCTCCACATGTACAGCTGGCACAACGTCCAGCACCAGAATTAGGATCACTGTTGGAGCTATCAGAGTTGTTCTGGGAAACTGAGGAAGCGACAGCTACCCTCCTGGTATTGCTACCTCGGGATCTGCCCCTCTGCAGCTCCCGTAACCTCTTGAAAAGATCAGAAGTTGGTTGACCATCCCATCTGTTCATGTTCTCACCAAACTGATCACGCAGAGTTATCCAGATACTGCCACGTGATTGCCTCTGCTGTCTGTTTTGGTTTGACCTATTCTGGAATGGCCTTCTTGGAGCACGTCTGTTTCTGACAGCTGAAACTTGTATCCATCTGGAGGAAGAGGAATCAGAATCATCCCCCTTCATCAAGTTGGATATGGAGGTTTTAAGTTCCTCCTTCAGCTCTTTCATGCAATTCTCCATCTTTCCAGACAAAGTTTCAATGGCTGAAACCAAAGAAGTACGTGCGAGACTATCCTCCAATTGCCTCATTTGGTCAGTGAAATAGCCAACAGTGGGAGGCACTCCACCATAATTTCTTGCCACAATCCTGCTTGCCAGAATAGTAGCATAATTAGGAGGAGCAAGCTTAATGAGCTTTTTGGCAAGGCCTGTTCCAACAGGAATTTCATCAGGATTCAGAGTCTTATGATCTCCGTATATTATTTCTCTCACAGCAAATTCTCTCAGACGCTTGATTCCCTCATCTATTGTGGTCCAAGGCTTAGGGTTCCATGGTAAATCATCTCTGCTGGGGTACCTCAGCGAGACTGCCAGTAGGAGGTGTGCCCACAGAGAAGCTTTACCAATGCACTTGCCTAGGTGCCTGTCTATGCCTGTATCCTTTGAGAGCATCCCCAACTGAGAGGCCGACTTGTCGCCTACCACCAATGCTGGGGCTCCCATATCAAAACACCTGGCTAGCCAAGACAGGACTGGCTCGTTATCTCCTCTGATGTAATCCTTCCTCACATGTCTAATTTCCTGTCTGGGTGCATTAGCTGACTGTATGTCATCCTCATCATCATCATCATCATCATCCTGAGGTCGCTGTCCCCATAATCCTATTTTAATCCTCCGTTGAATTTCCTTGAGTTCAGAGGCACTGCCTGCAGTTGCTAATTCAGCAGGGTCTACATCTCCATCATCCATGTGGGGTCTCAAGAGGTCTGCCAGAGTTTTAAGGCTAACCTTCTCTTCCTCACCAGAAGGATCTTTCTTAACAGAGGGACCCTGAGTAGAAGGACCCTCATCTCCATCTGCACCATCTGCTGCAGCATCTGCATCTCCTCCTGCAGCTCCTTTACGCTTTCTGCTTACAGTGGCCACCAAATTTACTGGATTGGCTTTCACATTCACAGCAGAGTTGGAGGGAGTAGAGGAATTTTGTGCAGGGTTAGCAGGAGCAGAGGGAGTCTGTGCAGGGTTGGTAGGAGGTGTGCTTTGAGATCCTGCAGCCACTGCTGCATCCATCTGGGCAGCAGAGGGAGGAGGAGGAGACTGTGCCTCGTTAATGGCGTCTGCCTGCACGGCTATGTCTGTCTGCGCAGCCATTTCTCTCTGCGTAACTATGTCTGCCTGGACAACCATTTCTCTCTGTGTAACCATGTCTGTCTGCACAACCATTTCTCTCTGTGTAACCATGTCTGTCTGCACAACCATTTCTCTCTGTGTAACTATGTCTGCCTGGACAACCATTTCTCTCTGTGTAACTATGTCTGTCTGCACATCCATTTCTCTCTGTGTAACCATGTCTGTCTGCACAACCATTTCTCTCTGTGTAACTATGTCTGCCTGCACAACCATTTCTCTCTGTGTAACTATGTCTGTCTGCACAACCATTTCTCTCTGTGTAACTATGTCTGCCTGCACAACCATTTCTCTCTGTGTAACTATGTCTGTCTGCACAACCATTTCTCTCTGTGTAACTATGTCTGTCTGCGCATCCATTTCTCTCTGTGCAGCTGTGTCTGTTTGTGTACCCCTGTCTGCCCGTGTACCCCTCTCTGCCTGTGTAATCGAGTCTGTCTGTGTCGCCGAGTCTGTCTGTGTAACTATGTCTGCCTGTGTACCCGAGTCTGTTATCTCAGATTCTGGCAAAGGTCCCGCAGCTACTGCTGCTGGCTCTGAGTCAAAACTATCGGCAGCTTTCTCACAAACCTGAACTGTGATTTCCTGGTCACCGTAATCAGAATCAGAAACCAATTCCGAACCTCTCTGAGCTTTTCTATGTTTCCTCTTACATCTACGCAGGTCGGAAGAGTGAGTAGCCTTACGTCTTTCTTGACACAGTGCTATCAGCAGCCATATGATTATTCCAAGAAACAACAAAATTAAGGCTAGCACAAGATATCTAGGGTACCACTGGTTCCAAAGACCCTCTGTAGTTGTAAGAGGAATAACAAACTCAAATGTGTCTGCTAGCAGATTCATAGTTGAGTTACCATATCTTCTAAGCCAAATAAGACCACAACAGAATTCAACAGCATTCAGTAACTTGTTCTTAACCCAAAGAAACTACTTATATGCCACATATCTCACAATCTTGTCTATCATGCAGGAAACAGCCCATCTGTAGACAATCACACTGATAATAGATAAAATAGAATGACTCAGAACCCAAAACAGCTTCATTTTGCTTCCTAATCTGAGCAGGAATAAATCATACAAGCAATCGAGCCCCACGTTGGGCGCCAAAAATAAAAAGTGTGTCGGTGTGAGCTGAAATTCCCCCCCCACCGACAATAACCAGGCTAGCTCAGTCTGGAAGCAAATGAAAAGCTGTATTTACAAGCAGATCTGAAATGCAATGAATATGTACAAATATACAAAATTCACAACACTTACAAATATATACAATCAACAGAAAAAGCACAACCGATCTCCCTTTGCTTCCCCCCAAGGGGACCCTCCCAAAGGGGCCTCCCTCTCCCAGGAGCTTCCCCCCCAGACCCCCCTGGACAGAGAAGCAGAGTTTAGTTAGAGCAGAAAGTTGTTAACTTAGCTGCCAAGGTCAGTGTGTTATCTTCAGCCAGAAGAGAAGAAGAAACAGCAGCCAGACAGCCCAGCAACTGCCCCCACTGCCGAACGCAGAATGTGCAGAATGCCTACTTTGTTTTGGGTAATAGTTCTTAAACATTTCTATCTATCCAATGGAAGTGTTTAGAACAATCGTTATTTTGCTTTCTTACACCCAATAGTGACTTATTTACATTCTTTCACTTTCTCTGTTCTGAACTTTGCAAGGAAAAATTAAAAAGACAGTTTCAAACCACCACAGTCCACCCCTTCTAAACAATTCCATTGGCTGCTACTATCATTTATCTAATCTAAAATAATATCTACAACAATAGGTGAATAAAGACCATAGTCCATTCCGGCTATCTCAGATGTAGATGATTCAAAAGAGTCAAATCACAGGAAAAACAGCAAACAGCTTGTTTCCTCGCAGATGGAGCGAAGAAAGGAACAGGGACTCTCAGGTGACTCAGGGCTCTCAGGGTTCGTGCACCGTAGATCTCATGAACTCTCCTCTTGGGCGCGATGCTGTATCTGCGCAACACTCTGAATTTAACCTCTCTCAGCCAAAGTTAGATTTCTTTGTGGAATACACTGAATTTCACCATTTTCTTGCATCACCCAATAGGTGTGACCAGGACCTTCAGCAGAAACCACCCCTCGGACAGGTTTGGCCTCTCCTGAAGGAGAAAATACCCAAACAGTTTTGCCTAACAGATTCTTTTCTCTGATAACAGGAACTCTATCACCTTCCTCCTTTCGCAACAAATCTGATTGGGCAGGTCCAGCTCGATTCACTGAACCTCTACTATTCACCAACCAGGTTGCTTGTGCTAAATGTTTCTCCCAGTTTTTCAAAGATCCACCCCCCATGGCTTTGAGAGTGGTTTTCAGCAAACCGTTGTAGCGTTCGATCTTCCCTGCAGCTGGTGCATAGTAGGGAATGTGGAATATCCACTCGATGCCGTGCTCTTTGGCCCAGTTTTTTACAAGATTGTTCTTGAAATGAGTTCCGTTGTCTGACTCAATCCTCTCTGGAGTTCCGTGTCTCCACAGGATTTGTCTCTCCAGACCAAGAATGGTGTTACGTGCAGTTGCATGAGGAACTGGATAAGTTTCCAGCCATCCAGTGCTTGCCTCTACCATAGTCAGCACATACTGCTTACCAGATGGAGAACGAGGTAGAGTGATGTAGTCAATCTGCCAGGCTTCACCATACTTGTACTTGGACCATCGGTCACCGTACCACAAGGGCTTGATCCGCTTTGCCTGCTTAATAGCAGCACAAATGTCACAGTCATGGATGACTTGTGTGATAGCATCCATGGAAATGTCAATGGATCTGTCACGAGCCCATCGGTAGGTTGCATCTCTGCCTTGATGTCCTGACGAGTCATGGGCCCACCGAGCTAAGAACAGCTCACCTCGGTGTTTCCAGTCAAGATCAGGATCAGGATCAGAGTTTGTGTCCACCTGGGAAACTCTTGCAGCTAGATCTGCCTGATGGTTGTGTTGTTGTTCCTCAGTAGCTTTGCTCTTAGGAATGTGAGCATCGATGTGTCTCACTTTCACTGGGATTCTCTCAATGCGAGCAGCAATGTCTTGCCACAGATCTGCAGCCCAGATTGGCTTTCCTTTCCTCTGCCAGCCATTCTTCTTCCAGTCTTTCAGCCAACCCCACAAGGCATTGGCTACCATCCACGAGTCGGTGTAGAGATAAAGCTTTGGCCATCTCTCACGTTCAGCTACGTTAAGAGCTAGCTGGACAGCTTTTACCTCTGCGAATTGACTGGATTCTCCTTCTCCATCTCTCGCTTCTGCAACTCTGCGCGTTGGACTCCACACTGCAGATTTCCATCTCCGCTTGTTCCCAACAAGACGACAGGAACCGTCTGTGAACAAAGCATATCTCTTTTCATCATCAGACAGATCACTGTAAGGAGGAGCTTCCTCAGCACGAGTTACTCTCTCCTCTGGAGGTTTAGCACAGCTTGTGCCTTCTGGCCAGTTTGTGATCACCTCCACCAAACCAGGCCTTTCGAGATTTCCCATTCGAGCTCTCTGTGTTATCAGAGCCATCCACTTAGACCAGGTAGCATCTGTTGCATGATGTGGTGAAGAACCTTTGCCTTTGAACATCCAATTCAGAACTGGCAATCTAGGAGCTAGAAGAAGTTGTGACTCAGTTCCAATCACTTCAGAAGCAGCTTTCACTCCTTCATAAGCAGCTAAAATCTCTTTCTCTGTTGGAGTGTAGTTTGCCTCTGAGCCTCTGTAGCCACGACCCCAGAAACCAAGAGGACGTCCTCGTGTCTCCCCTGGAGCTCTTTGCCATAAGCACCAGGTTGGACCATTGTCACTCGCGGCCGTGTACAGAATGTTCTTAATGTCTGGACCAGTTCGGACAGGTCCCAGACCCATCGCTTGGACTACCTCTCGCTTGATCTGGTCAAAGGCTGCTTGTTGCTCAGGACCCCATTGGAAACTGTTTCTCTTTCGAGTCACATCATAGAGAGGTTTCACAATCTGACTGTATCCAGGAATGTGCAGTCTCCAAAATCCCACTATGCCTAAGAAACGCAGAGTTTCTTTCTTGTTGATGGGATTTGCCATGGTGGAGACTCTGTTTATCACATCCATTGGGATGTGACGGCGACCATCTTGCCACCGCACTCCCAGAAACTGGATTTCTCTGGCAGGTCCTTTCACCTTGTCTCGCTTGATAGCGAAACCAGCTTGCAAGAGAATGTCAATGATTTTGTTACCTTTCTCGAAGACTTCTTCAGCAGTCTCACCCCAGACGATGATGTCATCGATGAACTGAATGTGTTCTGGAGCTCCACCTTTCTCCAAAGCATCATGGATCACTGCATGGCAGATGGTTGAACTGTGAATCCACCCCTGGGGCAAACGATTGAATGTGTACTGAATGCCTCTCCAGGTGAAAGCAAACTGAGGCCTGCATTCCTCTGCTATGGGAATAGAGAAGAAAGCATTAGCAATGTCTATGGTAGCATACCATTTGGCCTGCTTGGATTCCAGCTCATATTGGAGTTCCATCATGTCTGGTACAGCTGCACTCATGGGTGGAGTTACTTCATTCAAGGCACGGAAATCAACTGTCAGACGCCACTCTCCATTCTGCTTTCTCACAGGCCAGATTGGACTGTTGAAAGGTGAATGAGTTTTGCTGATGACCTTCTGACTCTCCAACTGACGAATCAAGTTTTGAATGGGCACCAAAGAGTCACGGTTGGTTCTGTATTGTCTGTGATGCACAGTTTGAGAAGCAACCGGCAGCTTTACATCCTCTATCTCATGTTGTCCCACAACTGCAGATTCATCTGAAAGCTCAGGTCTAATGGACAACTTCAATTTTCCTCCATCAATTTCTACAGTTGCTATTCCAAAAGCCCATTTGTAACCCTTAGGGTCTTTAAAACGCCCTTCTCTCAGAAAGTCAATTCCCAAAATACAAGGTGCATTAGGACCTGTTACAATAGTATGTTTCTTCCACTGCTTCCCAGTTAAACTTATGTCAACCTCTATCTTAAACAACTCTTGAGATCCACCAGTGACTCCCTGAATAGTTATAGATTCTCCCCCTTGATAATTTGATGGTATTATGGTGCACTGAGCTCCTGTGTCAACCAAGGCCCTGTACTTCTGAAATTTTGAAGTGCCAGGCCACTGGATGTACACATCCCAATAGATTCTGTTATCTCCATTATCCCTTACCTCCCCCTGGCGGAAGGCAGGGCACCCCTAATGGTGGGGATTACCTCCACATGTACAGCTGGCACAACGTCCAGCACCAGAATTAGGATCACTGTTGGAGCTATCAGAGTTGTTCTGGGAAACTGAGGAAGCGACAGCTACCCTCCTGGTATTGCTACCTCGGGATCTGCCCCTCTGCAGCTCCCGTAACCTCTTGAAAAGATCAGAAGTTGGTTGACCATCCCATCTGTTCATGTTCTCACCAAACTGATCACGCAGAGTTATCCAGATACTGCCACGTGATTGCCTCTGCTGTCTGTTTTGGTTTGACCTATTCTGGAATGGCCTTCTTGGAGCACGTCTGTTTCTGACAGCTGAAACTTGTATCCATCTGGAGGAAGAGGAATCAGAATCATCCCCCTTCATCAAGTTGGATATGGAGGTTTTAAGTTCCTCCTTCAGCTCTTTCATGCAATTCTCCATCTTTCCAGACAAAGTTTCAATGGCTGAAACCAAAGAAGTACGTGCGAGACTATCCTCCAATTGCCTCATTTGGTCAGTGAAATGGCCAACAGTAGGAGGTGCTCCACCATAATTTCTTGCCACAATCCTGCTTGCCAGAATAGTAGCATAATTAGGAGGAGCAAGCTTAATGAGCTTTTTGGCAAGGCCTGTTCCAACAGGAATTTCATCAGGATTCAGAGTCTTATGATCTCCATACATTACTTCTCTCACAGCAAACTCTCTCAGACGCTTGATTCCCTCAGCTATTGTGGTCCAAGGCTTAGGGTTCCATGGTAAATCATCTCTGCTGGGGTACCTCAGCGAGACTGCCAGTAGGAGGCGTGCCCACAGAGAAACTTTACCAATGCACTTGCCTAGGTGCCTGTCTATGCCTGTATCCTTTGAGAGCATCCCCAACTGAGAGGCCGACTTGTCGCCTACCACCAATGCTGGGGCTCCCATATCAAAACACCTGGCTAGCCAAGACAGGACTGGCTCATTATCTCCTCTGATGTAATCCTTCCTCACATGTCTAATTTCCTGTCTGGGTGCATTAGCTGACTGTATGTCATCCTCATCATCATCATCATCATCATCCTGAGGTCGCTGTCCCCATAATCCTATTTTAATCCTCCGTTGAATTTCCTTGAGTTCAGAGGCACTGCCTGCAGTTGCTAATTCAGCAGGGTCTACATCTCCTCCATCATCCATGTGGGGTCTCAAAAGGTCTGCCAGAGTTTTAAGGCTAACCTTCTCTTCCTCACCAGAAGGATCTTTCTTAACAGAGGGACCCTGAGTAGAAGGACCCTCATCTCCATCTGCACCATCTGCTGCAGCATCTGCATCTCCTCCTGCAGCTCCTTTACGCTTTCTGCTTACAGTGGCCACCAAATTTACTGGATTGGCTTTCACATTCACAGCAGAGTTGGAGGGAGTAGAGGAATTTTGTGCAGGGTTAGCAGGAGCAGAGGGAGTCTGTGCAGGGTTGGTAGGAGGTGTGCTTTGAGATCCTGCAGCCACTGCTGCATCCATCTGGGCAGCAGAGGGAGGAGGAGGAGACTGTGCCTCGTTAATGGCGTCTGCCTGCACGGCTATGTCTGTCTGCGCAGCCATTTCTCTCTGCGTAACTATGTCTGCCTGGACAACCATTTCTCTCTGTGTAACCATGTCTGTCTGCACAACCATTTCTCTCTGTGTAACCATGTCTGTCTGCACAACCATTTCTCTCTGTGTAACTATGTCTGCCTGGACAACCATTTCTCTCTGTGTAACTATGTCTGTCTGCACATCCATTTCTCTCTGTGTAACCATGTCTGTCTGCACAACCATTTCTCTCTGTGTAACTATGTCTGCCTGCACAACCATTTCTCTCTGTGTAACTATGTCTGTCTGCACAACCATTTCTCTCTGTGTAACTATGTCTGCCTGCACAACCATTTCTCTCTGTGTAACTATGTCTGTCTGCACAACCATTTCTCTCTGTGTAACTATGTCTGTCTGCGCATCCATTTCTCTCTGTGCAGCTGTGTCTGTTTGTGTACCCCTGTCTGCCCGTGTACCCCTCTCTGCCTGTGTAATCGAGTCTGTCTGTGTCGCCGAGTCTGTCTGTGTAACTATGTCTGCCTGTGTACCCGAGTCTGTTATCTCAGATTCTGGCAAAGGTCCCGCAGCTACTGCTGCTGGCTCTGAGTCAAAACTATCGGCAGCTTTCTCACAAACCTGAACTGTGATTTCCTGGTCACCGTAATCAGAATCAGAAACCAATTCCGAACCTCTCTGAGCTTTTCTATGTTTCCTCTTACATCTACGCAGGTCGGAAGAGTGAGTAGCCTTACGTCTTTCTTGACACAGTGCTATCAGCAGCCATATGATTATTCCAAGAAACAACAAAATTAAGGCTAGCACAAGATATCTAGGGTACCACTGGTTCCAAAGACCCTCTGTAGTTGTAAGAGGAATAACAAACTCAAATGTGTCTGCTAGCAGATTCATAGTTGAGTTACCATATCTTCTAAGCCAAATAAGACCACAACAGAATTCAACAGCATTCAGTAACTTGTTCTTAACCCAAAGAAACTACTTATATGCCACATATCTCACAATCTTGTCTATCATGCAGGAAACAGCCCATCTGTAGACAATCACACTGATAATAGATAAAATAGAATGACTCAGAACCCAAAACAGCTTCATTTTGCTTCCTAATCTGAGCAGGAATAAATCATACAAGCAATCGAGCCCCACGTTGGGCGCCAAAAATAAAAAGTGTGTCGGTGTGAGCTGAAATTCCCCCCCCACCGACAATCACCAGGCTAGCTCAGTCTGGAAGCAAATGAAAAGCTGTATTTACAAGCAGATGAAATGCAATGAATATGTAAAAATATACAAAATTCACAACACTTACAAATATATACAATCAACAGAAAAACACACCCAAGCTCCCTTTGCTTCCCCCCCAAGGGGACCCTCCCAAAGGGGGCCTCCCTCTCCCAGGAGCTTCCCCCCCAGACCCCCCTGGACAGAGAAGCAGAGTTTAATTAGAGCAGAAAGTTGTTAACTTAGCTGCCAAGGTCAGTGTGTTATCTTCAGCCAGAAGAGAAGAAGAAACAGCAGCCAGACAGCCCAGCAACTGCCCCCACTGCCGAACGCAGAATGTGCAGAATGCCTACTTTGTTTTGGGTAATAGTTCTTAAACATTTCTATCTATCCAATGGAAGTGTTTAGAACAATCGTTATTTTGCTTTCTTACACCCAATAGTGACTTATTTACATTCTTTCACTTTCTCTGTTCTGAACTTTGCAAGGAAAAATTAAAAAGACAGTTTCAAACCACCAGACCATGAAAAATATGAAGAAACTCTTTTAATCTTTTGTTCTCGTTGTTTTTTTTTGTTGGTTTGGTTTGGTTTGGTTTTAGTTTGTTGAAGTGGGAATTTTTGCATTGAATGTTAATATTTCTTCTTTTTTGCTGAGGTGTGGTACAGAATAAACACCTAGCTAAAAAATAGTAAAGTTAAAACTAATGCTGGAGCAAAGGCAAACCTTTTGAGGTATCGTTCAGAAAACCATTTATTCAGGATCAGCACCCCAATAAGACCCATACAAACATGTGTGGGGCAGAGGAACAGCTATTCAGAGCTTAAATTGGTAACACAGTCAGGGGACAGTTTAACCTCTGGCATTAGCTAGAACTGGGCAGTGATATGAGCCAGTGCAGCAGTGCTAATTAATGCACCCTGAGGTGACACAACAAGGCATTGGCCCTGTACACCTGAGACATACTTCTGTCAGTGCTGAGGTGCCAATTAGTGTTTTCTCATAAAAATAACCCATGTTGGAAAAATAAAAAGGCAAAATTCCAAGTAACATAGAGAAAACAAGATTTAGACATAAAATAATAAACTGGCCTGCAGTGCATCTCTCTAGTTCATTAATACAGGACAGGACAAGCTCTGCTGTAGCTGCCATTACTGAAATGAAGAAGCTTTGTTCCTGGGCTAGGCAGCAGCATCTTTGATAACTTCTACCCTGCCTGGGTTGAGAACTGACAGTACTCAAATACATCATCATGAGGCAATCTCCAGTGAAGAGCAAGGCTTAAGAGCTCAGGGCACCCCCTCTGCGACTAGCATGGGGTATCTGGGAAAGGATCTCTGCCTACACTGATGGTGGACACAAAATAAACCTATTTCAGACCTATTTCAAACCTATTGGACAAGAAAACATAAGAGAATTTCTTCTGCTTCTCGTTTGATGTTAATGGTGCATTGTCCTTCGCAGGCTTTCAGTCTCAAGGAATTCAGTAACAAAAATCACCACTCAGCAATCCTCAAGCTCAAAACCACTGCAGAGAAATCAAGCTGTTATGGGAATATGTCAACCTCTTGTCTTCATTAGGTGAGCCATTATTGCTTAACGAAGGCAAGGAAGCATTTTGTCTAGACTAGTTATGTTAATTTGGATTTGCCTCAGTAGATGTTTTGGGGGTGAGTGGGTGATCTTAAGGACGCATCTATTTCAAACATCTCAATGTTTCTGATAAAGAAGACCCCAAGGACTGAAACTTCACATCAAAGACAGGCCCTTAATATACGCTGGGATTTCTATAAATGAGCATATACCTTACAATGTGCTGCTGTTCTTCTAAAAAATATTTAATCACTGTTTAATATGGTAATATTGGATGTGGTTGGAAGGGGGAGTACTTTACAACTGTCTGGGTGGTAGGAGAAAGGAGCCATTTGGTAAATCAGGCCAGACCAAATGGCATTCCTTGGTTAATCATCAGCTATTAAAATAGCACCAAATCATAGCAAACTATTTGTTTATCATTCAGTTCACAATCTTCTGCACAGTATATTCATAACTGCTGTACCCAAGCTAATTTTAAATGAGCCAATGAAGCCATTCTCCAGTACTCTTCTGGGGAGTGGATTTGTGGACTGATTGATCTCTCTGCTTCTGGGGCTAAGTTCCCACCACATCAGAGATGATGACATTGGTGTTTAACTTTGAAATAAGTTGGATTTGAGTTTAGAGTATTTTTTAAAGCTTGGTGTGGTTATAATCTCTTGCATTACTCTCCAGTGCTTCCAAGAAGGTTATATCCACTACAATTCTCTCCAAGCATCTGAGTGTTCAGGCATATGTATGGGGAGCAAAACCATAGAGCCTTGGTCTATGCAATGATTAAACAATTTTAGTAGTAAGGGGGAAAATGGATGAAGGTGTGGCAGTGACAAGTACACAATTAAGTTCTTCTGTTGTTTGTTTGTATTGCAGTAGAGCTTAGGAGCCTTAGTGATGGACTCCTGATGTCAGCATAAACTGAGGAATTAGTGGTACCTGCCCCAAATATAGATAAATAAATGGAGAGTTCAAACTTTTCCCTCTGGCACTGTTGGTGTCCCCCTAATCAAGCTTCCTCACCTTTAACATAGCTGCAGAGAAATGAGGACAAACTCGTCGGCTTGGCATTTCATTCTGCACGACAGTTGATTGGTCATTTTATCACCAGTGATGAAGTGAAATTAGATAATCTCGATGCCATATGGTACACAGTATTTATAGTTTAGTATGTTTTCCATATATGTATGCTAAAGCCTGCTTCAGGGATTTGTTGTGGTCCTTGTGTTTACAGGATTCGGGTCTTGGGTGGAGAAGAAATTGACAGTTGATAATATTTGATTTAAACTGATGCATTGGAGACCCCATGGGTGATCCCTATTTAAAGTCAATTACACTTTCTGTCCTTCACCAGCAAGGCTGTCAGGAGCCAGACCTCATGTCCACCAGCTCTGCTACCTCTGGTAGCAACTGGGAGTGGGTGATACCAGGAGGCAGAAGCAGAAACCCCTGAAGGGCCGGGAATGCTTAACCCCCATCCCAGCTTTCCTCCCGAATGACCAGCAGCATGGAGTCTTTAACACAGGTAGGCTTAAACCTGAAACATCCTTCCAAGGATTATCTCCTCTTAGGTTTACCTTCAGGTTTCTTGCTTTCTGTCAAAATGTTTCATTCCCCTTGAAATCCTGATAAATAAGGAGCCATGGTATTAATTATGTGGAACGTTAGTCACTCAATATGTGTCATTATTTTCTCAAAACAAGCCTAAATGAGCACCACAGAAGGGTCTTAGAGATCTGCATTTGGAGCTGACTCAAATGTGATAAAACAGGAGCGTGTTCTCGATCCCAAATATTAATTGCCTGGTTCTAGTACAAGCACTAGGGACTTTAGCAAGTTGTATGGTGTGAATACTCTCCGTACATCTTCTTGACTGTTTCTCATCAAAAAGGTCCCCACGGATCTCTTCAGCTCTAGAAGAAGTGGTAGCAAAGCTGTGCTAAGCTTTAGAACATGTTTCTTGGTCTGCTTGAGACCCACACCCCACTCCTCATCTGTCTCTCCTTCTATGCCTTGGTCACTCTGAGTTGTAACGGCAGAAACAGCCTGAGGCTGGACCACCAATTTTTAAGAACTGGTAAATAATAAAAATGATTAAACCCTAAGAGGGGAGAAGCAATGTTCAATTGCCCTGCAAGGACCCAGCAAACACTTGAACAAAGAGGAGTTAATAAATGTTACAGTCAGGTTTTTTTGGATAGGTTTCTTGCAGAATATGATTTCATAATCTGTTGTCTCCAGTGAACAACAAGACCTCTGTAAACACTCAATATTCAAATAGAAAATTGTTTCTTGTAGGCTTCCATGGCACAAAATAAAAGCTCTGTAAATCTGGGCCTCCATATGTGGTTCTCAGCTGGTGTAAGTCTCTGAATGAATTACATGTGAACAGAGAAATTAATGCTACACACATGGTGACCAAACTTGAAGCAAAAATTGCAACTGAGAATATACTGCAGTGGGTTGTGAAATATTTGAAAATAAATCGAAGCTTGAGTCCTTGTTGATATAATGCATCATTGATGCATTTCAAGGAGTACACAACTATCACAGTGAGGTAATAAAATACTGAGCTCACATTTGGGAGAGAGCAAGGACTTACTCTTTGAAATCAAAGACTGAATTTAAGCAGAATGCAAACTATAAAGGCAAATATGCAATACTGACCTTTCAGCATGATTGTGAACAAAAATTGGGTAAAGTGCTTTCCCCTTTTCAAAGCCTGCAGCTGACTTTTGCAGTAAATGTATATTCAATCCAGGTTTTGAAACAACTGTGCTCTAAAGCTACTTTTGTTAACCAGTCAACACTGATGATGAATTACCCAAGAGTTTTGGTACTTCTGAAACCATTGTGATCTTTTTCTGGTTGGTTCCCCCACTCCCCCCCTTCTCCACTCAACAGAGAGAGGGAGGGAAGAATGGACATGTTACAGTGAATTCTAAATGAGGACTGTGCCTCCTGTTTGCAAAAAGCCAAGCAAAGCAGTAAAAATAATAAATAAAACAAAGGAAACGCTCTTTAATCCATTCATGAGCTCGAGTGTTTCAAGTAGGCCATAATATTAAGACAGAGAGTTCTGAAAGAGATGGATTAGAGGAAAGGACTACTGCTTAAACAATGTCAGCATATTTAATTGAATTAAGAATTTGTCAACACTGTATTTTCCCATGTCCAGGATCCTCACTGTTGATTCAAGGCTTAAGGCCTAAATACAAAGGGCAACAACTGCCATGTATTTTGATCCCCAACAAGCTGTGCCCTTTGAAATGCCAGTGCTTAGATTTCAGAAGAATGCTGGAGTGCTTTGCTGCAAGAGGACATAGGCAAAACAAGGGAGGTTGGACTCGATCTTCCAAGGTTCCTTCCAACCCCTAACATCCTGTGATCCTGTGAAAACAGGTACTGAAAGTATGTTACCCTCCTGAGTTCGACCCTCAGCATACTGAGGGAGCTGGACTGAGAATTTTTAAGCCCATTGTTATTTCTGTAACAGTTTTTGTATTTAACACAAGGACAACTGGGACTGGGAGAGTTGACCAAGAATGGAGCGAGGAGCTCTCAACCCTTTGAATTGATTTCACAGGGGATTTTACTAAGTCTGTAGTTTAGTCACAGGCGATAGCAAATGTTCTTTGCTTTATGGGTATGGAAAACAGGTCTTATGAGGAGTGGCTGAGGGAACTGGAGTCATTTAGTCTGGAGAAAAGATGGCCAAGGGAGATCTTGTTTTCTACAACTTCCTGGAAGGAGGTTGTAGCAAGGTGGGTGTCAGCCTTCTCCCTGGTAACAAATGATAGGACATGAGGAAATGGCCTCAAGTTGCACCAAGAGAGGTTTAGATTGGATATTTGAAGAAACTCTTCACTGAAAGGATTCTCAAACACGGGAACAGGCACCCCAGGGAGGTGGTTGTGTCCCCATCCCTGGAGGTGTTTAAAAGGCACACAGATGAGGTGCTGAGGGACATGGCTTAGCACCACACTTGGTAGAGTTAGAGAATGGTTGGACTCTATGTTCCTAAAGGTGTCTTTCAACTGAAATGATTCAATGGTTCTATTCTATAATTTTGTTTTCCTCATCAGTCTGTTGTACAGAATAAGTGTCTGTTTCCTTGTCCTCAAAAGGTGTCTGATGTCTCATACTCCACAACTGGACTGGAAGGAGCCACTGAGGTTTGGGCAAAACCAGCTCAGGCTGGAGCAGGAGGTAAGTAAACCTTGCGAGCTTTAGGCCAGAGTATCTGCTCTGTTTTCCCACCCTGGCACACCTCTCTGTCCCAGCCACCTTGCTACTACTGCCATCTACATAAGAACAAATTGCAATTGGACTAATTTTTTTCTCTCCTGTACCCATACTGGTTTTGTTTATAGATTATTTTGAGGAACACAAGTGGTCTGTGATTACAAAGAGCCATGCTTTTTTTTATGACAGCTATCTTCAGTTTACCTGTTTTCTTCACGAGGGGATGCTGATATAGCCAAGCAAGTGACAAGCAGTTCTCTAAATAAACAAATGAAACTAAGTTCTGGAGGGCATAGAGGAGCATTCTTTTTGTTGTTGTTGGATGACAACTGTGATATATCTTGAATAGATAAAATTTTAGTATTATGGTGCCTCAGCTGCAACTGCACCAAGCTCTTGGCTCTGCCCATCTGTCAGAAGTTGCTTCCTCGGCAGCAGAAACAGCAGAAGACTACATGTCTGTGTTTCTACTTGCAGCCTGATATTAACTTAAATTGCTGATCAGTGCCAGTTTGAGTTATAGGGGCAACTGCTGAGCGGGGTTAGCTGGGATGTAAAAGCATGTTAACAGGTTTCTACACCACATATACATGTGGTGCTTAGGAACATGGTTTAGTGATAGACTTGGCAGCGCTGAGTTAACCACTGAACTTCATGATTTTAAAGGTCTCTCCAACCTAAATGATTCTATGGCTGGTCTTTTGTCTGACTCTTTGAGTCAGCTTTGGCAATATATTCCCACTGGAGTGCTAAACATAAACCACACCCTAACTGCAGCCCTCTGTGGACAGGGCATCCTGACTTCAATAGAGATGACTGCAGGAGAAGGATGCTTGAAATTGGTCCTTCCATGCAACTGCCCAGATAGAAAAATTCTGCTGCATTACTATAAAATTCAACCAAATACTCTGTGAATCTTACTGAGTGATAGTTGCCTAACTTACTGAGCACAGATCCTCAATCAGATTTCTGTTACAGTAAGTGTATATAGCCTAAGTACATCTTTTTGCATGGAGTTGTACTCCAGACACCCAAGAAAGTCTGTGTTTTGGAGGCTGGAATTGCTCTTCCTTGATTAGCACGAGCGACACAGATTAATGCCTGCTTCTGCTTGTATTGATGCTGGTGGCATAAAATAAATTGACTATGGTGCTGCAGGATCATGCTCTCAATATCCTGAATGCTGAGTGCAGAATCTGACTATTTTAGGCTAAACCACACTTTGGCTGTGCTTGAAGAATCATGATAAATGTGAACATGGGCACCATGTTCCTTGAAACATACCATACATGAACTGGACCAGTTAAGCCACATCATTGGACGTGCATTGGATTTATTTGATTAAGCTTTCATTTTGGGATTGGATGTTTTACTTGAAGAAATGCCTTAGTGAAACGTATAACACCAGCAATAACTGGAAGAAATTCTGTACTTCCTGTCCTGACTGCCTTAGCTGACAGATCCTAAAAACCTGTAGTGCTTCAAAGCACACTTATCCTTGCTAACAAGCCCACTCATCTCTCTGCCACACTTACCAGCTGTTTCCAATGAATTTTTCTGTTACTCAAAATGTCTTCATTTTGCCTAAAGTTCAAGGTGAAATGATACTTTTTTCAGCTTCCTCCAGTTCACTCAAGCTGTGTCAAAGTATGGCTTTCCCTCTTGCTGAATACGCGATTTCAGCAGCATTAATTGTAGGCAATTTTAAAGAAGTGCTAAAATAGGTTCCATAAATAGGAACGTTATGACCCAAGGAAATTACTTAGCCAGGTGGAAGGGTCTGCTGCTGCTGCATCTATCAACTTGGCTCAACAAAAAATATGCAGCAAAATCCCTTTGCAGTTTGTGCTAGTTTGGGGCCAGACAGATCGTCTCTTGCCCCGAAAGGGACAAAAGAATGAGACTCACACAAATGGATTGGAGAGTGATGGAAAGTTTAAATGGAAAAAGCAATTGGTGAAGCTACAGAGAACTACAAACCACAAAGCATAGTGACAAAGAGTATCCCAAAGCGTACAGAACCCCTCACAGTATTCCCAAAGCTTCCCAATCCTTCCCTTCTTCCCACCTGAGGGTAAACCCAAACCCCCCAGGGCTCTTTCTTCCCCCTCCCGCTGCTAGGCAAGTCTCAGGCTGGCCAGGTCTGAGACTGCCCACCCTCCATTCTCCTCCTGGCATTAGGCCTAGACAGGCCTAAGAGGCCTTGAGGATACTCCCCCGGCATTACCCGATAAGAGAGGACATCTCCCGTGGGAGCAGAGAGGGAAGAAAGAGGAAGAGAATGACTTTGCAGATGGCCTTATAGGGTGCAGGATTTATGGGTAGAAATACGTCGTTTCCTGTGTCCACCCCTGTGGGTGGGCACCCAGGACACCAGAGGTGTATCTCATGCGGCAGGGGCAGGGGGCACCCAGCCTAAACTGCCACAGAGTTTTACCCTGGCCTTATACAGTGTGGTTTAACTTTGTAATTCCAGTTCCATGGAGCACGGGACCACAAAAGCAGCTCACAAGGGTGCTTCAGTTTGTCTGAAAAGCCTGTGTGGTCCTGTTATTTCTGCTCTAGAGTCTTCATTTGTCCTCCCCAACAGGCTGTAGGATGAGAAGTGCCACCACCTCCATATCCACATTGAAAGAAGCGAGACGCAAAGAGGGTAGAGACTTGTGTGAGCTAGCTCAACGATGGTGCATTGAAATACAGAAGTCAAAGCACTGGGGAGAGCAGAGGGGCTGCATGACCACAGTGAACATTTTAAGGGGTTTTTGTACAGTCAGACTGAAAATTGTTTTGTCTCTGACTTCAAAGGTAAACATGGAGCTTCAAGTAGAATTTAATGATTTCATTTGCTTCTTGCCTAATTATTTCACAAAGCTTTTACTTTAAATATTATTTCTAGTAACACCTGAAATACTTTATTTTAAATAGTTCGGGGATTTATTTTAAGTACTCCAGTTAAACACACCACTGTCTTTCAGGTTTGGGGGCATTTGTGTTTATTTTGATTGGAGAATTTTTTTTCCCCTCGTCATGCAGTTTAAATATATTTTAAACAGTTTCTGCTCATGTCCACGCTCTGATTCTAGTGCATGCAAATACAACAGCTGCTCCTAACCTACCACATGTTAAAAGGATGAATTTTAACTTTTTTTTTTTTAAGTGACTCTTTAATTGAAAAATTAAATATTTAATGAGCTATTTCTACCCAGAAGGGAGGCGGGAAAAAATAGTCTTGAGGTTCATTCCCAAGCAGAATTCAGGCTAGTGTCTGGTACGCTTTCAGTGGTGATCTGGCAGCAATTAGTGGTAACATAGCCTGCACACAGGACACCCTTGAGAGGGGTGCTAGTCTGCACCCCCACCTCTGTTCCCAGTCCTTGGTACCTTATCTACACCCCTTAACATACAGCCTGGTAAATATCTCTGGCTGTGGTTCTTCATACAAGTCCTTATTACATCAATGTATTTGGGTAAAACTTGGTTCTACTCACATAAAACCCTTGTAATCAAAACAAATGGCATTTCTAATTGAGCAAGGCCCTCGTGGTAATGAAGGGCAGCAGTGCTGTCAAGATCACTGGTTCATGTTTCCTCCCCCTGTTCAGGAGACTAAACTAATTTATTTATGAAATCAAAGCAACCCATCAGATCAGCCATCTAACTAGCTAGCTGCACTGTTCAGATTTGTGTGTTTGCTATTTCATGACATCCAAGTGAACAAGCTATATGTCAATGAAAGCGTTGGCGCTTTATCATATATTATAGACTAGTCTGAAGTGCAAAAAAAAAAAAAGGATTCTGCAATGGGGCTACAAGCAGTAATTACTTTTTTTTTTCTTTTTTTTTTCCCAGTGAGCATATGCTGCGGGTGGGAAAGGACCTTATAATGTAAACAGAGGTTTCATTAGCGATGATACGTGGTAGTCCCCAAGTAAAGGAAGAGAAAGCAAATCTGGGAGCACCTGTAGACTTCACAGGCTTGTACCTGTGAGGAAGGGGCATGTGCAGAGATGTTCTGAGGGCACTGATGGAATCTGCTCTTCCTCTAAAGTCTCCCCTGGGGCCCCTCTGCAAACACAGCATGTTTGTCAGGCTCAGGCAGTTTGGATGCAGAATGAGTCCATCTCCCTGCATCTGGCCTCCAGAAACCAGATTCTTCTTTTTTTTTTTTTTTGAAGAGTGGGCAACTTGCTTCCACTGGAAGTTTTAATATTTCTATCTGAAAGTTAGAGTGTCCTCCGGGAAGTATTTTTGGCCAAATGTCTCTCATGTAGCCATCATTCTGCTTTTAAAAGTTCTTGTTTAACTCCAGAAATATTGATGCTTGGCCTGGCTGTTTCCTCTCCCCTGACTTTTTGCTTGCAGCAGGTAGGGAAAGTGCCCTGTGTGTTACAAGAGTGACCACACTGAACACTGAAGACCTTGCTGTCCCTACAGGTAAGCTGAGCATCTCCATCATGCTCATTTTCCATTTGAACACGAGGAGAAACTTCTTTTATATGAGGGTACGGGGCCCTGGAACAGGCTGCCTAGGGAGGTTGGGGAGTCTTATCTGGAGAGATTCCAAACCCACCCGGAGATTGCAATCCTGGTCAACCTGCTCTGGGTTACCCTGCTTCAAAAGGGGGATTGGACTGGATGATCCCCAGAGGTCACTTCCAACCCTCAGCATGCTGGGAATCTGTGATCATCACCCTCCCGCCAGCTCGTAGGCTGATATTAAATGAACTCGGTCCTGGGAGATGTTGGTGGCGTGAGCTAGCTGAGCTCAGCAGTGCTTCATCAGGAGTGCACAGATTCACAGACCTGAACTCAAGCAAGGTCTGAGTAATGGCGCTTCGGCTTTCCCCCGCTGCCTTTTATTGCTGAGCTGCTTTTCGCTGCATCAGGGCTCTGTGGATGATAGACGGCGGCGCGGGGTCCTAGCACCATGTAACGAGGTCTGGGAGCACGACACCTCGGCTCGGCTAGGGAGGGTTGGTCGGTGCTGAGGGGAAAAGCAGGGGCGGGGAGCGCAGGAAGTGCGGGCTGCGGATGGCCTCTGCTGGGAGCCGCTGCTCACTGCAGCCGCCGCTGCCCAGGGGCCGGGTGCGCCCGACCACAGAATCATAGACTCATTTCGACTGGAAAAGACCTTTATGATCATCTATTCTAACATTATCTAACTCTGCACCACATCTCTGTGTCTTTTAAATACCTCCAGGGACGGGAATTCAACCACCTACCTCCCTGGGGAGCCTGAAAACTGAAAAGTGTTTGAGAATCCTTTCTGTTTCTTCTAAACCTCCCCTGGTGCAGCTTGAGGCCGTTTCCTCTCATCCTATCACTTGTTACTACGGAGAAGACACTGACCCACACCTGGCTCCAACTTCCTTTCAGGGAGTCATAGAAAACGAGAAGGTGGTCTGTTAGCTGGATTTATCTCCAGGAAGAGGTGAAGCCAGGGTAATGCCTGGAATAGTGGCTTCTGCACAAAGCTTTGCAAAACTGCTTTGCTTTTGCTTTATTGTACTTACTTTGCCTTAATCAGTACTAGTGTGGCCGCCAGGAGTAGGGAAGTGACTGTCCCAATGTACTCTGCACTGGTAAGGCCACATCTTGAATAAAGGGTTCAGTTTTGTACCCCTTGCTACAAGAAGGACATTGAGGTGCTGGAGTGGGTTCAAGAAGAGCAATGAAGCTGATAAAGGGTCTAGAGAATAAGTCCTGAGAGAAGCAGTTGAGGGCACTGGAGTTGTCTAATCTGGAGAATGAAGGCTTCTCACTCTCTACAACTGCCTGAAAGAAGTTTGGTGCAAGGTTGAAGCAAAGTTTGTTCTCTGAGGTAGCAAGTGGTAGGGCAAGAGGAAACCACGTCAGGGAAAGTTCTGATTGAGCATTAGGAAAAGTCTTCCCAGAAAAATTTGTCAAGCCCTGGAACAGACTGCCCAGGGAAGTCAGTGAATTACCATTCCTGGAGGGCTTTAAAAAAATGTGTAAAGGTGATGCTTAGTGGCATGGTGTAGTGGTGGACTTCAGTGTTAGGTTTACTATTGGATTCAATGATCTTAAAGGTCGTCTCCAACCTAAACTGTTCTGTGATTCTATTTCCTCCACACAGACCCCACAGGAGCTGCTGCAGAGAACCACACACTTTCACTGGCCTTGCACCCTGGCTCTGTTGAAGGCAGGCAGCCACCCAAAGGCATCTGCCAGCACAACTGCGTGCAGATTCTGCTGAGGAACCAGATGCATCAGAGGAGGGGAAAAAAAATAAAAAGGAAAAAATCCCTTCTGCAGCTTGGCATCTGTGCACCACACATGCCAAGCAGTGCAGGAGCAGTGGTAAGAGGAAGCAGCATCAGGCTGGGGACTATTTGGCACCCCCGCAGCCCACGATCAGTTTGGATTTGTGCTGAGAAACAAGGAATGTCCACTACGTAAAGTGTTTTTCAAAATTTGAAAAATCCATGTTGAAAATAAATAACCATAAAAAGCCAACTAGTCAACTCTGCAGGCTGAGTTCAGTGAAGTCGAAATCCTCCAAATAAAGGAGAGCCTTTCGGCATGCAGGCTGCATGGGGTGTGGTTGTGAGGTGGAGCTTCCACCTCTTGCCTATTTTGGGAGGCGTTGGAGGTGTCCTTGGACCATCCAGCTCTGACGATCACCTTGTACACCTAACAACCCCATTCATTGTTTAATGTTCAAGCCTGTACAAGCTGCTTGAAGCAAGATATAAAACAGGTGTTAGAAGCTTCTGGAAAGTTTGCTGTCAATTACCATGATTTCCTCTTTCCAAGACTTAAAAGCTGAATGGCTTTTTTTTCCAGTTGTATAAATGCACTTTGCCATAAATACTTATTTTGCATCAGGGGAAAAACAAAAACAAAAAAAAAATGCCAGTGGGGGCTGGTGTGTCTAGTTAGGGACTGATCTAATCCCACTCATATCATTGATGTTGTAGAGGTATTTGGGCTGGCAGTGGCGTGGGTCAGCTCTCAGTGTGGGTGTCAGGCTGCCATTCTGCTGTGGGTATGGGTGCTCCTGGGGTGATTTGCAGGGCATTTCTGCACCCTCATGCGTGCTCTGCTTTCTGGTAGGCAGCAGGACTGGGACAGGATATGTTTTTCAGTTTTGCAACATGTCATTTAAATAGAAATTTTCTCACTGCTACTGATTTATCAGGAAAAAAAAATCTCCCGTGTCAAATTTTAGAGGTATATATTTGTACCGAGGCTATAAAGGGTAATTGCTCCATGTTTCTGAAGATCCAGAGGTTTATCCAGGTTCTAGACCGTGAGCAAAAACTCCTTTGCAGGCATGGCTGGGTGCAAGTTTTTTCTCTTCACTGTAAAGGCTGTGTTCTAGGGAATATCAATGCATTGGATGAAATTGAGAGGACTGCGATTAAGTTTATCTCTCAAACTGGTGCACGTCTGGGGCTTCAGTAGATGACAATGCCACTAGCAACATGCTTTGGGAAGGGAAATCTAAGGGAAACTGTGGGGTGTGCTGCTTTTATGAGACATCTAAAACTCTTTGGAGAGCAAGTGGTAAAGGTTTTGTTTCTGTATCTCATTAGTTGCCTAGGTGACTTTTAGTGGATTAAGATAATTTTTTTCTAGGAATGGTTTCTCTTTAAGGCAGTCTTTGAAATTCAAAAAACGTTCAATTTGTTTTCCCCTGGTGTGTTCAAGGACAAAGTTTAGCAAATTCTGAGTTTATTTACCTGAATACGCTCAAGCTGAGGATTACCCCTATGCCAGTTAAGCTTGTTCCATGATCTTGTGTTTCCCCTTTACCTTGCCCCAGAACGTGCTGAAGAGCTGCAGATGGGTAGGAAGCTGCACCAGGTCTCTAGGAGCATCATTTCAGATCTTGCTGTGGTCACTGACTTTCTAGGTTACTTGTTAAATTTGGCTTGTGCCCATCTGTGTTTTCCTACCACATTGAGGGTTTGGCAAGCCAGGGCCACCAACTGAGTGTGAAGCACTTGGATGCTGTGGTGACAAGGGCTATGTTTGTGCCCAGGGAGCATGACATTTAAGGGGAGCTCTAGCCCTACAAAGCAGACATGCTGAAGGACACATCATGTATGAATCTTTTTTAAGTGCTCCCAAAATGTACTGAAGAAATTGCCAGTATCTCACTAGCCATCAGGGCCTCCCATGGGGACTACTCCAAAGCGTGCTGAGCTTGGCTCACTCTCTGCTCCATAAGTTAGCCAGTAAATGACTTCCAGAGCCCCACCATGCTTACTTCTGCTCTTGCATTTGCAGGAATAGCAGCAAGAATTAAAGGATCCACTGGGGGCTGCTAAACATGGTCTTAACCCCTTGGGAGGAGTCCGAGCTACAAGTCACTGCAAGGTAGGAAACCACAGGAGATAACTTGCAAAGTCCTCATCCTAGAAAAGTGCAGCTGTGGGACACAGCAGCGGACGGGGGATGCTGCCAGAGGGGGAGCACCCAGTTTGTATGCTGGTGTTAGGCTGTGAGTTCTATGGCTTTGTATGTGGCCTAACCAGGCAGGCCCCACTGCAGAAATGGGCATTGGAATTGCAGTAGGTACAAAGATTTCTTTCAGTGGAAGTAGGATGGGTTTTCTGGGATACCAGATCTGTAGTATTTAAAGCTCATAACAGATGTCTTAAATTCCAGTGAGTTGGGGTGATTTCTTTTTTTTTTTTTTTTTTTTTTTCAGGGGGGAAATAATACAATTACTGTGGTTTAAGTTTGCAGAGAATTTGGGTTTTTCAATGTGATTTGCCCCTCTTTCCTATAGGACTGATGCTGCTGTACATGCATAATGACACAGAAAGCCTAGAGGATAGTTTTACCATGCAGCTGACAGATGGCAAGCGCACAGTCCAAGGGACACTTTACATCTACATCATGCCAGTCAGCAATGAAATCCCTCATCTTTCCAGGTTAGCTATCTAAGTGACATTCAGTGCACAAAGGCTTACAAAGAAAAGGAGGAAAAAAAAAAGACAAAAAAAAAAATTAAGCCCCCCTATCTCCCCACCAGCATCTCCAAGCCCACCCACAGTTCAGAGGAGACCTTGCTTTCATTGCATGTGTAATCCCTGAAAATGGGTTTGTAGCAAGGCTGTGCATGCCGCTGCCTGGTGCAGGACCCATGACAAGCCACACAATACCAGCAACAACTATTCATGCAGAAATAGCTGGTTTGTGGTCTCCAGGCAGAGGCTTGCTTGTATTTAAGTTAGTGGCAAAATTCTGGTTTTGTTCAAATAGGCCAGAGCTGCTCCTTTTTCACACTCTACAGCTCTCTCCCACTTCCTTGATTCCCTTCTGTATGTTTTCTCCATTCTCTTTAATCTATTTTTAACAGTGAATCTTGTTGGAAGAACATGGTGTGGGTTTTTTTAATATTTAAGGTCCAAAGCCAGTTGAAGGCAGTGTTCATGTTCCTTTCGAGAGAGCTGAAGTGCCACCTCTGGGAATAAGGCTTCAAACAAAGAGGGAGAAGCTACAAAGAGGGGAGTAATGTTAATTAGATGTCTCTCTTTGTGAGCAGTAAAGTCCTTCTAACATCCTTTCACCATAAAATTGTCATAAGGTTTTTGAATGGCATGACAAGACTAAATGTCGCCATGAGTGTGCAGGTAAGAGGTTGTTAAATTGGTTTGAGGAACACAGGAAGAAACGTGGTCTGGTGTTGTGCTGTGAGACTGTGATATGGGAGATGTGGCTTCACTCTATGACCATAAAACATGTTTTGGCCTAGTTAAGATTTCTACTTATAAGAATTCACAAGTTGAAAAAAATAAATCCTGTAGACTTCCCAAATCTCTCCAGAAATGCCCAATCTAGTCTGAATAGAAAGATCAAAACACTGAATTTGATTCTTGTCTTATGCAAACTCTTTGAAAGATCTCTGTGGGCCACAGGGGAAAAAGTATCAGTAAGGCTAATATTTCAGTAGCCTATCTGCATGGTGATGGTAATGACATCACAGTGTCAAAAACCGTGTAAACATGGCACTCTGGGACATGGTTTAATGGCCGTAGTGGTGTTAGGTTGACGGTTGGACTCAATCTTAGAGGTCTTTTCAAACCAAAACAATTCTTCAGACTCAAAAATACTTTGTAAAGCTAAAAGTAATTTATATTCTTGTCCCACAATAACTTTTGGGACTTGAAAACTAAAACTTTTGTCATGGAGTACAAAACATCAAGCACAAACAGGTCCAGCTCTTCCCACTGGCAGGGCTTGAATCCCCTTTTTCAGGGCACAAGAAACCAGTTCAATCCCAAAAGCCCGAGTGAACTGTTAACTGCAAAGGTAAATACAAGCTCTCTTTTTGAGGTATAAATCAATGCACATATAAAAATCCTGTATGGCTCTGCCTGGGGCCCCTTTGCTGGGGTCCTTTTTGTAAGGAAAAGCAGAAAAATCCAGTGTGGTTGCCCCTCTCTGGAGGGGAGCAGCATCCCTTGGTGTGCACAGGGAGCATCGACACTCCGAGCAGCTTTGGCTCCCTCCCCAGAGCCTCGTGTGTGTAGTTTGAAAAAATTTCATAGGAGCAGTGAATAAAAAGTTATAAAAGGGACATGTGTTCCTGCTTCCTACCAGCGTTTCCTTACGAGCTTGTGAGTGCAGAGCCACTGAACCCCTTTGCTGGGAGGGAACCATGCCAGGCTCCTCCTTCCCTCTCCAGCCAGGTCTACCCCTTGCAAGATGCAGATCTGCTACCATTTCTTCTCCTTCATCCCACTCTTAAGCCTATTCTTCTGGTCTGGTTTTCTTATGCTTCACATCTTCCCTTTCCTGTTTCTTGCAATTTTGCTCTCACTGTCTATCTGAGGATGGTTCCTTGCTGCTATTTCTGTTTTTGTGCACATGAAATGGCTTTTCTGGATCCAAATGTTTGCTCCTTCCTAGTGTGAGCTACCCTTTGAAGAAACCTCTTATTCAATCTTTTAATTTCCATGTTATTTTCTAGTCCATCAGAGGCAAACTTCATATCTCACCTCTTGTTGGTGTTCATAGCCCATGGAGAAAATTGAACCCTTCTGTAACGGAAGGAAATGTGACAATATTATCATTTTCCACCAGGTTGTGGGGCTGAGAGGGTGCTCCTCTCTTGCACAGAGCAATGAGTCTGTCTTGTAGCTTCATCAAAACCCACAAGGCTGGAGGACAACGTAAGAAGAAAGCACCTGGATGTGCATGACAAAGCTTTCTGTCCCAGTCCTGTGGGAGCAGATTTGTTGAAATGTTTTTTTAAATTCTATCTGCTTGATGCTAAAAGGAACCTGTTCAGGCTTAATAAATTGGAGAAATTCCTCAAAAATACTTCATCCTTATGAAAGTGTGAGCCCTGCACTGCTGCCAAGAGAAGTGAGACCTGTGGTGTCAGGCTGAGTAAGTGATGGTCGCATGAATTAGAAACGCTTAGGTACAGATCCCTCACTACCGCGGTTTTCCCCAAGATGTGAAAACGTAGCAGGGAAAATACTAAGCAGCATTCAGTTTTCCCAGCCAGATCTGCTTCTTTTGGATGCAATCATGGGCTGCGTACCAAGCTGTGTAAGAGACCAAAATAACAATCTGAGCTCCCTCTTCCACTACTTTGAAATGAGAATCATAGAATCACAGAATCTTTTAGGCTGGAAAGAGACCTTTAAGACCATCAAGTCCAATCATTAACCCAATGCTATCAAACCTGCTGCTAAACCATGCAGCTGGGCATCTCATCTACTCTAGGGATGATGATTTAGCCACTTCCATACTCAAGACTGTTCCAGGGCTTGACAAACCTTTTGGGGAAGAAATTTTTCCTAATGTCTGGTTTAAGCCTTCCTTGGTGCAGCTTGAGGTGGTTTCTTCTTGTCTTATCACATGTTCCTTGGGAGAACAAACTGATCCAAACTTGCTCTAGTGTCCTTTCAGTGAGTTGTAGAGGGGGATGAAGACTGTCCTCAGCTTCTTTTTCTCCAGACTAAACACCACCACTTCCCTCAGCTGCTCCCAAGAAGGCTTGTGCTCTGGACCCTTCATCAGCTTCATTCTACTTCTTGGACCCATTCCAGCACCTCAATGTGTTTCTTGGAGTCAGGGATCTAAAACTGAACCCAGTGTTTGAGATGTGGCCTCACCAGTGCCAGGTACAGGGGAACAATCACCTCTCTAGCCCTGCTGGCTATGATATTGCTGATACAAGCCAGGATGCTGTTGGCCTTCTTGGCCACCTGGGCACAGAAGTTACAGAAGTAACCAAGAAATAAGTAGCCTCAGGAGGAGATGCTGCCCCTCTCCTTGTGCTGGGTGCTCTACCAACACATCCATGCAGAACAGCCAATGAGCTTTCTTGCAGCACGTGTGTGTATTTTAATTATCCTTACCCAACTGTCTTTGCTCAGCTAATTTTTGCCTAGCCTCTCTCCTTACTACAGCTGCTTTTCCAACACCAACCTGGAAAATTCTCTCAGTTCCCAGGCAGTTCAAATGCCATCTTGAGGAGCAAGGCTGATGTTGGAGGCATTGGGACAACACTTACACCTTAAGTTTGAACAAGAAAGTGTGTGAAGTGAGCAACCTCTGGGCAAGGTGGAGACTTGCTGAGCTCAAAGAAGTGTGGCTCAAATTGTTAAATCCCCCTTGCTAACACCTGATGGGTGTTTTTTTCTTCACCAATCTCTCCCTTCCTGTTTCTTTGTTCTTTGGTGGTGTTTTTTGTTTGTTTGTTGTGTTTTGTTTTTTTTCTCCCCAGGACTATAGGTTTGGAATTTGAAGCAGTTGAGAAAAACCATTTCCAGTGCTGGATTAGAAGCAGACACCAAACATGTTCCAGGGGATGAGCTTGCCTGAGCTGGCCCTGTGTGCCCAAGTCTGCAACTGAAAGTAGTGGTGGCTTTATGGCTTTTATTTCTCTCTTTTCCTGGGGGCAATTGAAATCCCCAGCCAGCTCCTGCAGCAGCAGCAGACATGTTCTGGAAATAGTTTAGTTCATGACTTGACTTGGTAGATAGGGAAAGCAGCGAGACCAAACATAAGGTTTTACTGGAAGCTTTGTCCTGTGTTTAGCTGGCTCTGGATGATCCCCTCCAATATTTCTTTCTCAGTTTCTCCTTGCCTCTGCTTCAGAGATGCTCATGCCTCTGCAGCCCTTTCCCACCTGAAGCTAGCAACTCGCCTATATAAAACCAGGGCAAGCTAGAAGCAATCCTCCTGCCTCACCCTGAAGCATCCCAGCCCTGCTGGAGAATAACTTGGAGGAAAACCTTTCCTTCTTGAGATCAGACCTTAGAAATTGCTTCTTGTTACACATCTTCCTTCACTCTCCTGAACAACACATTTTACCTGACTTTTTTATCAGTTCACAAAGCCACTGTGCTGTCTTCTTCCTTTTATAATTAAGCGACTCGAGAAGTCCTTTGAGGTCAATAAATTCTAAGGAGGCTTCCATAAAACAAAATATAAAGTAGAGAGCGCTGCCATCAGAAGCCAGTAAAAGTCAGCCACTATGCACAACACCTCTGCAAATGGCATTATGTCATTGCCTAATATTAGTAAGAAACAGTAAGATTATGTTTTTTGTCCAAAGCTATAAAAAGTAATGAGTCTCACATAATCTACTGAAGGGAAGGAGAGGGGGACAGCACGAGAGGGGAGGAAGGTGACTATAAAAGTGAATTTCCATTTTTTTGGGGCATATTGAGTGCATTAAGAAATCTAGCCTATAACAACCAAACAGACTTTAATGTGCTCTGTCCCATGGATTTAATTTATTTTGTTTTGCTTTGCTTGCTGGGAACACACACATGAAACCTTTCAGGAGTCAGGCGGTCTTGTTTCAGTAAATACAACATAATAATAAGAAGCTGGAAAATATTATGGGGTGGGTAACAATGGCTTTATTCATCTTGGGTCGCAATACAGTGCTGCAAGTGTATCAGATGCTGCTGGTACCAGCTTAGCAAAGCCTACAGCATTATTCCCAATCTTCACAAACAAGGTGGCAGATTTCCGGTGCTAAATATTTACTTTCTCACTGCAGGAATGCAGGTGTCCAACCAACAGATCTGTGGACTCATTCATTTCAGAAGAGGAAGGAAGCAATCTGAGGGAGGCATTGTGCTACTGACCTGAATACACAGGTTGTGTGGGAGTTAAATACGAGCTGTGAGGGCTGGGGATGCAGCAAACCGCTTCCCTGCCACCAACCAACATGTTCATCAGCAATAATCTGCCATAAGGACCAGGCTCTACACAGACAGCCAAGCACTGTAGGTGATGGCTGGTTGGCTTTTTGTCCTGCTTGGTCCTGCAGAAGGTGGAAGTCCATTGAAATGGGGTGGGGAAAGACTCCTGCAGATTGTGCTCAGTAAATACGAGTATTAAACTTCAGACTGGGGTGAGAGGGGGAAATATTTTAGCAGTGATATTCTGCAACCAAAGGAGAGGAAGTTTTTTGGTTGGTCTTTTTTTTTTTTTTTCACACACCGTAACTGTTCACTAATGCATGCATGAACTAACTGTCCTTTCTGTCAAGTGCCTTCATTAGTATTCTTTTTCTTTCTGTGCAAGAGTTAAACTGAGTGAGAGATTATATCCAAAGTTGGCTGAGTATCAGTTGGTCCAATTTTATGTGTTTTAAAATGTGTGCTTTTTATAGGGTTAAAAATTGGTTTGGAGCCTCAATGTAAACAGCAGCTACCAGAGCTGGTGGCTGTTAGCTCTCTCTTTAGATTCTCAACTGATTCTCAGGTGCTGGGGGATATTCATCCCAAATATTTGCAAGTGTCTCAAACCCCACCAAGCTTTTCTGGAGCTCACCAGTGTTGGTGAGTGGAGAATAACACAAGAGCCATCAGTGATAGCTAGCCTCAGGATGAGAAATCATCAGTATTAATGCATGGAAGTGCACCAAAGAGATATATGGTGGCAGCCTTAGAAGATACCTCAGCCCGGTGGGTTCTGAGTTGGAAAAGATGCAGTTGTTAATGTACTAACTGACACTCTGATAACTTCTGTTTCTCCATATTCCAGTGACACCAAGCTCCTGTTGTCTTGGATGGCAAATAAAATGGTCAAGGAAGGGCAACTTGCTTATAGCCACGAGAGCTGCTCTTGCCCCTTTCCTTTCTGAAATTTTATCTATGAAGTGAGAACTTCTGGATTTACCCAGAGTAGCAAGCTATGGCACCACATAACAGATGCATGTGGGACCAGCACCTCTGATCATGTCAGCAAAAGCTGCCAACCCCTCAGAAACCCTACATGGACCGCAGCATATGTATGGTACATGGCTTTATAGCCCAGGCATCACCAGTCCAAGGCTTTGTGGAGCGAGGCAGTGCTGCACAGTTGCTCTCCACATGTGCTGCAGGTTTGGCATATCTCCGACGTGTTGGACCCTGCTCGTACGTGCTGCTCCAAACGCACCCGCCACAGACAGCTGGGAAGCCCCCGCCAGCCAGATGGTCGAAAAGCTCCCTGCACCTGAATCCTTAAAAGCATTTGCTCTCCAAAAATTTGTTTGATTCTCCAAGAAGGGTTTAGCCAAGACATGGACTCTGTTCAGGGGGTTGGTGCATGAAGCTGCACCACGTCCCCGTGCCCGTCTGCTATGAGTGTTACCGTGTCACCTGGGGTGTGAAGCTGCTGCTTGTGGTGTCTAGACTTGTGATTACTGAAAATTAATTAAACTGAAGGAAATTAGGCTGGAAGGGGAGTAGGCTCCTGGGAGGGGAAAATGGAAGAGAAAATAGGATACTGGTGTTAACCCTTTGCAGCTACTGAAATAGGAAGGTCTCTGAAATGCTCTCAAGGCCACTTGACCACATATAAGTAGGTGTGATTTCAGAAGCTTCTCTCCTTACACATTCAGACCCTGTCCAGGCAGTGTCCATAGCTCAGGTGTAATGAGCACATCAGGAATGGGCAGCCTGTTCCCCTTGTGCCCATGTCTTTTAAATAAGTCACTTTATTGCTAGACAGACCTGAAATAATTTGCAGTTCAGCAGTAAGTTTGAAATGAGCTGATCTGATTGTGGCTAAGGTCAGGGAAATGGAGGTGCTCAGACATAATTCCATAATAAAACAGAGTTTTATGGGAATAGGAGGCTGGATGGGTGGCAGAGGGAGGCGGTTGTTGGTGGACCAGTCTCCTCTTGCTTTTGCATAGTTTCTTACCTTTCTTCTGTCTCTGAAAGTCTCTCTTATATAGCTTTTCAGCATGGTATCCGAGTGCTTTGTGCCTTTCCCTTGGCACACAGCCACCGTCTGGCTAGCAAGCAAGTACAAACTGTAACACCTGGGTGTCAGCTATGAACATTAGGGTGTGCTACAATGGACCCATCTGTAGTACTTGGCACATGCCGAAGATTTTTATATGTGGTTGGCTGAAAAGCAGGATCAGAGAGAGAGAGGAGGGAGAGCAGAGGAAGAGGGCTCTGCTGGGCACACGGAGAACATCATTTTGGCAAAGGTGCCAATAGGTTTCCGTGGGCTTGTCTGCTTCTTTGCTCAGCTCATGCATCCAATAAAAGTATCCAGGTTGTTTCTAAGAAAAGCAGGAATAGATTTCCCCAAAGAGCAAGCTTAGAAGCTTCATTCTTTGTCTGTGGAGAACAAATCTAATGCTATAACTAAATTTAATAAGAGTACATTTAATAGTAATAGATATAATAGTAACAGATTTAATAATAACTAGTTTTATTCTCCTTCCAGATGAACTGCGTCCTGTTCACTGCCTCCCTGAACACCCACAGGGTTTCTAGCTGTATTTGGAAGAGGGAGCACTCTGGTTTTCAGGCTGTGGTACCTTTGACAGTATTTCACACTGGAACAAATTTCAGACAGGAAGGTATGGAGAAAGGACTGCTTTTGTTATTTCTACACTGGTATCTTGAGCCCAGAGAGTCATGATAGTTTCCAATTTTACTCAGTGGATGGAAAAACGCTTCCCCTATCTGAAAATGTCTGTGTATCTGTGAGATATCCCAGCAAAGTTAGGGAATGAGTTTACAGCAGTAACAGGAGCTGTAGCATATTGCATTGGGTTTACCTAAGTGAAAACTGCAGCGCACTGAAAAGAGGGAAAATGTTTGTGGTTATTTTTTTCCCTTTATGTGGCACTGATGTGTTTTAAAATGCATGGGCAAAGTTTGTAGTTTATTTCCTCCAAAGGGGCCAAGTCCTCCTGGCATTCTTATGAACAAGCTCCTTAGAATAAAATCCATTATTATAAAAAAAATTATAATAATTATTATAAAATCCATTATTATTATAAAAAAATCCAGCAAAGTTAGGGAATGAGTTTACAGCAGTAACAGGAGCTGTAGCATATTGTATTGGGTTCACCTAAGTGAAAACTGCAGTGCACTGAAAAGAGGGAAAATGTTTGTGGTTTTTTTTTTTCCCCTTTATGTGGCACTGATGTGTTTTTAAATGCATGGGCAAAGTTTGTAGTTTATTTCCTCCAAAGGGGCCAAGTCCTCCTGGCATTCTTATGAACAAGCTCATTAGAATAAAATCCATTATGCACATAACTAATGACACAAATTTACAAATCTGTTGACAATTATGGCCACATCCCTCATTGCATTTCCTTGTAGCTCACTGAAGTGACCAGGGGAAGGAGTTCAATCCAGAAGTTTTACAGCTCACAAGCTCCGAGTGCAGCCATGTAAGATTATTTCCCAACTGGATTACAAAGCTGTCATTAGGCAGGGCAGCTTGGGAGGACCAGGGCACGAGACTGTAAACTGTCCTCAGGAGACTCAGTAATTTTGAAGGCAGGAGATATTCCTGGCTGCAGAGACCATTACATTTTTATATTACTTTTTTTTTTTTTTTTAGCTAGGATGGGGGAAAACACGTGTGCACACGCAAACAAGGGCTGTTCCAAGGAGCGCCTGGCGTCCTCTGGAGATGAATAGAAATCAAATTGAGACACTGGTGTCCTCAGAGTGTTAAATATTTCTAAGTTCTTGCCAGGCGGGTGTAATTTATTGAATGTAGGTTTTGTGAAATAGTGCTCCTGTCAGGGGGAGATTGGCACCAGAGAAATGAAGGCAGCTAATTCTCAGGGGGTCCTCCTTGGCAAAAACCCTCTATTGAGTCCTCGTGCTACTTGTGCTCACAACTGCTGAAAAACCAGGAGTGCCATCTGCAAACTGTGATTCATAAACACTCTGTCAGTCTGCCATCTACCCTGACATCATAAAATAACAAGAAGCAGCATTGTAATAAAGAGAGGAGGTTTGCAGTCGACCAATTAAATGCATCTAATTTATTTCTGTTACAGCTGAGGCTTTATTTATTAGTAAACAGCTGCATTTGTTACACTCCCCCCCCCCCCCCCCCCCTTTTTTTTTTCCTCTTTACTAGGAGTGTGCCAACTGGCACTTTTGATAATCCATTAATCCTAAATAATCATCTGGGTACTTCATGGCTGGTAGGGAATTTTTAAAAAGGCAAAGAAGGTTATTAAAAGTTAAAACGTAACCTTGCAAGGAAGATGGAGAGTGCTTCTCCACTGTGCGTTTGCATGAGTTACAATGAGCTTAAGTTTGCAGGATAAGTCCTACTTTCAGTTTACACCTGCAAGTAAGTGGTGTGGCTGGCAGCTGAAAGGGCTATAAGTCCCAGAGCAGGATCTGGCCCTGTAGATATTTTTTATTAAGGACAGCCCATTTGTGGTACAAGAGGAGCATTTTGCATGTTTGGTTTACTTGTCTCCTCTTTTCTCAGCACTAACTTGATTCTCAGCACTAAATTGATTCTCAGCAAAGCTAAAAATCTGCTAATTGGTTGTCAAAGTCTAATTAGCTGATATTACAGAAAAGAAAAAAGAAGAAAAGTTTGCCTTTTATAATTGGAGCTGAACCCCCCTCTCTCCCTCTCCTTCTCCACTACCCTTGAACGTAGTGCATGTTAATTGAGCTCCAGGACTTCTCAGTGTATTTTAATGCTCTCTCCTTTTCAGTGCCCTGGAAAGCTTTGCAGTTAATGAGACAATAATATGTACAATCAAGTAATAGTGTAGAGAATAACTAGATGAAGTTATATGGAATCGGGATGGTGTGAAGGTGTGTGGAGGGAGAGAGTGTTCACCAGTCTCCCTAAAGCAGCCTCATACAGTCAATAATGTCCTGTATTGATTAATTTGCCTTCCTGAGCACTTCCTGCCCCTTACAAAGGGAAGTGAATTTTAGCTCCAGGATGTGTTTTACCAGTTAAGGGAAGAAGGCTGGACTCTGAGCAGGAGTTAAATGAACATGATGAGGATCCTCAAGAGGCCAAACTAGGTGAAATGTTGGTCTCCACTATATTTTATTCTCTCTGCATGTGTGTATACAGATATAATACAAAATCTCCACTGTAGCCAGAAGCCAAACCCAATTTGAAGTCTTTATGGACTCTCACACCTCCATCCTCTTATGTGTCATCCTTCCTGTGACATCCCAGTACCTCCCAGCGGTAAATTAAACATGGTGGAGAACATCTGTCCCGTACCCATTCCACGGCCATCTCTGGGGGAGCAGCACGTGCTACACTGTGCCTTGTTTTGGTGGATTAGCTTTAAAGCCTATCTCTTGTTACGTGTTAAAACCCTAATGTTAAAAAGCAGCGAGAACAGGTGGGTGCTCTATATATGGGTGCTCTTTTTCAATGTGTAGAATAATGTTGAGTTTACTTAGTCATGTTTTCCTCTTTCTCCTCCTCCCATCTTCCTCCTCCACACCTGCTTTCAATCACTCCCCTCTGCCCTGTCTGTCATCCCATCCTCTCTGCTGCTTTTACCACAAACCCACTAATGTTGTATTTCAAGTCAAACTTTCAAGCCCACAACATTTAAGCAAAGTGAGTACAAAAATCCAAGTGCCTTTGCCAGCCTTGCCAGGCAGGGAGCCGGCACAGCCCTGAGGAACATGCAGGGGATGCTGCCGACTGCTTGAGGTGCAGTCAGTCATGGGGTTTCACCTATCCTAGAAGTTGGAGTCTGTTTTTCCATTTAAATCTGAAAGTTGTTGTTTTGGTTTGGTTTGGTTTTTTTCTTAAAATCTAAAAGAACCTCCAAAACATTTTAAGGCCAAATGTTGCTGCTAGATGAACAACTTCAGATGTATGTGTCTGCTTGTCATACATCACATATGTTTAGTAGTGTGTACCCTGACTACGATGTGTATCGGGCTGAGGAGGAAAAAAAAATATAGAAAAGTGGTGAATCAGGCTACCTAGAAGATCAGATGTGAATTTATTTATTTATTCTTTTGATAAACCCAGGTAGGTTATTTTAAGTAATACCTGCTTTATGGTAACCAAACTGGTTGGTGGCTGACACCCCAGATCCGCAGTGTACTCATATCAGTGTGGTTTCAGTATGGGCTTGAAAGATTTGTCCTTGTGCTTATTAGGGAGATAAGGAACCTCTTTTTTTCCCTTGGCATTGAGCAACAGGAGTAGGTAACCTGCTGCTCGAAGGAGCAATCAGGAGGATCTTCTGCATGTAATGGGCTTGGGGGCAATTTCCCATCAGAGCATCTCTGTGGAGAAGAGATGCAAAGGTTGTGGTCCAGGTTTTTAAAGGCTCAGTGTTTTTAAGGTTGACATACTCGTGTTTATAGATCTCATTAATGGAGCAATGCAGCAGGGTGACAACAGTAACAGGAAGCTTTTCTAAAAGCAACAGCCTAGGTGACCATAACTGTCCCCTCCTCAGCATCTCAAAAATGAGAGTATCAAAAGGCATCCAAGTAGGTCTGGGACACTGGGCAGGTGACCTTTGTTACACATGGGCAAAATGAAGTTGAATTAACTACGGTTGCCTGTTTCACTTTTGCCTCGTTATTTTATTTATTGGAATTTATTGTGAAGAAAATGAGTCAACATGAGCACTGGATCTCGATAATCAGCTTTGGGATGACTGTGGACTTATCTAACTCTTGAGCAAAGTGCATAACAAGCTGGTGTCCCATGTCCCTGGCTGCTTCCTACAGTGTTGTCCCATGCCTTCCCTTTCTAAGTCCATTCTCCTATGTGCTCCTTCTTGATCTCTTTTGGCAACAGTCTGAAAAGGAGTCCCTGTTCAATGAGATGTCTTAGTCTCCTGCAAAGGTGCAACTGAAAAGTTAGAAGCATCCAGCTTCTTCTCCAGCACAGCACAAATTATTTGTTTGATGCTATATGCTCCAAAACTGGTGTGTTTTGATAATAGTCTTTGTAATGGGGAGAGGTCTGATTATTTTCCTTTTTGATGACTTTTCTCATACATAATTAAAATCTGTTGCTGTATGAAGGCAAGCTAACTAACAGTGTTTCTTTTCTGAATAACTACAATGTCCTTGGACTAATTTCCTCAGATATTCTTCTTGAATGCATGAAATCACATTCAGTTTTTGTTTGCTATGCTAGCATCAGTGGAGAGTTGGTGTTAAAAGGGTTAATAGCAAAGGTGAGCCATCAAAACGGGGTGGAAACCATGGAAATTTGTGCAGATTTTGTCATGGAAATAAATTTTTAACCCTCCCCAAGCCCTGACAACCACTATTCTCAGATGTTGCTGGCAGCCTTCTCTATTTAATAGAAACCTGTTGCTTCTGAAAGTCAGTTGCAGCATAATAAGAAGACAAGAAACAGAAAAAGAAAGCTCCTGCAGAGTCTGGGCTAGAAAAGCCACTGTTGTATATTGTCATCAGCAGGTTGACTGACAGTGGAAGCTGACTGACATTCTTCTCTCACTGTGGTAACATCCTCAGATAAAACCTTGTCTTGGGTCAGCTGTTGTGCTGCCACCCTGATATAGATGTGCTTGTAAAAACAAGGAGGGTTATGATAGAGGAGGATGAAGTGGATACCACTGGGCAAATCATGACTACTCCTCTTCTGTGAAGTGCAGTTGTTCAATTTTCCATCAGCCTCAATTTTTCTGGGACTACTCCTTTGTAGATGTGAAATTGTCCTGTCCTTGGGCAATACAGTGGAGCTCTTCATAAATAAATCTAAATGGAGCTAGGGCCTCTGTTGCTGAGGTTACAACATCGCTATTGGCTTAAAACACAGCGCTTGTGCTTGATGCTTAGTTCATTAACGCATTCTGTCCATTGGCTCATTTGGCTCTATTAACATAATTGTTCTTTCTAAACAACTGGGTCATTCTCTCTCCCCAAACAGAAAATCAAAGCTGGCTTCAACATTTTGGACAAATCATGCAGGCAGATAAATACATGTGCTCCTCTATAAACTCACCCAGGCTGGGATTAAGTAGAAATTTTGTGATTCCTATTAGCATTGGCCTTGAAGTGAGACTCACCATGGGGTGTATTTGAAACACAAATGAGACAGCTCTTTCTGTTGTAAATGTCTTGTCTGCCTCTAAAATCTGAAGCAAAATTATTTTCATAAGCTATTTTGATAAAATTCTTGTTACTCCCCTGAACTGCAGGGCTGATATTTTTCCTGTTCTCTCTTTCTGGCCTGGGATGTAAGAAGGAATATTCCTTTTTTTATTATTATTCATTTTTTTTCTCCAAATTTCTCTCCCATTGGTTTCCCATTTTACTCATTTCAATTTTTTAGGTGACATTGTTCTACTCACCAAACCTGTAACTTTAACAGAGGGTGACAGGGTGACCTTGACGACAGATGTTCCTCTGGCAACAGATGGCACTAGCAAACCCGAGAAGCTGCTGTATGCCGTCTCCCTGCCACCTGTGCATGGTCAGATTGAGCACATCAATTATCCCAGCATGCCCATTTCCAGTTACAGCCAGTTGGATGTGGTGGCCCAGAAGGTCTCTGACATCCATGACAATAGCCATTGTGCAGGTAGGGAGTCACTCAGGTGAGAAGACCTCCTCTTTGCTTACCAACATGTTGATTAGCCCTCAGCCAGCAAAGGGTTAAGCTTACATCTCTTTCTTCTAGTACCAGTTAGAATAATATTTAACAACCAATATGGTTGTGGGGAAGAGACTGCTGCAAAGAGTAACATGATGTCATTTTATCATTACAGCAATTACATACTTTATTAACTGGAATAGTGTAGTCGCATGACCAAAGGCAATAAAGGAGTCTCGCAGGCTCTATATTAGGGTGTACCCAGGTAGGTTTTCATGATCACTTAGCAAGTGAAATCAAATGATTGAGGTAAACGGTGTTTTCCACACTTCTCAAGGTTGCCAGTGGTGGAAAAGGGAAAGCAAAAATTCCCCATCTGTGACTGCTGTTGCTTTCTGGGCAGTTCGTTCTCCTAAAGCGTGTGTGGGGAAATAATAATCGTAACATTGTCTGAAATGATCGGGAGAACTTAATCCAGATGGTGGTGTCATTTCTAAGAAAAAGCATATGTTGGCCATTATGATACTTAAATATAATGGTTTTACATTCCTCTAGTGGACACAAAAGGCACACAACAGAGTTGGCGGGGTTTTTTAATCTTCCAAATGGTGGCAGCAGTGGTGGAGTGGTAGGAGATTTTTATCTCCCAAATGGTGCGTTTCCCAGAAGATGTGGCAAATTCAGTTAGGGAGAGCCTGTTGTAAAAGCTGTGCTCCTGTTGAATGTAAATTTATGTCTTCCTCTAAGTGGCAACAGTGGAGAGACTTAATTTACTGCCCCCTTTGGATTATCATAATTTTATATATATATATTCTTCTGGCTTTTGCTTTTTATTTCTTCCTTTTTTTTCTCTCTTTTCTTTTGCCTTAACATGTTTTTCTTTCCTATTTGCTTTAAAAGTTATTTACACTCCCTTTGCAGCAAAGTGGGCACTATAACTAATTTTATTCTCACCATGATTAACTATGAATAATTTCCTAAGAAATGAGTCAAATTAACAAGGGGAAGAAGGAATCAATAAATCATGAAAGCAACCTATTTCTAAGTGGGGTTAAAACCACCATTAAATAAATCACAGAAAATAAATGATGACCCACTTGGATATCAGGGGGAAATGTCCATTTAAATTGTGGTGAAAGGAAAAAGTGTGGGCTTACATCTGTGCCCCCCTCCCCCCCCCATGCTGTGCAAGGAGGAGGGCACAGGAGAGGGAAGGGCCACAGGACTTGGCAGAGAGGAGAGATGTGGTTTCCCTGTGTTGGTTGCCACAGCCCAGCTGTAGGGAGGCAGCCAAGCAGGGATCGGAAAAGCTCTGGCTTTTGGAGAGGGAAGCATAACTGGTGTTTAATGGCACCTTCTGCCTTCTTCCGTGCTCTGTGTAGGAGCTCAGGAATGTAGGGGCTGACCCAGCCTCACCTGAAATACCTGAAGTGTTTTCACCCTGCTTTGGTTTTTACTTTTTCCTGTTGGCTTTCATTGGGTTAGTTACCATTTAAACTACTTGGAGACAATTCCAGAATCAGGCTCACCATGCTGCCTCTCTGGTTTATTGTATAGCCTTTTAATCTTGCATTAGGGATCATACTTTGCCTGATGGCATACTGAGTGCACTAATGTTACCTAGGGCTAGATTTTCATCTTTCTTTTTCTTTGAGACTTATAAATCTAGATTTTACCCCAGAAAAGCCACCACTTTTGTAATAGAGTGGCTCATCCATCTTTGTGCAGTATGCAAATACATCTTTGAACTGTAGAAGATTAGAGCCCTTCCTCCTTAACTTTATATGGGAAAGAAGGGGTCAAAAGGCATAATCCTTATTTACAAGGGAAAAAAAATCTGGAAGGAAGAAGCAATACTGCTTGTAACCTCCAATTTGCAATTCTTTTTATGAACTTTTCTCCTCCCTGAACACATGTATGAAATGGCACATCTCCCTGCTTGCTGGGAAGGGGTACCCATTACCTTATACTACAGGCCAAAGGTTGTCAGCTGGTTTAAATCAGCATATCTCTGTTTTCTCAAACGATAATGTAGTCTTTTAAACTGTGGCTTGTAAAGCTAGTTCATAAAGTTGCTGAGAGGGTCTCTTTCCTAATGTACTTTGTGGTGGTGGAAGCCCCTCTCTTTTGTTGTGGGACTAGGAGTATCCTATCGATTTAAGGTGATGTGGTGTCTTAGGACCTGTTTGTCCTCCCTTTCTTTTGCCCACCTGGCTGCTGTGGACAGGCTTTGCTGCAGGTCTTTTGGCAAAGCTGTGCATGAGATCAGAATGCCACAAGCCACAGCAGTTGGTCTTCTGCCTACAGCACCCCTGACCACTGGTGAGAGCAGGCACTTCAGGGCTTCCTCCAAAAATGAACGTGAACCAGTAAGGACTCATGCCTTCATCCATTCCTCTAAGCTGGCATAGAACCAGGGAAAGCTCATGAACATCTTCACCCTAGTGTCTTCTTTGGTGTTCTGAGGGGGTGAATCATGCTCATCTAGTGCTTCTGCACTGGTTTGCAGTCTTGGTCTTGCTCTTCAATAATAAACGCTGCTGAACAGAGCAGCACTTATGGAGCAACCAAGAATGAAGCCTGTCTTTTCCTAAGCGCTATATATATATATATACAGCTGAGTACATGACCCCAGGGCAGATGGACATGTGTGGGGAGGACAGACCCATGTGATGGACATAGAGCTCATCTCCTTTTTCTGGTGCTTGTAGAGTACAGAGAGATGGGGGACATGGATAATGGACAGGAGCAGAAGAGGAGCAGCCGGGCCAGTGGGGAGTGAGATGAAGGTTCAGGTAATGAATTGCAAAGGGCAGGACTGGAGCAGACAGGGTGCTTTCTCTGTGTGCTTCTTTTTCACATGTCCTTCCAAAAAACCAAAAATTTATGGCTGGTATGCAACTGCCTGGCCCAAGGAGATATCAGTAATCAAGTTCTTTCTGCACAATCTATAACCTTGGCTGCTCTTAAATATGAGGGAGATGTCCGTGGAAGGGATGATGTAGGAGGAAGCTTGAAGGAGAGGGCATCAGCTGCCTGCCTCTGCCATAGGGATGTAAAGTGGGTCCAGTAGCTCTACAGGGAAGGGCTGGGGCTGAGCGAGAGAGACGAGTGACTTGTCTTTCAGGCATGAAGGAGTTAAAATACAGGGTTTAAAAAAAAAAATCCTTAACCCCCCCCCCCCCAACTCACACACACTCACACACTCTCACAAAACCCTGCACCCTAAATTAATTTCTGCTGGTAATCTATATCGGGTTAAATAACGCCTCATTATTCTGCAACACAGCTGAGGCTTCTCAAAATGTTTATCTTGTTTTGTAACTGGTACCTTCTGGCATATTCCAGTGCCAACTCTCCTAGCTCTTGCTATATTTCATTCTCACTATTTTTGGAATGGAGCTGCTGGTTCCAGGTGATTTAATAAATTGCTTTTTTTTGTGTTCCTTTTAACTTACCCATCTGCTCAACACATGCGTAACTTGCAATCTGTCGGCAGTTTGCAGAAAGACAAACTGTCAGAGCTGCATGCATTTGACAACTTTGTTCCCAATTAGATTAGTGGTAATTTTAACAGATTTCAGGGCAATCGAAAAAAAGGGATGACATGTTATTAAAGCATCAATTTTGACAGACCCAAGCACATACAATTTCAGTGTAAATTATTTTAAATGCTTTAATTAAAGCTATGAAAGATTTACCCTTTTAAGCAATAAGTGATTGCAAGACAAATATAAAGGGAAAGTGGATAACAGAGTTTCCTAAATGGTTTATGCTGCGCATGACAGTCCACAAGTCACCACCACCATAATCTCTGACTGTAATGTTGGAGGCATAGTTAATTATTCATGCCCTCATCTCTGGAGCAGACGTGATTAAGAACATGAGGAGCATTCAGAGATCTAAGCAATACCTATGAAAACTGGAGTTCAAGCCCCTCTTGGATCAGATAAGTTTGGGGGTGTCTCCTATGGTGAATATTTTTATTAAAACACTTTCAGTTTTTGCCCCAATTCTGCTCTGGTTTAAATGGCCAAAGCCCCTGGTTCTCAGGGTGATTGTAGATTTAGAGCAATTGGAGATTTTCTGTACTTCTGTACACTTTGCAGGCTGTACAAGCTCATTAAAAACAAAACAAAAAATAAGCACAAGCCAACTAACAAAATAAACCCCCCAAAATTATTATTTAAGCAGAATACACTCACTCCAGGAGCACTCTGCCACATGTGTAGCTCATTTAACCATTTAAACGATTCTGAGAATTATGGCCCCCTTCCAGCAACTTTTGTTCAGGCAAGGCTGACCTCAGCTTTGTGGCAATAGTGCTGGGCTTGGCCCCTCTTACCCAGCCCTTGGGTCCCAGCTGGAGGACCACTGGCCTCCCTGCAGTCACACCTTCATCATGTCCTCAAACATTGGACTGAATTGGAGCTGAAAGCTTCCAGGATGATCAGTCCAAGAGTTTTGTTTATTTTCTGTGTGGCTGGCTGTGCAGTACAGAGCTGTCTCATTTTCAGATTGTTAAATATGCATATTGCTTTAGTGTATAAACTATTGCTCCCTCAACCTGCAATGAAAATTTATTTCCTTTTTAATTCAGGGACTGTAGGGTTTTCTGGTGCTGTCTAGAGTAAAAAGCAAAAAGCACGCTGTTCCCACCCTTCCCTGTTTCTTAAAACCAAGCTTGCATGCATCTGGTTTGGGGTTCTCTTGTTTCCTTTGGGGATGGTTGTAACCAGGGAGGACTTTCTGAAAACTTTTAATTTTTCTTTGGAGGCTGCTGACCCAAACCATTGCAGTACCACAATGCAATGGAAGTGAGAGAAGCTGCACCAGTGAGCACTTCAGGAAACTGGTCAGAGCCCATGGTCAGAGTGCCCTTTCCAGCTGTTTGACTGCTGCAGTGATTTTTTGTCTGACACAATGAGTCCACCAAATAAGACAAAATCCTGATGGGAGTATCTGACCTCCTTTGGGACTACTTTTGATCTGCATGCGTGTATTGCCAGTCTGTTCTCTACTTGGAAGGTCTGTGAACCAAACTTTAGAAGTTTCCATTTGTTGGGAGAGCTCCTAAATACTCTCAACCCCCTTCCCCTAGTGCTCTTCTCAGCTGGTATGAATCAGCCAGGCTCCATTTAGGAGGCCAATCAGCCTACTCAAATGTGCACTGGTTTAAGATCCACCTTATTGTGTGTTGGTCAATGAGTGCTGGCCTCTTGGGATTTCTGTTTGCCATGAAAAATCACCTTCCTTAAAAAGTGAAGGAGATGGTGCATCAGAGATCAGAGTAGAAGATCAAGAGTCAGGTCCCAAGTTAATGATGTGAAGAAAGCCAACAAGAGGACAGGACTGCTGTAGTGGGCAATGGGCAAGCAAATAAACATGGACAATTGGAGTGGATTATTTCAATTCTGATATCAGACCGCCCATACTTACACATATCAAAATGCCTGAATGATGGACAGTGGCATAGGAATTGTGCCCAGAGGTTCTTCACCTGCACAGCCTCCCAAAACCCCTTTTGTGTATATTTTCTTCTCACCCTTGTATAGCCATTTGTATTTAAGAGGCTGTTGTACATGAGGGTAAATTTAACAAGACGAAAATATTCCAGTGGCACAAGGCAGGTTGTAGGCTTTTGTTTCACTAGTATGGAGTCAATCATGGTTTCTTCTCAACAGTCAAAGAAAGGAGCCAGTAGGACCTGTAATGCAGGTGAGTCTACAGTGTCTATCTGATGCAGCTCCGAAGAGTATTAGTGATAAGAATATCATGTGAAAGCTAAGAGTTAACATGAAGGAGGTTGGAGGAAGAAAATTCTTGAATCTTAGGGTCTTCTTCTTGCTCATTAGTGCTTCCCCTTCCAAAGGGCTCTAAATGTTTTAGTTGAGAACACGATACACTGGAGATACTAGAGGTCTTATCTTCATGATAGATTAGAGTCATGACGGGGGCTCACAAAGCTTGAGGTTCGAAAAACCTTCCAATTTTTAGTAAACTTCTCTGGAGATTGTGGCCCATTGGGTTTTCTGAGATCCAATCACTGGTGAAGGTAGCAGAGACCTAAAATTGCTTTTTTAATCAAGCCACACACAAAACAGAGCAAAAACCCTGCTTGCATGCATATTGAGCTCTGCTGCCTAATCTATTTTATGATGTTTTGCAATTTAACAGGACAGTGTTCATCAGCTGATAAATAATTAACAGATGGTGTTGTTTCTAGGCTGTGATGTAAAAGGCTTACATAGGACAAAAACTAGCTGGAGTCGTTTGCCAAAACTCTAACCAAACACGTTTTCAGCTCCCCCAAAAAATAATTTCTCTGAAAAATGGCACTTAGTGGTGTGTCTGAGGGCCTTCTCTTTAGGAGTCTGCAAAATTTAGAAAAAAAGGTAATTCACCTCCTCTTTTTGTCAGCCAGGTGTTAGAAATCTAAGATGAAGGCTTCTCTTTTTTACTGGCATTATCCAGACAAACCAAGAATTCAAGTGTAAACACAAAGGGGTTTTTATGACTCACCTACAACTCCCTAGTATCTAGAGTTTTCCTGGAATTACACACAGGATTGTTTGATCTTTGCTCAAAATCCTCAGATGTGGGAGGAAAGAGATCTGTGTTTGGTGAGATGAACACATTTAAACAAATGTAGTGCTCTGGCTGTTATTCATCTGAAATAACTAAGAATTGACTTGCTGTAAACTCTGGTTACAAATGAGAGGTGCAGAAAACACATCATTTGGGAACACCCTTTGATTGCATCTTGCTGACCTGTCTTGTGAGATTGCAACTCTTTTATTTGCCTCCTTATAGCTGTTCTGACTGAGGGGAGGGTCTGCATGAGCCGCGAATGCCAACAAGAGGAATACCTGCAACTGAGTTTGCCCTGCAGGAGAGCTGAGTGGCTTCCTCCAGAGCTTTTCTGATTTATTTACTTTTATTCTACATATTCATCAAGCAATTACAAGTGCTCTTGGCTGAGTGAGGGGGATGACTCCTGTTACAGCACACACAATCACCTATGATTAAGCAAGTTCATACCTTGCTCACAAAAAGTTCACTCTCCCACACAGAGAAGTTTTACTCCTGTTGTAAAGGCTTCTACTGCATCAGAGAAGCACAGTACTTGACGATGGTTTTTATCCAATACCTTCACATAGTTTTTCACATACCCTAGCTTCAGGCCAAGGAGCATCAGAAAGAAAAGGGTCAAAAACTGGAATATATCTCCAAATTAAAATTGTGAAGCTATTGTTGACAGTTGAGAAGTGATGTATTTGTGGCATTGAGTGTCACTGAGGAGGTTTTCTGTAACATTTTGTACTATTTGGAGTTTCCTAAGTGTTGCAGGCTTCATGCCCAGGTATATCGGTTTGCTGTAATACAGCCAAGTGACCAAGGTGTGAAAAACTAAGGCCAGGTCAGTATCTGCCAGGGTGGGATGCAGTCTCTCAGCCAACTGAGGATAGTTGGAAGTGATAATTGTTGCTATGAGAGAGCTGAATGTACTTGTGGATTCTTCTAATTTTTTAAGTAGGGGTTCAATTGTGAATGTTTCTTTTAACCACAAACTCTTCCAAATTCTTCCTCTGCATACTGATGACATCTTTCTTACATGGGTTCAACTTCACCTGCCTGTTGTGTCTCTTTCAGGTTATCTTGACTCAGCACTGAGACCTCATCCTGGTACTGGCATGATTGTGTACCGTGAAAACTAGAGATGTTTGCTTTCTGTGCCTTGCCAGCACGAAGACTACTTGCCCTCTGTGGTACATAAATATTGAAAGAGCTGGAGATATGTCTTGGCCGATTTTTTTACCCCAGATACAGGCTCAGACTTCATTCTGGACTCATGTTACTTCTTGCAGGTTAAATGGCATTGCTCAGTGTAAGTGGTGTTGTATAAATACAGAGTGACCCAGAAGGTTGATAGTGGATTGTCTTCCTCTCTGTTGATGGGAGGGGACCTTGGGTTGGTGACAGCACAGCTGCTTCAGCTCTGGGTCTGGTGTGAGTTGTTTGTGCTAGGCTAGACCATAGGTCTAGCAAAACAAGCATTTAGCTTACCAGTAATGGTAGTCTAACCTGATCAGACATCAGAGATTCGTGGTGGATATTAGTTTACCAATGTATGTAGAGGGGTCTTCTTTAGAGGTGATTGCACAGCAACACTCCTATGCTGTGTTACACTGGGACCGTTTGGTTCAAAAATAAGTACCAGCTTTTGTCACTCCTCCTCCAAACAATGGTGCTAAAATCACGAGTTGGTGGCTCCTGTTGACTGCTTGTCTCCTATAAAACTTTGCAGCAACGTGATCACAGCCTGTATTACCAGTGCTCACAGTGCCCTCAGAATTATCAGGAAGGCTGAACATGGGGTCAGGAGTGGCTTAGACCAGAAATTACCTGAGTCCTTAGCCAGAGGTGGCCTGTGTACAAACACAAAATTGTAGGGTTCTGTCTCTCATTTTTATTTTTTATGTTTTTATTCTTTTTTCCCTTTATCTTTCAGACTTCCCTGAAACCAGACTATGCATCATCCTGTGAGAGCAAAGCTTTCTTTTAGAAAGGAGATTTTCAAACCAGGGTAACTCTCCACCCCAGCGAGATGCGTACCACCATACTGGTAATGGGATCCCACCACTCTCCCCAGATGTTTGTAAGCCTCTTGGTAGGCATGCCAGCCCTCCCTCCCACCCACCAAAGGAAAGTCTGTGCCTTTAAATGCCCTCCCCATGGCGGGTGCACAGTTTTCTGCTTATTCTGAGCTGACAGGTTTAACATGTCGCCTGCCTGGTCACCAGAGAGAGGCATCTCTGGCAAAAGTTCAGAAGTCAGTGTTTTGGAAAGATTGGTTTGACCAGCTCTCAAGCGAGAACAAATCCCAGACCAAAGGCAGTCAAATCTTCAACGACATTTAACTGCTGTGGTGCTGTGGCTTGCTGACATCCTTTTAACCTGGAGAGCAGTGCTCAATGCATTTAAACCTTCAAGTTTTATTTATTGTTTCTTTTCTGGTCTGTTGGCAGGGGGAGCTTGGGGTGAAGACAGGTTGCTTTGACTTAATTCTAATTAATTAAGCTTGTGTATGGTTCTGGCCCAAGACCACAGGACAGACTGGCAATTTTTAATGTTGCCTTGGTATCTAGATTTCTGTAAGATATAGCATTGCAGTAAGGACATGTATTCCCTTATTGTCTCTTCAGGACCTGCTGTTGAAGGGATCTGAATATTTACTGCATCTTGCTTTGTAAAACTGCCAGTTCACAAACTTTTCCTCATCCTTTGGTATTTATTTTGAAGGGTAACAATTTCTTAACAAACAGAAAAGAGCATGCAAACAGTTAATAGCAAGTGGTGCCCAAATTACATATTTCTTAAACTCGTGGCCTACTTTACTAATCAGTTGTCATGAGATGTCAGATGGGGACCCATCACTGAAGAACTGCAGAATGCAGCCAGTGAAGCAACTAATTAGTTGGACAGTGGCATGGAGGTGTGTGTCCCCAGGGAACTAAAATGATCAGAGCAGGTGAAGAAAGTTTGGACACATCACTATCTGTGTAGTGTAAAACCCAACACTTGGCTGAATGACAGGGATACTGAGGGTGAGGGCACCACAGGCCTTCCATCAGGGACTATGCGTGGCAAGGGACTGCAGTGCCTCTGTTTCCAGAAAGAAAGGCAAGTCAGCTGAATGCTTGAAGGAACACGACCTGAGATGTGCAGGAATTAGAATAGCTGAGCAGTTGCTGGCTTTCATTTGGGAGAGCTGTAGCTGGCTGACTTGCTCACTGATGGCTTGTTACTTACTCCTGAAGCCTCTGCTCCCCAGCCACTGCAAAAGCTGGTGTTGGTTGTTTTTTGTAGGCATCAGACACATCTACCAGCACAGGTAGGTTATGGTCGTTGAGCCAGTAGAGTGGAGGGTCTATTGGCTCCTGCTGTAGCTGGGGAACAAAAGGAAGTGGTAAAGGACTCTCAGACCTCTGGAACAAACATGAGAGCCTCTCTTGTGAGCTAAAACATATGCAAGACTAAAGCTTATAAACATCTATAGGTGGCCTGAACACCAGTTCTGTTGTTTCAAGAGTGCTGCATGTCTTTCTTCCCTTCATCCTACCCCTACAAAGTGCACCTCTGCTGCACTTACAGAGTTATGTTTCTCTATACAAACTCCATAGGTGCAGCAGCAAGACAAATCCTCCAAAGGGAGAATGCCACCATGATGAAAGACCTGAGAGAGGCTCAGCATAGGACACCAGAAAACCTTTATTATGAACAACTCACTTTCACAGCAAAAATGAGGATCTTCCCTTTGGGTAGATGGAAAATCCAAAACCAAGTATTTGACTTGGAATCTTTAATGCAACAAGTCATCAGCAGAAAACCAGAAATGCTTTGTACACTGTAGGAACAATTGCGTGAGATGATAAGAACTGTTAATAATAAGTAATATTAAGCTGTATTGTTGTACAGATTAAGGGTAACTGTCACACAACTTATTAGGAGGCACATTTCCTGACCTGGAGCTCACTTTTGGAGCCTTACTCTTCCACCTGCTCAACTCAGTGCAGTGGACAACTTCTGCAAATGGGACAATTCCACATACAGCCTGGATCCACAGTTTCAGGGGTGGCCCTGAAGGAAAAGAATGACAGAGGACAATGGTGCTCCTGCAGTTGTATAGCCAAGGCTAGTGAATGGGCATGGAGAACACCTTGGACAGGTAGCATGCACCACATGCCCTGGCAGAAATGCGCTCAGCAAGCCCACACAAATCCTGTCTGGAGGTGCAAAAGGACACTAGTTTGTTTCATTCTGTTGAATTCAGGTAAAGTACTTTTATCAAGGGACAGGTTCTCAGTTCCAAAAAAGCTGCTTTGACCTTTGAGCTGCCAAATTCCTTTCCCCATTGCCTCTCATCTTTCTTTCCAGTATAGCACAGCTACTCTGAGTCATTGTTTATCTAATTTAATTAACATTTACCAGTGCCTGCAACCTAAAACACTGTCTTAAAACATTTGCTTGAAAAGCCTCCTTGTCCCAGAGCTGTCATTTTTTAGCATGATGGATAATGGATAGAAATAATTATCCTGAACAAGGTTAGACAGCTTAAATTATTTGAGTTTCAAGGAATTAGTAATCTTAGCTAAACATCTTATTTTTCAAGACACATTAATAATAAAAACATAGCAATGGCCATAACGGATTGTCAAATCTCTACTCTGCTAAAACGTGTGTGGTCTCTCACAGGTGGCTGTGTCCAGCATGCCTTCACCCAGGGAGAAGTAAAGCAGCCCACCATCTGATATGTCATCAACCCCTCTGGTGAAAGGGCTTCAGGTAACTCTGAATCCCAGATAAGACGCTTCTAGGGCTGGTGTCCAGTTCAGGTGGTCTAAGTGGGAGGACAATGCATACATGAGTTCTCAGGAGGACCTAGGTCTGCAGAAAGCCAGTGCTGCAGCTGCAGCCAGAAGAAATCAGAAAGCAGAGGCTTGGTGCAAGCAGAGTGAGCTGTTTCAGGTTTACAAAGGTGTAGAACAAAGGGTGGAATTGGGCTCACTGCCTCTGCATTATTTCCCCAGCCCATAATTTGGAGGGAAATAGAAGTTTCGAATTAATCATTGACCTTTAGCTTTGAAGCAAAACAGAACTTAGGCATGAAATTGCCAAAAACTGAGAGTAACAATTTGTAATTGCTTAATTTCACCCTTAGAAACGCAGGTGCAGCCAGGCCGCTGCAGTGCTTTGCTCTGCGCAGGAGTGGGCTCTCCTCCAGGGAGTCTCAATCCAAGGCAGACAAAGAAAACATGGAGAAAAACAGGCACCTGGCAGAGAAGTGCCAAGCCACATCCAATGGAACACAGGAGATGCTCCCTCTGTGCCCTGCATATTGCACTGTGACGCCTTTCAAATAATAAACCTCCTCTGCCCAGTGAGGTGCACAGGTGTGGTGTTGTTGCCCTGGGTGTGGAGCAGAGGGTCACATCCTGCTGCCAGGTGGCCATGGCAAGTGTTCTCAGGAGCTTCCCAGGCATCCTGTATGGACCCAGCCTCAGAGACACTGTCTGGTTTACAGGCTTCTGTAGTCTAAATTGTTAAATGCATCAATATGATGGAGATTTCCACTTAAGGTAGATTTTTTTTTAATTTGTGTTCACCAAGTTTTATATTTCTGGGGCTTTCAGGCAAATTAAATAAAAATCTTCATCGAAAAAAAAATGTCCCTTTTCACTTCAGGAAGCAAATGAAAATTTTCTTTATGAAGATTCAGAATTTTTGTAGACCCACTTAGTAAAATCCAAAAGTTTCACTTCACCTCTCACTTTTTATGTTTTTAAATTTGTTTTTTAAAGATCTCTGCATTGTTGTAGAACACGATTTAAAATTCCTCTGGCAAAGTGCAGCTTTATTACTCCAGACCTAGCATAAAGCTGAATGGGTGACTGTATTTCAAGAGAGGAGCTGTGGGAGAGTGCAGCTTGCAAATGGAAAGAGAGCCCAGAAATTGAACTATACCCTTTCTATTCGGTGCTCTTTTTATTATTAAGTGACAGAATAAGTAAAATGTTATGGGGACACTTTAAATCTACACTTGTTTGTACAGCATCTGATGAATATGTGATGGGGAAAGGAAATGAAAAATGTGGGGATGGTGAAAATAAGGAAAAGATTGGATGTTGAAGAATCAAGTATGGTAAATTATGGGATGCAGTTAAATCCATAATTCTAACCTGAAATAGAGGAACGCAGCTTTGGTGCATTCTCATGGTTGTGAGGTGTCTGGGTGGTAGGTGGCCTTGGATTGGCAGCTCAGAGGATGGGTGGCATGGCAGGAGGCAGTGATGGCCAGAAGCTACCACAGCTGTAGCAAAAAAAAAATGTTATGTGAATATCTGAAGATCCCTATTGTTTTGATTTATTTTTCAGTCTTGAAATAGAACTATCCAGAACTGAATTGCACAAGGTCTTTTTATCATGCTCATGAGAATCCTGGCACAGGTGGCAGACAGGTGAGAGTGTGGAGCCATCACTCATACCAGCCTTAAGGTACGATATGAAACAGGTTTGGGTGGAAGATGCCTGCAGGCTGCCATTAGCACCTCTTAAAGATATGAATCCTAAATGTCTGGTTGATGCCTCTAGTTTAGACTAATGAGTCTTGCTTCATTTTTAAGAGCCAAAACATTTCAGCTAGAGCTGACTAAGGATCACTTGCAGAACTACAGTTCAGTGCAGATGGATCCTGGTACTACAGTGATTTTGTTCTCTTCCATTATGGTTCTTGCAGCCATCATTCTAAAAAGATACATGCTGGATACTGTCTGGGGGAGAGATCCGTACATCCTCTGCCCCTGCACATAAGCTAGGCCAGCTGAAGGCACTTCTATATGGATATTCCCAAAGCTGCAGATCCCTGGGGAGCTTCTTCTGTGGGGCTTCTCATTACCAATGTCAATCATGGTCACAGAGGAATGAGAGAGCAGAAACACGTCCATGTTGCTCCCATGCTGTAAGCCAGTGCAAGTGACCCACCACCAGCTTTCATCCATTATTTCCTATTTGGATCCAGCTTTACTGAGTGTTTTTGGCAAGTATTCCTAGCAGGCAAATGTGAGCATCTCCCAGCTTGGAGAAAGCAGGAACAGGCAGGAGAGTGTGGCTACTTTTCCAGGCAAGGAAAATGGACAACCACTGCTAACACTGGTACAAAGGAAGCTGCAATTTTAAGAAGCAGCTTTCAATTTTGGAGTCCTTAGTTGTGCTCTTATTACCCTGGATAGGAGATACAATGCCATAATTCCTCCTATTCTTATGTCCCTGAGTGGAAGAGAAACCTAAAAAAACCCCACTTCCTTCTGTGCTCAGGGCTGACTGGGGCTATGGGATGACTTCTTTTTCTCACCAGTGCTAAACCAGTTCCCCGGGGATCAGCACTGGCCCTGGTCCTCTTATCCTCACCTGCCTCTTTGCCCTGGCCTTGTGACCGTGCTTCTTGCCTTGGTGCTTGTCCCAGTAAGAGGAGCTGTGAATTCCCCTACCAAACATTCTGGGGAAAAGTGGAAGAGGCTGATCCTTCCACTGTAGTTTTGAGCCTTGTTTTAAATGTGCTTTAAATGTCACAAATTCATTGTAACTATTTTTCACCCCTCTAGCCTGAAAAAAAAAAAAACCTCAGTGTTAAATATGATTTCCTGATGGTGTTTTTAACGTGCAATAGCAGAACCAGTGTGAACACTAAAGAGCTTTTGCCCATGTTTTCTGTAGTCTAAATGAGAGACAAGTGGCCCATGAGCTACCCCATCATTTCTGCTGTTGTAAATACCCACCGTTTGTTTTCTGTAGATCACAGATGGATGGCTCAGATGGAAGAGATCACCAAAGCAGACAGTCCTATGACAAAGAGAAGCCCCCATGGAAGCAGCTGTTTATCTCCCACAAAAACAAGCTAGATGAAGAGGGATTTGGATGGAACACCAAAGCTGCCAGTTGCCCACTTCAGACGTGATGTTGCAAAAATGACACAGGGAGTTATTAAGGCTGGGGCCTATGGTGTAAAGGTAAATATGCTATGGATGAAATCCTGCTGCCTTGAAAGGTAATACCAAAGGAATTGCTGTCAGTGGACTTTTGCTCCAGCTCTTGTGGCACCCAGGATCATTGCGGTTCAGATGATGTTTGGAGAGGAGACTAAGAAAACCACATCAAGGGATGAGGGAAGCAAAGTGTATGCAGGACCCATGGGTGGCAGAAGTCGTGATCCACAAACCTGTCCCATAGAGCCAAAGGAAAACCAGCTCTGCCTTTTTGCCAACAACAGGAATCAAGGGAAAGGGACTGTAACACACAACGGGTGTCTGCTCCTTGAGGTTTCCTTTCGGTAACACCATTGGGGTTTTGATGCAATTTGTTTCTCATGCTTGTGGATGTGTAACATGAGGCAGAGCCCTCATTACTGGGGATCCACAACTGAGATATGAATAACACAGCTGGGTGCCAGTGTTGGCCTTGGCTCTGTGTAACCGTCATGTTGGGAACCTGTACTAACCACTCATGGCAAAACCAAAGGATTGGTTTTCCTTAGCAGCTGCTTTCTAATTATAGAGCGAGTCCACCAAAAGCAGTAGTAAAGTATAATTGTGGTTACTTTTTTTTACAGTTACCAGGTCATTCTTGGAGATATATATGTATAAATATATATATAAAATTAAGGTATTGCTGCTACATGATGGGTGGCTGGGAGAAGCCAGGCTTTGGAGCATGAATTATCTGCAGTTTCCTCTGTCGCTGATGTTTTAGGAGGTGTTGCAGCCTCTGCTCACCTTTCTGGGCTGGGAGGAAGCATTGCTTTGTCCCCCAGCTTTTGGTTGTGGTGCTCTGGCCACTTCTTGGCAAGCCTCTGTCACCTCCTCCCATCTGATGGCATGTTTGCTTCTTGCCTGCCTCATGTCTTTGTGGCTGAAGCATTTCTGGTTGTCCTTGAGGGATTTTAGCCAAATGCTGTGGCAGAAAGTGCTCTTAACCTATGAGGCAACACTGAGGAAGATGAGTTTGAGTATTGAAAACTGCTGCTAATACAACAGTTATTTTTTAATGGTGAAATGCAGAATGGATGCAGTGGATGATCTCTGGTCGTATGCTGACTTCTGCATTATGCATGATGTGTAGAGCAGACTGCTGGGAGGCTTTTTCTGAAGGAAAAGGAAATCTCTGTGCAAACTTAAATTTACCCCATGAAAATCTCAGGTTTGCTGCTGGGTAATCTGATGGGGGGAGTGGGGGCAGGGGCAATCAAAAAGCGAAGCTGTGTTCTGGGTTGGTTTGGGATCATACTGATGTGCCAAAGTCCATCAGTCTCAGCTGGATGTCCTGATCTGAGAACATCGCAGTGCTCCATTGTATGTCCCATCAAACATAAACACTTGTGACTTGATTTTAATTCTATTACAAAAAAAAAAAAAAAAAAAAAAGGAAGAAGAAGAAAAAGGAAAAAAAGTCAGTATTTCAGCATTTGACTGAAAACAAATGCCAGTTAATGTTCTTTATGTCTATTAAATAGGAAATCAATGAATAAGAACGAGAGTGAGGAAAAGGCTCTTTAATGATTTGGTATTTTGTTAATAATAACATAGATCTTTGCCCCAAAATTTGAAATTCAAGCAACTGGCCAACATATGCAATATTTAGAAAACGTGTGATCCTCTGATTATTCCAGTGGAAAACATTTAGGAATTCACAAAGCAGTGTGTGTGGTGAGTTTAAATGTAGAGATTCACTCAAGGATCTGCTTAGGTCCCCTTGATGCTATAAGACCTGAATTCCATTCCTAAATAGCAGTTCTTTCCCAGGTGAGGAGTCAGGTTGGAAAAATACCTCCCTGTTGGGTCTGTTTCAAGCTCTTTTCACCACTCATCCTGCAGTGGGATGGATGTCCAGGGAGAGAAAGTCATTTCCCCAGACATCTCTTGTTCCCTGCAGCTGGATCTGGTCTTGGCTGTGAGTTGGGCACAGCCCTCAAGGTTTAGGAGATGGTTCCCATAAACTTAGGACAATGATAATTTTAGGCTATTTGAGTTTTGGCTCTCAAAGCCTTGGTTCCCCCCTTTTCTGCTCTCTGCTCAAGCCCTAGCAGGTGAGTTTGTGACTGCCTAATGTGAGTTTATTCCTTGTGCAAAATCCAGAATATTGCTGAATCCTGCAGACCTGCTCCACTTGACCAAGGTATGCTGGGTAGGACACTTGCTGCCATCTCTCTGCAGTGTTTTCAGTGATTTTCAAAGGACAGTTGACTTTTCCTAAATATAAATGATCTAAATATATTTAGGAAAAGTCAACTGTCCTTTGAAAATCGCTGAAATATATTTCTATGGAAACTGGGAGGCTAGAATAGTGAACTGAAAAGGTTAAATACCTAATAACACCCACAATAATGGCAATGGGCGGGCAGACATACATCATCCTAAACAGCTGAGCTGCAGATGTAGGCAGCTGGAATCTCTGGAGGAAATATCCAGCATTCATTGCCCAGTCTGCCTGCCCTCTGCACCCCTTGCATGGTGTTTAGCAGCCTGTCCTACTCCCTGGGACCATGGGCAATCCTGGCCATTGCTGGGAGGCAACTGTGGCAAACTGGGTCTGGGGAATTGAAGTGGGATGTGATCAAAGCACACGGAGCAGTAAAGCCTGCGCAGCTCCCTTGGTGCAAACTGCAGCATGCCCTTGCCTGGGTGTGGAGGTCGGTGGTGGCGCAGCGCTTCCACAGCAGTGCCTGCATGGAGGCTATTTCCTACTGCCATAAAAATCTTTATGTCTCTGTGATCAGGCTTCAGTGATGCAAGTTTGCTGTGTCAAAGGAAGATGCTGCTGTAAATGAATTAGTACAAGAAGAACTTATTTAAGAAGTGCTGACTCCGCGCTCTCCCCTATGCCCTCGCTTTTAAAATTGAAGTCTGGGCTTGCTGCTTGCTGTATGATCTATATTTAGATACTTGTAAATGAAGTTTTGCAATCACAAGGCTGCATTCTTGCATGGGTTCATGAAGCTGCTTTTTCACATTACAGAGATTTATACCTTTGCGTTTACATATTGCAGGTGTTTCCATAAAAGCTTGGGGTAGCCACACTAAGGAGGATGGCCTGAAAGAAAACCAAGAGGTGTTTGATTTTATACTGAGCACACCTAGAAACATTGTCCTGGAGCAAAAGAATGGAGTCACTGCAGAAATGAGGGAGTCACAGACAGGAGAGGTAGATGGATATAGGATTTTGGGAGCACCTCCTCCAAGCAGACAGTCAGGTTGTGCAAGCAGACAGCACTCCTTTTAGGATGCATCTCCTGGGATGCATCTCATGTGATGCTACCAAGCCCCTAGCAGAATATTTCAAAATGCCAGAGAGTGCTGCAATGCTGAGCTCATGCTATGTAAATGATAGTCTGAGGAATTATGTGCTGTACACACTACACACAAATCCTGTCCCAACCAGCCTGGAAGAGATCACATTTTTGCTGGTGTGTCCTCTGCTCCAGGAACCTTGCCAGCAGGACACACCGTAATTCATGCTCTGCTGATGCTTTATAAAAGTTGCAGCCTGTACCCTGGCTGCTGTGCTGCTGACCCCAGGATGTCACCCACTGGACCCTCTAAGCCTGCAGGATAACAGTATCCCCAGCACCTATCCTGGGAAGCCTGCTGTATCAGTCAGCTCTCCAGCTGGTGCAGGCAGTCCTGCCTCACCTGCCTCACAAAGAAGGTGAGGGCTCTCCTTGCTTTCAGGGTATGTCCAGAGCTGTCTTGACCCCAGCTTTGCCCTTTTGACTGCAAAAGCCTACAGCTCAACTTAGAAAACATGTTGGTAATTCATAGGGCTTCTCCTTAGCTGAAGAACCCCGTCAATCTTACTTAGTATAGAATCATAGAATCATTTTGGTTGGAAGAGACCTTTAAGATCATCAAGTCCAACCATTGATCCAGCACTGGCAGGTCACCACTAAACTGTGTCAGTCAGCACCACATCTACATGTCTTTTAAATCCCTCCAGGGGTGGGGATTCTGCTACTCCTGGGCATCCTGTTCCAGGGCTTGACAACCTTTTGGGAAAGAAATGTTCCTAATGTCCAACCTAAACCTCCCTTGTGACAACTTGAGGCCATTTCCTCTTCTGCCATTTGTTACTCAGGAGGAGAGACCAACCCCCTCCTGTCTCTAATCTCCAAGCTCTGACCTTCAGGTAGTTGTAGAGTTACCAAAAGCGAGAGATTAATGTCACTTAATTTAACCTGGTTCAGGACTCACCATAAAGCTGTAATGGAGTCCCTTCCATGGGGCAATGCCTGGGAAACAAGAGGTTTCACAGAGGGAAGGGCTAGGCTGACAGTATGGGATGATAGAGGAACTCCACAGTAAACTAAAATACTTTGAAACATTGAGGGAAGATGGCAGAATTTGGGGGCAGAATGGTTCGAAAGAGTTTGCCTGCGGGGGAAGAGGGTTTTCTTCCATTCTCCATCCCTTTTTCTATGGTGTGCTCTAAGGTTGGCCTGAGGAGATGCAAGCCACATCCTCTGGACAGGGCAAGGCAAGGTGCCACACGGGGTGAGGAAAGCAGCCAGGTGAGGCTGGGAGGCATCAGCCGGGTGGGTGCCCACGTCAGCACACACAGAGGTGCCAGTCTGCCTTTTTCTGGAGACTTCTGCCTTTTTTCAGGCTTGTTGGGGAACTAAATTCCTGCTGCCAGAGATGCGGCTGGTGCTGGCCCAAAAGTGGGTCAAGAGTGACACCCTGTGGACAAATTACTCTTTTTTTCGTAACTCCAGAATATCTCTCCGGATGTTTTTTCTTTCTTTTTTTTTTTTTCCTCTTTTGCTCCTGACTTTATCCCACACCCCCGCACCTCCCGCAACCAACAACGCTTTGCTTGCACAACCCTCCCCTAGACCTCAGCTTGTGCAGAGGTTACCGCTGCAAACCCCACCATGTGCAGGGACCAGCAGTTCTCAACCCTGTAAAAGTGACAGGCTGAGAAGAGGGGACCCAAATCCCCTCCCTTTCCCCTCCTTTTGTTCCTTTTAGCTTTTCCCCTATTTTATATTGGTTTCACCCGTGCAGCTCAGTCCCATTCACAGCGCTGCTGCTCCCCGTCCTGGCTCACCCGAGGGCTCCTCTTGCCGCACCGCTCTGCAGCTGGAGAGGGGGCGCTCATGGGGCTCGTAAATCTACCGGCTGCTCGCAAAATTTGTCAAGTATATACCCAGGCTGTCTGTTAAACTGGGAGAGAAACTGCGTGGGCTTCCTCGCACCAACCTCAACGCCCTCCTTGTCCTCCGCAGCTGCCCAGGGACTGTCCTCCTGCCCGAACATGAAAACAACTCAAGAAAACAAACAAAGAAAGAACAAACCAAAAAACAGAGCATTGCAAGGACCGCTTCTCTTCTGATCACTGTGATGGTCCTTTCCCAAACTTGGATCCATTGGGGTTCCACCTCAACATGAGTCAAAACTGCTTTACTGTGAGGGTGACAGAGCACTGGACCAGGCTGCCCAGAGCGGTTGTGGAGTCTCCTTCTCTACAGAATTTCAAGACCTGTCTGGATGTGTTCCTGTATGATCTGCCCCAGACGATCCTGATTTGGCAGGGGGGTTGGGCTCAATGATCTCCAGAAGTCCCTTCCAACCCCTACCATTCTATGATTCTATGCTGTCCTGATGCTCTTCTTGTTAACCCCAAGGAGCAAAATCGTGTGTCCCAGGACAGGCTGATTGACACCAGCTGATGACCTGGAGAGGGTGCAGCTCTATTTTAAGCAACAAATAATTCAGTTTTATAAGGGTGAGAAATTCCTCATCACTCATTTAATTATGTGGGTCTAAAAGAAGCCATAACATTTTAGCATGCCTGAGTGCTGGGAGTTGGAAAGAGCAGGGAGGGTGTTAAAATCCTTCCAAGAGTTTATGTCCTTTCTTACCCCTGGCAGTTTAATCCTGCCAAGTCTACACAGACCTATATAGATACATACATCTAAAAGCAGAGACTGGGTGGAGATTTCTTGATATTCTCAAAAGAAGCAAATATAAAGGCAATAATTTTTCCCAATGCTATTTATGTGCCACAATTAACTCCACTTTTACCAGAATGATTTATGGCTTTTAGAAAACATAATTTCAGCTGCCCCACCACATGTTTTTGTTGCCTAGACAGTCTGCCTTTTCCATTGTATGCAAAATACTGAAAAGGAAGAATTATCCTACAGCCAAAAAAAAAAAAATGTAACAGCACCTGCAGCAATCCAGGCCTGAGCATGCATCCATGTCAGATGAAAAGAAAGGGATCAGATATCTCATCGTACCTCTGGGCTGCTGTAGAATAAGATTAGGTTAAAAAAAAATATTGAAAGAGTGTGTATTTTTCCAGCAATACTCATCAGCTACCATGTGTTGTACTCCAGCCCTTAAAATGAAGTGGCCACACCTGAGCAGGCATCAGAAGTGATCAGAAGACACCAGGGGGACAAAAAGGAGAAAAACTTCAAAAATTCTGCATTGTCCTGGGAACTTCCTAGTGATCATCAGAAGTGGGAAGATCCACCAGGTAAGAAGCAGGGGGCAAGAAGCTTCTGGTGGCTGAAGAGTAGGTTGGCTGGTTGGGTTGACTTCAATAAGCAAACAATGAAGTTTGTGACTGTGCTACTGGGTTGTAGAAGATGGGGGTTAAGGGACCCCAGCATGAGCACAAATAAGCTGTGTACCATCAATATGTGGCCAAGCTGAAGAATTCCTTCTACTCTTTCAAAAGCTAAGGCCATGTCTTGGGTGAAACATTTCATTCCAAGTCCTGCCTCCTCAGTTCAGATGAGGCCACTGTCTACAGAAAGATGTCTTCTTGTGTCCCTTTCAGTCTTATTGCATGGTGGGACAATATGACTGTGTGCCTCAAAGCCGGTTCTATATTTCACCCCAGAGATGCCTGCAATCCACAGGAAATTTACTGCTTGTAATCTTTATCACTGCACTGGGTCGTCTTGGTAAAAATGTGCAACCCCAAGTCAGCCTGGCACCAAGGGCTTGGGGGGAGCTTCACTGCTTGTTGTGTAACAGCTCAGCTACAGCAGCTACTGGCAGGGTTAGAAAGACGGTCAGGCCATAATGGTCCATTTTGGTAGTTAGATTTGGTGGGTTTGGGGTAAATAACATAACTGTGCTGCCTGGCTTTCAAAGGGTCATTTACTTTTGCAGAGAGCAGAGTACACTGTTGGAAAGTGTACAGGGATCTTTCAGGATGAAGAGCTCCGCATACAACCATCAAGTTTTTACCTTTTAATTAACAAAGCTTTATAAAGAATTTCAATTCAAAATTACTAAACAAAGAAACTATACAAGCCCCAGATGAGATCTAAACAGTTTCCAAAAGACATTAGGAAAGAGAAAAATACGGGACCATATGTTTTTTCTTAGGTCTCTCGAGCCCATTTATTCCAGACATCTGACATGCAATTCAAATTTTCAATAGTTTTGGGTAACCATGTCTAATTTGGACACCACAGCCTTCAGCTAAGCCTCCCTACCTCCCAAATCAGGCCGGAAAGCTGAGGCACTTGCTGATACTCTGCATTTTCAGCTTTGCAGGGATTTGTTATATGTGCGCCATAGATATTTGAGTTGAGTTATCTGGCTCCGTGCAATCCATTTAGCTGTATGACAGTGGTCACAGTCAGATAAATTACAGTTCCTGATGGAGAGCCTGTTTGTGCTTTCAAAGACTAAAACCTCTATAAAATTGATCTCCACTTTTGAGATGCCTTTGATGGTGGTTGTTGTATGGCAGTTCAGATGAGGCAGAAGCAAAGGGCTCCCCGTGGATGAAGAGCTAATGAGCTTTCTTTCTGGCTCTGAGATTTGGGCTGAATTATTAACCTTTCAGTGCCTGTTTGTAATCCCAAAAGCAGAGATTAAACAGGGTATTCATGATGGGCAAAGCCAAACCATGGTGGAACTCCTGAGTTTAGAATGGCCTGATTATGTCCTTCTGTATGCCCTTTCCTAATTCCCTGCTGAAACCTCCTTATTGAGTATTTAATAGTGTTTGGGAGAGGCAGGTAAGGAAGGGGATACATTAGGTGCCAGTTTCCACACCACCCTTCTCACTTGACTCCCTAAAACCTGGCTCATCCAACCCCACAGACCCCAGTGTCCTGGTTGGCCATTCCTACAGATAATCTCTTCAAAAGTCTCCTCTTGCAGGGTCCCAAGGAAATACTAGATGGTCATGTGTTAATTCCAGGAGAGCTCAACTGAACAAAAATTATGGAGCAGATTCTCTGCTGTTAAAATGCATCGCCAGAGAAAACTTCATCAGCCTTCAGCAGTGAATCCCCTTTGGCAGGTAAGCGGCCATCACTATCTCCTAAAAGCTCCCATTCACCTCATCTATTTTTATCTTTCTGGTACTTTCTTCCAGTGGGAGTGCTCAAACACAGTCACAAACTCTGCTATTGGGGAAAAAAACAGGATTTGAATCGAGATTTTTGCTGTTAATTACTTTCAAATAAATCATGAATCAGAGGGGGCAACTAGCGGTGGCAAAATGTCTGTTCATCTGTAGCGAGAGGACCCTGGTAGGATTTAGGGACTGGGAACATAGGAAAGCAAAGGGGAGAGTTGGAAAAGTCACCCAAACGAAATAGTTTTCCTAAGCATCTCCTCCATTTTCTTTCAGACAGAGGTGAACCTGAGCAGAATCAGTATCCTCCCTCAAAAAGTAAAAAGAAATAAAAGAGAGAATAGAACAGATCAAGACATTCTTAGCTGATGCCTGGTTTGGGGTGACATTTATGTCCTTCAAAACCAGAAGTGCCAATTGTCACAGCCCCACTGACTTGAGAGAACTTTCTCTGATTTTAAGGGCTGCAGGATGCAATGCATTTTGAGCAGTATACAAGTGGCCAGATTATGGTCCCACAACAACAGACTTTCTTCAGCCTCTTTTTATATATATACAAGGACTGAGAAATGAAGAAGGGAAAGCTGAGTCTGCTAAAAACTGTTCAGATTCTTGTGGGTGCTTTGGAGGAGCTGCTGTACAATTATGAGGCCATTCTGCTGGCTAATTAACATCTTAGAAAAATTACAAGGAGGGGCTTGGGAAATAAACCAAAAAGATATGGAAAGTCTATTAATGAAACAGAACAATGAAAATCAAAGCTAGAGATGGAAGGAACTGAGTGGGCCCCATCCACTTCATTGTCTGCTAGGCTGGATTTCTGCCTATAGTAATTTATGCCATAGCCTTGGAAGTGAAAACAGATTTCATTTACTACTGAACAGTACTACTCTGTGTAGACAGAGTTCATGGCCTCACAGCATTTCTGAGAAGATATTGTGGGATTATTGCTCCCACTTTGCAGATGGGCATGGTAATGCTGCTTGAATTCTTAAATTTAGGCTCTGGTGAGAGGGAATCTGAATTAGGGCTCAAGTGTTTGAGGGCTGTCCCTTTTCTCCTGCTGTGACATTGCCTGGCCACTGTAAGAAGTATTGAGATTGTAGAGGTCCCAGTTAAAGACCAATGTTCAAGCATGCCAGGCTCTGTACAAAGATCATCTCTTGCCCCAGGGATTTATCCTTAAAGGGTTTGATGGCAGTGTTGGACAGAAGATACTTCTCTGTTAGGCAATAATTAACTTTCTACTTTAACTACACCTTAAGAGAAAAAAGTAATCTGAATATTTTGGCTTCCTTTTCCTTTACACTACTCTGACTAGTGTCAAGGAGAGCCCAAAGCCACAGCCTGCTCTACCAACTAACACCAGGATGGTGGATGGTGAGTCCTTGCTTGCTCACATCACTGCTCCCACAGGCGCAGCATTCCTCAGAGAGCTCTGGCCCTGAGAAATGCACCCATTATGATGCAAAATAGCAGAAAGCAGGTAAAATTAGCATGTAGGGGAAAGTCCCTCTGGGAAAAAACTCCATGTTCCCTGGAAGCCAAATTAAAAAAAAAAAAAAAAAGGAAAAAACCACAAACCAAACACAAACAACCAACCCTCAAACCCAAGTTTGCAAAGGTTGCTGTAACTTATGATATACCATATGAATCTAACCATAGAACTTCATTTAAAATTTTTATAAAGACTGTAAATCTACAGTGAAATCTTCTAGAGACAATCTGCTGGCAGATATGCACACTTTTCCAGACTGACCTATGGGAGAACCAGTTCATCAAGGGCTTGAGCTGAACCCCACTGAAGACAATTGAAATATTCTTATTGACGTCAGTGGCCTTTAGATCAAAAAGCCTCCAAAGCCTGGTGTGGAAAAATGAGTAGTAAGGAGAAGGAAATAGCTCTAATCAATAGATGCTGCTGTATGAAGGTCTTTAACAATAGTTTAATGGGCCATGATGAGCTGCTCTGGACACTTTTATTTTGTGTTGCATGTATCTTAGAATCTTTCTCCTGAAACTTTTAATGGAATTTATCTCACTGGAGAATTTGGAAGAACATCTGCTGCAAATGATGGGTAAAGACATAAGCTGTTGTGGGTGGGGTGAGCCTCAGGAGGTTCACAGTTTGGGTTTGGCTTCTGCTTCAGATTCTTGTCTGAACTATACAGATCTCCTGTGGCTGCAAAAATTGGACTGGAAATCACAAGAGTACGAGACTTCTTGTGAGATTTCCAGCACTTTTCGTATGGTGTTGACTGAACAGCAGATGTGGAAAAAGTATTTAACAAAACTGGATGCAGTTTTTTCATGTCTAGTTCTAAAAAGGGACGAAGGTTCAGGAATCTAATTTTATCCTTTTCAGTTGCACTCCTTGGTAAAATTCACTTGTAGCTCTTTCAGAAAGTGCAACTGAAACCCAAAACGTAGCTATTGCAACTAGTCCTCGAAGAATCATTCAAGTAGGTAAAACTCTAAACGTTACATTGACCTTGAATAAAATTAAAATCTTATGTCTTTGGAAAAATCAGGTGCAAAAAATGAACAGGGTGAATGGTGACCATTAGGAAACATCCAGTAATATTCTTTCCCTTCAAACATTGTTTTTATTTGCTTTCCATGCAAACATTATTTGCATTTTTGACCCTTTCCTGCCTGCTTTCACCAACCAGCCAACCTCAACAGTTTGCCTAGCACAGATATTTTTAGGAATATTTGAGCAATTGTGCTTGCCACATAGAATTTGATATTTTACACCTGACCACAAAATTTTCTATTCGTCTGACAAACTTGCCCTCACTATGAGAAAGACGTTTAGGTGCTCGAGTGGGTCCAGAGAAGGGCAACAAAGCTGGTGAAAGATCTTCAGGACAGGTCTTCTGAGGAGAGGCTGAGGGAACTGGGGTAGTTCAGCCCACAGGCTGAGGGATTCAGGTGGAGGCAGTCTCTTCTCCCAGCTAACAAGTGATAGAGCAAGAGGAAATGGCCTCAAGTTGTACCAGGGGAGATGTAGGTTGGATATTAGAAGAAACTTCTTCACTGAAAGGGTTCTCAAACACAGAACCTAGGGAGGTGGTTGAACTATCATCCTGGAGGTTGGATATTGAGAACAATGTCTTACTGGAAAAGTGGTCAGGCATTGGAACAGGCTGCCCAGGGAGGTGGTGGAGTCTCCATCCCTGGAGGTGTTCAAAACCATGTAGACATGGCATTGGGGAATATGGCTTAATGGCTATGGTGTTAGGTCAATGGTTGGACTTGATGATCTTAGAGGTCTTTTCCAATCAAAACGGTTGTGTGAATCTGTGAGGTGTTTAAAAGACACACAGATGTGCTGAGGGACATTGTTTAGCCCCAGACTTGGTAGAGTTAGGCAATGGCTGTACTCAGTGATCTTAAAGGTCTTTTCCAACCAAAATGATTCTATGCTTCTAATATTCTGACTTTGCAGGCTGCTTACACATGCCTGTGTTACCATTTGGGTGTAATGCTGGTACTGGGATGCTGAGTCACTAACCAATGCCGAATTCTTCTCATCCATGCATTCTATGTGTTTTTTTGTGGACAACTCACAGCTAGAAAGGATGGTCACCTTATTAGAGGATTTACTCCAATTGTATCACCTACTCATGCTTGCTTTTGAACTGGATGTGTTCCATCAGGGAGGAAAAGGGAAAGGGGTTTTGAAACCACATAGAGAAGTTAGGTTAGGGGAGCTCTTAAGTCACAGAAGATTTCATAACACATGTAGGCACCTTTGGGTGATGGAAAGTGACCTGAAGTTAATGACTTATCTTGAAAGATTTGGATCACCAGTGTTGGGATAAAAGCTGAGCGAGAGAAAATCAAAGAAATCAAATGAGGAGGAACAAAGCTTAGAATTGGCTAGGCTGGTGCTGACCTCACTCACATGAGTATTTTATCACTTGGTTTCAGTTTGGAGCAGCAAGTTTGTGCCTGTGGGGTACATAAAGATCAGGCCAAATGGAAACTGAGCTGGCATATCTTTTGAACTCCTTGTTTGGTGTGTAGTCTTACATACAAATCAAATGCAGCTGATGAAAAGGCAGAATATCATCTCATCCAGAAGCTGTGGAGCAGTGAACCATAGATCCAGAGCTTGAGGAGACTGTCTAGAACTCATCTTGTCGTTTCACTCAGTTTTTGGCAATATTGGAATATTTTCTTCAAAGATTTAGAGCCAAGATTCCTGTGAACCTACACTACCATTTAACAAACAGCAAGTAAACCAGTTAATAACAGCAAGAAACAGCTCCTCCTAAGTGTGGACACCAAGACTGGGAAAAGGCCAGGAATTAAAACTTCAGGGTTTGTTTTTAATCCTATTAATTTGAGCCGGAGGAGCTCTGGTGAGCTTCGAAAGATTTTATAGATGTCTCTCTGGGACCAGGGAAGGAGTGGTTTGGGGAGCAATACATGCCAAGACCTTGTCAGTGCCTCTGCTCAGGCTGGAGATGGGGCTCCCAGCCCTGGTGGGTGCAGGGCACGTTTTGAGCACAGCAGCTTTCTCAGGAGCTGCTTTTCTGCATGTGCATGGGAAGACGAAATCATGCTGCTTCTTTCTAAAAGTCTGGGAAATGTCCACTGGGATGGACTCTCCAAGAAAAATACTGGGTTTTGAAATGCACCTTGGGAGAGTGCTAAAAAAGTCGGCAGAAAAGGGTAAGGACAGGAGGCAAGAGCCCTCCCACTGCTCTCCCCATGGTTTGCTTGCAGGGCTGAGGCTCCAGCCCATGTGGAAGTAGTTACCTCCAAATAACACATCCTGTGGGACCATTTTTAGTCATTTCACAGAAGCCTTATTAAAAAATAGATACTTTATTAACCTGAGATTCAGGGACTTGAATTCATGATAGAGGCTGTAAAATCTCAGCCTATGGTTCACTTTTACAAGAACAATTTGAGAGCTGGAAATGGAAATCTTGTGGAAAGAGGCTTAAGGAGTTCAATTTGGTGAACTTAGCAAAAAACCAGATCAGGCAGTGACCTGACTCTGTGCAGTAAATGCCTTTGGAGGAAAAAAATACTGCATACAAAAGGGCTCTATAATGTAATGGGGGAGAACATAACGCGATGCAACGGCTGGAAATTTAAGACAGGCAAAATCGAGAGATTGGGAAGGGAGAGGGGGCTGACTGCTGGGACAGGCCGTTGAAGAGGGCAGAGGATTTGTCATCCTCTTGTATCTTGAAATCAGAACTGGAGGCCAGCCCAGATGACTTTGGTGAAACATAGAGTAGTGGGCTCAATTAACGAGTGAATGTGTGAAATTATTTTCTTGGGGATTTATATTGAGCATTAAACTAGATGATCTGAATTGTCCCTTCCAGCCTTAAAAAGCGAGGAAAGATGCCAGAAAGGGAGCTAGATGCCCAAATTCTACCAAACTGCAATTGCTGTGCCCTCTGGGCCACTTTGGAAAAGCTGTAAAGGACAGGAGAAACGGTCTATTCTGAGTGCTGGGTTTATGGAGGGACAGACAGAATGATGCATGCCATCATATGCTGCTACCACTAACCCATTTGTAGCTGGTTTTCCTTCTTGGCCCCTCCCCAGCATGCTTTTCTTTTTTATATTAATTAAAAAAAAAAAAAAGAATAAAAAAAAACCCACCTAAAAATATATTCTCGGAGGCATTAGTCACTCTGCCCACATATTAATAAATTGCATAATGATTCCACCAAGCACCAAAAACCTTTCAAACTGTAATATATTATTTCTTTCAATAATATTCTAAAAAGCCAGTGAGGCTTAATGGAGCCACATGGTATTGTATTTAATCCAGAAATCTGGAACTGTCTAAAATCTCATCTATAAATTAAGATAATATACAATATGTTTTTTCATTTAATTTGGTTCTCCCCATTTTGGTAGGCTATAACTCCCTAGGACTGTGTCTTTTGCAAGAGATTTTTGTCTACTGAATCTTATATTTGTAATGTTGCTCTTGCTTTTAATTGCTCAGGGCTGTTCTCTGTAATAACTCAGTTGGTCGTTTGCCAGCCAAAGGAAAGTTTAATGGAACCACAGTTTAAATGGGCAAAGTTTAAAAATTATGCAAGTTACAAGAGGCTTCCTGGGACTTTTCCATGCATCACCTCTCCTGTGCATTGCAGCTGAGAATCTCACTGCTGCACAATGAAGACGGTGAGCTCTGCAGAGCATTAAAGACTACTTTACAGTTAACTCCTTCTTGAGCTTCAGCTAGGTGGCTGGCATTTGCAGGCAAGACTTTTTAGATCAGAAGATAATTGAGTGAAGAGACCCAAATGCAAATATTTCCCAGGCTGGAAAAAAAAGAAGGGCTTTAGATCTGGGTTTGGGCTTGAGGCTTGTTTTCACTCTGAAGAGGTCCACCTCTGCTGTGCAGTGCCTGCAGATGGTTTTCACATACTCTGGCAAGTCATGGTAGATCACAGAACCACAGAATTGTCAGGGCTGGAAGAGACCTCAAGGATCATCTAGTTCCAACATCCCCTGCCAGAGGCAGGGACACTTTCCACTGGATCAAGCTGCCCAGAGCCCCATGCAGCCTGGCCTTAAAAACTTCCAGAGATGGGGTTTCCACCACCTATTTGGGCAATCTGTTCCAGTGTCTCACCACCCTTATGGTGAAGAACTTCTTCCTAATGTCTAATGTAAATCTGCCTTGTAATCTGGGACCTCTTCCTCCTGCTTTTTTTTCATCCCAAGTTCCTTCCACGCTTTCAGAAGCTCTGGCTATCACTGGCCAGGACGGAACAAGGCTGGGTAGGTCAGATGTCCTTTCAGGCATCTTCTTTTACAGCTGTTATAATTTGTAAACCCAGTCACTCCCAAAAAAATGAACACCCATTTGCTGGTTTTAGAGCTAAAGTGCTAAAGCTAGAGAAGGTGGAGGGAGAAAACTATATGTTCTCAAGTATATTCTGCTCTGCTGTCTGCTTTCTTCTGCAGCAGAAGAAAGCCAGGTGTGGAAACAGAGTTAGGTGATTTGTTGTGGGGTTAGTGGAGTAGATGCAACATAGGGGTGTAGAAATCCAGGGCATACCTTTCATTTGAGAGAATGTGTAGGAGACTTAAACACATTCTGGAAAGTAAGAGGCTTGTGTATTACAAGTGAACAGCTTTGAATCATATGAGAGCAGCTTTGGGGTGATCATGTGAATAAAACTTCTGTCAGGCTGAAGTACTTCTGTTCATAATTTCTGGGTTTGTTTTTTCTCAGTTGGCTTTGAACTTCCCTTGGCTTCGAACTTCCCTTGGCTTCTTCAGGATTAGACCTGACCTTGGACAGAAATATTCCCAAGGTTATAATCTAATTTTGGCAATTTTTTGGTTAGGAGCAGGTGTATGGAGGCCCCTTGTTCTACCCAGTTTTTGCTTTTTATTGTCTTTCACAGCAGTGGCCAGTTTGAGTTCTAACTGGGCTTTTGCCTCTCCAATTTTTCTCCTACGTGATCTAACAACATCCTTAAACATATCATGAGTTGCCTCCCCCCCTTTCCATAAACTTCATAAGCAGCAGTGGTAAAGAGAAAAACAGGTGAGTGCATGAGCACTCAAGGCCAGTAGAGCCCCGTCACCTCTGTCTAGGATGCACTAAGTTATATTACACCTTCCTTACCACCTCTGCTGTCTCCTGGGTCTTTTGGGACCCACAGTGGAAGTCCAAGATTCCTCCAGAGTCACTGATACAGTGCTTGTAAAACATTGTTGTAAGAAGCAAGTGAAAATTTACTCATTTTTTAGTAGGAGGGCAAGGTAATTTTCTTGCAGTCCAGTAATTCCCTTGTTTTTTATTGGTATTGTTATAGACCATCTTCTCAGAGGTGCTGAGGCTTTGCCTATATTGCATCCTTCTTTCCATCCTGTTCCAACAATAAATCCTTTGGGGGTTTTGATCTCTGGCTTTCATGCTTGCTGACACACTCTGGAAAATTTAAGAAGGGCGCAAGGAATGGGTTAGTCACACTTGTTAATATTTATCCCATTGCAGAAAGGAGGAGGGTTGACCTCAGAGCTCAAGCTTTGGAGAATCGTTCTGAGAATAATTCCACCCAGCTGAAATCTGCATGCAAAGCTCATTTGGTGCCTGGACAGAGCTACAAGGAAATAAAGGTCTTAAATGCTATATTTCCACAGTTAATGGTTTGTCCTGTTTACAGAGTCTCACCAGAATACTCAGGGGTTTGTTGTCTTCATATGTTTTTCATAAGGATAAATATCCATGCAGCTCAAGCAGTTTCATTAATTCAGACAAGAAGGGAGGGCATGGGGCTATTTTTTTTCTCTTCAATTATTGATTTTAATTTTTTTAATGGTTATTTATTAAGACACTCTTCAGAAATAAAATGGCAGGTGAATCAAAGAGATGGGGAAAGTGAATCTCTTTAATTATTCTTAGAGCAATCTTGAGTAACGTGGGCTAAATTAGAGAAAAAATACACAAGTAAGATATTTTGGCTGGGAAGTATGTGTAATGTATGAACAGCAGGGGAAGAAGAGAAAGAAAAAAAACATCTTCCTTTCTAAATAGAAAAATCTTTGAAAGTAACAGGGGGAAACTGATGGGAAGGGCTGAAGTCCATACATTCCCACCTCCTCCGCCTTGTGCTCTCTTAAAGGTGAGCTGCAAAATGCAAAAGAGAAATGTGTTAAAATTCAGATGACTCGCTCGGGTGTCAGGAAGTGGCTCGAACAACCACATGAAGTTAACTAACACATTTCCAGGGTTTGGTTTTTTTTTGTTGTTGTTGTTGTTCATCCACCTCCCCTGCTCTTCCCATGAAATCTGGGGTTTTTTTGCTGCTGTGGTTTCTGCCTCCAGGAAGGAGTGCTGTTTCTTGTCCACCCAAGCAGCACTTCAAGACCCCCCCAGGGCTTGCAGGGAGCCAAGACTTTCTGGAAGGATTTTCCAGAAACTATGAAAGGAGGAAAATTGTAGGAAATGTATTCTTCATCTAAACACCCTGGCTACAGGAGAAACGAGACAAGCTGTGGGGAGCTGTGTGGTGAGCTTGCACTGCTTTTGCTCTTCATCTTTTGTCTGGCCAACCCATCTTATTATCACTCACCTGCTCTACTTTAGCTCCCCTTCAGCAAAGTGGTTCCTTGGCATCCATGGTGTTGAGCACTGTGGTCACAGTAACCCAAAATGTGAGTGATGCCATGTTTGCCAATGACTGCTTTCAGACGGAGGCACAAAGAGAAGCAGTTGGATGTGGGGAAGTGCTTTTTGAGCTGCAAGTGGCAGAATTTGGTTTTCAATTCGATGTGTGAGGTGAGAATAAGTCTCATTTAAAACACTTTGACAGTGAGTTAGGTCACCGAAAGAAAGTCTGAAAGGCAAGACACCCTGATCCATCAGAATGGTTCCACTGCCCATTGCAATGTTTCCTATCCCATGGGCCAAGTGCCCTGCAGAGCCCTGCACCACGCTGGCAAAAAGGCACAGATACATGGCTGTTTCTTATTAGCTTCCACTTTTCCCTCTGGAAATGCTCCCCGTGCCTTCCTCCTCCTGCTTTGCAGCAGGGGTGCTAGGGAGATGTTCTCAATCTAAATGGAATGGAGTTACCTGATTTACAGTAAGTAGATTTTTCATTTGAAATGGCAACACACAGAGTCTTGTGCATTACCTTGGATTAATAAGTAGAATATACACATGCACAGATGCCATGCATTTATGCCTAGGATATCAAAATATTGTATCATTGTAGTGCTCTCTGCGTGTCTGCACGCAGCTAATTCATGTACTAGAGCATGCTCTTCGAAGGACACTCCTTAATCACATAGTAGTATCTTTTTAATTACTGATGAAGTTGCAAGACTCTGTTACAAGTCTCTCTGCTGATTCATGTTCTTTTTGGCTACAGTGTGGGTGACTTCTGCAGCAATTCTTGATTTTAGGTTTCTGTCCTTTAATAATATATAAGACTTCTAAATTTGGTGTGTTTTTTTAAAAGAATAAATTCTGAGGCTCCACAAGCAAGGAATGACAAAGTGATGTATGAAAACAAGGGCTGCCCTCCCTCTCTTAGGGAAATGGCCTTAGGACCATTTTGGTTCTGTTTTCCTCTCTAACAAAATTATCAGAACTTTTCACTCTTTGTTAGGGCCAAAGAAACAAACTGTGTATTTGGAAATATCTCTGTGGCTTAGTCTCTGGAAGAGAAAGTAAGTAAATTGAAATAAAGAGAGAAAGTGAATATTAATTTGTGCTCTCTCCTTTGGGAGAAAGATTTAATGAATTTAAGAAGGAGGTTCTGCTCCTACTTAATGTTGATTTTGATGGAGTTGCCCAACTTATCATGGCTCACTGGAGGAGGCACAACATTTGATAAAGCCATAACAAGAAAAACTCAAGATGCAATCCCCTTGCAAGGAGGGGGGGATTCTTGCAGAGGATCACTACCCCCTCTGTTCTTCAGCTGTTTTATTTTTTCCTTTCTAGTGGAATCAATTGTCAGCAATAGAAGAGAAGTGATGTTCATGCAGCAGCATGGGGACTTTGGGCCAAAGTCTGTCTCCATGAAATATCTGTCTTGAGACATTCATGAAGGTCTCCTATGCTCTCCCATGTTCTCTGGCAGGAGGAATGGTGGGCCCAGGGCTGACTAGTGCCTGCTTCCAGCTTCATACCTCGAAGCCAGTAGTGGTGATACTGAAACACCCCATCCACAGGGCATGGTGACAACACGGCTGGCTCCAGGCAGGTTTGGCAAAGCACAGCCCTGAGCTCCAGGCTGAAGTGCCCAGAGGACTGTGCACTGAGATGTTCGTGATACCTTTGGCACCATAAACCTGCTACCCTGCATTCCCATTTTCATAAAGTCAGAAAGAAAGCCAAGAACTTGATTTTTCCCCTGCTCCTTTCTTTTTCAAGGTGTAGTAATAATTTCCCCTTCATGTCCTGCTGTGGCAGCACAGTGGAAAGATGATGATCTGTTCTGTACTATCTTACCTGAACCTGTTAGATGATGCAGGATATGGGAAGGATGGGATCTGATTTAGCTAAGGGTCTTTACACTAAAGTGTTAATTCCAAAATGTATTCCTGCAGACAGCAGCAGTAGCAGAGCTGTTGCAAGGAAGGGTTGAGACAGCTGGGTTACTTGCATTATCCTGCATCCCTCCCCAAACCTGCTATCCCCATCAAAATCCTGATTGTCTGACACAGCCATGCTGATGGTAAGATGTTATGACCATAATTGTTGGAAGAAGCCCTTTTTTCATCCCCACTTACCTTTTCAATTCTGCCCACCTGCTTGTGGGTGGTGCAGGGCTGGTTTCTCTGATTTTTGTTCATTCCTCTCTTACTACAGCACAGTGATGCCGTGGTTTCCTTTTGGCAGGAGGCACTGCATGACAGGACTCATGTTTACAGCACATCACAGTGCAACAATGTCCATTCCTAGTAGGTCTTGTCACCTTCCCTCTGCAGCCTCTGTACTTAACCCCCCATAACAAGCAGTTATTGGAAGTTTTAAAACTTTGCAAGATGCAGTGGCTTTGTTTAGGCAGCAAAGCTGTGTATTGAAATATGAATTAGTAGTGTGTGTATCATCAGGATAGACCATCTGCTGTGCTCAGCACAGGGTTTGAAGCTGGTTGGCTGGCAGGACAGCATGTGTTTACAGAAAACCCTAGCAGCTGTAAAGAAGCCATTTAGGTTTATCGTGTCAATTCATGTACAACTCCACGAGGAGAGATTCCTTTCACAAACTCTCATAAAAAGGATAGATAGACTAGTTTTGACCTCTCTAGAAACATTTGACAGTTGAGCTTGTTGCAAGGGTAAAATATCTAGAAGAGCAAAAACCAAAAAAACCCCTACCTTGTCTTTTCCCCCTCTTAAGCATTAGACTCCTTGTATGCAACATCCTTTCATAGCTGAGTTCTTGCATTATAATTTATCTGCTTTTTATTTTCCTTCTGAGCTACAAACACAGGAGCTGTACACCATTTTCATCCCATATTATGTCAGCCATTGTGAAAAAGCTGCCCAGAGTAATGGCCCCATTTCCAGGTGATGCATATGCCAAGGTACAGAGATCATTTGTTCTTCTTAAAAATTAAATGAGGGTAGGATTAAAAATGGTATGTTTTGCCTATATGAGCAATATTCCTCTAATGAAACATTCCAAATATACTGCCTTGTTGTACCTTCTCTGTAATACAAATTGTCCAAGGGAAAGCACATGGCAGCACATCAAAAGCACATAATCATCCCTCTTACCTGGGTTATCACTTGCAAAGCACCAGTATACCAAGGACAGGGCAGAATAAAACCGGTGTGGCCATGGGGGTACTTCTGGACTAAGCATTCAGTTGCTTTCTCGTGCATGGAAGAATTATTAAACAACTTCTTTTGTGAATGTGTGGAAACCTTTGCTACTCTTTAGCAGGCGTCTGTAGGGTACATATAATTCCTCTACATATGGATGCAGAGTAAAAAGGGACTGTTCTATGAAAAGCTGAGGCAAAGACCAAGCCCTCTGGTCATGGTGTCCCATGCATGATGCTTCCTGGCTGTTGGACTGAGAAGATAAGTTAAGAAGCACACAGATTTGAGTCATCTCTGAGATAACTCATTCCGATGTGCAAAAAACCAAAACAAAGCAAAACAAAACAACTATCTTAATGTATAGGTCTTAAGACTTCAATTAACTGGAAAAAAAAAAAGTTTATTTTTGATGGAAAAAGCCATGAAGCAAACTGATAGCTGGCAAGATGAGAGATGGCAGGGTGGAGGGGCAAGCTTGCTCTTGCGAAACACACCCCAGCCAGTCACCTGTGTTATTAAGGCCCCATGTACGGATGTTTTAGGACTGGTAACACTGCATAAAAATTGAGTATAACTGATACTATAAATAGGAACGTTTTACATTGGTAGTGCACAAAGAGCCTTGTGCTAAGAGGCAGTCAAGCTTGGGTAAAGACAGGAGGCTGGTGGGATTAAGGGAAAACTATCGTTCTATAGGCTAGGTGTTGTGCTTTCTGAAATTCTGTAAGTTGTGCCTTGGCTGCTTAGATATGAAATACAGAAGTGGAATTGCTTTTTAGTATCATAGACGTTTAGATAATTTATGTTTACTGTCTTGTGTAGCTATGTGTACATATGTATGTGTGTATGCATTTGTGTCTACAGAAGCTCAAACTTCCCTTAACCTGACCAACAGCTGCCTGTGCTGAGAGTCAGGAATTTGGTACTCAAATTGTGGAGGAGCAGAACAGAGTGAATCAGGACTGTCAATGTTCCACCTCCAGGAAGGCAGCAGATTAACACAAAACCACAAGCACAGGCTCTGTCCTGGGGACTGCATTTCATATTTAGGGGCATCAGGGAGTGAAGGGTGTGTCCAGCCAAGCTGCACAGTGTCACTGCAGAGGAGTTAAGTGCCCAGGATCTGATCTGGGGGAGAATCGTACCACATGCCTTACCAAGGGGATGCCACAGGATGATGTGGACAGTCCTGACCCTCTCTAAAAGCAACCTGGGAGAGAAGAGCTCTGGAAAGTCATCTGAAAAAGAGATTGGTGACCCAGCTGTTTGGTCTACCTCTCCGCCTTGGCTGCCCACTTTGGCTATTTGCATTAAGACACTTTCAGGGTGGACTACAGTAACCTTGCTTGGGGAGAAATGGCCTGGCCATGGATGTCTGCTAGAAAAGCTGTTTGAAGGAGGTAAGAAGCCAATTCAATTTGCACAAGATGCCATGGACAGGTCATGTGTAAGTGAGCCTAAGGCTGACCATCCTATTTTACGTTTGTAAATGTTACAGTCTGAAATGTCATTTTCGTATTTAATGCATGTACCTCTAGTTTCTTGCTCTGATTTTGTTCTTGATTCAGCTTATGATCCAAGATAAGACACATCTGCTTACCCATGGACTAGAAATGCCATGACTTTGAGTGTTCCATTTCTATGTGCCATCAGGATTATTATTAATTCTTACTACTACTTCTCTTGGGGGATATTCTTCTGCTCTGCTTGTTTCTGTTAAGTGTTGGAATATGGTTTAAAGCAAAGCATGATAATGCCTGTGATGGCAGCATTTTCCAGACTTTTTCTGAGCATCCCTCATGACTGCCTGTGGCTGGGATTGGTGAGCTTTCCTGTGAGGAGCAGAGTGGTGCATCCACCCCACGTCATCTCACGGCCTATTTTAAGGCTATGTGCTGTGCCCTCCTGGGTCAAAGCAAAAATAGGAAAGGATCCCAAGCCAAAGCGTGTGGAAGATGACTCACTGGATTATTTTCTGCATTTCAAATATAACCCTTGCATTCTTGCCAATGTATCAATACAGTCAGGACCTCCCTCCTGTAGAAAGCCTCACATATTTATATTTATATTTATATTTATATTTATTTATATTTATATTTATACATACTACGTAATGTAGTACATTTTTTTGGTATTTTGTTTATTTTGCTTCCCCCTCCCCCCTTTTTTTTTCTCCCAAACAGGCACTGAAAGACCAAAACTGCAACCCACCCAATGCAATTCCTGTAAACATAACATACCAAGGGTTCAACTAGTGATGTCTTTGGTAAACACGATTCTCCCCAGTTCAGGGACTTACAGAAACTGGTCAAAATGGTTCTGTGGTACTGGGCAGCCCATGACCTGTCTGTCTTTGAGGAAGGAAAAAGCAGCCTAGCTGAGGTATGTTCTTACACAGAGAGAGAGCAAATGGGTGACAAAACAATGCAAGCAGAGCTGGGAAGTAAAGTATCCTTACTCTTGTCTCTTGCATGCTAGCGATGCTCTACTTAGCCAAGCCCAGCTCTGAGCTGCATGTCCGCTGTCTGTTTTGGGAGGGAAGAAGGGAATGGGCTCAGATCTGGGAGGGCTGAATTGAAGCTGTTGTTATTAAGAAAATGTGAATCCAGAGCTCACAGTGAGGAAATGAGGCTGATGCCCCAACGGAAAAGTTCATCATCAAAGCACCTCATCTCAGGGATCATGTTATTCTCAGAAAGTGCGGCATAAATTCTGAGTTAATTGTGGTCAGAACCTGCAGCAATAACCTGTTTATGGGCAACCTCTAGTCCTAGTCTAGATGAACTGTAATCATACCCTGCCATCTAAATTTGCTGCTTTATTAAGATTACATTCTTGACCAAAGAAAATGAAGTGAGTTAGTTTGATATATTTATTGCCCTTTGTCAGGATGGCAGTATTTTTTTCTGCTTTGGAAATAGATGTTCTTGCTTATGTGGCTATATATTTATCCTTTCTCTCAGCTTTTTCATTACTGTTCCCTTTAATCATTTAATGAGGAGCGTTCAGGTTCCTGTTGATTTAGAATTATGACTCGCAGCTACACTGGCAATATCTTTGCTGGAATAATGTTGATCCTCTAAGTTTAAGACTTAAAATTCAAACCACATGTTTTTGCCACAAACTCTGAAAACAACCCCTGGAGTTGTGTGACTGTCACTAGAATATAAACCATAACTACCCTGCAAACAAAAAGCTACAGTATTTAAGTTGCGGTTACAGTTCGCAAAAGTGACTATTTTAATCATTGCTCTGGTTTACTCGGGAGATCTGCTCCCTCTGCACATTCCAAATATCTCTACAGATTTTTATAGACTGAAAGGAGATTTTACTGCTTTCCACTCCTCTTAGCCCCACAGAGGCCAGCCAACATGGGGCGAGTGAGCCAGATTTGTTCCAGACTCACACACCAGCAGGAGTGTGAGCTGAATTCCTGTGGCAGGACCTGTCGAGTGGATGATGTGCCCGCCAGGACGAACAGTCACGCTTCCATGCCCCCCGAGAGCTCACAGGGTGCAGGGCAGCTAGGGGTGGGGGGAAGGAAACCAAACCCATGGTGTTTTTCCTATAAACCAGATGGTTTGGGGGGGTGTGTGTGTGGTGTGTGCAAATATCCCTGAAAGGCCTCTCAGGCTGGAAAAGTTTTTTGGAACGCAGCTACCTGGATGCCACACCACTCCAGGGGAAGGGGCTCTGAGTAAAGGAAAAAAAAAATATTTTAAAATGATATTACATGCAGAACTAGGAAATTGAAAATAAGAAGATAGAAAAGTCTTAATGCGATTTTCTTTTCCTGCTGGGTTTGAGGAGGTACTTCAGTTCCTTTAACATCTCCATTATGCAAACCCTTTCTTACAGCCTTCTGGGCTGCACTTCAGCCTCTTTAGACTCCTATAAACTCAATCACTGCTTTCCCCCTGACTTTCAGCCCTTTTCAGATCAAATCCTATTTAGAGGGTGGCTGTTTTAATTTGCTATTTGCATTTCTGAAATGCAATATATGTATTTTGTTCCTGCAAAAATCTCCTATTACAATATTGAGAATGCTTCTCTGATACATGTGTTTTCAAAGTAAATATTGGTAGGGGAGGACCTATTTCATGTGGGATGGTTTTATTAGGTGTCTCCTAACAAATGCCAGAGTATGTAAATGAAATGTAACTGTACGTAGATATTCATCAGTCTCTTCATGGAATTAAATGTGAGATCTGTGACATTTGGTTTTAAGGAATGACTAATTAACATGTGTGCAGGATGTTATCATCTTCCTTCTTTCGAGTCCCAGAGTCAGGGAAAAGCAGACAAAACATATTCCCACTCTTTGTATCATAGTTTGCAAGAACTTTTTGGTACCTGTTAGGTGCTGACATGAGGCCTCTTCTTGAGAGTTTATTGTTGTTAAATGTCATCTCCTCTGTGCTGGAGCCAGGATGACATTAAAAAAAAAAATCAATTTTGCATCTGACCTGTTGCACCAACAAGTCTCAGAGCATGGTAAAGAGCAGGACAGCTTCTGGCGTACAGCCACTGATGATGATGGTTTACCTCCACAAGAGGATGCTGTAAAACTGGGCTGAGCTGTAAGCTGCTCCCCATCCCTACCATCCCAGAAATCTAGCTAAGAAAACCCAGGCTGGATCCTGCAGGGATGTTTGGGGTTTGGCTGCTTCAACACCATGCTCAGGAACACTGGGCTTAACTGTACTGTAGTGAAAACCCAGAGCAAACCCCACTTTTGTTTCCAGCGGGGCTGGCTGAAGTCGCTTTTGTGCAACAGCAACGTGTGCGCAGGGCACACACTTTTTGAGGGAGCAAAAAATAATTTAAAACCCCCCACCACAATATCTTTCTGAGGGTGCTGGGGGAGGGCAGGCACACCATCCTGCCTCGTCTGAACACCCTGGAGAAGTTGACCAGAACAATTCTCAGCAGGAACACACAAACCTCTATTATACCTTTTAAAAAGCTCCCCATTGAATGCAACCAGGCAGATGGGAAGGGCCCTTTTATTTCCTTTTTCTTTCTTTGCCTGAGTTCATTCTCTCCCTTTGGGGGAGCCAAGTTCAAAGAGATGCCAAATGCATCAAAACCTTCCCAATAAAGTCCCTTTCACTTCCCGGCAGAGCAGGCATGGGCTGGGAGCATGCTGGGAGTGCTGTGTCTGCCGGTGACTTTCAGGACTGTGTGTGGCAAATCCTGTGCACAGCTCCCACAACAATACCCTGAATTGGATGTCTAATTCCCTGGAAATTAAATCCTTGAGCTGGTCAGGGAAAACAGGAGCCAAACAGATTAAACAGTGCAGTAAGAAGGATCTTTGGAAGTTGATTGGGAGGGGTTCTTGTGGTTTGCTGTGGGGTTTTTTTGGTTTTATTTTTGCAGAGGGATAGCAAAGTAGTGGTTTAGCATTGCGTCCATTCCCATTTTAATCTGAACCATGCATCCCCCTGTTTCCCTCCCAACAGTCCTCGATCCTCCCTTCCTGGGGGAAAAAAATACTTGTCAGCTCTGTGCTAATCACCCAACAGGTGAGCTCTGTCCCAGCATGCACAACCCCAGTTCAGGATGCAGAATTCATTTTTGTGTCTTTGGGGTGAGCAAAAGGAGATATTGTGGAGGCAAATCCACTCCTCATAACTCCAGGCGTCCCACATCAAGCTCCAGTCTCTGCTAGTGCCTGCAGCAACCAGCATCTCCCAGGCACTGCACTGGCTGATGCAGACTTTGCTCAGTCCTAGGTTATTTATCCCATTGCAAACTCATCTGGGATTGGAGCCATTTGGGTGTCAGGAAGGCCAGAAATGGAGCTGAGACATTCTCATTGATTTTTTGCTGTTGGTTTATTAAACGTGAGGAGGTCCAGCCATGGATGCTCTGGTGCAGCACAGCAAGTAGCTGGATGCTGGATAAAGCACAGCCTCTGCTCCTTAGGAAGCAATCTCTCCCTGCAGGCCTGCTTTTTTAACTGCTACAAGTCAAAACTTAGCAGGCCTAGCAGTGACATTTTTTTTTCCCCTGAACAAACAAAAAAAAAAAAGGCAGTTTCCTATGTATTTTTACTGACAAAACCTTGAAGCTTCCTTTATATGCTTTATTTTCTTTCTCCTCTGAAACGATCATTAGAGAAAAGCAGTTTTGCTGCTGGTTAATCGAGAGTGATGTGGCCCTGCATTTTAATCCTAAACCAATTAGCAGGATTTGACATCTAACATGCCGTTAGACTGCTTGAAACAAAAATCAAGGACAGCGTAATGCAGCTAGAAAAGAACAATAACCATCAGCACTGCCCTGTCAAAGGGAAAGGAAGAAATTTGGCTGCATGTGTAATTTCCAAGCAATCCCCTTTCCCTCAAACCTGTGCATTCAAATGAGGGAGCTAAATAATAATGAGAAGGGGGAAAATGTTGAATCTCTAATCCCATTACTCTAAACTGCACCAGGTTTAAAAGCAAGAATTGCTGTTCCTCAAACAGCTGGCATTTTCAAATCCTGAACTCTGGTTTCTGATTTTTTTAGCAGGTGTTTTTGCCTTTTCAGGCAGGTCGCAGGCACACCAGGAACAGCAGCATCTCCCATGTGCAGCACGGACCCCTGACGTGAACACACCAGCATCCATAAGAGACAACTTCCCAGGCATGTAAATATTTGCTTTCTCCAAACCACCCAAAGATAATTGATGAATAAAAAGCACCTTTTAGCAACTGTACTTTTTGCTGGCAGAATTGTACCTTATGGCTGATCCCACAGCGGTCATGCAGCCCAAGCTGGTGGCAGGGACTGGAGTCAGGCTGGCAATCATTAGCCCAGCCATGGCTGCAGCCTGCAGGCAGAAATAAGCCTGGCAAAGATGCGTGGTGAGAACAAAAATGCAGGCAGGCCCTGGGGTGTGGTATTGGAAGGATGAATGCCTAAAGCACGCCAGGGACTCCACGCCTTGCTGCGCTCTCGAGGCTGGCAGTGGAGAGTTGGAGCAGGAGTGAAACCCAGCATCTCGTAAAGCAGCATACGGATAGAGCGCAAGTGGCCGGGGTTTTATGTCCTGTGCAATATTTTTATTGATATTTATTTTTATTGATATTTATTTTTATTTAATTTGGCTAAAGTGCAGGAAAAATGAAAACGCACTGCGCTCCTCAACATCCAATGAGGAGCTGAATGCATTTTAAAATTAGTATTGCCACATAGACAATGATCTTTAAGGTCTGCCCAGCAACTGTGTTGGAAAATCATGAGTCACTCCATGTAAATCATGGGATGACCCTTGGAGCAGCAGATTGTTTCTAAAATGCTGAACTGTTTCTGGAGCATTACTCTTTCTAGTCCTTCTGCTTCAATCTTAATTTTCCTTTCAATGAAAGCAGAGTTCCCCACGTCTAGAAGCCACTTTCAAATAGTGGGAGTTTAAAATAAAATTAAAAATAAATCATTATGTTGATGATAAAATGGTGAAAGATGGCATTGGTTCTTATCCCTGCTTTGAGACAAGAGGGGCTGAAGCACAGCAAGAAAGGCGAGGAGCGATGGTCACTAACAGTAGCGTGCAGTTGGAGACTGGGGTGCAAATCTCTGCCAAACACTTCCAGGGCAAACTTGGACAAGTGACATTAATCTTCCTCTCTCATAGCTGCCATCTGCAATATGGGATAAAAAGAGACCATTACCTCCACATGGTTCTGTAGAAATAAATGTTAAATCACATTAACAGGTGAGGGGCGGAGCAATGGCAGAGCCATGCACAGTCTGGAGAAGAACAAAAATTAATTCCCTAGAGATGTTAATGGCAGATGAATCCTCTGCCTTACTGCTGAAACAGCATTCCCCAAGCTTACAAACTCTATTTTAAGGGAATAAATTTTTGAGAGGAAGTTAGAATGGGTAAGAAGAACAGGGGCAAAGAGGTAGCTGGGGCATCCCACCAAACTCTCTGTTTGCCATCCCCCCAAGGCTACCTCTCACTGCAAAGTCAGGATTTTACTGTCCTGGTTCCCTCGCCTGTTAATAAAGGAACAAAAACTGCATTTGCCTCCTCAAGGGTGTTGTGAGACAAAGTTGGTAAGTGTTGAAAAGAAACCCAAACTGGAGGAGAAAGCTGGCTTTGTTGCCTTGGGACACAGACCTCGCTCAAATTTTGCGGTAACATCTCTTGAATGAAAACGTGTTCACCCCAAAAAAATCCCATCAGACATGTCCTGACTTGAAATGGCTGCCAGGGTAGTGAAAGGAGCTGCAGATTACAGATCCTCTGGGCTCTTGTGGCAGCAAAATGTTTGTCCCGTGGATTTGGGATGGATCAAATGAATCCAAAAAGTGCTCAGAGTGACTGACCCGTACAAACAAAAAGACCAAGAAACAGCAAGAAAAGCCCTTGATATTAAAATAATAACAATATCGAGACACTGGCCAGGAATAATGGAATTTCAGAGGGTCAAAGGCTAAACTGCAGCCTGAATCTTCAACTGAATTGGAAAGTAAAGGAAGGAAAATTTAATTCAACTGGTCAGACCTTGTAAACTAGGCTTGAGGCTTGAGGCTTAAAAAGGAAAAATGCCTTCCAAGGAGAACAGTAGCACCAAACTTGGAGAAGGTAAATAGGGTATCATACAAAATATAAAATATTATTGATTCCATATTTATTTCTTCTACCCTGTATCTCACTGAGGCCTACAAAAGTAAAAGCCATACTTGTGGGATTTTAAGCTTTACTTGATATCACAGTGCAGGTTTTGTGATCCAGCCTCTGAAGGAATATAATGATTTTTTTAATGGGAATAAATTTGTTTAAAGCTGTTCTAATCTAGAGAAAATCTAAAAACACTAAAAAAAAAAAATCTCTAAACCAAGACTAGGATAAAATTATCCCAAAAAGAAGCAGAGTAATGAGTGCACCCACAATCTGCTAGGACTGAAGAATTAATTACTGAAAATAATGAAAGGAATGGCAGCTTTAACAGAATGGTGGGTTTTCTTGCTGTATTCTGGGCAAGCAAATATATCAAAATATAGCAAAAATATTGGAGATGGTAACAGGATGCAGAGAAAACACTGCAACTGCCTGATGCTTTCCAGGTGCATATTATATATACAAAGCCAGGGTTTTTATCCTTAGCGAAAAACAAGGCTTCCCTCTTGGAGATCTTTGGATTTGTTTGTTTAATTTCTAGCCTCAGAAAACAACCCTTTTTTTTTTTTTATGATTTGTCCTTTTTTTGTTTCCAGCTACAAAATCCTTAGGCTTGCATGAATTTGATGTGCATCCATCTTAATTCAAGTTGATCCATTTCAGCATTGGCAGCGTATCGATAGTAAACGGGAATGAAATGACATTCGGTAAACTCCACCGCACCAGCAAAATCAGGAACCAGACAGAAAACCTGGGGTCATCTCCTGGAATCAGTTCCTGGGCTGCAGCTCTGTCCTTGTATGTATATGATTTTATTTTATTTTTTTATAGCCAAGCAGTTATCATCATAATTGTATCTGTAATTTCAAGGGTGCATTATCATTCTAATGGAGGATGAGCACTCAACAGTCACAAGGAACATTAATTAAAAAAGAAGTTCTCCTGTCCTAGCAGGGAGAATGTTCCCTAATCCCCATTATGGAAATTGGTTAAGACAAGAGAATATTTCCTTTATAGTTTCAGCTCTTCAGAAAGCCTTTGATGTCCTATGCCAAAGCAACTACCCATCAGGAACTGAGAGATGTACTTTGGTTCCCCATGCCAGCTTTTTACTTATGTCTGTCATTTCATTTCCCTCATAATATGGGGTAGAGTCTTCGCCAACATCTTCATTTTCATTCATTAGTGAGATCATGGTAATAAAACCACTTTGCACTTAGCTCTCTCTTAGGCACTATGGAGGTTTCTGTCACTGTGGTGTGGATATATAGAGAGAGCCCTCCATCCAAGAATGATCAGTCAGTAAAGTTCCTGAATATAAAAAAAGGTCAAAGCACTACAGGACTCTATTATTATCATTTAAAATTCTGAGAGGCATTAAAATTATGAGTGTGGGAAAGGTGTAAAATGTAACTGGCTGCCTTGGTATCACTGGGGCTGTCAGTGAGCTCTGCTCTCCATCTCTACGCTGGGCTCAGCACTCACTCTTTTCTCTTGTTCTTGCTTTTTTTTCCCTTCAAATAAGAGGTCATTTTGTGCTGTGCCAGAAGGTGCTCTGCACATCCACTGTTATGCTGTCCTCCACAGCTTTAATCTGCATAGGTAAGCTGCAGCCCTAAATAGTTTGAAAGGCAAAAAAAATAAGCACACACCAAAAAATGCTGCAGCTTCTGTGTTTTCTAGAAAGGGGGGGAGAAATGTCCTGAAAAGTTCACTTTATTAATATGAGATGGCAAATATTTTTTCCTGTTTATTAAATCATATGAAAGGTTAATTATGGTTAGCGACTGTGGGTAGAAAACAATTCTTGGAAGATGCTTTTGTAACAACAGGTTGGCAGTATGCAGAAGCCATCTGCTTCCTGCAAATGTTAAGGTACAATCTCAAACTTGTGAGGTTAAAAATTACAGATTGCAGAGTAGTTTGGTAGAAGGAAAATCCATGTTGTGTTGATGTAAAGTTGCTCAGTCTCCTTGACACACAGCCTGGAAGGAGTGCCAAGTTCCCTAAAGGACGGCATTTGGCTGGAGAGGACCCTCGCTCGGGGTAATCTGTATACACACTGGCTGTCTACTGAGCTAATTAAGCTGGTTTTGTGCTGCAGTTAATTTTTTTTTTTTTAACAGAAATTAATTTCAAATTCTGACCCACAAAGAGGAATGGGTTCTGGATAAAATATTCTGCTTTCAAGCACAGAATTCAGCTCTTGCCATAGAATCATAGAATCATAGAATCATAGAATCAAGAAGGCTGGAAGAGACCTCAAAGATCATCGAGTCCAACCTGTCACCCTAAACCTCATGACTATCTAAACCATGGCACCAAGTGCCACGTCCAATCCCCTCTTGAACACCTCCAAGGATGGTGACTCCACCACCTCCCTGGGCAGCCCATTCCAATGGCCAACCACTCTCTCTGTGAAGAACTTTCTCCTCACCTCCAGCCTAAACCTCCCCTGGCGCAGCTTGAGACTGTGTCCTCTTGTTCTGGTGCTGGTTGCCTGGGAGAAGAGACCAACCCCCTCCTGGCTACAACCTCCCTTCAGGTAGTTGCAGACAGCAATGAGGTCACCCCTGAGCCTCCTCTTCTCCAGGCTAAACAGTGTCAGCTCCCTCAGCCTCTCCTCATAGGGCTTGTGCTCAAGGCCTCTCACCAGCCTCGTTGCCCTTCTCTGGACATGCTCCAGCAATTCAACATCTTTCCTAAACTGAGGGGCCCGGAACTGGACACAGTACTCAAGGTGTGGCCTAACCAGTGCTGTGTACAGGGGTACAATGACCTCCCTGCTCCTGCTGGCCACACTATTCCTGATGCAGGCCAGAATGCCATTGGCTCTCTTGGCCACTTGGGCACACTGCTGGCTCATGTTCAGGCAGCTGTCAACCAGTACTCCCAGGTCCCTTTCCACCTGGCTGCTCTCCAGCCACTCTGACCCCAGCCTGTAGCTCTGCATGGGGTTGTTGTGGCCAAAGTGCAGCACCCGGCACTTGGATTTGTTGAATGCCATCATGTTGGACTCTGCCCATCTGTCCAGCCTGTCAAGGTCCCTCTGCAGAGCCCTTCTACCTTCTAACAGATCAACACCTGCTCCCAGCTTGGTGTCATCTACAAATTTACTGATGACTGACTCAATCCCCTCATCAAGATCATCAATAAAGATATTGAACAGGATGGGGCCCAGCACTGATCCCTGGGGGACACCACTAGTGACAGGCTGCCAGCTGGATGTGGCACCATTCACCACCACTCTCCAGGCTCGGCCCTCCAGCCAGTTCCTAACCCAGCGCAGAGTGCTCCAGTCCAAGCCACAGGCTGCCAGCTTGGCCAGGAGTTTGCTGTGGGGGACAGTGTCAAAGGCCTTGCTGAAGTCCAGGTAGACTACATCAACAGCCTTTCCTACGTCCACCAGGCCGGTCACCTGATCATAGAAGGAGATCAGGTTGTTGAGGCAGGACCTGCCCTTCCTAAATCCATGTTGGCTGGGCCTGATTCCTTGGCTATCCTTCAGGTGCGCAGTGATTGCTCCCCAAGACAATCTGCTCCATGATTTTCCCTGGCACTGAGGTCAGGCTGACAGGCCTGTAGTTCACAGGTTCTTCTGTCTGTCCCTTCTTGTGGATGGGTGTCACATTGGCCAGTTTCCAGTCTTCTGGGACCTCTGCAGTGAGCCAGGACTGCTGGAAAATGATGGACAGAGGCTTGGCCAGCTCATCTGCCAGCTCTTTCAGCACCCTAGGATGAATCCCATCAGGTCCCATGGACTTGTGAATATCCAAGTGACTCAACAAGTCTCAAACTAATTCCACATGGATTTCAGGAGTACAACACTGCTCCTTGACCCCATCAACCAGTTCAGGAGGCCAATTATCCTGAAGTCCTCCTGCCTTACTGTTGAAAATGGAGGAAAAGAAGGTATTTAGAATCTCAGCCTTCTCCTCATCCTTAGTTACAATGTTACCCTCCACGTCCAATAAAGAGTGGAGGCTCCTCTTGCCCCTCTTTTTAGCATTAATATATTTATAAAAATGCTTTTTGTTGTCCTTCACTGAAGCGGCCAGTTTAATTTCTAACTGTGCTTTTGCCTCTCTAATTTTTCTTCTACATGATCTAACAACATCCTTAAACATATTACTAGTTGCCTCCCCCCCTTTCCAAAGGCGATAAACCCTCTTTTTTTCCCTTAAATCCTTCAGGAGCTGCTTGCTCATCCAGGCCGGTCGTCTTCCCCACCGGCTCATCTTACAGCATGTGGGAACTGCCAGTTCCTGTGCCTTTAGGAGCTCCTGTTTGAAGTAGGTCCAACCATCCTGGACCCCTTTCTTCTTAAGGGCTGTTACCCAGGGAACTTTCCGAATAAGTTGCCTGAACAACCTGAAGTTTGCCCTCCAAAAGTCCAAAGTGAGGGTTCTGTTACTGCTCCTCCCTATTACCCTGCATATTGAAAACTCCACTATCTCATGGTCGCTGCACCCTAGACAGCCTCCAACCATCACATCTCCCACCAGCCCTTCTCTATTTGAGAACAGCAGATCAAGCAGAGCCTTACCCCTGGTAGGTTCACCTAAGAGCTGCATCAGGAAGTTGTCATCCATGCACTCTAGGAACCTTCTGGACTGTCTCCTCTCTGCTGAATTAAGTTCCCAGCAGATGTCTGGTAGGTTAAAGTCCCCCACAAGGACAAGGTCTGATGATCTTGAGACAGCTTCCAGCTGCTTATAGAATATCTCATCGGCCTCCTCGTCCTGGTTGGGTGGTCTATAACAGACTCCAACCAGGATGTCAGTTTTGTGTGGCCTCCCTCTGATTTTAACCCACAAGCATTCAACCCTTTCTTCTGCAACCTGAAGTTCTGAGGCATCAAAGGATTCCCTAATATACAGGGCCACTCCTCCTCCTCTTCTCCCTTGCCTGTCTCTCCTAAAGAGCTTATAACCCCCCAGTGCGGTACTCCAATTGTGAGAATCGTCCCACCATGTTTCTGTGATGGCAACTACATCATTGTTCTCCTGGTGAACCAAGAGTTCCAGTTCATCTTGTTTGTTGCCCATACTGCATGCATTGGTGTACATGCACTTCAGCTGGGCTGCTGATTTCACCAGTTTATGTGGTCCTCCCTCCTCTCCAGGGAGACTGGTTTCCACACCCACCCCCTTCAGACCTAGTTTAAAGCCCTCCCAATGAGTCGTGCCAACCCCAGTGCCAGCACCCTCTTACCCTTTCTAGATAAATTCAACCCAACTTGGTCCAGCAGGTCAGGTGCAGTAAGAGTTGCCCCGTGATCAAAGAAGCCAAAATTCCGCTGCTGGCACCATCTCCTAAAGCCAACTGTTGATGGTGTGGGTTTTCCTGTTCGTCTCAGTGTACACCACTGCTGCTGAGGGAACTGAACAGAACACCACTTGAGCTCCTGCCCCGTCAATCGATTTCCCAAGGGCCTTAAATTCCTTTTTAATCTTCCTGGTGCTGCTCTTTTCAATTTCTTCACTTCCAGCCTGGATTACCAGCGATGGGTAATAGTCAGAGGGCTGGATTAGTTTAGGTAACCTTTGGGTGATGTCCCTTACCCGGGCCCCAGGTAGGCAGCACACCTCCCTATGGGATGGGTCGGGACGACATATGGGTCCCTCTGTTCCCCTCAAGAGAGAGTCTCCAATAACTATAGCCTTTCTCTTTTTCTTTGTAGCACAGGTCCTTAAGGTTTGGGGGAGCTGCTTCGTCTTTGGCATCTCCTTGATTGGTTCCTCTACAATACTCTCATCCACATTGCCCTCAGCCTGCAGAGTCTCATAGTTATTGCTCAAGGGCAGTGGGGGAGGGGAAGAGGGTCGGGGTGCATTCCCTTTGCTTCCCCTGACAGGGACCTGTATCCATCCTCCACTGCTCCCCTCAAATGGAGGGGCCATGAAGGAGAATAAAACGGTGCCATTATCATCAAGGTGCTGTGCTCCTGCAACTTGTTACTTCAATCTGCAATGTTTAGACACAGCTGTGACTGCAAACTCATCATGGTAAGGACTTTCTGTTTGAAAAGGAACAGCTATCACCCTTATCTTGTAGAGTGTGTTTGGGCGGGGGGGAAACAAAACAAAAAAACCCCATGATTTGTCCAAGAGCATACAGGGAGGTTGCGGCTAATGGAATTAAACCCAGATATTTTTCAGATCACGGTGATGTGCCAGAACCACAAAATCATTCTTCCTCTTTGTGGGTCAGCTACTGTAACTTCAGCATGTGGGCTGGGTTTTCAAATGTGTTCATCTTCTTCCAAGGATTCAGTTTAATTCTGCTGAATTTTCCACTTCCACACAAAAAACCTTCCAGTTTATCCTTCCTCTCTACAGGTAACGTTGCCCCACTTTGACCTGCTCCCCACCAGTGAAACACAGGTTGAACCACCTGCAAGGGTAGGGATGGGGAACTGGCATCACCAAGTCTGCCCGCTTCACTTTTCAGCCAAATAGAAACTGTTTTTTCTTTTCTGGACTCTGATCTAGAGAGATATCATGTAACCTTCAGCCCCTTTGCTATCCTGAATTACTTACAACCCCTCCCCAAGCTCATCCCAGGAGCCATCTGTTGAAAGGCTGCTGTGTAGAAAGAGCCCATTTCCAAATGGCGCAGGTAATGGAGACAGAGTTGTTCACTGTGCAATAAAATGATCCAGGGCCTCATTTCCAGTGTCTCTACCCTAGCAATGTTGTCAAGGCTATGCATGTGTACAGAGGTCTCTCCTCCAACACTACCCTGTTTTTTTAATAGACGCTTTCCAGTCGGAAAACTTTTTTTTAAAGAACCCTGTCAAGTGGGTTTATCTTCTCCCTTTGCACAGAGCTGGTGATCCACTCCATTATTGACACCTCCAGCCAAGAATAGCAGCCTGAAGTTAAAAGCCGTGCAGATGGAAGAGAAAGGGGCTGACCCTTTGGGCAATGCTGGAGAACACTTTGACATTAGCTCCGATCCTCCCTGGTGCCCAGAGCAGCAGTGCTCCAGGATTGTTAGTAGCAGGATCGACACTAGTCTGTATCATCCCTTTCTATTGCCATCAGTGCTGTGGTCTCTTTTCATGCACAGTCTTGAGCATGGGGCTTCTGGTAGGCTGCAGTCCATGGAATCTTCTATTTCTAGGCTGAAACCACTGATGGGGAAGAAGGAGCCAGCTCTATTCATCTGCCTGTCATTTTGTCAACAGGCCTGGACCTTTCTTTTTCTTCTCTCTACTCTGATCTCTTCATAGAAATTTAAGATGTTACAGGCAATACCAGTAATGCTTTTATCAGGCTTCCAGGAGCACCCTGCAAGAGTTGGCTGCACACAAATGACAGAGGCACGCAAAAATTAGGGATGAGATTTTTCAGTCCCACCAAAGGGATTTGGATGCCCAGCATCCATTAAAATGAGTAGCAATTCCTGTCCCACCCTAAATGGCTGGAGCCCAAATTGTTCCGTGAGATGTAAACCATCTTGGTTAATGCATGGACACTTAAGCCCTCAGCATCTGACTTCACTTGTGTTTTATTTCTGGCAAACTTGGTTGATCATGTCCAACGAAACACTCGGACAGCCTCCCCTCCCCGCACCCATTACCCACTCCCCAACAGCTCATTGGGCCATTGCTTGCCAGCTCCTCTATCAGGGGAAGGTGATGAAGGTAGCTAATTTGTTTGCAAATTGGTGAGTGATGAAAAAGGTTCCTCGTCCATCATCATAAAGGCTCTCAAAAGAAAGGAGACAAGTAGTACTTCCTCTCATTTTGCCTGCACTAGGCAGGGACATTTGAAACTGAGGGAAAGTTCAGCATAGCCATATGTAAGGAGGGATGTGCACAAATCACAGCTGCTGCTAATTGAATCCAGAAATCTAATTGGTCCCTCATGGTGGGCCAGTGTTACATATAGGGTCAGTGCTGTGGTAATGGAGGGTCCACGGGGGCTTGATCTGCTCAACTGGGCAGCCCAGCAGCAGGGGGCCTGCAGTCTGGGCTATGCCAGCGTGTTGCTGTCCAGAGCCAGGGGTGCAGAACAGCTTGGGCTGCTTTAGCTTCTGCTGACCTGGCAAGGGAGTTAAGCCACTCTGAGCATGGGCATGGGTCGCTCATGAAGCAGACTGGGCATCCAGGGCCCTGCCCACTCAAGGGGAGATGAGGACATAAAATAACATAAAATTAATACAAAATAACTGCAGGTGATTGCTCTGCTTAATGCTCATCCAGAAAGCATCCCTACACCAAAGCACTCAGAAGCATCTCTTAAAGTGCCAGAAACACAATGTTTTCCCCACATCCCCTTCATACTCAAAGTCATTGCAACTTTCTAGTCTATGTTAAGGACTACTGGCTTCTTTTGAACCCTTTTAAGGACCATTATCACACCATCCACCTCCATGCATGAGCCAAACCAGCCACTCTGGACTTGAATGCTCCCAAAGTACACAGAACTGGGGGCCTGGGAAAGTGGAGAGAAAAGCCTCAAAGTTTGGTCTCAGGTCCATTTTAGTCCCATAGATGGCTCTGAGTCTCTTATATTATGCAAATTTCCTCAGCCAACCCTAATTTTAATAAAATTGATTAATCATTGTGCTGCAGACAAGGACAGTTATTCCCTGACTTATGCTATGGCATTTATTGAAGCTGTATCCTTAAATGAGTTACTGCAGGGATCATTAAATTTTGACTTAAATTGGACATAGTAAGCTCATTAAGAAAAATAAAAAGCTTAACAAGTTATATATAAACTAAAGGAAAAATGAATCTCCTCAAACTGTCTCCTGTCTCCTTTTCAAGTGGGAACCTAAAGGGCAGATTTGCAAAGGGGAGTTTTAATTTGCAGGACAAGTTTTCAGGACGGCACTTTGAAGCTGCATTTGTGTAAATCCTAATTGACTTAAGGGCTCAAAATTTGGTGCTTTATCCTCAGACAGCTCAAATGGTCCACAGATTTGGGGTTGACAGTAGAAATAGTGCTCCCCAGGTTAAAAGCTGCCACCCTGTCCTTGCATTGTGCCACAGGGCTTGATGTGAATTGGGTGCTGCTCCTTGAACAGGTAAGGTTTGCTTTTGGGGGCAAACAAGGTAAATTGGAAGAGCTGGCTGGCAGCACATGTCCACCACTTTCACGGTAGCATCAGATGGAGCTGTGCCCTGCACTGTGAGAACTGGGAGGTAGGAGAGACCCATGGGCAATGTTTTTACAGTATTATGCTAAAAATTGACATTCAATACCCAACTACTGCTGATGGCCTTAGGGTCTCAGTATTTATTCACTGAGGGTTTTTAGAGGGAGGATGGAGAAGTTTAGTTTATGTCTTGTCTTCTGCCTTGCAAGCATTTGAAAACAATCCAGTGTCTATTTACTTTATTCCCTGTGGTGAAACTGCTGACCTCACTTCTCAGTGCTGAGAATAATCCCAGGAACATCATGGGGCCTTTTTGCACCAGGGGATGGGTAGAAAGAATTTTTCAAGCCCCCATCCCATGTGCTGCTATTTGAGATTCCCATCCCCGACAGCAGAGCTAGGCAGACCATGAGCAGCTCAATTTGGGGTTGTAGGGCAGCAGGGACAACACTACTGAGTCCCTCGGGGGGGGTGGGGGGGAGGGTAATGCCCTGCAAAACCTCAGACCATAGCAACATTGAATATTAATTTATTAGATAAAAGAGGAATGCACCTCTGAGTATGGACCGTAGAATGATTTCAGTTGGAAGGGACCTTTCAAGGTCATCTAGTCCAACCCCCACCCTTGCAGTACATTCAAGTCACGCTTTTGCATCTCACCTTAGACATCCCAGTCACACCATCCCAGGGGTAGGGGTGAACTCTGGAGGGTAAAGGGATTGAAGCGGCATCAGCTAGCCCTCCACTTGCAGTGCCTCTCTGTATTTTAATTAAAAATCTTAATTAATTTTTCACTTCATGTCAAAATGTCTTTCAGTGTGACTCTCAGTGATGGACATTTCTCTTGGGAAAGGGAACATTTTGCAAGAGAAAGGAAAGACACTTTTTAAAAATCAGCATTAAGCAGCGAACTCTAAAGAGCTGCATTTTAGTGCCTCTTCATGAAGACTTGCATGGTCATGGCAAAATCAAGCTACTGCTCGAGGAGATTTCAAGGCAGCTACTACTACTAAACAAACAAAAAAAACCCAAACAAACTGTGCTATCTTTTGGATCTTTAATAACACACAATAAATGCAGAACCAGTGTGTACATACACCCAGAAAAATGAAGGGAAATCACAGAACAGGAACATTCAGGTTGGAAAAGACCCTCAGGATCACCAAGTCCAACCCAAAACCCTACTCTACAAGGTTCACCCCTAAACCCTATCCCCAAGCACCACATCCAAACCACCTTTAAACACATCCAGGGTTGGTGACTCAACCACTTCCCTGGGAAGCACATTCCAATGCCTGACCACTCTTTCTGTGAAAAATTTTTCCTAACGTACAGTCTAAACCTACCTAGTCGTAGCTTGAGGCCATTCCCTTTTGATCTATCACTAATTACCTGAGAGAAATCATGCAAACCTTGTCTTGCTTTGTGCTTTCTGGCAGAGGGCTCAGCAGCCAGAGGTTGATACCTTCCTACCTAACCCCAAAGAGGTTTTTCTCCTGGTGGAAATCTCTATTGCATCGCCATCTCGTGGTTTCCTGCAAAAACTGCTGTCGCTGCAGAACGCCTCGCATCAGCAGCGCCTGATTGCACCGCAGCGCCTATTAAAAGCTCATATCCGCTGGACATGAGCTATGCAGGTAATTGCAATTAACACTGCCCAGCCGTAACAGGGGTGCTGGGGAGGGCGAGATGCGGGTTCAATCACGGTTTGTGCACACGCGGGGCTCAGAGCTGCCTGTCTCAGTGCTGTCTGTCTCAGTGTTGTCTGTGCATGATCCATGGACGTGTTGCACTCTCCTCTGCTACAAGGGCTTGGGGAAGCTTGAGAGCATTGCCCAATAGATTGGGCTTTTGGAAGTGCAAATGTGAGCATGGGCTGGACCAGGAGCAAAATCCCCTCTAAATCACAGCACACTGGTAGGGGTTGAGAGGGACCTCTGGAAAGGGACCTCTGGAGAGGTCCATCCCCCCCTGCTAAAGAAGTCACACAGCAGGTTGCTCAGGATCACCATGTCCAGGCAAGTTTGGAATCTCTCCAGAGAAGGAGACGGATGCTACAGTCTCTCTCAGCAGCTAGCTCCAGGACTCTCTTACTCTCACAGGAAAGATTTCCTTTGTGTTCAGGTGGGACTTTTTGTGTTCTAACGATGAAAGACATGAGGGCTGTTATTTAGAGTAGGATATATCTCATGCTTATGTCTATGAGGACCTGTAGGAAAGATGGTGACAGTCTTTTTAACAGGACCTCTTGTGCCAGGACAAGGGGTGATGGTTTTAAGCTAAAAGAGGGGTAATTCAAGCTGGACAGAAGGAAGATGTTTTGTACACTGAGGGAGGTCAGACACTGTCACAGGCTGCCCAGAGAGGTGGTAGAACTTCCATCTCTGGGAACATTCCAGGTCAGGTTGGATAGGGCTCTGAGCAACCTGATCTAGTTGAAGACCTACTGACTGCAGGGGAGTTGGACTAGAGGAGCTTTAAAGATCCCTTCCAACCCAAACCATTACTTGATTCTTTGACCAGCAACAGCTCCTCCTGCAGTTACAGCCTTGTTTCTTGCTGGTGAAGCGGTGTGCTGGGGGGTGAAGCTCTCCATCCCACAGTGGAGGATGAGCTGCAGAAATTATCGTTGGGCTGAAAATGTCAACTCCAAGCACACCTGCAACAGATTTTCAGTCCTGCTTGCTCTGTAGTTCTGGTCAAAATTTCCCTGCCATGGTTTCATCCTGCTGGAAATGGAGTGTGTCTTTGCAGGAGGCTGCATGTATGCCCCTGGTTTTCCTCAGTAAAGCAAGGGAATGTTGAAACTCATCCGGCAGTTGGGAAATTACCCCCCTCTAATACAATCCAGACCTGTGGAAACCCTCCAGGTCTCAAAAGCCCTCATCGGCCCAATCAGGATTTTGATGACGGAAAGCAGAATAAAAGTGAACAGGAAGAAAGCGAGTTTAAACAGCCCCAGCTGTTTGAGCTGCCCCAGAAAAAGCCAAGAAACCATGGAAATTGCCATGTTATGGTGAATGGCACAGAGGTCTCCAGGTATCTCCATAGCTGTGTGTCTACAATCATGAGCACTGTGGACAAGGGAGAACAATGCATAAACCAATGAGCAGTTTCGCTGGTGAGTCCTAATGATGTCAATATTTTGCTCAGTTTTGGGGCTTTCTGATGATAGCTGTCCCATTTTCTTGGGAAAAATGTCACTGGACACATTGGCTGGTGGCTTCCCACTTCACATCTCCAGGGTACACCACCTTTGCCGCCTCATCCCCATCCCTCCTGGATCTTCTCCACACCACCTGTTTATGGTCATTCAGCTCAAAACTCATAGTCCTGTCCCTCCTTGCCACCCCTCACCCTGCTAAGCTTCAAACTGAACTTTCTTTCTCTCCTGACATGGTGCTATGGGCTTTGTGCTACTTCCCTTCAGCCCAAGGAATATAAGGAACAAAGCACTGCAGAAGTCATTTGGGCAGGCTGATGAGTGGGACATTGCTGTTGCATTTGGGACTTACTGTTAGGACAGAGCAAAACCCATTTTAACAATGGCAGGGTTCTGTGGGTATGAGAAGGACAACCTGCAGCAGGACCTGGAGAGGAAGGAGTAATGTTTGGCACCCCTATCATCTATGGAAGTAGCTAATTGACATTTTTAGGAATTTTTAAGCATTTTCAAGAGGCAGTTCCCAGCTTACCTTTTACTTCACCATGGAGCAAGTTTAGAAACAAATGAGAAACTTCTTAATTTGGCTCTCACTGAAATGAATGGCTTGCTTTATACCAGAAAAATTTTCTCAGAAATGTTGAGATTTAATTAATCCCTTGCTGGAAATAATGTACAGTATTCCCCTATTCTCTAATGCAGGATATCAATGCTAATGCTCAGCATAAAGAACAAGGCTTGTTAAACCTTGCAGCTGGAAACACAACCATGACCCCATTGGTCTGGTGTGAGCAGCTCTGCTGTCTGCTGACCAGCCTCAGCACCCTTGCTGCAGGGGTAGATGAAATATATTCTGCTGGGTGTATTTGGGACTGTATTTCTGTGCTGAAGCAGCTGTGTGAGTCCCAGCTTTCCTATTCTCCATCGCAGTCCTGGCCATGTAGCCAGTCCAGCTCTTGGTACCATGTTACCTATCGAAGTGGAGCAAAGCCATGTGAAGAGGACAAGTCCTTCCACACATTGATGGGGAATGCCTTCCTGTGGTCTTCCTTAGTGCAGCCTTGCCATAAAACCTGCAGAGAAGACTTCAGGCATGGCTTCCCACCTTCCAGCACCTCCCTGGGAAGCAGGTGCCCATGTCAAGCTGCTGGAGCTGCTTGGAGGGGAATGAGGAAGCTCCCACTCAGGTGTGTTTGTGCAGAATGGCTGACACATGTCTGCTCAGACAGCTTTGCCCTGTAAGAGGATCTCCTCTTTATTTAGAGCAATCATCTGAGGTGCAGAAGCCTGTGTCTCTTGGGCTGTTTTGGTAGCACTGAGCTTTCCTGGTGTAACCCATTCCGGCACCCCTTGAGTTCCAGCTGCCAGCTCTTCCATCAGCTCTCACACACACATTGGCATGTGCTCCACTCTTCATCCTCATCTCCTGGAAACCACTCTTCTTCCTCACCCTTTGCCCTACGCTATATATAAAGGGCTAATCCCAAAGCTAGTAGTGTCAAAGGTCTGCCATTGACTCCAGCAGACTGCAAGGACCTTAGCTGTTCATTTCAGGATGGATTTTTAAGAGCTGAATAAATAACCAGAGTAGAACAGTACAGGCTTATCAGTGGGATGCTTCAAATTTTGTCATTGAGCCTGAGCATGGTTTCTTCCCCCCAGGAAGATGCAACATGTGAGTGTTTATGACAGGTTGGTGCACATGGGTGTCCTTTGATTTGTCTCATCTTCATTTGCACTTTTGTAGGGATGTGAAACACTCGATGGGTCTTGAAGGAAAACTGCAGCAGTTTCAGTGTAGAACTTCAAGATGGGCTCTGGGTCGTTACACACAATCCAACTGGAAAGGATCAAAGGGTCTATTTTGGGGTTTACATCTACTAATTACTCTGAACAAATGAGCAATGCATCTGAGAAGTAATCTTTTTTTTTCAGATTTCCATCTGGTAGAAGTTTTGTAGGTGCCATAACTTCAGAATAATTTCAAGGCTGTACTTTTCAAAGTTGGAGTCAACTAATGAGTAAAAGAATGTAGATTTGCTTTTGTGTCACCCATGTCCATTCAGAAAACTACTGAAGCAACACATCTACAGGCTGTGAACACCTACACTCGGTAACACTGGATGTGGTGAGGTTTGTAGCTGATGCAGAATCCCCTTTGCAGTGCTTTCATAAGAAAAAGAATGTAGCAGGGGATCAATCCTCTGATCCTCATTTTTCTTCTAACTCTATTGTTACGTGACCTTCCTCTGCAAGCCTCGGCTCATGTAGGGAGAAGGTTTGTCCTGGTAGTACAGATCTGGGACCTCCACAGGGCCTCTGAATCTGGTATGTTGAGATCCTGCATCCTGTGACCCAGTGGTTTCTTCTTTGCAGCTCTTCTCAATGTGAGGTGAACTGGTGTTACCTACACCTCACCTTTCTAGGTCTTGTCTTCTGAAGACCTGGTAAAGACCTTAAAGCCAATTTTGAAGTGATAGAGAGAGGAACTGAAAATAGACAAGCTGACCTTGGCTTCTCAGAAAGGAGTTGAGTGTTTCTCAGGGCTTCACCCAGTTTTGAGAGGTACAAAGTTGCATGGCCTGACCCCATCACCATACACAGCAGCTTTGCAACCCTCAGTGCATTGCAGTGACGTGGCAAGTAATGTTAAAAGGGCACTCTTGCTTTTGCATAACATTTGGAAATCTGTACTTCTATGCCAAGGAAAGAAGGAAAGAAAACTGAAAGAACAAAACAAGGAATAAGAGAATGAATGAAAAAAAAAAAAAGAACAATATAAATAAATAAAGAAAGATTAAATGGGCCCAACTCAAAGAGATGTTTCCTTTTTACGACCTGTGAAGTTGCACCAAGGTGAGAGTTCCCTTTGTCTCAAAATCCTGTTCTGCAGAGATAATAAAATGGCACAGTGGGGAATGGGAAGGGTTGTGGGGAATCATAAAGGAGTCAGAATTGCAGACTGGATTTACCATTATTTGAGCCCTACAGAAGGGTTTGAATCTTGCTATACTGCATCCCAGGAGTGCAGCAGTACTTAGAGATTGCAAATCTCCGCCTCTTCTCAGTGATAGATGGACGAGTACAGATTTGCAGGCTGATTCCTTTAGAGCCCAGTGGTGATTCTGATGTGAATTTCCCAGCTTTCTGTGAAACCGAGGTTTCATATTGTTCATGAGTGAGTTCCACCCACTGAACCATAGTGCCATGGACCTGTGGAAAGGAGTGGGAACAGAACAGGAGACTTCAGAGCTGTTGCTTTTTAGATGCCGGTTACTGCAGGGTGTTCTGTGCATCATCCTGAATTCGGGCTTGTTTTTGTACGAAAGCAATTGGCTGGCAAGACTGCTGTAAGTATTCCTAGTAGAGCTGTGCTGAGGAAAAAAAAATACTTTTTAGCTCAAAACTTGAAAATTTTAGTTGAACTTTGAGGGAGCCTTCCTTCCCTGATGTAGCTTGTTGTTTTCCAACAAAAATGGAATAGCATGGATGGAAAAGAAACTTTCTGTCTTCATATAACAGAAAAGTTTCCTTCCAATTCAAATAACTGGTAGTCTCTAGCCTGGCCTCTCTGACAGCCTCTCTATTGCTCATGGATTGGTGTTTTCCAGGAGGCAGTGGAAGTTTTACAGAGCTGAAAAAAGGTCCATGCTTAGCCACATCTGCTTCTGAGCAATGTTGCTGAAGTATATGCAGTCACTTTGCCATGGGTCTCCATGCACATACTTATGGCTATTGAAAAATAAAAATCTGATCATAGAATCGTAGAATATTTTGGATGGGAAAGGACCTTTAAAGGTCTTCTAGTGCAACTGCCCTACTGTGAGTAGGGGCATCTGCAACTAGATTGGATTGCTTAGTGCCTCATCCAACCTGACCTTTAGGGATAGGGAATCTACCAGCTCTGAAAGGAACCTGGACCAGTGTTTCACTACCCTCAGTATAAATAGTTTCTTCCCTATCTCCCTTTTTTAGTTTAAAAGTATCACCTGTTGTCTTATGGCTACAATCTTCATCTTTATACAGGCCTTTGTTCCCATGTTGTGGTCAGTAACAAACTGGTTTTCAATGAGAAGGTGTTTTTTACATTGAGAAATACGTAAATATAAGCTCTTCAGCACTCTCTTGTTGAAAGCTCTGGACAGGAGTGGTGATATGGATGGTGGCAGCTGAGTTCAGCTGGGGTGGTTCTGTTCACCATTGGCACCCTTAGAGCTGAGGTCCCCTTGCTTGAGAAGCCATTTGCATTTCCATAAGAGGGTTTGGGGCTGGAAATAGGGACAGTGCAGAGATTGCATCAGGAAGTTCACCCTGACTTCAGGGCAGAAGAGCTGATGGATTTCGTACAAGGGCCTGCAAAGTGCATCTCACCCAGAAAGATGAGCCATGTGCAGAGTGCGGATGCTAAAGGGGCACCTTGTAGCAGCCTTCCACCTTCTGGCAGTGCCATGGCCACCCATGCATGCTGCCACCACGGGCAAGATACCTCCAGTGACCTTCAGACAAAGAATTACATTTGCCGGGGATAAACTCTTCCCCACATAGCCCCATTCTGGCTAAAGCCTAGCCTGTTAAATTAAACCCATTTTGTTGAGGGTTTTTAATGCTGCTTGCCCATATGCAGAATTATGTCTTTAAAGATTAAAAAATCCAATATAAACAAAATAAATCCAGGGAGCTGAATGCATGAATCATTATTTTAGTACATATTGTCCATTCTAATCTGCAGTCCAATTGTGAAGTCATTCAAAATGCTGCTTCTCAGTAATTAGCAGGAATCTAACTCAGAGCCAATTTCTGATTAAATGTGCTTAAAATCAATAAAACATCATGAGTGATTAGAGTCACGTGTGATTAGCCCTGTCGAACAAAGCAGAATAAGTTATGGCCTCACTTTAACTTGTCAAAAAACAGAACTGGGGGTGGAAATGAAGAGGAACAGCTGATATTTCTATAAAGGGTTTTTCCAGTTCTCTGCCTTTCTCTTTGCTCCTTTAGAAAAGTGAAAGGATTGGTTTGTTGTCTTAAAATTACAGGCTGAAGGGGAAAGTTTGGGGAGGCTTTGGCTTCTCCTGTGGGTTTGTTTAAGGATATGCTGGGAACAGCATTTTTTAATCCCATATCTCAGCTGTGGGAGGGTTACCTGCTTCTCCTGGGGTCACCTTTTCTCCAGCTCTGTCCTGACTATTTGCAGAAGGAAATAGCTATAAGATTTCAATTGATATTTATTTTTAATCTGGAAGACACACAAAAATCTTTTCTCGTTCCCTGTAAAAGTGAGCAGTGCAGTGTCTTACCCCCTACCAGTAATAGAAATAAAGAGCAACAATTCAAAACCAGGTGTGGATTGAAAGCATCAGAAGGTAAAGATTGTGGTGAGATCCACAACTCGTTGGGGCAACTCACAACACTCCTGCCCCGTGGTCTTCTGGACACACACCACCACTTCTTTCATCTCTCTAGGGTCCAGCATGAGGTGCTGCTGATGGAAAGTGGCTTTTTGGGCAGGCAACTTCTGGCAGCATCCCTCCTCCCCGTGGCAGCCTGGGGCCGGCAGGGCGGAGGTGTGCAGCACCCGGCTGGGAGGGAAACGACTGCGATCTCACATTGGGTGTGTGGGGGCTGCGTAGGGTGGGAGAGCTTCTCTGGAGCTTGGCGCCTGGCAGGGCTTGCCAGCAAAGCTTTCCTTGATGTCAGGAGAACACCACTCATTTATAGCTGCAGCTTCTTCACATACAGCTGTGTGACCACATCCCCACCGGCTGGAGCCTCAGGGGAAAATCCAGTTGCATTGCTCACTGCTGCCTATCTCAGTAAGCAGGACAAGAACCTCATATGCACAATGTGCACATGGTGGTGGATGAAGAAGGGAGGCATTGTCCCAAGTGTATTTCCACTGGCAGACTCTATTTAATGATACTGTTTTGTGGCCTCTTTGAGAGGACGTTGTTTATTCCAAGAGAACATCCACATGCTTGTATTCCTGCTCTCAGCAAGGCTCTGGCCTTCCGCTCAGGAAAGCTCAGGAATTTTTGGCAAAATCAGATGATTTTATAATTTTTCTTTAATCTTGACATGCAGAAAGAATTATTACATGGAGCTACTTGGGATCTCTTATTCCCATGAGATTTCTCATTTGCCCGTCCCCTGGAATAAGGATATTGTCACTCCATGTCACGTCTAGGAGATGCAGTGAGCCATCAGGGAAGGCTGTATTTAACCTGGGCAAAAGATCTGGAGGCACAGTGAACCTTCCGCTCTGGTGAGACCTCATCTGGAGTATTGTGTTCAGCTCTGGAGTCCTCAGCACAGGAGAGACATGGATCTATTGAAATGGGTCCAGAGGAGGCCACAAAAATCATCCAAGGGTAGAACCCCCCTGCTGATAGGACAGGCTGAGAGAGTCACAGTCGTTCAGCCTGGAGATGAGAAAGCTCCAGGGAAACCTTCTTGTGTTTGTTCAGGACTCAAAGGGGCTAAACAGAAAGATCAGAACAGACATTTTACCAGGGCCTTTTGTGACAGGACAAGGAGTGGTGGCTTTAAACTGAGAGAGGGAGATTTAGACAAGACAGAAGAAATTTTTGTGCTGAGGGTGACAAAACACTGGCCCAGGTTACCCAGAGAGATAGCAGATGTCCCATCCCTGGAAACATTCAAGGTCAGGTTGGACGGGGCTCTGAGCAACCTGATCTACTTAAAGATGTCCTTGCTCACTACAGAGGAATTGGACTACATGACCCTTGAAGGTCCCTTCCAACCCAAATCACTCTATTATTCTTCTAAGAGGGACGATGCTGTGAACAACCCCACCATCTCCAAGCTTTGGGTTGGAGTTCCTTCCAAATGAAAAGGTCTTGCTAGCAAGAAAGGCAAAGAGAGTTTATTAAATGTTGTTCCTGAGTCAAAATTAGCAGTCCAGTGTCAGTGAGGGTAGGTTGTGCATCGTAATGTGCCATCAGTTGGTCAGCACCAGCAACATGAGGATGTCACTTCTCACCAAAAGGCAGCTTGCACCCATGGGGACAACTGGTTTGCCCTACATAAATGTCCTCTCTTTTATAAGCTTTTTCTCTCTGCCGTTCTTTCAAGCTGCTGTCTTTAACAACAAAACCAGTTCAGACACAGAGGAGCAGATCCTCAGCAGATGTCCATGGTGGTAGCTGGGTCACCCCCAAATTACACCAGCTGAGGCCCAGGGTCTGCAGTGCTCCAAGAGATAAACCACCCTGCACTGACCTCCTGGATCCAACAGCAATGTGAGACCATCTGCACTAATCCACAGTACCATGACACGTGAGGAGATATGCTGCTTGAGATAGTTGGAGTCAGAACCATCCAACACAGGGTGCTGGCTGGCTCTCTGCACCTCTGGAAATAAAACCCAGAGCTGAATGTGAGAATTCCATACATCAGCTAATTATTGTGCCCCCTGTGCATAGTTTGGTGTCTGAGATGGAGTTTCTTGCTTTTCTCCAAAGCTGCTGGATATGGGATGTTGAACATGGTGTGTTATTGCTCCTAATGGTATTAAAGAAAAACATCTCAAGTGCTGGTTGGCATGTTTTGATTATATGTGAGGGTAAAATGAGTGCCAGATTTGGAGTGGATTTGCAGGACTTTTTCCTGCAGATCAGATTAGCAGGAGCTGTTGGGGGAGCAAAGCAGGGAAGAGCAAGGCGTTGGGGCTGGGGGAGCACTGGATATGAGCTTCCTCTTAGAATTCATTTGATATTTTCACTGAATGAGCTACAGAAGACCAGAGCCCTTGGTGGTTCCTCTTCTCTCTTCCTTTGATGTTACTATTTGTGGCTTTATTTATTTGTACTAAAAGCCTTAAGCTCTTTGTGGCATTTTTGTGAAGTGTTTCTGTGGCTTGTGTTGAGTGAGTGTGTGCAGAGTGCTTGTTCCCTGGACCCTTTTGGATTAATGTTTGTCATATGATTGCCTGTGATTTCAGGACCTTTGTGGCTGAAGTGAGTCCTTGGGTTTTTTTTTATGTATGTGCAATTTAGCTTTTATTTAAGGCCTTGTTATCCAGGGAGTTGCAGCTCAGTTGGTTTGCATGCCCCAAGATTCTCCTGGCTTGATACTGGAGTAAGGTAGCCCATATTTGGAAATACTCATCTCGTTTCTCTTGTTTCGGTTTCCCAAGCTGTTTGAATTAGTCTTCAGTCTTCTTTTTCCAATGTTTACTGAAGAACAGCAGTTTTTTTTAACACTCCCTTTTATCACACAGCAGGATCAACTGAGCTCAGACAATATGTATTCATGCTAGGGTCTGTTGCTCATATAGCACTCTGCAAACTACTAACGAAGTGCAGATGCATATTGAGGAAGATCCTTCCTCACCAGATGAACCCTGGACCAGGATGCATCAAGGAGTTGTGTCACGCAGTTCACAGCAGGCACATCACACAGGCCAGAGAAGTTCCACTGGCTGCTCCTAGGACTACTCACCCCTAAGAGGTTTTATGTATGTTGGGCACCCTTGTAGCTTGCCAGCTTGGCACAATTAATTTAGCTGAGTTTGACTTTTATTTATATTCTTTCATCACTTTCTGACTAACATAGTTCATCAGATTTAGGTTGGACATAAGGAGGAATTTCTTTATAATGAGAGTGGTGAAATACTGGAACAGGTTGTCCAGGGATGTGGTTGAGGCCACATCCTTGGAGACGTTCAGGATCAGACTTGATGTGGCCCTGGGCAGCCTGATCTAGTTGGAAGTGTCCCTGCTGACTGCAGGGGAGTTGGACAAGTTGACCTTTGAGGGTCCCTTCCAACCCAATGCAGTCTGTGAATTTGTGAATCAGGCCCTTGTGTTTAGTTCTTAAGATTCATATTATACATAGACACGAGGTCTGCCTTTTTGCAGAAAAGTGAATGGTTTCTGATGCCATGGGGGTTTGGTGCATGATCACGTTTTTCAGAGCTGATTTCCTTTCCATAAACACTTTCTCAGCTGTCTCTAGAACACCTTTGACAGACACCTGGCTACAGAATAATATCAGACAACCAAAGCAGATCGTTACAAGACCTTCATCATGCTTCTTCAGCTAGATCTAGTTCCTCTTTTCCTCATGTCCTTCCCCAAATCAGGCCATCACTTGATAGCAAGTTCCCAAGATGCCACCGCACTCCACTACCTTACTAAAGTGTGCTGGGGCACACCCATCCTGGATGGGGCTGAGAAGAAACCAGCCCCAAGTGGACAAAAGAAATTTAAGCTGGGGAGGGCTTGGCCCCTCCCCTGCTGGGAGAAGGTGGTCCCCTGACTCAGAGGTGGTCTATTCCACTTCCCCTTCCTGCCCAGCAAGCCTATAAAAAGGGGGGACATCTTGCTGCTCTTCCCTTTTTCCTGCCTCGTCTGCTCGAGAGGACTTCCTGCTGCTGTTGCTGTCACTGTCTCCTGCACCGGACCACGTGGCTGGGGCCCTTTCTCTCTCTCAACTGAATCCACCGACATCCAGGGGAACACAACGCCATCCAGGCTTGGTTTTGTATATTTTTCTTCCCACTTACCCTCATCCCTCACCTCTGTGAACTCCCCCCTGTTACTGATATATATATATATATATGAAAAAAAAATATTTTTTTTCCTTTCCCTTTTGTGAAAAAAAGAAAAAAAAATTTACTCCTCCTACTTCCAAACCGACTTCAGAATATTTCTTACACGAGGTTTGTTTTTTTTTTTTTTTTTTGTCTTCTTCTCTCTCTCTCTCCACCCTGCCGAGAAAAAAGGGAGAAGGGCTGGGGGAGGAATTTATATCTATTATCATTTGAGCTCCTAAACTCAGAGCTCAAACCACCACACTAAAGTAACCAAAATGAAGTTGAATTTTATGGCATGTTTGGGATGTAATTCTGGATAGTCACATGCCATCTCTATGAGGAAGTAATAGAGGTGCTTCAAACATCAGAATTCCAGCACTTAGCCAAATTTTGAGAAGCAAAAATTCTTGAGATGTTTGTAGCCAGTGCTTTTCTTGAGCAATTGAACATCTGTAAAATCGAGAACCAGATTTGAGCTCAGATTTGGTACATTTTACAGTTTTCTTTTATGTTAGGTGGGCTCCAGCATCTCCATCCTGATCCAGTTTTAACAGCTTATTGTCTCATTCGTAGAGGCTTCTTACCACTGCCTTTGTTTTAAAGCTGTTTATTTCTGCTTCCCCTTTTTCCAAGCCCAGTGGTGAGATGCTGAGCTGGGTGCTGCTCTAACATAATAATCTTGAGAAGTCATTCTTGGGTGTTTAATACTTACATGGTGGCCAAATGGAGTTCAGTCAGTCATAATCATCACAGTGGAGCATGGTCAAGATGCAAAGTTTGGCCTGGACCCTGTGACCATCTGGCCACAGGGAACCCAGCTGCCTCTCAAGCTAAAAATGCCCTTCATCCATCATGATAAATCCCTTTTTCTACCAACAAACCTTCGCTCTGCAGCTTACCTCCCAGCACGTAAATGACTGTACTCTTTAAGTAGGATTGTTGATAGGTGTTTAGGTTGCACGTGACCTCTTGGAGAAAACTCACACCAGATACCCTGGCAATAACCATGGGTAGATCTGCCAGACCTTGCAGAAATCCACCACCAGGTACACAGACCCTGGTGGCATCACTTGAGAAGGCAGTGCCTGAAAATCATTCGAGCCAAGGGATGTAGAAAGGCACCTGTGAAGGTACAGGATCCTCCTGAAGGAAAGGCACGTTCATGGCATTGATTTTGGAAACTGATTTCCAGTACACAGGATAGGAGTCATATCTCTTGACATTGACTTCTCCATCAGCTGCTAACAGGACAAAAGAGATGTTTCCAATGCAGGAATTATGTCCTCCTAAGTTCAGCTGCCTCTGGTAGGTGAGTAAAATCATGCTTTAGTGATTCATTTCTCTCCATTGATTGTAAAGGGAAGCTAGACCACTAGCTCCAATGTAGACATCCATCCTAGAGATATCTAATGTCTATGGAGATGTCAGTCTCAGCTGAATTGTCTCTGCCTCTAAGCTTAAGTGTGAGAAGAGATGTCAGGCTGAAGGCAAAGGCAGTATAGAACTACAAACCAGATGCAAAATGTCAAGAAAGATAAAAACTAAGAGATGGTCCACTGCCCTGGGAAGCTAAAGGCACCTATCTGAAAATGAAGCAGCAAAACAAGAGAGCAGCAGAGAAAAAGGCAGTGTTGGACCAGTGCAGGAAGATGAAAATTTCCTACCAACACTGAAAGTAAGAGTTTCTGAAATCCACCTTCTCTGTCCCTCCCAAAATATAAATGCTAGCAGTTACCCCTGCGAAAATCTGGAGCAGTTCTATGGTAGAAAGTAGCAGATTCTTGGCTACTGGAGCCTCTATGTGGCAGATGGGTTTTTTGGAAAATGCCACTTGCAGAGCCCAGCTGGCAACCACAGTTGAGATCTCCCTATCAGAGATCTTAGAAGTCAATGGCTGTATCAGCTCTGATTTCACTGGACACAGGGGCTGGACTGCTGGAAATTACACCCAGGTGTTAGGTGGAGAGGTCAGATTTGGCCAGTGGTTCCCAGGACGATAACTGACCCATTTCAGGCAATTCTCCATGTTTACATTGAGTAACATCTGCATTAACTGTGATATTGCTGGAACCTTTGAAAAAGGATTTTGCCTTTTTAGGTGAGCTATTAATAATTTCCTTCCCCTGGGTTTGGGTGATATTTAGGTCTATTTTGGCTGAGGATTGGGCACCTCTTCCTGTCACTGGCCAAGGCACCTTGCTTTGGAGAGGCCAATCTGCCACCAGCCTGCTGCTAAGACAAGCCAGGAACTGGAATTTTCCACCCCCTAGCAGGAAAGGCTGGCATTTAGACACAGTTCCCTTCTGAATCACACAAGAGACTTGGAATATTAAAGGATTTTATTGAATAAAAGGATAATAGAGTGTTTTATCTCACATGTGGGAAGACGAACATCAGTCAACGATTTCCCTGAAGAGTAAACAACGCAGCATATGGGGAACTCTGTTGGTGCTGTTGTTGTTGTTGAAATCTTCATGCTCCCAGAAAATTCTGAGGAAGTGTTATTTTCAGAGGGAGGGGGTAGAAACTGTGTGGTATGCCTGACCAGTTGCACTTGCTTTCAGCTGAGAAACATCAGCTGGGTGTTTGACTTTCTCTCCACTGAGGGCTGGATATTGTTTCCCCAGCACAAATGAATTGGTATTTTATTTTATTTTTATTCTTGCACCAGGTCTGCCTGTACCAAATAACAAAGGAAGGGACCTGCAAACTGGCTTTCATATTGTAACCTTCTCTGATATCCAGAAGACACAGCTTTCTCTGTACCATCTGATCTGCATGCTATGTAACCCTCCTTCTCCAATAGTTTCTGTGTCCTCAAACTTTGTCTCTCAGACTTACTTTCTGTGCCCATGCCATATGCACACCCACCTGGATGTGTTATGTGCGATGTTATGTTTTATGCTGTGCTAAGTGCTACGCACACACACCTAACTGTGATGTGTTACAAGTAGAGCTAGCTGTGGATTTTCCATCCTGTCATTTTCCAGCAGAAAAGACTCAAAAACATCCAATTTTGCTGTTTGAAAAGTAGAAGTCCTTTCCCCCTTCTGTATGTACAGACCCCAAGTGAGGCCGCCGCTGGGAAAACTGAAATGAAATATTTCATTTGGGAATGGGTTAATGGTAATTAGAGTAAATACAGTGTTTCAACTAAATGTTTTATTTTACATTGTTTCAAACAAATCTTGAATTGCTTTTACTAGTGGTGAAATCATGGAACATGAAAGCTATGGTTCAGTCCTGGATCTTCTTGTGGGAGATGACCTCTCCCTACTCATGGCGTGAAGCAGTCATCGCACTGTTATGAGTGATGGGAAGTGGCATTTGGCCAAGGCCATAGGCCTATGGGAAAGGGGGAAGTCCTGATTTCAAGACTGGGATTTAATGTTTTACTTCATTGATCCCAGAAAAAGGACAGCGCTGGGATGCTTCTGAAGGTAAGTTTGGATCTATGAGGTACTTCCTATCACCTGCAGAGAGCACTGGAGAAGGTCTTCAGTTTGCCAGACTAGCCTTTGTGAGTGTTTTTATGGAGGAAAGTGGTTGCAAGGCCTTCCCGTTGCCATTTCTGCTTTAGGGAACAACAAAGAAGGACTTTTCACTGACTTTGGTACCTATTGGACAGGTTCAGTGGAAAGGAGGAAGTCAAGCAGCAATGAAGAAATTTGTTGGTATGTGGCTGGTTTCTACTGATCTCTGCAAACAAGGTAGGCATTGACTTGTTCTTTCAAAAAAATAGTTACAGAAATTATTGCTATACAGTCATCAACTAGACAGTGGTGGGTTTGCTCTGCTTTGTATTTCTCAATGATTCCTTTTGCCAGGGAACCCAGAAGAGTGGAGCATTTGTTCTCACACGGCTCCAAGTGCAAAATGATGTGGCCAGGAGGGAGAGAAAGTGAAGTAATTCTGGCTGTAGTCAGACTGATGAGTTGTCTCCACCAGGAGACACCAACGCAGAAAGCTGGGGAGAACACTCTATTTGTGCAACATGTTAAAAAAAAAAAAAAAAAAGGAAGGAAAGTAAAATACAACTAACAGACAGGCTGTGCTCAGGGGTCTGCTTACATAATGTAGAGTTTGGGAATTAGATCTTTCCTATGAAAGTAAACAGTTTTAAATCCACTTTTTAGCACAGTTGCATTTTCCAAGACAAAGCATCTTACGAACTTCGCTGGAGAGGTTCTTTGAAGGTTAAATGATAGCACTATGGGTAAAGAAAGCATCATTCTGAAAGTCAAAAAATAGGGGTTCTCAACTCAGCTCCACGGAGATATTGCTGCGTGACCTGCAAGTACTTTCATCTCTACTTACCACATTTGCGCATTCGGTCCTCCTTTAGTCTTTCACCTGGCTTCATAGTCCTCTAAATCAGCTAGTGAGCAGCTAACCAGTGCTGGCCAAGTTGTGGATGTTGAAGCTCATGCCATGCATAATGGCTTTATTTGGATCTGATCAGACCAGCTTTATGTAGCCAGGGGTACACATGGCTCCTAAAACCATGCAATCTGAGCTCTCTTCTGGCTTTGTGCAGCTCCCCTTGTTTGCTACATCTTGGGTTTTTTGGCAGATCAGAGTGCCTGCTAAGTATGTGCTAATACACAGACTGAATGACAACATCCCATCACAGATTATTTCACTCCTTTCTCACCCTCCATGTTATAGAAGTTAGAGGCTGTACACTAACCAAGGCAAGAGATACTCAGCTTATTTAATTTTCACAAGGGAAATGAGCTGCTTGGTTTAGGGGAGGGGGTGTTTGCTTTGTTGGGCTTTTTTGTCCTATAAATAATTTTATTTTTGCACCTAGTCACACTGGAAAAATAAAATTATCTATTCCATAACTATAACCTTAGCTGTGATCTAGTTATGTCCTCTGAAAATTGCCTCAGCTTTCAGAAATGTCTCATGGCACAGCAAACATACCATTACAGCTGTTCAGCAGTATTTAAAGGGCAGAAGCACCTAAGCTATTGCTCCCTTGACTTCTGTTTCCAATGAGTGAAAATTATCTTACACCAAACACAGTGTAGAGTTGTTGCTTGTTTCCTATTCTCTACCAGGGATGCAGCAAAAATAGAAACAGCTGCATCTTTCAATTGGGTGAAATTTGAATAGTGTTGCTGTGCTTGAAATAAAACGGGAAGACCAGCGTGGAGCGAGGGGCTCGATGTGGTCACTGCAAATGCGACCAAATTTCAGGATTATGTGGCAGATAATTCTAGGTTTTCCAAAACTAAAGAACATTTGAATTTAGGCTTCTAGTTTCGTTTTTGTTTGGTTGCTTTGGGGTTTTATTTTCTTATAAAGATAGCAACATCAAGACAAAAGTTTGCAGTAGACTGCTGAGGGGGTGGTCTCCCCAGCAGATGGACAGATAAAGGAACCCAGTGACTGCCAGATGATTTCAGTGAGATTTTAGACCAAGAAAATAAGAGAGATGCTTTTTTCCTTAACTTTGTTCATTTGAATGATTTTACAGGTTCTAATAGAATTTATAATAGAAATTAACTGAAATTGGTAGCAAAAATGAGTTAAAAGTTTGCAAGTGCCAGACACTCAAGGACACCTTTAATTCAGATGGAGTATGCATCTCTCCTACATAGGAATATACAGGAAAGTAGCCCAAATTTCCAGGACTGTCCATGATGCTGTCCCCTGTTGTCCTTGCCTTTAAGACTGAACCTCCAAGTGTTACTTAGCGTGAGTATTGGACCAGCTACAAGTCTTTGACATCCAGCAAAGCTGTTATTTAGTACAACACTTCTGAAACAGTCAAATTGAAAGAGATTTCTGCAGATGAAATGAATCAACTGTCAAAGCAGTTTAGGTCTTGCAGTATCTAGGTATCTTCAAAGACCCAGGTCCTGGTATAGGACTGAGCTATCACCAGCATCACACAACACTCTGTTATTACACCCACCCCCAGTAAGAGACAACAGCATGGATGGGAAATGGGGTTGCAGTCCTGCACAGTGCCATGTCAGTGTGACTTTGTTCCTCCAGGTCTGTCCAGGAACGGCTGAAATGCTTTGGAGGATCCTTCTTGCTAGGTTTGTTGTCAGCTCGTAAGATCACACCTGTCTTGCTCCCTTCCTCCTGTTTCTCTTGGTCTCTGTGGGTCCCCAAGGCCTCCCAAAGGCTGTCCCTCTGTGACGTTTACATCTTTCACATACTTGGGCTCATTTGTCACGTCCCCCAGTTTACTCATTGCATGGTGGTGCATATTTACTAATTCTAACATTTCCTCGTTAGTCATTCCCTCCAGGCCCATTAATCGCTATAAATTCCCAAACGAGAGGCTGCAGTACATCGTTCCTTCTAACAGACAGCAGACACGTAGTAATTAGGCAGCTGAACATAAAAATAATGAGCCTGAGGCTCCCGCAGATCTCCTTCCCCCTCTTGGCACCCCGGGGGCAGCCCCTCTGCAGCACGCACAGCCCCGTACGCCATCGCTCACACCATGGCTGTGCAAGCTGCTCCCCGGCACAGATGTGCCTATTTCCCTCCCTCCACCCCCAAAACCTGCTCTCTGATCCATGGTAGAGGGACTCGACCACTTAGCTTCATGACTTCTGGCATTATTTTCCCATGCATCACATCAACCTAGACACTGAATTATTTAATCTCTCTGCCTCCCCTTGTTTCCCTGTCATGCAGGGACTGATCCAGCTCCCACTGTTCATCTCTACCTGCTGCTCCAGAAAATCCTCATGCCAAGCTGCCCTGCCAGTTTGCCACAGACTCTCTAACTCAGAGCACACTCTTGGAAATAATGCATCTTTTCACAATGGCTTTGCACCCTGAAATAAAGAGCATAATTCAGACAGCAGTTTGACTGCCATGTTCAACGCAGAAATGGTCTGAGAGACTAAAAGGCTCTTTGTGTCCAGCCTCATTTTCATCTCCCTTGTATTACAGCTAGGCAGCAGTTCTACAGTCTTTTTTTCTCTTTTCTTTTTTTTTGGCCAGGAAGCTTTGTGGTGATCACTTTTGTTTGCCACAGAAATACCCTGGAAACGGAGTGCTCATGGAGAGGGACACAACACCATCCACTCCAAATTACACTGCTGTGTCCAGCGTCACTGGACAAACTGGTGTTAATGGGAGGTAGGAAGAAACTTCCCCTGTAGCTCTCTTTTTTTTTTCTCCTGCTCTGCTCCTGCTTCTGAGACAATGTGTCTTGGCTGTATTTGGGTTAAATAGACCCCTGATCTGCTTTATTTATGGTAATTTCTTTATTCTTGTGAGAACGAGAGGGGAGGCAGCACCAAACTGATATTGTTCTGGTACTGCACATGGGCAGATGGTTCGAAAAAACTATTGCAGGATTTCACTTGCACTCTGGGCCTGTCTTTCACATTTGGGTGCAAAGACCAAGTTTTGTCTTCTGTCAAAGAAAGCCTGATTTAGACTGCCTAAAACTTGAAGTCAGTTTGAAGACAAATCCCCAAAGTCAACGACTGCACAGATTTGGAGGTTAAGGAATTGAGGTTAAGAACTGACAAATGAGGATGTCGAGGCAAGATTATGGAAATGAGGATCTGTAGCAAATTCTCTCGTTTCCCCTTTGTAACCTCCTAATGACATTAGCGCCCGTCTTGAATAGTCCTTCCTCAAAGGGGAACTTGCTTGAGCACTAAAGACGCTTTTATGAGTCCCAGAGACCCACACAGGAAAACATGTTGCCAAAGCTGCTAAGACCCAGATATGGGTCACAGTCCTTAAAAGCCCTGCAACAACTTAAAAGAAATGACCTGAAATGAGGAAGAGAGCAAAATGGGGTTGGCAGGTGGGTCCCCACTGCTATATGCTCACCCTAGGCCCTGTGCTGAAAGCAAATGTCCTTTCTTTTATCCCCCATGCTGCTAAATGTACTCAGTTAAAAATTCAATCTTCACCTCTCCCCAGTGAGCTGGAGCACTTCTACTGTCCCTTCTCACAGCTGCAAAGCTGCGATTCGAAGGGATTAAAGCCAAGATCATAAACCAGTGCCTATTAACACTGCCTGACCAGCTGAAACCACCCATCTCCCAAGTCCTCAGAGCAAGTTAGCATTTTGTGTAATGCATTTTTCGTGTTGCTAATGCAAGTAACTGCTCAGAGGTCGCTGAACTCCTTTACCCCAGGGAGAGTTTCTGGACACCTGGTCCACGACTGGAAATTTGTGCTCTAACTATCAAAACCATCCTCACTGAGGAGCACTGTGTGGCTGGATTTATTTCTGCAGGGTGGTGGCTCCTTGACTAAAACACAAAATCTGCTTTGTCCCACAAGGTTGTGTTTCATCTCATGCATTACAGTTTGGTTGCTGCAAGTGAAGTTCCCTTCTGAAGTCACTGTAGCACCAGACCTTTTCTCCCTGTTTTACTTTTGATCTTCTCCATTGTATCGACACAGAGAGCTGACCAAGAGCAGCTGGACGGATAGGAAGCATTTAATGGAGATGCCTTTACTTCCCCATTGGGTTGGTGCAATGAACCATGGGACTTCCTCCTTCTCCCCTTCTTGTCTGTAGGACTTATTCTGCTGGTGTTGGTGAGATCAGGCCCATTTCTTTCCTCCTGTGATTAGATGACAGAAAACAAGGCAAGTGTGCTCTTTTTAATATATTAGCCAGTGATGGCTAATGAAAAGCTGATAGATATTTTTTAACTGTAAAGTGAGTAAGATACAGCTTATGTGGGCAGGAAAGTATCCCTGTGGATGGAGGCATTAAGTAAGGATAAATAATGAGCACAGCTATTTAAGAAGCACCTTTTTCACCTGTCTAGAAGATCTGCCATTCTATTGATCTCAGATGTCTGAATTTATGGCCTTGTTATAAAATTTCTGATGCCTCAGCTCCCTAAAGTTGAAGCATTCATTCAAAGTAGATACAGCTTTACAAATAGGTTTTTGTTTTTTTGCAGAAATAGAGTTTTTCCATCTGTTTGTTCCATTTTCCCATCTGTTCCTCCAGCCTCATAGTCTTTTTCAAACTGTTTATGTCTTTAAGTGAATATATATGTGTTGGTGGGGTTTTTTTTCCATTCCAGGACAATTGTTTCTTTGCCAGTGGTTTGATCTGTTCTGAAGCTGCCTCTCTGAATTACCCTGGGCACTGCTTTTGTAAACCCATTTACTTCTCCAATATGCATTTTCATCCATCTTTAATGTGATCATACAATTTAGGACCACAAGGAGTTCTTGTCAGAGGTACAGTGATCACCACAGCAGGGCCTGACTGTGACCTGCAGCTAGATTTGAGGGAGAGGTCCAGTGGATGACATTGTGGTGTCCATCTGGGCACTACAGAGGTGAGTGACAGCAGGGCATTTCCAATAGTGCTGCTCTTGCTTAACTGAGTGAGTCAGTTTTGTCATGCTGCTTTTTTGTTATACTAAAAAGGAATCACAAACTCATTTTCTTTAGAAGAGACCATTAAGATCATCAAGTCCTACTGTTAACACTGTCAGGTCACCACTAAACCGTGTCCCTCAGCACCACATCTATGTGCCTTTTAAATCCCTTCAGGGATGGTGACTCCACCACTTCCCTGGACAGCCTGTTCCAGGGCTTGACAACCATTTCAGGGAAGAATTGTTTTCCTAATGCACAACCTAAACCTCCCCTGGCACAACATAACGCCATTTCATTTTGTCCTGTTGTTCCCTGGGAGAAGAGACCAACCTTCAGGGAGTTCTAGAGAGCAAGAAGGTCTCCCTCAGCCTCCTTTTCTCCAGGCTAAACAATCCTAGTTCCCTGAGCCACTCCTCACAAGGCTTGTTCTCCAGACCCTTGACCAGCCTCATTGCCCCCCTCTGGACAAACTTCAGCACCTGAATCCTCTTTGGAGTGGCCCCAAACTGAACACAGTACTCAAGGTGCAGCCTCACTTGCTCAGGAGCATTTTCTACACTCATCTAGTGTGACCCAGGAATTTCTCAGTGGATAGACATCTTTTAAAATAGAGTTATCATGCAATTTAGAAAACAAAGGAGCTTGTGAAAAGAAGCAGATAAATTTAAAATTAAGAATAAATTACATATAAATAAAGTGCCTATTATCAGTAGAGTCCTCCACTGAAAATGATCTTGAAGCACCTTCCAAGGGCTCCCCTCACTGAAGAACCTCTAGTAGCTACGAGGTAATTAGAAGTCAAGGCACCCAAAGCCATTCCTGTATTTGATCAATCTGGAAAACTCTGTCAGCAGCCAGAATTTTGTTACAGTTAGATCAGAATGTGGACTGTATTCATCTTTGCAATTGTCTGAGGGACACAAGTAGTCACCTTTTGAGAGGCTATCATTTCTGCTATGAAGAGAGCACAAATTTGCATATCTCCAGGCCACCTGAAAAGTCATCTTTGATTTGTCAAAATAATCCTTTATGCAGAGGAATTGAGAGCTTGGAAGTTATCCAAATATGTGTTAATCTACAGTTTTTAAATTTCTCTTTTTATGTAAGGGGATGGGGGGAGTGGGAAGGAACTAATAATAAGCTTGTAAATCATGTGTTTGACTTTAAAGAAAAATGCTTTGGGAAAGTTTTGTAGCCTTCTGCAAGACATTTTGTTCTTATTCCTTCTGTCTCCACAAGACTTTTGCCTTCTACTGTTTGCCAGCAGGAGGAAGATTAAAAAAAACCCTACTGGTCCTGTCATCACAAGGGACAATTGTGGAATGATTTTGTTGCATATCCTGCTCCTTCTGGGAGGATGAGATCAGACCCTCCATTTTGCTGAAGACAAGGCGCCTTCTTTTTCATTCCAGATGTGCTAAGCTGTTTGTAAACAATGAGGGCTTTTGTCACATTCAACACGTAGTTCTTCACTTTATTACATGCCTTTGAGTCTTTTAAGACTGCTGTGCTCCATCTTTCAGGTAAAAGGGCTCCCACAAAGTCTTTGGGTCAAAGAGAACCCCAGTTCCTGGTTTCCATACAGGAGGACTTTCCCGGAAGGACTCATAGCAAGCACTGTCCTTCAAGACCAAATCTTTAATCTTCTTCTTTTAAAGATTTATATTTAACAAGAGCACCTTGCTAAGACAAGTGCATGACGGAGAGGAGTAGCCTTTTGTAGCAGCCTTCGTCTTGGTCTCGTTAGTGGCTTTATTTCAGGCTGTTCTTCTGGCCGCTTGGAGCCAAGCAGAAATGACCTATAAATTTGCTTCCAAGGCCATGGGGGTTTAGGCACAAGAGGCCACTCCTGCATGTTTGATGGCAAGTTCAAAGCTTGACCTTCCAGCTCAGTGTAAATTAATAGAAAGTTTTCTCGTTACCAGCCTGTGTGGGTTTGGTTCCCTTTGTTCTCAGGAAACAAAGGCTCTGTGTTCACAGCTAAATCCCGACACACAAGCCTTGCCTTTAGCTAAACAAAAAGCCACTAAGAACATTTCTCCCTTTGGGTAAGGACACATTCCCCATGCTCATGGTACAACATATTCCCCAAGTTCACTCATTTTTGTTACTTTTTACAGCTCAGTTTCCATACGCCGCTGCTCGTGTGCGGTGCCAGTGCTGGTGGTGATGAATTTCTTGCAGAGCTGGCGTGAGCAAAGTCTCTCCAAAGTAATAATTTTCTGTCTCCCCAGTATTTAGCTCAGTACATCAAGACCTTTCACCACACATCCATCAGCAGTGAGTTCAGGCTAAGCAAGACACTGCCCTGTTCCAGAGGCTAAGCAAATCACAGGCCTGTGTTGTAACTAATTATTTCTATTGGCTGATTGGTTTTTAATGGGCCTGCTTTACAGGTAAACAGATTTATCTTAGGAAAGTAAAAGTATTAATGATGCTGGGGTTTATTCATTGCCTTCTTTCACAGACTGAAAAGCTGAATGCTGAAATCGGTGTAATCTAGCTGTACAGAGAAGTCACTTGATATTCTTATCAAGGCAGGATGTCTGGAAAAGATTGGGAAAGCCTGAAAAAAAATGTGGAGCCTCCTAGCAGGACTCCCATAAATGGATGACATTAGCCATGTAATCTCCAGCCTCATGGACCTCCCCATTTAAAATAGAATGTTTTCTAATTGAAAAATGTCATGGAGAAGCTGATTTCTGGTGAGAGGAGCCTACCATATAGACCCCTACATTCAGACAGCTCAAGAGCATCACCCATTTGTGATATTCAGTGAACCGGGTGCAAATTTGAGCATGGGCTTCTAACAGACATCTCAACAGCTGCTCTGGCATCTGTGGTTCTGTTTGTACCTGGGTAGTATTGCAGAAGCACTCAGAGCTGTCTCAGAGTACACCACCCATGGATCAAGGAGAGCCAAAAAAACAGTGCTTGATCCAAAACACATATTTCTGAAACACCAGAAGGGTGGATGGAAGCACAGGAGACAGAAAAGCACTGTTCACAATTTAGGGGACTGCAGGAATGGGAATGGGCCCTGAAAAACTCTGTCGGGTTTACAAAATAAGGAAAGGAAATAAATGCACCAAGTTAAATTTTTTGGAGGGAGATGTCATTTGTATGCTGTAAGGTAAAGCCATGGGCAGATAGCATTGGCTGGGTGATGTCCTTACCCATGACACTCCTGAACATTTTTTGAGTTTGTTTTTAAGGAATTCTGTATCTCAACAAAAAGCTATGGCTGGAGATATTCAGGAGTGGCTGTGGCTGCCTTCAATTTAGCATGGCCAGCCTTGGAGACCTGAACCAATATGAGTGCCATCAAGAGCTCAGTAGTGTCCATACGTAATAGTCCTGACATAAGTTTGCATCCCCCTTTCCTGGAGTATTCTGCTCTGAAAGAATTCTTCTCCTTTTTTGTCTTTCAGAAATGCCAAAAAGCTGCTTTCAGTGGAAATTTTACGAGGGCCAGACTTTCCTGCCTGCCCTCCCTGGGCTGGGAGACGGAGGGAGGCCTTTACCTGCTGCTCACTGTTTGGTGGGAGGGCACCTTGAAGGAAGCAGGACTGATCTGTGTGACAGTGGCATTTTGGGCTGGATTTCAGTTTGCCTGCCGGGCTGGGGTTGCAGCTGACTGGCCTGATCTCCTTCCCTCCCACCAGCTCTCACTGAGAGCAGAACATGCCTTCTCCTGCTGATTTCTGCTTGCCATATTGATTGCAGCAGGGTATAATGGAGACAAGTCAGGCAGAAAGCCAGCCACCCTTGGGAATGATTAAAGAGCAAGCAGAAAAGAAGTGAAGAAAAACAGGCTGATACTTAGGACAGGGTGGGTTTGGAGCAAATCATGCCCCATCCGCCACCTCACCCCAGTGCAGTGCCCAGGACAGGGCAGCAGCACCTCTTTTTCAGCTTTACCCAAAAGAAGATTCATATGGACCCTCGTGTAAGCAGGGAACAAAATCCCCAGAACATGTACAATATCCCCATTGTGCATGGATTTGCAGACTATTATTCCGTGTAGCCAAGGAAAGGTAAGGCTATGACCCATTGTTTTGCTGCGATCAATTGAATACTGTCATTTGCATTTAAAACGCTCCGAATTCACACTGTCAATATGCCAAACAGCTGCTCAGGCTTTTCAGCATTCCATGGTGACAATCACACTACCGTACATCATTGGCACCACGATTTGCAATACTCTCAGTGTCAAAATTTTGTGGTGTTTTTGGTTGTTGTTGGTTTTTAGTTGTTTTTTTTAAGAAAAAAAATCATCCACCTCCCCCACCCTACCCCTCCCAAATACCCAAACCTGTGAAAAATCCACTTTTAAAACGATGGCTTTCACTGCTACTAAGCAGGCCTTCACAGATGCCAGCATATCAAAATTCATCTTTCTTCTTCTCCTACAATTAAAAGGTAATTAAGAAAGAGGCTGTTCATGATAGATCCACCTTCTGTTTTCTCCTTTGTATGCGTATTATTCATTAGCAGCCTAATAAGAGTTTCAAAATGCTCTGTGCCTCTGCCAGCAGGGCATATGTATGTAGACATGTGCTTGTGACAGATAAGTACATAAACAGCATATTGGCATCAGAAAGACATCTGTGCCTAGAAAAATGCTTGTGATATGTACAAAAATGACATTTTAACTCCAGGCAAGTCCTTGTGGCTTTGAGAGGAATATGTGACTCTACTCTTCTCTGTGAATACTGAAAAGGTGCATCATAGAAAGGAGGGGATTTCAGAGGTTTGCGGAGAGCTTCGGCTGCGGGAAGCCACCCCATGCAAACAGCCGGGGTTGCAGCCCCAGCTCTGCCAGGTTATGGCAGACGGCGGTAGAGTCTTGCCAAGGGGATCCTGGGCGGTTTCCAGTGGCGGTGCCTTGAGCATGGCCGCCTCAGGAGGAAGGACCCGGCACCCCCCAAATCGGATTCAATAGGTCCGTATGGGGTCTGCCATGATGGGCTGGTGAAGGCAATGCAGCTCCAGGCTGTGAAAGGGAAAAAGTCTTGGTGCAAAGATCAAAAAGTCAGGGGATGATCCAGGGTCCAGAGGCATGGCGAGTGCTCCCTGCAGCACTTTCTGCTACCTACATTTAATTAGTGAAGGAAATGATTTAGGGACCAGAACTCCAGGCACTGCTTTACTGACAGAAGGAGATCTTGTATCTCTGATGGACTGTAAACCTTGGGAATGGAATGCAGCTGTGTAGAAAGAAAAACACAGATAGGTGACTCCCAACGGTCACTGTGACCTGTGGGGATTATGCAGTTGCCTGATAGTGAGAACTAGGCAAAAGTTAGGACAGTGGAATGTAGAATTATAGAATCCTTTATCTCTTGCCTGATATTTGTGTAAGCCTTGGAAAAATATATGCGTTCGCATGATACTTTCTCTCTGTAGCCAATCATGATGTTACAACTGTCGCCTAGACATACTAATGACCAATTACAATCTGCCTTCTAATATTATGTTAACCTATGTAAAGGAAAAGCTCTATACAATAAACTGACACCTTGCTTGCATCAAACTTTGTCCCATCTCTCAGTCGCAATAAATTAGCTGACTGAAAATCCCTTCATCACAACTGTCTTGTACAGCAGTGAAGGGACATAGTTTGTGACAGAAGGGGATGGAGCATTCCACCTTCACAGATTCATAGAATGGTTTGGGTCGGAACGGACCTTTAAGGGATCTTTTGGGGTCCTTCCTGGATTGCACTATAGGGCACTTTATAGATCTACCCACACTGCTTGGTTTAGGGTCATAATGCCTCAGTTTATTAATTCATGGTGACAGTTGCCTTATAGCTTTAATTAGACCTGGAAATGTTTGGCCAGGAGGCTACAGGTGAAAGGTGTATGGGAGTCCCAGGAAAACCCAGAAAATATTTGCATCTAGTCTGAGATAGAAAACAGAGAAGATGCAAAACTGAAGGTACTTTAGTATTCACTACACAGGTACAGCAGTAAATATGGATGTAGCTCCGTGATTTTGGGGCTCAGAATTAGACTCACAGAAACATTTGAGCCCTGAGCTCCCATGGGAACACTTATGTCCAAGTGAAATCACCCAAAGTGAGGAAAGGACCAGGTTCAAGCATACCTTCCCTGAGATTACCTGGGGAGGTACAGGTGCCCCAGCACACTCTATTCCTTGCCTTATGCAATTACAAATCTCCTGCAGATTTGAAGGGAAATGCATGTCCAGAGCAGTCATCCATTAGGACTCACCTGGGCTGGATCATGAAACATCAACTACAATTGTATGAAAGCACGTGGTCTTCACACACACATCAAGGTGGTCACTGCTTGCCCCTGGTGAAAATGGCATCATTCATTTGGGTCTAACATAAGGAGGAAAGAAGCAGCAAAATACTCCTTGTTGTAAATCAGAATGTATCCTTGGACTTTGCTGGAGCCTCTCGATTGACATGACCTGAGCACATGACTCCATGGGTTGGACAGTCTCACACCTCCAATGTGGTGGATGGAACCACAGTGGTGGATGAGATATTACTTGCCGGAAAAGAAGTGTTGGGGAGGGAAATTGTCTCCAGTCATTCCAATTTGCATGTGATTTTTCCCACATATGTTTCTAATCATTAAGAAATTCTGTAGCTTAAATAATGCTCTGAAAGTACGGTAACTGTTGGACTACATTCTGCTGTAACCTTATTGAATTTCACTTCTCTGGAAAAAATAATGGGATACTCTATCTTGCAAAACAAATGGCAATTGCATTTTTAACAGAATGTTTCTCTTTGTGTTTCAAAACCTTCTGCACACAGTTAGACATCTAGCCAGGGAAGAAAGTACAAAGCATATGGGCCAATTTCTGTCTGTTGGCTGTTCAAGATGCCTTAATATTCAAGCAGTGATGTGTGCGCGTGTCCATGTGATATGGCACAATTTATCTACACGGTATCCACAAGCTCAGGCGAGGGGGTCAGAAAGTTGTCTCTTGGTGTCAGAGAAGGTCAAAAGCAGGATCATTTTGTGCAGTCTGCATAGGAATACATCCAGGTGGGTTTTGAAAGTCTTTAGAGAAGGAGATTCCACAACCCCATTGGGCAGCCTGTTCCAGTGCTCTGTCACCCTCACTGTAAAGAAGTTTCTCCTCATGCTGAGGTGAAATCTTCTATGTTCAAGTTTGAATCCATTGTTCCTTGTCTTATCACTGTGAACCACTGAAAAGAGCCTGGCCCCTCCACTTGACACCCACCCCTCAGATATTTATAGACATTGATCAGATCCACTCTCAGTCTTCTCAAGACTAAACAGCCCCAGGTGTCTCAGTCTCCCTTTATAAGGGAGATGCTCAAGTCCTTTATATTACTTCGTGTTTTGGCTACTTGGACCACAGAAGACTGATGTTCCTGTGTTCATGGTGCTGGCCAGAAGCACAGGTTCACCTTCCAGGTGACCAGCGTCTTACAGCTGAGGGTCTTTTTCAAGACTGCAAGATTTTAGGAATTGTCCACAGGTTTGTCCTTCCCACAAGCTCCAGCAAATGGACTTCCTCGATGCTTTGGGGATTTGTGCATCACCACGTGGTGAGAACTGATTTGATTAAAGCTTGGGAGGACCCAAAATAGCATCATCACAACATGCTAACATGCTGGTGTTACTGTCTACTGAGGTTAGGAGAGCCCTGGTAATACCAGAATGCTCTTCCCCAATTTTTTAGTAAATCTGCAATGTTAAGAACTTTGTGAAGAGATGCGTTTGGACATGTGAAGCTTCAAGGCAAAGTAATAGGCTTGAGGTTTCTGACTGACAAGACACATGTGAGTACATGCAAAATGTGCTTCTCCTGCTAAAAATAACATTTCTCCTGTCAACCACGATGCAGCCACCCCCACACCACCACCCAGAAGAACACATTAACACCTTGGCTTTGCACGTAGCCTGATTCACAGCAGCCACAAGTGGTAGAGGGATCTGCGCTCTGTGTGCATGCTGACAAATCATATGGCAGAGCGAAGAACAGAGGAGTGAAACTGGGCTAGCAGAAGTTGACACCTTATCATCACAGTCCCTTTGAGCATGCTGTAGGCTGACACCTCCACCAACCGAGTCATCTCCCCAATGCCAGGATGAAGAGCACGAGCCCACTATCCTAATTTAGCCTCTGGTAAGCAAGGCCAGGCTTGCCACCAGGAAGGGTGGCATAGGTGCACTGATGGGTACAGGAGCATCAGGGGTGCACTGGCATGGGGACAAGCCATGTCCAACCACTGCTGTTCACAGCTGTGCTATGGTAAGATCTAAAATATACATTATAGACCTGCAACGGAAGATGTTTCTTGCATTACTGCACCGTACTTGGCGCCTAATACCACCCAGAAACCTACAAATAGTTCTTCAGACCATGAAGCCTGGGATTTCAGATAGATATTAGCCTTAAAAAGGACTCCTGCAATAACTAAGGTGCAGCTCTCTCATACAGCCTGTGTCTGCTTCTGCTGGTACTGCAGGTCTAATCCCAGAGTCACAACTATGATCTGGTAGAGAACATGGTTTTGACTTAAACTTTAGAAGAAAAAAGGAAAGTTGTCTTTCACTGTGTTTCCTCCAGGGACATTTGACCCTTATTACAAAATGAACAATGCTGTTTCAATCATCTGTTCCATAACTTTTGGGAACCGCCTTGACTACCATGACAACCGCTTCCAGGAACTGCTGCACTTGCTGGCTGAAACACTGCTGCTCATTGGAAGTTTCTGGGGCCAGGTAAAGTCACTTGGATGCTTTTCTAGCTCCACGTGCATCTAAGCATTCAGAAACTGGAGCTGCAATTTGCTTTTCTCTGTAGAAAAAGAGTTTTGTGTCAGGGGCAATGACCACGAGTATTGTTTTACGTTAGGCTGGGTTTATACACAAAATCTGTCAGGAAAGCAAGGAAGCAGTGAAAATTGCTGAGGCACATGGAAAGAGAGAAAAAAAAACCAAAAACCCACAGGGTTGTAAAAGCAAAATGACCTAATGTGGTGAATGATGCTTATGTTAAAGATTATGTCCCAAATAATGCCAGGACATGTCCCTACACGTTCAGCTCAAACCCATTCTTTCCTCTCCCTTCTGGAGAGGGTGAGATTCTTGGTGCCACCGAGTCCAGGTAAAGAACCTTCCTGAGCACGTTGTGGTAAACAAAGCTCAGGCAATATGCTCATGTGTACACTTATATTACATTTGGCAAAACATGACTTCATTGGTTAACTATTCTGTTTACAAAGGATGCTCATTGGACCAGTGTTCATGTGGCAGATGTTAAATAGAGGTTGTTTTGATAAACAAGTGCTCCATGCTTGTGCCTGTGCCTGTTCCCATGTGCGTGCCCATATTTGCCTCATGCGCTGTGTTGCCAAAGGGTCTGCTTTACCTGGGACTCGAACCGGCATTTCTGAGCGCTTCGCTGAGGACCACCACCATTGCCCAACCAATTGCGGAGCAAGAGAACCGTGGTAACTCATGTGCACCACCCATCCTGGACTGCTACAGCCCCACCTGGAGCGGGGACATCGCTTTGGCCAAACCGGCAGCTCCCCGGTCGATCCCCTCAAGCCACAGGAGTCACCCCAGCCTCACAGAGAAGCTGTAAATAACTTGTAGCATAGTTTGCACATAAATAAATTGTAAATCTCTATAAATATCTCTGGTGTTCATTTCTTGGCGGGAATATACATTTTATAACATAATGGCGCAGCGTAAGGGTTATTCAATAAGCAAACATTTGTGCAGAATGGGATATGTGCTGAAAAAATCTGATATAAAATGGGCTATAGAAAATTTGACAAATCCAGACCAAATAATTGAAAAACTGACTGAGTACATGATCGAACTATGCATTGAACTGACAGCAATAGCCAAGGAGAGAGTTGTTGCGATTAGGTCCTGCATAATGTGAGCACAGGATGAAATTATAGCATTAGAGGAAAAGATTAAAAAACTTGATGAAAAAAGGTAATTCTTTGGAAAGAGAATTAGAGAAGTTGGAAAGACAGTTAGAGAAGTCAGAGGCACAAAACCAGAAACTCCATGATTTATTAACACTGCAAATTAAAGAAAGCAACGCCACTATTAAAGCATTAGTGGAATCAGATGCAGTCTCTGTTTCAAACCTTCCCAGGACCTCCCGACCACGTAGTGCCAATGAGGTTCGCAGAGATGACATGGCATCTGGAGCCAGATCCCCTGTACCGTCTTTTTACGAGCTATCCCCACTGCAATTGTGCAAACAGGGCTTAAAAGTAGTGCACTCTAGTGTGGTGCAAGACTTCAGACCGACAGTCTTCCTGGAGCAGCCGAGCCTCCAAAGGCCACGAATGGCAAATTTGGATTTACCTGCTCAGACCAGCATGTCAGCAGCACCGCATGAATTGAATCTGCCTGTGCTTTGAAAGGCAAAGCTTGAAAAAAATCCAAGAGCTCCCAAATGGAGAGAGATCCGACTGACTGAACTATACAGATTACAGCTCTGAGGACGATGTTATGCAGGGCAAGCCCATTCGTTTGCATTCCATCCTTGAAGAACAATACACGGACAGCCACCATGGCCGAGGGACAACAACCACCTGTGCTCACCCGTACAGCAGAACAAAGCAATGTGAACCAGATGAGACGGTAAAAGACTTTTTGTATCACATTATGGAATTGGGCAGGGATACAATTATTTTGAATCGCAATGAAGCAAAAGGCTGCTCATGGGGCCATGAATTATTTTTGGGTATGGGTCCAGAGGAAAACCACTTGTTAAATTCCTGAATTGCCCACTGGCCTGGCAGTTTAGACTCTATAGATAGAGGCAAACCAAGACAGACAATTGTGGTTACGAGTTCGGCTGAACTCACTGCTGCAATTAAAAAGTTAGCATGCGTTCAAGCAGTGTACGATCGCAGAGCGTATCCTTCCCCATTGGATGCCCTGATAGACCCCGTACGACTCAAACTTCTGATCCGTGGTCTACCAGCAGGTCTCAAAAATGTATGTGATGCCAAGAAAGAGGAAATTGAACGGGTGATCGAGACGAATCATAGCTTTGCTAGTTCCCAAGTACACCATTTAACCCTTTCTGTAGGTTGAAGCAGGTTGTTGACAAGTGTGCCCATTGGCCAGATCCAGCCTTGAGAAATCTGTAAGTACTACTCCATTTGTTTACCAGCTTGCTCTCTCCTTTTGCTTTCTCTCACGTTGGTTGAGCTACAGAAGCTCGCAACCCCTAAGTCTTCTCACTCCCACATGCAAGCATACTAGAAGCCTCTGCGATATGGAAAGAAGCCAGCCCACTGAGCCGCTCGAGGAAGCAGCACTCAGGATAATCCTTTTACTGAGCTACAGGATGCCAGCGTCGTAAGCCCAGTCGAGAGGACTGAGAAAAATGTCCCCAAGGATAAGCTCTAGCCCACAAGAGGAGGAACTAAGCTCAAGCCAGGCAGTCCAGATCTGCTGCAATCATAAGCAGCCATAAGCAGCAACAGATTCTGTGTGACCCCTGCCGTTTGCAGGAGAGATAAGGGGAGCCACCTACTTTCACTGCTCCGCAGCCCTGTGTCATCAGGGTAAAGTAACCCAGGATTTCCCAAGAGAGAGAGAAAATATCCTCTCCATTGAGATCACATCAAGGATTGCACTGTAACCTTAATGGGAGCAGTCACTGAGATTCGGCATAGTCAGCTCACCTCGAGCCGAGCCGAGGGGAAAGCGCCGCTCCACCGCACCTCCCTGCCCCGCAAACCCGTTTCCAGGATCAGAGACAGCTGACCCCGCCTACTGGGAACCGGCCCTGTCGTGGAAGACGATCCCCGGACCAGCCCTGCTGGGCCGACCCTGCTAAGGGAAGCCACCAATCGGCAGAAAGCCTCTCCCCCTCCCGAGTGGGAGCAGCCCCGGGCAGACAGACGGCTAGCCAACAGCCAGCCGGCAGCAGCGAGCAACCAGCCAGTGTAACCCAGCAACTTGCCTCACTACAAAGAAAGACAGAATGTATCTTTCCATGTGTGCAACATTCAGTAACATTCTATTCAAAGCGCCTGCGCGTAGCTGCGTGATATTTCCAGATTGACTTACCTCGTGATAACATTATAAATATACATAATTAACAGCTGGCAAGCGTCTTGTCGAGTCTCCATCTAGTGGACAAGTCGTGGAACTGCACCCTTTTGTTCCCTTAATTAGAAACTGATTCTGTAAATATTATAATTGGCTAAAGTTGTATATACTGAACCAGTTATGGACTATATTTTTTACAACCATGCATTTGAATCAATATATATAAGGTGATTAATTGAATATTCATAATTATAATAATTAATAAATAGTATTTTTCATAATTCATATTTCATAATTCATAATTCATAACCATCATCCTCCATCCCTAATTCACCCATGACAAGCAGTAATTAAAGATGCTGAAAGGCAGTACTCTGAATGGGAAAAGGGACTCCTGTCCCTGACCCGAGCTGTCAAAGAGGCAGAGAAGCTTCGCACTACACAGGATATTGTAGTGCAAGGCCACTTGTCTCTGCTCAAAGCAATCCTCAAAGGAACTCCTTCACCAGAGGGAATTGCCCAGAAGGATACCAGGAGAAAGAAGTATGCCTATCTGGAAGGGATTGCACAGCTTATGCCTCTAAGAGAAGAACCCACAAAGCTATCCAAATTGCAGCAGCCCGTCAATCCAAATACTGTTATGCTATGCCAACCCTACAAGTCCTCTCCAATTCAGGTAGCGAATTAACCACTGACTGCAATACAGAAGGAGAATGGTTCACAGATGCATCCTCCCATAGGGTAGAATCACAGTGGCACTATAAGGCCACTTCTCTGTAGCCACGCTGGTTTCTGGCTCCAGTGGCCACCTCACCTTAGGAGACAACTGTGGCCACCCAATACTAGAGGTATCAGCAGAAAATAATCTGCTTCATTCTTATCTTGTTTGTACTTGTTCACATTAGTGTAAATAAACTGACCTTTGTAGTAAAACTGATGTTTTTCCTGGTAGCAAACAGAGATAATGAACTGTATAAATAGCTTAACTATGATTCCTGCTCTTTTTAACTCAAGAAATGCCCTTCTGCTCTGTTTGATTTCTCACCAGTTGTATAATGCTTTTCCTCTCATAATGAGATGGCTGCCAGAACCCTTTAAGAAAATCTTCAGGCACTGGGAGAAACTTGAGCATTTTATGAAAGGAGTGATTGCAAAGCACAAGGAGGATTTGGACCAGTCTGAGGCAGGAGATTATATTGACTGTTACCTGAAGGAGATAGAAAATGAGAACACAAGACTAGAGGCTGTGTTATATAGAGGAGCTTGCATCTCCTGCATTGCCTTCTGCTCCCCACCTCTTCCAAGTCAAACTTTTAAGCAACATCAGGAGCCTGATCACTTTGAAAACACACAGATTATTTGTATTATATTTTTTTCATTTCAAAGTATTTTCACTTTGTTTTCTTCCATTTCTCATTCTGTCACACGGCATAGGAGGACTCTTGGGGAACATGTTCACATTTCTATGAGCTCACAGGCCTGTGTTTGCTGGTGAGAAATTTCAAGTTTGAAAATGCTACCTGCTTTCGAAAGGGACAGAATGAAGCTTTGTTCAAAGGAGATTTTCAGAAAATCTGGAGATTTAAATGCATAAATTCCAATCTCTCCTTTAGCTGACAGGCACAGGAGCCTATGTTCTCACTCTTGAAATTAAGCTCCTTTAACTCTTCTTTAAGTGGGTGGGCAGAGTAATGCTTCCCTTGTCTGAACTTCACCTCATGACTCTGGCAAAGCCAGGCAGGCTTTGGTGGGTGCTGAAGACATCCAGCCCTTTGCAGATGGTGCTTAGCACTTAACAGGATCAGCCCCTGAGTGACTTGCATGGTGTCCATCACCTCAGACGCCTTACCATTTTTTAAATTATGCAACGCCCACCATATGTAATTAGCCGAGTAAGCTGCTTTCACCTAACCTCAGATGTTTGTAATGCTTATAATCCCATCGAAGTGTCTGTATAAAGGAGCTCCTTGTTAAGGGCAGAAGGCAGAAATATTCTTCCATAAGAGAATCAGGGAGTTGACAGAGACGTAAAGCTAAAGGTTTGCAAGATTGCTTTTGTTTGGCTAAATATTTTGAGGTTTTGGGTTTGTTTTTTTGAGATTCTGCTGTTTAAACTTAGGTGTTCAGCAGGTGGTCTGGCAGTAGCTGTGCATGAGAAAGTAGCTTGCTCATGGCTAGTCCTGTCCCCAGTAAGCTATCATCCTAGCTTGTTTTGTTTTCTTTCCAGTCCTTTCTTGCTCCTCTTTTAGCAAATGTAATATCAGCCTCAGGTTCCTTCCTTGGATGAAGATCCATGGCCTTATCAGCCAAGATGGAGCTTCAGTTTTGGCCTAATTTTGTTTCTCTCTTGGAAAAACTGAATGGTTGGATGCTCTTGGTGGTTGTGGTCACATTTCTTTTGATTATTGACCTTGTGAGAATGAAGCGACCCAGGAATTTCCCTCCAGGGCCACAGCTCTTTCCTCTCATGGGAACATTTGTGGACTTTAGGCAGCCCCTCCATCTTGCACTGCAGAAGGTAAGATCTCCATAGACATTTCTCCTACTAACAATATTTTACCTCTTCAGTGGCTTTTATCACCAAATCTGCAAAACAAGGGCAGCCTCTAAAGAACTAGCTATATAATAACCACGTATGATAGGTGACCCTTTTTTGGGTTTATCTATAACTGTCATCTCTTCTTCTGTGGGAGTAGAAAGGTCCAAGGGGAAAGAAACACATAGTGGAGGAACACCTGCACGTTCCTACACTTTCTCCCCATCTGATCATGACTATTTTCTCCTGGGGCCCAGGAAGGGTTTGGAAGGGCTGAGCCAGGCTGAGGGATGGACGGCAAGTGCTCTGTTTGGACTGTGAAAACCATCTTTGGAAATTTTCTTGTCAGTGTATTTGCTCAGAGGCCAACGATCTGCCCCATTACATCTGAAAGAAACATTTAAGACCCTGAGGCACATTTAAAATCCTTGTGGCACCTTCTGTGTCACAGAAAGTGGTAGTGATTCCTCTGAAAAGGTTTCCAGAGCTTTGACTCCCTCCAAAGCCAATAAAAGTGAGATATTTCAGACATGCTGAGTATGCTTCTCTGAAAAAGTGGAAGGAGAAGTTCGGACTTGCTGGTTGCAAATATCCTTTCTGCTGATTATTTATCACTTGCCTCTACTTAGCAGGCTGACACCAGTCTATCAAGCCTGGGTTTTCACAGAGTATGCCCTAGGAGATACTCTCAGGAAGGCTGAGGCAGTGTGAGCAGGATATTTTGTCAATATATCCATGTATTATATTAATAAAATTAATCATATTAATTTACACACAGAATTACTGAGAAACCCATTTGGCCCCAGACTGGTTTCACGAGTCACCATAGCAGTTCACGGTGACCACGTCTATCATTCCATATAGACCTGTTCTAAGAAAAGGAGAGCTTTTTGGCAGAGTAGGTCCTGAGAGATGATACGATCACCCTTTGCTCTTGTATGACAGGGAGTTAAACACTGCACAGGAGACACTAACACTACTGAGGTCCATGCAAGGAAAATGGCTCTAATTTGGCCATAAATGCACTCAGGCTTAAAATTAGAAGCCGATTTCTAACCATCAGCAGTTGCAGCCACTTTCTAAATGGGATAGCTGGAGCAAGGCACCACATGACTTTAGACACAAAGTTATTGAAGGGATAATTTGTTGTGCTTTGCCCTCAGTAGCAAGAGCCTGGGCATGGTGACCCAGGTGGTGCCCTCACCTCTTACTGTACCCTTGCCATGAAGAAGAGGGATGGAGCAGATGCCCATCAGTTACAAAGCAAGTAATGTCCTTATTACAAGTTAAATTGATGCAACCGCCTGGTGAAACCCAGGTCCCACTTGATAACAAATATAAGGAAACTCTCTCCCACACCACAGCTCTCTAGCATTTTTTATGCCATTTCCATTCTTCATAGAATAGTTCAGTTTGGATGGGACCTGTCGGCTTGGGTTTGGGATTTTCTTAAGTCCCTTTTCTTCAAGGAGGACTAAATTCAAAGATAGATGCCATTGCTCAAGGTCTTCTCCAGGTGAGTTTTTAAAACCTACACCTTCTTGCTCTCAGAGGAACTCTCTTCCAGCTTACTGGTCGGTATGGGAACATCTTCAGTGTGCAGTTTGGAAGTCTGACTTTTGTGGTAATCAACGGGTACCAGATGGTGAGAGAAGCTCTTGTCCACCAGGCTGAAATATTTGCAGATCGGCCAAATATTCCACTCCTCCAAGAAATATTCAGAGGCTTTGGTAAGCACAGCTCCCAGGATTGTGCTACACATTTTTCATCTCTTTGCAATGGTAGAAAATGAGAGTGAAACAGGTTAAATTCAGCCCTTGCTAACTGCACCCATAAAAACATGCACAGGGGAAGAAAGCAAGAAGGGAGTTCAGTCTAATAATCTCACAGGTGCACTTTTTAATCTCTCTAGATATAGGGAAGATGATGGGATCAAAATCAGGTCTTGATGAAAGAGGAGAAATAAATCCAGCTGCTCAGTGATCAATACACTTGAAGAGTTTTCCCTATGGGTTTAATTTAGCCTTTTTCTCCCCCAGTTGCATGTAGCTCCAGAGACAAGGTACAGTGCTCCTGCCTGCAGCTCTGCCAACACATGACAGTACTTAAAGTATTTTGACTTACACCTTTTATTTTCCCACGCAAAGTGACAAAATAGCAGATTAAAGCAAATCCATAAAGCTAAATCTTTAGCATAAGACAATTACTCTTGAATGTTAATTCCCAGGCAAAGCTATAGATTTTCCACATCTTTGGGGGCTTCTTTGGGGTTTTTGTTCAAATGAGTGGCCATTTCTGAATCCAGAATCTGAATCCTACATGACCCAGAGGTGAGGTTTGTTCACTTGGATTTTTGTCTGCCTACAGGTCTCATATCATCAAATGGGCATGTATGGAGGCAACAGAGGAAGTTTACTGCAGCAACATTCAAAAACATTGCTGTAAGTTTTGAGGAGAAAGTGCAAGAGGAGAGCAGGTACCTTGTGGAGGCGATGGAGGAGGAGAAAGGTGGGTGGTTAAGGTATAGCACCCTGCTCAGAGCTTCCAGCTAAATGAGCGACAAGAAATAAAACTTTTACTCCAGCCCAGCTCCTAACACAAAAAACATTTCTTCAACAGCTCACGATCTTACACTTCCAGATTGTGCCTTTCAGTGCTTATTTTAGACCTCAGGGCTTCTATTTTAGTGCTTTCTTGTTCATGTTAAGTAAATATAAACTAATTGCTTATTAAAACTTTTACGCTGATATGGCTCAGAAATCCTGTACTTTGAGAAGGAATAAATGTGGCAGGGGACTAGAACATCTCTCTTATGAAAAAAGGCTGAGGCACTTGGAGGTTTTTAGCCTGGAGAAGAGAAGACTGAGGGGGGGATCTTCTCAATGCTTATAAATACTTAAAAGCTGCGTATCAGGGGACCAATCTTGTGTCAGGGGTCCAATCTTTTGTCAGCGGCACCCAGCAACAGGGCAAGAGGTAATCATTACAAACTTAAACACAGGAATTTCTATCTAAACATGAGGAAGAATTTCTTTACTTTGAGGGTGGTAGAGCACTGGAACAGGCTATCCAGAGAGATGGTAGAGATCTCTGGAGTCATTCAAAATCTCGCTCTAAGTCAGCCTGCTCTGGCAGGGGGTGTTGGACTGGATGATCTCCAGAGGTCCCTTCCAACCGCTAACACTGAGTGATTCTCCTACTGTCAGGCACATACACTTGGAGGCTGAGTTAACCTCTGCCTGTCCTTGGTTTTCCAAAGTATTTTAGAACTTGTTTAGTCAGGGTTTCCTTTTGTATCCTGTACAGATAAAGCCTGTGCCTTGCTCTTTTATGGTCCAGATTTTAAGAACTGCCAGAGGGATATTAGTAAGAATAATTTGTATGTTGGTACATGGGTGACGTTGCAGTTCAGCTTTAAATAGAAGCAGATGGGGTTTAGCTAATTCTATGGAGCTATATATAGTAAACAAGAAAGATCTAAATAGGAATTGTGAAATTATATACTGAACTTGCTCCATTTTAATCATTGGTGCACTGAATAGGCCAAATACTTCACATTGCCAATTGATTATAATCCTAATCAATAAACTAATTAAGCTGCTGGTTTGGGCCTTTCTTCCCATTAGTAAGGACAAATAGTGATCATGTCCATCATTCTGATATCTGAGCACCAGCCCAGTTTAATTACTAAGAGATCAGCAGTCCTGTGCAGAGTGCCTTGCATTTCAAAGTGATGCTCCCCAGCATGCTGACAGCAGCTCAGGGACAGACGGGATTCGTTGCTAACAGTCTCAGCATATCATGGCAAGTAGCTCTGCAGGTTGCCTAAATGTGTCCTAGGAGATGAGAGTACCTGCTCAATAGCTGTCCCAAGAAATGCAGATGTGATCAATGTCATGCCAGGGTTTGCTCCTATAGGAGCCAATGTCTATGGGCCATATGAGCTGGATTTTACAGGTGGCAACTTGTAGTCCTCTCCCCTCTCGCCATCTCATTTGATTTCTGTCTGGTGGACAGCTAAAGGCCAATGCAATGCCATTTTTGCCGTGTGGTTAGTACTGAGCTCCCTGTCTTGGGCTAAGCTTTGGGGGACCCTCTCCTTGTGTTTTAAATTGGCACCAGAAGCATGTTGGAACATGCAAACTCAATAGCCATAGTGTGGCATGCTTCTGGTTGTTTTCTCTGCAATATAGTTCAAATCCTGTTTGGGCAGCTCTGTGCTAACATTGGTGTGTGCCAACAGCTGGATACAGGAGTGGATGTCCTTGGAGAAAGGATGTCCTGGCTCACAATTCCCAGCCTCCAGTAGGATGACAAAAATTATGGAGGTGGAAGACTCTCCAGGATATGAAGTGAAACCTTAGCATCAGCATGGGTGAAAAATAGATGAGGTCTAGTCCCAGCATGACAGCTAAGATCTGGAAGAGAACATGGTTTTGACTGAAACTTTAAAAGAAAAAAAGAAAGCTGTCTTTCATTGTGTTTCCTCCAGGACAACCATTTGACCCTCATTACAAAATTAACAATGCTGTTTCAAACATCATCTGTTCCATAACTTTTGGGAACCGCTTTGACTACCATGACAACCGCTTCCAGGAGCTGCTGCACTTGCTGGCTGAAACACTGCTGCTCATCGGAAGTTTCTGGGGCCAGGTAAAGTCACTTGGATGCTTTTCTAGCTTCATGTGCATCTAAGCGTTCAGAAACTGGAGCTGCAATTTGCTTTTCTCTGTAGAAAAAGAGTTTTGTGTCAGGGGCAATGACCATGAGTATTGTTTTACATTAGGCTGGGTTTATACACAAAACCTGCCAGGAAAGCAAGGAAGCAGTGAAAATTGCTGAGGCACATGGGAAAAAACCCAAACCAAATCCAAAACCCCAACACTATAGGATTGTAAAAGCAAAATGACCTAACCAAGGAACAATGGGAAAACCCTGAAAATATCCAAGTTTTCACAAAAAGAAAATCCAGTTAGAAGCACTCTGAAAATTCCCATCTTCCACCCACACCTTGCTTAGCCAGAGTCTCCAAAATTTTTTCTTCATAACAAAACTGAGAGCCCATGTTATAACCAAAAGAGGTGCATCTGGGGACATAGTTTCTGTATGGCCACACACCACTGGGCAGATGTGCCCTCTATCCCCTCCAGGAACATCAGCACCAAGGGTCTTCTCTGTAGCCACGCTGGTTTCTGGCTCCAGTGGCCACCCAATACTAGAGGTATCAGCAGAAAATAATCTGCTTCATTCTTATCTTGTTTGTACTTGTTCACATTAGTGTAAACAAACTGACCTTTGTAGCAAAACTGATGTTTTTCCTGGTAGCAAACAGAGATAATGAACTGTATAAATAGCTTAACTATGATTCCTGCTCTTTTTAACTCAAGAAATGCCCTTCTGCTCTGTTTGATTTCTCACCAGTTGTATAATGCTTTTCCTCTTATAATGAGATGGCTGCCAGGACCCTTTAAGAAAATCTTCAGGCACTGGGAGAAACTTGAGCATTTTATGAAAGGAGTGATTGCAAAGCACAAGGAGGATTTGGACCAGTCTGAGGCAGGAGATTATATTGACTGTTACCTGAAGGAGATAGAAAGGGTAAGAGGGAAATACCTAAAGCCACCTAAATCTTAAGCCACAAAATAAGAACACAAGACTAGAGGCTGTTGTATTAGAGAAGTTTGCGTCTCCTGCATTGCCTTCTGCTCCCCACCTCTTCCAAGTCAAACTTTTAAGCAACATCAGGAGCCTGATCACTTTGAAAACACACAGATTATTTCTAGTTTTTTTGTAATTTCAAAATATTTTCACTTTGTTTTCTTCCATTTTTCATTCTGTCACACGGTGTAGGAGGACTCTCTTGGGGAACATGTTCACGTTTCTATGAGAGCTCACAGGCTTGTGTTTGCTGGTGAAACTTCATGTTTAAGAATGCTACCTACTTTCAGAAGTCACTCCATGGCAAACAGAATGTCTTCCAAAGCAGGCCACAGGGCTTGAAATTCAATGAGATTAAGAGGTAGCCATTTCCAAGTCCAGGAGTTGTGGTAACAAACTCACAGCACAACTTGAGCTATGTACATGTGATTTTAGTTCGGGGTTTAGAAACCATGTCCTCCTTAATGAGAGTTTTCATGGTCATGTTTTTCTCCTCAAGTCTAAGGATGACACCAGCTCATGTTTCCATGAGGAAAACCTCCTGTGCATCACCCTGGACCTCTTCTTAACCGGGACTGAGACAACAGCAACCGCTATCCGCTGGGCTCTGCTCTACATGGCCACGCACCCCCGCATTCAGGGTATAGCTGTAGAGGGTCCTTCATTTATCTCAAACCTAGATAAGTGAAACTCAGAACACAAAAGTTACTTCCAGCTCTGACACATGCTGGACATGCCCGCATCCCAGGCTTCTTTCCTATTGAACACAGATCTTTTAAATGTTTTTTGGCTTCCTGTAGAGAAAGTGCAGCTGGAAATCGATGCGGTGATTGGCCAGTCCCGCCAGCCCACGGTGGCCGACAAGGAGAACATGCCTTACACCAGCGCTGTGTTGAGCGAGGTGCTGCGGATGGGCAACGTTGTGCCACTGGGAGTGCCCAGGATGTCCATCAGTGACACCACCTTGGCTGGCTTCCACCTGCCTAAAGTATGTGTGGAACACCAGCCTTTCCTTGTCCCACCTGACCAGGGTTCTCATGGCCCAAGTCCCTGGAGGGGAACCAACCAGTAGGATCTTAGGGGATATCACAGTTGTAGAAATGTATAGAAAATACAAGGCCTCTTGATGGACACTGTTATGGGTCTCACCTCCTTATTGAGTGGAATTGTGGGATCCTATGGTGTTGGTCATAATTTTCTATTTTAAAAGAACAGGTTTACCCCTTAAATTTTATAAAAGATGCCTTCCATGTGTTGTGGGAACAGAAAGCCAAGAAACGTAGGAAAGTAAACAGTTTGGGTTTGGTAATTCCACAGAGAATTAAAAATAATCTGTTTGAAGTAGCACTTGATAAAAGCCAGGTAACAGGTACTGATACGTAACTAGTGGAGTTCCTCAGGGATCAGTGATGGGTCCAGTCCTGTTCAACGTCTTCATCAATGACATTGATGAGGGGACAGACACAGTGTCTGCTCAGCAAGCTTACCAATGGTATGAAACTGGGAGGCTTGGCTGATACATCTGAAGGCTATGTGGCCATTCAGCAAGAATTAGACAGACTGGAGAGCTGGGCAAAGAGGAACCTAATGAAGTTCAACAAGGGTAAGTGTAGAGTCCTACATCTGGGAAGGAAGAATAAATTGCACCAGTACAGGCTGGGAGGTGATCTGCTGGAGAGCAGCCCCATGGAGAAGGACCTGGGAGTCCTGGTGGATAACAAGTTCTCCGTGGAACAGCAATATGTGCCCTTGTGACCAAGAAGGCCAATGGGATCCTGGGGTGTATTCAGAGCGTGTCCAGCAGATTGAGGGAGGTTCTCCTCCCCCTCTACTCTGCGCTAGTGAGGCCCCACCTGGAATATTGCATCCAGTTCTGGGCAGCCCAGTTCAAGAGACACAGGGATCTGCTTGAGAGAGTTCAACGCAGGTCTACAAGGATGATTAAGCATTGCCTTATGAGGAAAGGCTGAGAGACCTGGGGCTGCTTAGTCTGGAGAAGAGAACACTGAGAGGGGATTTAACATATGGTTATAAATGTATGAGGGCTGGGTATCAAGAAAGAGGGGACAGGCTCTGCTCAGTTGTACCCTGCGATAGGACAAGGGGCAACGGATGGAAACTACAGCACAGGAGGTGCCACCTCAACATGAGGAAGAACTTCTTTACTGTAAGGGTCACAGAGCACTGGAACAGGTTCCCCAGAGAGGTTGTGGAGTCTCTTTCTCTGGAGACTTTCAAGACCTATCTGGACATGTTCCTATGTGACCTATGCTAGAGTCTATGGTCCTGCTCTGGCAGGGAGGTTGGTCTCAAGGTCTCAAAAGTCTCAAGGTCTCAAAGGTCTCAAGAGGTCCCTTCCAACCTCTAACATCCTGTGATCCTGTGATATGTACACACTGTTCTGCAATTATAAAAACAAAGGTGAGATTTAGATAGAACTATTTCTTCCAGGTATATAATTATTTTTTCCATATATATAACTATTTATTTCAGGTATATAACCATTTCTTCCAGGTATGTGACTGGTAGCATCAAGGAAAATGAACAATAAACAATCTGGGTATTTTGCTCCTCACTTATTAGAATATTTTCCTTTTCCTGATGGAAGATGTGACGATAAACCAGGTTATAAAAATAAAAGAAAAAAAGAAAAAGAAAGCACAATTTAAAAGTTTGATTAAAAATTATTTGGATACATCGCTCCAAATTCCTATGGGAGCACAGCGTAACCACTTTAAAGTTGGTTTATGTTGCCATCACCAGTGACAGCAGCACAAGGTACAGATCAACACTATGTTGATATACAGAGGCACATAGAAGTGAACAATCCTGTAGGCTCTCACCCTCATTTAATTATATTGCTTAGGAAAAAAACATTTTGCTCTTTAAAATAAACAAATTAACAAATAAATAAATTTTTTTAAAAGTAGTTTACATTGTGTGTGGAACAGAGCTGACAACAAACATCTGACAACACGCCAGCTCTTCTCCATCACCTAATCCCCCATTTTTTCCACCTCTTGCAGGGTACTACCCTGATGACCAGTCTGACTTCAATAATGTTTGACAAAAACGTGTGGAAGACTCCAGACACCTTTAATCCTGAACATTTCCTGGAAAATGGCCAGTACAGGAGGCAGGAGGCTTTTCTGCCCTTCTCTGCAGGTAGGATGATGGATGTAGGGAGATGATTTTCCTTTTTGAAATGCTTTTTTTTTTTTTTCCCCTTTCTCCCTGAAAAACAACCCCTCCAGACTAGAGGGTACTGTTCCTTGTTCAGCTTTCAGCCCATCCCTACAGTGAAAATACCAGCAGCAGTTAATAGTGACTGCTCAGTGCAGAAGGGAGATTAATCTACTATAGGATGACAAAATACCACTTCTTCCTCTTGCACAAGCTGCGTAAATGGTTTGGTGGGTTTGGGTTGTTTTTTTTTAACCGAGTTTCCTCTCTGTCTTTTTGAGCAGCCGTTGCTGTTTGCTCAGCAGTAAACTTCTAGGGAAGGTTTCTGCAAAATGTGTGGGTGAACATTGCCACCTAACCTTTTGAGGAAGAAAAGCTCCTGCAGCCTGTGCAAGGCAGTGCAAGTGAGAGGAGCCTGAGTGCTGATTGAAGCTCAGTCTCTACTTGGTGGGGTTATTTTTGTTCCTTTTCCAGGCAAGAGGGCGTGCCCTGGGGAGAAGCTCGCCAGGACTGAGCTGTTCATCTTCTTCACAAGCCTCCTGCAGAAGTTCACCTTCCAGCCACCAGCAGATGTCACACTGACCTTTGCCTTCACGCTCAGTCTCACACGCTGCCCCAAGCCCTTCCAGATCTGTGCACTGCCCCGTGACTGAAGCTGGTGTGGTGTCACCTTAAGCCCTCTCCCCACTCCATTTCAATCCTCTACAAACTAGAAAGTGTCCCTTCTTTCTTCCACCCTGTAGATTTTGAGATGAATTGACAGACCATGACCATCTCTTGAGGTCCCTTCTAGCCTCTGATATACTGTGATCTAGCACCCACCAAAATGAGAGTGGCAGTGGGAAGGGCAGGGGGGACACATCCTGCGCACTGCACCTAGGACAACACTTATGGCTCTTCCCTTCACCCCCTGCCCTCTATCAGTTTGACAAAATGCATGAATTTACAGAATCACAGAATGGTGGGGTTGGAAGGGTCCTCTGAAGAACATATAGTCCAAACCCCCTGCTAGAGTATGACCACCTAGAGTAAATCACACAATCTGTGTGATCTACTCAATCTGTGGAAAATTTCCTAGGCATCAGCCTAAAACTGCCATAAAGACCTTTTCAAGGAAGAATTTTTTTCCTAATATCCAACTTAAATCACCCCTGGTGCAACTTGAGGATGTTTCTCCTTGTCCTTTCTCTTGCTACTGGGGAGAAGAGACTTTTGAGAAAAACAAGTTGCAAAAAATGAATGGCATGGGGTGAGTCAGGAGCAGTTTAACTGAAGCTCAAGAGAATTAGAAGCAGAGTGTCAGAAGGGTCGTGCCCACAGTGGCTCACCACTGGCTGTCAGGCAGGAAATGTCAGTGTGGAGGCTTTGTGGTGGGAAGTCGCAAGCTCACAGCTTCCCCTCTGTGTCTGGCACAACAGGCATGTCCACAGCATGGGCCTGGAGGAGGTGGGTCAAGGGCACAGCACCCTCTGTGATGGCAACACTGATTCTGCCCACGCTAGGGTTCTCTTTGTAAAGGAGTTCATGAAATATGCAACTTCTAGAGAATTTTTTCCATTGAATTGACCATTCATGCTTAGAAGTATTTTCATCTGGAATAGAGACATAGCAAAGATTGGAGGTTTTCCTTCTTTTATTTTCTTCTCACCCTCCACAAGTGACTTTTCTGTGGGCATCCACGTAGGATACCATGTAGTTATCCAGAGTAAAGGATTAAACCCAGTCTCATTGGCACTGGCTTTAGGCTCCACCTCTGGCAGTAATGCCTTTGCGGTTAGAAAGCAATCCCCGTGCAGTGGCAGATTTATGCCACACGGGAGAGTTCTTTGCACATCACATCACTGCCACACTGGGCACACCGGGATTTTGTCTATGAGCTGTCCTTCTAATCACTGATCACTTTAATCCTATTGCATTTTTAATTAATGTTTCACTGTTACAGGCTCCCACGGTGGCTTTTTTTTTTCCTTTCTAAAAGTGAAAACATAAAAGACCCGCAGACTTTTCTTCATCTATCAAGTTTTCAAAGCCATTCAGGACTAGACACTGGTTTCTCTCTTTTTTTGTATTCATTCTGGTGTGGGTTTGACTCTGGTATGTGGCTACAGTTTGTATCATTTGTACTGGCATAGTAAACAAATGTTATTCTCCTCCCTCTTCCATTTCAACTTCCTTTCCCTGTTACTTTAGGGATTCCTTCCCTCCTCATGGACACAAAAAACAATTTATGTCTTCTTTCAAATCTTTTTGTTTTGGTTTGCTGTGGGGTTTTGTGTGTGTGTGTGTTTCTGTTTTTTAATAATTTGAGATTAAAAGACCGCAAGACATTCAAATTTTAGATGTCATTATCCCATACCATAGAGACAGGAAGCTTTTTTATTTTTTGAGTGAAACATCTCATAAAAATGAAGTGGAACATGTGCGTCTTCACAGGCTCATGTCTACATGTGCTTAAAGGCTAAAAAGAAAGAAAAGGTTTTTTTCCCCTTAAATTCCACAATCAAGCAGTGGTTTAGCTCTTCAACTTTTTCAGCTGTAAAGGCGATGCAGTGGCTTTGCTTTTGCACATCTGACATTGTTTCAGCAGCTCTCTTACACCTCTGTGCTTTGTCTTTGCCACTGCACCATCCCAACAGCCACAACTAGCTAATGTCCCCAGAAGAGAGAAAATGAGCCCAAATCATCCCCAGGAGCAGAAGGTGGCAGCTGATGACTGCAGCTGGCCACAGCAGGTCCACATGGTGCAACATCAAATGGCTGCTGCAGACACCCCAGCTTCTTTCACAAGAAAACAAAAGATAGAGGCCAACATTCAGCTTGGGGGTTATGTGCATGATCAACTCCCTGCCTCAGAACTATTCCTAGATGGCCAGCCTCTTACCTGCTACCGCTGAAGGGCCACAGCATGATGAGCTGGGCATCTGCTTTGGTTTTCAGCACCTGCGATAGTTTGGGCACTGCTCCAGCGCAAGCTATGCACTCAAAGTCCTAAGCCAGTGAGAAGGGATAGCCAGAGGGCTTGGTGCAGGACCAATACCATGGCCAGGTCAGGTTGCTGTGCTTGCACTTGTCCACCAGAGATCAGAAAGATACTGTCCTTAGAAAAAGCTGCAGGTCCTGGCTGACTGCTTCCAGCCCACGTCGTTGTGACGCATTGAATCCTCAATCCGGGAGTCAGGTGGTTTGTGAAAGGTTTGCGCAACTCTCTCGGGTGTCCCCCCTGTCCTGGGGCTCAGCAAGAAGCAGTGAAGCAGCTTCAGCAAAGCAGGCAAGCACAAGGTGCTCGGAGCAGCTGGAGCCTCCCTAGTGCCCTGAAGCTGACAGCAGGACCTGGCACGGTGAGGGCACCGCGGGGAGCAAGGCTCACACTGAGCCCTGGGCTCCTGGGAACGTCACGGCGAATCTGCCGGGAGGCTTTCAGCCCGCAGAGCTCGGTCGTGTCCTTTAGACAAGGACGTGGATCACTGCCACGTTGTAAAGCAGTGCTGGGAACCGGGAGGGGGAAGGAGGAGCTGTGCACGGTTTGGTTTGTGTTTGTTTGGTTTGTTGTCGAGAGGAAACACTGAAGTTTAGTCAAGAAGGGGTTAAATTGAATGGTCTTTGCTGACATCTGGGACACTAGGAGTTTGAAGACAGCCTCCATGCCAGGTCAGAGAAAGCTGCTTCATGGTGTCTTGTGTTGGTGCCCACAGCTGTCTGTGGGGGTGTCAGTGGAGTCCTGAGAGCTCAACTTCCCTGACCTGCCACGGCACACGTCCCAGTTGGGCTGCACCACCCAGCCATGCTGCTCTTCCTCTGGGACGGCATCTCCTTCCAGATGCTCCTCCTCTTCCTCACTGTCTTCCTCCTCGTGGCTGACTACCTGAAGCGCAGGAAGCCGAAGAACTACCCTCCCAGCCCCCTTGCCCTCCCCTTCATTGGGCACCTCTACCTGATGGACTTAAAAGATCCTACCCGGCTAGTGCAAAAGGTAGGGGAATGGTGGGCACCATGGGGAAGGGATGGAGGGATTGCAGCTATGCAACCCTTGCAACATGGGAAAGAGTTTAACTCAAACAAGAATTCACCCCAGGGTGGGCAGCTGGTTTGCCCTTGTTCAGCAGGAACACAGATTAAGTTTTCCTGCGTATGAGAAGAGGGGCAAGCCTGGAGCCATCCTCTACAGGTGTCTCATAGGCCTGACTAGGGAGAGGAAGGGTGTTTGGGAAGGGAGTGAAACAAAAGCTTATTTGCACCCACGTCCCTGTCAGGGCTGTCCTTATCACAGCAGAGATGCTCACTGCACCTTAAAAATCTTATTTATTTACACCCCATCCTAGATTAGAGAAAAATGCGGGGACATCTTCAGCACACAGGTGGGCAATGCATCATTTGTGTTCATAAGTGGGCAGCAACTGATCAAGGAAGTTCTTGTTAACCAAGGAGAAATCTTCATGGAGCGCCCTACTGTCCCTTTGGACCAGGAGGTCTTCAACCAGAAGGGTGAGTTATCTCTTAGACAATTATCTCAGCTGTAAGGTCAAAGCATTGACCATGCATAAGACAGAAAGCTGGAGGTAACGGAGAACCATGGAAACTTTTCCACTTGGTGGAGGTATCTGCCTCAGTCAACAGTGGGGCCTTTCTGACAGGACTGATCTCATCCAATGGGCTGTTATGGAAGCAGCAGAGAAGGTTCACCTTGAGCACCCTCCGCAACTTCGGACTGGGGAAGAGGAGCCTGGAGGAGCGCATCCAGGAGGAGTGTCAGTACCTGGTCGATGCGTTTGGAGAGGAGCACGGTGAGTGCCATGGCTGTCATAAGCTGTGATGAAGGCAGGAACTGGTATGGTCTGTTCACAATTCACAGGAGGTGACCTTCAGGGAACGCTTAGTCGTGTACTTGCTGAACGCTTTACCTTTGAGGACTTTGTTTTCTTCTTTTTGCTGAAGACTGGAAGAGAACTGATCGTTCCCTTTCCTTCTCCAGGGAATCCTTTCAATCCTCATTTTCAGCTCACTAATGCTGTTTCAAATATCATCTGCTCCATCACCTTCGGCAACCGGTTTGAATACCACGATGAGGACTTCCAAAAATTGCTGCACGTCCTGGAAGAGACAGTGAGGCTCCATGGGACCATAGCAGGCCAGGTACAGCCATCCTGCCACCAACATGGGTGGTGTGCAGTTTTGCAGGATCATCGTTTCTTCTCTGGAGTCAGCCTCAAAACTGGTAGTGTTTTCAGTACCACACTTCGTTGTCATTCCCTGTTCATTTGCATATTTGCTTGCAATTTCTCTCTGCCTTACAGTCATAGAATGCTTTGGGTTGGAAGTAACTGTTAAAGGTCACCCACTCCAACCCCCCTGCAGTCAGCAGGGACATCATTTTCAAGCTGTGTAAGGCTTACATTGCTTTCTCTCACCCAGCATCACCTGTCCTGCTGGTTGCTACCAACCTGCCTGTTGGAATGTGGGGAATGCACAAGTCACTCCATATTAAGAACACCAATCCCTTCTAATGCTCTTCTGCAGCTGAGCTACTTCCACCAGCTCCAGGAATTTAATAAATGTGGCATTGGAAGCTCCTCAAGCTTTGATAACAAAAGGGGGGTTTCAGTCATCTATTCAATTTGCCTTTCTCCTTTATATCCAAAGCTGTACCAATCTTTCCCAGCTATAATGAAGTTCTTGCCTGGATCCCACCAAACCATTTTTAAAAACGGGAAGGTGATGAAAAGTTTTGTGATGGAGAAGATTGGCAGACACAAGGAGGACTGGAACCCCTCGGAGAGCAGAGATTTCATTGACAGCTACCTGCAGGAGATGGCCAAGGTCAGCAACACAAAGCAAAGCCTTCTGCAGCGCAGCTTAGAAATCAGGGGAGATGCAAAATGAGCACAAAGTCTCCATCTGGTCTGTCTCTGTGGCCATTTATGAGCCCTAAGGTAGAGATCAGCTGCAGGCCACCTGTGAGCAAGATGTGGATGCAAGGGGCCAGCAGCTTCTGCCAAAAGCCTTGGGGTTGACTGGGACTAAGTCTAGTGTCAGGGCAGCCCTCACTGTTTGTGCAGCACTAATGCAGCTTTTTGTGAAGGGTGACAGCAGCAACAGCTTCCAGGAGGAAAACCTGGTGGCCTGCGTGCTGGACCTGCTGTTCGCCGGGACCGAGACCACTGCCACCACCCTGCGCTGGGCTCTGCTCTATATGGCTGTCCACCCAGAAATCCAAGGTACAACCAGCCAAAGCTTAGGGGCTTTACCTGCTTGTAGCTCTCATAGCTCTGTGAGATACTCTTTCTTTTGGGAGACAAATTGGGAATCCCCTTGCACTCAGAACAAAGAGGTGCAAGCAGTGGGGGGCATCTGGGGTCAGCCCTTAGGGGACTGTCACAGCGCTACCGCAAGGGTTTCTTTCTCAGAGCTTGGCTGATCCCTGCTCTTTGCCCCAGCCCACGTGCAGTCTGAGATTGATGTGGTCATCGGGCAGATGCAGCAGCCAGCCCTGGAGGACAGGAACAAAATGCCCTACACCAATGCTGTCATCCATGAAGTGCAGAGGATTGGCAACATCATTCCCTTCAATGTGCCAAGAGCGCCGACCAAGGACACGGTCGTGGGTGGCTACACCATACCAAAGGTAACCCCAGTGCTGAGGCTTTAGCAGGAGAATCCCAGTTCCCCTGCATGATCCTCCAAGCCAGGTGAAGGATCAGCAAGCCACATGAAGTCTCTGCCCTGGCCAGAGTTCACTCCTACTGAACATGTCTGTGTGCCACCCAAGCAATGTTCTGCAGTATGTGGAAGCCTGCAGAGTACTGCGGGATGCCACCTACCCACAAACCCCATAAAGGCACAGATCCCATCTCATGCAGCCTTGACAGGAACTTTGGCCCAAGAGTACAGCAGATAAAAATTACGCTGATGAGGGATGAATGTGGTTATACAATCAGCACACTTCCAAACAGACAAGAAGTAGGAAAAACTGGCCATGCAATGGCTTGGACAAATATTTGTAGAAGTTGACCATGGATGTTCTTCATGGAGAGAGACAAAAATGTCCCTCCTCCTGCCAGTGACAAAGTGCAATCTCTTCTTCTTTTTCTCCTCTTAGGGTACTTCTACAATCACAAATTTAACCTCCCTTATGTTTGACGAGAATGAGTGGGAAACCCCCCACACTTTTAACCCTGGGCATTTCCTGAAGAATGGTCAGTTCCACAAAAAGGAGTTCTTCATACCTTTTTCTATTGGTAAGTTCTGCTGGATTTTGTGTTTCTGAGTGAGGCACTGGGGTGGGACATAGAACTGTGTGGTGGAGACACAAAGGAAAAGAGCAATGGATGGGGGAGATATTGGCTGCACTTGGTGCCACTCAAGCTCTGCTGACATGGCCACACCAAAGCACCACAGCCATGCTTCAAGCAGTTGTTTTCTTGCTTCTCTTCACATGAAGATGTCAGACAGCCAAGACACCCCTTTGCCAAGACAAGAACATTACTCTGTGCTCCTACTCTACCATGGCTGCAATTCACTAGGGGCTTCCCTGTTACCTCCACCTGGTAGCCCAGCCAGCATCTCCCCTAGTGGGATTGCTTTTAGCACCCCTCACTTCACCCACCACTATCTCACACCATCTGTAATAGAAATCTCTTACATAACCAAACCAGTTCTGCCAAGTACACCGTGCACGTCAGCCCAGCTTATCTACAGAGGGGAGGTCACACTGTGGGCACAGTTATGGGCAGGTACCCTTGCCATGTCCTGCAATTCATGGAGCAGCCATGCTGTGACACTTAACTTTTCTTAAGAACTCAGGTCAGGCAGCAAAACTCATCCACAGAGTGGTAACACAGCTGCACAATGGTCTTAAGGGAAGGCAGAGGCTCTTTCAGCAGTGAAAGCAGCTGGGCAGGCAGTGTTTGTTGAAGGTGCCATGGGTGGCTGTCTCCACAGGGAAGCGCACCTGCCTGGGTGAGGTGATGGCCCGCTCCGAGCTCTTCCTCTTCTTTACGGCTCTGCTCCAGAAATTCACCTTCCAGCCACCTCCAGGCACCACTTACAGCCTCAAGCCCAAGCTGGGCATCACCATGGCCCCAGAGCCCTACAAGATCTGTGCTGTGCCTCGGTAGGCAAGCTTTGACCACAATACTCATTAGAAGATCCTTCAGCCGGGATGTGGAGAACAAGCTCTGGGTGATGTTATCAAGCTGTTGACCTCGGGGAGAGGCCAGGCAGGTTGTTTGTTCTTCCGCAACAATTACAAATCAGTTCTTTTACAAGGGGACCTTGCACTCTGTGTCATGTGAGAAAGGTGATCAGCCTGGACTTTGCCAGGGCACTTTCAGGCTTACGATGTGGCACTGTAAAATGAATGAGGGGTGTGGGGCATTCGTGATTTCATGATGCATGGCCATGCTTCACTGTGGCAAGAGAACAAGCAGCACATTGTGGAGAGTGAAGTCTTCAGGCTCTGGCTCTGTACTGTGGAAGAGCACCACCAGCCCTTGTCTTATAACATTAATAAAAAGTATTCATTACCACCATGCTTAGATTTTATCTTTGACACATAATCTGCTTTAAAGTGAGTTTCTATCATCTTTTTCTCAGGTATCAATAAATCTTTACCACAACATCTTTGTCACGAAGCATTCTGCAAAGAGAACAACAACATAGGAGCTTTCCAGCACTGGCTGAAGGCTTTAGCCATGCCCTGTGTTTTGGGTTCAGGTGGCAGGGAATATGGCCACACAGCACTTGACCCACGTTGCTGTGGCACTGTTTTCCAGTAGCAGATAAGCTGGCACTGGGATAGCAAAGGCACTTTCTACAGAACTGATGAAAATAAATTACCCTGACAGTACAAGTCAATTTAGTAGGGAAAGCACCAAAGCCCTATGGGCCACAATTAAATCACCCATATGGAGCAGAAGAAATGCTCTCCACTCCTAACAGATCTCTCTATAAAGCATCTGTTCCTGTAGCTAGAGAAGCTGTGGGTCCTGCCTCTTCGGATGTGCTAAATCCTCCCTGTTTACCTGCCCAGTATCACCAAATGGCTGCTGGTCCCCAGGGAGCAGAGGGGTGAGCTCCAGCAGCACTCTATGCATGGCTGAGCCTCAGGCACTCTAGTGAATGAAAGGATCCTTTGGGAAATGGCAGCAACAAATTTCTGTTATTTTAAGCCATCATATGCAAGATGAGAGTATTCCAAGACAGACAACCAATGCTTAACACCAGTAAATGCATTGACTCCATTGCGCCATGGGACCTCCAAAAGGCCCTCAACCTCCTTCAAGTACAGAGCATGGCTGGGGGGCTCTGCTCCCTCCTATTTCCTCCCACCTCTGATTTCATGCACAACCAGGAGGAAAGAGAGAGGTTGGACTTGAGGCTCCAGTGTCACAGATCCCTAAGGTGGAATTATGAGAACACACGGTGGAAACCAAACCAATCAATTCACAAGGTACAGTAGACCTGGTCAGGTTCTCAGGAGAAATGGGATGAGACATCCCAAACCCCAGCTCTCCACCCTTTTTTCTCCCCATGCCAGGTGTCCTTTGGCCCTGGTCCTAGCAAGGGGATCCCACATCATCCCTCCACAGTTATTTGACAGGCTGGAAGTGGGCTGTGCACCTGGAATCTGCTGGGAACAGGAGAGGGGAGCACTGATGAGTTTCTATTGTATGCAGCATTACTACCAAATCACTTCCAGTTTGAAGGTGTCATGTGACTTCCCACCCACACTCAGAGTCCCATTTCCTTTCCCAGGCTGCTGCTGTACCCAAAAGCTCCCTCCCCGCTCAGGTCTCACTGGGTTAGTCACTCTGAGCAAAGCACATTTCACACGAACATATTGCACAAGGCCTCCTTGGATGTTCTGCCCCCACCCCCTCTGAAACCATCTCTCAATACACAGCTGACCTCACTCCTCTGCTTCAGGACTGTACTCTTGCACCTCTCTTCAAGAGACACTTCCTCACCGTACAAGTCTTCCACTGCAGTGCTTGGCTCTTCAGGAGTTACCAGAAAAGCCATAGGCAAACAGGCTGGCAGACCCAGGCTCCGGGTCTTCTCATGACCAAGCGCTTGGAAACAGAACCTCACAGCACACACACGCCCTTTATTCTCTCCTGCACTCAGGAAGGCAGTGGTACAGTGGTGGCTATCCACGTGTCCCATCCACCCATGGGCAGAAAACATCCTGCAGCTCAGCTCAGGCTTCCTGCACAGCCAAGAGTCTCTTCCCTTCTCCCTCAAACACACACAGCTGCAGTTTTTGTTCTTCGCTGTCTGAAAACACTCTGCATCCAGCCTAAGAAAGAAGGAAGGATGGTTCTTTTCTATCTGGGCATTCACTTCATGGTCACTGGGACACTTCTGCCAGTGCAGAGCCCCTTCCCTGTCCAGGTGTCACACAACTACCCATCCTCACAGGGACACTGTCAGGATGGCCAGGGCTGAGGACTATGGTTCAGAGAGGAAGAACCATATGCAACAGCAAAACCAGGTGTGAAATAGGTGCCCTGAAGGAAACTTGTAGCATCTTCTCCCTGCTAATTTTCCCTCTGGAGAGATGAAACACTGCTTCCTCTCATCCCCAGCCTCACTTCTGGGTAGAGGTTAGTGCTCAGAGAACAAGACTAAGAACTAGGTAGATAAATAACCTGCAAAGCAGACTGAAGAGGGCACTCATTCCAAGCCATAACTGGCACAGTGATTTAGAAGTATCTACCTGTCCTCTGGGTGCTCAGGAGAGCAGGTGGAGAGCCTCACTTATTTCAACAGCAATAAGCAATCACTGATGTCACTCAACAGCTAATTTGCAAGCAAGGTTTAGTCCTACTTCACAAGGTCACTTGCCCAGCTCTCAGATGGCTGCCACCAGAGATGGCCAGTGTTGGGTAGGAGCAGAACTGTGATGAGAAATGAAGAGAGGAGCAGAAGGTAGCAAAGCTCTGATTTGTGGCTGTACAGCACGATGTGTATACACTCATACATGTGACACGTCCTATAACATGTCATTAGATCAACATTAGTTCACACAATGCCCAGAACTATGGATACTTACATCAACTTGTGACCATTACATACACTGCTTGGAACAAAAGACACCAAAGAATTAATTTTAAAAATCTTTATGTGAATATAAAAGAATTCTTTCCAAAGAAAAATAAAACCAAAAGTTTAAAAATTAGTGCAATTTTTCCAAGTTCTATGCAACACAGTGCTTACCTTTGTTTTAAACAGAAGATGTAGACACTGGTACACTGAAAACCTTAACTCTAGCTTGACTAGTGGGGGAGAAGGAGCAAAAACGTTAAGAACATTACTTTACTAGACATTACCAACTCTTAAACAATTGTTTTCATTTTCTTATTCCTAAACTATTTATGGCTACCTAAATAAAACATCAATATTGCTTATATTACTTATTTCCAAGTAAGTATATTGTAGAAAATAGAGTACACACATATATATATTAATGAACAAAAAAAAAAAAATCAGTTAAGTGAAAATTTATTTGCAGTGAATGTTTCTTAATCCACTATAATACAGTTGTTGTAAAAGAATCTTCTCAAAACTGCTGCCTGATGCACCTGGAGTAAAAGAACCAACTAGTCCACAGTTTGTGTTATTACTACAGAACACTTCTCTTCCATAGTGGCTATTCTTAATCTTGTATAAAAAAAAAAAGTATTAACAACTGATCTGTCAATCAGAACAGATTTTTGTTTCTTTGGATCTATATTACCCATTTTACTAGAAGCTATTAATAAAGTTATTAATAAAAGCTACTTAAATTCAACAATATTCAATGCTTTCACCTTGCAATTTGAATCTGTTTCTGTCTGTGCTGTCTGGGCATGACAGGCATTCATCTTGCAGCAGAGACAAGCAGCCTCTTTCTTTGTCCTGCCTCAGCAGTGGTGCACATTGCCTCAAAGAACATTGTACTGGCATTGTTCTGCTGCTACAGGTTGCAAATCACTCAGCTCTAACACAGCAACACTATTAGTAGCTTTTGTTAGTTTGACATGCATGAAGTGAACATTAAAATGACATTTACTCTAATGATCAGCCAATTGAGCTGAAATGAATACATCATGGCTTATCATCAAATATTTCCACAGATCTGTTCCTCATTCATAGGATGTAACCCAAGCTTAACCAGTTATAAAACAGCCACTCTTAAACAGGTTCTCAATCCCAAAGATACACCAAAGTTATATTTACAGGCTTAACTTTTAACACTTTGGAAAAGTCCCAAATAAGTAACATTTCACCTCGTACCTGAAAACCTGATTCATTTTTGGCAATCCAACAACCCTACTGGGGACAACCTTGCTCTGAAAAAGGCTGATCTTCCCCTTCCCCTCCCCACATCTTTAGTTCTCTAATTTAAATTCAGAAGACAAACTTCCATTAAGGAGGTTCTTGGTCATTTTTGGTCCTAGGGTCTGCAGTTTTGAGAAGTGTATACCAAAAACATTTGCTTCAAGTTTTTCACTATTCAGCACCTGATACAACTACTGACACAGCTCTACTACTGTAGAAATGCAACAAGCGTACTAACTAGGTAAGTATTTGAAAGATGTCCATGAAGGTTTCCATGCTGCAGAGAACAAGGGTTAAGAGACCCAACTCAACACCACCAGTGACAGTTTTACATTTCACTAGAACACATCAAAGTACCAAGCTTTAGAAACATAAGCATCCTGCTAAGACAGTCTCCTGTTCCATTGCTTATCACCATCTCCCACACCACTAGCAGATTAAACAAGCAATTGCATCTTAAAAATACAAACCCCAATAGTATCACTTGCAGCAATGAAAGACCTCAAAACCCAAGAGGTAGTCCAGAGAAGTGTAAAGTCCTGAAGAACACAACCTGACAGACTGAACTGTCCAATGGCACTTTGTCTATCATAATCTCTGCTCATACCAGATTCAGCATGAGTGGCTTTATGTAGACAAGTCTTGAAAGAGGAAATCTGTGTTGAATGCCTAAATGTATAGCACTGTAAAACTCTCACCACAACTAAGGAACAACACCAGCTAAGCATTACAAATTAACACTTCCCTTTTCTCTATCATTGAATGCAATGCCCAAGAAGGAATTTAAAATGCTGGGGAAGGAAGAAATCAAAGAAAAAGCCATACTAAGAGGAATGAAAAAATGAAATACAATTTAAATTCTGCAAAGCTGAACCTTGATCTCAATTCAAAGATGGCCTTAGTGATGAAGACAGACATATGCTTTCCTTCATGCATATAGCTGAGTTTTGTATTAAATCACAGATTGGTACAGCACTCTCAGACACTTAGTTTAAATATATTCATTTTATGGACTGCTGTAATTTTTTTTCTTTAACTATGGGGATAAATGGATTTGTTCTAGACAGTTTGCAAAGACAGACATTAACAAGTTTCCTCGAGGCAGAGTTGACAACAAAAGTAAGATATTCGGTAAACAAAGTGACACAGATGTGAAAGCAACTTCTCACACACATTTTAGGTATCAACCCCCATTTTATCTAATTTGATCTAAAATACTGCAAAACTATTGTAGTTTATGCACCCTTCTCCCTGCCAACAAATCACAGAAACATTCAGGTTGGAAAAGACTATCGGGATCACCAAGTCCGACTGAGAACCCTGCTCTACAAAGTTCAGCCCTAAACCAGATCCCCAAGCACCACATCCAAACCACGTTTAAACACACCCAGGGTTGGTGATTCAACCACCTCCCCCAGACAGCCCATTCCAATGCCTGACCACTCTTGCTGTGAATAAAATTTTCCTAATGCCCAGTTTAAACCTACCCAGTGGCAGCTTGAGGCCATTCCCTCTTGTTCCATCATTTATTACCTGTGAGAAGAGACCAGCATCAGCCTCTCTACAATGTCCTTTCAAGTAGTTGTAGAGCGTCAAGAGGTCTCCTCTCAGCCTTTTTTCAAAATGAAGCAGCTGCAGCTCCTTCAGTCACTCTTCAGCAGATTTATTCTCCAGGCCCTTTCCCCAGCTTCGTTGCCCTCCTCTGCACTGTCTCCAGCACCTCCACATCAAGGTGCCCAAAACTGAACACAATACTCAAGGTGTGGCTGCACCAGAGCTATGTACAAGGGGACAATCACCTCCCTACTCCTGCTTGACACAGCATTTCTAATACAAATAATGTTTGCTGCCCAAATTAGCAAAGCATTCACCTGCCTAGCACAATTAGTTCAGAATAACTGAAGTGAAACTACATTTTTAAAAAGAGAAAAAAAAAATTCTATAGACAGCATTGCATAAATAGCTGGAAATAAATGAGGTTCCTTCCCACCCTTTCTGCAAATAAATGCAGTGTACCAATATGCCAGACTTTTAAAATATAGCCCAGATGTTTGAATTATTATAATAGTTTTTTTCTTACATAGGAAAAACCCAGCTTATTTCGCTTTAGTAAAGTCACCATTTTAAAGACAGGTTTTCCTTAATGTATCTATGCACAGTTAATCTTTTGTTTTTTAAACACAGTTAATTCTGCTTCTCACTTGAAATGACAAAACAAGTCCACTTGTACAACACCTTTTTTCCTTCTAAGGCTTTCCTTGCTTTTAAAGCTGTAATTATTATTCTAAAAAGGCTTTTTTCAAACATGGTACCAACCTTCTCAATTTATTTTCAGAAGAACCAAGCAAAACTGCCTGATAATGCCAGTTTCCTGAAGTACATTTTTGCATAACACCTTCCCCACTACAAAAGTAATCTTTCTAGCCCAAACACATTAAATAAAGTTTTAAATACATAGTGCCAATTTTCATATTTACAATATATTCCGAAGGCAAATATAAATCTTTTGAAGTTGTGCTTGTAAATACATCTGCAATTATTAAATCTACTCCTGCTTGGAAAACTATGTGCTACCTTCTACACACATCACTGATCAACTAAATCATGTCTTGAGAGGTTCTGATGTTGAATTCACATCATCCTAAGCTCCTCTTTCATCAAGTAAAGTGGAAGCTATTGAACATTTAAGGACACTTTAGCATGTGAGTTTTCCTCGTGGTCCTTGTGGCTTAATCCGATGTTGCACCTGGTACTTTAACAGTGAGATTCCTTCTGGTATTGGTGACATGCCGTTGTTGAGCTAGGAAGGAACGTCCAGGTCCATCTTTGCAGTCACCACTACTGCCAACCAGCCTTGCTTCCATACCTAGCTTCTGAAGAGTGAGGCTCTGGAAATAAGTTAAATAACATTTACACTATAGCGATAAAAACCAAACCCCTAAGTAAACTGGCCATCTGTCATACACCGATCTCAGGCTTACACAATTTCTTACATACTATTTCTTGCTACCATAAAAGGCTGAAGAAGGATTGATTCACATAGATACAAAATGTGTTCATTTCAGTTACAGCAAAGTTGTACCTTTATGAAGTAAGCCATTTAATTTCACTTTCCTTTGTTGGTTTCCCATTCTAGTCTTCTTTATGAAACTAAATACTGCTTCATACGCTGACGAACAACTTTTTGTCCTTTTCCTAGCTATCTAACATCAAATGTTCTAACAACCTTTGCAACACTGCTGTGGGATAAGAAGACGGCTCTAGCTTTGTTTCACAAATACTCTGCTAAAGATGCTAAAGCCTGATGCAGGAACCTGGGAACCTTTTGAATCATGGCCTTTTTGTCTCAAGTCTGAAATCTTCAGCCACTAATGCAACTGAACAATCAGGAATTTTGGCTGCTGAATCCAGATGGAAGCTTGTGGCAGAGAACAGGACATTGCTAACACAGAAGCCATGGCCTGTGCCAAGTTTTAAGTCTCCTGTTCCAAATCACAGCAGACAAGCAGGAAACACAACAAATTAACTTTACAAAATAGTTGACTGTTACAATACTGCTAAAAAGGGAAAAAAGTCTATGTAAGATTTAACTGGCATATTTAGAAAAGTGTTTTTCTGATTTATGAGACACCAAACAACCAAACTTTTGGCCCACCTTGTTATACCATGCAGTTACAATTAGCTTTTCCTCATAATCACGTAACTTAGCAAGTTTGTATTCAGCCTGCAAGGAGACAGAAAGCAATCTCAATTAAAACACAAGTAATCTGCGTGAGCTTAATACAGCTCACTGAAAAAAAGAAACACACACAGCAGAAATGTTTAAGCATGCCAACTAATGAGAAGGATTAGAGGTATAAATAAATATACATCCAGAAATGACTATGGGAAAAGTTACAGACTTCAAGAAGAGGCTAAACTTTATGTAAGTTGCAGTTCAACTCAGAACTATACTTTGAGAGGGAGTCTGGGGAAAATATGCGTGAAAGTCTAGGGTGTATCACTAATTCTATAAATAACTTAGTAATTTTTTCACCTATAAGTCAAAAGACAAGAATGTACAGCTAGTGGATAAATATTCGTATGCCACTGAATAGCTGTTACGCAGTATAATTACCTAGCACACACAGAAGTAATATGAAGCCTCAGTATTTAGTGTCAGACTGCTAACACAGGTGAGGAGTTCAGTATTTGCTCAGGTAACTGTTCTATCCAGTCCCATCACTATTGCTATACAACTGAATGCAGCACTTCCCAAGTATTTTTGTGACTGTCAACAATCCTTTCAGCTTCACAGATTTTACTGAACTTTTACTCTCCTATATACACTTTTACTCTTCTATATATTTTTAAGAACTCCAGTATACGAAGCCACAGATAACAGGTCTAGTACATTAAACAAGTCATTCCTCACATACCTAGTGATATTACTACTGGTCTCTGCAGCTTTGTAACAAATTACTGTAACACAGCAAAAAATCTTGGTTTTATGAAGTATTTCACTTACAGCTTTTCAGAGGGTTTACAATGAATCCAAATTAGTGTTTCAGGCCTACAATGAAAAACTAAATCGAACAATTAAAACTGCTCTGACAAACTGAAATAGGATAAAGGGTTAAAGCCGAACTAAGAATCTCTAGGTTTGATAGTCTGCGGTTTCTAGCTGAGTGAAGCATTGAAGGGTACTGGATATTAGGAAAGACCAATTTGAGTGTCCAGTGTCAGAGACAGCAGAACATTAGAATTTATTATTATATAAGTAAATTTTTTACCTCTAGTACTTCAATTTTTTTGTCTTTCTCTGTTAGTTGTTTTCTGAGCAACATAATTTCTGCCGATGCCGGATTTAACTTGGGGTCTAAGGTTCTTATCACCTGTACAAGGTGAAACAAATGCCATTACAAGTCAGGTCTGATTCTCAACAGCTCTGTACTTTGTTTGCTCTTAGCAGAAATATGAAAACCAACTGAGCACTAGTCAGGCAATTATGATGAAAACTAGGCTGTTACACAGTACGATGTAGATACCAAAGGGTAAAGGAACCATGACCGCATCTCACGCTTTAGCCCATGCTCATACATTTAACTGACTGCAGCTGAGCAACACAGAATCATAGAATTGTTAGGGTTGGAAGAGACCTCAAGGATCATCTAGTTCCAATCCCCCTGCCATAGGCAGGGACATCTCACATTAGATCAAGTTGTTCAGAGCCACATCCAGCCTGGCCTTAAAAACCTCCAGGGATGGGGCTTGCACCATGTAGCTACTAGTTGCAATTGGTAGGTAAGGAGAAAGACTCAGATAAATCTGTTTAGCAATTTATGAGGGAGGAATGCCTCTTTTCAGAAATACACCACTCACGTTTCTTGCTTTCTCAAGGTACATTTTATATCTTTCTTCCATTGCTTTCATATCTTCATCCTTTTTTCGCAATGCTGCTTCCAGCTCTCCAATCTTCTGAGCTGTTTACAGAAAAATCAAAGACATCCTCTTGATTTAACCACCCCCAAATAAACTTTCTAGCTACTGAACAATTTCCTCAATTCTTAGTTTGGTTTCAGTTGCACCAGAAGGTCCCCACCCGACCCTGAATTCCCATTTGGCAGAGCACTGTTGAACAGAACTAAGGCCCCATGAACTTCTCCCTGCCCACTGATGAGCGCAAAAAAGAATCCCTCCCTTCACCTTCATTTCACATTTAAAGCTGAGCTGTAGCAGAAAGCCTTATCCATACAAGTATCCCAGTGGCTATTGGAATAATTTTAGAAGAAACTTAACATCATCTCTCTAAGAAAAAAACCCAAAACCCACAGAAAACAACTTACAGTTCTGACTAACATCAGGGTGGAGTTCTGCAAGGTCAGCCTCTTTCTTCTGCAACTCGTCATGAACTTCATTCAATTTTTCCCTATGAATAAAAGGTTGGGCTAAGGATTAAGCTCACAAACCATGCATAGTTTCCAGAGCTGAAAGCCAAAACTTGGTGGTTGAAGTGTTTAAACAATTATTTTCTTCTCTGGCAATTCTTCTGAGTTTCAATAGAAATATTAGCAGCCATTTTTGAAGAACCATAAAAGTTATGACTTCTGAATTGAATCTCATTTACTAGAAACAAGTAAGAAAATTATTAATAAAGACCCCCTACAGCATGTCCTTAGTAGAACTAAGGATGAAAGGATGAAAATGTTTAAGAATGGAATAAATTTGGAGTTCAGTAAGAGTGATGGTTTTAGCAGTCTTTTGCACAACTACAACAATTCAAATGATACTGGTGATGAGGAGACACTTAAGTGGATACTAGCATTACAAGATTATCAGAGTGGACAACTAGAATGTTAATCCTCCACTCAACACATGCATGGCTCAAATCAGTGACTTCGAGAAACGAGACATCCCTACAAAGACTTTGTCAGTTTCTGAGCTACAACAATGAAATTATTTAGCATAAACAAGCTATTGTGGGTGCACGTGCCATACTTACATGTGTGCTTCCAGCTTCTGTTTCAAGTTGCTAGACTAGGAAAGCAAAGAGTTAAAATTCAGTTATATTTCAGTTTTGCACACCACAATGTTAAAGTGACATTATAAAGGTAGATAAGAACACTAAGCTCATCAAACCAAAGAAATTCTAAGAAAACTGAAATTTTTCATGCATTTCTGTAACTGCATTCAGATTTTTTTTTTTCATCACAGAGATACCAGTTCCAGTATCTTTTTTCTTTAAAGCTATCTTCTCAATACACCACCATTTAATTATAAAACTAGAGGGTTTTAAAAGTACAGTAGAAGACAGAAGAGTGACAGTGGGGAACTGGGTGACCCCAAAGAGCCTGATAATGCAGAGCTTAATAATCTTACTACTGTATAAACTAGTGTGTTTCAAACTAACTTTACAAGAATCAACCCAAAAGGCCAACCAAGAGAGCACTAAACCACTATCCTGCCTTCTTAGTTATCAGCAGTAGACACGTCTAAACAAAGGACTTGATGTTACACTGAAGGATTTTAAACAAAAGCACCAAAATGTCTTCAAGTTTTCACTTACTCCTTCAGACTTGGATCCCTGCTCCTGCAAAGTCTTCTGCAGGTCTTCAATCTGTTGCTGTAACTCTCCAATATGTTCTTCATTTAGCCTTTTAGGAAGAAAAGACAGTTCTTACTTATCTAAACCCATCACAAGAAGCAGATTTTTCTGCTTTATGTCTGGATGGGTACATGCCATTTCAGAGGGTATATATAGCAGTATTTCAGCTATAAAGAAACTGATTTCGAACGCTTTTAGTTTGACCTGAACTTCTGGTGAGACAAACTTCTTCTATATCTTTCATTATAAAATGTTTAACAAAGCTGCACTGTGTTTAAGTTTTGAGGAAGCCTAACAACTAAAAATTTTACATCCTAGTAAACTGCTTTCAGCATGCTTTAACTGAGAGATTCAGACCATATCCCAGTGTTACAGCATGATTAGCCTGAAGTTGTGGAAATAGTTTACCTCCATTCTTGGTCTACCTAGAATCATTCAGAGCTAAGAAGAGCATCCTATAAGCAACACCTTCTTCAGAGCAGACTGCATACAGATCTACCACATTTCACAACATCACATTTAAGCTACTTTCCTTCTTGCTTGCCTCATAATCCTTCATTAGTCATTACACCAGTGAAAAAATGGATAGCTGGGTTCCTGCAAGCTACAAAGCCACTCTGAAAGTCTACAAATCAGTTTTTGTTGTATTGCTATTTCTCCTCTCACCTTTTCTCAGTTTCTAGTTCATTCACTGTCCGATGCTTTTGCTCCAACTGTTCCTTGAGCTCTGTGATACGCTCATTTTCTGATCCTTCCTGTTGCAATAGGAGCATCTTATTTTCATGCTGCAGCCGAATAAACATTTCTCTGAATCAAAAACAACAAAAAAGTCACTGTTAATTAAGAAAAAACAGACTAAGAGCAGGAGACTATACTTCTGTTTGCTTCTCCAACCTTAAAACTGACCAGAACAAGGTCTGCTTAAAGATATAGTTAGGGTAACCATGGATTTTTTTTAATTAAAAGGTAATTTTTAAAAGAGACTATTGTGATGAAAATTGTAAGATTCAAACAAAGGTTTAAACTAATTCACTCCAAAGCCACATTTTATTGTGGCTCTATTCTTCACTGCCAGATTTTAAAAGCAATTATTAGCTAGCCTGTAGCTATTTGTCTTAGTAACTGTGTGTTATTTATTTATGCTGTTTGCCAGTGGCAAGGTAAGAATTGTTTGACTCCTTAAAGAGGATGTTTGAAGCTAAACCCTTATATGCCACAATCTAATATGCTTTTAAGTAAGAATGGAAAGTAATTATAGTATGGGGAAATAATTAACAGCTACATGGGGGCCCAGGAGGGAAAGCAAGAACTGTGATTGAGAGTCAGTATTAAAATTTCAGAGAGAGTATTATGCTCCATCCATTGAAAAACCAAAACAGCCATGACTTATTTCTTACCTATATTCTACTGGCAGAATTTCAGCAGCAAGATTCTCATGGCTTTTGTCACAATATGCATCTGAAATTGGATGAGAAGTTCAATCAACCAAACTCAAAGAAATCACTAAAATACATTTAAAAAGCCCCTGTAGATAAAGCCATACCTGTTTGACTCAGGTGATCCTGCTGCATCTGTGAATATCGAAGCTCTTCATTTGTCTCTTTTAATGCATCACACTGTACTATCAGTCTCTAAGAAGATATATTTGAGGTGGAATCGAGTCATACTGCACCACTTCAAGATCAAGTAACGTTAATCAGGAATAGTATTGACACACACAGATTTTAAGACCTGGTTTATGTTTTATATGTGCAGACACTCACAAGAGGCACTAAACATTTTCATCGTAGCACTACTTCTGGGAAGATTTTCCTCAAGCAGAGCATGTGACAGATTTATTAGATGTTCAAGTAAACCCTCGTTCTAGAGGCTTACCTCTTTTTCTTTAATTAAAGCTTCCTGTTTTTCTTCAAGTCTCTTCATTTCAAAGGCCAGTTTATCAGCCCTTTTGGATTCTTCAGACAGTTTGTTATGAAGCTCCTGGACCTTTTCATAAAAAGATTACATCCAGCACATGAACTTTGCAAGATGCCACCTCTAAAACCTTCACTCTTGCCCTTTGCAGCCAAAATAGACAGGTAATCCTCCAAGCTTGGGGGAAGAGAGATTGAATGAAGGCCTTTGTCTTTGGGGATTATTGCTTTTGTTTGGGTTTTGCTTTGTTTTGTCTTCTATTGTTTTAAAAACATTTAACTGCCACATCTCTGTAATTACTACTGAAATAAGTGGAATTGAAATTAAAACAAGTTTAGAATACATTTCCATGAATAAGGTTTGGAATATTGCATCCAAGTGATCTCAGCAATAGCTAAACAACCCCTCCCAAGCACAAAAACTACCTCAGCTAAAGAAGAAAAGCCTGGAAACCATGAAAAACTGATCAGTTCAGAGGGAAACTACAGTTAAGCTTGCTAGTTTAATGAACAGGGGAAGACAGGCAGTGAACAGCAGTGCATGAAGGAGTTTTCATGAACATCAGATCTTAAAGGGGCAATACAGGTTAAACCCATGGGCTGTTAAATTAAGCTGTTCAATTATGCTTCTATAAAAATACATTTAAATAAATTTTATGTAGGTGGTGTAGGTTTCTTTCTTTCTTCCCTTTCCTGTATGCTTCTATAAAAATACATTTAAATAAATTTTATGTAGGTGGTGTAGGTTTCTTTCTTTCTTCCCTTTCCTGCATATTCCCCATTTAAGAGGCAGAACTTCCAGTCAGAACTCTCTTAGCTCCTGCTTTTGCTGTTTGAGAGAGGGGTTTCTTGCTGCCTGGGAGCTGTGGGCTGCTTGGTGGGGCCTAGTCCATCAGGGCCTAATCCACTGCCAATTCTGGTTTTGTATAAATTCCTTTTTCCCTTAATACCTTTTGTGCTTTGTTTACTTTTGTTAATACTACTTTTAATAACTTCCAATTCTGTTGTGAGTCTGATTTTGTTCACCCATTTTACCTTCCTCTGCCTACCTTCTCCCTGCGGGAAGAAAAGGGAGGGGGAAGAGGGTAAACCTACTTTCTGTCAAACCAGGACAGAAGGTAAGATGTGTATTTGAGGAAAAAGTAGCAGCTTGAGCGTAGTTGCAGCCATACCTGTCTTTTGTAGGTCTCTAGCTGGGCCCGTGCTGCATTGGCTTTCTTCAGTTCCTCCTCCAGACTGACTGTATTGTGCATGTACATCATGTTGGTTTCCTGCAGAGATTTGACTTGCCTGCGGAAGTCATTCAGATCCTGGAGCTTTTTGCGATACACTTCCACAGTGGATTCTAGCTTACTTGCCTTGTCCGCAGTACTCCTTCAAGTACAAACAAGAATTAGGAGTATGTTGGGTTTATTTTTTCCAAGATTAAAGGAGTCAAATTCTGCTGTCATGCACATTAAAGCTTTTTCAACATGCTTAGCAGGAGAGTTAAATCTCACTTTATAAATGCACACTTGTGTTATGCAAAGAATGCTCATAAAAAATTGCAATCAACACAGGGTTTAAAGTGGGAGTAAGACTGACAGCTGCGTGCCAGAAGTAGAAGCAAGGGTTAGGATGTCAAATCTCTCTAGGAAATCCTGTGGGGTGCAATGTTGCTGCACCACAACATCCTGTGCTAGAGAGTCCAAGTACTTGTACCCAATAAGGAAAAACACACAGATGTTCTCATGGTGGGCTTATAGATAACGAGAATATAACTGCACTACAAAAAGGATCATTAGCAGATATGACCAAGAATTACCAGCTGATCATTAACCAAAAACAATATGGTAATATTGGATTCATAAACACAGAAATTTGAATGTCTGTGTTTAATATTTGCCATCTCATATTAGTAGAAGCTAGTACAAGAACACTGTGGGGAAAAAATATCTACAGTTAAGATTTATTTCAGATGTTAACTAAGAAACACTAAGTTAAACACCTGAAACCACTTTTCTTCCATGCTTTACTCATATTACTTTATTAATAGCAGATCTGCTTTTGCAATAGGATTTGCTTTGAATATTTCTTGGGTGGCCTGGTATTTAGTTTATGCACAATGGAATGCAATGTTAAATTCTCATCAAGGTTATGATGTATTTTACCTTCATTTTGTTGATCATGTTGCTAACCTACATCTAGCCTGAAATGCTGACACTAGAAGTCATGTTGAAGTTCTAACTGCATATATGCTTTTCTTCATCAGAAAAGGCAGCCTCTTACAATATAAATTTCCCCTTAATAAAGAATGCACAAATGCAAGTCCATGAAAACGTCTTCAATTCTTGCAGAACTTCACCTTTCATTCCATATGAAGAAGAATTTCTGTATTCATTAATCCTGCTTCACAGAAAAATTCCATGTTGGTAATCTTAAGCAAATAATAGAGGCTATGCCTGAAAGCTTGCATTCCATCTCTGCATTGTCAAAGGGCTCTTTTCCAACACTTACTTTAAGATCTATCTGCAGAAGTAATGCCTCAGGAAAAAGAAATCTTGTTACACACAGCCCCTTGGATTTCATCATGAAATCCTCCTAATGGATGGGGAGCTCTCTCTTACATACCTAAGAATATCATTTTCATCTTTCAAGGCTCTAGATTCTTCTGCCAAGGAAGTTAGTTCATCATTTCTGTGCTGCAGCTCAATCAATTGTTTCTCTAGGTCTTCACAATGGACACGATAATCATCTTTTGCAGCTTCAAGCCTGCCAGATCAAAAACAGGAACTCTGTTTAGAACTCAGTGTTGCCACACATTTTTTCATTTAGTGCTAGAACTACTAAAAATATGTAAGACAAAGGAAACCTGTCGGGTTTAAGTAGTCAGAAAAATGGTACTGTAAGACATATAACATTTTGTCTACCTGGTTAAATTACAATGAATGGCGTACTGCAAATTTACCCTATCAAGGGACCAGATAAACGTCATTTTCCCCTCACAGGAACCACCAAGAGAAAAGCTAGTATGTAACTGAAATCAGCAGAGGTAAGAGATATGGTGGGTTTTGAGCGGGTTAGAGTTTTGTTTGCACACTAATCAGTTCTGCACTCGTTTTCTGTCTTCTACCATCTTCTTTGCAGTGTCAAATGGCTAAAATATGGCAACCACAAAGTGCTGTTTTCTACATCAAGTAACAGTTTTTTTAAAAGGTAAGGACTGTCTTTATCATATGTTTATATATTACTTTCATATAGCAAATGAAAGCTTTCATAGTGAAAGAAATTGAGATTTAAAAATCCTGAGAAAGTAGCAGAAATTCTCAGGACATAACTGACATGACAAGGAAAGGATTTCTGAGAGAAACCGCTTCATACCTGAAGTTTTCTTCTTGAAGTTGTTCAAGCTGCAACTGTGCATGAAAATACTTTTTTGCAACTGCAGTATTTGGATCATCAAGAGAGTCATCTAATTGCTCTAGCCTGTCATTCATAATCTCATTTTCTGACATCAAGCTGTTTTTCTCATCCTGGAGGGCAGCCACCTAGTGCAGATAAAACAGCACAATGCAAGACCTGTCCAACTGGAAGGAACCAAAGCAAGACAGCAGTACATCACCAAATTAGTTTATGAATAAGGCTGAGCATTTAGAAATTTCAGAATGTAATTTACACAGCATATTTGAGCATACAGATGCTTTAGTGTATGACAGTTACGAAGCACTAAAGGAGAAGTCCCTCTAAAAAAAAAAAAAAAACAAACACCAATGTTTGTAACTGAAACCACAGTGGAGGCAGACAATGGGATATGAAGAGAAACTGGTACTTTCATTGAAAAGGATACCATGGACACTGTACAAAAAACTTCTACTGGTGTCAAGGCACTCTCCATCTTGCTTGTACTTAACAATAAAAAGCAGGATGGCACTGGCTAGCACACCAACACAGCACTGCCGTGCGCTCCGCAGTGAATGGCTGCGCAAGAAGCGGTTTCAAGCGCAGTAAGCTAGGAAGCACACACGCAAAAGAAAAAACCTAGACAGCTTCAGAGAGAGCATGCACTTCTTGCAACAATCAAAACAGGTTTGATATCAAAAGTGTTCACAGCTAAGCAAATGAGAATACAACACTTCATTGAAACAGTCAGTATATTAACAGCCATAAAATGGGGAAGGATTAAGAAGATAGAACCTTTAAAGTTTTTCTAGTGAAAGCTGTTGTGTTAATTTTAACGTCCTGTCAAACACAAGAGCATGTAGCACATGTTAGTCAACTGGCATTTAAAAACAGGGACAATATGCTTTTTGGGTTATATTTTCCTGAATCATAAAGGAAACCTACCTTTCTTATACTCTTGGAAAATATCAAGGAAGACTGAGACCTTATAAGTGAATTTATTAAGAATTAGTTTAAATGAGAAGCGTCAAGTCAATATTATGGCTTCAAATAAGTAAAATAAACATATCATGGTGACATTATTAGACTAAACATCAGACATAACCTAGAGTATGCAATATTAAGAAACAGTTTGTGATCATACTTTAAAAGTCTATCAAACAGATGTAAGGAACAGAACAGTAATTAATCCATCACTTCACTGGTGCTGTTTTTCTAGGTCACTCCTTTTTACACACCAAATGTCACATGCACACAGAACACCTCTGAGTAGAGAGCACACCTGAGCCTTGCTCAGCCCTAACATTTCCTGTTCAAGGTTCAGCCACTCCTTAAACATACACAACATTCACACTTTTAACATTATTCTAAAAGAACACCCACCTCAGACTAGAATAAAACAAAACCCAAAAAAGCTCTATGACACAGGGAGAATTTTTCAGCTTCTCAGTGCCCGATAGCTTTTTTTCTTCTTTTCCGTCATCTCAACATAACAGAAGTGATTTAAAAGTCAAGGCATTCTGAAGAGGTATTTTAAGAAAATCTCACAGTAATAAAGAGCTATGGTGTTATTAACTCATCTCTTTATACCCTGCAGTACCTCTCCCTCAAACACCTTTCATGCCTTCACCTGGCCCACACTATGTTATGAGTAACTGGCTTTGTGTAACCTATCATTAGCTGATAGAGAAATCTCAAAAGAGAAATTTGTGTGAGTCAGGAGAAAGCCTGGGGACTTTTCTAGTAAGACACACTAATCTCCTAATGGAAGGAGAAAGTGCAAGTGAACTTGCTACCCAGCAGCTCTTGAAGCAAGAGTTTTTGAAGAGCAGTTTAACAGCTGCAATCTGTTGGTTCAGCTGTCAAATCAATCCTGTTGCCCATTTAAAAAGAAATCATCTTCTCCTTCGGATTCTGCTCACAAGCATTTTTAGATCTCTGCATTTACTAGGGAGCCTTATTACTGCCTTAAGAAAAAAAAGGAATTGAAATATCAGTTCAATTCTAGCAAAAGCTTCCGGGGCATGGTAATCAGCTATGAGCTACCTAATATAGTCAATAATCTACTTTTTCAGTTGTCACTACCTGTAAGAAATTAAATACTGGCCCCTGGTTTTGTGCTGCAGTTTTGTTCCAGAGGCTCATATAGCCAGTATGGCTTCTGTAAGAAGATGCCATTCAAATATTTTCCTTCTCCATCATCAAATCTTAGATGAACTTGTCTTACCAGATAAACTTCTTTCTATTCTCAGACTATAGTGCTATAAAAGAGGGATCAGACTTAAGGCTCACAAATTGATTGTTTTTTTTTTTTTGTTGTTGTTTTTTTTCTTTAAAAATTTCATTGAAATGCAAATTCCAGTTTATTGTTACAAAACACTCTTTTTTTCTGGAGTGACTTGATTAACTTCTATATTCATTAAAACAAAAGTAGGCCTATTATCAGCCTGGTTTGAAAAACATCAGCAAGGATCTATTCGTGTCCATTATTTTTATTTTCCTGGAATATCCTCCCTGTTGCAACTGTGTATGAGAAAAAGTGGGTAAATTTTAGAGAAGTTGCCCATTCTAGTCTTCCATCAACTCCTATTGAAAACAGCATCATTTTCTGTGATTAAATCTAATGACTGATTGTTACATGAACCGGATTTTTTGGACACAGTTCAAAACACAAAAAGAAGCAGTGACTAAAAATGAAATGGGCAATTTGTAAAGCCATTGTAACACTGTTTTGATGCTTCTCTCTTGTAGGAGTAAACAAAGCTTAGCAGAACAAACCACCTTTGAGTTCACAGTTGACACAAAATCTTGGCTTACATATCCATCAGAAAACTATTTCCAGTAATTGCATTTCAGAGTACAGAATAATTGCTTTTCCCCAAAAGCCAGCTAAATATTCTCAGAAAAAGTTAAATAAATGCAAAATTCTTTGCCCTTCAGAATGTCTTCATCTTAATAGCAGCACCACCATGTATTAAAGAAATAAGCAACTTGCTGTTTCTTACCTGTAAATCCAGCTCTTGACACCTTTGTGCCAACTCTTCTTTTTCTGCTAGTGCCTCCTGAAGATCTTCCAAAGCTTTTTTAAGCTTTTAAAAAAGATAAGAGTCAATCACTCCAGCCCATATTCAAAGCACTCACAGTTCTAGCTTCCAAAATGTCTCAACTGGTTATACTAATTGTTTAAGGAGGCCAATAGGCACACCCATTGACATGGAAACCTATCTGCACCCTGTCTGATCAGGATCTTTGTTCATTTCTCTGGCATTTTAAATAACTACCACATTAAATAAGTAAATTACTGTAACCTGGAATAGCATCCAGATCCAACATAACTATGCTAAAAGCAAGACAAAAACCAAACACAGGAACATTTGTGTTCTCACTGTTTCAAAATCTCTGCCTGTTGAATGAAATGCCCTTCATCTAAGAACAGAAACACTGAGTTTTATTTTATGTGCAACACCTTGAAGTGAAGAGGATCCCCTTGTTCAGTTAAGATACAGAAAGATACCGACTTAATTCAGGCTTGAAATACAATAGCAACAAATAGTAAGCAGTTACCTGCTGTTCAATTTCACTTGATGCATTGCTTGTGGAAAGACCTGTTATTTCCTTGCTCATAAGCTACAGAAAGAGGATACGGGAAAGAGAGGTTAAATTACAGGTTAAGTATTTCTAAATTCACTGTTTACTGAGTACCATGTGTATTTTTCACCATTTCTTTGCATCTCTTCAACATATCAAACCAGACTTATAATAATTACAAAACCTTCATGGACAGTGAATCTTTTTTTAAAAATCTAGAACAAGGTGACTTTTTGAACCTCCTCCCTCCCCAAATTAAACAAGTTAGCAGTAACATTTTATTGGATGAATCTGATCTGTTGAAGTTATTGCTACTCAGAAGTCAAATTAAAATGGAGTGAACCAGAAAAGAGGATTTCACCCAATTAGTTTAAATAGTTACCACACTTTGTGTCACATCTATTGCCACTAAGCAAAGAATGGGAACATTAAGACTGCTCTCACTTATATCCAGTACAAAGATGTACACAGAATGTTTATCAACAATTAAACTGCCCTACTTCTTGCTCAGGAATTGCAGTATTATTTATAATCAAACTTTCTGAAGAAGGTCTAGTCATAACACAACAAACAAGAATTTTACAGATTTGTCTCTCCCAATATGACACTTAGAGCTTTAAAGACCATATAGTCAAGTTAAAGCCAGATTTTAAAGTCTACTGCAACTCTGATGAGAGTGCAATTACACATTACATTTCCTTTGAAGTCAGCATTTGGTTTTGCCTTCCTCTACACTCTGCTTCTCAGTCCTGAAGTTCACAGATGTGAGTGACTGCAGAGCTATGGCTATGCTGTGAGCTAGATCAGCAAGATGATACAACTAAGAACAAAGTTAACTGGCAGGGGGAGCATGGCACAGCAAGAATAGAGGAGATACAGCTGGAAGTTTGCACATCAGATGCTGGAATGGTCTGTCAGAACAATGCAGTTGGTTACATTCAGCTGAACTTTTAGTCTGGGTCAGAAAACCCAGAACCTGGCTCACCATATAATCAGCAGCTAGCAACTAGATACATTTGTTGTGTTAAACAGGATATCTTAAGCCATAAATACATGAGACTAAAGTCAAAACCCTTTTGTTTGGCCTGGGGCCTCTTGGTCCTATCTTCCCAGATAATTTAGGGAAGTACTTGCCCTCTTCCCTTACCTTTGCTTGGATGAAAGAATTCAAAGACCAACAAATGGATATTCAAACTTCTCAACTGCATTAGACTATGAAATCTTTCTTACCTCTTGAATGGCTGTCATGACAACATGCTGAACAGACTCCTCAAGGGTCATGATATTTTGTATATGTTCTGTGAAAAAGAATTCATAGTGAGTCCTGACACTTCCATATCAATAACTTGAGCAGCATGAAATACTGTTTGCAGAAAGATCTGTTCTCCATAAAGCTTCTTCAAAACAGGTAGCAGTCTTTTTATAGACAGCACTATCCTTAACCAGCAACGTTATCACCCAGTAATATGGTAGATAAGAGATTATCATTCCCTAAATGAACAACTTTGTACCAGGCAGAATAAAGACATTAAGATATTTACATGGTTCCTTTTTCATGTGCAGCCTGACAGCTTGTTTTCCAAACACTCTTTGATGCAGTCATTTCTGACTAGCTAGAAATTGCATCTGTTCTACTAAGAGAATCATGCTGAAGATTCCTTAGCCAGAGCATTAAGCATTAGCTCCTGTATGGGGAGAGAAAACTTAACCAATTTGGTCTTGAGCCTCTGCAGACAAACAAGTGTCAGCTCCTAATGTAAGTTTTTAATTTAAATTGCTTTATTTGCACTTGAATGTCTTGGAACATATTTGAACAAGTATGAATAATGCACACACGTTTCAGACTATTCTTTAAAACCTACCCTGAGCAAAGTTTTGAGTTTTAGTCACAGATTTCCCACAGGTTCTCTGCTTTTAAGTGAATTCCAATTTCAAAATAAGCATGCAACACGTTAATAAAGACTTTTTACTACATGAAGAAAAAAAAAAGTTTCATCTCTTCCACCTCAGCAAACCCCTGAGGCTGTTTGCTGAACAGATTAGGGTAGTGTGTACCTTGTTTCCTTTCACAGTTGACTGCACAACCTAAAATAAGCTGCAGCAGCCTGCCCAATTCAGTAGGGTCCGAGTTCTCAGATATCTGGTTTAAGTCTGGAATAAGCTCTTCTGAAATCTGCTGACCCAAGAACTGAAAACAAAAAAGAGAGCAAGTAGACTCCTACTTTTGTACAGCAGAAATCTGGACTCAGCAAGACATCCATAGAAAGTGGTCTATTAATAAGTTTGTTACCATTAAACTTATGGAAGGGAAAAGATTTTAAACATGGAACATGGAGATGCACACTAAAAATACTGGTTTCTGAGAGAGTACACAGCAGAATCAGACTAGGAAATCTGAAGAGGCCAGATAAAGTAGATGATATCTATTTTATGTAATGCCTTTGTTACAGGGCTTCATACATGAAACTCAGATGTCGTACACTGAGGCTCTCTCTTGCACCAGCAAAGCTCTTCCAAACATCTGTCTCTATCCATCTGTCCCCGATGCGTGTTTTGGGGAAGGGGTACTCCATCCACTGCAAGCCAATGACCTTTACCATACTTGGCATTTCCAATTTTTATACTAAAAAAGAAATAAATGAAATATATGCAAGCACCTAGCAATTATTTAGTGCAATGAAGATAGCCACTTGAGTATGAGTTCCAGAAAACTGCAAGTTTTCCAAGTGTGGAGGTTTAGTTAACTGACCACAAATACAAGAAAAATCAACAGCAATAAGTTAAAAGTTCTTGGGATAGACTAAATTATTTAATACTGAAGGTCTATCAACACACAAAAAAAAATTAAAAAGACTTCCAAATTCTTCAAAAAGTTTCTCACAAGTCTGAAGAAGTTCTACTTCTGGGCTTGCCAGAGAGCATCAGTCCTGGCAATACAGAAGGGCCTGACACTTGATACTACAAGGTAAGACCAAGGAGCTATAACATGATCTGGCAAGTTTATCTAAATCATACCCATTACAGAACTGTTACCAAACTCCATACAAAATTCAGCAATTTCTTGGTTTAAATTCAAACTATGGCTACCATAGTCATCCTGCAAGGGAGAGGACAAAGTACCATCCTTACTATGTCCAGGAGGATTTGCAACTTACCTCCCAACTTCCAAGTGAATATCATAAAACCTAAGCTGGGCTGCCAAAGCTGTTCTGTTGTGTACAAAAAGATCAAAACATGACTAGACATGAGCAAATACGAACACAGAAAGAATCAACAGGATTCTGCGGCAGAGTCCATATGGAATTCACCTGGGAAATGACAGAGACACAGTTTCCATATTTAGGGAGTCCTATCTAAAATAATACCTGATGAAATTATATCCACTCAGACCTCTCACATAACCAGGTAGTTATTATATACTTTCTGCCAAAAAAAAAAAATTCTTTAAAATATATTATTTTGCCAAGAAAAAAAAGCTAGGTGAAGAAGAACAATAATTACAATATTTAATGATTAGAATTTAAAAAACCTGCTTTTTCCATACCTCATGATAGTAGTCCATAATTCCTTGCAGTACCTTCTTCAGATTACTGGACTAATTGTTGTACATAAAAGAAAAGTTATAGGCTTTTATCAGAACTCTTAATTTTGCTGAAATTAAATGGTAATTTACAATAAAATGTTTACATAGCAGCTCTATGAAAGGACCCTAGAATGACAGGGGAAAAGAAACATCACAGTAAGAATCCCCATGCAACAATGTTGGAAGCACTTAAACTATCAGACAGTTCAAGTTCATTCAACAGAATCTAATAAAGTCTGATCTTAATGCCATAGGTTTTGGACTGTTGGATACTATCAGGATAGACAAGATAACTAACCCCATAAACTTTTGCTTTCTTCAAGGTTTTGAATACCTTTATTCTCCAGTTGTCACCAACATCATCTTTAATGCGATTTAGCCATGATGCATCAAACCAAGCAACATCTCTGAAATAAAATTAATGATTAAACATCAATAAACATAGACTTAAATAAATGAGATACCAGATTCCCAGCCTTAAATCAGCCGATGTTTGACTACAGTGCCTAAAGAAGCATGAATTCCTGGAGACTGCAAGTTATGTCACAGGAAATTTCCATCCTGCTGGCTGTATTAAGACACCAGCTTCCAAGGCAGGAAGAATTTCTGTGCATGCTTGAGCTAGCTACAGCTACACAAGGATCCGAAGGTCACACTGAATATTTTTACACCTGACAAAGCGATCACAATGATGTAAAGCAACATCCTCTTCTGATGTTTAATGCCTCCTCATGTACACTTTGACAAATTGCAAAGGCTGAAAAATTCAAGGCACTTATCAAGTTAAAAAACCCACCACATTTTAAACTATTAGCATTTGATGTTTTTTGCAGGTCTGTGATTCCCTCAGGCAAAAGTATATTCACTCTGCCAGCATAAATAAGGATGAGCTGCTAATGGAGGTGTTTGCACACAGTGAGCTGTCAAGTGTTACAATCACAGCATATCTAATAATATCTTAACTTTTACACTGTTTATTCACTAGTCTCAAAGCACTTAAAAGACAATTACTATCCTCACTTGCAAATCAACCAACTTCGTTGTAAAGAAGTCTGACCAAAGCCTGTGGAAACCTAGTATCACAAACACATCGGAGGTGACCCTTACTAAATTTTCACTAAGCAATCCTAGATCAATTTTTGCCATGCTCTACCGAAAGGGTGAGCTTTTTTTCTTACACAGCACTTTCAAAACCTTTTCAAGCAGATGGGGGTTTCTGGGTTTGTATTTATCAGGGATGCTTTTGTTCGGAGTTGGTTTTGGGGGTAATGCCTGTTTAAATTTCTTGGTAATCAAAAATAGAGTTTGAGCAAGACACGGCAATTCAGATTCCTCCTTTATTAATTGAGCTAACAACAATAAAATTACAATGATGGCTTGTAACCAGACACTCGATGAAAGACTCATATTACAACCCTCAAGTAATCGCAAATTTTGAAACTAGAGTGTGACTCAACCCAGTACCATTTGTCATCACACCAATAAAAAAGGAATTATTTTTCTTTTGATCACCAAACTATTTTTTAATAATAGGATTGCCATTGAAGTTTCATAGTTCTTTCTTCCAGGACAATAGTAAATTATAATTTAAATCCTCAAACTTAAATCAAAATTAATTGAGCAGTCTCAAAAGAAAAGAGTACAAAGACATGCCCTCTGAGCTTTTAGTTCCTCATTCCTGTTTCCTGAAGCATGGATATTCACAGAAATGATGTTGATGGAAAAAATGAAGATGATCTTATTATTCTTGCCCAAGTACATTTAAGTATTAAATGGTGCAGTATTAGAATACCTTCTCCATTCCATCACAATTATTATTACCCAACTATTATGTCATCCCCCAAACAAGACAAAGCCAAGTATTTTGCTATAAACCATCCACTTCGTCTCTACTTTAAAAGCAACTATGCACATCAAACAAAGCCCTCAAAAGATAACTATCTCTTCTTTGAATTTAAGTAACAACTTACATTTGGTGAAGGACTTGAGCCATGGCAACCCCATTAGTCAAGTCCTGAATGTTTCTGCAAGGTGCAGCAGTATTGAATGTCTGCAACTGAAACAGGGAAAGAAAAACACTGAATTTCTCACTCAGGAGATAGAGGATAGAAAATTAGTTGCTATTTTCCTTCTATTCTTTAAGGTATAGAAAGACATCTTGCTAAATGCCTACCTGAGGAAGCTGAAAACTTTTCTCAACTATGCAGTTTTTAAGCCAAGCCAATTATCTCAACACTTGTGACTGTTACCATTAGTGGCATAGAACTTTAGAACTAGTCATGACACCAACAAAGAGCCCTGAAATTACCTAAAAGTTAGGAGTGGAAGAGAGAAAATTACACAAAAGTGGTGGAAAGAAACAGTTGCCTGAGATCTACTACGCACCTTAAAGACATGAAGACAGCTAGAAAAGACTGAATCATTTTGAGTCCTGTGAGCTGGCAACATACTTCCTTGCAAATTAGGAATTTCAGAACTAAATATATTTCTATATAAATGTGCAACTTTTAAAATATTTTTTAAAAATCCATAAATAAACCCAAGAAACGTCATTATAACTTGAAGTTATAAATCTTTTCCTGGTAGTGATATTTTATTCACGTATTATTTCTGATATTTAGATTTAACATACACACACATATTTTTCCTGTTATTTTCTAAGCATCGTGTACTACTCAGTGTTTAAACACAGGGCTGGATGCAGCTTTACCCCATGTGCTTATTTCTGTCCAAAGATTAAGCAACAAAGGCCCAGTTTTCCCCTTTTCTCCTCTATTACAAAAGCAGATTATAGATGGAAACATTTTATAAACTGCCTGATCTATTCTAGATGAATTGTTATTTGTAATCTTCATGTTGTAACTGGTACTTCCAGGTACAAGTAACAGGGCTATATAAACAAGATGCAACTCCCACCCTAAAGGAAAAAAAATAATGTAATAGCTTAAGTGCTTTGCAGCTAGCCTCTCTGAAAGCAACTTGAGTGACATGAACACCTGAATACCCCACAGACAGCTCTATACATAAGAGCCTCATCATCAACCTGATCTATGATACTAGTTTGTTACACATCCGCAGGCAGCTCTTCTGCTGTTCTGCTAATTTCTGCCTAAAATTCTGCCTGCTGCATGTATGAAGCCTTAAGACGCTGAGGTATCCCAGGTCCTCAGATCACTCCAAACTATAAAGTGACTATACTCTGAAAAATGCTTCATTAGGCTCCAGGAATCTGGGTCTCGAAGTACTGCAGAGAGTACATTTCTATTTAACAGTCCTCAGTGAGGTTTCCTTCCATGAACTTGGCTGAGGCACTCTACGCAGCCACAAACTCTGCATCCAAGCACTTTGCAGGATATCCCCTTGTGATGGCTTGAAACTGTCTTTTTAACTTTTCTTTGCAAAGTTCAAGCAGAGAAAGTGAAAGAGTGTAAATAAGTCACTATTGGGTATAAGAAAGCAAAATAACGATTGTTCTAAACACTTCCATTGGATAGATAGAAATGTTTAAGAACTACTACTCAAAACAAAGTGGGGAGTCTGCAGTCAGGGCAGCTTGCTGGGCTGTTTGGCTGCTGTTTCTTCTTCTCTTCTTCCTGAAGATAACACACTGGCCTTGGCGAGCTAAGTTAACTTTTCTGCTCTAGCTAACTCTGCTTTCTGCCAGGGGAGTCAGGGGGGGAGGCCCCTGGGAAAGAGGCCCCTTGGGAAAGCTCCCCTTTGGGGGGAAGCAAAGGGAGCTTGGTTGTGCTTTTCTGTTGATTGTATATATTTGTAAATGTTGTGAATTTTGTATATTTGTACATTTTCATTGCATTTCATTGTAGATTGTAGGTTCTGCTTGTAAATACAGCTTTCATTCGCTTCCAGACTGAGCTACCCTGGTTATTTTCTGTGTGGGGGGGAATTTCAGCTCACACTGACACACCCCTCTTGTCAGTGTGCCACCTGCTGTCTTTGCCTTGTTTTCTCCACTTCTTGCGCAGACAGTGAACAGACTCTTCCACAGCGGCCTTCTCCTGGGGCTTAAGTCTGTATTGACCTCTCACACTTCCCTCCTCCCACTGTGTTATTCCCAGAACCAAGAGTCCCCATCTCTTCAGCCAATTCTCATATGGAAGCTCCTCTGCACTTCCACAAGGAAGGTGATTTTTTCTTAGTTTGTTTTCCTGCATTTAATATCTGTAAGATGGGATTACCTTAATGTTAAAAACATTTCTCCATTTTTTGGATATTGCATTGTATTTTAACTATCCCCAAGACCACATCTAATATTTGGACAGAATTAGCTACTATTAGCGCAAAATTTTATTCCCCCCACAAGCCAATCAGCTCAGAACTAACTATCCTAGGTGAGAGAAATACACAAGTCAGCTCATCACATGCTCAAGAAAATGAGAGCTCAGCAGTTCTTTTAAATTCAGTCTTCTTTATAATGGTGAATAAACTAGAAAGGATAAAGTTTGCTGTTAATGCTATTAAAAGATGTTGGATACAACAGAAGCAAGAACAGATCTCCTTATAATCTCTGTCCACTGCAAAAATTGACTACTGTGTTTACAATGTTCTAAATTACCTGTCTATCTGCAAGAGAGCTTTCCCAAATATCCTGTGAAACATAAGCTTCTTCAGAGGTCACTGGTGAATGACCTAGTCAAGTGTATTTGGGAAAGGGAAACACTTGGATCAGACTGGTGGAAAAGCAGTTTCCAGCTGTGAGAATTTGAGGCAGTTGTCATCCATACAAAGAGTGACCATATACTCTATATATTTGTTTGCTTACTTCAAAGAGAGTCTTTACATGCCATGAAGCGAAAAAACGTGCAGCACAAGCGTTTGGGGTTTTTTATTTGTTTTTCAATTAAAAGAAAATATTTTAAATCCTCTATTACAGCAAGTGAGAAGTCAGTAATCCCTGGTAGCTTCCACAAAAGATTACCACCACTAACTGAAGCAGCTGTGACCGACAGCACTGGTTTCTAATACCACAGCCTTACTACCAAGGCAAAAACAACCATGCAAGCCTATGAGTCAAGACCGAGCATGCCAGAATTCAGAGCACGGTGGCACAACACCATGATGCTGCCGTTTGGATATACCCCCTTTTAAATCAAAGAAACTGCTCAGCACAGGTACTACCATTTCACCTGAGACTGTCAGAGTCAGGAAACAAAGCCTTACAAGACCCTGTGACATGGAACACTGCTTTATGTAAGCCAGTATGTCCCAGAATAGAAACAGCTGATTAAAATTAAGAAAAAAGCAGGACTCAGAGTTACATAAACACCTAGAAATAATATGAGAGTAAAAGTATTAATTATGGGTACTTTAAACATCAATCACTTCCTCAGAACAGATTATTACTGTACTTGCAAAACAAATGAAAGTAGTAGGCATGGGAAGGAGGTTGGTAGAGGCTGCCACATACTTCAGGACTGTAGTAGCAGTCTCTTTTTTCCCAGATTTGATCAGTTTTACTAATTAGAGTTTCAAGGAGCTGCTTGTGCTGAAAACCATTTCATGAATCTAGCTGAAATGCAGCCTGCCACTGGCTACTACAAGAGAAGCAAGCATTTTTCTCTCAGACACAGCTACTACACTCACACTGTACTCCTGAAAAATTTATTTCATATCACGTAACACCTAATGCCTTTTCTCTGGATCTGCTGAAGGCTCTGCCACCAACAGCTGTAAGTGAAACAAGAGCGTTCACATTACCCAGTGCAAATCAGCCTATCGAACTCTAGGAAATGCATGCCCTCAATTTCACCCAGAGGATGCAGGGGTGGTGTTCTGCATTTCATACACAGATTATACACACTAGGGATAGAAGTTATGTAGAGTTAGTCAGAGATTTCAAAGTAACAAAAGCCATTCCCATTCTTAATCCTAGAATATAACGACTCACAGTTAACATTACCACTGCCAGTGCCAAACACAGGTACATCTAATACAGAAAAAGCTTTCTGTTTAAGATATTACCATACATCTAGTCTCTGGTTTGGAGACAAAGAAGCAGTCTCAGACCAGTACTCTACCAAAAGATACTCTACATCTGTTGTAATGACACCTAAACACAAAAGGCTCCACTGTATCACTAGGCTTACTGCTGCTATACTTACTACTCCACTCCTACCAGAGGGAGAAAATGTTAAGGTTTATTTCACATACACTTTTTTCTGACTTAGAAAACGGTTTCTGCAACCAATTGGTGAGATCAATCTTAACAGATGTTACTTTCATAACAATATCCCTTGGAAAGTGACATCTTCCCTGTATCGTAATCTAGCTCCATTGTGTTATTCCTGTAGCATCCTCAAAACTTTAAATTTAATAACATCTGCATTGCAGAATTTTCTAAAATAAAAACAAGATCTGGCAGCAGGACACAGAAAATCAAGAGCATCTCTTTGCTGTATTAATGCCTAAACACTAAATTCAGAAACCTTTAAAACTAGAGAGTTCTAAATCCATTTCTCTTCAGATACACAGCACTTCATTCTCCCTCTCCCCTGACTTTTTCTTTCCCCTATTACTGAAGTTGAAAAAATGTTTGAAACATCTTAGTGTTAACAATCAGCTTCTACTAAGTTGTTAACGACAAATAGGGTGTTAAATCTAAACCCACACATCTGGTAGTTCATCTGCGATGTAGTGTACAGAAAATCTGAACACATGGAGTCGGATGTCCATATACGTTAATGACACCACACAAAGCTCTTTCAGTTTAAGGCTGACATTCCACTACCATTTCCTTTAAGATTCATAGCATGCACTGAGAGGATACTAAAAATGCAAATTAACGTTGTAAAAAAATCTAAAAAAAATCAGCACCTTTTACAGGATTTTGAGACGGAGTTCAGGATTGCATTAATCACAATGGACTTGTTCTTACCTGACAACTGAGAGGAAAACATAAAGAGCCCAAAAAAAGAGAAAGAAAAGCATGCATAGATTAAACTACAAAAAATATTCCACTACAAAGAGGTAAGAATAAGATAACCAAAATTCTAAAGACCAATCAAATAGGATGCAGAATGCTAGGAGGAGGATACAAGGTCGCTAGAAGTATTGCATCTGTAAGTTACTCCCTTTTTTGTCCTGATTTACACTTCACACAAGCAAAACACCTGCTATTACTTGAGAAACCCCTCACATCAGGTAACTGTGGCTTCCCTGTCAAGGTTTCACATAAAATGTCTATTTTTCAGAGTTCCCCCTCACAAAATATATTGCATCTGCAAGACCAGAATGACAGACAAGGAAACAGGAGCTTGGAAGGACCAAAGGATAAAAAGAAAGATTATGTGGACTGAATAGGAAGATCTCAAAAAAAAAGGTCTTTTCCAACCATAATGATCCCATGACTCTAAATATATTTCTTGCACAGGCAACACCACACACTCGGGTGTGCTACAACTGACTAATAAACACTTAGCCAACTGAAAGCTGGTATGAAACGTTTTGAGGTTTCAGAACACAACTAAAATTAATCACATGTATCTATTATTAATTACTGAGCAGTTTCCACGTTGCAGCCACTGCTGGAGAACCACTACTTGGGGCCTACAGGGTATTCAAACGACCACATCTACGCTCCAAGGGTGATGGCAAGAACATTCCAATGGAGATATAAACACTTGTTTCTCGTGCAGGCCTCACTGCTGCGGCCATGCTTGTACCGCAAACGCCACCAGCTTCTGCTTGGGCACCTCTCCCGCCCCTGGGAGCGCCTGATTGCAGCCCGGAGGAGCGGGCTGCTCAGCCCCCGAGCTGCGAGTTTCGGCAGGCTCATTCCGCCGCCCCGACCCGCCTGTGGCGGTCGCCCACCGTCACCGCAGCAACGGCCTGAGGCCAACAGGTGCCCTCGTGCCGCTCCCGACCGCCCACGCGAAGCCGCCGCCGCGTTCCGGGGCTATGCTCTGCCAGGAACAGCCCTCCTCCACCGGGACGGGCTGTTCCTGCGGAAGCCCACCCGCCGCCGCCTCCTCCTATGAAAGATCCACGGGGGCAGCGAGGACGGACAGGGAGAAGGGCGGCAGTGCAGACGCCCCTTGTCGCGCCACTCACCCAGAGGATGAGGCTGTCACAGAGCAGGAGGTCCGCTGGCTTCGCCTCCATGGTGGCGGCCACTTCCCCACGCCGGCCGCCCCCGCTCAAGGGGGATGCGTAAGCACCCGATGCACGAAGCGCGCTTACGCCCACAACACCGCGCAACTGACGTGCCAGCGCAACCCACTCCACCCGCGCCGGTCCCAGCAGGGCAGGGGTGTTGTCGGGACGTACACGTCAGCGCCCGCCCATTCCTTCAAACGCCTGGAGTGGCAGCGGGTGCGACCAATCACAGAGAGAAGATGTAGCTGTTCTCGCCAATGTCTCGGGAGGCCAGGAACGCGCCTGCCGGCGGTGTTTGATCTCAGCCGCCCACGCTGCTGCCTCCGCTCCCCTCAGGCTCCGGAGCCGGGGGTGTCGGCGTAAGCGGGAGTGTGGCGCCTGCCCGTGGGGTGAAGCGTCAGCGGGTACAGCTCCTACCGTCCTTCTGCAGCGCCGAGCCCGCGCAGGAAGTGCCGGTCCGTCCCAACATGGCGGCTGCTGCCTGCTCGCGTTGCCTGGTGGCTATCACAGGCCGGGAACGGAGGGGTGGTGAAGATCTGCTGGCGTGGTTCAGACTTACCTGTGTCTAAGGTGTAGGCAGGACAGTCTGCCTGTACCAGGCACAAATATAGCTTTCAGAGCAGGATATAGAAACACCATTGTTAAATGAGGCAAAAACACCGTTTCCCTCTTTCGGGGAGGCAAAGGAAAGCGCTTGATTTAGAGAAGGACATGAAACTCAGTAAGTTTCTTGTATTATGCTTTTATTACAGCGCTGGACACAGGTAGGATCTCTCCAAAAGACCTGTGTGTTGAAAGAGATTTCAGTACAAACTTATATAGTCCATGTTTCTTATCTTATTCGGAAATATATCAATGTTAAAATAACAGAGGGATGTTGAGGTTTACACAGGCAACCCTGTTCCCTCCTGTCTATACAAAAGGTTATCTATCTAAAGATGACAGGGGATGGCCATATTTCACAGAATGCATATTCATCTCCACACAGCCACCACCAACCTGGAGCCATCTTACACTGATTCAAATATGATTGCTTTTTAAAATCATAATACTGTTTTAGCCTCCTCTTGAGTTCTCTAAATTTTCCTATTTTAGTAGTATTTATGCAACTTGGTAACTCAAAGATTTTTAAAAAAATGCCTATTCCCAAATGGGAATCTGGTAATATTTCTGTCAGTACATCTTGCATATGCTTTTAATTTCTTGTTTCTCATCCCAAGGTAAAAGTTCATATTTAGGTCCCTTTTCTCCGTTCCCCATTCCGTATTGGCATGTAAGATCTGAAAAATCTTTCCCTACTTTAACTTCAAATGTCCAATTCTTATGAGGTATTCCATAAATTGGCACTTCTAATTGATCAGTTGGGAGAGTAGTACATAACCAACATGACTCTAGCTTAAACCCTAAAGTTATATTTCTCATTACTTGTACATACAAATTATTATCCCACGCTACCACTATTACTATTTTAAGTAACAGCAGATAAGTAAACATTATTGACGAGTTATTCTCAACTTCAAATCTCCCAGCTCTCCTGCTTTCCAAGGGCTGCCTTTTGCCTTCTTTACTCGCGTGTGATGTATCCAAGCAGCTTGCTCTCTGATTTTGATAGCTGTGAAGGATATCAGCAACACTTGATATGGTCCTGTCCACTTGGGTTCCAGGGGATTTTCTGAAAGAGATCTAACATAGACATAATCTCCAGGTTCTACATCATGAACTGGTTTGTCTAGTCCCCTCACATTGGTTCCAATCACTTGTTTGTTAATCATGTTTAAATTCTTATAAATCTGTTGAACATACCTATTCAACATTTCTTCTCTGAACTGCCCTGGTTCAGAAGGATTCATTGTTCCCACCACATAGGGTCTTCCAAATAGAATTTCAAATGGACTTAACCTCTCCTTAGTCCTTTGCTTAGTTCGACTTCGCAGCAGGGCAATTGGTAATGCTTGCGGCCAAGGGAGTTTTGCCTCCTGTCCAATTTTTATTATCTGATTCTTAATTAAATGGTTCATTTTCTCCACCTGTCCACTTGAGCGTGGATTGTAAGGAGTGTGGAGTTGCCAATCAATTCCTAAGATTTTACTTATTTGTTGTACTACCTTGGCCACAAAATGTGATCCTCTATCTGAGGAAATAGTAGCAGGCACCCCAAACCGGGGTATTATTTCTTGTAACATTATTTTGGTAACCTCCCGAGCTTTGTTTGTGCGACAGGGAAATGCTTCTGGCCAACCAGAGAAGGTGTCAGTAAGTACCAAAAGATATCTATATCCCCCCTTTCTTGGAAGTTCAGTGAAATCAATTTGCCACTGTTGTCCTGGATAATTTCCTCTACTAATCTGTCCAAGCTTGACTTCTTTCGCCACCTTGGGGTTGGCCCTAAGACATACTTCACATTGTCGAGTTACCTGCTCTACAGTTGTGTACAATTTTCGTGCTATGCACTCCTGAACCAATTTTCGATACAGAGCTTCAGCTCCCCAGTGAGTTTTTCCATGTTCCATCTGAACAAATGCCCAAAGGAGGTTACTAGGTATGACTAATTTCCCATCCGGTGTCCTAGCCCATCCTTTCTCTATCCTAGTCCCTAAAAGATCCTTAATTAATTTCTGATCTTCTGTGTTATACACAGGCTCTGGTTCCTTTTGCTCAATTGTCAGTTTACCATCTGGGACCAAAACAAATTCTGCCACCTCTTTCCCGTCCCTGGCTACTGTTTTAGCCGTTTTGTCTGCCAACCGGTTACCTCTTTCTTGACCACTGTTTCCCTTTTGGTGTGCTCTGCAGTGCATTATAGCCACTTTGCTTGGTTTCTGTACTGCTTCCAATAACCTCAATATTTCTTCTGCATGCTTAATGCCTTTTCCTTGGGTTGACAATAGTCCTCTCTCCTTCCAGATGGCTCCATGGGCATGCACTACTCCAAAGGCATACTTGGAGTCTGTCCATATGTTTGCCCTTTTTCCTTGAGAGAGCTCCAAGGCTCTAGTCAGAGCAATTATTTCCGCCTTTTGGGCAGAAGTGTTACCTGGTAGTGCTTCTGCCTCAATCACCTCTTCTTCTGTAGTTATAGCATACCCAGCCTTTCTTTCTCCCTGGATCACAAAACTGCTTCCATCAGTATACCAGTTATGATCTGCCATCTCCAGGGGTTCTTCCTTCAGGTCAAGTCTGCTGGAGTAAGTGGCCTCGATTGTTTCCAAACAGTCATGGATTACTGATTCTCCATTACTTCCCTGGAGGAAAGAGGCTGGATCGACAACATTAGTGACTTTGATCTCCACATCATCCTGCTCCACTAATATAGCCTGGTATTTAAGGAATCGTTGTGGAGACAACCAGTGTCCCCCTTTGGCTTCCAGCACAGCAGAGACTGTATGTGATACCAGGACTGTGATCTTCTGTCCCATTGTGAACTTGCGGGACTCCTGAATGTTGACTGCAACTGCAGCCACAGCCCTCAGGCATCCTGGCCATCCTTTGCTTACCTCATCCAGTTGTTTAGAGAGGTATGCCACTGCTCTTCGATAGGGTCCTAAAGTTTGTGCGAGGACCCCAAGTGCTATTCCCTGACTTTCATGGGAATATAACAAAAAGGGTTTAGTGACATCAGGTAGGCCTAGTGCTGGTGCCCTCATCAGTTCCCTTTTTAAAGTGTGGAAGGCTTGTTTAGCTTCTCCGTTCCATTGCAGAGCCCTGTCAGCCTTCCTCAATAATTCATGAAGAGGTTTGACAAACAGGCCGTAATTATAAATCCACAGCCTACACCAGCCTGTCATTCCCAAGAAGGTTCGGAGTTCTTTTACTGTGTTGGGAAGTGGAATGGAGCATATGGCTTCCTTCCTTTCAGGGCCCAGTACTCGTTGTCCCGCAGTCAGTTCATATCCCAAGTAAGTTACTTGCTGCTGTACTATTTGGGCCTTTTGTGGGGAGACTCGATACCCATTAAGTCCCAGAAAATTTAACATACTCACAGTCCACTTTTCACATTCTTCTGTGGTTCGAGTTGCTATCAAGATATCATCTACATACTGTAGTAGGACTCCATCTCCTTCTGGCTGATCCCACTTCTCCAATTCTTTTGCCAGTTGATTTCCAAAAATAGTGGGGCTGTTTTTAAATCCTTGGGGCAACACTGTCCAGGTCAGTTGGCATTTTCTGTTAGTTTCTGGATTCTCCCATTCAAAAGCAAACAGTGACTGACTTTCAGGGGCCAGAGGTAGGCAGAAAAAAGCATCTTTTAAGTCCAGGACGGTAAACCATTCTAACTCTGTCCTTAATCGAGTTAAGAGAGTGTATGGGTTTGCTACTACCGGATGAATGTCCCTCGTAATTTTATTTATGGCCCTTAGATCCTGCACTAGCCGATACCCTCCTGTGGGTTTCTTCACGGGCAAAATTGGGGTGTTGTATGATGATTCACATTCTGTTAACAGCCCATATTTTATAAATTTTTCTATAATGGGCAAAATTCCTTCCCTATCTTTTCTCCTTAAAGGATATTGCTTTATCCTGATTGGTTGGGCTCCAGGTTTAAGATCTATTGTTATCGGTAAAGCATTTTTGGCCCTTCCAGGATGCTCAGTGTCCCAAACTCCAGGATATACCTGATCTTTTATACTTTCTATTATTTTGTTTTCATCTCGTTGAGGGCTCATTAGTGCAAGACTTAAAACCTCAATTAACTGTTCCTCCCTTACCCTAAATTCTACCTTCCCCTTATTAAATTTAATTTCAGCTCCCAATGCTTCTAACAAGTCCCTTCCTAGTAATGACTTTGGGGCATTTGGCATATATAAAAACTTATGTAAGCCCCAGATTTTACCATATTTATATTTAAGAGGTTTAAAAAAATATGCCTTCTCAGTTTGACCTGTAGCCCCTACCACAGAAACATAGCTCTCATCCAAAGGTAGCAAAGCTTCATTTAAGACTGAAAAGGTTGCTCCTGTATCAACCAGAAACTCCAATTTCTTTTCCTTTTCCCCTAGCCTTATTACAACCAGAGGGTCTGCCAGGGTAATTCCCTCCGGTCCCCCCTAATCAACCTCTTCCAGCTGTGCCTGTACCCTATTTTTCTTTTTCCTTTCTGGACATTCTCTTTTCCAATGTCCCTTCTTCCTACAGATTGCACATTGATCCTTTTCCAACCGTGCCCTGGTAGGCCCTTTAGTTTCCCTATTTTCCTGCAACGCTGCCACCAACATCCTTTTTTCTTTTCTTCTATTCTCTTCTTCCCTGTTAGAGAATACCCTCCATGCTACATCCAAAAGTGCCTCCAAATCCCTTCCCTGTGGAGCTGGCAATTTTTGCAACTTCTTTCTGATATCACCAGCAGATTGCCCAATAAATAATGATACCAGTTGTTGTGTACCTACTTCTGACCCAGGGTCAAGAGAGGTTTTTTTCCTCATGACCTCCCTCAGCTTATCTAAGAATTCTGAGGGTGATTCACCAGGCCCTTGTCTGACTGAGTATAATACAGACCAGTTAATTGTTTTCGGGATGGCTTTTTCCATTCCCCTGGCTATAAATTCCCTGTACTCTTCCAGTCTAGTTCTTTGCAGGGCATCATTTGTATTCCATCCCGGATTTTGGAGTGGAAATACATCCCCTATATTCGCTCCCCCTCCCCGAGTTTGTATTCTTTCTGTTGCTATTTCTAATCCGTGTCTTTCAATTAATTGTTTTTCTGTTTCAGTCATTTGTTCCAGTAATAACTGGATATCATCCCAGTCTGGGTTATGCTGCGTGATCATAAATCGAAAATGAGTAGCTGTCCCAGTAGGGTCATTACGATAATTTTTAGCCTTTTTCCTCCAGCTATCCAAATCCTGGCTTGTAAAAGGTACCTTAATCCAGACTGGGTCACCCTCTGGCCCTACTGCTTGTCGCAGAGGGGCCTGAATGGGTAGCTGGGAAGCCAGGGCAGTTACTTGTTGTCTTCGGGTCCTTCTTGCCACTGGGCTTCCCAGAGCCTGGGTTGTGGAGCTAACTCCAGTGTCTCTATCGGAATCACTGCTGTTACCAGGACCCTCTGTGTTATCTCCTGGACCTGCTGTCACTACCCCTTGCAGTTTTCCTGGGGGGTGATAAAACTCAGGCAGGTCTTTCGGGTCCTCAAGTTTAAGGCATCTCTGCCCTATGCTACATGCAGAACAACACCTTTTCAAATGTGCCTGCCTCTTGTTCTTAGCCTTATTTTCCTTCTCAAGGGCCAAAACTAGTGGATCTGAGGGAGCTCTTATACCACAGTCCCTTTGAAGATCAGGATGTTCTCGGAGATAGAAAAACATGTCAGCATATATTGACTCTTCCCATTTTTGTTTTCCTCTTAAAAACAACATCAATTGCAATAAAGTGTTATACTCTAGGCTCCCATTTACAGGCCATTTTTCTCCATCACCTAACTTATATAATGGCCACCACCGGGTACAAAATTTAATTAGGGTCTGTTGTTTTGTCGACCCTCCTGGAGTGCCTCCAATTTCATCCCAGTGGGCAAGTATACAACCAAGTGGGGTATGTTTTGGGATCTCACTGCTTTGTCTGCCCCCATTCTACACAATACAGCACAGTACTGGCTTTTTACAACACACAACAAATACAATTATGACAAAATGACCGGTCCCAAACATACAATTATTGGCCACACTTCCATTCGCTCATTCGCTTTGTCCCTCTCTGGCCGTCCTCCTCGCGGAGAAACGGAACCGCAGATTGGGACTCCCTCTCGCTTCGTAGATTTTCTACGTCTCAGTTACACACACTCAACCACACACTCAAATTATAAACAGTGTTCATAATACTTTAAGTCCTTTAGGAACCCCCCTGGTTCCAACTGGTACACTTAAAATAAACGATATTTTAAGTCCCTTTAGGAACCCCCCTGGTTCCAACCTGTATACTTAAAATATAAACAATATTTTAAGTCCCTTTGGACCCCCCTGGTCCAACCTAAGAGCTCTTTTCCCTAGGGGTGGCAATAAATGCTCCTCTCCCGCGCAGGGCGTCCCTCTGCGACTTACGGATACGACCCCTCCTCTTTTAATAAAAGCATACCTTCTCTCCGTCAGCAGTCTTGTCTGTTCCTGCGGTGATCTGGTGAGTAGAGGAGCTCTACTCGAGAATCTCTCGGGGGCGCCCTGAGAGGTCCTGTTCCTCAACAGGTCCCGCAGCCAAACAGAGTTGTCCTGCCGCGGTCGCCAAAATGATTTAGAGAAGGACATGAAACTCAGTAAGTTTCTTGTATTATGCTTTTATTACAGCGCTGGACACAGGTAGGATCTCTCCAAAAGACCTGTGTGTTGAAAGAGATTTCAGTACAAACTTATATAGTCCATGTTTCTTATCTTATTCGGAAATATATCAATGTTAAAATAACAGAGGGATGTTGAGGTTTACACAGGCAACCCTGTTCCCTCCTGTCTATACAAAAGGTTATCTATCTAAAGATGACAGGGGATGGCCATATTTCACAGAATGTCAAAGGTTATTTGAGGTTTACACAGGCAACCCTGTTTCCTCCTGTCTATACAAAGGTTATCTATCTAAAGATGACAGGGGATGGCCATATTTCACAGAATGTCAAAGGTTATCTATACAGGGGATGGAAGTCCTGGTTCCTGTTTGTTGGGCTTTTCCTTCTTTTCTTCAATCACGCTTAAGCACAGAGCTGATAAGCAACTTGTTTTCCTGGAGGTAGGACAACATGCCCTTGCCCTACAGACTTGATGCAACTGAGAAGGGCTGTGGCAGTTTTACCTCTTTTTAATTCATATTAGGGGGGGGTTGTTCGTTTGTTTTCCCCCCTGCCTCAGAGGCTGTTCGATCCTAGCCCAACCCAAACCCCATCGGACTCCGTATCTCATGAGCAGCTGTCTGCGCCCCGTCAGCAAAGGGGGTGAAAGAGGCCTGGCAGCTCAAGGAACTGGCACTGCAGAACTGCACCACCCTAGCAAGGCTTTCATCCACCTGGCAGTGCCTGGGGCTTTCTGCCAAGTCTCTGCAGGCAGCCTGCACAGTACGTCCAACACCACCAGCCAGGCACCATACATGTTCCTGTCATCTTACGTAGTTCACTACATGCTATCTAAAACGTAGGATTATTTTTATCTTTGATTTTTTATATGTCAAAAAACCCCCCACCACAGTAAAACCCTTTTCACCTGCTTTCCTCTACTATATTTGTTTAATTGGAAAAACTTAAGCTTATTTGATCAGATACTAAGTATGCTTGGTTCAGGATCTTGTCCTCTAATACCCTGCCACAGACACTTCAAAGAAAACTCTAAGTACCTTATGCTAAGATGTGATTACTCTGTCCTGCTGTTTCCACACAAGAATTTAAGTAATTTTGTTGCCAGCAACATTTGTTATTAATTGACTTGAACTGTTCTATTTTGTTAGATTATTCTGTTTTATGAAAATTCCTATACAGCAAATTTTTACTGGGATATGCAGGATGGCATTAAACACATCTGTGTTTACCTTAGCCTAAGAGTGGACTAAATAACTTGAATAGCAGCTGTTATAGGCACCATATTCTTCTCTGTTCTGGCTATTCTGCTTTTAGGATACATGCTTTAATTGTCTGTTACAGATTCTACTTTGACTCACAGAGATTAAAATTGTGGTGGATAATGTGGACAGTATTTATGTGACTATTTCCTGTCATAGGGCTGTCCAGAACTGATAAAGACTCAAGAGTGGATTCGGATTTCTAGCAACCATTTGACTGTTTCCTTCACCGAAGGTTTTTAAAGAGATTGGTTGCCATGGAAGATCCTTATTAAAAAACAGAATAAGGAATAAAAGGGTTTTGCAGTAAACCCCCACAGAGTTCTGTGCCAGGATTTATACTGTTGAGCATGCTCATTTTAGGTTTTTAATTTGCTTTTTAACCAACTAGTTGGGTTTTGTTCATTTTACCCTTCTTCATTTGCTTACCGTTTCTCCTTTCTGTAACTTCACGTCCTTTCCCTTCTTAGGAACTATCACATCCTAATTGTCTGTCACTTCCTATCAACCTTTACCCAGTTTTCTCTGACCCATTTCGCAGAAACAGATAATTTTGTGTTTCAACTTCTTGATTTCATAGCCTTTCTCTGCAGATTCAATCTCTCACACTCTTCCTTTCTTAATATAGTTTCTAAAGGTAGCTCCTTTCTTCCTGGATTTGTGCTACATAAGCCAGAGAGCAGCAAAAGTCAGCTGCTTTCCAGGGAACAGGGAGCCAAAAGCAAGAACGCAGCCAGCAGGGCAGGGACTTCGCCATCCAGAGTCCCATCTCACAGTATCCACACACAAGGTGAGCAGGGTAGGTCCAGGGATGTTCAACCATGAGCTGAGAGAGTCAGGCAAGTTCATGATGATGAGGCAAGTCCAAGGTAAAGTTCGGAAGGCAACCCAGCAGTCAGGGTCAGGCACTGTCCCATGGTCACTGGGCAGGTGTGCAGTGACAAGGCAGATCTGAGGTCATGCTAGGTATTCAGTCTACAGGTTGCAGTCCAGATCAGTGGAGTCCACGACCAGGCAGAAGCACGGCTCTGACTCATTTGAAGGCCAAGGACTAAGCTTAAATAGAGTGGTCCATGGGCAGCGAGTGAGGATGAAGGCACCAGGTGAGTCCATTAAGGTCTGTTTGTGCACTCAGGGCCCTGACAACATACTCTTTCTGTGGGGTCATCTTCCATATATGCAAAAAATACTGCAGAGAACAGTTTTCCACTAGTGAGCTAATACCTGTGTTTCAGAGTTCCTCCTTGTTCCAAAGCACGTAGAAATTATTGTTGATAAAGGATGGCTGTGCTGGTAAGGTGTTTCAGACAGTGGGCAGGGCATGGAGTTTGGCAGAGATCAGTGGGCGAGGGCACTGATGTGAGAGACAGAGCAGTCTATGCAGGTTTGGTAATCTGGGATTATGTCAGAAGAGATTGGCTCACCCATGCACACCTGACTGTGGTATCCACGTCAGATGCCTAACTCTGCATGCTTGGGGGCTCACCCAGATAAACCACAGTTAGCACACAACAGGATTTATCTAAGGAATGTTACGTTTGTGGCATACCAAATATTACAGAGAAATAAAATACAAATACATAAGGAAATTTGTGAATCTTAATGACAGAGTTTAATGGGGACCTGGCTAGGGTAACAGTTGAACTTGATGATCTTAAAAGTTGTTTCCAATAAAAACAATTCTGTCATTATATCTGTCAAGTTGCAGCTACACAAAGGTACCTCAGGAACATCCCAGCCCTGGCAAGCTGTACTTCGAGTTCAGCAGCAGGGCAGAGGTAGTAACAAAGGGAAGCTGTGTAAATTCAGTAAGGTAGTGTGGGGCTTTTTAAATTCTTTTTTAAGCCTGGCTGGAAATTCCTGAGCTGCAACTCACATGAATGTCTGTCAGCAAATTCTGATTTTGTGCCAATCAAAAATTGTGACCTACATTAACATTCTAGAAGCAGGGAAGATAGCTTGGCACTGCATGCCAGGACTGCAGTCTAGTCTCCTGATGTCTAATGTCTGCTGTCACTACATTTTAAAGGCAGGCTGGATTACTTCTCACAATAGGAACTTATAGTGCATTCACTCTTTTTGCTAGTGCATCCTTTGCCTTCCTGACAAAGCATCTGACAATCTCTCAGTAAAAGTTGTCTGCCTTTTAAACAAAACGTAATGGGATTGCTAGGCTTAAAAATAAAATCCGATTCCTGAGGGTTTTATTTTTATTTTCCATCAGACTTACACTATTATATCCAGTACTATGAACAGTATTTAGTTCAGACACTGCTTGGTGTTTCCACTGTACATTGTGTGGGAGATATTTGTGTTTAAAAATATTCTTGTTGGAAAAACGTTG